>NW_026947494.1:79259928-81659928 GCF_034190915.1 Cavia porcellus | reverse complement strand
ACAAGGAAAAATTTGTTGAGACAAGATCTCACTACGTAACCCAGGCTGGCCACGACTGACAATGATCCTTCCCTCTGCCTCAACCTGCTAACTGCTGGGATTATAGGCATTAGCCATTGTCCCTGACTTGGAAAAATATTTTATAAAACAAAAATTTCATTTGAAGGGTGACATTGTTTTATATTTTTTCATATCTCTTTAAGGTCTGGGTTAATAGAAGACAATATATTACTGTCTGTACTCTGAATACAGTTTGTTGTAAAATCATGCACATGAATCTCTAAAGACTGCCATACCCTCATGAGAGAATGAAACAAAAATAAGGTCTTAGCAGAAAATAATTCTGGCCTTACTGGCCACCTGAAATCTCCCAGCACTTCAGGGGTCTTAAGACCCCACTTTGAGAACCACTGGTATAGCTATTCCATGTTCCATCTGAATTATCCTCAGAAATTCGGTGTATTCCCGCAGTAATAAACACAGAGAAATTAGCAGCTTACGTGGCAATTTTTTTTTTTTTTTTTTTTTGTCTTTTTTGAGACAGGGTCTCACTGTTGCAGTTCAGGCTGGCCTTGAGCTCACTTTTGTAGGCCAGGCTGGTCTCGAACTCACACCGATCTTCCTGCCTCAACCTCCCGAGTGCTGGGATTACAGGCATGAGCCACCACGCCCGGCCCATGGAAAATTTTAAGATAGTTTAACACTCAAAATATACACTTGGTTAAAAAACTTATGAGCTCTCTGAGGGTGGATTAGGTCAGTGGACCAAGCTGTTTGATTACTTCTTGTCTTCCTATTTCTGTTTTTCAAGTCACAGTTATCTTTAAATCTCCTGGAGCAAGTTCCACTCCATCCACACCCTAGAGAAAGTGGTTTTGGCAGTCTTGGATGACCTTGTGAAGATTTGGGAGTAGTCAGCCTTAAAGAAGGATGAGTGGAGACTTTCATAAGTAAATAGATACAACTTGAGGCCATACTCCTAAGTGAGATAAATCCTACTCACAAATGTAAACATGGTATTGTCTCCCTAGTGTGAGAAGATGAAAGAGTAACTAAGATCCAAAATGTACATTAGATACTGTGAAATAGGAAGAAACTGTTTAAAAGGAAAGAGAAACTGGGATGGGGGAAAGGAGAAAAAAAGGAAGGGAAAAGGTGTGTGTGTGTATGTGTGTGTGTAGTACTAATTTCTCTTAATTCATTGGAAAAAAAAGTTTGTGCTAATATTGTTTGGACAACTAAATGCTTATAACTTATATTCTGAGTAATTGATTTAAAAATAACAATATGTAATGTATTAACCAGTTTTACTCTCCTATTTTGTTTTGAAATTTTGTCTTAATTTTTTCTCTTTAAAATAAAATTTTAAAAAAAGATTTGGGAATAATAAGAGGAAACAATATTAGATGATAAAAATAACCCCAAAGTGACTAAATGAACAGCTAAGCCAACAAGTGATATCAGCTAATGGTTTAGTGTGCAGAGGGGAACACATTCCAAATTTACCTTCTTCCAGTCGGCTGGGATGTGTGGAGCACTTGGCTGCCCTCAGTTTGAGTGATTGCTTTTCCAAATGACATTTGTCATCTACTGGTCAAGATAAATAACACCAGGTGGTGTGAGGCCAGAGGTAGTCAATCATTTGCTACTAAAAAATATAAAATTTCTGTAAAAGTATGTAAATTTAGCATAGTTTTTACTGACAGTTAAGCAGGAACCCCATTTCCTTCATTATCTATTTGTACAAAATATAATAGAAAAATATGTTAACTGTTTAAATTTTTAGAAGTTTATTACAATAGACATTGTCCTTAATCTCCCTCACAATACTCCTCTTCAGTTTGAACATCTTATCCCATCAGTCTTGCCGGTTCTGAAGCAGTTCCAGCAGTTACCTTCTGTGAGTGTCTAGTTGAGCTGTCTTGGCTTCCTCAATGTCCTGAATCTATCCGAACATTTACTTTCCATGGGCATTTTGACTTCAGGGAGGACCCAGGAGTTACACAGTGCCAGATCTAGTGTATAAAGTGGATGAGACACACTGTTTTTATGAGCCAGCTCTTCTGTCAAATGGGATTCACCAGCATTCGTGATATTTTTATCATCCTCATAAAGAGAGTCATGAAAGAAGACTTTCAAAGCTGCTGCAGAAAGTGGCAAGAACTATGTTTTGTGTATCAGTTAAAAAATTAAAGAAGTTCGGGGGCCAGGGATTTAGCTCAGTGGCATAAGCGCCTGCCTGGCAAGCTCAAAGTCCTGAGTTCAGTCCCTGGTACCGCAAAAAAAAAAAAAAAAAAAAAAAAACAACTAAAAATTAAGGAAGTTTGAGCCCAGCCTGGGCAAATTAGTGACTTAGCAAGACTCTGTCTCAAATTAAAAATAAATGCAGGCTGGTGGTGTAGCTTAACGTGAAGGCCCTAAATTTAATCCTTAGTACTAAAGAAAAAAAAAAAAAAAGAAAGAAAGAAAAAAGCTGAAGGCAGAGACTGAGATGATACTACTGAAACCTAAGAATGCCAACAACCTCCAGTTGGCCACCAGCAGCTGGGAGAGAGGTGGAGAAGAGGTTTTTGCTCATGCCCTGTGTGGGACCCAGTCCTGCTGACCTCCTTGAGACTTCCCACCTCTAGAACTATGGGATGATGGAACTCTTGGTGCTGCTCACTCAGGAAGGGCCCAAGACATGGGAAAAGGAAGACTGCAAAGAAAAATTTTTGTTTTTGGAACACCAGTTCTGAGTAACTGGGGCACATCCCAATGAAAATGTTGAACTTTCTTTTGGTGAGAAGTATAGGGTCAGATTTGCAAAGGGGAGGAGAAACTGTGGGGGCAAAGGTCCCAGTGGAAGCCCGAATAAACGTGAAAGAGATGAAAGAAAGGCAGGCTCAGTATGGAGACCAGGGGGCACTTAGGTGTCCGCAGAAAACGGACCGGGGCAGGAGAAAGCACCACAGAGGCAGTGTGGTCAGTGGAGGACAGCACAGCAACAACAGGCTTGTTAGGCAGCGCGGACAATACAGAAGCCCTCCGTGACCTTCTTGGGAAACATTTGGCGCAGTGGCAGTGGGGTTAGGAGTAAGTGAGGAGAACATACTGAAGATGAGAAGGGTGCAGAGCAATGGTGGGGCAAACTCTTAAATGAGATGGGAAGCACAGATGGAGGCCTTTATTTATTGCTCACCAGGTATCTTTCAGTACTCTGACCCTGAACTGCATCCAGTTATCACCAGGGGCTCCAAAATGTCCACACTGTGCTAAGGATTCTGTTAGCTTGAGAGCCAGTAAGACCACTCGCAAAACAAAGAGAAAGGAACTGCTCACCAGCAATACACATGTGCATCTAGAACTGATTTACTGAATATACTTCTCATCTTTTGGAACACATTTCAAAACTTTGAAGCTAAGTGAGCTTAATCTGGGGAAATTAATGTCCAAAGGACTGTTTTAGAGATTAAATATCCTGGTATCTGTTTTCCTTAATTCTATACAAATCTCAAAAGATACATATAAGGATATAAACCAAACCATTTTTACTTGCTGCTTTTGAATTTATGGTGAAGAAAATAAACCACTCCTTATGAAAAAATAAATTTTTTTATACTAAAAGGAAAAATTGTAAATATGACTTAAAGTGACAAGAATGCTAAGTATGTTTGAAACAAGGGAGTATTTGGGGGGAAAATAATGACAATGTGTTTTTTACTGTAATAGTTTTTTAAAATTTAAATATCCATTATATAGTTCTTTTCACATTTCATTTATGTTTCTAAAATTCCTCATTGATGCTTTCCCTGGTCATACATGTCCCATGCACTCTGGTGATCTCTCCAGTCCCAAGCAGAAGGGCTGTGCTGTCTTCCCAGAACAAGCTTCATCTCTGCACAGTGACAGGGCACTGGCGATGCCATGGCTGGAGGGCTGCCCCACAGGTGGAAATTCAGGCGTGGATGCACCCAGTCCAGGTGCTCTGCTCACATGCAGCTTCCTCCGCTCCATGCACCTTTCTTCCTAAGGGAACCCTTGGCTCCTGTCAGCTCTAGGAGAAGCATCTGTGTGTTGATGTCATTTCAGACACTGGAACTGAGTTTGTGAGACTTATTCTAAAGATGGTTTTTAAATTGGTCTCCTCCCTTTGTGACTATTTTGTTTGTTTTTCACTTGGATTTTGACCTTACAGAATATCTCAGAAACAACAAAATACAGCCAAGAAAATATATTTTTTCTTAGTATTAATTTTTTTCTCTTCCAAGAAAAAAATTAACTTTGCTACATATAAAAATACCCTCTTTGCTTATTCTTTTATAATCTTGGGAGTACTTTATTTCTCTTTCTCAAGAGTCTGATAATTGGGCTGGGGATGTAGCTCAGTGGTAGAGTGTTTGCCTAGCATACGTGAGGCCCTGAGTTCAATCCCGGTATTACAAAAAAACCAAAACAAAAGAATCTGATAATTATTAAAACATCAATCAGAAAATGTCTCTGAAGTTAATGGCTGTTTTTTTATTATAAATGTTGGAAACAATCAGGTTTCATTTTGGTTCGGTTTTCATTGATGTTCAAAGCCCTTTGCTTTGAAAGCGGTATTAACTGCTTTCAGTCATCCACGTGCATGGACGAGCCTGCAGAAGGTGTTTCTGATGCTCAGTGCTGCTGTCTCAGAGGAAGATCATGTCCCGTGCTGCTCCTCTCCTTCAGTCACTGCACGCTTCACCGTGTTCACCTAATGCCAGAGGCTTTGGGAGCAACTTTCCTCCTCAGTCAAAGACAAATGATGGTGACGGGAGGTGGCAGCTTTAGATACTGCAGAATACAACAGTGAAGAAAGACCGCAGAGAGACATCAGAACTTCTGCCTTACAAAAAGTGAAAGGCGCTCTTCTCCACCCTATTGTGTTTGTGAGCTTCGCAAGGGAATGCTAGTCTTTTGGGGTTGGAATGATGGACCGCTTAAGCCTTGAAGGATGTGAATAAGCAAGGTTTCTTTCTGAGTGACCCTCATCTGTATTACCGTAATTGAGCCCTAAATCTCAATGTATGGAGTCTTTATTACATTCAAATCATGCAGCCCCCCGTCTTCATTGTATCTTTCTTTCTAAGTGAAAATGTGTTCTTAGAAGTGGTCTCTTACATGCCAATAACTGTTTACATATACTGGTGACCTTGTGTTAGAGATTGGAAGGGATAAATAGTCCTAAGGAATCTCTAATCCACATCCTGCCGATGCTGGCAGTCATAGGAACATGTGCCTGAAGAGAGCACTGCATTGCACCCTTGAATACCTCGCCCCAGACACAGCTACTGTGGAAGAATGTGGCATCCAAACTTCAGTAAATGGCTGCTTACATTCCCCTTGGAAGTGTAGTTGTCGGACTTATCTACTTTTTCTACTAGGAAAGTTCATCTCTAAGTAACTTTTCTAACAGGCTAAGATTTAATGAGTCTAGCTGTAGAAAGAGCCTGTTGGCAGATAAGTTATGGCAGCTGTAAATCAGCCTACTTCCTGAGAAAATTTTCTTTTTTAAATTATTTTTTCACAGCATCATCTATGGAGGCTGAGCCTGTTGGTTCTAGTACTCAGGAGGCTGAGGCTGGAAGACTGACTTGAGGCCAACCTAGTCTAAATCTCTCAGTGGCATGTAAAGCCTTTTTTCCATCTCTGAAACAGCCAGTCCATTTGGTAAAAACAGACTGTGGTTTCAAGCAAACAAAATGACAAGGAGCAGGCATGCATTTTGGTTTTCTCCAGAGAACTATACTGGTTCATAGTTTCTGTGAGTCATGTCCTAGCTCAAGCATAGTTTCATCATTAAGGGTACCTTTGTGAGAGTAGGCTTGGAAAAGAAAAAGGTAAAAGAAATCATTTTAAAGGAATCTGAGTGAAGATTGTGATGTGAATTTGACCTTTAAATGTCATCTTTGCTTTGTTCATCCGTTTTCAGTGTCCTGCCGTCATCACGTCTCTGTGTCCTCCATATGCTCTCTATGATGTTCACTGGCCTCCACGTCCTCTTAGAGTTTCCACCAGACCTGGCTTAATAGTGTAATCAAAAGTGTTAGGTTCCAACAGAGGTTTTAAAAAGTAAATCGGCTGGCCAGCACAGTAAAGTGAGAAAAGGCATACAGACTAGAAAGGAAGATATAAAACTGTCAAAATCTTTTTCTGTACTGGAGATTTATTTCAGAGCCTAACACCTGCTAGGCAAGCACTTTACCACTGCACTCCTTTCTCAGCCCTTATTTCATATTTTGAGACAAGATCTCACTGAGTTTTCCAAAATCTACAATCCTCCTGTAGGCCTCCTGAGTAGCTGAGATTATAGGTACATACCAACACAAGTAACCCAATGAATCTTATAATAAAAAATGAAACAAAAAGCCCTTCTATAACTGAGTTTAGCAAAGTTACAGGATACAAGATTTCAATTAGTTAAAAATCTTGTATATTCATACAAAAATCAGTTATTTTCCTATATACTGGCAATGAACTTTTGGAAACAAAATTCAAAATATGATATTACTTGCCTTGCTCAAAGAATGAAATATTTAAGCATAAATCTACCAAACTACACAAAGAAATTGTGTGATACATACTATACTGATTATAGGAATCAGACAAAATCTTAAGTAAGTGGAGAGGTATGTGATGGTCATGAGTTGAAGAAACAGCATTGTAAAAAGAGGCCACCTGGTGTAGTTGCATGTGCCTATAACCCTAGCACTCTGGAAGGCGGAGGCAGAAGGATTTTGTACTTGGGGTATTCATTCTTACCGCACCTTGCTTTTGTAACAAATTGTCAGCAGTGTATAAGGACAGTCAAATCACTTGGAATTTATTTTTCATGGTAAACATAATTTTTATTGTGGTACAATATACATAACAAAGTTTACCATTTTATCCACTTAAAGTGTATAATTTAGCAAATAGAATTTTACTATGTGCATATATTTATATTTGCATATTTCCATTTAGGAAGTACATGAGTTTCTATTAGAATTATGGCTGTAGAAGCATTTCAGATAACTGGGTGTGAGTTTAGGAAAGCTTGTGTGGTAAACTGGTTCTCGCTGTGCCCTGTGCCTCCTGCTGCCTAAAGTGTCCTTGAGGCCTCTGGTTCAAGCCCTCTGCCAGGCCCTGAGCAGGGAGGACAGGGGGACTCCCTACACTGACTTGGATCCCTGCCACACCTCTGCCATCTTCCATCTCCACATGCCCTGCATCTGCTTCCGGCTCCTCCCTCTTCCTGCCCTTCCAGTGGAACTGATCTTTAGACGACAGCCTAGAGAATCCGGGGAACCTGTGGCAGGTGGTGCTGTGAAATATGGCCTTCTCTCTAGAGATAATCAGGTACTTGACCTACTCCACCTTCACTATCTGGAAGGTAGTCTGCCCTGAGTACCTACTGGAAGAGAGCCGTGGCTGTTGGAGAAGCCACCAATGAGGAGGATGGGTGGGCAGCCCGGGTAACTTCTCTGCAAGCTTTGTTGTCATATTTTAGTGACACAAATTTTGTTACGGACTCATCATCATCTATTTATAAATTTTAAAGTATGTTAGTAATTCATTCTGGCATCACAATGTTATTGATCTCTTTTCCTGTGGTGGCAGGGATTGAACCCAGGGCCTCAGGCATGTTAACCATGAGCTCTGCCACTGAGCTACACCCCCAGCCTCAACATTTTGTATCACATCATGGGCTTGATGACTTCCTCTGTGTATCCTTTTTCTCTACTTCAGTTAAATATTTATTTTAAAAGGTTTTTGAATGAATACTTTTATTTACTTTTGAAAAAACAAGCTTAATATAGTCATTCTTTTGCCAGACAGTGGCTTTGCTGTTTAAACATTTTAAAAGGATGGATTTTTAAAGAGAATGTATTTTCTTCAGTAACAAAATGAAATCATATGCAGAAGTAAACAGTTAAAAATAAATTATAATGAGAACATATACTTAGTACCAAAAGCTAACTTTTCTGTTACTGTTGTTACTTGTTTTTTGAGACAGGGTCTCACTATGTAGCCTAGGCTGGCCTCAAACTTGCAGCAGTCCTCCTGTCTCAACCTCCTAAGTTCTGGGATTGCAGGCATTCACCACCACACCCTGCTCCTGATCCATGTCTATTTTTTAAAACAGAGAAACTGGCTTCTATGGTACTACATATTTTATCAATACATAGTTACCCATTATCTAAGAATCTAAATTAAAATATAGGTGTGTGACCTATTCAACTTTAGCCAGTAGCATACTTTAATACTGAAACACCTTTGAATTCAAATAGAGCTTTTTAAGTCTGTGTGTACAGAACAGTATTTCTCAAAGAGAATTCCAATAAAATGCTATTGCTTGGCGGATAGTGATTACACCAAAAAGGGTTTCATAGTATCAACCTGAAGAAAGTATTTTTTTTTAAATAGGATGTTACAAGTACCTCTATTCAGAGCTTCCATAGCCTCTAGCATTTTACATTCCTACCAGCAATGGACAAGAGCTCATCTAGCCAAGCCACCTGCTACAAGCAAAGCTAACTGACTGCAGAATCCTGTTAATGACTTGGACCCCACAGAACATTTTCTGGTCAACTCTAAAATTTTTGGGCAATTATTAAATACTCTGTAATTATCTGGAAAGGGGAGTGGTTTTTGTCATTTTGGAGTTTTTGCTTTTGTGATGGTGGCGTTGTTAGTGGTAGGTATAGGTTCTACAAATCAAAGGCAACTGGGTTACCACTGAGTTACACTCCCGCCTCCTTGTTAATTTTTCTATCTTATACAAAGAAGTGATCTTTTTGCACTTATCTTTTACCATTCGCTAAATTGTCTTCTTTTTATAGCGTAATTCTGGGATTAAAATCTTAACTTAAACTTGGCAAATGTTTTAGCAAAAACAGAATAGAATTTTATGACTTAACAATAATAATAGTAATAACCATACTAGCATCACATAGCTAGTGCATGAAGCACCTCATCTGAGCACAGCAACCCTTATAAGGTACCATTTGTGCTCATTTTACTGCTTGAGATAATACAAATAGCCAAGTACTGATTACTTTCAGTTTGACAGAAAGGAAGATACAGGGGCCAGGAATTCAGTGACTTCCTTAAAATCTGTAGTGTATAAAGTTCCCCCTCCTTATTAACAAGGAGTTTAAGTAAAGGTCGGAGATTTGTCTTAGCAACACAGTCAGATCTAAGGTGAGCACCAGGTAAATGAAATCATATACTGTTTGTGCTTTTGTAATTCAGTTATATTTCTGTTTTAGGTAATTTTCATTATTATTTTGATGAATATTTGTTATACGCATCATCCTTTATTTACAATGGTTTAACTTAATATTTTTTGACATTTTGATGGTGCAAAAGCCATGTTCTTTCAGTAGAAACTATACTTCAAATTTGGATCTTTTGAAAGGCCACAGATCAGCACAGTGTGGTGGCACATACCCACAATTGCAGCACTGGGGCAGCTAAGGCAGTTGAATTGATTGTTCAAGGCCAGACTGGGCAATTTAGTGAGATCCTATCTCAAACAACAAGACTATAGCTCCCAGACAGCATATGATCACAAGGGGAAACAACTGAGACTTTACAGTGTATTGTATTGCTAAGCTATGTTATTTAGTGTTTGGTGGACTATCGATATTAAATGTATTTTAAACATACAGTGTTTTCAACTCACTGTGAATTTACCAGGACATAACCCATTGTATATACTTTGAGGAGCATCTGCTTGTCTGTTTTGGAAAAGTAAAATAAATACATAATCCAAAAGAAAAAGTAAAAATATCACCTTAAAATCCTCCTCAGATAACCTGTAAAAAAAAGTTTAATATCTGTCTTCTTTTCCTTCAGCTCATTATATGTAAGTGTACAGATACACACACACACACGCACACACACACACACACACACAAACAAAGGCATTTTAATTTGCTACCTGCTTTTCACTTAACAAAGTATCAAAAACATGTTTCTGAGTTCCTGAGTATATTTTCTACATAAGTATTTTGGTGATTGGATAATATTTCATGGTGCAGATGTATCATAATTGAATAATTTCTTGTTCTTGTACGGTTGGGTTTGCACATACATGGGTGCCTTCTGTCTTCCCTGTTTGAGTCATCAACCATCTTGAATTGTAGATGTTTAGCAGTGGGTCTATAAAGTATGCAGCCAACACATTAACTGGGCACTTAAAAGGCAATATGAGATGGTGAATACCTTTGACAGTGTCTTTTCTTGTTCCAGGACACCAGGGCTCTTCAGTTTGCTTGACACTCTGTGGTCCCCAGTGATGCCTCTTAAAGCCCCTGGCCACAGCCAGCCCTGCAGAGAGGTAAGCCCAGCACTGGCAAGCTCCCTGGCCAAGGGCTGCCCTATACCTGGAGCCAAGCCAGTGACCATACAGTCCATGTCCCCACAGTAGCAACGAGGAGCCGCCTGTAGCTGGTTCCTTTGTCTGTAGTAACATCTGAGTATGAGCCGGGACTGGGTTTGAGATCTCTTGGTCTCACTTTGGAGCCTAAGCCCTCGCCACTTCCCCTGCTGTGCTACACATCACACTCCTCGAGTTACTTTATAATATTTTGGTTTTGGTTGTTGTTGTTTTGGTGATACTGAGGATTGAAGCCAGGGCCTTTGCACTTATCTACAGCTCCAGGCCCCTTTTCTGTTTTGGTTTTTAATTTTATTCTGAGACAGGGATTTGGTAAATTTCCCAGGTTGGCCTTGAACTTGCAATCCTTCATTAGCCTGCAGAGCTGTTGAGATTACACATGTGTGCCACCATGACTGGCCTGGCCTTATGATGAATTTTAAACTACCCTTGCAAATACCTTTGCAACAGTCCGGACCTTAGCCTCATATCAAACCAGATACAGTGTTCTTCCTACCCTCTCCCAATCTCATAAAGTCAATAGTCAATTACCAATGAGCTGACGCAGAGTAGCCAGGAATTTTCATTTTCCTGCCACTGTAAACTATTTACTGGAGTGGCTCATAGGCAACAAAATGAATTAAAAAGTGTTCCCTTTTCCCCATCTTGGGCGTTGTCCATCAGGCTGACCAGTGGCAGCTTTGGAAACTACATCTTTGTGTAGCTGAATTCTTTTTTTTTTTTTTTTTTTTTTTTAAATTTAAGGAGAAAAAGGAAAAAAACAGAAAAAGGGTACAAGTAATACAAAATTTAAAAAATAAACAGTAAGAAATCACTAGTTAATAGATTACATATTCTCATCTTAGAAATAGTTAAGTTACAAAATTGAAGAATATAAAGTGGACTTTCAAACAGTGAGAGTGCAAAAAGTTTTGTTCAATGATCCAAAAAACACTCAATAATATGGTCATCTATCTTACACACTTAAACATATATGCAGTTATAACCTTTGGAGTACTTTCTTTTCTTTTCTTTTGTACAATGACAATTACACATTTTATTACTCCCACAGTTCTTATTACTTTTTTTGAAGAGAATAAAACCAAATGCGACATATCAGAACAGAGCCAGTCAAATCAAAAGGATGGACATAATAGATAATGTAAAAATAAAATATAAGGTGATCAACAATGGTTACCATACTGCCTCTTGCTATTTGAAGAAGAATTGGCAGTTATAATAAAATTGAACTAAACAGTAAAGAATAAAACCAAAGCATTGGAGACATTACAGAATTTTAAAAGAAAATAATAGTCAACCGGAATGGGCGTCATAATGAATCTTATTGTCTTCACAGTTGTTGCCTATACTTTCGAACTTGGTACTATCAAGCTACGCAGAATAGGAGAAAATCAGTCAAAACAAGATGGTGAGGGAAATACAGGGTTTCAAATCAAGTTAATAGGAAATCAAAGTAGGTTACTATAATGTATCCTGCTATTTTTTATTTATTTTTCCCTTAATTAAAAAAATAAAAAGAAAATAAATAATTTAAAAAAGGGGGGATTGAGATAAAAGAGGGCATAACAACAGAACAGCGCATGTCAAATCATAACCATTTAAGCAAAATAGTGTTTCACCACAAGATATCTTGACATAAAAATAGTTACCATAGTGTCTCTTTCCTTGAAATCTTTGAGTATAACTTCTTATACTATAGCACCAAACATATGAAGACACTATAAAACCATTCAAGAGAATGACGTTACAGGGTATTTAGAACCAGTTGACAGAAAATGTACAATGGTTTCTATATAAGCTCCTTGTCTATAAAAGTTTTTGCTTATATTATCATATATAATAAAATCCAATAAGATACAATCTTTTAAGACCGATGGAGACAGAAGAATACATGTTTGATGGGACTTCAAAACAAGATGATACTAAATCAGCACTAGCTATTATGATGCCTTGTTTTCTCCAAAATAGCTGTTCCTACCATCCAACCTTCTCTGCCTCATTTCTGTTGAGCTCTTTTTCTGTCATTTGTTGTCAGTTTGTCTTCTTCATTTCGTTTTCTGCTCCATTCATTGTGGCCTCTCTGCCACTATTCTGGGATCTTGGTATTTTCCTTTTTTAGGCTATCCTGTAGTATTCTCTATAGAGTTGAATTAGTGGTTGCAAATTCCCCTAGTTCCTCTTTATCCTGGAAGCACCTTGTTTTTCCATCAATTTCTAGGGACAGTTGTGCAGGATGTATCAATCTTGGCTGGAGGTTATTGTCTTTCAAAGCTTGAATTATTTCGCCCCAGGCTCTTCGTGATTTGATGGTTTGTGCCGAGAAGTCTGCTATAATTCTGATGGGTGTTCCCTTGTAAGTGATCTGTTTCTTGTCTCTGATGCCTTTTAATATTCTGTTCTTACATTGGATTTCTGGAATTTTGATTATTATATGCCTTGGTGTTGCTCTGTTTGGGTTGTAGGTGGCTGGGGTCCTGTATGCCTCATATATCTGAGTATCTTTACCATTTGCCAAATTAGGGAAATTCTCTTGGATTATTTCTGTGAATAGCTTTTGTAGTCCATTTGTTTGTGTCCCCACTTCTTCTCTTATGTTCTTAATTCTTAAGTTATAGATCCTCTTATCATCTTCTAGTTTTTGTATTGTTGCTGTTTTTTTGTTATTTTTAAGAAGTTTTTCATTTCATGCTCCCATATTACAAATCTGCCCTCCAGTTCAGATAATCTATTTTTAGTTTCTTTCAAGCTGTTATGCCAGTTTTCGATAGTTTTTAGTTTCCTGGTAATCTCTTTGAACCTGCTTTACGTATTCTATGTTTTCTCTATCTTCTCCATCAGACAATTCTCCCCTTTTTTTCTGTTCTTCCATTCCACCATCTGTTTTTTTCTTGGGCGGTGCTTAGTATTTCTCTAACTATTCTGCTTATGTCTTGCTTCAGGTCATTGATAACTTCATTCCTAAACTCATCTATGAGGCTCTGGAGATAGTGCTTTATGTCCATTGGTGCTGTGTCTGCTATTGCGTGTTTCTCAGGATTGGGGGCCAAGGACCCTTTCTTGTTGCTCCCTCTTCCCATATTCTTTGTTCCTTATATTCAAGCGTGTATAGGAGGCCCAGCTTCCTTCCTTGTTGGCCACAGTCTGTTTGAATTGTGCCGGCTAGGTGCCGCCCACCGCAGCGGCACCAGGGAGACACAGACCTGGGCAGCCTATGCTGGGCCCGCCCCTCCAGGTCAACCTACCCCAAGGCTTCACCTCTAGGGTGCACCTTCAGGCGCTGGGATCTAAGTTGGGCTAGCATATTGGGTCTCAGCCAGCGGCGTCTCTCAGGCCAGGCACTCCCCACCAATCCCACTTGAAAGGGGGATATGCGACTGAACTCACTGCAGCTTCTCATTCCGGGAAGTCTGCCTGGTCCTAGTATGTCCTCCACTGAAGCCTCCTCTATATAAGGGTCCCGATTCGCTCACTCACCATGGGTTGATCAGGGCACCCAGCCAGTCCCGTTCCCAACTCCTTTCAACGCTTCCCACTCTCCAGACTTTTGCGCCTCTCTCTCCGTTGTGCCGACCAGGATGCAACAGCGGCTGCAGGAAATTCAAATCGCAGTTTCCAGTGGTGCGGGTCCGGCTTCTGTGACGAGACCTTATCTGTGCCTGCTGTATCACCAGGATTGCGTTTCCAGATGGTTTCTCTTAATGTAGTTCGTTCCTAGGTCAGCAAAGAATATCCCCCCTTGCCTGGGACTTCCTGCCCGGCACCATTCCTAGATTTCAAGTGCAGTTTCTCAGAGAGCCTCTGAGGCTGCTGCTATCTATCTGCCATGTTCTTCTGGACCCCGTAGCTGAATTCTTAATAAGTATATTTATGACCCTGTCCTGTGGCAGACAGTGCAGTGGTTATCAAAAATGCCCATTTGTAGGGGTTTGGAATATATATTAGTGTTAGAGTGCTTATCTAGTATACACAAGGGCCTGGGATCCCCAGGACAATCCCTCTCAAAATATGCCTAGACAGTGCTTACTTATGTAATTCCTATATATTTTCAGTCCACTCTGAGGAATGAATTTCTAAAAGGAAATAATTTTTTTTAGACGAGACTAAATCCAGGGCCTCACAGATGCTAGGCAAGTCCTCTACTACTAAGCTACATCGTAGCCTCTTTTAATTTTATTTATTTTGAGACAGGATTCCCTAAGTTGCCCAGGCTTGGCTTGAATATAGAATACTCCTGCCTCATTCTCTTGAATATCTGGGATGATAAGGAATGTACCACTGTGCTCAGCTTGAAATTTTAAGTTGGTAATAAATTGAGAAGTACAGAATTTCTTATGCTTGGTCCCAGAACCTGACTTGTATCCTGTATGACCTTCCAGAAAAAGTATATGTCTATAAACAAATATATATATGAAGGATAGATTTTGATAGTTTATTTGAGACTTTGAACAGCATAATCATATTCTGCCTTTGCTTCATTTCAAACAGGTGAAAACTCATCTGTCCCCTCCTGCGTTCTGTTACGTCTTCTCAGCTCAGCACAGTCTAGCACATACTGATATCATTGAAGAAGATCCCATTTCTAAGCTTTATCAGCCTCCAGTTCTCCATTGTTTAAGAGAAATTCTCCAGGTAACATCTTTGTTTCTAACAAGTATAAGTACTTTTGCCATGAGCATGTACTTTCAGGTTACCAATCACTCTCAATGCCTTTCCAGACTGACAACCTGGGTGCTCGGTGCAGTTTCTGTGCAAGGTTGATTTATCAAAGACCACAGGTAATCCACCCTCACTCCCTCCCCCACCCTCTAGTTGGAGTGCCAAGGGAGGCTCACAAGGTTGAGCCCAGAATGGGCAACTTAGCAACTTGGTGATACCTCGTCTCAACAAGAAAAAGTAAAAAGGATATATATATATAGATAGATACATCCCCAGATATAGCTCATTGCAGAGGCTCTGGGTTCAATTTCTGCTACTATTGCAAAAAACAAAAGGAGCGCAAAATAGGAAAGTATTTATAACATCTAGGTAAGCATGACCCATGCTGATGTTCTAATACATTCATTCCTGTGTGAGTGTGGACTGCCAGCCACTGTGCTAAGTACTATGGAATAAAATAAACACAGAGATAACTCTGCTTGCAAAAATTCTTGGCCCCTTAACATTTGGTCTTTTCTGACACACAGGCAGGTTGAAGGGAAGAAAGAAGCCAGAATCTCATGCATATAGCAAAAATGGGAGTCTCGAGATTGCACACAGTTGCTTCTGGGAACTCCAAGAGCTTTCAGTGGTGGAAATGTCCTGGGAGTCACTGAGAGGCCTGGGGCGGCTTTAGGGAGTAGCAGCATAAATGAGCCTACTGTTAGGTCAGCTAGGAGTAGACAAAGGCAAGAGACGTCCTTGCCAATCTGAATACACGGATTAGGTTCTGTTGGACCTCAGCTTCTGTAGGAGTATCCACATAAATCTACTTACCTGAGAGGTACAAGTAAGTGCCCAGTGTTGGAAGTTGAATCCACGGCTTTCTGCTGAGCTACATCCCCAACCCTTTTTTAGTTTTTATTTTGAAGTAGGGACTCACTAACTTGCCTATGCTAAAGTTCAAACTTACAATCCTCCTGTCTCAGCCTCTGATCTACTAGAATTACAAGCCTGTGCCACCATGCATGGCTTAGAGTATCCTATTTGTTAAGCCCTTTTATACTTGTGATTGATCTACTCTCATCTACTGATGGGCAGATGAGACTGGGAATCCTCTCAGCACCTCAGAAGGCATCTTAGAAGGCTGTCACAGTCAGGTGAGAACACCAGGAAATTGCCCACTGAGGAAGCTGGATCCCGGGCAGGCAACCTGACCAGAGCCACTCAGGCACCCAACAAAATAGAACATAGGCACAGTGTTGGGTGGCCCCAGGGGCTCTTTTTTTTAAAACAAAACTGTAGTTGGTTATCAAGACTTGACATCTATCCCCCTGGCTTTTGTTTTTGCTACTAAAATATACAATTTCACTCCCACACACTTAATATGGATCTCTAAAAAGTATGTGTGTTTTGTGTACAGCCACAGTTCCATGTATACATTTTTTGGAAACAGCATCTTGCTAAGTTGCCCAGTTGCCCATGTTGGGCTCAAACTTGGGCCCCAGTCTCCCAGAGTGCACACCATGACCAGCCACAATTACTAGAGTTGGACATCCCAATGTTGGACATTTGTTTTACATTTTCTTTGATCATCCATAGACAGTGAAAGAGATACGAGATGGCTAAAAGAATATACTTCTTAACTTCTGCTTGAGTTATTCATAAGTTGCAAATATATAAATATCACTAAAATTCTGTTACTGTGAGTATGGTATACCAGTTTATTCCTCATCCGTATCAGAAATGGGCAAGTGGCTCCTGTAAAGGACCAAGTAGTCACTATTTTAGGCTTCCCAAGCAATATTGCTGTTTCTGTAACAACGATTAAACTCTGACTTGCAATACAAAAACAGCCATGTTGTCTTTCATAAATGGATAAACAGGACTCTATTTCAAAAATATTCATTTATAGACACTGAAATTTGAATTTCAGATACTTTTCATGTGTTACAAAATATTCTTGTGATTTCTTTCAACCATTTAAAATTGTAAAAAACTTAAAGGAAGTATAAAAAACCATAGTTAGTTTGTAGGCCATGCACCATCAGGTAGTAGGCCAGATTGCCACAGGTGTTGTGGTTTCCTGACCCAGGTATATGAGTTGTTCTTTGGGCCACCTTTGAGCTGTCCCAGTGTCTCCCTCAGCAAGCTAAGAGAAATAAAGGTGGGGATTGGGCATATGGAGTATCCTGTTTTTCAAATCCCAGGCAGGCAACCTGACCAGAGCCACTCTGACAAACTGAAGGCTGGCTTCATGTTTCTCTGCACATCTGCAGAATGCTAAGTGTGTGAAGACTCAGCTCAGCGTCAGGCACGTTCCTGTTACACCAAAGCACATTCCAGGCTTACAGGCAAGGCAGATTCACTGAGCAGGCTTCACTTACATTGCACGTAGAACATGGTCTTCAGAGAGTTGAGTAGCTACTGTTTATCTTCTGCATTCTACTTTTGTGGGAAACCGAACCACCAGGAACCAGCCTCCTGAGGGAAGTGAAATAAGCCGAGTCCTGGGTCAGTCTGTGGCTAAGCCGAGTGCTGCGTGCACTCTGCAGTGAGGACTGATGTGGAGGATGGCACCGTGAGTCTCTGCCAGAGCCTGAGTCACTGAAGAAGATCTGGGTGTTTCCATTACGCTAATGACTAAGTCATATAAGCGAAAGAGATTTTTTCTTTTTTCCTTAAGTTATTTTAATTTACCTTTTATTTTGAGGTAATTATAGATTCACAATAGATTGCAAGAAATAAACAGGGAATGCCCCTTACTCTACCCATGCTACCACCCCACACCCACAGTTACCACAATTCAAAACCAAGAAACTGACACTGGCACTGTCCATAGGGCTGATTCAGATTTCACCAGTTGTATACATACTTGCATGTAATGTGCACACATATGCTCTCACATGGTGTGTTGTCACACATACCGACTTTTATGATCATGAACACACTCTGTACCCTGCTGTCACCACAGATCCTCTTGAATTCCCCTTTTTAGCCATATTTATGCTTTTCCTTGTCCTTGACCCTGGCAACCACTGTGTTCTCATCTTTGTCATTGTGTTATTTTATAATCATTATATGAATAGAACTATGCACTATGTATCTACATCAGTTTATTAGAGCTTACATATAAGGTATCGAAAATTAGGTGGCTTTAACGACTATGTTTGTTTATTCTCCTACACTTTGAGCTAGGCATCTGAAATCAAAATGTTGAAGCTGGATGTGGTGGTGCATACGTATAATCCCAGCACTCAAGAGGCTGAGCAGGAGGATAATTATGAGTTGGAGTGAGAGGCCAGCATAGGCTACAAAATGAATTTAAGGCCAGTCAAAAGTGCATAGTGAAACCCTGTCTCAAAATGACCAAAAAAACTTTTAAGTTTTCTGAAGAATCTCCATATTGTTCCACAGTGATTGTACTAGTTTACAGTCCCACCAGTAATGCAGAAGGCTCCCTTTTTTGCTGAGTCCTCATGAGCATTTGTTTTTGAGCTCTTGATGATGGCCATTCTTTTCTGGAGTAAGCAGTTGTTTTGATTTGTATTTGTCTAATGGCGAATGATACTGAATCTTTTTTTAATGTGCTTGTTGACATTTGTACTTCTTTTCATAAATGCCTGTTCATTTCAATTTCATTTTTTATTAGATCTTTTATTGGGATATAATTTTTTCAGTTCTTTATCTAGATATTACTTATCTTTCCAACGTGCAGCTGGCAAATTTTTTTTCCCATTCCAGAGTTCCCCAACCAGAGTGAAAGTTTTCTCTTCATTCTGTTGGTTGTTTCTTTGGCTAGACTAAAACTTTTTATTTTTATTTTATTTATTTTTCTTATTTTAAAGAGGAAAAAAACACAGGGAAGAAAAACAAAAAGCAAAAGAGACAAACAAATAACAACAAAAAAACCCAAAACAATAACAATATAGAACTTCAAAACAAGATGGAAAGAATTTAGCAATGGTCGTTACATTGCATATTGTTTTCTTCAAAAGAGTTGCTTAAATTATCAGATATAGACATGCAAAGTTGATCTAATTGTCTGAGTATTAACTGTCTTCTTCCAAGAACTAATATAATTATTAGTATAATCATCGCTATCTCACATTTATATATACAAATGTATGTCTTTTCCCTCCCCCCCTTTTCTCCTTTCACCAATCCCAGTTATTTTTCCTCTTTGACTAGTTTCTTGCTCTTTCACATTATATATTATAGATTTTAGTCTCTCAGTTCCTTACACCAGGGGGAAAATATGGTATTTACACATGTGAGCCAGATTTATTTGTCTCAAGTCTCACCCATTTACCTAGGCAAGCCTCAATTTGATCCTTCTTTATAGCTAAGTAATACTCCATTGTATAAAAATATCGTATCTTTTTTTACCCATTCCTCAGTTGATGGGCATTTGGGTTGTTTCCAAGATTTGGCTATTATAAATTGTGCTGCTATAAACATGGGTGCACTTATTTCACTGTGTTGTGATGTTTTTAATTCTTCTGGGAATATGCCCAGAAGTGGAATAACTGGGTCAAAGTACTGACTCTAGTACTAGCTTTTGAGGAACCCCTAAACTGATTTCCACAGTGGTCGCAACAATCTGCACTCCCACCAACAGCAGAGAAGAGTTTTTTTCCTCCCCACACCCCCTCCAGCATTTTTTATTGGGTGGTTTCTTGATTTTGGTCATTCTTTCTGGAGTAAGATAGAATCTCAAAGTTGTTTTAATTTGCATTTCTCTAATGACCAATGATGCTGCACATTTTTTCATGTATTTATTTGCCATTTATATTTCTTCATCTGAGAAATGTGTGTTCAATCTCAGGTGCCCATTTTTGGATTGGGTCTTTGAATTTTGGGGGCCTGATTTTTAAAAATTCTTTATATGTTCTAGACAGAAGTCTTATGTCTGAGGGACAGTTGGCTAAGATTTTTCCAGTTTATGAGTTTTCTTTTCACCCTATTGGAGATTTATTTTGACCTGCAAAAACTTTTTAATAAGATGAGGTCCAGTTCATTCTGGGAAGTATTTTCCGTGCAATTTGATTTTTGTTCACTCTCTGCCTACCCCTTTGTCTTCAAGATTTCTACCTACTTTGTCTTCTAGGAGATTTAGTGTTTCTGTTTTAATGTTTGGATCTTTGATCCATTTTGACTTTGCATGGTAATAGACATGTGTCTAGTTTTAGTTTCCAGCATATGGAAAGCCAGTTTTTCCAGCACCACTTATTAAAGAGGCTACCGTTCTTTCACTGAACATGTTGGCCCCTTTGTCAACGATAAAGTGGCTGAGTGTGTTTGTAGTTGTGGTTGTATCTTCTAATCTATTCCATTGTTCTACAGGTCTGTTTTTATTTCAGTGCCATGCTGATTTTATTGCAGTAGGTTTGTAGTATAATTTCAAGTCAGGGATTGTGATGCCTCCTGCCTTGCCTTTGTTGCCCAGAATTTCCTTTGCTATTCTAAGTCTCCTCTCATTCCAGATGAATTTTAGGAATGATTTCTCTAGATCTGTCAGGTTTGCTAATGGCATTTTGATTGGATTGCATTAAATCTACATAACAATTCTGAGACAAAAGCCATTTTCACAAATGTTTGTTCTTCCTATCCATGAACAAGGAATGTCTTTCCATTTTCTGAAATCCTCTTTGATTTCTTTTTTCAGAGCACTGTAATGTTCAATGTATATATCTTTTACTTTCTTTGTTAGATTGATGCGTAAGTGTTTCATTTTTGGGGGTGCTATTGTGAAGGGTATGGTTTCCCTTATTCCTCTCTCAGTGAGTTTATTGAGTGTTGACTTTGTATCCTGCTACATTACTATTCTAAAAGAAAACAACTTCCAACCCAGATTGATGCACCCTGCAAAACTATCCTTCAAAATTGATGAAGAAATAAAACTTTATAATTATGTTTCTATTTGTTGATTCTTGGTATTATTTCTTATGCACCTATTCTGTTCAGAAAGTTTTTGTTTATGTCTATGTTTTAAAGAGTCTTATCTATTTTAACTTCTAGCAGATTGAGTATTTCTGTTTTAATATCTAGGCCATTGATCCATCTTGATTTTATTTTACTATACGTGGTGAAATGCATAGGTCTAGATTCTTTGTTCTACATGTAGATAATAAGTCTTCCCAGGACCATTTGTTAAAGAGGCTATCTTTTCTCTAGATTTTTTTTTTACCCCTTTGTTAAAAATGAGTTGACTGAATGTGCCTGGAGTTCTTTCTGCATCTTCAATTCTGGTCCATTGGCCCACATACTTGGTTTTGTGCTAGTATCATGCTGGTTTTATCACTATAGCTTTGTAATATAACTTAAAATGTAGGATTGTGATACCTCCTGCTTTGTTATGGTTTCCCAGGATGGCTTTTACTATACTGGGTCTCTTCTGATTCCATGTGTATTGTAAGATTGTTTTTTTCTAGTTCTGTGAACAATGCTATTGGTATTTTGATTGGCATTGCATTAAATCTATATGTCATTATTAGTAATATAGCCATTTTGACTATATTAGTTCTTCCTGTTCAGGAATAGGGGATAAATCCATTTTCTGATGTCCTCTTCAATCTCTTTTTTCAGAGTACAGTAATTTTCATTGTAGAGGTTCTTTTTTTTTTTTTGGTTTATAATATAATTTTGAAGCTATTCAAAGTAGGATTATTTTCATAGGTTTCCTTTTCAGTTGATTCACTGTTGATGTACAGGACGCCACTGACTTTGTGTGTTGATTTTCTATTCTGCTAACTGCTGAAGTTATTTGTTCATTACAGGGATCTTTTGGTGTAGTTTTTTGAGTTGTCTAAGATCATGTTGTCTGCAAATAAGGATCGCTGATATCTCCCTTTCCTGTATATATCCCTTTTATTTCTTTCTCTTGCCTGATTGTTCTGGCTGATGTTTTGAGTACTATCTTGATAGGAATGGTAAGAGAGGACATCTTGCCTTGTTCCTGATAAAGTCATGATCCCATACCAGTACCTCCAACCATAGACCATTACCACAGAACTTTCTCAAGATTTTCCCCACTTCCATGTGTATAATTCCCTGAATAACAGTGAAAACCTGACCCTGTTTTCTTCAGTATTAATGACTGTGACTTCTGTGTGTAATAACTGTCCCTACCACATAGGGGCCTCCTCCATCCCACACCTCCTTACCATGCAGCTATCTTCTCTGCCCAGTCCTGTTGATCAGCCATGTGGAATCCTCAGCCTAATGACAGCATCTGTGCCAGCCACACCACTGCACATTAGCTAGCAAAACCCTCACACCCCATCCAACTGGTTGTCCTTGGCCCATGTGAATCTGCTGAATCCTGAGCCCTGTTTGAAGGCAGGGGGAGAATCCCCGTTTACCTGAACCTTTAAAAGCATTACAACTTTTATAGATGAAGAGAAAAGAAGAAAAGTCATAATAAAAAAAGAAAGACTGAAAGAAGAACAAAAGCTATTGTGTAGATACAGCAAACACGTGACACCTGCTGTATACCAAGGCCTTGCACAAAGTCTGAGGGTGACTGAGCTGTATTCCCAATCATCTGGAAACTTGCAGCTTCCAGATAGAAAAATGCAGGCACACGAGATAGAAAATGACATTCTAAGTATACAAATGCCAGATTAGGCTAGAAAGAACCATGAATGTTACCTGAACAGGTCTGAAGAAAGCACTGCCACCAGAAGGTGGGTTGTATCCAGGGAAGAACCCGTGACCCGTGCAGCCAGTGCAAGGCTGAGCACAGCCCTGTTAGTGACCTTTTGGCAGGTCAGATTGTTTGTGCTGAGCGGACTGTCCTCTTGCTTCAAAAGTCCCTTTTGTGTGTGGGCTCTGCTGCTAACTCCTGTGAGCTGACTGGCCCAGTGAAGCTGGATGAATGGGACTCTTTGACTCCGTCAACTCCATTTCTAGTGGACAAGGTGGGCGCCATCTCACTGGAAATGGTATTTATGTCTTAACTAATGATCTCTACTGTATGTGTAAAGGATTTTCAAATTAATATCTTAATCTGTGAATGTTAATCCCCTAAGATTATTGCTTTTTAAATTGTTGAATATAAGAATAGTTAATAGCCTTTACTTTTAAATTGCAGTTAAAGAACCTGCTTCTTTTGGAGCAAAGGGAGATATGGCTGCTTGTGACTGACATCAGCCTGCAAACAAAGAATCAGAGTGGCCCCCACCTCCCCAAAACCCTGCCAGTCTGTGTGACTTCCTCGTGCGTGCTGTGCCCAGAAGTTCTGCAAGCACTCACCATGGCCACACCTCACAGCATCTTCTTCAAGGACGCTCTCAGAGACCAGGGTGTGCTGGCTTCTTCTCAAGAGCTTTGGTTGGGGTAAATGGTAACCAGCAGTGGCTCTTGAAGCTTCCAGACACCTCCATTTTGCTCTGCACTGGTGTCACCTTCATAAAGTCCAGCACAGACCCAGCCCGCAGAGGTCCGTGTTACCTAAGCCTTGGGCTTTTGCTGATCCCTGTCACAGTCACCTGGGCAGAACCAGCATCCGCATGGAAACACCACTGAGCACTCTGGGATTATCTGTTGGCAGCACCCTGTGCCCATACAAAAATTACCTGGAGCCCTTTCCTGGATGGCTGCTTTTAAAATCAGACCAAAAATTAGACCATTTTAGGTTTATAGGCTTTAGGCCAGTTAGCTTCCTTTTTTTTTAGAGAACAAACTAAAGTCCAATCTATTATTTTTTTATACTTTATTTAGACAAAATTTGCATGCTATAAAATTTACCTTTTGAAATGGAATTTGAATCCAATATCTGTATACTTTCCCATCTTCACCCACTGGAAGCTTTGGGGTTTACTTCCACACAGCACGTGTCCCTCTAGATTAGGAGCAGGTGGCCTCATGCATATACCTTTTCACCTCCATAACCTGAGGTAAGAGGCTGCTAAAGGAGACTGTCTTTACTGGCAGAAATCACATTTTTCTTAGTGCTTCAATAATCAGAAGTGTCTCTGTTGGCAGGTCGGATTGTTTGTGCTGAGCGGACTGTCCTCTTGCTTCAAAAGCCCCTTTTGTGTGTGGGCTCTGCTGCTAACTCCTGTGAGCTGACTGGCCCAGTGAAGCTGGATGAACTGGACTCTCTCACCCCTGTCAACTCTATTTGTAGTGTACAAGGTGGGTGCCATCTCACTGGAAATGGTATTTATATTGTCTTAAGTAATGTGTTACTGTATATTCATTTAGTCAACAAGATTTTGTTGCTTGCCTATGTTCCAGACATGGGATAAACAGGAACAAAATGAGGAGAAGTTCTTGCCTCTTGGACTTAGAGTCCATATAGAAAGTTATGTGTCGTCTGGGGGTTTAGCTCAGTGGCATAAGCACCTGCCTTGCAAGCAGGCGGTCGAGAGTTCGATCCCCGGTACCGATAAAAATGAAAAAGACAAAAAAAAAAAAAAAGAAAGTTATGTGTCTTAGTCACTTATTCACTGTGAAGACAAAATACACAACACTCACAGTTTAAAGGAGGGAAAGCCCTATAATCCAGTCACTTTCCACAAGATTCTGCTTCTGAGCACGTAAGGCTTTGGAGAGGCATGCGTACATAGCTGTAACATTGCATAAGTTAGGTAAGTGCACAAAAAACCATAGAACACCAGCATTTCCGGTGTTTCAGCTGTTAACTAGACCTACACCATGTCTGGGAGATCAAGAAGGCTTCCTAAAGGCAGGACACTGGAGCTGAGATCTAAAGAGTGGAACAGTTTATATTCGGGAAGGTGTCAAGCAACAGGGCTTACTAATGTGGCTAACAGGAGAGCTGGCGGGCAAGGAATAGACAGAATGCGTAGCTGGGTAGAGAGAGGAATGGTGAGGAGACCAGAGGGCCAGCTGAGTCAGAAGTGTGCTCTGCTGTCTCCAGAGAAGGCTGTAGGCTGACTTATCTCCCTTGAGAGCAGAGAGAGGGGCCAGTATAGTAATGGTAGCTACAGAGAAGTAAATCCAGTGACAAATTTATTTAGGAGAACAACTGGTGACGTGGGTGATGAATTGGGCCAAGAGGGGGCAGGGCCCAGACAGGGAAAGGACATATGTACCACAGCCACATCTGGCTCAGGCAAGGAGACAGTGGTAATGACGTTTTCTCACTAGGTTAACATGGACAAGGCAGCTTTGAGAGGACCACTGAGTTCTGTTGGGAGAGGTCAGGTATCCTTGTTATATCTGAGATGATGTTTCGGTAGCTACTTGCATATATGAATTGGGAGCTGAAAATAACATTAATGCTTTCTTTATTTGTTTTTTTTCCTTTGTGACATGGTCTCATTGTATAGTTCAGGCTGGCCTTGAACTCCTTGTGTATATCCCAATTTGGCTCAAACTCATCATGATCCTCCTGCCTCAGCCTCCCAAATGCTGGGATTACAGGTTTGCAAAAGCATATCTGGCTTCCTAAATAATTTTTATGAAGTTAAAAATAAGAAAACATTTTCAAGAGGGATGATACACTTTGTAATCCCAGCCCTCAGAAGGCTGAGGCAGGAGGATGTAAGTTCCAGAATAGCCTAAACTATATAGCATAAATTCAAGTCCATCCTAGGCTAAATATTAAAACCTTGTCTCAAAAAAAATTTTTTTTTACCGGTATCAGGGATTGAACTCACAACCACAGACTTGCAAGGCAGGCGCTTATGCCGCTGAGCTAAATCCCCAGCCCTCAAAAAATTTTTTAGTAAAAACAGCCAGGCATGATGGCACATGCTTGTAATGTTAGACTTGGGAGGTTAAGGCAGTTGGGTCACTGTGATTTTGAGGCCAGCCTGGGCTACATAGTGAATTCAAGGCCAGCCTACACTATATAGTAAGACAGAGGGAGGGAGGGGGAAAGGAGAGAGGGAGAGAGAGAGAGAGAGAGAGAGAGAGAGAGAGAGAGAGAGAGAGAGAAAGAATCTTTTAACTAAAACAAATTGAAAATTATTTAGTATTAAAAGTAATACATTGGACCTAGTAATAGCTAAATGAAAATATAGCTAAATTACTATCTAAACAGTGTCTAAAACATCAAACTTCTAAAACAAACAAATGTGAACTTAGGGGTTCCATTTTCCCCACTTTAGGCCATCACTACCTCTTTTTTTTTTTTTTTTTTTTTTCTTTTTTTCTTTTTTTGGAGACAGGGTCTCAGTAAATTGCCAGGGCTGGTCTCAAACTGACATGTCTCCAGCTTCAGCCTCTCAAGTAGCCTAGGATTACAGGTGTGTGCCACCACACTGAGCTCCTGGTTCTTTTATAATTTTTATGAACAATTATAACAACAAAAATTGTGGTTGTTCTGTTTCCTGTTGCTTGAAATGAATCATGCCCTGTTTGTGACATTGAGTACTGTTGGTTGTGGTAAGGCCATTTGGATTTTCTCTTTTGCATTTGCTGAAATGCAAATGTGGTCATGAGTTGATGGGGAAAAAGAAGGCAGTGGGGCGCAGAGGTCCTAGAGACAGCTGAGTCCACATTAAAGCCGCAGGTCACCTGAAGCCTCCATTTTCCCATCTTTAAAATAGGGATATGAGGACTGGGAATTTAGCTCAGTGGCCTAAGCACCTACCTGGCAAGCGTGAGGTTGTGAGGGTTGTGAGTTTGATCCTTGGTACCAAAAAATAAAATAAAATAAGGATATGAGAGTTCATAAAGCATTGTTAAGAATTAGATGAGAGCTGCAGGGATGGTGGGGAAGGGGGAAGCTAATTGTAGTAATTGGAGATGAAGACACAGTCACTGGATTTCTCCTGGGTGGCCTAGGGGAGCTTAAAAGAGTTGCCACCCTAATTTCCTGATGGTAGAGAAGGATATAACCATCAATGAGATCGAAGATACCTTCTGGCACTTTTCAAACCAGGATGCCATCAGCATCACCCTCTTCCACCACTGAGTATATCACAGAGGTGGTTCAGCATGCCCTCAGTGCCCAGCAGCACTCCCTTCCAGTGGTCCTGGAGACCCCATCCAACGAGCACTCCATCCTGTACAGGGCCAAGGGCATGTCGCTGCTGAAGACCTGGGCTGGGGCCACCCCAGCCCTGCAGCTCCCCCAGCATGGCCAGGCCTCTCCCAGCCCCATCCCCCCACTGCTGGATGGGTGATGCTTCTAGGCCACTGGGGACCTGCTGTTAAAACCAGCCTAGTTAGGGATAGCAAGCCCAGCTATCTTCTCTCTCCTCTACTTACCTCTTCCCTGTGCTGTTCTTCAGTGTCACTGTCAATGTTAAGTTCAAGTAATATTCTTGTTTCTCTAGCTCAAAAAAAGAATGAAATGAGATAGTACTGGAGAAAATAAAAACCTCAGTACTTCTGCTATCAGGACCTAGAAAGGGAGGCATAGGCCTCACAGGCCTAGAGCCAGCATCACAGTAACCTTGGAATGTCTGGATTTGTCAGGCAGAGTTGACACAGGCCTTCCAGGAAAATAGAAGAACACACAGAAAATCCACAGACATCCTGGAGCAGCTGTAAAACCTCCACGTGCGGGGGCAGAGGCAGGGCAGCGAAGGGTGAGGTGGGCGCCCTGGGCAGACCAGCTGGGACCAGGTTTGTGCTGCCTTACTCTGCTTTCCCCAGCCACGCTGAGGCTGTATGGTCAAAGTTTTACATCAGGCAATTCCCGAGCATGACACATAGAGCACAGTGCAAAGCAGGGGGAGACTCTTGGCAGGAAGAGTCTAAGAAGGACAGCGGGCTTTTGCGGTGAAGTGAAATGGAGACATCAGCAAGCCAGTACAGGACTGCTGCTGTGTCCAGCTGCTCAGTGCCACTGAGCTGTGCAGTCGGGGACAGTCCAGATCCCTGGAGCAGACAGGCTGTGAGGACAGAGTTCTTGGTCCAGATGGACACACTCTGTAGTCCCTTCAGTGGACAAGCTATCAGGACAGAGGACACTGTAGCAAGGTTCCTGCCCAGGTCCCTGAGCCGACAGCCCAGCAGGTTACACCCCACAGTGTGGAGGTGCGCACCTCCTGGCTCCCTGAACATGTGTGCCATTAGCCCTGGCCGCAGCTGGGCTTTCCATTCTGTTTAATATCTGTATTCCCTTAGCAGAACCATACTCTCTTGCTTACTATAGCTGTGTTACATGTCTTGAAGTTGGGTATTGTAAGTCCTCCAGTTTTGTTTTTCAGTATCATCTTGGCTATTCTAGCCTTTTGTTTTTCCATATAAACTGTAGGATCAATTTGTTGATGATGCACAAAAGAGCTTTGCTGGGATTCAGACTCTACACTGAGTCTATAGATGAAATTGGAAAAATCTGCAACACTTTTGAAATGTTCTTATCCATGGTCATGGAATTTTGATTTTACAGTGGGACCTTGGTTCACAAACATGATTCTTTCCATGATTCTGGTCACAAACGGAGTTGATGAGAATCCACTGAAATTCAGTGCTTATGTTGACCTCATGGGGAAATCAGACTTGGTTGTCATCCAGGTCAGTTTAGGACTAGAATCATGGACGAAATCTGGTTCATGAACCAAGGTACTGTTGTATCTTCTGTGATTTCTTTTAGTAGAATTTTTTAGTTTTTTTCAGAGAGATCTTGTAAAATTTTGTACAATTTATACCTAAATACTTCCTTTGTTTTGTGTTAACATGAATGGTATTGGGTTTTTTATTTCAAATTGCTCATTGCTAGTACATAGGAGCACAATTGTGTTTTGTACATTAACCATGCATCTTACAGCCTTGCTATAATCATGTAGTAGTCATTATCAAATACACAGTGACATAGAATTGCTACTTTAGAATTTTTCTATATAGGAAAGTATGTCATCCATGAACAATGACAGTTTTATTTCTTCTTACTCAACCTCTATACCATTCTAAAAATTTATTTCTTAAAATTTTTAATTATTTATGCATGCATAAATGCTGAAGATTGAATCCAAAATCTCTGTGTACTATATAGACCTTTTATTTTCTTTTTTTGGTCTTGTGCAGGCAAAAAAGCTTCTAGTATTATGTAGAAAGCAGCTATGAAGAGACTTCCTTGCCCTGTTCCTGATCTTAAACCAATACCATGCAGTTTATCACCTTAAACTTGATGTTAGTTGGAGGAGTTTTATTATTGTTCCATCTAGTTTAGATAGTATCACTTAGGAAGAAAAAAACATTAACTCTCTTGTACTTTCTTTTTTGTCTTTTTGAGACAGGGTTTCACTGTGCAGTTCAGGCTGGCCTTGCACCGGAGCTCACGGTGACCCTCCTGCCTCAGCCTCCCAAGAGCTGAGAGTACAGGCACGCGTCACTCTGTCCAGTGGCTTCTGCAATTCTTCCACTGCCCTTTTCTTTTATGGTACTCTGTTATCTTGGCTTCTGTATTCCGCTTTAAGATTAGTAGCATTTTTGTTTCATAACCATAATTAAGCCTTGTACACTTTGTCTACAAGTTGATTCTTAAAGATAAAAACCAATAAAATAAATCACATAAATATTTTTCACTGCACAGGAAAATATTGTACCACAGTTCGATGTCCTTTCTTCTGTGATCATTTTCATGAAATTTTTTAAATGAAATTTTGTGCTGACCTTTATTTTTTATTTTATTTTATTTTTTTTTTTTTTGCATTGGCTAAACTGTAGCTAATTTTCCCCCTAACTCCTTGAAAATTGTATCAAACCATTGAGTTATCCTTTCCTTCTGTAACGCTCCTCTTGCAAATGCCGGCCTTCTGGTGCCCCTCCCCTCCTGGGTACTGAACCCAGGGACTTAAGTGACTAGTGACTAGGTAAGTGCTCCTCCGCGGGGTGCTTCCCGGTGACCCAGTTTTGATTTGCCGCTTTACTGTCAGCTATTGTCTTGAGACTCTTCAGGTATTAATTGGCTAGGTTGATTCAAACTACAGATGTTTTTGTAGATGTTCTGTACCAAGTTGAAGGAGCTCTCCTTCATTCCTAGTTTTCTGAGAGTTTTTATCAAAATTGAGTTGTAGATTTTGTCAGTTGGCCTTTCTATAGCTATCCAATTTTTAAAATTACATATTAATAGATTGTATTAGCTGATTTTTGAATATTTGAACTAGCTTTACATACTTGGAATAAATTCCATTAGATGGTATATAATTTTTTATGCAGTGTGTCAGACTTGCTAGTGGAATCAGTAATAATGGCCTTTTTATTTTTGCTATTACTAATTTGTATCTTTTCCTTTTTATTTTTGGTTAACCTAGTTGAAGTTTATCAGTTTTTATTGATTTTTTTCAAAGAACCAGATTTGGGATTTACTGATTTTTATTTTCTCTATTAATTTTGTTTACAGTTTCTTTGATTTCTGCTATAATTTTTGCTGTTGCTTTTATTCTTCATATTTGATTTAAATTTATTCTTGGCCTTGTTTCCTAAAATGAAAACCAGATGATTTATTTTAGATCTGTATTTCCTACATTTGCATTTAATGCTGTAGATTTCCTCCAGGTACTGCACTTTTGCTGCATACTATACAAATTTTGATATATTTTTATTTTCATTTGGTTCAAAATATTTTTTAATTTCTCTTGAGAACTCTTGAGTTATTTAATCTCCACATGTTTTGGGCCTTTCCAGCTCTCTTTGTATTATTGATTTCTAGTTTTAATTTCTTTGTGGTCTAGGAACTTGTTTTCACATTGCTTAAGGATCTGTTTCGTGGCCCAGGCTGTGGTCCTTCTTGGTGGGTGCCCTGCGTGACTTAGGGAAAATGTGCATTCTGGCCAGGTGTGGTGGCCATGCCTATATTCAAGTGTTGTTGCGAAGACAGGGGGTTCACAAGTTTGAGGCCGGTCTAGACTTACTTAGAGACCTTGACTCTAAGTAAATAATGACAGGAATGTACATTCTGCTGTTGAACAGAGAAATCAATAATATCAGTTAAATCCTATTGGTTGATGATGCTGTCAGTTCAGCTGTACTTTGACCAGTTTTCTGCCTGCTAGGTTGTCCACTGCTGATAAAGAGTACTGAAACCTCTTACTGTATAGTGAATTCATTTATGTCTTCTCAGTGTTTCATCTATTTGCCTCATGGATTTGATGCTGTGTTGTTAAACACATCACACATTCAGGATCATTGTTTTCACAGTGAATTGAATTTAGTGGATGTTTAGTTTTTGTTTTTGCAATACTGAGATTTGAGCTCAGGGCCTTTGCACTGACCTACACCTGTAGCCTTTTTATTTTTTTGAGGCAGGGTCTTGCCTCAAAAAAAAAGACACAGTTACCCAGGTTAAACTCAAACTTGCCAACCTTTTGCCTCAGCCTCCCAGGATCACAGGCATGCACCATCATGAGTCTCTGTCTGGCTGTCTGTCTGGTTGTCTGGCTGTCTGTCTGTCTGTCTGGCTTTCTTTTTTAAATTTAATTGATGTTCTACTCAGTGCTACTTTGTAGCTGGGGCTTTGCCTTCCTGCCTTCTGCTTAATGTTCAGAATGCTCACATTCTCTGATTGCTTTTCTCAATGTATCAAGTCTGCTTATTTTTAAATGTTTCTAGTGGTGTCCTAGAGTTTGCAATTTGTATTTATGACTAATGAAAGTCCACTTCCAAACAGCACTGTCATACTTCTCAGGTAATGCAGACACCTTATAAGAGTGTTCCTGATTCCTTCTCTTGTCTCTTAGGATATCACTGTCATTCACTTCTTCACTTGCCTGCAAGGTAAACCATTTAATACATTACTGTTATTATATAATCAAGTTATTAGAGCACTAGTAGCTTGTTTAGAGTAAGAAACATAAAAAAGATTTTGTTTTGTTGGGGTTTTTTTTTTTTAAGTGATGCATCTAAATACATTGCCCAGGCTGGCCTTGAACTGCTGGGCTCAAGTCATCCTCTTGGCTCAGTCTCCCCAGGTAACTGGGATCACAGGCACATGTTTGCCACCCCTGAAATATGTAAGATTTTATTTTACCTTCATGTATTCTTTTCCTAATGCTCTTTTGGTTTTCATGTAATTCAAGATTTTTCTCCCATTTTACCACTTTTAGCTAGCGCCCTTCTGCTTCCAGACCTACCCTGCAGGTCTGTGAGTAGATACATGAGTTGTATAAACAGACGATTATCAGAGCAGGACTCAGTGCTGCAGGATCCTCTAATAAGAACCTGTTGACTGGGCACAAAGGGAAAGCAAAGATCCAGCTACGAAGTAGCAGTGATTGATTAAAAAACAAACAAAAATAAAAAGCCGCCTCCAATGCAACCCTGGGAGTGATGACTCCAGCTAGGGGTCCTCTCCCGAGAAGGAACTCCACCGGGAAGCTGAAGTCCACACTGTTCTATAACAGTGAGAGATGTCTCTCCTCCCTTCCTTGCCCAGTCTGTCCTGGCTGTCCCAGAAGGCCTCACTGCTGACCTGTGTCCAGCATGTCTCCAGTGGGGCTCTCTTATGCCTGCAGGAGGTGAGGCTGAGAACAGGGAACCTCACAGGTGCGGCTGAGTCAGCTGCACATGTAGTCTCAGAAGGCTGACTAGTGAGTGCGCTCCAGCAGTGGGCTCCAGCAGAGCCTGGACCGTTCTGAGGACAGAAGCAGCAGAAGGTGTGCAGCACTCCTAGGAGAAGAAGCTTCCATGAGAGGGGGGTGCGCACTCCCGGCGGCGGACTCCCCCTCTTGTCATCTGCATGGTACTCAGCTCCCGGTGTGTGCGCATTTCTTTCGGGGTTACCTTCTGAGGTGCGTTGATTTTTGCTGTGCTGATTTTTCTTCCCTCACACTGCTCATGTCTTTTTCCCCACATCTTAATCCACCCCTCCTCTGTGGCTGGACACCGTATGTTCTGCTGTGGGACTGGACACAGTGAGTCCACTTACGACACGGCTCTGGGAAAGAGTGGCAAAGTGCTGCTCTCCAGCCAGGTTTCAGCCTCTTGATAGAAGAAAAAGAACTGTGACCCCAGTTCCTTCCATTACAAATTGAGGGGGGCAAGGGCTAATTGTGAGAGATTTCTGTCATAGGACGAGCAGAAAAAAGGCTTTTAAAAGCAGCTGGAAGGCAGGCCAATGAGGGTGGAGTCACCTGGCAAAAACTGTTGCTTTTTTTCTTTCTGATGTTCATGTAAGTGAATGTTCTTGGCAATAACTGATTAATCGTGTACTTCCCAGCCATCCTCTGAATTCATTTCAGCTTGCCCTGAATGATTCCCAGTGGTTTGGAGAGCCCATATTCCCTCAACTCTTGCCTTATTCGTTAACTCAAAGGAAATTACTTAATTCCATATAAATATAAGTGCTGTTAACACCCACAAATATCCAGAGTAAGAAGGAACTTTAATTAGTACCAGCTTATTTTTATTAATTTATTTAGCAGTTGTTTTCCAGGCATTGCTATGAACCAGCCTGCTGCTGGTGTGCAGGCCTGGCGTGGGGGACGCAGCGTTGTTCAGAGACACAGCTGCTTGGTTCTCCCTGAGCCTCCTTCTGCTTCTGCCTATTATGAATCAGCTGACACCTCTTTCTAGATGCATTATAAGACTTTATTGACTTTACATTTTATACCTTTGATCCTCACTTTTGATTAGATTTGTAAGGACAATATTATGATCTAAGGCAGCCTTTTCAAAATCAAGACCTATTATTCTACATTTTAAGCAGTCTTTTCAAGTCTGCATTGCATGAATGCATTTTAATAAACCAAGCCTTCTAGTTCTTATAATTCAGATAATTTTTTTCTTCATGTTTATTCTAGTAGGTAGTAACCTTTTGTTTCAAGAATGGGAATAAAGCTAGACATAGTGACACATGCCTGTAATCCCAGGACTGTGGGAGACTGACACAGTAGGATCGAAGATTTGAATCCCAGCTGGGGAACTCAGAGAAACCTTGTCTCAAAATATTTAAAATGGTCTTGGGGATAGGTAGCTCAGTACAAAGGCCCTGGATTTGATCTCCAGTACCAAAAGGAATAGGGAGCTAAGGATATACCCCAGTGGTCGGGTGCTTACATAGTATGCACAAGTCCCTGGATTCAGTCCTCAGGACCACTATCAATAAATAGATAAATAGACACTGAACAGGCAAGAAAGATCAGGTACAGGTACCTGATGTCTACTCTGCTTACTTAAGGTCCAGACTGCTCCACTGATCACTAAAGGCTGAAAATGTTTTCAAACTTTGGAAATAATTTATCTCTCCATGCCAAAACAATGCAGTTATTAGCAGTCTGAGGCATTCTGAATGTGGATATGAAAACCTGCATAAACTATTACCATAGATCTCATTGATGAATTTTGTTTTACAGTACTAGAGATCAGACTCAAGGGTGGTCTACTACTGAGTATATCCTCTCCCCTTTTTATATTTTATTTTTGAGAGAGGGCCTCACTGAGTGGCACAGGCGGACCTCAAACTTGCCATCCTTCTGCATCAGCCTTCCAAGTTGCTGAGTTTATAGGCATGCACTACCACACTCAAGTTAAATTTTCAAATAAATGCTTGCCAATAGGACTTTGCTATAGCAAATAATTGGTGTACTCCAAAGTTCCTCATAGGTATAAAAAGTAAAGAATAAGATATATGCAGCTTTTTTATATTTTGATTCTCAATCTATTAAGTTTGTCAGGAATTTTATCTTTCAAAGAAAATGAAAATCTCCTTGGTTTGTATTTATCTAAATGTCCATTCTGTCATTCTTCCCTAAATAAAATTCATTACTTAAAAAAAAAATCCAAGCTGGAAATGGTGGTCCCCAGCATTTGAAGGCTGAGGCAGGAGAATTTCCAATCTGAGGCCAGCCTGGGCTATGCAGAAAAACCTTGTCTCATAAAACAAGAACAAAGCCAAAAAGATCTTTGACTATCTGGTGATTGTGTAGACAAATTTTAAAACTTACTTTTCATTGCCATGATTTTATATTTGCCATAAGTGGAAATTACAAAAAGCTCAGGAACATTTAGGTAAACTCACAAGTGAGGGTAAAAAAAAATTTTTTTTTTTTTTTTTTTTTTTTTTTTTTTTTTTGTACCGGGGATTGAACTCATGACTGTGTGCTTGCAAGGCAGGTGCTGGTGCCACTGAGCTAAATCTCCAGCCCTGAGGATAAAAATTCTAAAGCCCTTCGTGTCATCTGAGCTCCTGGGCAAAAGCTCCTCTGAGGGTCTGGCTTTCCTCTCCCTCCACCCTAGGCACTGTGGTTGGTGTGGATGAGACCACCGCTTTCTCCTGGCCTGTGTGTGACCACTGTGGCAACGGGCGATTGGAACAAAGGCTGGAAGACAGGTGAGCTTCACATGGGCCTGAAGCCCCAGGGCCCTGACGAGCACGACAGCAAGCCAGCCCTGCGGTCCCACAGCCTTGCTGTCTCTGGTGGCTTCCCCAGGTGGCAGCCCTAGCTGAAATGCTGCAAGAAGCCATGGAGCTGATGGGTTTTCTAACAGGGAGTTCTGATGTTTTTGCAGCTCCTCCTGGTTTTGCACTCAGCTTCTTCATTATCAGTCAGGGGTGGGGGTGGGGAGGACATATAAATAGTGAGACACACATGGTGCCTGCACAGTATTCCTGTGCAGTGGTGTAAACTTGTCTAGGGATCAGTGAGCAGCTACCAATGAGCTGTCCCTTCCCTGCCTAACATTTCTGCCAGCTCCTCCTGTCCGCCAGGTCACAGTAGGGCTGAGTGTCCATGCAGTCCGTTCCTTTGGAATTAGCTTCCTGACTTCCCAAATGGACTTTGTCTTATGACAGACAGAAAGAGCACACTCATTGTTTGCCTGCTGCTTTTTAATTTCCTCCCTTTTTTTTTAGTACTGGAATTGAAGCAGGGTCTTTAAACTGAACTACATCTCCAAGCCCATCCTATTTTATTTTTTATTTTGAGACAAGATCTTGATAAATCACTAAATTTCCCATGTGAAGCTCAAACTTGTGACCCTCCTGCCTCAGCCTCCCGATGTGCTGTGGTTACAGGTATGATCACCATATTCAGCTCGCTTCCTCAGAAGTGAGGAACAAATGTCCTCTGGATACCTTTGGGTTAGTAGCCTAATGTGTACCAGGTCATCACTGAACTGTGTGCAGATCCAGTGGGAAGCAGCATGGGTGCAAAGACCCGGTGGCTAAGCAGGCCTCCCATCCTCCCAGAGGGCCTTGCTTCACTTCCTGGGAGTCTTGCTCCACTTGGCATGTAATTGATGCATACCTCTATGACTGCCTGGGTCCCCAGAAAGCCTCCCTTCTCTGTCGCCTTAGCCAGCATTCATCCCTCAGAACAGGCCCAGTCCCTGGCTGATCTCAGGAACTTGGTTCAGAACAAAACTCTCCTTTCTCACTCTGCAAACACACGTGGTTAGAGAAGTGTCTGCCTGCACCAGATCTCCTGCAGTGCATTTGCTTCTCTCCCCATGCATCTGCACACCCCAGAGGCGCCTTTTCCTGTGGCGACTGTTCCCGGGTGGTTACATCTCCTGTTCTCAAGAGGCACCTGCAAGTCTTTCTGGACTGCCACACCCTGCCCCAGTGCAGGGTGAAGGTCAAGGTAGGAGCCAGGGCACATGTGTGGTCTTCCCTGGGTGGGACTCACAGGCAGACCAGAGCACCTCTGCGAAGGTGGGGGAGACGCTGTACCAACACACTCCCCATTTACTCCAGACTCAAGCCTGAAGCGCTGGTGAGGAGATAGGCAGTTTAGACTTCCTGGTTAACTTCCAGGATGGGAGTTACTTAGCAGGAGCGCTCGCTGCCCTGGTGAGGGCTGACCCAGCCCCATTTCCCTGTTACTGCAGCTGTTGCAGAGCACCATTTCTTCACTGCTGAGGTTTGCTGCCTGCGAGGATGGGGTAAGTCAGGGGCCCAGCGAGGTGTGCATTCTCTACCTGACCCTGAAGGAGCCCCTCTGCCGCATATGTGCAGTTACAGCAAATCCCACCACAAAGTGTCATGTCGCTCCCATATTGAAACATAGATACAAATGCCCTCTTAGTTTGGTGAAAGCCTTTCCTCTATAGAAAGGAAATTATTTCCAGATCAACCTTGCAGTAGACACAGGAAAATGTTCCTGTGGCTTTGATTATGGTAGCACAGCCTGGAGACTGGAGCCCCACTGCCCGGCTTCATAGTCATGGTACAGAATTGCCTGAGGTACATTTCAGTTTTTGTTCCTGTGTGATTGCAAATGTTGCTACAATTCCTCACACTCATTTGCCTGCCTTGAGTTTCTGCAGTAAAGCTTAGTAAATCTAGTGTGCGCCTCTGAGAAAACAGTCCCTGAAGTATTTAATTTATGGGACAAAGGCAGTTTCTGCATTGTGAATTTCTTCATGAATGCAACCTCTGTCCTTAAGATGCCACCTATCTTGTTAGAATCATTTAAAAGCATTACAGGCAGCTTACATTATAAAACTACTAAACCTGGAGAAGGGCAGCAAGTTGCAGGTAGCAGGGCCGGAGCTCGGCTGAGAGACGTCTGTATCAGAGTCTGCCTCCCAGGAGCTGACTCGGGCCAGACTCCTGGACATGGGGAGAGGTAAGGCTGATCATTCCCTGACCAGCTCTGGCCCATTAAACAGAAGTCGTCTTCTCCTCATGGCCATGAGCAAGCTCTCATTCCAATCAGATTATGTGGTGACTTATCCATTCTCTGGGGCCCTGCTCAAGGCTCTGTCTGCTCTCTCCAACCCTGGCCAGCCCCTGCCCCAGCCCTGCAGTCAGTGGGACTGCAGCCCTCTCTTACAGAATAGCAGCTGACCCTCTTTCATGTAGGCCAAGGCTATCAGACTTGAGATTAAATTGGAATGTGGATAGATCTATGGGCAGAATCTCTGAGATCCCTGGCCTCAGCCACATTTCTCAGCCCTGGCTTCCCAGAAGCATGGTTTTCAGAGCCCTGAAGAGTTTCTGTCCCTGTAAGATTAAGCCCACCAGCTTTAAAGCTCCTCAGGGACCCTGTACTCCAGCTTGGCGCCTTTACCTGAGCTGTGTGCCGCTGCTGCACAAATAGGGACTGAAGCCTAGGCCAGGCTGTAGAAGGGTGCATATGCAAGTCTTTCCTGGTTGTGCAAAAGTCAGCATTCACCACAGGCTAAGCACTACACTCACCACTCTCCTCACATGCGTCCCTGTTCAGACTCCCTGCCATCCTGGGGGGCAGGATCCACCTTCCGCCATTGCGGAGCATGAGGCTCACTGCAAGGGCATCTCACAAAGGCCCACAGAAGTGATCTTCTGGCAGAGTTTGTGGTCCAGATGGGAACTCATGACGAGAATTTACAGGAGTTTCCATGTTGCATAAGTGATGAGACAGCCATGCTTGTTGGCTGATTCCTTGTCTCCTTTCCTGCCTTTTGACCACCCAAGGTTGATAGGTTGGAGGTTTCTAAGATGGGCAACAGGCATTGAGCAAATGCTACAGATGGTAAAAAGGGATTTCAGGGAACAAATCTCTTGAGAATGTTGAGAAAAAGTGCTAGAAACACTCTTGCTTGAGAACTCATAAATTCAAACCCCTGCCTAAGCTGGACGTGGTGGCACATGCCTGTTGTCTCAGTACTTGAGAGGCTGAGGCAGGAGGACTGTGAGTTTGAGGCAGCCTGGGCTATGTAGTGAGGGCCAGGCCAGTGTGCACTACATAGCAAAACCCTGTCTCAGAAAAAAACAAATAATAAAACAAACCCCACATCTAGACAAACCAATAACCGAGCACCCCTTGGTGTGGCACACAGCTGCAGTCTCCAGGTGACAGCTAGGCCCTGCAGGCTGGTGACCCTCCGGTCCCTGCAGTGCTCAGGAAGGCAGGCCGGTGCTTTCTCCAGAAGCCTGAAGTGGTGGATGATGCGCAGTGTGGCCTGCTGATCCCAACCCTCTCTTAGAGACCTAGAGCAGACCCTGCCACCTCCCTGTGATTTCCCACTGACTGAGATGCCTTGTTCCTCTCACACATTTCACTTCTCAATTAAAATGTTACTAGAGGTAAAGCCCCGCTTATAAAGAGCTCAAGAGGAAGTGCATGAATCGTGTGAATGTAAGTGCACGTGTCTGGCATGCATGTGCACACATGCCTGTGTGTATCCGTGTACATACATATATGTGCTATGTGAGGGGCTAGGGTGTCATAGACCCAGGAGTCATCTTTGCGAGTGCTGTGGTCTCAGAGCCCACCCCCCTGGATTGAGAGCACGTTCCACACCTAGAGGGACATGTTTTAGGGAACACCTTACCCTCTCCTAACTGTCCTTGCCATGGCTAATCAGAGCTTTGCATCTACTTTGAAGAGGACCCGAGAGAAGATAGCTATCAAAAGGTTTGTGCGTAGACATAAAGAGCAATTTACCAGTCTGGATTCTGTGAGTTCTGGGGGATGAGAATACACATTTACCAAAATCCAACAGAATCAAATTAGGACTTTCCACAAGAACCATTCCCTGGAGCAGACACACTGCTTCTGGTTAGTGTGCATGAGTCTTAAGATATATACCTTCACTGTTGTGGTCAAGCTGCAGATGTAAAAACAAAAGGATTGGCTATCGTATCACTTCTCAGTGGTACCGTTATAGTGGTCTGGAATTTATAGTTTGTCCCCTTTCAGGAAAAAAAGTAAGGATCTGTGTACAGTGCAGGTTTTACAGATAGACACGTATCTCATGTATCTGCAGATACATATTCATATGAATAGTGCATGTGAATTTGCTGGCACAGTTGTAACCTTACAATCTTAATTTTCCCCAAATATAAAAGATGTACAATTTCAACTCAACTTACAGGCAGTGGAGCCAAACCTAGCACTGTAAGTAGCCCCCCCGCCCCATACTGGGAATTGAAACCAGAATCTTTTTCTTGGGTTATCTCTCTAGCCTATTTTTAAATTTTGAGACTCACTACATTGCCAGAGACGGGCTTGAATTTGAAATTCTCCGGCTTAAACCTCTTGCCTCGGCCTCCCACAAGAAGGTGCTACCACATGTGGCTTGGGACTTTTTTTTTTTGAATGACTTGTTTTTGAAGTCAAAGTTCCTATAGTTTTACCTCAGAGTAGCATAGCAGTGCCGAGGCCAATCTTCATGCTCACACAACATGCAAGGTTAGCTAAAAGAGTAAGAGACATTGAAGAACTGTTCAGCTTTCCTGTGTCCTCCCAGAAGGGAACGGTGACCCCGTATTCTACAGACTGGTACCGTCCTCCAGCGCGGCAGCCTCAGGGCTGTCCTGTGCACTGCCTTCTCTTCAGGGTCAGGCACGTGGGCTTGTTGCAAACCGAGCAGGGATGAGGGCCGTGGACGCACCATCTGGGCCACAATGCACGTGCAGGAGGCCTCGTCTCTGCTGTCCGTGTCTCCTCCTGCCTTGACCAGCAGCCCTCACTCTCACCTTCTCCATTAAGTACCCATTTGAGATTGTATTTTTTTTTTTTTAACCAAAGAAGACAGAGATCCTTACAAATCACCGTAAGTAAGCCAGGCGTTTCACACCAGGCCTGGGAACAGGTGGGAAGATGAAACAGTGTAACAGGTGAGGAAGTGAGTTGGCATCACAGTCATGTTCACACCCACACTGACCCCTTATGCTTATTGCTGCAAAACCAATCATCTCAAAACAGTGGTTTCTACATTTATTCTGCTTATACGCCAGCAATTCAGGCAGGACTCCAGCAGGACAGCCCATCTCTGCTCCACTGGACATCAGTTAGTGCCCCGAGGGAGGGCTGAGCTCACAGAAGCTCCCTTCAGTCCCCAGCTGGGGCTCTGACTGAACTCCCTCATGGCCCTCGTCTGAGTGCAGAGAGCCATCAGAACCCTGGCATCTTTCCTAACCAAGCTTGGGACATTATTTGTGTCTGTTTTGTTGCACCTTGTTCTGCAAGAGTTAATCACTGAGGCCAGCCCAGACTCAGTGAGGGCAGTGAGACCCTTTTGTATGAAAAGGACACAAGGAGTCATCAACTGCTTTGGCCACATCATCTCACTTCTCCAGCTTCCAGGTCCTTGGCATGACACATTAATGACAGAGGGGCCAGCGAGAAAATATGCCATGCAGAATGCTGCAGAGATGCGTGTGGTGTGTCCACACCTTGGGCTTCAGGCTCCCCGGAGGCCAGAGCTGTCATTTATCCCAAGTTTGAGCTCTTACTTTCAGACCCCACCTCCAACACAAATGCTGTAGGATTTGCTGTGGAGAGGCCACGTCGGAGGGGGAGCCTTGGCGCGGATGGGAACCGAGCCGCTGAGCGCCTGCGTTCTCATTTAGAGGTGAAACGTGCCCAAGGTTAAGAAAAAGCTTAGTCTTATTACTTCAGCACAGAAAGAAGCATTTAGCCCACAGAACAAATGAGATCCTCCTGAAGAGGGAAGTTTGGGGCAAAGTACCAGGAAATCCTTTGACAGGAAGTATTGCTAGATTGGAGAAGTGTCCGAAAGGAAGTGGGAGACAGCTGTGAGCCGCACACCGGCCCCAGCCCGCCCAGCTGGAAAACAGGCAGTGCCTTCACACGTCTTGTCCCCAGTTCTTTTCCTAGATCAGCTCATCGTGACATCCACTAAAATATTGGTATTTCACATGATACTTACTTCAGATACCAGAATACAGGATTATTTGCTCTAGTAAAGGGGGCTTTTATAGGCAGCACTTTATCACCTCTGCACCCACACCCCCCCCCCCAAAAAAAAACCACCTCACCATTGGAGCAGGGGAGGTCAGAGTCCAGGGAAAGGGCCTCTGCCGTGGCCTGTCCTGTTCTGTTGCAGGGAACAGAATGTCCAGGGCTAGCTTTATTTGCTTTAACCAGCATGCCTTTATCGCTGCAGAGTTACGAAGTGAAGAGTGTCCTCGGGAAGGAGGTGGGGTTGTTAAGTTGTTTTGTCCAGTCCATAACCACCCACCCAACCAGCTGCATTGGATTGGAGGAAATCGAGCTTCTGAGCGCAGGAGCAGCTCCTGAGGAACGCCTGCCGTGGCCGGTGGATCTGTGAACTTTGCAAGGGTGGGGGCTGTTCAGGTAGTTATTTGTTAACTATGGACAGAGCAAATAGATTTTATGATCTCAAAATAAAAGTTTAAGCTTTCCTGAGGGCAAATTTAAGATAGTTTTGTAAATTCTAAATTAAAATGTTTCCTATTTTTCATTACCTTTCTATAAAATTCATAAAATTGAAGAACATGTTTCTAAAGGTCAGCTCAGCCTGGAGTCTTATTTTGTATTTATCTTAGGCAGTAATCATCTGTCTGAAAGAATTATGTTGCAGTTGTAAAGTATTTAATTATTTACCATGATTCATCTTTTCCTTGTATTTGTTTTAACCCCTCCCCAAGAATACTCTGGAAAACTTAAAATTTTAGGTCCCATTTTGTGGAATGGTACAATAAATAAATGTCTGAGTTAAACATTTTGTATTTCAATATTTTGGGGGAAAATGTGCTGGTGAACTGTATCAAAGGTAAAATTGTTACCCTAAGTACACAAAATCTAACCAGTGTGATGGGGGATCTGTCACAGAGATACAAGGAGCTCTCTTTTACTGCTGTTTGATGGTTGTTTAGTTAGTGCAGACAGAACAAAGATTACACAGAGGTACAGCACTCAGTGGTCATTTGCTTTTGCTGGCAGAGATTTAAGTTACAAATCAATTCTCTTTGAACATAAATTTTTTTTCCTTACAGCAACATAATGACAGTCATGGTTAATTAATTGCACAAGATACACTTAGCTGCCAAGACTAAGAAAAGGTGCCCATTACCTAGTTTTCTTAAGGAAAAGCCAAATAGTTTTGTTTGGAGTAAGCCTAGAAAAACTACTGCTGGCAAGACAGCTAGTTCTAAGTGGCGCTGGGTTGTCTTTTCCATCTACACGAACACTCTGTCCTTACAAACACTTGGAAAATCTATTCCTTGTCTGAGAGGCGAAAAAGTGAAAGCAGAATCCCATGAAAGCGCAAGGGGAAGACAGGACTAGATCACTGGAGCCGTCCTTTACCCTCTTACCCCAAAACAGCCGTCTAAGGGTAGGGAGCTCGTGGGGTGTTCTCAGCAGGTTCCCCAAATGCACCAGCTGCGCAATCACATCGGCATGCTGTGGGGAGCACTTTCCGCTGGAAAACTGCTAGAGTAACTACGTTGCCCAGACAGGCTTCAGCAACCTTCGCCAAGCCAAATCTGTGGAGGTGGCCACTGGCGCGCTTTAGACCTCCTAGAGGCCGGTACCCACCGGGGCACACACCTGGTCCGGCGGCTCCAGGTGCGCACCGCCCACAAGGTGCTGGCACACGCCCGTCTCAGGCGAGGTCCTGGCGCCGGTGTACGAGTCACTGCGAATACAGGAAGCAGGGGCGAGTTTAAATGCTTTATTCTTACAAATACTGTAAAAATTAATATAAAAACGTGAGCATGCTCAGTCTTTTAAAAACCTATCTGCAATACAAAGAGTTTGTCTGGAAAGTCTTTCTTTTTTAAACAAATGTACCTTAGCTGCACCACAGGAGTAAAATGTAGAAAAAGCTACCATTATAAAAATAATTTAAGGGAAAATAAACACGTATAGCTTCTCTCGCGGTTCAGTGGCGTTAAGTCCAGGTTGTAGCTTCCTTGCGCTCACTCGTCCCAAAGAAATTGCAGCCGGCGCCGGGCGGCTCTCGCGCTCCGGGCCGTCGGGCTGAGGTATCGGTCGTTGGTGAGAGTCTCTCCCGGCCCGGGCCGCGGTTACCGGCAGTCGGCGGCACCGGCGGAGGGCAGGAAGGGCTGGCTGGGCAGCTGCTTAAAGAACTGCCGGAGGCCGGCCAGGTCCCGCGTGAGCTGCTCCACGCGCTGGTGCAGCTTTTCGTTCTCGGCCGACAGCTCCACCAGCTTCTGCTGCATCTCCTGGTTGCGCCGCTTGGCCTTGTCGCGACTTTTGCGCACGGCGATGTTGTTGCGCTCGCGCCGCTGCCGGTACTCCGGGCTGCCGCGGTCCGGGCCCCTCTTGCCGGAGCCCTTCTCCCGCGCGGTGCTGGGCGCGGGACTCGGCCCCGGGCTGCTCCGCGGTGGCTCCGGAGACGTGGGTGGTGTGGGTTGAGAGGCGGCCGCCAGGCTCACCACGGTCTGCGCGCACGCGGCCACCTGCGCGGGAAGCAGCGAGCCGGGCGCGTCGCTGTCGCCCCAGTCTGGCTCGCGCTTGAGCGGGCGCTGGGCGGCGGGGCCGGGGTGTCGCGCGGGGCCGCCGGGGAGCAGCTCCAGGCCGCCCGCACTGCCCGCGCCGCCCGCCTTGTGGTTGCTGTTGAAGAGGTCGGCGAAGAGCTCGTCGTGGCACAGCTCCAGAGTGGGCACAGCGGCGATGGAGTCGATGTACGCGCTGAAGTCAATGGCGCTCTCGTCGTCGTACATGGCAGGGGCGGGGGCGCCCGGCTCCCCCAGGCTTCCCGGCTCGGCTCCCCGGCCCGGCTTGCCCGCCCGGCCTAGCTCGTAGAAGGGCGCGGGCTCCGCAGGCCAGGGCGCGCCGCGCGCGGGGCCGTCCAGGCTGAAGAGCGCGGCGCTCATGGCGTAGGGCCCGACTCCGTCCAAGTGCGCTGTCACCTCGCGGGGCCGGGCCGGGCCCCGCCGCCTTTTCTAGCCTGGGCTGACGCGCACGCCCCGCCCCGGCTCCGGCACCGCGGGGGCGCCCCGGGGCTGGGGGGCGGGGGACCGCAGCGCCCCGGGAGCCTCCGCCCCGTCCCGGAGCCGGCCCCCGCCCGCCCCTTCCCGGGCGCACCGCTCGCCGGGCCTTCCCGCGAGCCCCCCGCGGCCCGGGACCACCCTCCGCCGGCGCGGGAGGGGAGGGCGCGCGCGACCTGCCCGCCCCCGGCCCGGCCCGTGCTGCTGGGAATGACCCTCCCTTTGCCCGCTCTCGGGGGCCTTCCCTCCTTCCTGTTTGTGGCTTTGGAGCGTCCTGGTTCCTCCGTGCCGGGAGTGAAATCAAAACCAGGACTTGGCGTCCCGGGCGCCTCCGGGTGCCAAAGAGGAGCGAGAACTCGGGAGGGCGGGGCTCCCCGGGCCTCGCGACCCCAGCCGGGAGCCTCCGCCGCGGGCCCAGATGCCGAAGCGGTCCGAGGGTCCGGTCGCAGGAATGACCTGCAGCCACAGCCGCGTCCTGGCACTGCTTTCCGCAGCTCTTGTCGGCAGCGATGGCGCGGCGGCGAGCGCCTCGCAACCCACACGTCGGTCCTGAGCGCGCCCGACTATAGCTCCTCGTCTCGAGGGTCCCGGGGCCCAGGTGGCCTGGGGGAGGTTGAGGCTTGGCAACGCAGCTGATGCGTCCGGCTAAGATAGTAGGCAGACCTGCTAGCTAAGACCGGACCCGGTGGGGGCAGTGGTGGTCACTATACTACGTCTACACCGGCAGTCACCCTAGACGCGGCCCACCCTAGCGCGCAGGGACGCAGCCTCCTTTCACGAGAGCCACCAGCCCTGCACGCTCCCAGCGAGGCTCGCCAGGCGCTGGCGGTCCTTCCAGACCCACTGAAGAAAGCAGTGCCACCTGGTGGTGGTGTTGCCCTTGAGCCAGCTTTCTAGTTCCTGCCCTTTTTTTCCTGTTTAATATTCTACAAAGAGGTGCCGTTCATTTGGAAGTAATCGGTTCTTTTTCAGAAGAAAGATAAAATTTACACCAGTAGCTAAAATAGGGCAGTAAATGTAAATGCAAATGTAAAATGATTATATGAAAAGATATAAAAGCCAGGTGCAGTGGCTTGAACTTTAAATCCCAGCTGCTCCCAGGCCAAGGCAAGAAGTCTCCACCCCGAGCCCGGATCAAGGCCACCGCCTGTGCAACACAGCAAGACTGTCAAAACAGAACAAAACAAAGCTGCGCAAGGGCAGACGTTGTTGGTCAGGCTTCCTGTAAATTGGGGCAGGCCTCGGTGTGGTCAAGTCCATGTTTTAAATCTGCCCCGGTTCGACCTGGCCGCCATCTCGCAGGTCTTCACTTAGCTTTTCGGGTTTGAACATCAGGCACTCCCCACGCTGCAGCAGGTTCTGCGGTCACATCCACAGGTGATTCCTAACGCGCTGTGGGATTGTCAGTGCTGGTGTTGATGCTACACTTCGCTACCCACCTACTAAGCATAAAAGCCGGGAATGCATCTGGGGCCTTATTCAGAGAAAGGGCCTAGGACATTGATTCCTGCACGCGCACGAGCGTGTGTGTGTGTGTGTGTGTGTGTGTGTGTGTGTGTGTGTGTGCTCCTGGAAGCTGAAACCGGGGGCCTCACAAGTTACCCCGCCCCACCCCCTCCTTTTTAAACAAGGTCTCCATAAACTGCCCAGGCAGGACTTGATCCTTAGCCTCCCCCGCGTAGTTCGGGGGTTTCAGACTGTTTAGAAAGCCACAGAAACACTATTAAGGCTGTCTCTAACCAGTTAGGGCCATGAAATGGCTTTTATGGAGTTGACCATGTCCTCATGAAGACAAGTGTGAGGCTATCTGCAATGAGAGGATCACTGTTTCTGATAACAGAGCTCAGTTATAGTAATATGTCTGTTTATTAAAACCGACACCGAAACGCCGCGGACAGGCCAGCTGGCCGGGCGCCGCGGAGATGCTGGGCGCTCCGGAGGTCTCGGGACCCGCCAGGAGTGCCGCGAGTCAGGAAGCACTCGCGGAGCCTCGCGTCCCCTGCGCTGCCGCCGTGGCCCGGTGGTCACCCTCAGGGTGCAGGAGGCCCGAGGCCGGGCGCGCCGGGGCCGTTCACCGCGCTGCGCGCTCTGGGCGCGGGAAGGCCAGTCGGCGTCCAGGCGGAGTCGCCAGGGCGCAGTGTTTTGGGAGCCCGTGGCACGCCTCAGTCTGCTCTAAATTGAACGTTGCAAACCTGCGGAGCTCTGACTGAATTTACATAAGAACAGAAGTTTCCGGAAAGGATAAACTGGGCTCACTTTAGCGCCCTCTTACGGTCACGGTTCTCAGCTGTCAGACTGGATCGTTTCCCTTCGTCCTTAGGCGTTTCACCCGTGCCTTATTTTTGTGCTTTGTGTCATGATAGCATACACGTACACTACACATTTATTTCCAAAAATGTGCAATCCGGGTGCGGGGGCATGGGCCTGTAGTCCCAGCACTCGGGAGGCTGAGGCTTGCTTGTATCTTTTTAACACGTGCATGAATGAGGCTGATAGATTCTTAAAAACAATGCCTGAAAGAGATTAAGATGAACGTTATAAATATACTCAAAGAAAGTAAAAATGAAAAACAGAAATGTAAAGAATTTAAGAGGAACATCAACAAAATTGGCAGAGAGATTCAGGGCTTCATCCTCCGCATAAGTAACTGGCAAAAAGCTGGCACAGGCGTCTTGTGGAACTCTAGAATCGGGCCACGACCCTGCAACAACCATTCCAAGGCATAATGAAAGGCACCGCTCAAAATCAGGCACGCAGCACACACCTGTAATCCCAGGACTGGAAGGCTGCGGCAGAAGAATCACTGCAAGTTTGCGGGCAGCCTGGGCACCACAGTTTTGAGTTCAAAACTAATCTGAACTACAGCAAAACCCTGAGGCAGAAAAAAAAGAAAAGGTAACTACTGTGGCACTGAGGGCTGTGCCATTCTCCACATGCCATCGTCTAGCTCACTGGTGGCTTTTAGGCTGGCAGGGTGAACTCAGTGCAAGTCACTAGTGCCAGAGGGAACCTCGCAGGTTTGTCCCCGAAGACCCACTGGCTCCTACTTGGACTTGCGGACTCCCTAAGGAAGCAGAGCACAGGCCATCTGAGCTTTCACTTTTATGGAAAGCAAGGGAGAGCTCGAGTATTGCTGCAGCAGTCTGACAAGCCATAGAAAGATCAAACATTCCTGGAAGGAAGAATTTAGGAAAGGAAATATGGGGAGTAAGGGATTTGAAAAAGCTCCTGGGCCGGGGATGTGTTTGAGGATAGATCGCTTATCTAGCATGAAGAATCCCCAGGACCTGAGGCACAATCCCTAGCACTGGAAAAAAAAAAAAAGATGAAATGAGATGTTTTATTATTTTTTTAAAAATTTCCTGCATTTACCAGAGAATCAAGCAGGCTGTCTGCATACCTATGGCAGGCTACATGCTCATAAAAGCCCACGAGACCCTAAACCTTCACCTGTAGCTGAACTTTGGCTGCAAGCCTTCAGGAAGAGAGAGCTAAAGCCGGATTATAAGCAACCTAAGTGTTGAAAGGGTCCCTAACCCACAGGCAATTTGTAAAGCCTGGGAGAGCCTTTGCTTTCCTCTTTCCTTTTCACGGCATGCGGGGGATGGGTTTAGGCATTTAAAGAAACTCTGTGAAAACACCAGCTGACCACGAGCCAGTGAGACAGCCTTTGGTGGCCACACATACAAATAATACAAACTCTGCAAAAGTAGCTTCTAAAGGCCACCAAAAAAACAGCAGCCTCTGATAACCACCGCAGCAAACTCCTGAGTACAGGTGTGGGACCTGATTAGGTTACTGCATTCCAGTACTTATATGCCTGGCATTTGTGAAAAATTTAACAGGCCAGCAAAATAAAAAATAAAAAAAGAAAGAAAAGAGAAGAAAAACCTGGGCGTAGTGGTGCACACCTGTAATTCTAGTACTTGGGAAACTGAGGCAGGAGGATCATAACAAGTTGGGCCAGCCGGGGCCACATAGTTCAAGGCCAGACTGAGATCCTGTCTCAAAAAACAAAAAAAATAAAACAATAACAACAAAAACAAAAAAAGGAAAAATGTCAGCAAACTCGAATATAAAACTATTGAAGCCATTCAGTCAGGAAAACCAAACGGAAGAAAAATGTGTGGACCCTTCCAGGTCGACCCACGTGTACATAATGAGACTGCCAGACGGAGCGGAAAAAGGGAGACGAGGCAAGAGGACAAGGGGCAGAAAGAACACCCGAAAGGGGGTGCAGATTTGAGGGGCTCCAGGGGAAGAGAGCAGGGATGACTGGGTGGGGCACAGGGGTTTGAGGGCAGGGAAAGCTTCCACGAGGCACTATGATGGTGTAACGTGGCACTGTACATTGAAATTCATAGAACGCATATTGTGCACGTAAAGTTTTAGACTTTGATAATGTATGTTATGGCGAGTTCATCACCTTGAACAAATTCGGAGCATCAGAGTTGCTCGTGGGGGAGGCCGTGCCGTGCATACTGGGGCATCCACGAACTCTGTACTTTCCATTTACTTTTTCCCCTGTGAATTTAAAACTGCTCTAGGATGGAGATGTACCTGAAGACGGAGCGTGAGAAAGCCCTCCGCAGCATGCCAAAGGCCCTTACTGGGAAAGAAAAAACTTAAAAACTGAAGCTTTATTTAAAAGGGAAGGCAGCAAAGGTATTCTGACAGTGTGAGATTTAAATATGGGAGGACACTTGGGCACCGAGCTGTACCAGGGTAGGGTGCTGGCCTGGCATGCAAGAGGCTCTGGTTTCCATCTGCAGTAAAAAGAAACCAAACAGGAAGAGGAGGAGGGGGAGGAAGAAGAGGAGGAAGAGAAAAGCTGTTTACCCTAGTAAAATGCAAACACTGTTAAGAGCCACAACAGTATATATATATTTTAGCAGTTCTAAATCTTTTAGGCATACATTTTGCATTCAATAAGATTTTCTGAACTGGTGAAAATTTTGTGTGATCTTAGGCAAATCATTTTACTTTTCTTTGCCTTTGCTTTTTTTGGATTAAAAAATAAGGACTATAAGCCAGGCCTTGCAGTACATGCCTGAAATCTCAGCACTCTGAGAGGCTGAGGCAGGAGGATTTGAAATTCGAGCCCAGCCTGCAAGGCTGTGAAACCCTCCTTCAAAATAAAAAACTAACAGGCTGGGGATGTGGCTCAGAGGAGGCGCTGGCTTCTGTCCCTACCATTCCCCCAAAGAAGACTCTATATGGGGAAAAAATAGGGTGCTAGAAAAACATTTTTAAAAAGATGGCAGTATGGGGTGATGTCAGGAATAGAAAAAGATATGACACTTCCGGAGGAAAACTCAGGAAAATGTCAGAAATTGCTTCCTAATCAGCTATTATACAAATAGTAACCGTGTGAATAGGAGTAGGTTATACAATATCAACAAAATTGATTACAAGAGATGAAGGAAATTTTTAAAGAAAGATGAATCCAAGGGATGCGCAGAGTACATGCTTAGGATGCATAAGGTCTTGAGTTCCATCCCTGGAATCAAAAACATTACACAGCACTGCCCCGGAGCAATCTACAGATCCAGCACAAGTCTCCTCGAAATCCTGAAGCCCTTTCTGCAGAACAGAAGAGCGGACCCACAAATTCAGGTATAATTGTAAAGGGACTTGTGACAGCTAAGCCTGATTTTCAGGCTGCCTGGATTGAAAGATCCCTGGCACAAGAACGAAGTGAGAGGACTTGTAGTGTGTGTGGGGAGGGGGACGTGTCCAGGAGTGACTGCGGGCAGCCAGCATATGCGGAAGTGGGAGGCCCACCCTGACTAAGGGCGGCGCCATCCAACAGACCTGCACCCCAGATGGAAAGGGAAGAAAGGCAATGAGCCTGGCTCTGCAAAGCTCTGCTTTGCTGGAGGAAGTAGCTCTCTCTAGTGCTTTCATCTGTGAACGTCAGACTTCACTTACTGTCTTGTAACGCAGACTCACGCTAGCACATCTCCAGGGAGCCTCAAGATCTTCAGTCTGAAACCAGTGCTGCCTCTTTGATCCTTCTTGTCCGGGGGCGTGATCCAAGGTTGCCAGGGCTTGAATGCACAGCTACTGGATCCTCCAGGTCTCCGGCATGCACCTGGCCATCATGGACTTCCCTGCCTCTGGCAAGCAGCTTGTGTACCTTTTGTCCATGTTCTAGGACTTTATGAGGCTGAGTTTAAGGGCAGCAGACTAATTAACCTGATGGAGGAAATTACAAGGCGGCCCAGTGTTCAACTGCTACGTCCTTTTAGCCAAATATATAAGGATCAGGAACAAAAAGCAGAGCATAAAGATACAAAAACCTTCAGGTTTTCCACCAGAGAAGCTGCACATCTAAGGTTCAGGCCAAACGGAGAGTGGTTGCTGAAGAGATAAGCACCATTAAAATGTCACCAAGTACTCTGAACTAGGACAAGGAGAAATCAGCAAGACCCCATCCATTTTAGCCTGAAGGTGCAAAGTGTGACCCTTCAGTCTGAGAAGGTGGCCCTGGACCCCTACCTGAGGAGTCACTTGGGAGACTGAGTCCCTGGATTGTCCCTCCAGTGCTCAGCCTCTCGGCAGCCACTGCAGTGACGGTCTGAGGCCCTGACTGCGGCTGTGCTGCTGTCCTCGGTCGCATGCTGGTTGCTGATCATGCACGAGGCAAGAGCTCCGGAGTCATGACGGCTCCTCTCAGACTCTGTGTATATGTGTATGTACTGAGGATTGAAGCCAGGCCTTCACTCTGAACTACATTCCCTGACCATTTTTAACATACATATTTTATTTATGTATTTGTTTATTGGAGGAGTCTGGCTTTGTAGACCAGCGTGGCCTAGAACTCACTATGTGGCACTCATAGCAATTCTCCTGCCTCAGCCTCCTAAGTGCCGGGATTGCTACCATGCCTGGCCATATTTTAATTTTGAGACAGGGTCCCACTGAGTCACTCAGTTACCAGGCTAACTGGTACTTGCATTATTACTGCCCCAGCGTCCAGAGTGCTCGGGTTACGGTGTAATCCTGCTCCTCCTCACTACTCTTCAAACTCTTTAATGAAATTGAAAGGGAGGCACCAGTCCCAAAGTCATTCCTGGAAACAAGCATTACCCTGATACCAAAACCAGAGATTAATCTAACCAAAAAAGAGAACTAGAGCCAATCTCCTCAATGAACATAGATGCAAAAATTCTCAAGAAGATACTGGAAAGCAGAATGCAGCAAATCACCCAGAAGACTGTACACCATGACCAAGCAGGATTCATCCCAGAGACGCAGGGATGGTTCAACACATGCAAATCACTAAATTCAATACACTACATTAGCAAAACCAAAGACAAACCCACACGATCATCCCAACAGGTCAGAAAACCACTTGACTCTTTCCCCATTCACAATAAAAACCCTACAGAAAATAGGAATAGGTCTTTTACCTCAATCTGATAAAAGCCATCTGTGACAAAGCAATAGCCAACATATTAAATGTTCAAAAACTGAACACTTTCATTTGAAGATCAGGAAGGAGACAAGGATGCCGACTCACCACCTCTGCTCAGTGTAGTTCTGGAAACATTAGCCAGAGCAATTAGACAAGAAACAGAAATAAAATATGGATAGGAAAGGAGAAAGTTAAATTATTATTGTACACAGATGACACGATATTCTACATAAAAAACCCCCAAAAGACTAAAAACTCTTAGAATAACTAAATTCAGCAGTATAACAAGATTCAAAGTCAACATTCAAAGATCAGTAGCATTCCTGTATACAACTAACAAACCCACTGAGAGACGTTAGGGAAACCACAACTTTCACAACAGCATCACGACAAATGAAATGCTTAAAAATCATTCTAACAAAGCCTGGCAAGATGGCAAACTCCTGTAATCCCAGCACTTGGGAAGCTGAAGCAGGAGAATCACTGTGAGCTCAAGGCCAGCCTGAACTACATAGTGAGACCCTGTATGAAAAAGCAAACAACAAAAACAAAAAATAACAAAGGAAAAAATCCCCAAATATTGAAGCAAACAAAGGAAGTGAAAGATCTATACACAGAACACTGAAAAGAGAGGCTGAAGTGTACGTAAGAGGCCTGAGGAGGAGAGCTCACAAGGGAAGGGGACAGTGCAGGGCGGGGCGGGGGCGGAAAAGAAGGGACCAAAGAGGATGGAAGAAACAATGGAAATGACACTGTGTGGAAGGAGAGGGGAGTGGAGGAAAAAGAAGAGTTAAGCTGTATTATGTAAAAGAAGACTTAGATATATTATTGCCTGTGTTAAATGTGACAGATGTCAGTATGTGTGACAACTAGGTACAAACAAGAGGGTAAAAAGTCCCCATCCCCAAATGGAGGGGCGGTGAATAGAAAGGGCTTGAACAGAACAAGACGGAAACCCTGCAGGACAAACGTTAACCTGCGGAGCTCCACGTCCAGCAGCTGGGCCGGCGGTGTGAGGAGTCCCAAAGGGCTTGTGCGGTCTTGCGGCTGTGGCCTTGCTGGTGGCCGCCCACGTGGCCTCTCCGTGGCCCTGGCCTTACTACCTGCATTCTTTCTCGGCGGATATTCCACATTCCTGGCATTTCCAGCTTCCTGAGTCTTCACTTTGCCTTTGGCTGCCCTCTTACAGCTCTCAGCGCCTCCTGGCAGACTCTGGCCTGGTCCTACATGTTTGCTGCCTCCTGAAGTCTGGGTAGAAGCCTCCCTGGCCCACGGCTCTTGCAGTCTGTGTGTCTGAAGAACTAGCACCGCGTGGATGATGCTGGCTTCTACCACCAGTCCGCACGGTACCCGGCACACTCGGGCCACGGTGAAGCAGCTTCTGAACGGAGGCTGTGAGTGAGCAGGGCACCATGGGGCTCTTTTCAAAGCAGTATCTTGCAAAGGAATTTAGTCTTTTATACCCTTCAGCCTGCAGCGAGTGGGGTCTGACTCTTCCGAGATGCCTTCAAGGTATCATTTCCTGTTGTCCTCAAGCAAAGCAGCTGACTTTATTTGCATTAACCTCTCCAGTAATCAGCAACGCTCCTGTGTGTCAAAGATTCTTGAATATGAACCCAAAAGCATATGCAAAAAAAAAAATAAATAACTTTGACGTCATCAAAATTAAAACTTTCGTGTATCAGAACATTACCGGGTAGCCTGCTCCCAAGTAAATGCCACTGGGCTCTGGGGTTCTCACTTCTCCTTCTGGAGTTAGAGTCCACATCCTTCTTGTCTTGAACCAAATTATAAAAAAGCAGTGGCAAAGTTTATTCAAGACAGCAGAAGTGAAGTGTGGGGGAGAAGCTGGCTCTGTAGAGCGAGCCCAGGTAAAGGGAAAAAGGAGAGAACAAAGCCAAGAGCACGGGCCTCCAGGGATGCCAGCACAGCACTTCGCTGCCTTTCTCTAGGCTGTCCAGAGCTGGAGGAAACCGAGCACTTCATCGTACGGGTCTAGACAGGGCGCTGGATCCCAGGCCTCAGGCTGGTGTCAGGTCTAGGCCACCCCACCGAAGACCTGCTTGAGGTCTTGCAAAAAGTCCATGCATGGAGTTTGGGCACTGATCGGTGCATGTGTCCAGGATCTTGCAGCTAACAGCTCCCACCTACCTCCCGTCTTAAGAGGACACCATCAGGCCACTAAAAATGAAGATGATAAATGAGAGAAACTATGTTCTTTCTTCCTTTTTTTTTTTTTTTTTGGGTACCGGGGATCAAACTCAGGACCTTACATTTGCCAGGCAGGCACTGTGCCGCTGAGCATATCCCAGGTTGGGGAGAAACTATTTTCAAATCATATTCTAATAAAGATGTAGTATCACGAATATATTTTAAAAACTCCTAGGATTCCACAAAAAGTCAAATGACCTGATTACCTGATTACAAAATAGGGAAAAGACTTGAATATATTTCTTAAAAAAAAATACATATACATATACACACACACACATGTACACACACAAATGGTCAAGATGGTGCTTAACAACCATTAGCCACTAGAGAAATGGAAAATCACAAGGAAATGTCACTTTAAATCTTCTAAACAGCTATTTAAAAAAACAAGGACAGTAAAAAATATTTTCCAGGACATGGCACGTCTTGTTGGTAGGAATGTGAAACGGCACAGCTGCGGCATGTCTGGGAGTGCCTCAAAAAGCTAAACACAGAATTAATATTTGACCCACAAAGTCTATTACAGTTTATACTCCCAAAGAACAGAAAACAGGAATTCACTCAAAAACTGGCATTTATGGGTGTGCATTATTCACAGTGAGGTGGAAACCACCCTTGTGACAGCACCGGCAATCGGTAGAGGGATGACTTAGCAAAATGGTCTGTCACCAACATGGAATAAAGTACCCACTATGTTACAGCAGGGAAAAACCCTCGACATGTGAAGTGACAAAGCTGACCTCGTGTGTCATACGATTCCATTTATGTGAAACACCTACGGAGATGAATTTGGAGGCGGCCAGCCAAGGCCTGGCAGGGGCAGCAGGGAAACCTAGTAGGGGGCTTTGCTTCGGGTGTGGAAAAAGTAGAAATAGGTATGACGTTTGCACAACATTATGAAAGTACTAGATGACACAGAATTACATACTTTAAAATGGTTAAAATGAAAAATGAAATTGCTGAAATGGAGCACTTTATCTTGATAAAGTAAATACACACAAATGTACACAAGCCTTAACATATACACACTAATGTAGCAATGGAGAACACAAGTCTAATTTGAAATATGAAAACTTTGGGTTACTTTTTTTTTTTTTTTTTTAAGGATAGGCTCTCAAGAACTAAGTTGCCCAGGCTAGGCTCGACCTTCCTGCCGCAGCCTCCTGAGTAGCTTCAGATTTGCTTTTTAAATACCATTTTTCAGTTAAAGAAACCAAGGCATTTTGGATTTAGGGCTGAGTTTGGGGCTCAGGCATAAGAAAATACTGGAGGCTGGAATGTCCTGCGGTGACAGTAAAAACTGAATCCGAGCAGCAGGAAGAATAACATTAGTATTAATAATTTGCTATCAATAGTATTAGAGCATAACCTAAAGTCTGAGACCCATATGATGAGTGATATACACAAATCAGTCTTTAGACAAAGAAACGAGGCGGAAGGGACGGGTCCTTTCAGAAGGTGACTGTGAGCCCTGTGTGGCAATCCGGCTAGAGCTGCCATGGGGACGCTGGGTAGTGTGTGATACTGGGTTGGAACCCAAGCTTCTGCATCACCGGGCTATGTCCCAGCCTGTCTTTTAAAATTTTGAGATAGGCTTTAAGGTTCCTAGGTGAGACTTGAACACAGATCCTCATGCCCTGCCTTCCTGCTAGAATTGCAAGCATGGGCCACCTGCCTAACGCAATGACCATCTACCACAGGGATTCTTAAGGAGACACCTAGGTGCACATCAGGGCTGACCTGATGCCACAGGACAGCAGGGCTCAAAGGCTGGTGAGGAGGGAGCCCCACCTGGAGAAGGTGGACCTCAGCCTGCATAATTATCAGCTGCACCTCCTCACCTGTGCCGTTTCATAGTGGCCGGACCAGACCCCTGACTCACCAGCCAGTGTTTTGCAACCCATTTCTTGATGGCACACATGAGTGTCTCCCGGGGCTCCCCTGGAACCCGGCCGAAGGCCCCAGGACTGAAGCACTGGGTTCTGGGATTCCTCCCTTTGCACATGTAGACTGAAACGGGGATCAAGGTGCCTCTGATGGAAGTCAGGGCACCCTCTACTGAGTGACTGGATGGCTGTCATCAGAGAGAAGCTGGTGATACCAGGGCCTTGAGGTCCTGGAAGAGAAGGTGCAATCACACTTGGCATCGTCTAACCACGGGCACACAACTCAGGAACTTCCCTAATAGATGGCCAAGTCAGTCCTTCTCAAAACAGTTCAGGTCACAAGAAACAAGGACAGTCTAGGAAACTGTCATGGATTTCAGAGATGAAGGAGACTTGATCACCATGTCAACTGCAGAGGTCAGTGGAGAAACAACATCCGAATACGGTTTCTACTTTCCAAACACTGGACTTTGGGGTGTTTTCCTGAACAAGGGAGGGTGCGTCCTGGGGCTTCACAGCCCTGAGACCAGTGCCAGCAGCAGGGCTGTGTCTGGAGTCAAGGCCAGTGCCCTCAGTGGGAGATCTGGCGGAGGCCACTGGAGCAGACGCAGGGGCCCGAGGGAGGCTTCGGCTGAGGTTCCTGGCAGCGAACCGCGAGCTCGCTGGCTCTCTTCTGCAAAGCTTCACTGCCCAGGTGGCCTGGCAAGCAAAAGGCGGGACAAAGCACAGGTGGGGGAGGGGCCCTGGGGCGGGGTGGCCACAGACAGTGTACTGTGGCCAGCCCAACAGGCCCAGCAGTTACTAGGTCCTACTTGATTTGCAAAACCTCTGAAGCTCATGGTTCTTCCTCATGAACTCCTCTACTACCTCTGACTTTGCTTGTAACTAAGGGGCATCTTGGGCATTTACTCCTTTAGTTTGCTGTGGTCTCCTGAGATTTTTCTGTATAATAGTTTTCATTTTCTATTAATTGGGCCAGTTAGTTTTTCCTCATTTGCCTCAACAGAGAATACAAACATGGTATCATATTTTCCTGAAAATAAAATCAGGTCTTAACTTTTGTTCCAAAAAGATGCAATAGGGTTTATTTTCAGTTTTTTTTTTTTTTTTGTACCAGGGATCAAACCCGTGACTTTGCACTTACCAGGCAAGTGCTTGAGCCACTGAGCTAAATCCCCGGCCCCAAAGGGATTTTTTTTTTTTTTTAAATGTACAAAAATCTAAATTTATTCAAATATAGTCAAGTCATCTCCTGGGACATCAGCGGAACTCTGTAAACCCCAAATTCTGGCTTGAATTTCTTGAGACCCCATTTCCTGTAAAATCACTGGCCCCAGTCTCTCGTGCAGCAAGAGACCCCTTTTTGTCCATGTAGCCTGCTTGTAATCGAGTGTCAGTGATTTATTTATTATTTTTCAAATTCATTTCATTTCAAAGAGAAAAAAGAAGAAAAAAAACAAAAACAAAATTTCAAAGCACGTCAATCAGGGAGCTGTCAGTGATTTTGCGCTGTGAGTTCCTCCCCCATGTTATAGCCTCTTGCAGGATGAGCTTCTCAAAGTGTCCATTAAATTGAATGCTCACTCAGGACAGGCGTGGTGACAAAAATGATGACAGCCGTCTCGCTTTCTCTGACTGCCAACACAAACACCGGACACCCAAAGCTAAATGCCAGTTGTGAGGTCCAGGGTGGTTTTTTCCATGAACCAGAGCTGATCCTCTTTACTCAGATTCGATGTTTGCAAAAATTTATCTCCTGGCTAAGATGTATTTGTGACCCCAAACTCAACACCCTTGGTGCTGCTACAAATGGCGGTGAGAAACCCGAGCTGCCCCTGAGCTGCCCGGGGCTCCTTCCCGGCTCGTCTCCTGGCCCAGCTCGAGCCCCTGACTTCCTTCCTGTCCTCATGAGGACTCCTGAGCCCCTGCCGGCCTGGAAACAAAACCCTTTCAGCGACCTTCTGGAGGGGGGGAGAGGAGCACAGTGAAAGTCAAGGTGCAGGCTTTCACTCTCCTACACGGAGACTCCTTCCAGAGCACATTGATCCTAATACGTCAAGACTAAAAGAGCAAGGAAAGAAAAACCTAGAAAGCATCCAAGGACGTCACTGGGAAGTGTGCCGTGGTTATGGTTTTACCTCTTTATTCCTGACTCATTATTTTGATAAGCTGACACAGATATTTTTCTATTACAAGTAACCCACTTTTTGATTCACGTCAAAATTCATTACTCCTCACGATCTTGATTAAAATACATTACAAAATTCCATCACTAAACAGACTTCTTCTTCACAGGGCTCAGCAAAGTCAGATCGTTGATGCTGTCAGCTGAAGGTGGGAGTCTGCTCTATATGCCGCTCCCTCACATCCAGGGCTCCCAGCCCTCCCAAGTTCTGCCAAGGATGTTGGGGTCCGTCGCCTGGTCCAGCAAGCACCTCACTTGAGTCTCTACTGAAAGTCCACTCTCTGGCTCTCGGGCACGGACATTGTGATCTCTACTTCCCCGAGTGACAGCTATGTAACTCTTAAAGGCGGATGACTGCTCATGGCCCAGAAATAATTCATCACTGGAAAAAGAAAGACATTCTACTAACTAAATAAATAGGTAATAAAAAACAAAGTCACAAAAGTTGAACAAATATGAAAACACACAAATTATTTTTCCTTTGCTGCCTGCATTCCTAGCTACTCTCTCTCATCATTTATGAAACATCTGCAGATCATAGTCTTAAAGTCAAAGATTAGGTTTTAAGTAAAATAAAGCACGAACAGTGGTGCTATTAACATCCATTCTCAAGTTTCAGGGAGATGTGTGCGTTCATTTCTCCTGGGTGTACACCTAGGGTACACATCTGCCGAGTAAGGAACAACTCAAGGGGAAATGTGTGCATTCATTTCTCCTGGGTATACACCTAAGTATACACTGGGGAGATGTGTGCATTCATTTCTCCTCAGTGTACATCTAGAGTATACACTGGGTAGATGTGTGTGTTCATTTCTCCTGGGTGTACATCTAGGGTATATGCTGGGGAGATGTTCTCCTGGGTATACACATAGGGTATACACCAGGGAGATGTGTGTATTCATTTCTCCTGGATGTACATCCAGGGTACACACCTGCTGAGTAAGGAACAACTCTAGGTTTAACATTTTGAAAAACTATCAGGCTATTTCCTATGCAATTGCCCCATTTTCTTTTTATTTTGGTTTTTAGACACAGGGTCTCGGCTTTATAGCTCATCACTGGCCTTGAACTCAGGTTGGCTCAGGCTGGCCTGGAACCCATAGGGATCCTCCTGCCTCAGCTTCTACAGGTGTGTGCCGCCATATCCAGCTAACTGTGCCGTTTCCTGATCCCATGAGCAGGGCATGCGATTCCAGGGTCTCCACGCTCACCCCTGCCGATGGCAGTCACAGCACCCAGTGGGGTGAAGGGCAGCCTGATTTGCGTTTCCCTGATGACCAGTGATGCTGAGCTTTTCAGGTGCTTATCGGCCATGTGTGTAATTTATTTAAAGGAATGTCAGTCTGATTCCTTTGGCCATTTTGAAACTGAGTTATATGTCTTCTTCTTATTGAGTTGTAAGAGCTTTTATATTATTTTGGATATTACTTGCAAGTATTTTCTCCCATTTGGTGGGTTGTCTTTAACTTTCTTTTGCTTTTTTTTTTTTTGGCAGGGCTTGGGACAGGACCCATGTCCTTGCATGCACCACACAACTGATTTCCCAAATCTCTACTCACAGGCTGCTTGCTTGTTTGATCCTATCAAGGCACGAAAGTGTCCTGTGAAGCACAAAAGCCCTGTTCTTTCTTCCCCCAGTACTGGGGACTGAACCCAGGACGTTGGCACTAAGGTCTTGTTAAATCACTAAGTTGCCCAGGCTGGGCTTGAATTTGCAATCCTCTTGCCTCAGCCTCCAAGAGTACAGGGATAATAGGTATGTGCCACAATATCCAGCACCCCTATGGTTTTTTCCTACATTTTAAAATATTCTAAAAGAAAATGTAAAGGTCAGCCCAAGTTTGCCATACTTTTGTGCTGTGCCCCTAGGGTCAGTGCCTTAAAAAGGACAAAAGCCAACTTAAAGCCCAAGTCTCCTCACATAGGTAACAACATTATGGAACCATGCTGTCTTTCTGTTGGTGCAGCCTGTCCTGGGACCTGTGCACGGCACGGGCAGGCACAGCTCTGAGGCACAGGCTTTACCCGGCCATGGAGAAGCTGGCCTCTAAGTGAGGACAGGCTAAGTGTGGTGGTGCAAACCTGTGAGCCCAGTGCTCAGGAGGCTGAGGCAGGAAGATTGCTGTGAGTGTGAGGCCACCCTGAGCTACACAGTGAGTTCCAGATCAGCCTGCACTGCACAGTGAGACCCTGCCTCAGTCCTAGGCAGCCAGGACAGTCACACCACTGCCACAGGCCCAAAGCGCTCACTGGGTACATGCAGTGTATCAGTTCTTCATGAAACAGCATCCTGGCGCTGTTTGCTTTTTCTACAAATAATCTTACCAAGTAATCACAGCGGGGTTGGCACCTGCTAACTTTCTTTTGCTGTAACATATTTTCTGTAGGGGATACCAATTTTTTTCAGTTACGTTTACTTTTTGAATCCATGATCCTCCTTTTTTCAGCATTTTCTGTTCGAAATTCTAAAGAAAAGAACATGACTTTATTTATTGCAACAATATATACAATCACATTCAAATACATTAAATCAAGTAACGATCCTAAACCATCTGCGCTGGGATCGGCCCTGTTGCCTGCACCCCAGCACCACAGGCTTGTGGGCTGCAGAGCTCTTGGGCTGCATGCTGGGCGCCCTTCAGACTTCCAAGGGCACTGTCTTTATCAGCAAGAAAGAGTGCATGTGGAGTAGGTTTAAACCCAAAGTGTGTCAGAGAGAGAAGCGACCCACCAATCACTAGCAGGTCCACATTCCCACTTGCAGTTAGAAACAGACCGCATGAAGTCTCAGCTTTCCCCAAACAGAGTCTTTGTCTCTTACCAAGTTTTCAGGCTAAGGGATCCCAAATGTTAATTTTGAGGAATCCGGTACAAAATGATGCAAATATTCAGTGAATGCAACCTGACACATTTTTACTATGTAACTAGAAACACGGAATCAAACTCTGGAGCACCTCAATAAAAACGATGCACAGGAAAACCTACCTTCCAGTCGAAGGACGGCTCCCGCACGAAGACATCCATGGTGTTGGTGAGCAGGTCGGCGTCTGAGCGGAAGGCCCTCAGCGCGTGCACCATGATGCTGTACATAAGGCCCGTTTCTTTCATTGGTAACATCAGATTGATAAATTGGCGGGTTAGACGAAAAGGCATCAACTCAGGGATCTGCAAGAACTAAACCAGAGAAAAGAATGCGTCCCAGAAGGAGCTACGTTAGGGCAGTCAGGTCGGCACGCACCTGTGCCAACCCCAGCTTGTGTGGAGCCACAAACCTGCGGATGAAGATGTGCCTAGGAAACACGCAGGAGTGAATGGCACAGAAAAGCCTGGTCTCAAGTCTGCCGCGAGATATCTTAATTACAGGGTTCATAAACTCTGTCAAGGCCTCTGTTTATATGGAAATGCATTTTATTCCTGACGATTACACAAGATATCACTGCACCTCGCATGAGCTGCCTAAACAAGCCTAAGATGAGGCTGAGCTTTTTTTTGTCAGATTTAAGGACCATAACAAAAATCAACCTAATAAATCATTTCTTTTTTAAAAACTATTCATTTTTAGAAGGTGCTATATAAACAGGGATGGGGGAAGGAGGAGGGATAACGCATGCTTATAATCCCAGCACTTAGGAGGCTGAGGCAGGAAGAGTGCTTCAAATTCAAGGTCAGCCGGGCTTACATAGTGAGTTCAAGGCCAGGCTCAACTACATAGTAAGACTGTCTCAAAAATCCAAAAAACAAGCTGGGGATGTAGCCCAGGAGCACAAGTGCCTGCCTGGCAAGTACAAGGTCCTGGGTTCAATTTTTGATTCTCCCCTCCCCGCCCAAAGAAGTCCAGAAAACAAAGAACAAAGTGTTGCAAAGCTGTGTGATGATCCTACACTAGCCAAGAGGAGTAAGCAAACCCACCTGGGTGGCCGATCCGAATGCATGCCCAAAATCAATCCCGATCACACCGCCGGTCTCCATGGACACCATGAAATTGCTCAAGTGCCTGTCTCCGATGCCAAGGAGCCAGTGGCTGACACACAGCAGTGCGTGCGAGGTAGAGAAGTGGGAGCGGAGAGCCAGAAAGGCCTCTGGGCCAGTGCTCATCTTCACGAAGGCCCGTCTGGGAGAGAGAGGCCGCGTGTCAGGGCTGGGCTCTGGAACGAGCCCCGGCGTCCCATGCAGGGACTGGATCAGAGGCACCGGGTGATTTGGCTGGAGTCAGATCACTGGGCCCACCTGGAGGTACCTCTCCCCGCTGGTTCCTCCCTCTGCTCCCTGCTTGTCGGGAGGTGAACGATTTTCCTCCCCGCTGGCCTTCTACCATGCTGCTGCTGCCCTGGAGCCCGAAAGCATGAGCCAAAACAAACCGCTGCTCCTGCAAGCTGGGGTGTCAGGGGTTTTGGCCCAGTGGTAAGAAAGTAACTAAGATGCCCTGTGTGGTCTTCACCACACTCTGGAGATATCTGTGAAGTTGCAAGCATACTTACTTTAGGAGATCAGCAGGCACTTTGCTTTCTCTTTTTCTAAAAGCCATGACTGTTTCTGTGCGGTTAGCATTGCTGTGATTTAATGATAAAAACATCTCAGAACAAATTTCTTACAACATTAAATAAAAATTCTAACTCTTATTTATACTGAAGTTTGAGTATGACATAACTAGGTCTTGATGTGCTCTTCAAGGCAAAATTTCCTAAGAACCAGAAGTACTGAGAAGAATAACTGATCCAAGGGAAACCAAAACTTACTTATACATTGGCACGTATCTCCCTTCGTCATGCTTTCCTGGCATTTTGGCCAGCCATTCTTTATAGTCCATCATTGGTGCTTTGGTAGAGTTACTAATAAGAAGAAAAAAGGGACCCAGAATTAGGGAGGCAGTCAGCCTTACATAATTTTAGAGGCAAAGACCACCAAGAGTTCATTGAGAAATAAAAGAGACAGAGAAAAATACACACAACTTTAATTCATGGTCAGTGTTAACATCAAACCCATGGTTCTTCGGATCTAGAGTTTCAATGTGCCATGATTCATTCTTCATTATTCCAAAAGAAACCCAGGCAATTTTCTATGCAAAAATTCAGGCACAAAACAATCACATACAATAAATTTCCTGCTTTACACAGAAGCATAAAATGAGCTAAACATAAGCATCAGTGACCCAGGTGTGACTCTAAAACTGATCCAGAAATGCTTCCCAGGTGACTGGACTGCATAGGACTACACTGAGCAGTGGCAAAGGGAAAGCCTGTGTGTCTCCTGCTGGAGACGGATAAAGCCTCTTTGTATGCGTATGTAGAGCACAGCTGGCTCCTTCTTTGATGGTTTAGTATGTAGACACACATGCAATCCAGCACGAAGCATTTTCTTAAAAGACAATGGATGCTTAACTTGAAACCTGTGAAACTGGGTCTAATGATGGTTTCTGGATCAAGGCAGTATCTGGCCAAATGTGGTTTTTGTAACTTTTGGCCACTTGTGGCTTAGTGACAAAAGCCTAAACAAGTTTTCCTTATAACAAACAACCCCAAAACTAAAGACAATAATTTTTTTTAAAAAATGCAACTTAGAAGTCACTCATTTAAACTAATTGTTTCCCTGAATTATTACTAAGTTAAATTCACAAACAGAGTAAAGTACTTTCATCTGAATTCTCTCCTCTAAATTTCCCCGAGGTGATCTTGCTATGTGGCCTGGGCTGAGCGATAGCCCCCGAGGTTGGACCGCAGGTGGAACCCAGGGCACCAGGCTCTCTCCTCCACATTTTAACAGGGTCAAAACTCCTAGCTGTGAAACTGCAACGCGTTAAGTTAAGGAAAAAGTAGCAGTCTCTTCAGTAAGATGAGCTTAAAGTGCCTTGTTTTAAGAAGGAGCAGGAGCCGGCAGTACCTACTCTCTCTCCACATAGGGACCATGCTGTACCCACCGTCCCTATGTTCACCTCTCTTGATTTGCAGGTCGCCTCCTCACAGGAGGCTAGGGCCTAGGCCAGGACACCCTTCGGGAGACGGAACCCACAGCACCGGGTGAGATCTGGGACTGTGATGCCAGGAAGCTGTGCTTGCCAGCTTTCTGGCTTTTAGGGAAGTGAGTGGCTCAGCGCTCAAACATCTAGAAGTAGAAGTGGACAGGCTTTGATCCCTGGCAACACGGCTTAAAAACAGAAAAGAAAGGTGGCAAACTCTCCTGTTCACTGTAACCGGGGAACGTGGGTTTCATGATAATATGCTTAATTTTATGGAAACTGATCCTTACTGATGAAAATACTGCTCCTACTTAAATACCTCCAGGACAGAAGGATAGCACCAGTTCCCCTTCTTTCACCCTACGTCTGTCACCAAAACCTATCAACTCTGCCTCCAACATGTCTTTTATCACATTGTCCTTATTTTTGTTTAGAGAAGCAAATTTAAAAAATTTTTGTTCACAAAAACAAATTACAAAATCTGATAAAAAAAAAACACACATTCATCACAGAAAAAGTACAAAACAGAGAAAAGGACAAAGAAAAGTATGAAGCATGACTTCAAATTTGTCAGTAATAATCTAGCTACACCATCTATGGCTGGGTGACACACGATGAAATTCTCATCTCTCTCGACCTCAGCTGCTTCTCTGTGCAGAAATGATAATACTTACCTTGGAGGTTGCTGTAAGAAGCAGTTCATATACATTAAGAACTAGAAGAATGCCGTGCACAGGGAAAAGAGTTGCAGATCTATTATCTATTTATTTTTCTTTCCTTCAAGACTTTTTCTCCAAAGTTAACTCTTGAATAAAAAATTGTAAAATGTGCAACCTCTGATTAGTGCCTATACGCCGTTTAGTTTAGTTATCCAGCCAGATGCGGATTAAAGGCTCGGTCAGGGTAAAGATTTCAGAGCACCAGTTCCCGGGCCCCGCCGTAGCACAGGAGTGGGGAGTAGAGGAGAGAGCGCCCAAACGGATGCCTGATCGAGGCGGGTGGGTGATTCAGACAGGAGCAGGCTGGGGGTGGCTGGCACCCGGGAAGCAGCACTCGGCTTCACACTACCTTGTGTAAGCTTCCTTTTCCTCCTGGGACATGTTGTTCAAAAGAAATTCCTTCAAGGTAAAAGTATTTTCAATCCATTCAATTAGTCCCAATCTGAAAAGGAACATAAAGTTCATGAATACATGCAAACTCCAGTTGCTCTTTATTAGAAAAAAGTGCTCTGAGATTTGTTCGGTTGCTGAGCTCTTGCTTCCCCGCAGAGGTCTTTTGTGAGTCCAGGTGAGTACTCCGCTTGTGGGGTCTAGGCACTGACACAGGCAGCGCCTCCCAACCTCACCGGGGACAGTCACACCAGGGCCCCCCTCCCCCACCCCAGGGCTCGGTCCCCACACACATCTGTTCATGCTGCACCTGGAGGTCATGGGCACCACGCGGTACGTCTTCAGCCCCATGCTTCTCTGACTGCAGGCTGCATCACGGGAGAGGATGACGTTCATGACCTCAAAGAGCTGCTCGATGCGCTGGTCCTGCCGAAGGTCCTCGCCGCCCTTCACGAGGAAAGGGTACTCCTTCTCATCGTGGCCTCGGATGACAATGCGCTTCGGTCTTCGGATAGAAGTCATTACTTTTACCTTCATAAAGTAAGAAAATATTTTAAGTATGGTCAACTAGTTCATTATCACTGTCAAAAGGGGAAAGTAAGCCTGGTTGCATGCATTCCTCAGAGTGGACTCTGCAGACACAGCCAGGTGCAGAACACAGAGAACCCGGGCCAGCAGAGTTTAAAGCCAGCAAAACATTTCTGCTACCTGTTCATGCCCAGATGTGTGCCCATGGAAATATAACCTTCCTGGTTCTAAATAACTGCTTACAAAGTGCATATCCTTAGCAATAAGCAATATCTCAAATGAAGACATTCTGTAATAGGTTAACTCTTACATATTTTATATTAGACAATAGTTTATTCTTTATCATATCCTTAAAAAGTGTTAAACACTGGAGCCATTATATTAAAAAATTCAGTCAATTGAAAAACTGGAAAACTCCATACAATTTAAGAAGTTAATTATCCCTGCCTTAGTAGAGATAAATACATTTTCAAGCCTGAAGAGCGACACACAATACACCAACAGTCCTCACCATGAGAATGGGAGTGGGTCATAGAATCTCACACCTACCCGCTCATCAAACCCGGAGATCCGTGCGTGGTATTCAGGCAAAGGCTTTCCCCTGCCGTGATACTGACCTAAAGTAAACCACAAAGTTTATTAGGTACAGCTATGACAGGACCTGTGTATTTTAAAATGTATCTGTTGCTGAGCATGGTGGCGCATACCTGTAATCCCAGTGCTTGGGAGGCTATGGCCATGAGTTCAAGGCCAATCTAAACTACACGGCAAGACCCTATCTCAAAAACAAATCAAATTAAAACATATGTTGATCTAATTTAAAAAACTCTCATCTATATGCAAAAATGTTACCAAAAATTGTTGTTTTAAAAATAAAAGGCCGGGAGAGAACCACCAGCGGCTCCTAAAATCCGCTTGATGTTGGAACTTAGGATGCTGGGAAGCCAAGCAAGCAGCTCACCTCCCTGGTAAGTGGCTGCGGTGTGGCAGACAGCAGCCCTTCCAGGGGGAGAACCACCGGCAGCTCCTGAGATCTGCGCCATGTTGGAACTTAGGACCCTGGGAAATCAAACAAGAAGCTCACCTCCCTGGTAAATGGCTTCGGTATGGCAGACTGCAGCCCTTCCAGGGGGAGAACCACCAGTGTCTCCTGAGATCCACGCCATGTTGGAACTTAGGATGCTGGGAAACCAAGCAAGCAGCTCACCTCCCTGGTAAGTGGCTGTGGTGTGGCAGGCTGCGGCCCTTCCAGGGGGAGAACCACCAGTGTCTTCTGAGATCCACACCATGTTGGAACTTATGAAGCTGGGAAACCAAGCAACCAGCCTGCCTCCCTGCTAAGCAATAGTGAATCTTCTGGAACACAGCCTAGAGTCAAACATCCCACTTCCCCAACCCTCCTTCTCCTGTCTGCTCATTAGCAAATGGGAACCAGAAATCTGAGCATCTCTTGGGAGGCTGACCATAGCAAATAAGGAGGATTTCCTTCTACCATCTTTTTGAAGGTAAGTATTTTTATTACTGTTTTGCTCTATTCTGATTAATGGTACTGCTCTATTCAATATTCTGTTTTGGTAAGTTCTATAGTGTTCTGTATTTCATTTTATTTTGATATACATGATTGAAAGAACAACTATTGTAAAGATAACGAAATATACTGTGATACCTATTACTGTTATCTCAGTAACCTGCTGTGAAGTTCTGTACCAATTTCACTGTACGATCTTAGTTGGCTTTATTCTGTCTTGTTCTGTTGTATTTTACTACTTTCAAAATAAAATTTAAAAAATAAAAATAAAGGGCCTTGGCTGGCACCCAGAGGTATGCCTGCTGCCCCAGCAACCTGGACAGCCAAGGAGGAGAATGGCTTGACCCCAGGGGTTCCAAGCCAGGCAGGGTCACATGGTGAGACCCTGACTCAAAAAAAACGTTCCAAAGATGCTAGTTAGTACAGTAGTTTTCAATTTGTCCAATTAATGGAAGTCAGCATCCTAATTTAAAAGACAAGCTCCAAAAAATAAAGTAAAAGAAAAGACAAGCTCCAAACAGAAAAAATAATGCAATGACCTGGAACACTGCATTATTCTAAGGCAGGCACAATTAGACTTAAATACTTTCCGTGAACCTGACTGAAAGCAGCTGCACAGCCACAGCTGCACAGTAGTGAAGAAAAGTGATGCCCAAACACACTTTTTCATATATTCACTGGAATGAGAACATGAATAAACAGATTAATTTTTTTTCCTTCTGGCAAATTCCAGGGTGAAGAACAGAGAATTAGCCTAGGTTTCCTGTGAAGAATTGTGCCTGTATGCCAGGTCTGCTGGTGTAAGCCTGTAATCCCAGGACTTGGGTCAGGATCAGTGCCCCAAGTCTGAGGCCAGGCTGAGCTACACAGTTAATGTGAGGCCAGCCTAAACCACACAGCAAAATCTTGTCTCAAAAAATAGAAGCAAAACAAAACCAAAACAGAATAAAGAAGAACAAAAAGAATGGACATATTATGCTTTTTTTTTTTTAACGTCTGGTCAACTTGGTACATCTCTCAATCCTTAATTCCACAAATCCCTTCTTCTCTGTAGGTCAGTCACTTCCATTAATTGGTCCCTTTAAAAGGGACCAACACATACACACCAGGAAATGGTATTATATTTTTAAAGAAAACATACTCGGGAGCAAAGTATGAGTGTGCTCAGAGGAAATCTATGATTGCTGCTTATCATAAATAACAAATGAAAATCTGAACACTTGTCATAATCAGAAATATTTAAAAACTACTATCTCATTAGCCATTTAGAAAAGTGTATTAATTCTTAGTAATTATGGATTTTCCTTGTGATTAAAAATAAATAGTGGAGTTTAAAATTCTGAGAAAAGAAAAAAAGACAGCGGTCCGGAAGCGGCATCACCGTCTCAGCAAACCACAGCCCTCGCTGCTGTGCTGGTCCCACTCACACTGCTTCGCCCGAGCTGGCTGGGGTTACTCACCAGGGACCTCCAGCTCATCTCTCAGGAACTCCACCTTGAACTCACTCATCCAGGGCGAGAACTCCTTCAGGTTCCCTGGAGGCTTCGCGTCTTTCTTCATTTTAAAAAGCAGTGTGTCCACGATGGCGTTAAAGTCTCTAAGCTTCATTTTAAGCAGCTCAGAACCTGCCTTCCCGAAGTGCTTATCAAATTCCTTGCCAAAGGCCTGAAATTAATAATAAGTTACTATACAGAGGGGTTAGAACTTTGGAAAGGCTCTCAGCTTGTGCATTTTCTTAACAAATAAGTGCCCAACTACACAGGTTTCTTCTGTGCTTTTAGGACTGACACTTTCACTTCCCTGGAGGACTTCAGCACTCTGGACCGCCTGGGCCAGCCTTCTGTCTGTGGCGTGTGCTCCTTCGGAAGCTCGTGGTTAGAATGATTTTATAAGAATTTATGCTGTAAGTTCTAATAAGGATTTCCAGAATTTGGCAAGGTTGATTTCATTCTGTCCATTGTCTAGTTCTAAATTTACATCATTATGATAACATGAATCATTACGAACAAAGTTTAAAACAAAGTAAATAGCTCAATAAACTTGAATAGCCCATAATTCATTTGAGTTCAAGAGAAAAATATATGAATGCTACTTTCTCAATAATGTGCTAAGACATTATGTTGGATCAAAATTCAGAATAAACATTATTTAGTTAATTTATATTCTAAAAACAATTATTGTTAGAAGTACTTTACCTTGGGATACATAATTTTTTTCTTTGCATTAGTCTTAAATATTGACTTAAATGCTAATCCTGCTATAAATAAAAATAAAACAAATCTAAGAGTATGACTATCAGTAACTTAACAGCTGTCAAGATTTCCCAGATCGTGTCACTCATTTTGGAGCTAATTCCATAATACAAATCTTGTATACAAGAACTGTCTGCTCTATTTTAAGACAATTCAGTATAAGAAAATTGACAAAAACAGATTTCTTCCTCGATCTCTAAATGAATTAAAAGTATATGAACAACTGGTTCTTTAATGTACATGGAATATTTAGCTATTCCAAACGTAATTAGCAGTACCACATTTGAAAGGCACCATGTCCTTAAGCACCCTCTGAAGTGAGGCAATTTTGGTTGGTTACTGTTTAATTTAATGAGAATTATTAGTTGGTTTGGTCTGATGCAAAAGTTCTGGATAAATTTTTTTCAAAGTACAAAAGTTAATCTCCAAAACGTCCCATGCTCTGCCTGACAGGAACCATGGAACATCTCTGCACCACACTGCTGTCCCTGAGCAAGGGTCCAGTGCAGCTATGCTCAGCGGCAGCTGGGAAGAACACCGTCCGTGCTGACATATTTTAGGGCACGCAGAGACAGTGGCCATAAACTCAAGGAATAAGGCGCAGTCTTCCCTGGGGGCTGCACGAAGTTTTCCAAGTGAGGACTTGCTCAGTCTGGCCAAGAGACCAGGCATCGGAGGGGAGGGCAGGGCAGGGCAGAGCAGGGCAGGGCAGGGAGGCTGCAGGACACAGGGAGTGCGGGGACGAAAGCTCTCCACAAGGGGACTCTGGTCCTTGTGTGGAGCCATGGGATCCTCTCTTGCTCCAATGTTCCTGGGCAAGTCGCTTACTTTTCACTCTGGCTTCTCTGGCCTGTGAGCCACCTCCAGCCCGTGGCCTGCTTTTATAAACAGTGTTTTGCTGGATGCGGCCACCCAGGCCTATCTGGAGCTGCCCTTGCACGATGACAGCATGAGCGAGTGCTGGTGACCAGAGGTGGGCATGGCCTGCAAAGCTGAACTGCTGGCCCTGTCTACAAAGCACCTAGGTCATGGGTTTATCAAAAACAGAAAAACGATACTTTTCCAGAGTCGGTATTCTGTAACAATAAATGCGAACCCATCAGTTCTAAGCACAATTAACTCCTCCATTTAATCAGTTTCTGTCCGGAGACCCTTGCATAATCAAGAGCCAGCAGCACACATATAGTATGATGTGAAGCCCAGTATATGTCTACCAGCCAAACAGCAGCTCATCACTTATCTTCGCTCTCAGCACTATTCCCAGTCACACTCGGGCGGCAGGTGGTCCTAGATCTCCCTACAGTCACACCTTTGGGAACCCAACCTGCTGCAGGTAGGAGTAACCCACTAAGAGCAATCCTGACATACCAAAATTACTTACCTCATTAAAGACGCTTATTTCATAGTAACCAGCATAATAATTATTAAATACAAGGCACAAATAAAATCCCCGCTGTAAATGTAAGTCAGGAGATAAAGACCAACGTGGTTTTCTATTCCACACAAGAACTGAAAATGTATCTCCCTACACGCAGCATGTGTGGCATTACTCTCAAGAGCTAAAAAGTGGAAATAATAATTAAAATATGGTATGTCCAGAGTGGGACAATATTTAGCAATCAAAAGGAACAGAGTGTTAAGTCAGGCGACAATGTGGCTGAACTCTGAACACATTACACTAAATAAAACCAGCCAGGTACACACTGTACAATTTCTTTCATACAAAAAGTCTCCAAAGGCCAATCCTTACGAGACAGAAAGTAGTTTCATGGCTGGCAGGAGCCGGAGGTGGTAAGAGTGAGGAGCTGTGAATGGGCATGGGGTTACTTCTGGCGGTGATAAAAACCCTCTAAAATTGATGTATTTTCTCAAGCCAATATTCAAGTCATTCTGAGAATTAAAAATACTAAGCCATACATAACCTTCAGATCTCAGAATGTGAACATGAACAATGTAACAAAGAAAGCCTAGAGGTTTTACCCACCGACCTAGCTACTACTATCTGACCTAAACAGGTCTTCTCTACCTCACTTACAGATTCAACAGACATTTTAACATCAGAACCATTAGCAGGCCTTGAATGCACATAATGATCTTCCCGTGCTTCTGCTACCACAAAGGCAGGGCAACTGTCCATACCTCAATAAACCTCCTCCTGAAGGGGCCCAGGCCTGGGGCCTGTGGGTTGCCCAAGGCTGCATGCATCTTTCTATACAAGTTTTCAATATTTCTTTTATTGACAGGGTTTCTTCCTAGTTCATCTCTTACATCAGCAACCCAGTCCTGTACAAAATAAATAAGTAAATAAATAAAAGAAAGAAAGAAATAAGAATTATGTCCAAGTTTGCTTGTATAAGTATTTTGAGACAGGGTCTTGCTTTGTAATGAAGGTTGGCCTCAAACTCATGGCAATCCTCCTGCTTCAGCCCTCTGAGTGCTGGGATTACAAGCATGTACTACCTATAACTGGTACAAATTGTTTTACGTGTCAAAAGCTGTTCTGTTACCTTAAAGAGCAGATCAGGATTAGAGAGCTGATCCAGGGCATTAATAAAATCTTGAATTACTCCTCCTTGATCCAACTTACTTTTGATCCTATAAAAAATATTTACCAGATTTAAGTAACCAAACATCTTCCAAAGATCAAGGTCTGTTACACACACACACCCACCCACACACACACAATGTATATAGTACAGAAAAGCATATAGATATATGTACGTAATACCAACTACACAGTCTAAGGAAGGAGCAATTTCAGAATTCCACCCAACATGAGATGAAGTAGAAAATCTCTCAAGAGGTGAAAGGAGATCTTGCTACAGATGTAGACATTTTGAGGTATATGATTTGAAATACACATTTTCTGAAGTTACCAAAGAAAAATTACTTACTTGACATATTTGTTTCACATGTTTTTGTCTCCATTTAAAAAAAAAACAATCCTATCACAGTAGACTCTGTTCAGACAGAGTGTCACGTCAGGCAGGTGTGTAGAAACTGACACACCAGGCCTTGCTAAGCTTCATTCCACATTCCCTCCAAAGCAAAGCACCCAAAATAATGAGGCAAATCAGCCCATGATGAAACTCGTTTCTTAAAGGGGAGTATGTGGAGAACACCAGGCATTTTGCAAAGCGTTCTTGCAAAAGTCACACCATTGCCCGTTATGTCAACAGCTCCTACTCAGAATCAGCTGATGAAGTGAAGGGGCATGGGTCCCTGCTCAAAGGGGCTTCTTGTGTATTTTAAGTTAAAGGATGGTTTCAAGGACTGATTACCAAAAGCACCTCATCCAGTCTGTCTCAGCCAACATTATTATGAGCATAAAGGCAAGAGCTAAAAGGATCAAATGGAAACAAAGGGATTGAAGGGACTGAAGGGAGGAGAAGAGACTGGGGAAAAAGAGGAACCAAAAAATACCACATACAGATACAAATTCCCTATGATGAATGTGATCATTGTGTATATCTAAAATGTACCAATCAACATACTTTTAAAAAAGAAGAAATTCAGGGAGTGTCATACCTAGAGAAGACACATTTAAACAGATGCCTAAGATTTTCTATGCTTCGAGGACAGCTTGAAGCTAACTGATGACCAACGGATGCTTCCTGTACCTGCTTTTGCACATATGTTTTCTGGGACTCTGTAAAATTTCATCACCCCAGTCTCCCTGTCACATCACCTTGCCACAAACTCCTTATTCTTGCGACCGGCAGGAGTGTCTTTGAAGGAGTAGCTCTCGCTGCTTATGATAAAAGGGTAGACGGCGGCCTGCGGGTAGTTCTCAGCAATCTCCTCCACAGTGGGCTGCACGGCTGCGGCTTCCTCCTTGTCCAGCAAAGCCACCATGTGGCTGATCCAGCCGATGAACTGCCAGCAAGGAATGGAAGAAATCTAAAACACAGAGGGCTGTGTCTTAACAATGAGGGATACAGTAACGCCATCTCAGCATAAAGGCAATGCATTGCTAATACAAAAACAAACAGACAAAACACAACCAAGAAAAGAAAACCCGGTAAACAAAACATCATAGAGTTTACTCCTTGAAACTCAGCAGCTGCATTCTTCTAGACACTTCCTGGGCTTGGGAACACATCCTTTTTGTTCATAAGAACAGATTCGTACTAAACATATTGAGATTTTTTTTTTTAATTTAAGAAAGATTTACCTCATTGCTTTTAACAGCTGTGTAGTAGCATCCCATTTTATAAAGAACACTTAGGGTGACTTCCAATTTTCTGATATCACAATGATTGTACTACTACAGACATTACAATGGAGAGTCTTATATACATATGTCTTTGTGCTTGCATTGTACACTTGTAGAACTAATTTCCAGGAGTAAAATTAAGAGTGATATTACCCACTGTCAGATGCATGGCTAGAAAATCCACAAAGAATTCTGAAATTTTAATTTCTGAAAGTATTACACTAAATATTTTCCAAAATCCTTACTAACACTGGACTTGATGAAACAAAACACTGTTAATCTGAGAAGTAAACAATATTTAACTTACATTTTCAGGTTTATTTGCCTTATATATATATTCTAATCACGCATGCAGTGCCTCTGACCATTTTCTGCACGTCTGTTGTGATCACTTATTTACTTCAGAGACTGGCGCTGTCAGCTCTCTATCCCATGTGTTGCAAGTATTTTTCTTCCAGGTTTTTTCTTTTTTTAAACTTTGCATATGGCTTTGGTGGGTTTTTTTATTTTTGTGTATGGAACTGTCAAATTATTTCCTTTTGGCTTCTGGTTTTGGTCTCTATACTCTGAGATCATTTTTAAAAAATGTGTTCATGTTTTCTTCTAATGTTTTTCAGGTGTTATTTTCAAAGTAAATCTAAAGCACTTAAATTATTGGCATCAGGAGGAGTTGGGCGAGCTTCCTAGCTTCATCTGTGAACGGAGAACGGGGCGGCAAGTGTGAGGGTAGCAGCAGCTGCTCATGCAGCTCAGATGCTTGGCTGCTCCTCTGCAAGTGTCTGCCAAGTGTCATAGCAACACTGACTGACATCCATCTATTTCTTTACAATCTCAAATTGCTCTTTTTATTTTACATAAATATTATTTTGCGAAAAACTGAAATCATATTAGTTATGTAACTATTAGTTCACTTATCTTTAAAAACACACACATGCTACATTTCTGAATTTATTTTAATCTCCCATCTCAAACCTACTTGAAGAATCCATAGCAAGAAGAGGGTACAGCTAGATTGAGACAATCATACTGGCTCCCTCAGCTCAGAGACCACTACTGTTTATAAAGACTCAGTTTGTAAAGCTAATAGAGTTCCTTGTAACCTTTCATACATTCTCAAATCGAAGCTTGGCCCCGCCTTCTAGTTAGACATGTATAAAATCTTAAGGAATCATCAGATGACCTTGCACTTCTACAGGAGTGTTCCTTGCACACAGACAGAACCCACAGGACAGTAGCATGGCCAATGGGCATGGGCTGAGGAGCACAGGGCAGGCCAGGCCAGGCCAAGCCAAGGTACAGGTTGCTCCGTGCCCACACACAACCCTTCACTGCCAACTGCATGCCTTCAGGCCTCACTAGACACAGCGCTGCCAGCAGGTACCAGGTTCACCAGGATGGATGATGTAAGCTGAAACTTAGTGGTTCTCTCTGGCAAGGCAACAGCTGAGCAGAAGGCATGGACACAGGCCACAGGCAGCAGCTTCATTTGTGTGGGCTGTAAACCTCTACACCCGGTCCCCATGTGTGTCTCAGACACACCTCTCCTCAACTGCTTTGGGTCCTCATGTAGAACCAGTGTCCTTATCACCAACCAGAGAGGAAAATGAGTAAAGGGGACTCTTTCATGTGGCAGAATTCAGGCTGGGTGGAAGAAGTTATAATAAGCGCACTGCACACATTGACACCGTTGGTATACGTGAGTGTGTCTTTTAGTCCCATGATGTTCTACTCACTGAAACAAAGATACCAACCTCTTTTGTCATTAGGCTCAAGGTCTCCTCTGGATACTGTTCTATAATCTGAAGTAGTCTAGGGAACCTCAGCCTGGCATCAGTGGAATTCAATTTTAAAGCTTTCAACATTTTCTCTACCACAAGTGCTGGATATACCTGCAGTTCTACAGAATCAGTAGTAACTACAAGGAAAAAAAAAAAAAAAGGAAAACAGCGGTCAATACATCTATGTATACATAAACTATAAATGTCACAAGTGGTTATGTTGTCCCTTTTTGGCTTGTATTTTTTTAGTGTGTCACTGTTCTCTTTTGAATGACCACTTCTTTACAATGTGAACAGGTAGGTACCGATGACTGAACTCAGGCCCTCTGCACTGAGCCACTTTCCCAGCCCATTATTTAATTTTATATTTTGAAACACAGTCTTGTTTATCCGCTAGGTTGCCTAGATTGGGCTCAAGCTTGTGGTCCTCCGGTCTCAGTCTTCCAGATACTGGTATTACAAGTATGCACCACCAAGCCTGGCTTTTGAACAACCACTATAGACCAACACCAAACACACTGTTTGAGCTTATATCCTAAAGTATTATGCTTTTATGAGAATGTATGTACACTCTGCACAGAACAATTTGCATTTGGGCCTGAGAACATAAAGGGCAGCAGCTGGCAAATACATTACTCCTGAACCAAGACTCAGGCAACATGACCCAGTGCTGAACTGCAAGCAAAACCTGAGGACATAAATAAAGCAAGCGGGAATATGTAAGGCAGCCTGACTCCATTTCAATTCAACTTGTGTTGGTTGGAGATGTCACTGTTTCTCTAGAAGAAATCAGACTTCTCTCAAAATATTTACATCCAAAAACAAACAAGCAAACAAAAAGCCATGAGTGTTCATGGGAGTCCTAAGACTTTATGCTGATGTAACAGAACACTAACTTGTTTTTTTCTTTTGTGATTCACCCGATGCGTACTCTTCTGCTTTGCGGAGTTGTTGGTCACAGAAATCCACTAGCGTCATGTAAGCATCGATCATACTGGCTGCAGGCCCAGGGCCCTGGCAGGGAGGCTGGGCGTCCTCAGCAGTCTGCACGGCTCTGGAGAGGTGCAGGAATGCTCTCTGGTACAGGCCCGCAGTTACCTGCAATCCACATGATGGTTAACTGCCCTGCCAGCGTAAGACTGAAAATCTAGGTGCAGGGGCGCACTCCTGTAGTCCTAACACTCAGGAGGCTGAGGCAGGAGAGTCACCTGATCCTGTGAGTTTGAGGACAGCCTGGGTAACACAGTGAGAAAGGTCTCAAAACAAACAAACAAACAAACAAAGTAACACCAAAAGCTATGAGGAGAAGGCTGGCTAACTACAGAAAATGAAAAATAATCTGAAAAACATCTAAGAAGAATAGGCGCTAGACAAGGAAGTGGAGAGGGCTTTTTGTCTCACGAGCTGCTGGGAATGTTTGAATGGCAACTGTGGTGAAATTTCATTAACAAATCCATGGAAGAACTAGCCACATCAATCCAATAAAAATTGCTCATTATTAAATTTTTAAAAATGTACTATTCAAATAAACAGGAAACACATGCAGCACGTCAGTTTTCCACATAAGAAACTTGGCTGTGCGGAACTGTCAAGGAAATTAAAAAAAAGTACAGAGTGACACTCTCTTTTTTCTTTTCCCAGAGCACGAAGCTGCCTGTGAAAGACACACACACAAACATGAAGCACTCCTGCTTGCAGGTTTCATTACCCTCTCCGTGCTCTCTGTGCTGGATCCAGAGAGTTCCACGACCAGTCTAGCCTTGGGGCCCTCCATGGCAGCCAGGCAGGCCGGATCCGTGCTGAGGGTGTCAGCCATGATCCTGAAAGTTGTACCCAAGAGAATGTTCTGATCACAGGAAGACAGAGTATTTTGGTTTAAGTGATCTGATGTGGTGTTCTCATCTGCTGGATTGAAAAAAAAAAAAGAACCAGAATATTTTCTGAAGTAAACAAATATCATAAAAAAAGAGAAAATTCACAGTGTACAAAAGCTGTTTTCTGTTAAGAAAGTAAAATAAATCTTGGAAATATAAGAAACTAGCTTCCAGGACTGGTTAAAGCACTGTAGAGCATACTAATGAGATAGGTTCTCCGTTAGAACTGTATCAAAAACCACAAAGGCTAAACAATTAACTGAGAATTAAGTTTTTATCTACCTATCATCTTTCCACATTTTGACGAAGTATCTAATTCTGTTACAAAAGAACAGAAAATGACTTTTTAAGGCATTTGTACATATATACCAGTGATCCAGTGTAGATTTTAAAATGGATACTATTGGCTGATAAAGAAACAGCCACGACTGTGTTTAAAATTCTACTTTCAGACCAGAGATATACTCAGCGACACAAGTGCTTGCTTGGCAAGCACTAAGTCCTGAGTTTGATTTCCAGTACCTTAAACAAACAAAATCCTCTAAGCCAGGCGTGGTGGCTCACGCCTGTAATCCCAGCACTCAGGAGGCTGGGACAGAGGATTGCTGCAAGTTCGAGACCAGTCTCGGCTACAAAGTGAGCTCAAGGCCAACCTGAATTGCAAAGCAAGACTCTGTCTCAAAAAGACAACATAATTCTAGTTTCACTTCTCATCCTGTGGTGCTGGGCAAGAAGCTCATGCATTCAGCAGGGGTGCCCAGCAGAAGACAGCGGCTTGCTCAGGCTGATCCTGCTCCCCAGCTGTTCAGCTCTGATGAGTGCTGTAAACTACAACCAAGTTCCAATCGCAGAACTACTGTTACTACAGCCACTACTCATGGTTACTCTTGTTATTTTGAGGTACCAAGGACCCCTGGGTTACACCCTCTTCCTCATTGCATTTCTCTTCCCCCAACTAAAATCCCCTGCAGTGACTTAGGCACCTGCAGGATGACTTTCTGGGGTCACATGGACAGCGTGCTCTTGGCACTTCCACAGACCTGCGGACCCAGCAGTGCTGTCCCCTGCGGTCCTGGTAGCATACCACACACCTCTGGGTGCACAGCTGCAGGGCAGGAGCATCAGACCCAACCCAACCCAGGAAGCATCTTCCCCCCAGGCTCAAAGGTTTAAATCTCAAAAAGAGAACCAAGGAGGAAAAACGTCCTCTATGTCTAAATTGTATACCTTACACGTCAATTTAAAATTTACAAAATAATGAAGCTATGGGACCTACCATTTGGTTAAGTACTGAAGAGAAAAACTTTCATTTCTGTTTTATTTTATAAAGAAAGAAAGGCTCCCAGCATCCTACAGGACACCACTGACACACTTAATTTCCTGTTTCTGGTCTTTTGCTCTGGTCCCAAGAAAATGACACCATTCTCTGGCATCCTCAGCACTAAAGTTACCACCTTGATTTAACTCTTGAAGCAAAGAACAGTTCTGAAGACACCTGAGATATAGCATGCACGTGTACCCTAAGACATCAGGGGACTGGGCAGCCTCATTACCCAGCAGAGAGATGGTCTTGAGCACCGTGAGGATCCGCTCAGTGGGGCTCTGGGCTCGGCTACGGCAGTGGCTCAGCCGGCAGTAGCTCTGCACCCACTTCACCTGCCAGTCGGCCCGCGTCTTTGACTCCTTATGCAGCTCCTTCAGCAGTTTCATGGCAAGAGAGAAATTGTCCTGGGTGAACAGAAGAAAGAGAGCGGTGCAGTGATACACAGGGGATAGTCTGGAAACCACACTATCTTACAAAGCAGTTAACTGGCCTGTGTCCCTTTCTGCACGACACAGCTTGCATGGGAAAGCTGGCCCACTTCTTTAGTTGTGGATACATTTTTTTCATCACTGGTATAATGCAGATTTAAAGATTAGGTTTCAAGTATGTTTTTTCAAACATGTTTACAGAGCTAGGCAACCACCACCATCTAATTCTGAAACATTTTCTTCAGCCTAAACACAGAACCTTTGCCCATTAGCAGACTTTCCTCCTTCTCTCCAGCTATCAGCAACCACTAATCTACTTTCTATCACTACGGCTGCCTGTTCTAAAAGTATTTCCTAAAATGCCACTGGAAAACAGGTGGTGATTCTTGTGTCTGGCTTCTTTTAATTGGCATGTTTTCCTGTTTCGCCATGTTATAACGCACGTCATCACTTATTCCCCCTTATGACTAAATAATGTCACATTGCAAGGATGGGTGTACCGTGTTTTAGTTACCTACTCATCTACTGCCGGGACATTGGGATTGCTTCTACCTTTCCAGCTGCTCTGAGTAAGGATGCTGTGCAAAACTGCACACACCTGTGTGAATGCTGCTTCCAGTCCTCTGGTGTATGTGCCTAGGTGTGGAGCTGTCAGACTGCTTTCCACAGCATTCTGCCTTCTCGCCAGCAAAGCAGAGTAGCCGTTTCTCCACACCTCTCTGGCACCTACTTGTCCTTCTGATGGGAGCCATCCTAGTGGGTGTGAAGTGGTATCTTGCTATAGTTTTGATTTGCACAGACCCAAGAACTGGGCCTCTTTCCATGTACTTTTTGATAATTTGCATACCTGCCTCAGTGAAATGTCTAGTTAGATCTTGTGCATGTTTCTAAATTGGGTTGACTTAGTGCTCAGCTGTAAAGCATTCTTTATATTCTAATTACTAGAACTTTATCAGATGTACGATCTGCAAATATTTTTTCCCAATATATGCACAGTCTTTTTGCTTGAGGGATTTTGGGGTGGGGTGCTGGGGCCTGAGCCCAGGGTCTCCGCACTGAGCTACATCTACTGCCTGCCCGCCAACCTGCCTGCTCTCCAGCCTGTCCCCTTCCTCCTCCCTCCTCTCTCCATCCACCCCCACCCAGCCATCTGCATTGCCCAGGCTGGGCTCTAACTTGGGCTCCTCTTGCTCGCAGCTTCCCACAGTGCTAGGATTACAGGCATGCATCATACCCAGCTTTAAGTACATGTTTTGAGGCACAAATTTTTAATTTTGACAAAGTATAATTTATCTATTATTTTACATAACAATTCATCTACTTGCTTCCCTTCCTTCCTCTCTGTACCCTTTCACATTTAAAGATTAGATTTCAAGTATTTCTTTTTACCACTTTACGAAGTTAGGCAACTACCACCATGTAATTCCAGAGCATTTCCATCAGTCAGCCAATCAATTTCCTAATCCTCACAGGCTTCGGTCTTCATTCTCCACACACAGTTGAGTGGGAGGTTGTCTACCCCCAGGCCTGCCGAGGGGCTCCAGAGCGCTCTGCAATCCAAACACCCCTTCTGCTGGTGTCCATACCCCAATCTTGTCTGACTGTGCCCTCCCAGGACTGGGACATCTTCCTTCCTCACCTGCCTTGCTGTTCCCATTCTGTGTGGCCCTGTTCCCTCAGTACACATCCTGGGATGGGGGGACAGTCTCTCCTCTAAAGCGTCAGACACTGTGTCTTGGTTACTTTTCTCTGGTTGTTGAGACAAAATACCTGATGCCCAAGATGAAGGAAGGAAAGCTTTAATTTGCTTATAAGTTTTGGAGGTTTCAGTCCATACTCAGCTGGCTCCAAAGCAGGGTGGCCTGGCTGAGGGGCAGCCGTTCCTGACAGCTGCAAGTGCCAAGAGCAAAACGGGCAGCAAAGGGGAAAAGCAGGCTCCTCCCTCCCTCCATGGTAGGTGTCAAGTATTTGGTCTCAACAATGAGAGAAAAGTAACCAAGACACAATTGAGTATCAGAGGAGTGGGGTTGCTGTTATGTCTACACCTGACCACATGGTTAAGAGCCTTTGGGAATGGCTTGTGGGAGAGTCTGGAAAGGTTCAGAGAAGTCACCTCAAAGAACTGTTCTGCATGGGGGATGCTGGTTGGAGCTCAGGTGACCAGAAGGCTGGTACACAGCCTGCCAGTAAAGACCAGGCTTGGGAGTTTCTGCTGGGAAGAAGGACTGCACTGGTTGCTGGACTCCAGACAATGTGTTACAGCTTGGCAGAAAGTTAGAGGCACAATGAGAATGCACGAATTCTGAGGTTAAAGAGGCTTCCACGCCGAATTCAGAAGGCCTGGGGACAGTGTGTGAAGCTGTGAGTGTAGAGCCAAAGGTGCAATGGAGAACCCAGAGTCTGAGAAAGTCAGGAGCATGGGTCATCTAAGGCACGCTGCAAGGGGAGAGCAAAGCGGGCCTAGGGAGAAGCCCTGGGACCCATAACCACCGGGATGCTGTGGGGGTGGTGCCACTCAAGCCCTTCGTAGCTCACAATCAAATTTGCTTCAGATACTGAGCACGGAACTGCAGGACTTCATATTTGCCCTGCTGGATTTTGGACTTGTTTTGGTTCCAATGCTTTGTATCTCTGTTTGTACCTTTTTTTTTTTAATACCGGTACCGGGGATCGGACTCACGACTGCCTGCTTGCAAGGCAGATGCTTATGCTGCTGAGCTAAATCCCCAGCCCCCTGTTTGTACCTTTTAAAATGGTAATTTTATCTTGTATCACTATATGCTGGAAGTGTTTAACTTTGTTTTTATTTGAACAGAGGGATATAGCTATGAGTGTGCCTTAGATCTCAGAGGTGACTTGAACTTTTCAGCAATGCTGAAACTGTTAAGACTTTGGCAACTCTTAGAGATAGACTAAACATCTTTTGCATAAAAGATGTACATGAGTCTTTAGGGGCCAGGGGTGGAATGTTATGGCTTGTCTAAACATCTCCCCAAAGTGTCATGCAATCATGGTGGCGGCTGAATCTAGCTTTTGTGATTGATCTGTTGTCCAGTGCTGGGATTGGCGATGTGAGTGCTGCACCCACCTGGGATGGGGAGCCAGCACACGATATAAGGGAGGTAAAGAGGTGTGCCTGTCCCTGCTTTGCTCTTTTTGCTCTTGTTTGTGGCTGCCATAAATGGCTGCCCCTCATCCACACCACCCTGCCTCGTAGCCAGCCGAATATGGACTGAAGCCTCTAAAAACTTTGAGCTAAATAAAACTTTCTTCTTTTATTTTAGGTGTCAGGTATTCTGTCTCAACAAGGAGAGAAAAGTTAAGCAAGATACAGTGATGCTTACCTAAGCCAGACACCCTCACCTCAAGTTCTTAAATTCAAATCATCTGCAGACCACCTTCCTGTAGCACTTGCTTTATAATTCACCTCAGCTACTCTGTCTGCCTTCTTTTTGCTTTTGTTTGCTTCTGTGAGTAAATAATTCTGCCACTCCACATTCTCCTGTCTTCAGCCCAGCCACCTCTCTCTGTTAATCACCTACGAAACCAGGCTGGGCTGACCAAGGCGAACAGCAACTCTGCCCCTGCACCTGGCCCAGCACCTTCCCAGATCCCCCAAGGTAACTCAGGCGCATCCTTCAAACCGTGCCCATTGGCTTCCTCTGCCTCTCTCTGCAGCTGTCATTTCCCATCCTCTCCCCTTCCCTCGGCTCGCCTTTCCTTCCACCCCAGTTACCTTCAGCAAAGAACTACCTGGCTCACTTCTCAGAAAACATATGAATCTCTACAATCTCTCCCCTCGTTTTCTCCTTCTCTGCAGGCAAAATGAAGAGGATTCCCTGGGCCCTCACACTGTGCCAACAACCTCCACACAGACACTATTTCAGCGGTTATCCCTCCCTCTGCACCCCAGCTCTCCGGAAGTATCTGTTCCTTCTGTTCCTCTCTGTCACGCTTCTGTAAAATACCCGGCTGCACCCCACAGACCCTCCCTTCTTCCCTTGTCCCACTGCAACCCAACTCTTTCTGCTTCCAGGAAATGGTCTGCACCAAAGTTCTTTCACAGGCAAGGACCCTTCTCAACCCTTCATATGTCCTCTTTTCGGAAGACGTACCTGACATGATAGTGGCCAAGCTGCTCACGGTCCCTTGGTTGTCACTGAGTTTTCCCGCCATCTATGCAGCTTCTTTGCACATACCTCGTCCTTGCTCATCTACAACTGCTGGTCTTGGTCAGGGTTTGGTCCCTGTCACTGTATATGCTCTGAATTTCAACACTGCAACATGCAGACCGCATTCACACCTATCACCAGCTGAATTCTATTTCCTTAGAGCTTTGCACTGACGGGCAAACTATCTAAAGGCCTCACAACTTCAGCAGAATCACCTTCCCCACAAACTATTCTCTTCCTGTATTCTCATCCACCCAGCCTTCAAAATGGTACCCCTGTCATCCTCCCTTCAGACAATCTGGTCACTGTGCACTATCTGACCCCCAGCCCTCTCCCTGACTCTAACCTAGGCACAGCCCCCCCATCTCTCCTGGTCCACCGAGCAGGTGACTGTCTCTCTCCTACCCACTCCTCACTATAACCACAGCGCCGTCTGGAAGCTGCGTATCTGACCACCTGGTTCCCTGGGCTTTCCTGCACAATGGTGCTTAGCAGGTCAGCAGAATCTGAAACTCAGCTGTGACTCCTCTCAGGACACCAAGTGCTCTGGGTCATTCCTGGGTATCATGTTATTCCCTCTGCCCTCGCTCACCTTTCAGTTCTCAACATGACATTACCTTCTCTTCTAAGAGGCCTTTTCTGTTTACACTGTGCAGTTGAGCTATCCTCCCCATGTCACTATTCTTCACTACTTATTACAAACATCATATCATAATTGTTTGTCTACTTGTTTCATAAAGTGTTGGGAGCCGCAGCCCCGAGCCCGGTCGCCTCACTTGGCGGACGTGAGGCCTGTAGTAAAGAGTAAAGCCTGAGGTAGATTACCCCTCCCATCGAGCACGTTAGTTTCCTGCTTACCGCGTAAGCAACCCGCTCAATAATATAGTCTGCCTGGCAACTGATGATGTTAGGCAATCAGCTTGCCTTGCTTACTTTAACATGATTGGACACTGTATCCGTATATATACTGGTGCCACCCCTGGGGGGGAAGAAGAAGCCCGGAAGTAGAAGCCCAGAAGGAGCCGCGGGGAGCGGACCAAAGGAGGCTTCGGCTGGGAGCGATCCCAGGGCAGGCTGTACGGAGAAGGAAAATAAAAGAAAAGGTTGTCCACTGCCAGACTTTGTCGTGTGTCCTTCCTGCCGGCCGGGAGCGACATCGACAATAAAGCATCTCTAGAACCTACTGAAGGGCATGGCAACAAAAAGGCAAATCTCAAATCGCAAATCCACTTCTCAAGAGTCTTAAAGAGAATGGGCAGGTAATCTGAAATACAGTGAAGATTTCCCATAATTATTTCTCTACCCCAATATTACTTGTGTTGGTAGCTAACTTCATTTAGCCCACACTTACATGGAAATATATTACTGAAAAATGCTGAAAAAATTAATGTACCACAGCAGAGAATTTCAGCGGCCTTAGTGGTTTTCACAGGATTTCTCAATCCTGTACGCATAGTTTATTTCCTCCCACCCGCTCTCCTCTCATGTCCTTCCCCCACTTGGAAACGTCTGGGTGAAATGTCTGGCAGTGAAAGCATGCCCTGCCTGTTGGGGTTGGGCACCCTGACTTCTTTCTGAGCCACAGCAGCCTCCTCAGAGGTTCGATGGCCATCCTGCTGCAATCAGGCTACAAGGCATGGGGGCGGTAGCAGTTCATGGTTTGCAGGCAGGAAACATTTTTTCTGTAGAAGGCAGTCGAAGAGAAATGGTCTCTAGAGGAAGAGGCCTGTGTGAGAAAGTATGATGTAATCTACTCCCAGCTACTTCCAAGGACAAGGGGTGAGCTTGGAGTTGCCAGTGTCACTGTAGAGAACGAAAACACGGTAGGAGAGAGTGGAAGAAGATAAAGCCTGCCCTTGCAGACGGTATTTGAGATGTGCCTAGTTCAGAACTAGCTCTTCTCAGAAGTCACCTCACTTTTGGAAGGTGACAGATTTCCATTAGTGTCTTCAGCTGCTCTGAGTTGCACTTTCTGTTATTTACGGTATAACAACTTCTAAGATAAAACACAAATCTCAAAAATCTACAGGTGAGCATTTAAGCCTACAATAAACACAGTATTAATTACAGTATTTCTAATAGAAAAACAAGAGAGATGTGTCTGCAATCCACGCAGGGTCATTAAAGTAGCAAGCCCCACTAGTGTAGTCAACTGTGGTTTCATATGCTGTAATAGATTACAAGGAACTTTTTATACTTGATAGTAAGAAAGGCTCTTATTAAATAATAGACTGTCACCACTTAAACCTAAAAGTAACTTGTAACTAGGTGTCAAGGATTTATTTTGCTAACAGAGTACTAGGTTTGTTTTTCAGATAACAGATAATAAACATTGTGAAACGGTTAACAGGCATGTAATAAATGGTAGAGGCTTTCTGGATAATTCTAAGAGTTTCAGAGAGTCCTACCTATCACAGGCAGGAGCTGCACCACCGAGTTACAGCCCCAGCCCATACATCTACTTTGTGATGATGAGAAAAGTTTACTACCTATTCAGTTATCCTGAAGCTTCAGATTTTAAAGCAAAGCTAAAAGGAGTGGGGGATGTAGCTCAGTCTGGATACCCTGGGTTCAAATCTTGCTGCCACTAAAACAAAATCCAAAAGCAAAGCTAAATGAAGAGAAGAGCTAATTTGGGGATCCCTCCATCCCACAGAGCAGCCAGGCGCAGGGCCCACCTGCTGGCGCGCACTTGCGGCCATCTGCATCTTCATGGAGAACCTGCAGCTCCGGATCAGGGAGGCCACGCCCTCCTCCGGCTCAGCTCCACCCTGCCCGCCGCTGTGGTCTTCTTCCTCGTCATCTGCACTCATGCTGTCCTCAAAGAGAGGAGCCAGTTTCTCCTCTATTTTGCTGAGAAAGAAGCATCTATACAAAGCAAAGCACAGTGAGACACAATGCCAGTCTCATGACAGAATCTTTTGACATTCAGAAGGCTACTCATTCATAGTACACACAAATACCGTATGGTCATTAAGGCTCTGCTCACATGGAAACTGCCAGTGTATGTGCTGGGCACCGGCTGTCCACCCCACCTCAATGGACCAACTCTGGACAGATCACAAAGGGCATTTCAACAGAGTTTTCTAGAGGTCATTTAGAGCCTCTCATCCACAAAATAAAGCATTCCAACTCACAATTCTCTCTCTTTTTAAAATTTTCTCTCTGAACGAACAAGTAACAAACCCTGTTGAATCAAAAGTCATTTTTCTCTCTATAGTCACCTCAATCTAATGTCGTATACTTAAAGGCAAAAAATAAAATAAAACAAAATAAAGCAACAAAAAACAGGTTACAATCACTGAGAACTTTAAATGTTATGTGTGGGTTAGCATAAATATGTTTATTTACATATAAATAATATAATTTACCTAAGTATATACATTTTGCATTTATAATTTCATATGATTTTGCATCAGTAATACTGACAAAGGTATTTAGCATATAAAGTTTGTCTCTGATCAATAATCAAGTAACCCAGATAAGAGTGACGGTGTCCACCTACAATCCTAAGCCTCTAGGAGGTTGAGGAAGGAGGACTATGACCGTAAGTCTAGCCTGGGAGACTTTGTGAGACTCTGCTTTAAAATAAAAATAAATAAGGCTAAGGATATAACTTAGCATGAAGGCCCTAAGTTCAGTCCCCACTACAACCCCCCCCCCACACCAAAATTTTCTGTCGTTCATTCTAAGATTGCTTCTAATTTTCTTTCTTTCTTTCTTTTTTTTTTTTGTCTTTTTCCTTTTTATTGGTACCGGGGATTGAACTCACAACTACCTGCTTGCAAGGCAGGCGCTTATGCCACTGAGCTAAAACCCCAGCCCCTCTTCTAATTTTCTTAGAAACAGTACAGCATGCCTCACATCTATTTTGCCTCTTACTCTCTCCATTTCTTTCTTCCTTCCTTGTTAATCACAAGAACAAACAAGTAAAAAGTGGCACTTGGTAAACATTTGAAGAAATGACAGATGAACACATATTAAAGGAAACTGCGCATTCTTCCCAGCTGGCCCTGGAGTGGATAGAGCCAGAGAAGGACCCGCCAGCTCTGGGCATGAGCCACCAAAGTCCAGTACACCCTGAGGCCCACATGCACAGGCCAGACTCAAAACAAAGTAGAAGAGACTTGAAGATGGACCTGAGATCTGTGCCAGAAGAGCAGGCCAGGGCCTGTTATCCACATGCAACTGGGCTGACCGCCTTCCAGAGGATTATATAAGAAGTTATGTTTACACAAGTGAAGATTCACAATTTCCAAGACACAATCCAAAAGAAAAAGGAAAAGTCCATCACTTCTCAGCAGAAAAGACAGTCAACAGATGCCGACTCCAGGATAACCCACAGGGAGGAAGGATCTCATGAGGACCTTAGAGCAGCTACTTGAAATTTGTTGCTTTAGAAGTAATGAAAATACACATGAATTAACGAAGACGTATCTCAGGAGAAAGAGAAAACATAAAATAACCAAGTAGATATTTTACAATTGAAAAACAAAATACCTGGAATGAAATACGGAGAGCAGACACTTAGCGGAGGAATGAGGACGACTGAGGAAGGTGGCAGAGCACCTGCAAACAGATCAGCAGCAATGCTCTGAGTAGAGCAGAGAAAAATAATGGAGCACCAGTGAACAGAGATCCCAGGGACTATGGGACAGCATAAACAGGGCTGGTCTGTGTGTAGGCCAAGTCCCACAAGGAGAGAAAGAAATGGGCAAAACAGCTCAGGAAACAATGACAAATATCCTCAAATTTGGGGACATAAAGTAAGGTAAAGACTCAACCTGCCCAGAAAACTAAACAGTATTAAAAAAAAAATCAAAGAAAAGCACATCTAGAAAGATCATAATCAAACTGCCAATACACAATGAAAATGATACCGGGGGAAAGCTTGCATCTTTAAGAACAAATGATGAATGTTACATAAAAGCTGGGCATGGTAGTCCCTGCCTGTGATCCCAGAACACTGGGAGGCTGAGGCAGGAGGATCTTGAGTTTAAGGCTAACCTGGAACATAAGCAAGATGCTGTCTCAAATAATGAAAGGGGAAGGGGTCTTTATAGTATGACAAAAATATAATTCTGCTGGTATTTTCATTATGTATAACTTCATTTGAAGTAATATACACAAATCAGTGTATCTAATGATACACTTCACCAGAAAGAAATAGCATCTATCAATGTGTATGTGCTTAATAACAGAAGTAAAAATACAGTAAGTAAAAATAGAGAAAAAGACAATTTAATAGTTGCACAAGATTCTGATACCCCTATCCCAGCAGCTGATGAACTAGACAGAAAGATAAATAAAAATATACACCTTTTTTCAAGTATGCAAAGATGGACTTTTGAACATGAGGGTAGACCACCACATACTGATAAGGAAAAATTAACATCTCTTCCTACTTCACACTTTCTACAAAGATTACCTTCCAGTGGATCCAGAACTACAATTTTAATGCAAGATCTACAGATGCAAGAACTACAACTACAACATTTCTAGAAGAAAACGGGAGGAAAACTCTGTAAGATGAGGCTGATTATCCACCTGCAGTGGCTCCCCCTGGCCAAAACTCGGCTCATACAAAATAAACTGTATGAGGACACCAGTGGGTTATAGCCCACTAAGTAAACTGGAACCCGTAATTCTTTATGGATAGTTTTTTATAGAAGTAAACAAACAGGTAGATGAAAGGATTCTTCCTTAGAAGAAAATATGGCTTGATAACCATGGAATAAGTGGGAAACTCAGAAATTGTTATTTTGCAATCATTGCTGCCGAAACTGGAGGAGCCAAAAGCCCAGGGCTGAGTCTCAGGAGAACAAGGACGCCTGCGCATCTCAAAGCTTCTCCTCACTCCACTCTCTTACTGGTTGCAAAGAAAACAACAGCGCTGGACAATGGAGTGACAAGCGGACGTTCTAACCAGGCAGTCACAATGACTCACCAGCAGAAGGCAGATGGTAACGGTGACATCCTGAGAAAAGCCACAGAGTACTTTGGTGAGGAGTGGCAAAGGTCAAAAATGTTTTTAAAAATTGTTCTATCTAGGAATTAAAGTATACAAGACAAGTCTACTTTTCTTACAACTTTTCTACAAGAGCTTACCTCAAAATAAAAAGCACAATTTTTTTTAAAAAGCAGTTGTAGAGCAAATAACAGAAGAATGCAACGGCTGGGTCCGGGCTCTTGAACCCTGCTTCCTACGGATGTCTGCACACACAACAGACGACCGCTCTGCGTGTTAACCCTTCCCCGCAGGCACAGGAAGTACTGTGTCCCCCAGGGTTCACAGGGGAGGCAGCATGAGGACGCAAGCGCAGCAGTGTGCGGGAGTCAGTGAGGGGTGGGAGTTTTAGTAACAGCAATAAAAACACCCTTATGCAGCCTCTTCTTTGCTGCCATCCACCATCTAAAAGTCAGTCATGAGGCAGCAGATGTCGGGCTGCCCCCGTCCTGTTTCCCAGCCAGATCATGTCTCCACCAGCACGGCACCCCAGCCTCCCGAAATGAGTGGGCAGCACCCCCTCTCCCCAGATGGTGAGTGGGGGTACAAGAACACACGTCGTCCTGCGGAGTTCTGCTAGAACAGCACACTTGGGCAATCAGCATGATGAGAGGTACACAGGCTCAAACCCCACGCTGTTCTAAGTATAGTCCGACAGCTTTGCACAAGAACTCGCATCTGACGGAAAAGAACCGCCTCTCACCGGTTTGTGATGACGTCATCCCAGATGCTCATCGGGTCCACGTTAGCATCTGGATATCTGTTTGTCCAGGTTTTTAGGAGCCGCTTAAGGGCAGCTGGAGATGATAAATTACCTAAAAATGTATTAGAGGATGATTAATTATATCTACAGCCCAATGACAAGAAATTATTAGTAAACAGAAATGTAATTAAAATTTCTCAAAGTTAAAAATTTTTTTCTTTCACAAAAGGCACGTAAGTCACCATACTAAATACAATATATTTAAACTGAATCACTTTAGGACACAAAAAAAAAAATAGGGGAAAGTAAACACACTCATCTTTTTGGATTCACTACAGGTCTACAATTCTTCATCTGCAATTTCAAAATCTTAAAAGCACTGAAAATTGAGAAGATAATTTTCTTGAGAAAAAAATCTGATCTGAATCAGCAAAGGATGATCTATAGTCTTTGTTTATGCCACCAATGTGAGTACTCACAAGCTCTACTGAAAGCCTCACTTGAGTTAAACCAGGGAATAATGTCCCAACTGTAGATGCATTTTTAATATTTGAAACAGTGAGAACTCAAGAGTCCAGGAAAGATATTTAAAATAATTCTCATGCAATTGCTAATTTCACATGGCTAATATTCTGAGTTTTTCTGTCTGATGCTGAAAAGTGGTGGTCAGCACAGGAGGTGAGTTCAGAAAGCCCTACATTCTTAGCTTTCACTTATTACCTAAATCATTTAATCTCTCCAGGCCCCCAAAGTATGACCAGGAAAAAGCTAAGGCTGTTATAAAGAGATTCAAACTAGCTCTTGAAATAGAAAGCACTTAGTGAAATGATAATAATATGTGATAAGAAAATAGACAACTTGCAAAATATTTCTCAAAATTTTCATAATTATTTTCAGTTATGTAGGACAAAAGTTGAAACAAGTTTATAACTAGGATATTTCAGCTTTGGAAAAATGCTTCTCTTTCTGACTCTGTCTCTTGGATGGCCCTATGGGCACGGGGACAAACCCAGGGTAAGTGGCTCCTAGGCCTTCCTGATGGGGACACGGCCCTCTACCCGTCCTGCTCCCCACAGGCTCCTCCCAGAGGCCTCTGGCAGACTGGCTCCCAGACACTGCTGCCTTCCTATGGGCGCAGCTCTGTGATGCCTCTCTCCTGTCCTCTATGTGGGCACCCCCTCAGGGTCCCCCGTCCCCTCAGGGCAGTCCCAGACCCACGCCCTAGGTTCATAGCCTTCGATCCTCACTTTCCTACCATGTGAGGTCACCCTACTCTGGACTCTTCTGAGTAATGCATTTTGGCTCTGCAGTCCCAGTTGTTAACGGTGCCTGACCACCTTACACATTTATTCTGGTGGCTTCAGAATATGGTATGTATAGAACAAATTCAAGGCAGTTTCCAACCCATATATGAGAAGGCAGGTATTTCCACTAAAGCAAAAAATCAAATGCTAAAACTCTTCCACAGTTAAAAAAAAAAAAAAAAGACATGTGAAAAACATTACCTTGTTTACTTATAAAGCTGAGGAATTCCTGAATTTCTGTTAAAGCTTGTAAAGACTGTAATTTGGTGAGTCTACTTCTATGCAACAGGACATCAATACTTGAATAATTCTAGAAAAAAAGGCATGCAGCATTGTTGTAAATCAAATTTACTACTTGAAATTTTTAATATAGATCTCTAAAATGTGAAATACACTAATAGTCCTACAAATACATTACACAGTGTGTTCAGAGAAGTTAAAAATTAGGTCACAGAAACAAGTGGTTTAGATTTTTTTTAATTTAGGGTTTCAATTATACTTTGATTAAATGAAATTGATATACTCAAACTATCATTGTCTCTATTTTTTTTCTGGAAGAGGCACTGGGGATTGAACGCAGGGCCTAATGCATGCTAAGCACACACTCTAGCACTGAGCCTTACCCTCAAGTTATGTAATTATTACTGGTTTTACAACTTTCCTTTTCTATCCGCTAAGCAAGTGCTCTACAAATATCCTACATGCCCAGTCTGTACTAGTTAAAAAAAAAAAAAATCACAACATCCTATAATGTAGAATACCAACCATAGAAGCTAATTCTTTCCCTTTTGACAGACTTCATTTTGTGTGTACTAACCAACTCAAACAGCAGAATTAAAATGAAAATTAATTTATAAGCTCCCACGATTAACACCATGCCGATGACCAACAATAGTGGACTTACACAAAACACAAACTCACAACTGTGAGTAGAAGACTCTTGGGGCTGGGGATTTAGCTCAGCGGCATAAGCGCCTGCCTTGCAAGCAAGCAGTTGTGAGTTCAATCCCCGGTACCGATAAAAAGGGAAAAGATGAAAAAAAAAAAAAAAAAAAAAAGAAGACTCTCAGGAAAGCAATAAAAGAGAAATGGCAAAAAACTAACGAGGGGGAGCAATCCATGTTCCTCACCAAGCAACCGAACTTCTATATTGGTATTCCGCATGGAAAAACCTGTTCTCAAGAATTCTGCAACAGCGTGAGAGGAAACTAAAAACCAGAACTGGATGTGGTGTATGCCTTGCAATCCCAGTACGATAGGAGACTGAGGCAGGAGGATTACAAATTCAAGCATAGCTTAGGTAACTTGGTGAGACCCTGTCTTAAAATAAAGGTTTTAAGAAAGGGCAGGAATTTAGTTCAGGGAAAGCCTTCAGTTCATTCTCCAATATCAGAAGAAGAAAAAGAAAGAAAAAAGAAGAAAAAAGACGAAGAAATACAAAATTTAAAAACTTCAAAAACAGGACCTTTTTAAAATAAAAAAGAAATGAAAAAAAAAAAAAAAAAAAAGAAAAAAAAGAAATGGAAGCTGGACACAGTCCTAGCACCTGGAGACTGAGGCAGGAGGATTGCTCCAAGTTAGAGGCCAGCCTGAACCACATAGCAACATCATAGCTGAGTCAAAATAACAAAAAAGATAAATAACAACATGAGGAACTGGGAGAACAGAAGGAAAGAAATGGGTAGTATACAATAATAAAATTCTGCTTGGTGACTGTTTTCGTTTATTTATTGATTTTTAAAACTGTCAGATGCCCAGCTGGGGTTGCAGTCCAGCGGCCGAGCACTTGCTCAGTGTGTGCAAAGCCTGGGTAGGGCCCACAGCACCGCAACGAACTCCGGTCTACTAACATCACCTGCATAAAGATCTGAATGCCCTGCTCCGCGTAGTACTTGGCCCTGTCAATGTCGTCCTGCAGGATGTAGAGGAGACTCAGCTCCTGGCTGTACTGCAGCTCCATCAGCGCCTGCTGCAGCTCCCCGCGCATCGCCTCGTCCACGAAAGTCAGCAGGGACTGTTCGCCCTCGCCTCGCAGGAGCAGCTTCAGCTTGCTCCGGATCATGTATGGTAGGAACGTCTCCTGCGGAAACACAGACCTGCTTGTAATTTCAGTGTCCATCCGAGTGTCTATCTTGGGATGTTACGCGCCATCTCAGAACCACAAAATACGGGGAAGCCGCTCTGAAGGAAATGGGGTCCGTGTTGAGCGCAAGGTGGCTGTGACGCTGCACACAGATTCAGGACTAAGGCACGCGAAGGCAGCGGTGGCGTGGGACGGAAACGCGGCCTCCCATACGTGGCCGGTGATGCAGAGCGAACTCTTACAGCACAGGAGACAACAGGAAATAGTCTTCTCTGTGGTCACAGCCGGAATGTTATAACACTCATTTGAAAATACATGCCATTTAGTTCCGAAGGGTCAACTATAAGGAATACAAGATTTAATAGCACTGTGGAGCTTGCTGGGGGAGTCAGGCCATAGAAATATCCTAGAGCTTCACAACTGCTACCTTTGCTGGGGGGGAAATCAAGTGATTTTACTAAGTAGAAAACACCTGAATCTAAACATCTATTTTAGTGATCTAAATAGTTCTACCCACCTGATAAAATGGGTCGCTCCACATTTTACTTAAGTCTGGGGGGTTCTCACTGTCCACACTGGCTGTGGAACAGTACTCCAGTGACTTCCACTCGCAGAGGTGGTTGTAGCAGTCAAGAGACGCCAGTTCCCAGAAGTCCTTCTCAGCTTCTGTAGGCTCGCCGTCTGCCCACTCTTGTTTATTAAGAGCCTGCCAGAGAAAAGTTAGCAGGAATGTAAGTGGAAAGAATACAAATGAAAATGTTTTCCAAAGGGAATACAGAAAAACAGCCCTAGTGAGGACAGTCACTTTCAGGGCAAGAGAAAAGGGAGAATACTTAAAGTGACAATAAATAAAACAACAAATGAAATGTTACAATAACAAATAAATGTAAAAAGCCTAAACCAACAGAAAGCCATTCCTTGGAGAAATTTACCAGTGAAGCCAATTAATGAGACAAAAGGCTTAATGTTTCATAATCTGATTTAAGACTGGGTTATTAGCTATTTAATAAGTTTTTACAATAAAAACTAAAATACAGGATAGCTAAAGAAACTGGAGAGGATTTAAAGCTGGGATTGCTTATTAAAGAGTGTCAAGGGCACAGACCCTGAAGTTCAACCCCCATACTTGGACGACCACTGGCAACTCAAAACACAAAATGTAGAGAATCAAATTTACAGTCATCATCTCAAATTCTTTGTTACTTCTTCATAAATTTTTCACTTACTGAACGAAAATAATCCTCAAATAGAAATTATAAAATCACAGCAGACATAGAAATAACATGGTACAGTTTAAGAGTACTTGGTAATTTATGAAATGCTTTCTTTTATTCAGTGTTTTCTTTAAAAAAGTGAGGAATAATTATTTCACATTTGGTTATTTCAAAGCCATATATGGCTATTATTAATCTTTGTGTAACACCTAAGAAACACTTGGTTCATGCAAAGAACCAAAGGTTTGCGACATATTTGCTAGAGACTGATTTTACCTCATTATACCGCTTAGCAGCTTCAGAATAATCACTTCTGGCTTCTGCTAATAAAGCATCCCAAGTGGCTTGCTTTGTTCCTATCTCGCTGCTAAAAATACCACGGAGGACATCGTATTCTCCAATTGATCTATACAATCTGTAAAAGAACCAAAATAGGTCCAGTCAGTGCATACTCAATATTGTGAAAGTACTTACCCTAATGAAATGGCCAGTAAAGATGCCACACCTTATATTAACTAAAGACATATAAAGTGTTTATTTTGCTAAAATATAAAATTTAAAAATTATCTGTAGGCTTTGCTCTTTCTTCATACAGAAGAAACTGATGTACATTTAAAATGAATATGAAAATATTAGATCATACTGTACAAACTGCTTCTGAAGATGACCCAGTGAAATTCTTGCCTAATGCTAAAAAACTTAGAAGAAAGTAAACAGCTCTCATTGCAAGACACCTCCTTGAATCCAAGTTCCATATCGATTTCAAAGACAAGTAACTTCTCTGTGGCCATATTTGCTAGAACATACACCTATTTCTTCACCTTAATAAAAATCTATCTTTCCTTTGTTAAATAAGCACCCTCTTACTAAAAAATAAAGTTGGTTTAATAAGTTTTGTTTTCTTCCTTGCAGAAAATTCCTTACCATCTTTTAACCAAAATGTCATCTCTTCCTAAAACTGCAGCTTCTTGATGAGCCAGACAAGGACGACTTCGTCCTTGTTCTCCTAGCCCTTTGTGTCCTTTTCTAAATCTCCTATAGTCCCATTAAAAGGGCTCTGCAGAATTTGTGAGCCCGTGGATTCCAAATTTAGACCAAATCTAATAGATATGGCTCCGCTATTGCCCTGCTCCAAGAGTCAAAAATGACAAACCAGAGGCACCACGGGGAGGTGAGAGATGGACCAAGCCCTGCGAAGCTGGGAACAGTATCACATAGCTGTAACCCAATACTTGGAAGGCAGAAGCAGGGTGGCTGCAAAGTTGAGGCCAGCCTGAGCTACACAGTGAGTTCTAGGCCAGCCTGAACCATGTCTCAAACCCAAAGCTTAAGATCTTACCTGGTGACCATCTGCCGAGCACACAGTAATGACAGGGGTTTCTCATTCCCTGAAAAAACTAAACCCAGAAGAAGGTGCTTCTGTTCATCTGTACCCCAGGAGCAGTGAGATAAAATGGCTCCTGGGTAAAATCCAGTTGGCTATGAGGCACTCTCTGAATTACACTCGCTTACATCATCCTCCTTGGTACCACCTCGTCTTACTTTACATTTTGGGTAACTGGGTATAAAAGTGCCCAAAGCAGCTTTTCTAAATTTTGTGACTTGGATCAATGTTTAAATCACCTTCCAGTCTCCTCTCTATCTGGCACAATCATGCTACTCAAGGCAAGATGGGAATTGACTACTCAGTTAAAAGGGTAAGGACCCCCTTCCTCTTTGTTTTATTGTATTTTTACATAGAACCTCAAAAATGTAAAAATCATCTTAAAATTTCTCAAATTAAATTTCAACCTGACCTAACATCTCAGAATGATGCATGGGCTTTTACATGGTTAAACCACAGTAAGAGACAAATCAGACATAATCCACAATGGCAGACTACAAAATGGAATTTGTCTTCCCCAAATAAAATACTAGATTAAACTATTTCTAAAATTTTGGGTCCTGTTGGAAATAATAAATCATCTTCTTCAGTTTAGCAAAACTGGAAAAAACATAAAATACTGGGAACTATAATTTATAGCCACACTGTAGGAAGCTGAACTTGGGGGAAAATTCTGAGCTCAAACAGCTTTATTCTGAAAGGAATGAACAGGTTGGGCTAGGGAGTTAGCTCAGCGTGTAAGCACCTGCCCTGCGAGGCTAGGTAGTGAGTTCGACCCCTGGTAAGAAAGAACAGGCTTAATTTTTTTTTTTTTTCTTGAACAACATGCTCCTCCTATGGTAACAATTCTTGACTCAGTCTAAATAATTTTTAAAAATGTTACAGAAGTGTTGCTATCAACTTCATTGGTTCATTTCCTGCCAAAGAAGCTCAGTGTTTTGGGTTGCTCGGGTGGATTTCAGTGTTCTCTGGAGCGGCCCCTCATGACCATACTTAGCCAGTTCCATCCAGCGGAGGGTGTCTGGAGGGAGGTGGGTCCTGCCCCGGATGCGCTTGCTGGGTGGCTCTGCCGGTGCCAGGTGGAGCAGGGCCTCCTCCAGCAGGTGGATTCCCCCAGGCTGCTGTAGACTGGCCAGGCTGCACGTTCGGACAGCGGGCGGGTGGAGGCTCAGCAAGTCTGCGTGCTGGCAACTGATCTCCTGTACAACCACAAACACATGTAGCTGTTCAGCATGTGGTACTTGGGCTACATCCTCACAAGTGATTAACTTGTTTCTACCAAACATGAAAGGGAGTTTTGACGTACATAGTGATATCACCAAAGGCTTCTTTGTCTGTATAATTCTTTATTTTTTTTGGTACTGGAGATCAAACTCATGATCTCACACTTCCAGGTAGGTGCTTAAGCCACTGAGCTAAATCCCCAGCCCTGTCAGAATAATTCTATTAACGAATTTCCCTTTAACATTCAATTTGCTCAGAGGAGGAAATGTCTTTTTATTTTTACATTTCTAACCCAGGAAATAACGCTAGAATAACAATGGCAAAATATGAGGACTGAAGATGTGTGTGGTGTGTATGTATACATACATACAGATACACTCATCCTCTATATCTAAATAATAATTGCAATTTCCAAGAAGAGTTAAGTCAGACTTGCTAAAAACAGCAGATGAAATACAAAGATTTCATATCCAATTTCCCAAAAGGGGGCGCATTCATCTCCTTCTTAAGTCTGCACCACCTCCTTTCTTCCATCCTGGGGCTAACCTATTACTACTGACTGAACAGAGGACTCAGGAATCATTATAATGACTTTCACTTTGTAACTCTCCACTTGAGAGTACTACAAGCATCAAAGAACATGAGCAGCGTGACATTGCTTTAGCTGAAACAGCCTGCATGTGCACACAGACCTGGAAGGACAGCCGGGGCACACCTGCCCCAGGCCACCTGCTCCCCTCACAGCTGTGCCACACACCAGCTGTGACCAGATGGTCCCCAAACCGATTCACTAACTCTTTTTTTTTTTTTTTTAATTTTATTTAAGGAGAAAAGAAAAAAAAAAAAGCAGAGAAAGGGTACAAGTTATACAGATTTACAGAAAAAAAATAGTAGGAAATCACTAGTTAATGGATTACATATTGTTATCTTAGAAATAATTGTTCAAGTCACAAAATTAAAGCTTGTAAAGTGGACATTCCAACAATGATACTGCAAACAGTTCTGTTCAATGATCCAATAAAACTCTGTGATATCATTTTCTATCTTATACACTTAAATATACATGCAGTTATATAGTTTAGAGCACTTTCTTTTCCTCTTTTGTACAATGACTATTACACATTTTGGGTTTCGTTGATCCCACGGTTCTTATTACTTTTTTGGAAGAGAGTAAAACCAAATGTGACATAACAGAACAGAATCGGTCAAGTCAAAAGGGTGGACATAATAGATAATGTAAAAACATAATACAAGGTGATCAACAATGGATACCATAATGTCTCCCGCTATCTCTAATAGAATTGCCTATATCATTAGTTATAATACAATTGAACAAAACAGTAAAGAATAAAACCGACAAAACCAAACCACTGGAGACATTGTAGGTCTTCAAAAGTAGATAAAAGTCAATGAGAATGGGCGTTATAATGAATCTCATTATCTTCACAGCTGATGCCTAAACTTTCGAACCTGATACTATCCAGCAAAACAGAATAGGGGAACATCAGTCAAAAACAAGATGGTGAGAGTAATACAGGGCTTTAAATCGAGATAATGGAAAGTCAAAGTGGGTTACTATAATATATCCTGCTATTTTTTCCTTTAATTAAAAGGATAAAAATAAAAAAGTAAATAATGGAGTGGAGACTGAGATAAAAGAGGGCATAACAGCAAAATAGCTGCAAAATAACAGCAAAATCAAAACATAACCATTTAAGCAGAATAGTGTTTCACCACCAGATAATTCTGACCTAAAAGTAGTTACCATATTGTCTCTTTCCTTGAAATCCTTGAGTACAACTTCGTATACTGTAGCATTAAGCATATCAAAACAATGTAAAACCATTTAAGAGAATGACAGCATTACAGAGTATTTAGAATCGACTAACAGAAAACGAACAATGGTTTCTGTATAATCTCCTTGTCTTTAAAAGGTTTTTGCTTATACTATCGTACATAATAAAATCCAATAAGATACAACCTATTTAGACCATTGGAGACAGAAGAACAAAAGCTAGATGAGACTTCAAAACAAGATGATACTAAATCAGTATTACCTATTAAGATGTCATTTTCTCCAAAATAGCTGTTCCTATCATCCAATCTTCTCTGCCTCATTTCTGTTGGGCTCTTTTTCTGTCAGTAGCTGTCAGTTTGTCTTCTTCATTTTGTTCTCTGCTCCATTCCTTGTGGCCTCCCCGCCACTGTTTCTGGATTCTTTGTATTTTTCTTTTTTTAGAATATCCTGCAATACTCTCTGTAGAGTTGAATTGGTGGTTGCAAATTCCCCCAGTTCCTCTTTATCCTGGAAGCACCTTGTTTTTCCATCAATTTCCAGGGACAGTTGTGCAGGATATCTCAATCTTGGCTGGAGATTATTATCTTTCAAAGCTTGAATTATTTCCCCCCATGCTCTTCATGATTTGATGGTTTGTGCAGAGAAATCTGCTGTAATTCTGATGGGTGCTCCCTTGTAAGTGGTCTGTTTCTTGTCTCTGACAGCTTTTAATATTCTGTTCTTGTATTGAATTTCTGGAATTTTTATTATTATATGCCTGGGTGTTGCTCTGTTTGGGTTGTAGGTAGCTGGGGTCCTGTATGCCTCATACATCTGAGTATCTTTTCCTTTTGCTAAATTAGGAAAATTCTCCTGGATTATTTCTGTGAGTAGCTTTTGTAGTTCACTTGTTTGTATCCCTACTTCTTCTTTTATGTTCTTAATCCTTAAGTTATGGATCCTCTTATCATCTTCTTGTCTTTGTATTATTGCTCTTTGTTTATTTGTTATTTTTAAGAAGTTTTTCATTTCATTCTCCCATATTACAAGTCTGCCCTCCAGTTCAGATAGTCTGTCCTTAGTTTCTTTCAAGCTGTTATGCCAGTCTTCGATAGACTTCTTAGTTTCTTGGTAGTCCCTTTGAACCTGCTTCAAGTACTCTATGCTTTCTCTATTTTCTCCATCAAACAATTCTCCCCTCTTTTTCTGTTCTTCCATTCCACCATCTGTTTTTTCTTGGGTGGTGCTTAGCATTTCTCTAACTATTCTGCATACTTCTAGCTTCAGGTCATTGATAACTTCATTCCTGAATTGATCTATGAGGCTCTGGAGATAGCGCTTTATGTCTATTGGTGCGGTGTCTGCTATTGCCTGTTTCTCAGAATTGGGGGCCGAGGAGCCTTTCTTGTTGCTGCCTCTTCCCATATTCTCTGTTCCTTATATATGCAAGCTTATATAGGAGACCCAGCTTCTCTCCCTGTCAGCCACAGCCTGATCGAATTGCGTCGCTTAGGTGTTCCCGCCCACTGCAGCGCACCAGGGAGTTACGGACCAGGCAGCCTACAAGGGGCCCGCCCTTCCCGGCCACCGTCAGGCTCTGGGATCTGGGTTGGGCCAGCCTACCGGGTCCACCAGCAGCGTCACGCAGGCCAGGCACTTTTCACCAATCCTGCCTGAGAGGGGGATGTGTGGCTGGAGTCGCCACCACACCCTGCTCCCGCAGGACTGCCCGGGCCCAGAAAGTCTTCCGCTGGAGTCAAACTGTGGTAGAGTGTCAGTTTCTCTCACTCACCTCACCACAAGTCAGTGCACGTCTCCCTGCCCGTCCTGTTTTCGACTCCGTTCGCAGATTCCCGTTCCCTGAGCTTCTGCGCGTCTCTCTCCGTGCCGAGCCGCTGTAGAGGCAGGCAGCCAGCCGCCGCGCAGCGGGAAACCCAAATCGCAGCTTCCAATGGTGTGGTCTCCAGCCTCCACATTGAGGCTTTTCTGTTCCTGTTTTAGCACCAGGACTACATTCTAAGTTGGTTTCTCTCAGCCCAGTTCGTTCCTGAGTCAGCAGAGCATATCTCCACCTGCTTATGTCTCCTTACTCCGCACCCTTCCTGACTTCTGAACCAAGCCTTTCAGAGAGCCTCCGTAGTATCTGTTATCTGTCCACCATGTTCTCCCGGAAATCCGATTCACTAACTCTTGAAAGCAATCAGACAAAAATGTCTGTCACCCTTACAAAGACAGAAAATTTATAAAACTGTTTCAACCAATGATATAGGAAAGGCTTTTTTTCTTAGCTAAAATGTCAGACTTTGAGACAAACCCAATTTGGAGACGGAAACCCACAAGAAAACATAAAATATGTTTTATTATTATTATTTTTTGAACCAAGGGCCTTCACACTGAGCTACATACACCCCAGCCCTCTTCATATTTATTTACTTTTTATCTTGAGTCAAAGTCTCTGTAAGCCACTAAGTTTCCCAGGCTAGGTTTGAAGTTGCAGTCTTTCTGCCTTGGTCTCTCAGAACCTGGAACTGCAGTTTTGCATCACTACCTCGCTCAAAACATCTGTGTGAATGTAGTCCTAATTTTTAAGTAATTCTCAATTTATAATTATTTATTTATATATGTTCTAGGCTTCAGGTACCCTAGCAAGCAGTGTTATCCATCATGGCATGAAATTTAAGATTCATTCATCTTGAGTAATAAAACCCAAAATGTGTAATTGTTATTGTAAAAAAAAAAAAAAAAGAGGAAAAGAAAGTGCTCTAAAGGATACAACTGCATGTATATTTAAGTGTATAAGATACACTTAAGATAACCATATTACTAAGTTTTTGTTGGATCATTGAACAGAACTGTTTGCAGTCTCACTGTTTGAATGTCCACTTCGTACACTTTAATTTTGTAACCTGAACAACTATTTCTAAGATGACAATGTGTAATCTATTGACTAGTGATTTCTTATTTTTTTTTGAAATTCTGTATTACTTGTACCCTTTGTCTGTTTTGGTTTTTTTTTCTCTCTAAATAAAATTTTAAAAAAGATTCATTCATCCTATGTGGCCAACAGGGGTCTTTTTAAAAAATATTTTTGGTATCATATTTGAGAAAGGAAGGCAACATAAACATAAAATAAAAGGGATAGTTTTGTGAAACTGATGCATCAATGTCTGGTTTGATGGATTTGTTTGCAATTCTTAGTGAGTTCTCAAAATGGTCATCAGATATGTGACATAATTTTATTCTTCATGTGCTCCATGCACAAATGTGCATACTGCCAAAAAAGATGATATAAGTAAGGCATTTTTGTGAAGCAAGCAATATTTGTGCCTGGGAAGACAGGTCATATAGAAGTCCAACAGTGATGATCAAATTTTTCTTTGAGTTGAACAAATGCTACTCTATACATATTTGATAATTTGCACATGATACACTTATGTTGACTAAGAAGAGAATTGCAAATATACAACCCCAAAAATTTTTTTGAGGGAAACCTTGAAACTTATTCTCAAATTCTCATATCAGGATGAAAAGCAAAAATGTTTATTTTCACTGTTCACAGGACTGTGCAGCCAATGTACCAAAATGCATAAAATTATCTGTCATAGCTTGAGCTTGTCATAATTTAAGTTTTATTTTGAAGATTGTTATAGCTTGAAACATATCACAGGTTAAGTTGATTTTCATCTGTTTTTTGTTTTTGTTTTTTAAAACAAGATGATAGGAATTTAACAATGATTGTAATACTGCATATTTTTATCTTCAAGATAGTTGCATCAGATACAGGAATAAAACAAAACAGGAAAATGGAACAAAACACTGGATTTCAAATATAGGACAGCGGGAACTCCTCCATAGTTGCTACAGTACATATTGTTATCCTCCAAATAGACCACCAGCCTTAGGCCTGCAAACTCAATCAAACAATTCAACTATCAAACAGTTCAACTATTAAGTTATTATATATATTTTTTACTTCTGTTACTATCATCTCAGCCTGACTTCCTCCAAATCAGCCCACTGCTCACAGTGGGTGGGGATGCTCTTATCTCCCAGCCTGCACTTTGGCCCGTGCATGGGAAGGCGTGGTTTGGCTTCTTGATTCTCTTCCCATTCTCCATGGTGGCTGCCCGACTCATGAGAAGGTGTGCTTTGGCTTCCTTTGTTTTGTTTTGGTATTTATTTTTTGCGACAGGGTCTCGCTATATACTTCAGACTAAACTTGAACTTGCTCTGTAGCCCAGGCTGGCCTCAAACTTGCAGCAAGCCTTCTGCCTCAGCATCCCAAGTGATGGGATTTTGTGGTTTAGTTTCTTAATTCTCTTCACACTCCCCATGGCAGCTGCCCCTAGCTCATGGGAAGGCGTGGTTTGGCTTCTTGATTCTCTTCCTGATTCTCTTCCCCAGAGCAGCTGTCCCTGACACATGGGAAAGCGTGGTTTTCTGATTTGCATCTTGAAGACACATGTTTAATTCATTTAAATTAGTTAAACTCACCAAAAGTACTCAATTTGAAGCATTTTTCATCTTGAAGCTCTGGCATAACTTTTCCTTTTGACTCCATAATTAATTTGATTTCATTTCATAAATAAAATATTTTCAGCATTTTACCTTTAAGCACATTACTTCAGAAGAGTAAGTGATGTTCCCATAATTAGTATCTATACCTTTTCTTGGTGGAGTGTGGGACTTGGGCTTGAACTCAGGGCCTCTGCACTGAACTACTTCCTGAGAATTTTTTTTTTTTTGAGACATTGTCTCATTGTCACTAAACTACACAGACTGCAATTCTCCTGCTTTAGTCTCCCAGAGTGCTTGAATTAAGGTGTGTGCACCACACCTTCTTAGCATCTCTGTCGTTAAGGAACTCCTGGTACGAGTGACAATTCAATTCCTACCATCTAGTGAAATTCAGTTTTGATGATAATTTGCATATTATTTGTTAAAGCTTTCATGTATAAATTTTTTAATGCATGATGCTGTGGTATTTCATCCAATGTGAGCTGTCAGCAATAAATGCACTGACTCCTTTTACTTTTGTGAGTCCAACCATCACTGGGGCACGGCACCAGCAGCTACATCACACAGGTTGGTAAAGGTTAAAAAAAAACCATTTTAACCTGCTTTCTGCTGTGTCATACAAATCAAGAGATATGGTTGTATTTTTAAATGACACAAAGAAGCCATTTCTTCAGTGACATTGTATTTATTACTATTACTTCCAATAAAAATAGAAAGTTGAACCATAAATATTATCTACTGCTAAACCATAAAATTTGAAACGAGTAGCTTTACTTTCCAAATCTTTTTCAATGCATTTGCCTATTTCTTCAAATTGGTTGGCTATAATCTGGTGAGATAATCTGATTTTAGAAGAAATTCATTATTTTATCTAGACAGGGGCTGGGGATATAGTACAGTGGCATAAGTGCCTATTGGGCAAGTGCAAGATTCTGAGTTCGATCCCTGGTACCGAAAAAAAGGACAATTTATCTGGACAGGTATCAGCTACCGGAGCACAAGCCTATCCTGATAAGAGATCATTTACTTCCTCACTTCATTAGTACTCTACACTACTTTAATGCTTCTGTGTTACTCAGGTACCATGGCCTGCTCCTATAGAGCATCCCTTCTGTGTATAGCTGTGAACTGTGAACTGTGTATAGCTGGGAGGATGCAGGTTCTGAGAGGAAAGAGATTTTATATCTTCATAATTATGGCTCTAACACTCTATATCAACCCCTCAGGAGGCAGGAAAGAATTCGTGAGATCTTTATGTGGAAAAATAACCAAACGAAATGCAGGGTGCAATCAAAACACTAAAGGCACTGACTGCTTACAAAATAAGCACTTCTAATACGTTCAAATTTGGATTTTTTTGTTGTATGTAAGTTGCAGTTTGTTTTGCAAAAAAAAGCCAAATAAATTCCATGTGCCCATCTGAGAAGAGGGAACCCAAACAATGCATCCACTCTGTTAAACACCTGGCATCGATCAAGTGCCAGCTCAGAAACAAATGGTGATGCCATTAAGCATTTGGTGCCAAAAGCAGACAGTGTGTGTTTCGGAGAACATAGTGTGCAGACTCTTACCTGGATGCAAGACACAAAAGGTGGGAAGAACAAAAAAGTGTTGTTAAGAAAATGATTGAAGTCTTGGAGCAACTTCTGAGTGATGCTCTTGCTTTCAGACACCGACTTGAATCTATCCATCTCTTTGAGTATCCCAGAAAACAAGCTGCTGAAGAGCTGTTTTGCAAGTAATGAGTCTCTCTGCAAAAAAATTCAAAACAAAGACAAATTAGCATCTGAAATAAAAAGGCTCTAACTTACCATTTCTATCAGAGCTTTACTTGAAAATATAAACTGTTGCAAACATATCCACTACACATTTAAATTCTGCTTAGAGAGTTTTACGAGGTATTTCACAAAGGGAATATTTGGAATTTAACCACATGTACTAGCTTAATATATGCTACGAAAGCACAGACCTTCAACAAAGAGAGCTAATCAGTACATAGTTATGACCTTAAATAAAATGCCAATTTAAGAATTTTAAGTCCCAGGGCAACCATTTAACTGTTAAACCTATTAAACTCAGTGTTTCAGTTCTATCTAATAGCATGTTGCCTGTTTATGGCTTTAACTCTCCACGACCTCAAGAACACTAGCTTTTATTTGTGTTTAAAACACTGGCACCAAGAACAGTTCCTGTATACACTACTATATTTAGTTTAATGAAGACAAGTATACATGAATAAAAACCAAAACAAAACCATGAACAAAAACCATAAATAAGACATACAAATCTGATTTATTCTTTACTGTTTATTAATTTAAGTAATGCATTTTCCTGCTATGTTGTTACAGTTACTAAAGTATATACAATTTTACAGAATATGGCCTAGTGACATAGTGAGACCCTGACTCAAAATAAAAATTAAAAGAAAGGCCAAAGAGGTATCCCACTATAAAGGCTTTGAGTGTAATCACCGACACTGCAAGCCAAACCAATCAATAACAAAATATCCTAAGAAACCAAATAAATAAAAGTAAGTATCATTCATAACTAAACTACACAAAGATAATCACTGCCACCGTTTGGTTGGCCTTCCACTGACTGACCAGCACATTCTTTTATTTGGCATTGGTTGTCTGATTAAACACATGGTCGGCAGGTTCCCAGGTGTATAGGTACTGCCTGAATGCTATATACAAATTACTTCCTTTTTCAGTGTCCCAAATGCTCACTGGGAGGATAGCTACAGGGGTGATTAAGTGTCATCCTCAGTGCGGCAGCTGTTGCTGGCCACGTACTGTGACGGTGGTTTACATGGTCCTCTTTCCTCCACACAGGCAAGGCTTGCAGTGAAGAAAGGCAGCCCAGGAAGGCAAGAAGGCCTTGTCTGTCTTGCCCACTGCTGTACTCTTGCAGACACCAGCCACTGGTACACAGGGGGAACCCCACAATGACTATTTGTCAAATAAATAGATTACTGGCATTAGAACTATCGGGCAGACTCCTTTCTTAAAGAACAGAAAAAAAGATAGTCTTGCTTTTTCAAAACATGTACCACCTTCATTTTTTCCAAGCACAAATGAGATAGTAGCTTGCGTACAGGTCTCCTGCAGCCATACATTCGCTAACTTGCCCCCATCGTGATACACGATTGTCCCCCCAGTGTGGATAGGGCTCACTGGACAGCAACTGGCCAGGGATGGTGGTGCACACTTGTAACCCCAGTTACCAGGGATGCTAAGGCAAAAGGGCTGCAAGTTTGAGGCTTGTCTAGGGCACTTAGTGAGGTTTTGTCACAGAAAAAATTTTTAAAGGGCACGGGTGACTCGGGAGTTGAGTGCTTGCCCAGCACACACAAAGCCCTGGGTTCAATCCCCAATACCATAAGCCCAAAATCAAAAACAGAAAGAAAAGAGAGAGCGAACTCCACACTCAGTGAGAACTGAATTTTGCCATGTAGTCCAATTTTGATAATCTTTAACCTTTGTCTAGAATGGATCTAATCACTGCCTTAATGTTGCAAGATTTTGGGAGGATCTAAAGTAAGGAAGAGAAGGCACTTTATGACAATAAAAAGGGTACCCTATGAGTTACAACAATCTGTACATGAGACGAGGCACACATGCACACCCACAGGACTGCAGGGAATAAAACAATGAGTCTGCACTGAGGTAACACTGCTGCACCAACACCAATCAAAGCCTAGGTCTTTGATGTGTCCAGTGGGGTCAGCTGATGACGGGTTCATGTACTACATACTATTTTTACAAATTCTTGTCAATCTCTAATGAGAGAAAACATAAGACTTAAAGACAATAAAAGGCTAAACACATGTAATGTGATTAAAATCAGTATTACAAATGGAAACAAGTATAATATAAGGGATTTTACTGGTGGATAGCATAATGAGATTATATATATAATGTATATTTATATAACTTGTTTCTGAAAATTACTTCAATAGAAGTTAGAGTCTTAATCACGCCTTTAAGTGTAAGAACTCAGCTAGAAAATTGCGTTCTTTCCTAAGGCTCTGTTTTCTCCAGTCCTCTATTACTAAGCAAATCATAAAAGAATACTGAATTCATTGATACACAGTTCCTTCTCTGATACTCTCAAAAAATCCACTGTATATAAACAATGATTTAAATCGCTTATTGGTATTTTAACGTTTATAATGATTGTCTTATGCATTATTTCATTCTGACATTACTGAATATGAAAAATAGGTTTTAGCTCCATTTTTAGATGGAGACTGTCATTCAGCACGTTAACTGCCCTGATATGGACATTTCAACTTTAGGGCTGTAATCAGGATCCAAAAAGTGGCAGAGATGGATTTGGAACAGTGATTAAAACAAGTCTACTATTTAGGATTTTATGTGTGAGTGTGGCCTCAGCCATCTTTCCTGAGGAACAGTAGACCTCTAAAGCTGCGAACGTAGCTTTTAACCTTTGAAAAGAAAACAGAGCAATGAGAGAGGACCTGGGCCACGGCCTGCAAGGGGGTGATCAGGCTGCTGTACTTGATCTGGATGTCTGGCAGGTCTCCATGACGGTAACTTCTGTACAGAACAATCTGCGCATCTCGCTTCATTTTCAGTTCACTCTTGATCTCCTATAATCACCAGAACCAACAATGAAGCATTAGAGGTCTTAAGAAAATCAGACTGCGTAAGACAGGAAACTGTCAGGATCTACCTTGAACATAAAGGTGAAGTGGAGGCAACTTTTATTAACCGGTCAGTTCACTGTGCCTTTTAAGTCTACCGTAAATGATAAACCCATAATAAAATTATGATGGAAGGTAAGCACCATTTAAAAATACCCATTACAAAGTATTTTGAATTTTCACAAAATAAGAAAATTTGATTTGAAACTTTTTGAAAACAAGAGGGCTGTAGCACCTTTTTAATTCCCCTAAGAGTAAGCCTCACCTCCAAGGTTGAGTGGTGCCCACTATACCCATTTGTGCCCTTCTGTGTCCAGATACCCCACCAGGCAGAGCAAAGGGCACCTGCCAACCCCGGTCTAGAATGCCTGTCATCAGCTTGTCCCCATCACTTGGTTCCCATCTTTGTATTCTCTCTCCAGAGAGGCTCTCCACTGCTACTCTCCTAACTCAGGTGTTTCCTGAATGAGTCATCACTTGGTTTATTTCTGAAAGTCCATGTTACGGTGTCAGCTCATCTTTTGTGCGGTAGACCAGGCTCCATGAGGTTTATTCCACTACCCTGCACACTGCTAGCACCTACCTAGCACAGCACCTGAGTGAAGTACTCAGATACACGTGACCGATGAGTACATGAGCACCCCCAGGGCCTTCGATGTCTGACTGTACTATTTCTGTTAGTCTCACACTCGATGCCTGTGTCGGGCGGAGTGCACACTGTTGGCTACTCCAGGCTGATTAACTGTTACAAAGACCTTCTTCACATCAAGCCAAAATCTCTGTCTGTGACTTGTGCTCAGTAATCCTGGTTTCTCTCCCTTCTGCTGACCAAATACTATTTCCTTAAGGCCATATTTGCTGGGTTTTAGATTTAATCAGGAGCCCAAAGCTACTTCTCTGAGGAAGCCATAGAGCAGGGATGGTTTTGAACATGCTTTAATTTTGGACTCTAGTCTTTAAAAGAATAATCGTAATTACAGAGACAAGAGCAAGTTGAAAAGTACACTTTGTCCCTCAAAAAGAGAGAAACTATTCAATCACTTTCTATTCGGATTTGAAAGTTAATCAAATGGTTGAAGATTTACAATGGACTGAAAAGATGATAGGGTTTTAGTTCATAGTCTGTGTCAATGTTCTTGGAAATTTTGCCAGTTTCTCATTTATAAGCAAATCTGAAGCTGTAGCTAAGAAATTCTTTATTTTCACATTTTGAGAAATGTAAACCTATTAGTTCATGCCATACTCATGTCTCCATAGCTTTCAGCTGATGAGCCTGGACTGTCTGGTAGCCCTGTGTACCCCTCCCTCGGGCTGCTATCCCCTTGCTGTCCTGTGGGCTGACCCTTTCACAACAGCCCAACAGCCATGGGTCACACATCCACGTGAGTTGTGACTTCCTCCCCGAGGCTCTGCTCTTAAGATAGAGAGGTCAATTCTTTCCGAGCTGTACAATGTAAATTCAGGGAACACTGGTGACAGCATTTTCACCATGGAGAAAGCTGATCTCTACAGAGGAGCTGAACTGCAGTGGGCAGCAGAGCGAAGAGGCACAGCGTGGCCCTGGCAGTCCAGGAGCCAGGCAGACCACAGGGTCAGAAGGACAAAGCTGCACACTGGGATCATGGACATCGCTGACATCCAGAGTGGTCAGAGGATGCTCTGATTCATAACCAGGCTTAATTCACACAATGCTGCTTCTGCAATTACGGTTTATACACCAATATAGAACTAACATTGTATATACCCTACGATATAAAATGCATGTTTCTGACCAGTCAAATTTATAATCAAGATACAAACCTTCGCTCGTTTTTGTTCCACAATGCCCTTTTTGGCATAAATCAAACTGAGTTTTTCTTGGTCCTTTAAAAATTGTCTGCGTAATCTTAGTATTTCTGCCCGGTTGTCTGTACCTGAAGATCATGAAACAGGGTTGGTTACTGACAGTCCAATTAAACATGGGTAACTGACTCAACTCCTTATGGACCTCTAACAGGAAAGCACGGGCTCATCTCCACTTTTCAGTGCTTCTTTAGTGTTTTCCTAAAGATAAACGCACAGGCAATAGCAGAGGAGACAGCAATTCTGGAAGGAGAAGAACAGCAGAGCTGTAACTACCTCAGAGACTCCTAGCTCAGCAGTGGGGAGAAGAGGGATGCTTTGAGGATGGTGGGGGGCTGGACAGGCTTGGGAATGGTGGGGGGGCAGCAGCCCAGGGTGTAAGGTCAGCTCAGTGGCTGCAGTGCCCCAAAGTAGATCTGAAACCTGTGGCACTGCAAACGGGCGGTCCCCAGTGTAACTTCTCTTATGAGAAACCTAAAGTATAAATAATTTTTTAAACAAACATAGACACTAGGAAACAGGGAGATAGATCTTTTGCATATGGGAAGGGTTTCTCCAGAGACAGAGAGTGGGGAGAGAAGGGAGGGAAAAGGGAATAAAAACAGTTAAAATATATTAAGTATATGCAGCTAAAACCCTAAGAGAAATGTGAATATGGTTTAAAAGTGCTAATATTTTAAAAAGCACTTTTAGAAAAAGGCCATTAGCTATAGACATGAATATAGGGATTCTGCCTCTGTAAAATCAACCAAAATAGAACCAAGAAACCAGGAGTCTGAGGGTTATGTCCAGCAGGGCAGCAACTCATTAGCTGTATTACGAGTTCCTAATGGAGTCACCTGGAAACACAAGACAGAAACCAAATGTCACCACACATTTGAAGAAAGCTTCAAATGTTAAACACAGAAACTCGAATAAGTCATAGTTAAGAATGAATGTTAAAGCAAATCATGAAAGAAATAACTCAGAAAATTATCATTTATGAGACAGATTAGAACAGATACCATGGTCATGAATCAAGGACTGGAGAAATGTTGGGAGAACAGAAACAGTTCATGGAAATCAATAACACGCGGACATAACTCAGGAAACAAGGTGTGAAAGAAGAGTGAAGATGTTTCTAGAAAACAGAAAAAAAGAAGAAAGAAAGAAAGAAGGAAAGAAAGAATAGTCTAGAAGCTCTGAGCACCAGCATTACAAAAAGAGAAAAACAAAGAAAACCGAGGTGAGGAAATCAACAAAATCACCCACGATGACACCCCGAAACTGGCATTGGGAATTAGCAGTTTGAAAAGAAGCGTCTTATGCCCAGAAAAACAGATTAAAATAGAGCTGCAGTGAAGGACACTTTTGTAAATTTTCAGAAAAGCACCTACAAAGACCAGACCCTAAGAGGAAAGGCTGAGACAAAGACCGGCAAGGAGGAGCAGGGCTCTGCTTGCACCTGATGGTTCCCAACCTGGAAATCTCAGCTTGCCTGAGTCCAGGTGCTTCTGCCCTTGAGAGCAGTGTGGTAGCATCAGAATCCCAAGAAGAGCCCCCGCTTAGAGCCCTCTCCTCAGCATGCTACTGCAGAGGTGCTCCACCTAGAAGGCAGAACCAGCTAAGGCAGCCAGGGGCACACAGGCTGGAAGATTCCAGGAGGAAGTTCCTAAGAAGATGAAATATCCACATTCAGAGACACAATAAAGGACAAATATTTGACTTGAGAAAATTTGGTGATAAATGTGACAAAAATAACATCAATGTCCGATAAAAAAACCAAAAACTACAAAAAAACAGGATCACTGAATATAGATGAAATGAAGACTAACATAACAAAGCTGGGGGTGAGGACAGAGGCAGAACGACTCAGTGTGTGTGTGGTGAGCCAGTGAGGAAGACCAGCCAGATCTCCAACGTCTGTCTGTCGTGCAAAGAAAAAGCAATTTACAAATACCACTATTTGGAGATATAAAAGTAATGCCAAAACTCAGCTACGTGATGCAAGAGGGTACCCCCAGGATTGGGAAGTTGATACGGAAGATTGGGACTACAGCCCCATTCTTTTAAATTTCTTTCTTTTTTCTTTTCTTTACCCTTTGAGACAGAGGTTCACTAAATTGCGCAGGTGAGGTTTAAGTTTTTAGTCTTCTGACTCAGGCTCCCAAGTACCTGGAATTACAGGCACCACACCCAGTGAATGCAGAACTTCAATTTTAAATTGTATTTTTTTTTCAATAGGAAAGGATATAGTGTTAATTTATTATACTTTGAGAAATGTCAAGTATTCTTATTTACACAAGAACATGTACATACCCCAAATAAGACAGCATGTGAAATATTTAAAATTCATAAACATACATGAGTGATTTATTAAATTAAAATAGACATGGATTTTTCCCATGAGTCGGCACCATTTGCAGACTGTAGAGGAGAAGAAGTCAACAAGAAGGCAAGCCCTCCCTATGAGTCGGTGCCATGTACGGGACTCTGGGGGGAGAACCAGACACTAGCCCCTTCTGGCACATGGGCTGGGGGACCAGAGTCAACACCCCCACCCCACCCCATCCTGTAAACAACTGGCTGATGCTGAGAAACACAGGCTGAGAGGACAACTATTGAGGTAAAGCACAACTTAATGCTTATAATGTTTAGTGTTTCACTGGCTTTGCAGGTCTAAAGCCGATAGTCTGACCATCTATTCAGAGGACAACATTATGCAATATAGCATCTATGAAGGAATCTCCCCTGAGGGTGGTAGCCATCGTAAATTCCCTATTATCTTGTTTTAAAGTCCTGTATCATTTTCATTGTTTTGTTTGGTTGGGTTATATTCTGTTTTGTCTTGTTTCATTTTATTATATCTGATGGTACCAGCAGCTATTTCAAAGATAACAAGGTATATTATGGTAGCCACTTTGGATTTACTATCTTGTTTTGAAGCCCTGTATTGCATTCATTGTTTTGTTTTTACTAGTTCTATTCTGTTCTGTTTTGTTTAATTTTTTTACTGTGTCTGAAGTTATGGGAAGCTATTTAGAAGACAACAAGAGGTATTATGGTAATCGTTGATTCCCTATTATCTTGTTTTTAAGTTCTGTATATCACATTGTTTTGTTTTGATTGGCTTCACTGTTTTATTTTGCTTGGTTTTATTCTCTTTAAAATAAAAACTGCACATACACAAAAAGAGACATAGCTTCTGGCATTTTACCTACTTAGTTCTATGAGGTTTTCTAAAGCCATTCATAAAACTCAAGGAAAAAGGTTCCAAGTAGATTTTACCTTTTGCTCTCCTTAAATTCTGCATGTATTCTGTCTTCACCACAGCACTAAAATTGTAGACAGGAAAACCCTGGGGAGTGGTATGAGCCCTGAACAACTGCTGCTGTCCTCAGTGATTTGCATTTGATCCTGAGCTTCATTTCCATTCAGGAAAGAAACTGGCCAGAGTCAGTGTCCCCATCATCACTAACTGGATGGCAGACGTTCGCATACCACCCTTTGGCGACGTGGAAAAAGGAAGTCTCAGTCACAGAAGCGGTGTCTGCCCTGGATGTGAGACCAGCAGTGGGGAGGGTAACTGAGAGGCAATGGAGGGTGAGAAGGACGCTAGGGTTTTAAATTGGACCGTCCAAGCTTACGGCAGGACCAATGGCTACACGCTAGTGCAGACCACAGGCCTGATGCAAAGGAGAGGATTGGCTGGCGAGGAGGAAAGGATGGAGAAACAATTGAGGGGCACACCTGTAAACTCAGTCTGCAGCAAAAGGACAACTGTATTTCCCCTCTCTAAAGGTAAGGTTAGAAAAGTATGGAGAAGCCAGATTTGTGACGAAAACTATGAAAAAGAATAGTTAGGAGTGAAGTCTCTTTTAGTTCTTAGATTCAAAAAGAGGAGTTATTCTTGTTTCTATTCCTGCTTCTATAAATTTAAATGTATATACTACACTTCCTTAGGTTCTTTCTGTTGTTTTTGTTTTAATGTTTCATTCACTACCAGAGCTCACTTTGAGTGAACTTTTTGGGTCAGGGATACAGCTTAGTGGCACAGCACTTGCCTGGCAAGAGCAAGGTCCTGAGTTCCAGGTTAACACCCCTCCCCAAACAAAACAAAACAAAACTGAATTCTTCCCCTGGCCTGTGGGCCTGTGAGCCTGAACAAGTCTTATGAGACTTTTTCCTCCACCCCTTTGGCATCCCATCACGCTGACTGGGGTTCACCCTCCCCACACTCACAATGTGACTATCCCCGGTCACAGCGCCTGCCCGCCCTCCTCTCTCCACCCGGCGTGCTCAGAAACATACCTTGCACCTGCCCCTGACTGTTCACCTGCGGCTCCTTCCTAAAGCGCGCCCACCTCCCACAGGCCTGTCCTCCACCTCTGCACCTTCATGATGACGCCCAGTGTGTTCTGAACGCCCTTCACCGGCCAATGCAGGGTCTTGCGGAGAGCGCTCCGGAAACACTCGCCAACTGCTGAGGCCCTCCCGCCTCCACATAGACCGCACACTTCATCTTAGTGCTTTTCGGTCTCTCCCTTCTCTATCACAGGCTCCCAGGTGTCTCGCAGCGGCCCCTCCTCCACTCAGGCTTTCTGCACTTTCTGCTTTCCTCACTAAGAGTTACTTGATGTTACCTGTGGGACTTGGCATGCTAATTTCACCCTATGATGATCACAAATTTTTTTTTTTTTGTCTTTTTGTTTTTTATCGGTACCGGGGATTGAACTCACGACTGCCTGCTTGTAAGGCAGGTGCTTATGCCGCTGAGCTAAATCCCCTGCCCCGATGATCACAAATTTACTGTCTTATCTACTCTAATACTCCATAAAGTCACTAAGCAAAATTTTTTTCAACTTAATAGTTTTTTCTGAAAGACCTAAAAAAAAGTGCTTAACACAGTAGGTGCCCAGACATTTACCGAATTAAAGTTTAATGGTCTTAATCGGACAGTAGGTTATTTTAAATGTGTTTCAGCACATTACTTACCACCTTTTACTTTGTTATCCACCTCATCCCCGGGAAGGCTCAGCCTTTTTTGCCCAAAGTCAGGTCCCACTGACTTCCAGGGTTCTCGCTGGAACTTTTCACTTCTCTTGTGGGCAAACAGCAAGGAAGAAGACAAGGACTCAGATGAGGAGGAGGAGACCGTGTAATCTACCAGTGGGTCAATACTGCTTCCAGTCAGCCAATTAAAAGAGCTTCTTCCGTCTGCAACAGATAGGACAGGAGCAGTGAGCATGAGCAGCCCCACACAGCCCCACTGCAAGGGCAGAGACATCCCCTGACCACCTGCAGCTCTGCGGGCCTCCCGCTGAGTGCCCCAGACCAGGTGCCTGAGCCTCGGTGTCCTGCTCCCTCTGGCCTCTGTGATTATCAAATGAATTATAAGTTTATATCTCTTCTAAGTGCTCAGATCCCATCATTCCTAATACCAGTGCTACAGAAATTCCATTCAATTTTTCAAATTGCTCCTACTTCTAGAAATAACAAAATATGAGAAATACAAAAAGTATTAAGTGTTTATGGGTGTATAAAATGATTAGGATATTTTACTCTACACTTAGTACCAAGGGATTGAGGCATTCAAGAAAAAGCAGTATACTATAATCATAAATGAGTTTGATCTAGTTTTACTCTGCTTTAAAAATATGATGCTTTAAATCTGATGCACTATTTTCTGGATGAAACTTAACCTAAAAACTACATAAATTAAAACCATCGATGGTTTTCCAGTCAAAAATTTTCTTCTTAAACAACGGTAGGTAGTAAGATACACATAACATTTTGCATTGAAACCGCTGGAGCCTATGGTTCAGTGGCAGCATTCCCATCTCCAGGACCCCTTCCTCTCACAGGCCTGAGGCTCTGTGCCCACTCCCTGCTCCTCCAGAGATCTGAGCTCCCCATATCCTCTCTCCTCTACAGGATTTGAGTGTTCTGGGAACCGCAATCTTTTTCCCTTGGATCAAGACATCTTTCTTTGATTCTTAAAACTTTTCGCTATTATCACTTTACTTCTCTCACAAAAGGTCAAAGGTCTTGCTGTAACAGATGTCTGCAAAAGTCAGGGCATGTATTTGCTGGTTACCTGCAGTTTGTGTGGGGGTGAAGTCATACTGCTGCTGAGTGGCCCTTACTTGCCCAGCCTTTGGCCCCTGAGCTGGCAGGGAGTCTTCCTGGGTGCGGGACTGCAGAGTGCTCGGCGAGGCCTGGGTCTCAATGAACATCGGTGTGAGCACCGTACTTCGGAAACGCCAGTCAGGATCAATGGTGTACTCCTGCAGGCAAGCAAGTTGAAAGGACACAGTGCTCCTCTAGAGCGAGGCTGACATATTTCCATTCAGAATCCCACGGTGTCATGCGCAGCTGTGTACTATCATTTCACATTTTCTGTGAGATACAACCAGAGGGTCTTTTCCAACGAAGTTTCAGCAATTCAAGCAAAACTATTCTCTCACCTTTGATATTTTGCATTAGAAGGTGAAAGCATACTCAGGAATGGAACAGGACTGTATCATACCTGCTATAGGTCACACTATGAGGCTCTCCTGCAAGAGAAGCCAAGCACATGACAGCCCAGGTGGAGCATCCTAACCTGAAGATCCAAAATCCAGAATGCTACAAACCTGAAGTTTCTGAAGCAACGACTTGATGTCCCCTGTGACAGGTTGCAGTTAAAATACAAACCCACTAAAAATAATTGTGTAAAGTCACATCCAGGCTATGTGTATAAAGAGTGTATGAAAAATACTGCATAAATTTATGTCCAGGTATGTGTATGAAGTGTATATGCATTGTAGAGGTGCAAGCCTGTAATCTCAGCACTCAGGAGGCTGAGGCAGGAGGGTCACTGTGAATTAAAGGCCAGCCTGGGCTACATAGTGAGTTCAAGGCCAGCCTGAAATATATAGTGACACTCAGTCTCAAAAAAAAAAGAAGTTATATAAAAAATAAATTTTGTGTTTACAACTAAGCCTCCTCCCTGAGATATTTCCTTGTGTTTGTTATACTAAGATGCTGAAAAATCAAAATAGTTAATTAAAAGATAGTCATTAACAAAAAAGTTAATTAAAATGATAATTATTAGCAGTATTGTCATTCTGTGCTTAGCTCGTTACCCTAGTAACCAAGCACCAACCACACAGTTACAGATTAACTGACCGCGACGGTCATGCTGTTCTGTATGCGTCGGTTACCCCCACCCCAATAACCTGTTTGCTGTGTCAACTTTTGTTCCCCTTGTAAGAGACAAATGATGTTGTACCAACCATTGTTCCCTTTGTGAGAGACAAATGTTCCTGGAATTGGCAGACCAAGGGCTATGAATTGGCTAACCACCCACTGTGAAATGCCTCTGACCTCAAGCAAAGGGGAACAAAGGCCCACCTTGTTTCTGTTTCTCATCACTATGTACTTATGAGCTAATCACAAATGACCTAAAAAAATCAGTCAAAATTCTAACGCAGTTGCACAGCTTTGCAAATTCCATCTGCAATTTGTCGTTGGGCCAGCTAAAATAAAAGTGCTTCTTTTAAAAACGATGTCATCTTGCCCCATTTTTCATCTTGGGGGGACTTTTTGGGGAAGTACAACAATGTATATGCAAATATTTCAACACTCAAAAAGATCTGAAATCCAAACCACTTCTAGTCCCAAATGTTTTGGATAAAGGATCCCTGACTAGTAGCAGGAATGTCAGTATAAAGTGGAAACCATCAGCCTACACCATAAGGAGCCATCTGTCAAGGTGCAGACCTTTGTGACCATTATAGCAGCTGCAAAAAGCATAAAGTTTGCACATCCAGGGTAGGAGAAGTAATGAGCGGGAAAGAAATCTAGATGCCATCTGAGAAGACAAGCAGCATAAGCCTCAAGTGTCTTAGAAAGGAATGTGTGTACATCCGAAGAAAATTAAGACTGAAGTTTAATGCTAGTAGAAGATGTTCATCAACAAACACAGAAAGCGAATAGTAAGATTCATCATGACAGACAGACAGGTGCCTCACCCGAAATTCACACTCTGACAGAGGGTGCTCAAACATGGGGTTGGGGTAATCTGGGCTCATGCTGGTCATTTCAAGCAGGAAATTTGTTGCTAAACTTAGAAAGTGGCCTTCTATCTTAGGAGAATACAAGGAGTTTAGTGCCAACAGCCGGTCCAGGATATTTGAAGGTAACCTGGTTTCATGGCTCCAGAAATTCCGAATAATTAATCTGAAAGCAGAGAAGGAGAAAGCATGTGTTTACATCCTGGCACATGGAAGAGAGAGCTGCACACGAGATCCTGGGGGGAAGGCACAGCTTCCCACCCGTAGGAAGCCTCACCGCGAGGGAAACCACATCTGAGACCACGTAAAGAGTACGCTTGCAGCAGAGAAGTAACATTAAAGGAGGGGAACAGCCCCCAAGTGCAGCACATTTAACAACATGTAAGGAGCCAGATGATTTTTTTGTCTCATCTCCTTAAGTTTTCAATGAGTATAGTAATTTTTTTGTTTGTTTGTTTTTTGAGACATGGTCTCACTACACAGCCAAGGCTGGCCTTGAATTCACTGCGAGCCTCCTGCCTCTGTCTCCTACATGCTGAGGTCACAGGTTATGCTACACGCCTGGCAAATATAGTAATTTTGAAACTAAAAAAAAAAAAAAAAAAACCACATATAATATTTCACTGCCTTGCTAAAATAATTCATTCCAAAATTTACTTCTAAAAATATTTAAAGCCAAAATTAGTTAAAAATAGTTTTAGACTTTATAAATGTATGAAATCCAAAAACACACTTTAAAAGCTCAGTGAATTTAAAACTATAGAAATGAAAAAAATAAATTATATCAAACTATGTAGGAAATTTATACCTTATCTTACCTGATAAGAAACTGATACAGTGGAATTAGGATAAGCAGGTTAGAGAACAACCATCACTCATACCTCCATATATAGGTGCGTTATGATTTTCTAACTCTGATGGTTTAAACACTTCATCTGATGTCAACAAACAGTGTAACCTCCACGATTATTCACGGAAGACAGCACCAGCATCACTGCAGATTTTCTATTCACTATACACCGCTAACCCCTAGTAAAGCAGCTAATGCAAGGATTTTTAAGTCCAATGCCCTTCATAATGTTGACCATGATTTTAGGGATATTTTTACTAAATGTGAAATGCAGGAGGCAGAGAAAATGCTAGTACCACAAAGACATTTGCAAAACTACTGAAAAATACCCGAAACTATTCTAGGAAGCTAAAAACTTAATTGGGTTGGCCCAGTTATTCTGAGAGGACCACATACTGAAGCCCAGGGTTCTCATCAATCAATCCTTGAATCAGCACGTCTTTTGTCAGTTCAAATATTTCCTGAGAGTCACCATCCTTTTGACTTTCTGGATCTCTGTTTGAAAAAATAACAAAATAACAAAACATTAATACTCTGCCCCAGCCTCTCTGTCCAACCTTGATTAACACTGACTAGAATTCAAGCACAAAGGCCAGCTTTTCCTGTGGACTGGGACTCCCACGAGCACTACAGGCCCCTGGAGTGTTTGCCTACAGCTTAGCCCTCCCTTTTTGGGGTCCCTTGGTCTGCTGGGAGAGCGGCTGGTAATGGCAGGGCATTCCCAAGGGATGACACTCCTGTGAGAGTTCACTTCTTAATCTTGTCAGATCTTAAAAGCAACAAGAAAAACAAGTTTTATAAGAGGACATTCATATACTCCTTCTTTTTGCTTGATTTTGGTTTTTCTGAGACAGTGTCTTACTATGAAGCCCAGGCTGGCCTCAGACTCACAGGAATCCTCTTGCCTCAGCCTCCTCAGTGCTAGGATTGCAGGCATTCATCACCATGCCCAGTGACACAGGCTTCTAACTCAACCAATAACTATACTTTCTGAATACTTCCTACATGCCACATGACTTAAACTATCATTCAACACACTGAAGTAAACTGTGTCCGTTACTAATCACACAGTAAGAAATGTTTCATTATGTTCCAGACTGTGCAAGGTACCCAAATAATCCCTAAAATATATAATATGAAATGTCCACTTATAGCTTACCTGTAATTATCATAAATCCACATGAGAATGTTATACATTTGTTCCCTACACATTGGCGAAGGATGGGAAATGAATTCAACAAGGGGGTTCAGAAGTTCTTGGAGTTCTACAGGTTTTAATTTTGCCATCATCTTATAAATTATGTCCAAACACACTTTTTGTCTTTCATCATCTCTGCAATAAAAAAGATTTTTGAAAATACAAATTTAATAATGTCTATTGTATATATTCAAAGTATGATACGCAAGCTTTTCTTCTTTCTGCTGTTCTGTAGTTTCAAATTTTGTTATAAAATGCAACACTACACATATAAAGGTGACACCTTTCTTCTCATGGCACTGGCATGGTGGTCACTCACCTGTGTCTCATAACTTGAACAAAGTCCTTGCTCTTTAACTGCAAGTACAGGTCTGGTATTTCCTCCGCACGACAGAGTATCACCTCCAGACAAAGGGTCTTCATCACTCCATGAAATTTTGGCAGCAGAAAGAACACTGCATTCAAGAACCTAAGTGGTGGGACCGTGATGAGAAAACTAAACAGCCTGGGTGTCCCCTCCTGCCAGAGCCACCCGGCCGCACCACCTACTGTCCACGCTGCCTACCTGTCCGCCAGGGGAGGAAAGCCCTTCACTGCTTTGTTCAAGCACACGATGAATTTGTCCTGCATTGTATTCTGATGCTGCCTCAATTGTTTCATTACCAGTTCACACACTGACTCCTCCAGGGCCTGAAAAATTGAGTTTCTTTTCAAATACACGAAAGTGGAAACCTGAATTAATATTAAAAAGGTTCATCTTGACTATTTAAGAGAACTCGAGGAAGGTATGCAATGGTGTCTCCTATGCCAAGGTTCACAGGCAAATGATGAAACCTGAAGTGTTGGGGACTGGCCACCAGTTTGCTTCAACCACCGAACAGCTCTGAGGCTGGATGTCCCTGAGATCCGATGAGGGTTAGCAGACAGGGTCACATCACAGGAGACAGGCTGTGAGCTGCTGTCCTGTGCTTCCTCCAGACCCAGAAACACGGCACACAAGTCGTTTAAGAAGCTGAACTACAATCAGTTTGGTTTTAACATGACTCAGATACAGTTTAAGACACAAACATAGCTGCTAAGTAGGTACTGTGATATACAGTTAGTAATCTAGCTATTGGGAGGCTGAAGCAGGAGGATTACAAGTTCAAGGCCAGACTGGGCAACTGAGATTCTGTTTAAAAAGAAAAAAACCAAAAAAAACAACTTGGGGATATAGCTCAGAGGTAAGTTCCATTTCAATCCTTAGCACTCACACACACACACCCACACAAACAAACACACACACACACACACACACGCACGCACACACTCAATACCAATTTTTAAATGTTTGCCAAGATTTCTGGTGTTTGAAAAGTATTATGTTCTTTCTAAAAAAACCTGAGCATTGGATCTGGTATATAATAGGAAAGGCAACAAAAATTTAATGAGTAGTTTATTAATATAATATATAAATAGATGCCAAATTGGGTTGAAATAGCACATTGGAAATACATGCAAATATCAAGAAAAAGCCGGGTATAGTGGCACATGCCTGTTATCCTAGCACTGGGGAGGCTGAGGCAGGAGGATCACTCTGAGTTTGAGACCAGCCTGAGCTACAAAAGTGAGCTCAAGGCCAGCCTGAACTTCATGGTGAGACCCTATGTCAAAAAAAAAAAAAAAAGAAAAAAAAAAGAAGAATTTAAAATTATACAAGATACTTACATTTTTTTCCTTAGTAATATACTGAAGAATAAGTCCTAAAACTTCTGCTGCTGCTGCATAAACCTCTTTATATTTTACAAAGGACATATTATTGACCAAAGCTTGAAAGTATCTATGACAAATACCAAAAACAAATATGCATAAAATAAACCATTCTGACATTTAACATAAAAATATAACAGTCCTCTTCCTATCAAGTTTATAGCAAAACCAGAAAATATGTGCATAAAAGAGACACAAGGTGTTCATATGAATATGTGTATGACTATGTCTCTAAGGGCCCTGACATCATGACCAGAACAGCAAAGAAGTCACTCTCTGACCTCAGGGGGCTGCTGTGGACAGAGTAAGACCCTCTGCTGGGCACCAGAGAACACCACAAGGACACAGCTACTATCCAAGCATGCAAGCAAGGCACCGACTTCCTCCCAAAAGTCACCATAACAAGACGAGGACAGGATGATGACCGAAAGAGAAGGCTCAGCCTGTCAGAGGCTCCTCGGCTCTGACAGTCACAGTTGGCCTTCAGAGACTGGAAGACTGAGAGCTCAAGGAGGTAACAAGTGTATCTACCAGGGAGCCAGTTCCCCTGCTGTGCTGAGCGGCCAGTCCTCGGGCTGCACGCTGCACCAGCAGCTGGAGGGACTGGTTTTAACAGGCCAACAGGAGCAACCCCAGTGACTGCCACAGCCTCACAGGAAGGGCAAGGCTAAAGCCCCTGCCGCAAACATGGTGTGAGGGCCAACTGTCAATATTCTAAATACTGCTGTAGTGGGAGGAAATACGGGGCTGCTCTAAAACTATCTCAGCAAAGCTCCTTGTCTTCATAGATACGTCCAGGCTCTCTCCCAGGAACTGAGTGTCACGGCTCAGGACAGGACAGAGTGGGGCTGAAATAGCGCACACTGGAGTCTAATACTTCTTACCTGCTAACACATACATGAAAACAATGCTAATTTAAAAAACATACATTGCTTATCCACTGTAGATGTATTCCTTCTCTTGACTCTGAACAGCCTTCTAATTTTATATATATATATATAAATATATATATATATACAGGATCTTCCTCTGTAGTTCAGGTTGATCTTGAACTCATTATGCAGCCCAGGCTAGCTCAGACTCGCAACAATTCTCCTGCCTCTGCCTGCCGAGTGCTGGGATTGCAGGTGTGCACCACCACACCCGGCTAAGGTAGACATAATTTTAAATCAAGAGTGGTAGTATACAGCTGTAATCCTAGCTATTTAGGAGGCAGAAGAAGGAGGACCACCAGGATCAAAATCAACCTGGGCAACTTAAGCAACACCACGGAGAGACAAGAGAGAGAGAAGAGAGACAGAGACAGACAGACAGAGAGACAGAAACAGAGAAGGCAGGGATGGACAGAATGGAGGAAGGGTGAATGTGAAGTGAGCGAGAGATACAGACAGATGGACAGAAAAGGGAGGAAGGAAGGAAGGAAAAGGGAAAGAGAAGGGAGCACTGGGGAAGTAACTCACTGCTCCTTGGGTTCAGTCCTCAACACCATGAACAAATCCAAACAAAACAAAAACAAACCAAAAAAGAAAAAAGAAAAGACAAAATATTTCTAACATGTTTTCTTCTGTCCTTAAATGTATTAACACTGAACCATGCTCTACTCTGCCAATCCAACAAGGCAGACATTTAGCCTAAAAAAAATTCGAAGCAAAAACTAACGATACTTACTTGGTACTCTCTATGCCACATTTCAGGTCATAGGGAGGCAAGTTATTGGCCATGACAATTCCTAATAGTTGAATCCCTACAGAATTGTCTTTAGAATTAGGATCTCGACTGGAAAACTTTTCAAATATTAACCTGAAACATAAGAACAAAAGAGAAGGCAGAGACTGTCCTACAGTGAAATGAGAAGCAGGAAGGCAAACCCAGCGTTTCCTGAGCTGACTTTCAGTTAGAAAGTTACGAACACTTTCTTCTTCCATAACTGGAAGCTCTCGCTAACTTCCTCTTGTTCACATCTGGGTCACTGTAGTGTTGTAATACAGGCAGTTTTATATTTTTTATGGGTTAAATATCTGCCCAAATCCTTTGTTAGTTGACAGTGACACTTTTTTTGAACATTAAGTTTTAGCTTTCTTCAGGCTATGCTAAAATGAATCAGACAATAGATCTTACAGGCCACTTCTGAGCCAGGGCCATGCAGGGAAGCGCACACCCCAGCTACCCAGCAGAGTGCAGCCACAGCGGGAGGTGAGCTGAGGGACACACTGGCACCACTCACTCAGATCCATTTCTGGCATCTAACTCTGAAGACTGTGGTTTTATTTTATTTTTTTTAAAATAAAAACAACCCTCCATTTATTGGCCTCCAGTAAAAACATAAAAGTCGTCAAAACAATGTGAACAATTGTTCCCAAGGCGAACTCCTTAACTGGCTGCCCTTTTTACATATTCTCATAATGGCAATCGTCTCACTTCACTGCTGTCTTATTTCATTGATCATTTCTAGATGGAGACTCTGCAGCAGAGTAATATCTCCTTTCAGCATGTCCAACCCGGTTGTTTTCTTGACTTTGTTTTAGAATGAATTTCTCCAACAAGGTTCACGTACTCATCAAAACCAATAATATAGCTCTCTATCCACAGTTACCTGGTCATACAGCCATACCAAGTCTAGGATCTGTTCTGCAAGCATCTGGAGATGAAGCTGATGGCTGCACCATCACCTTCTGTACTTTCTGGCCCTGGCCCCTGAACACTGCAGTGGAATCAGACAAGACCACACCACCACCACACTGCCCCTAACGGCAACTTCATGAAGAAGCAAGACTGTGGCTTTGGACCCTTATAAATGAACTCGGTTTCAAGTAATGCTTCTTATTCCATCATTTCATATAATTACCTTTTGTTGCAACCATCGTTTACAACATGCTTCATTGTAACCAAAAGTTCTAAACAATACTATACTGCAAAAAGTAGCCAATGTATACCTGTATGGGATGGAGAGGCAATCCTTCCAGCATTCAACAAGGGTTTTTATAAGTTCAAGGTTGTGTCTAAACACAGCTCTCTTGGGGTGGAAGACATGTTTCATTAGGAAATGAAGCAATCGATTTGCTAACACTTCATCTTTAGGGACCCCCTGAAAAGGTACAGAAATTCTGCATTAATATTCAGTATTCTACTGCAGCATCTTTTAACCCAGAAGTTTACGTCTAAAAGAAACCTGACACTGCTGAGGAGCCCAGCTCCTAGTTAAATCCTACATGATTTTTCAGGGTCAACCACTGACCTTCCCTGGCACACTACAAGGGATGCTGACGCCACACCCAGGTTGGAGCACTACCATCTTGGAGGCAGCTGCAGGAGCTCTCACCTTGGCCAGTGCATTTTTTGCCTATCTGCCTCCTCGCCCAGAGCCTCTATTCTTAGGTTCCTTTATCTGAGGCTCCTTTAAGGGTCTTTGCTGAGGCCTTCAAGGGGCAAAAAAAAAAAAAACTTCAGGAAGACCTGAGTTCCCATCAAAACGCAGGATTTAGTTTTCTTATTTTTTCATGTTATTAGACTATAAATTACTTATATACTTATATATAACTTACATAAATTTCATGTTATTAGACTATAAATTACATGAAGACTAAGAAATCAGTGGGGCATGCCCAAATCACCAGCATTTGGGGGACTTTGGGCAAAGGATCATGAATTTGAGACCAGATCATCTCAAAAAGAACAATAACAAAAAAAAAAATTACATTATACACACTGAACCTCCCCCTCCTGCAGTGAGGGCAGGGTAAAGGGTTGGGAGGGAAATGACTGATGTATGCTATGTACATTTACTAATCTGCCAAAGTGAAAGCCATTAATCTGCATAATTGATGCACTAATAAAGAAAGAAGTAGAAAAAAAGGCCTAAGAAATACAGATTCGATTTACTGTGAGATAAAGGAGATAGACATATCCAGACACAAACACATAAAAAGTTACATGTATTTGTATCACGTTTAATATGGACCGGGCACATAATGTCCCTCTGTGAAAATTTCTGCACATTGTCAGAGCTCATGGTGTTGAGTGAACAGGTAAGGCTCCCCCACACACAGTTCTATTTGGGGAGATGGCCTGCTACTCTGCACACGTGGCAGTCATATGGCAGTCACTTTGCAATTGCTAACATCACAGATGACAGCCACTTCTCCGAGAGTAAAGAGACTGTTAAAGAAATGTCAGAAACCCAGACTTCTACAAATAATGGCAACAAACAAAACAAAGCACACACATGACAAGCAAGGTTACAGGAATTATGGAAAACAGGCAAAAGAAAACAAAAGCGAGCAGTGTGAGCCATGGAGTGGAGGAGCAGTGGAGCCATGTAAGGACCACTGCCAAACTGGTTCCATCACTTAGACGTGGGACTCACCTGTCATATGCTGTTGAGGATATCAGCAAGGGAATCACCTATTAATACATAGTAGATGCGTCACTACTTACTGTAGGGGTAGCCACACCTGTCCACGAAAGAACAGTAGCCACTATCTCAACCACCATGTAGTGAATTCCTTCTCCTCCACTGTTTTCAGAAACTGCCAGCTGCAGCAAGGGGCTCAGCCAGTGCTTCGCATATGGACGAAAGATCTAAAACAGAATTTAAACGTCAAATATGGAAGAATTATTCTGAACAGCTAACGTATGAATACAGAAATACATCCTCTATCAGCCAAAATTTTATGACTTGCTCTAAATTAAAAATAGATCCAGCCAGGTGTGGTGCTGCATGTGCCTAATTCTAGTTCTCGGGAAGTAGAAGCAGGAGAACTGCTGTCAGTTCAAGATCAGCCTGGACTACAAAGTGAGTTCAAGGCCAGCCTGACGTGCAGAGTGAAACCCTGTTTCCAAAAGACAAAAAAAAGAAAAGAAAAAAATTCAAACTATTCTACAAAAGCCCTCTCTATCTCACCTGAGTAATATGTGACTATGGAAAATTCATTTTACTTTATGCAAATGCGTAAGAAATCTGAAAAATAAGACTATAAAAATCAAATAGCCACATTAGCTTAAATTTCTTCATTTCACTTGGTAGCTCAGGCTTGTCTTGAACTTGCAGGATCCTCCTGCCTCAGCCTCCCAAGCACTGGGATTACAGGCATGTGGCACTGCCTGGCTGGATCTAGTTTGAATTTAGGGCAAGTCATAAAATTTTAGCTGATAGGAGATGTATTTCTGTATTCATATTTTAGTTATTCAGAATGGTTCTTCCATATTTGACTTTTATACTTCACATGCTTAAGATCTCTGAAATCTAAGTAAGATGTAACCATATACTAAGTTCCACTGAATTTACTTCAGAAACTGCATGAGAATGCATGTTAGTTTTTTGTTTTTAGAGCAAGCTTGGAAGGCAAGACTAAATATTATAACCCAAACTTTCTTCCTTTTAAACCTTTCCGCCCTTTCTTTTTTTTCTTTTTGGTACTGGGAATAGAAATGAATTGAATTGAATTGAATTGAATTTTTGGTACCGTACCAGAATTGGAGAGAAGCCAGGATCACATATACCCTAATAGCACTCATAGGCAACCAGTGCTGATGACACTTGGATCTCAGACCTCTGGCATTCAGAACCACTGCAGAAGCCCTGCTGTTCCGTGTGACAGCAACCCCAGGAACTTGACCTTTAGCAAGAACCCAAGGAAGCAGTCCCTGCCGTAGTCCTCAGTAGCCTCTGTGTTGACATCCGCAAACCACCTAAAAAGACTCTACTGGATGAAGTCCATGTCACCTCTCTGCCTCGAGTGCTTCAGTGGCTCCCTGCTACTCCACAAATGAGCCAGACTCACTGCGAGGCCCCGGGTGGCCTGGCCCAGCTGACCAGTCCTTCGCACGCCCCTCCTCTGGACCATGCCTGCTAGTGTGTGTGATGGTGCAGACACATTCACCCTCTCAGGGGTCTTACTGCTCACGCAACTACCTCTACAGACCACAACTCCCACTCCGTAAGCACACTTAGCTCAAGGGGCCTCTCCAAAATGCACCTAACTCCCCCCTGACGAGTGCTATGTGTAAACTAATCCACTCAGCACCTACCTTGTTTCCCTGAAAATCAAACTTAGCCAGAGAATAACTGAGCTTGAAAGCTGAGATGAAAACACCAGCCCCAATCAGCCTTTGCTTGTCCTGCCTGCCACCTCTGTTCTCTTGCTCGGCGGCTACTCTCTAAGGCAGGTTTGACCTCTAGTGTTCAAGGCTAATTATTTTCCAGCGAGGTCTTATTTTCAAAAAACTTGGTATCTGGGAGAAAATCAGCTATTTTTTATAGAGAGTTAACAGAAATATCTTCACCCACTTTTATGCTGTTATAAACAGAGACACATTAAGAAAGCCTTAATCATTAAAAGGATGCCACACACACTTTACGCAAAGTTCACTTCTAACTCCACAGAGGTGAATTTACGTGTTCAAGTAAAGAACGTTGAACAAGTAGATAAATATAGTTTGCTAATTTATTGATAGGGCAAGATGTTACACTCTTTCCCTTTACAACTCATTTTATTTGATATTTTTTAAAGCAGATGCATAGAGCTACGATGAATTATTAAAGAAATAATAATTTATTTACCTCTTCTGTATTAATAATAAGCTTGGCTAAGAAAAGACGAATATTTATTGGTACTGACAGATTTCCTAGTTTGTCATGCAGAAACTTCATCCAAGGAGGAAGATCTTTTGGCACTGAACTCTGAAATAAAACACAAAACTACCTTAAAAAGTGGAATGAAAGAATCTCACATTTTTAAAAAATTTTATTTTATGGAAAAAAAGTAAAACAAAATTTCAAAACAAAAACAGAAGAATAATAGTAGTTAACATATTACATGTTATTATCTTTAAAATAGTCATTCAGGGTACACATTTCGAGCATAAAATTTTTTCCAATTGATATCAGCACAAACTCTCCTTTTTAATGAACTAAGAGAAACTAACAGTGTGACTTGCATTTTTCCTTTTCCCTTTCACCCATCCTGGTTCCTTTTTCCTTTTGAACAATTTCATCCCATTTCACGGTATCTACTATACATTTTAGAACTTGTTTACTCTTTCAGTTTCTCATACCATAATGCGATGTTTACACAAGTCTGATTTATTTCACTTAGGAGTATTGTTGTAGCTTGGCATAGTTGATGCCATCTTGAGCCCTGCATAACAGGTGTGCTGTATTTGACCCAAGAAAATGGAAAATTACTCAGGGTATAAGTCCCATGAGAAAAGCAGAATAAACTGTACCTACAGGAGAAAAATTAACCTGCTCAATAAAAGAAGCAGGATATAGGTGTCACAGGATGTCTTTTGTGGTTCTCTGTTTAAAAACTTTGTAATTTTCCACTTGGTGGCCAGTTAGTGAGATTCTGAAATGGGTCCACGCTAGTGGTCGCTGAGCTTAGCTAACTAAATTCCAAATTTATCAGTTTGGCTGCTTGGACTCCTATATTGTTTATGAACTCACTTCAGGTATGATCTTAAGTTGTATCCATTTACCTATAAAAGTCTCAAGTTTATCCTTCTTTATGGCCGAGTAGTACTGCACTGCCTAAAAATATCACATCTTTTTCATCCCTTCCTTAACTGATAGGTATTTGAGTTGTTTCCAACATCTGGGTATTAAAAATTGTGCAGCTATAAACATGGGTGCACATATATCACAGTGGTATGATGTTTTTAATTCTTCTGGGAATATACCTAAAAGGGGAATAGCTGGATCAAATGGGACATCTAATCTTAGTTTTTTGAGGAATCTCCACACTGATTTCCACAGTGAGAATCTCACATTATGATACAAGAAAATGACAAATAAGGACATAACAAAAATGTTTGACACATAGTGTGGTGTAGTCTTCAACTGGAAAATGTAATTCATGATACAACATCAATAAATAGTATTATCACGGACAATACAACTTTAGTAGAAAATGCACCTCTCCTCCTTTGGGTAAGATCAGATTTCTCTGCATGTGCTTAATCAGGGCTGTCATGGTTGCCATGCATTCATGCTGATTGAGCTCATCCATCTCCAACTCCAAGACATCATCCTGGATCTCGGAGTCTTGGCGCTCCTGTGAAAATGAATCATGCAGAGTATACTTTTTATGTTGGTGAATACTAAGTGCTCAATACCTTGGGTTATGTTTAGATAACCTGGATCTGTTTTCTTAGTAAGCAGCTAAGAAGTGATCAGGACCTCCACATTTTCCTTATATTCCCAGGCACATCCTCCCTCCCAGATCCCTCTGTCCAGTCTCTCCTAGGGCAGCACCTTAGGTCATTCTCCTACTGCACTGACCATCTGAGCAGTCACCCCCTGGGGTTACGCTTGAAGCACAGCATCTCTCTGCCTTGACCCCTGGCCTCCTGACTTCCTTCCTGTGCGGAGGAAATCTGACTGCTAAATCAGCAGGATAAAAATCTGAGGCTTAGATCTTGGAAAACTTTCAGGATTAACTCTCCAAACATGACTGGTAATGAACTGGCTTCCTTGCTTAGTTATGATACAAGATAGCTGTGACCTAGTCCCCTTCTTCACCAATTCCAACAATATTCTTTATATATGAAATGTGATCACCCGTCTCCGAAAATGACCGGTGGCAGATCTGGGGTCTTGGGAGTTGTAGGAATAGCTCTGAACTCCAGTTGAGAAATCAAACTGACTCATTTCCTCACTCAGGCTACTATCTGCCAAGTATGACAAGGAAGACATGTAACGAGGACCATCTGAAATACAGAGAGAAACTCATGTGTTTAATCAGGGAGAGATGCACTGCTTTAAACTCAAATCACAGTAAAATTAAAGGATACTTTCCCCGAAGACTTTACTCAACCCTGTGATTCTTATTCTTAGGCTATTGGCAGACTAGCTAAAGAGGAAAAGTCCTCCTTCTGCTTTAGTTATTATCTAGCAGTCATTCTAATGGTACAGACAGAGAAGTTAAACTTGATGCAATTTTAACAGAATTTTGTTGGGTTTAAAAATTTCGATGGCATACATTTAGCTCATAACAAAAATGTGAGAAAAATGATAACTGAAAAGTGGTAAGACAAAGTATGTAAGGTGCAGAAAACTGGTCTATTTTTTTCCCTCTCAAATCAAGACATGGTGACAAAAGCTATAAAAAAAATTAGGGGCTGGGGATTTAGCTCAATGGCATAAGTGCCTGCCTGGCAAGCAGGCAGTCATAAGTTCGATCCCCGGTACCTGGGGAAAAAAATAAAATAAAAGAAAGAAAAACTAAACAATAAAAGTGAAGTTAGGAGCATGTTGTAAGATATTGAATTCATCTGAAATAGAGAGGCCAGGGAGAATCTCTTCTACAAGTTGATTTGAATCCAAATGTCACAATGCGTGCTGGTATTTGGGCCCGGAGTATTAGCAGATGCCCAGGGCCCAAAGCCAGCCCAGAGTCCCAGGGCTTCAGGGGCTGTGCTGCTCAACAGTGTGGGTGGAAGGAGGGCAGCAGGAGACGCAGGCAGGCAGGCCAGAGGCCGCCGGCAGCGCTGTCCTGAGGGAGTGGGATCACCGGAAGTCCAGCAAAGAGAAAGCGGCTGGAGAGGACTTGTCTTCTAACACAGACCTTTATACACAGCTAAGCAATAAAAGTAATTCATTTAATAACAAAAAAAGTCACACCAATCTCCCCCCTCCGCCCACTTTGGAGACTTCTTTATGCAGTAAAATTTAGCTAATTACATTTCTTTCAAAATGTGATTCCAGTTGCCACTATAAAAACTTTTAAAAACTCAACTCCAATGTTTTGTGATATTTAACATTTTTTCTATTTACATAAACAAATACTATTAAAAACTTTCTAATCGGGGCTGGGGATTTAGCTCAGCGGCATAAGCGCCTGCCTTGCAAGCACGCAGTTGTGAGTTTGATCCCTAGTACCAATAAAAAAAAAACCACAAAAAACTTTCTACTCATCTGGGAAATATCCTACCTGAATCCTCGTTTGCTGCCCCTCTGGCTTCTTTCCTAATTTCAATGTACTTTTTTCTTCTTTCCATAGGAACCTATTTTGGAAAGCAAATACACCATTTAAAGTATGTTTGAATCCTGCTCACACTTTTCCTATTTTAGTAACAACCTGGCAAAACCAAACTACTAATCTTTGTTTTTTTGGTCTTTTTTCGAGACTGGGTCTCTATGCAGTTCAGGCTGGCCTTGAGCTCACTTTGTAGCCCAGGCTGGTCTCAAACTTGCAACAATCCTCCTGCCTCAGCCTCTCGAGTGCTGGGATTACAGGCCTGAGCCACCAGGCCTGGCCTTAAACTACTAATCTTAAAAATAATTTTTATCAAATTTTAAAGAAGTCAAGAATGTCTGCTGTGTGTGTACCACTAAGAGTTAACATCAATATAAATTACATATCTATAAAATATTTAAATATTTTAGATGTAATATGTAATACAAATATTACATACTTTGTATTATTGTCAATACATTTCACATCACACATTTCAATGTCGCCTATGACACGCCTTCGGGACATGCCTAGCAGCTTCATGTACTGGCACTCTTTCCTTCACAGATCAGGAAGGAGAAACCCAGTTCTGATGAGCTTTTTCGTAGCTGCCTAAGACTGTAACTGAAACTACTAGGTTCTGTAGTTGCCATTTTTCTAGGAATAACATGAAACTGCCAGTTTTTAGAGTTGAAAGTAGATTCAAATACTTAACATATGCAATATAATACCTGTTTTACTCCAGGAGCACTTGGTGTTAACTAACAAGCAAAGGTAAAAATTGCACTCACCTCGACTTCTATGGGAAACGTATAGCAGCGGTTCAGGTCTATCAGATTTTCAAAGATAAACAAGTTCTATAAATTACAAAAAATATATATGAATGGCAGAGATCTTTGTTTTGTTTGTTTGTTTATGTTTGTGCTACAGGATTGAACCCAAAGCTTTCATGTCAAGCTATATCCCCAACTTCTTTCAAAATTTTTTATTTTGTGACCAGGTCTTACTAAGTCACTAAACTGCACAGACTGGGTTTTCAATCCTCCTGCCTCAGCCTCCCACAGCGCTGGGCTTACAGGTTTGCTAGATCCTTCTTACTGATGCTAATTATGAAATTAATTCTACTCAATAGCTTATATACAAGCATGTTAGCTTTAAAATGTATCTGTGCAGAACTAAAAAAAACTCATAGGAAGGTACAAATTATATTCAATTGATATAATCTAAATTTTTAAATTCTACAATGACAGCAGTAGTGAACACCTCTGGAGAGACCTACCTTTTCTGGTTTTTCACTAAACAGAAAACCTTGGTAAAATTTTAATTCATTGAAAACACAGCAGATAACAGAAATGGCACAGTTGTACGCTGCACAATGATAAAGTCTTCTCCTTTCCAGTAACTGGTTCTCTCCCGCCATGTTCTCTGTGAATGCATCGTGGCACAGCCTGGGAGAACAGACCAAGATTACAAACTGATGTAACGAACTATAGCTAGGCAGTACACTCGATATGGAAATCGGTGCTTAAGCCAAGTCTGGTGGTGCTCTGGGAGCCTCAAGCAGGAGACTCACAAGTTCAAGGCAGCCTGGAACACTGAACAAGACCTATCTCAAAGTAAAAAACGGCTGAGGATGTGGTGTAGTGTGAAGGCCTTGGGTGCAACCGCCGGTTCCAAAGAAAAGAAAAGAAAGAACAAGAAAAGAGAAGAAGAGAAGAGAAGAAAAGAGAGAGAAGAGAAGAGAAGAGAAGAGAAGAGAAGAGAAGAGAAGAGAAGAGAAGAAAAGAGAGAGAAGAGAAGAGAAGAGAAGAGAAGAGAAGAGAAGAGAAGAGAAGAGAAAAGAGAAACTGATGCTTGAGCCTCGCCGTGCTGGACGACAGGATGTAATTCAGCTCAGCCTCTCGTGAGTGTCAGTTTTATGCCACGCACAGCACAGGGCACTGGGATACAAAGATGAGCTTGTCACCCTCTCACAGAATAGCCACAAGGACACATCTTAGGACAGCATCAAGCCCAGCATCAAGTACAAGTAAAGAGAAGGAAGCAAGGGGGACACAGTGGCCTAGTCTGAGGGCGAACGAGATTTAAGAGAAAACGTCAGAGCTGAGTTGTTTCACTGGCTTTAAAAAAACAGGTCTCCCTGTTTTCTGGCCTGGCCTCGAACTCCTGGGCTGAAGGGGATCCCCCTGCCTCAGCCTCCTAGGTAGAAGAGAATACACCACAGTGCCCAGCTTGAGAAGGTTTGAGATAGAGTCTGCCAGGATAGGAATGTTATGAACAGAGAAGAACATCATTCCGAACGAAGCAGGAACTGTGCAGTATTTTGGGAGGAGGGGGAAGCACCAGTGGCTGGCAGCAGGTGACAGGAAGGTTCTTGGTGGAGCCTGCCTGTCGCGCGCAGGGGCGTGGACGTCACCCTGCGGGACCGAGCCCACATACTACACCTACTGGCCAGCTACTTCCCAAACAAGCTTTCCTGGAACACCGCACCTGTGCTCGCTGATAGCTACGGCTCACCTGCAGTATGGTGGGGTGGCTGTGGCAGATTACATGGCTCACAAACCAGAATTACTTGGCCTTTACGGAAAAAGTGTGCTCAGGTATTACTGCAGTTCAGGTGTTACTGAAAGGCCATCGGTAAGGAAGTGAAAATACCAGGCTCGGATTCCAGCTGCATTATCACTCTGGTCGCAGCAGGGGCAGGAGAAAAAGACAAATACAGGAGCAGAGAAAAGAATCTGAAGGACATGGGTGCGATGGCTCACCAAGAAACCACCACAGGAAGGGGACTAGCACCTGGCATCAGGAACAGTGAGAGAATAAAACCTGACAGGACGTTGGCAGGGGATGGAGAAATCTACAGGAAGGAAGAATGACCTGGGATCCCCAAGGGCCTTGTACACAGAGAGGAAGGCGACACCATTCACTGAGGCCAGGTAAAGAACGGACTGGATAAAAGACAGGAACAGGGAGCTGGAGACCAAAGCCTCGACAAAGTCTGTCTTACTTGGAAGAATTTCATTAGAAGACTTGGTGAAGAGAAAATGCATTTGATTAATCTGTGTTTTATAGCATGCCTGTTAAAAATACCGCTTTTAAAATTTCAAATGATAGGAAAAATAAAATTTGTCCTTACTATAAATCATGCTGGTACAAATATATCAAGCTATTCAGGAGTAAAAATGGTAGCAAAAAACAGTGAAAGAAATGAAAGAGTTCTATTGCTTACAAAAGATGAATATGGGATAAAAAGTCTATCTAAGAAGTTTGTACATAAGAAAAAAATACAAAAGTTCAGTATTTAAGTAAAACATGTTCGCATTATACAAATGTATAAAAGTGTATACACTAAAACTATTAACAAAATAAAATTAAGCAAAATCTTACTTAATAAGTGTCTTTGTAAGCTCATTTCCTTCTGTAACACTGGAACCATGGAAAACTTGATTAATTTTAGATTCTTTGGAGTGAACATCATCTTTTGAAAGACGAGAATACATCACTTCTAGTATCTTGTAATAACCCATCTTCTTGGTGATTTGAGTGTCAAAGGTAGATTCGTTTAGCTTAGAAAAAAGGAGTAAATAGTTATCATTGGTCTTACTAAGCAGGCAAATTAACCCACTCAATACATCAAATTTAACACTTAGTGTTCTTCACATAGGAAATAAGCTTTAAAAAGCAGCTAAATCACATCAAAACAGAGAGAGCCCTGTTGTCTGGGACTTCCAATGTGGATGTATCATAAATATAAGGGTGAAACAAAAAAAAATAACAGGATTCTGTGGGAGGCCAAATGATACCTCATCTCCAAAAGACATAGCATTCTCTAGAACCTGTGTATACAATCTCCTTCAGGTTCTGAAAATGTCAGTTAAAGACCTTGAGCTAGGGAGTTTATTTTTGATTGTTCAGGTAGGCGGGAAAGGAAATCCCGTGTAACCTTAGATAGAAGATTAGATAAAAGGAAAAGGGAGGCAGAGATAGGAACAGTCTCACTACCATCCAGGAATGCCACGGTCACTTCAGGATAGAAGACACCAGAAAGGCTTATGCAAGAGACAGGAATGTGGCCTGCCAACACGAAGATTTTGGTCCAGTGTAACTGACTATAGAGTTCTGGCCCCTAGGACCGAGAAAATAAACGTGTTGCTCCAAGCCATCAGGTTAGCAGTACAGTGTTAAAGCGGACACAGGAACCTAGTGCAGATCAGCTTAACCACACACAGACTGTTAGCAAATGCAGGGGTCTCTGAGCAAGGGCTCACCTGACTGAAGGAACGCAAGGCAGATTCTAGTAACGCGGCACGGAGACCTGCCGATTCCTATTAACAATGAGTTTAACAAGACGCACAATACCTTTGTAAACCTGGATTTCAACGTATCAATGGCATTCACCACAACTTTGCTGAAGAATTCTCGCAGGGCATCCAGGCTGCAGTGCCACAACAGGGTGAGGAGACAGCGATCTACAAACGCCTGGCGAGTCACGTTTGGGAGAAGGTCATTCCTCGTGAACATTCTGTACACACTTTCCAGAAGGCCTGACTGTGTGACACACGAACTCCTAAGAAAAAGAGATAAAATGAGTGCTGGGCTCGGAGGTACCCGGAATCCCAACACTCTGCAAGGCAGAGGCAGGAGGACCGCAAGCCTGGGCAACTCAGGGACTTTGTGAGAACCTGCCTCAAAATAAAAAGTATAAAAGATAGGAATGGGTCTCAGTGCAAAAGCTGTGGGTTCCATCCCAGTCTCTCTCTCTGTCTTCTTCTCTCTCTCTCTCTCTCTCTCTCTCACACACACACACACACACACAGAATAAATCACATGAACACTCATGCTGAGAATAAATATTTTGAGTATCTCTCACCTAAAAGCAGCATAACTCCAATTATTATAAATTACAAAACAAGTAAATGAAAGCTATCAAGACAAAAATCATTTGCACACAGATTGGATTGTTTTGTACATCCCCAGAAAACTTTAAAATTTTAGGAAGAAAAATTTATCATTTGCTCCCAAATTTGACTTTGCTTAAGAACACTGGAAAGGCTTTGGAAGAGTCTCAGGCCTACAGCTGTTCATGTTTTGAGGATTTGAAACTCGTAAGTTAAGACACTAGTTTATTTCAACTAATCAACCAATATGCTTATATCCTAAGCAGAAACAACTTTCTAGTTGGTCCTTCCTCACTTGAAAAATAAAATACTTGAATAATCAGCATTAAAATTTTGTCTACAAATCTATAAATTAAGAATATGGTTGGGGCCAGGGATATAGCTCAGCAGCATAGCACCTGCCTGGCAAGTGTGACGTCCTGAGTTCAATTCCCAGTACCAAAAAAAAAAAAAAAAAAAAAGAATACAGCTGGACATTTGTGGTATGTTCCTGACTGCAACTTGAAGGCAGCAAGTTCAAGGCCAGCCTAGACCACACAGTGAGCCTTTGTTTTAAAAAAGAAAAGAACAAGAAAAAAGTTATAAGAACAAAAGGAAAGAACAACTGGGATAGGGGAAAGGAGAAAAGAAGGGAAAAGATTACATACATACATATGTATACATAGACATATATGTGTGTATGTAAAAATATACAAGATAGATATCTATACTATTAATCTCTGTTCATCCAAAAGGATCATTTTTTTCATTCTTAAATCTTGTAATCTGAACAACTACTTTCAAGATAACAATATGTAATATATTAACTAGTGTTAACTGTATTTTTTTAAAATTCTATATCGTTTTTTCCGTTTTTTGCTTTTAAAATAAAAAAAATTATAAAAAAGAAATGTAGAATTAAGTTTCCTTACCTATTAAGACGGTTAGAATGAAATGGTCATTAAAATTCTAATGCTCTGAACTTAGATATTAACCAGGGTAAAATATGATATACAAAGGGTACTTAAGTAAAAATTTTAAGGCAAGTGTCACACCCTGATTAAGACACTACTATATGCCACACACGTTTCAATATTCACTGGGCACTACCATGGACCCCATGGTTATGCCCCTCCCAAATCCTCACCCTAAGGTAATGGTATTAGTAGGAGAGGCCTCTGGGGGTTTGTAAGTTATGGGGGTCCCAGGGGATTGGTACCTTTACAAAAGAGGCCTGAGGGCACCCCGTTTCCATTCTACCGTGTGAAGGCACCACCTATGAAACAGCAACAAGATCTTTGCCAGAAATGGAATCTGATTTTGAACTAGCTTTCGAACTGCAAAAAATAAATTTAAGTCATCCAGTTTGTAGTACTTTGTTACAGCAGTCCAAACAAAGACATGCCTGAAGACCTGCCATGCTCTTGCTCTTCTGTTTCCATTGGCTCTATCATGTTGTACCTTACTGGATTGTATTACATGTGAAAGTATAAACAAATTTCCTCTGGAAAATGAGATAATATAGTAGCCATTGTTTGTTTTCTGATATTTGGTTCTGAAATCCTATAATACTCTCATTTCTCTTGAATGTTTTTATACTATTTTGTTATGTTTGATACTATTGTATATGAAGTTATTCTCAACTATTTCAAACAAAGAGACATCGTGGTAGTTACTGTTAATTATGGGTTGTCTTCTGGTGAAATACTGTTTTGCTTACATTGTTCTGCTCTGTTAGGTCCTGTTTTGTCTTAATCTCTTTAAAATAAAAAAAAAAAAAACAAGCAAACAAACAAAGACATGCATAATCTTTGCTTTAATCTGCCTCAAAACTTTACTGGTCATATATAAAAATCATATAAGCACATGGCTATTACCTGTGGCTTTTTTTTTTTTTTTTGCGCCATTATTCCTAATAGTAAACGACGGAATCCAAAGTCTATTAGTAGAGGGCTTTTTCAAAATACAATACTTCTACATGATAAAGAACAGTAAAAAGTATAGATTTGCTTAAATACAAAAGGAAAAAGGAAGGTATCAAATTTTCCTGTATCTACTGAAATGACAACTGGCCTTGGTCCTTTATTCTATTGGTGATGGTGTCCAACACTAACTACTTTCTAGGTGTTAAGACAGTGTGGCAGCCCTACAGTAAACCTCACTTGGTTATGACATATGATGTGTTCAAATGTTGGATTTAGACTGCTAACATATTTTGGGGGTTTTTGGATCCACATTCATAAGGAACACTTGTCTATAGTTTTCTTGTGATGATGGTTTTTTCTGGCTCTGGCATCACAGGAGTTGGGAAGCAGCCTCTATTTCCTGAGGAATTTATGAAGTATTGATTTTTCTTCTTAAATGTTTGATAGAATTCACTAGTAAAGGTATCTGGGTATTCCTCTGTGGGAAGACTTTTAATGCTTAAGAATATTTAGATTTTTAAATTTCATGTTGAGTCAGTTTTGGTGACTTTCTAGGAATCTGCCCCTTTTACTTTACTTGCAAAACTTTTGGTATAATGTTGCTTGTAAAATTCCCTTCAATTTTTTAACTTCTGAGAGATCAGTAGTAATAATCAGTCTTTCATTCCTGATTTCCATAAGACATTTTTCCTTTATTTTTGGTCTAACAATTCATCAATTTCAAATAATAACCTCTAGTTTCATTAATTTTTCTTACCATTTTCTACTATTTATAATGTTAAGTTTTATTCTAATCTTTATTTTCCCCTTCTTTCAGTTTGCCTTTGGTTTAGTTCTCTTTTTTAGATTTTAAAGTAGAAAATTCAGATTATTGGTTTTTTGTTTAAGTTTTTATTGTTGCCGTCCCCCCCTCCCCTTCCACCAGAGTCCAAGCTGCCCTTGAACTCATATGCCCCAGGCTGGCCTCAAACTCTGGGTTCTCCTGCTTTGGCCTCCCAAGTGCTATATGATTTGAGATCTTATTTTCTGAAACAGGCATTAAAAGATAACAGTTCTCCCTCTAAGCACTGCTTTAGCTGCATCTCATACATCTGGGTATGTTTTATTCTTACTTCTTTCAGAGCAAAATACTATCTGGCTTTGCTTGTAATTTCTTCTTTGACTCAAAGATTATTTTAAAATGTGGTATCAATCAGTTGGTTATTAAGAAGCCCCCCAATTTCCTTCTGATGTTGATTTCTAATTAGGTATCACTGCAGTCAGAGAATATACTTTGTATGCTATTAATCTTATTATTTTAAAATGTTTTATTAGTATACTTACTATATGTAATGATTAATTTGTCATGAGAAGTTGTTACATGTACATAGCACATCTTAATTTTTTTATTTTCCCTACTCTTCCTCTCTCTCTGCCTCCATCTTTTTAAATGTACTAGGACTTGTTTTATGGCCTAGTATCCTTGGTTCCCTTGATCTCTCTGCTTTCTGTACACCATGATGATAGCAGTTCTTCCTCTGCCATGCTGTCCCACCTTGGAGCCACCAGATTAAGGACTGAAACCTCTATAAACTGTGAACCAAACTACATCTCTCCTCTTATAAATTCTGGGTACTGGGTATTATGTCTCAGAGATGTGGAAAGTGACTAAGGTAGTCTGTTTGGAAGAATGTTTCATGTGTGCTCAAAAGGAGTGTGTGGCCACGAACGGTGGCACATGCCTGTAATCCTAGCACTTGGAGGCTATGCTCTTATCATGGTGAGCCTCAATACAGAAGCCTGAATAAAGAACCCAAACATAAGAGATCATGTGATTCCATTTATATGAATAGTTTAGAAAAGGCAGATTTATGACAGAAAGGTACATTCAATTTTTTAAAAATTAAAATTAACAGTTGCTTGGGTTGAGTGTGAGTCAATGATAAAAGATTGTGCAGATGTTACTAAAGTATAAAAATGTCCAATTAGTAATGGTTGCATTGCTCTGAAAAATTCTTAAAAAAAACCCAGTCATATACTTAAAATGGTTCATTTTATGATACTTAAAATGTAACTCTAAAATAAGTTTATAGATACTTATAAATTCAATATAAATAAATGCCAATTTTGGAAATTCATTGAAAGTTTATAACCAGAAGTAGCTACTGCTATTAAGCCCTTACTGTTAAAGTTAATAATCAAGTATATCCTACTTTTCTAAAATAGTAAGTTATATTTTAGGTAAGCAAATTGTCCTAATGATGAGCACAATTTCTTCATTATAATATAATTTTTTTTTAAATTTTATTTAAGGAGAAAAAGAAAAAAAGCAGAGAAAGGGTACAAGTTATTCAGATTTGCAGAAAAAAATAAACAGTAGGAAATCACTAGTTAATGGATTACACATTGTCATCTTAGAAATAATTGTTCAAGTTACAAAATTAAAGCTTATAAAGTGGACATTCCAACAGTGAGACTGCAAACAGTTCTGTTCAATAATCCAACAGAACTCAGTGATATCATTATCTATCTTATACACTTAAATATACATGCAGTTATATCATTTAGAGCACTTTCTTTTCCTCTCTTTTGTACAATGACAATTACACATTTTGGGTTTTGTTGCTCCCACAGTTCTTATTACTTTTTTGGAAGAGAGTAGAACCAAATGTGACATAACAGAACAGAGTCAGTCAAATCAAAAGGGTGGACATAATATACAATGTAAAAGCATAATACAAGGTGATCAACAATGGTTACCATAATGCCTCATGCTATCTCTAATAGAATTGCCTATAACATCAGTTATAATAAAATTGAACAAAACAGTAAAGAATAAAACCGACAGAACCAAAACATTGGAGACATTACAGGTCTTCAGAAGTAGATAATTGTCAACCAGAATGGGCATCATAATGAATCCCACTATCTTCACAGCTGTTGCCTAAACTCTCGAAACTGGTACTATCAAGTAAAACAGAATATAGGGACATCAGTCAAAACAAGATGGTGAGAGCAATACAGGGCTTTAAATCAAGATAATGGGAAGTCAAAGTGGGTTACTATAATATATCCTGCTATTTTTTATTTTTCCCTTAATTAAAAGGATAAAAATAAAAAAGTAAATAATGGAGTGGAGATTGAGATAAAAGAGGGCATAACAGCAAAACAGTGCAGATCAAAACATAACCATTTAAGCAAAATAGTGTTTCACCACAAGATAATCCCGACATAAAAGTAGTTACCATATTGTCTCTTTCCTTGAAATCTTTGAGTATAACTTCATATACTGTAGCATCAAATATATCAAAACAATGTAAAACCATTCAAGAGAATGACAGTATTACAGGGTATTTAGAATCAACTAACAGAAAATAAACAATGGTTTCTATATAATCTCCTTGTCTATAAAAGTTTTTGCTTATACTATCATACATAATAAAATCCAATAAGATACAACCTGTGTAGACCAATGGAGACAGAAGAACAAAAGCTTGATGAGACTTCAAAATAAGATGATACTAAATCAGTATTACCTATTAAGACGTCATTTTCTCCAAAATAGCTGTTCCTATCATCCAATCTTCTCTGCCTCATTTCTGTTGAGCTCTTTTTCTGTCATTAGTTGTCAGTTTGTCTTCTTCATTTTTTTTTCTGCTCCATTCATTGTGGCCTCTCTGCCACTATTTCTGAATTCTTCGTATTTTTCTTTTTTAGAATATCCTGCAGTATTCTCTGTAGAGATGAACTGGTGTTTGCATATTCCCCTAGTTCCTCTTTATCCTGGAAGCACCTTGTTTTTCCATCAATTTCCAGGGATAGTTGTGCAGGATATATCAATCTTGGCTGGAGGTTATTATCTTTTAAAGCTTGAATTATTTCCCCCCATGCTCTTCGTGATTTGATGGTTTGTGCCGAGAAATCTGCTGTAATTCTGATGGGTGTTCCCTTGTAAGTGATCTGTTTCTTGTCTCTGACAGCTTTTAATATTCTGCTCTTGTATTGGATTTCTGGAATTTTAATTATTATATGCCTGGGTGTTGCTCTGTTTGGGTTGTAGGTAGCTGGGGTCCTGTATGCTTCATACAACTGAGTATCTTTACCTTTTGCTAAATTAGGAAAATTCTCCTGGATTATTTCTGCAAGTAGCTTTTGTAGTCCATTTGTTTGTGTCCCTACTTCTTCTTTTATGTTCTTAATCCTTAAGTTATGGATCCTCTTATCATCTTCTTGTCTTTGTATTATTGCTGTTTGTTTCTTTGTTATTCTTAAGAAGTTTTTCATTTCATTCTCCCATATTACAAATCTGCCCTCCAGTTCAGATAGTCTGTCCTTAGTTTCTTTCAAGCTGTTATGCCAGTTTTTGATAGACTTTTTAGTTTCCTGGTAATCTCTTTGAACCTGCTTCACGTATTCTATGCTTTCTCTATTTTCTCCATCAAACAATTCTCCCCTCTTTTTCTGTTCTTCCATTCCACCATCTGTTTTTTCTTGGATGGTGCTTAGCATTTCTCTAACTATTCTGCTTATGTGTAGCTTTAAGTCATTAATAACTTCATTCCTGAACTTGTCTATGAGGCTCTGGAGATAGTGCTTTATATCGATTGGTGCTGTGTCTGCTGTTGCCTCTTTCTCAGGATTGGGGGCCGAGGACCCTTTCTTGTTGTTGCCTCTTCCCATATTCTTTGTTCCTTATATATGCAAGTGTATATAGGAGGCCCAGCTCCTTCCCTGTCAGCTACAGTCTGATTGAATTGCGCCGGGTAGGTGTTCCCGCCCACCACAGCGCACCAGGAAGTTGCAGACCAGGCAGCTTATGCGGGGCCCGCCCCTCCAGGTCACCTTCAGGTGCTGGGATCTGGGTTGTGCTAGCCTACTGGGTCTCAGCCAGCAGCGTACGTAGGCTAGGCACTGCTCACCAATCCCACTTGAGAGGGGGATACGTGGCTGAAGTCACTGCAGCGCCCTATTCCCGCAAGTCTGCCTGGTCCCAGAATGTCCTGTTGGAGTCTCCTAAATCATGGAAGAGTCCCAGTTTCTCTCACTCACCGCAAGTCAATGCACAGCTCCCCGCCCGTCCTGCTTTCAACTCCATTCACAGTTTCCCGTTCTCAGAGCTTCCATGCATCTCTCTCCCTGCCGAGCCGATGTAGACACAGCAGCGGTGGCAGGAAACCCAAATCACGGCTTCCAATGGCACGGGCTCCAGTTTCCACACTGAGGTTTTTCTGTTCCTGTTATAGCACCAGGATTGCATTCCCAGTTGGTTTCTCTCAGCCCAGTTCGTTCTTGGGTCAGCAGGGCATATCTCCACTTGCTTATGATTCCTTACTCCGCACCATTCCTGAATTCTAAGCTGGCTCTTTCAGAGTGCCTCTGTAGCTGCTGCTATCTGTCCGTCATGTTCTCCCTGAAGTCCATTATAGTATAATTACAACTACTTAATTTAAAGTGGATTTAAAATTCATAAAAATGGTTATTTGCAACTCTGAATAAAATAACTGAGGGATTATAACTAATACAAATATACACTAAACCATTAGGAAAATGCTCTATAAAGAACGTGGCTGCCAACTTTAGTATCTTCAGGAGAAAAGCAACCAGACAACAGGTGTCCCCCAGTGACCTGAACATGAAACACAGAACATCAGTCAAACTGAACTCGCAGACTTAACTCTCCATGACCGGAAGCCAAGACTGGAGCAACAAGTTAACAGAACCAGGCAAGACTCAAATGAATCCATAAAGAAGACACTGTATCAGGTAAGTGTCTAGACTTTTTCAATAACAACAGAAAAATTAATGAAGGAGAAGGACTGCTCTAGATGAAGTCTCCTTTAGGAGACCTGACTGTGAAATGATCACATTTGGATCAAAACTGAAATACCCAAGAGTATAAGACCATTTGAGATTACACATCAGAATATGAACTTACTGGTAATTTTGTTTAAATGATAATCCCATTTTGGAGATAAAAGCAGAAGAACTCAGGTGAATTAACAATGAGGCAAATATTTGTTTTAAATTACATCAGTGGAAGAGAAAAGCTAAAGGGAGGAATAAAGCTGAGAAGCTATTAGTTCATTATTTGCAGCCTCACATGGACCTTTTCTTAAGCTCTAGGTATGTGTACATGAAAAATCTCAAAATAAAAATTTGTCTTTAAGAAAAAATAAATAAGAAATGTTGAGGGACTGGCACTCAACGTTCTGCAGAACAGGGAAGGTACTTTTACCCAGAAGTAATGTGTTACAACTCCTGTGCTTTCAGTAAAATGACTTACCTTCTGGCAATCCTTTTGAAAGTAGTCTGAAATAATTCTTCCATAACATGGTGCTGTTCTCGACAAAGAATTTCAGTTATCAATTGCAACAGCATAGGACTCTGAGATAATTCCAATGCATCTAGAAACTAAAACAAATCCACAATCAGCAGCAACAAAATTTTGTTGGCTTGTACTTTTTAACAATTCTAATTTTAAAAGTTGAGAAGGAAATGCAACAGAATTCTAAATAACACTTTAGAATGCTAATAATTTTGTTATTTTTGCAGCATGAAATGCCTGCTTTATTAACGTTCCTTAAATATGTAAGTTTTGATTCTTTTTAGGTTTTGCAGATGTTCTTGCTTTTAGTCTGTAGGTTCTGAGACTCTACAACACGCCTGCACCGGGATCTCCTCCTTTCACCAGGTCAGTCCTCCTTGGCCCTCTTACTGTGAAGAACCTGTCTTTTCTCAGAGTTCTCATTGTATGGCAGGGTCCTGGCCACATTCTACTGTTCTCCTCTTTACTCTTCCATTGTCTGTACCACTGTTGGTTTGTTCTGCTTTTTAATTTATTTTATTATTATTTTTTGTATTTTTACTGGTACCAGGGATCAAACTCACGACCACAGACTTGCAAGGCAGGCGCTTATGCCACTGAGCTAAATCCCCAGCCCCTGTCCTGCTTTTTAAAAGATATCCTGGAGGACTTCTGGAAAGATGGTGGAGTGGTAAGCAGCAGAGAAACAGCATTTCTGAGAGTCACCGTCCAGATGCTGGAATGTAGCATGGTAAGGAAGACAAGAAGGAAAGGAGTGGGTCCCCTGGACCCAGTGAAGTGTGAACTGAAGCCCACAGGGAGAGTAAAAAGAGAACTGAAGAAGTGTTGGGAGCCGCAGCCCCGAGCCCGGTCGCCTCACTTGGCGGACGTGAGGCCTGTAGTAAAGAGTAAAGCCTGAGGTAGATTACCCCTCCCATCGAGCACGTTAGTTTCCTGCTTACCGCGTAAGCAACCCGCTCAACAATATAGTCTGCCTGGCAACTGATGATGTTAGCCAATCAGCTTGCCTTGCTTACTTTAACATGATTGGACACTGTATCCGTATATATACTGGTGCCACCCCTGGGGGGGAAGAAGAAGCCCGGAAGTAGAAGCCCAGAAGGAGCCGCGGGGAGTGGACCAAAGGAGGCTTCGGCTGGGAGCGATCCCAGGGCAGGCTGTACGGAGAAGGAAAATAAAAGAAAAGGTTGTCCACTGCCAGGCTTTGTCGTGTGTCCTTCCTGCCGGCCGGGAGCGACATCGACATTTGGAGGCCCGCACGGGGACTGATCACCCCCGAGACGTGACAGCGGACAACGCTCCAGTACAGAGCTGCGAGACAGGTGAGTTGGGGATAAGCCTGGGCTCGGGTGGCGCGCACCTACAGGGCTTTTAGACTCCCCTCAGGCTCACGCGTAAGTGGCGGATTCCTTGGGCCTCACGCGGTGAGTAACATATTAAAAGATGGGAAACATGCTAGGTAGCAACACTAAGAGCGAGGGTGGTTGTGGAGAAAGCTCTCAAGAGCTTACAAAAGTACGCAGGGTATTTGAGCAGGCCCAGTCGGGGAGCTCCCGAGAGGGGCCCGTCAAGGGGAACAAAGATGCTAAGGAGAAGGACGGGGCTCTAGCCTCGGAGTCGTCTGACTCCGAGAACGAGGAAGGCTTAGACAACGATGAGACCAAGGAGCCTAGATGCCAAGAGGATAGGCCGCCCGATAAGGAGTCGCAGGGTTCTTTCCCAGCGTTGCGCCGTGAATTGCGCTCCGCTCAACTTGGTCTGCGGAGGAGTAGAGAGCTCCTGAGCGCTCCCCGGCGCGAGAGGGAGGCGAAGCCTTCCGCCCCACCTTGGGGGCTGTTCCCGGAAGCGATCCCTCGCCACGAGGCGGCCGCCCGGGAGCTCCCTTCCTCTTCGCCAGAACAGGAAGTGATGCACGGGCCCCCATTTTCCACCCAATCACGGCCGCCGTCTTATGCTCCGCCGCCGGCGGGTCGGTATTTTTACAGGCGGCTTTGGCAGGGGGGACGTTTGTCTCATGAGGTACATCCACCACCTGGGATAGATAGTGGCCCCTACGGGATATTTCCTGTACAAGTAGCTATGGGCCAGGGACGTAATGCATGGGAGCCTTTTGAGATAAAGCAGATTAGAGAACTTAAAAATGCAGTTACAACCTTTGGGCCGACTGCGCCTTACACCATTGCCATGCTGGAGAACCTGTCTTCTGGGCCCCTCACCCCCGCGGACTGGATTCAGCTGGCAAAGGCGTGTCTGCCCTCGGGTAGTTACCTGGATTGGCGAGCCTGGTACGCAGAGTTCTCTGCAGAGCAGGCTGAGAGAAACGCCAGTCGGGGAAACCGGGGGTGGAACAAGGAAATGCTTATGGGAGAAGGTCGGCACGCTGATGATCAGACTCAGTTCCCCGGCGCTGTCTATGAACAAATCAACGCCATAGGGCTCCGCGCCTGGAAGCAGGTAAGTGGTGCCGGAACAGCCTCCTTGTGTCTTTCAAAAATAATTCAGGGTACCACAGAGCCATTTGTTGACTTTGTGGCCCGAATGCAAGATGCTGCCGATAAGATATTTTCTGATCCGGGAGTGGCTCGACCGCTGGTAAGGCAGCTGATTTTTGAGCAATGTACAAAGGAGTGCAAGGCAGCGATAGCTCCTCATAAGAACAAGGACCTCAACGCCTGGATTAGGATATGTAGAGAGATAGGGGGGCCGCTCTCCAACTTGGGAGTGGCTGCTCTCCTGGCCGCGGCTGTACAGCAGAGGGGACCTCGCGGGTTAGAAGGGGAATGTAAGGCTAAAGGGTGTTTTGCCTGCGGGGAGCCAGGACACATTAAACGTCATTGCCCAAACAATACAGATGCTAGGCCTCGCCCTAGGAATGAAGAACCATATGTTTGTGGGTGATGCAAGAGGGGATAACACAAAGCTGAGGAGTGTAGGTCGGTCTTTGATGCTCAGGGCAACCGTATTTGTGGACGAGATGCTAGAGGGCCAAAAAACGGCCAGAGGGGGCCCCCTTCACAGGCGGGCCCCCGCCCCAGAGACAGGACAGCTCAGGATGGCAGCCTTCAACAAGGGCCACCCCTGGGTCAGCAGGTGTGGACCTCAGTGTCGCCTCCAGACTTATATTAGTGCCTGATATGGGTGTTCAAGTGGTTGAAACCACCTTTAAGGGACCGTTACCCGAAAATTCCGTGAGTCTGGTGATCGGGAGATCCTCCACGGCCCTTCGGGGTCTCATAGTAGTCCCGGGGGTCATAGACTCAGACTACACAGGACACATTAAAATTATGGTTCAATCTCTTGTGGGTACTATGGTAATCAATAAAGGATACAAGATAGCGCAGCTCTTGCTGCTCCCCAGTCTCCACAAGAGATTCCCCTCAAAGCAGAAAATTAGAGAAAGTCAAGGTTTCGGTTCCTCAGGGGAAGTCTTCGAGGGACTCCATATAATACTTGATAAAAGGCCCATGCTCTCACTTAAGGTCAATGGCAAGAATATAACAGGGCTCCTAGACACAGGAGCTGACCGTTCCATTATCTCTAGAAAGGATTGGCCCTCCAACTGGCCCACCAACACTGCAGATAACACGCTGCAGGGCCTGGGGATGGTGTCAGCTCCTCAGGTTAGTGCTTCAACCCTGTTCTGGTGCGATGAGGAGGGTCATCAGGGCCATTTCCAACCATTTGTGTTGCAGTTGCCAGTGTCTCTATGGGGAAGGGACATCCTCACTCAGATGGATGTCACGCTTACGTCAAACTGCTCCCCCCAGGCTAAGAATATACTCAGGAACCAGGGATATACCCCCGGCAAACGCTTGGGCAATGCCCTACAGGGTCGGACATCCCCAATACCAGTAGAGAACAAAAAAGGTAGGCAAGGGCTGGGTTTTTCTTAGGGGCCGCTGAAGAAGCTCTCCTACCCACTTCGATCAAAATCACCTGGAGGTCAAATGATCCGGTTTGGGTACCTCAGTGGCCCCTGCCTAAGGAGAAGCTATTAGCCTTGTCAGAAATAGTCAGTACACAACTTAGATTAGGACACATTAAGCCGTCAACCTCCCCATGGAACACCCCCATTTTTATAATTAAGAAAAAGTCTGGCAAATGGAGGCTGCTCCATGATCTAAGGGCGGTCAACGCGCAGATGCAGTCCCTGGGGGCGGTCCAGAGGGGGCTGCCAGCTCTCTCAGCCATCCCTCAGTCCTGGCCAGTTTATGCTATAGATCTTAGAGACTGTTTCTTCTCAATCCCCCTGCATCCAGAGGACACTCATAGGTTCGCCTTTACTTTACCCACCATTAACCAAGAAAGCCCTGATCTCAGATACGAGTGGATAACGCTGCCCCAAGGTATGGCCAACAGTCCCACTATGTGTCAGATTTACCTTGATTCCCTACTGGCCCCCCTACGGAAATCCTTTCCCAAGATAAGATGTGTGCATTACATGGACGACCTTTTGCTCAGCGGCAGGGACCCAGACATGCTAAATAATATGCTTGGCCAGTTGGTCGAGGCCCTGAGACAAGCTAATCTGCATGTTGCCCCCGACAAGATTCAGGGAGGAGAAATGGTGACCTACTTAGGCGCAAAAATCTCCCCTATGCTAGTCTCTCCGCAAAAGGTCACCATTAGGACGGATGGCGTTAGGACCCTAAATGACATGCAAAAGCTATTGGGAGACATTAATTGGATTAGGCCATATTTACATATACCAAATTCAGATCTCAAACCCCTGTTCGACCTTCTGAAGGGAGACCCAGATATAGCCTCCCACAGGAGGCTCACTCCTGAGGCAAGAGCTGCCTTACAGAGAGTGGAAAAAGCCTTAGGTGGGGCTACCTTACACAGAATTGAACCAGGGCGACCCTTTGATGTCTGTTTGCTACAGACTAGTCTACAGCCCACAGCGGTGATTTGGCAGAAAGGACCATTACTGTGGATACACCCTAAGGTCTCACCTGCAAAAGTCATAGAGCATTACCCAGAGGCAGTCGCTTCACTGGCCCTTGAGGCGCATGATAGAGCTGTCCAACATTTTGGCTCAGGACCACAAGCCATCCGAGTACCCTATACCGCCAGCCAGATCAAGACCCTGGCTGCCTGCATAGATACTTGGGCCATTTTGAGATGTGTTTTCCATGGGGATATAAACAATCAATACCCTAAAGACCCTATCTTGTCATTTGTTACTCAGCACCCTATAATTTTTCCAAAGGTTACTGCCTCTGAGCCATTAGTCCCAACAACTACAATATACACAGATGGCTCCAAGACGGGGATAGGCGCCTATGTGATCCTAGGCAAGCCCCCGGTTACCATACAATTTGAACCTGATCAGCCTCAGGTGGTGAAACTGCAGATCGTTAAAATGATTCTTAAACGGTTCTCAGAAGCCATTAATATTGTCTCCGATTCTAGGTATGTGGTCAATGCTATGCAAGTGCTTGAGACTGCCGGTTTAATTAGATCCACTTCCACAGTGGCTGGGCTGTTCCTGTCTATCCAGACATTGCTTCAGAACAGACACCATAAGGTCTTCACCACCCACATAAGAGCACATACATCCCTGCCGGGGCCCATGACACAGGGGAATGCAGCTGCTGATACTGCCACTCGCCCGTTATGGATTTTTACCTTACTAACACCAATCGAGCGAGCCCGTGCCTTCCATGATAAGTTTCATGTCAATGCCAGGACACTAGCAAACCATTTCCATGTTTCCAGAGCAGATGCACGAGATATCGTGCGACTATGTGGCTCCTGTGCCACATACAAACCTGCCATACCGATGGGAGTAAACCCTCGAGGTTTGATCCCTGGTGATGTTTGGCAGATGGACATCACACATATACAGGAGTTTGGGACTCTTAAATATGTTCATGTTTCCACAGACACCTGTTCTCACGTCATATTCGCAACAGCAGAAACAGGTGAAAAAGTGTCTAATGTGATCAATCATTGCCTGGCGGCTTGGGCCGCATGGGGCAAACCAAAAATATTAAAAACTGATAATGGACCAGCCTATATAGGCAAAGCCTTCAATAAGTTCTACAAAATGATGGAGGTTCAATTAAAACATGGTATCCCATACAATCCCCAAGGTCAAGGAATCATTGAGAGGGCTCATAGAAGCCTCAAAGAAATTTTACAAAAACAAAAAGGGGGAGTAGGCCAAGGCCTGGCCCCAAAGGCGCGATTATCCATGGCACTATTCACACACAATTTTTTAAATTTAAATAATGATAATTGCTCCCCAGCCGTGGAGCACTGCAACCCTTCCCCCAACCATAAAGGGTGGGTGAAGTGGAAAGATGCCCTGACAGGACAATGGATGGGCCCGGATCCAGTGGTCAGCTGGAACCGAGGCGCGGTTTGTGTTTTCCCACAGGAATCGGGACGAGAACCACTGTGGGTACCGGAGAGACTGACACGGGCGACAAAGCCCTCGACTGAAGACCAGACCTGCCCTACCGGAGATCCATCACAGACCGACCAACAAGATGAATAGAAATAGCGGTAGCCCGAAATGGACAAGAAGATCCTCAGGCATATGCATGGCTCGCTCGCCTAGCCTACGACCGAGTCTAGGGGTGGTGAGCTTCCCACACTCCTCCTCTAAAAAATTATGACATAGCTGGGTAGGAGAGTCAATGACGGGTAAGAGCGTACTCCCCCGGTGCGACTCAACCTAAGCCAGGCCCTACCCCATCCTGCACGTAAGCCGCTGGACTGTTAGATGCTGCCCAGGTCTAAATTTCTCTCCGAGGGGATTTCTTTACAGAGAGGAAATGAGTGCAAGCTTGTGTGCATCCAGGTTCCGTCCAGTTTGTGCCTGGCCCTAGAAAAAGGACGAGGGCCTCAGGGCCTTGGCAGACCATGGGACGGCCGACCAGGGTCTAAGCCAAGGACCTACGGTGGGCCTACGCATAGGGCATAAGCCTCTGCACCCAGTCCAGAAAGGGCTACGATGCGCACATTCATAAAAAATAAAAAAGGGGGAGATGTTGGGAGCCGCAGCCCCGAGCCCGGTCGCCTCACTTGGCGGACGTGAGGCCTGTAGTAAAGAGTAAAGCCTGAGGTAGATTACCCCTCCCATCGAGCACGTTAGTTTCCTGCTTACCGCGTAAGCAACCCGCTCAACAATATAGTCTGCCTGGCAACTGATGATGTTAGCCAATCAGCTTGCCTTGCTTACTTTAACATGATTGGACACTGTATCCGTATATATACTGGTGCCACCCCTGGGGGGGAAGAAGAAGCCCGGAAGTAGAAGCCCAGAAGGAGCCGCGGGGAGCGGACCAGAGGAGGCTTCGGCTGGGAGCGATCCCAGGGCAGGCTGTACGGAGAAGGAAAATAAAAGAAAAGGTTGTCCACTGCCAGGCTTTGTCGTGTGTCCTTCCTGCCGGCCGGGAGCGACATCGACAAAGAAGGTGGTAGCTGGTGGCACCTTTGCCCTTAGCCAGGACTCCCTGCACAGAGGAGCTGTTCAAAATGGGGGACACAGTCACAGTGATGGTGATGGCTGGAAACTCCGGAGGCTCTGCAGAGAGACAGCAGTGGAAGGGAGAAGCGGATGTGGAGGACTGCACTGGCTGGCACTGAGAGCAGAGGACTTAGTCCTCTGGCACGGAGGGAGCAATCAGAGCCCAGAACTGCTGCCAGTCTCCTCTGGCTGCTCCTGGCTGGGTGCAGACCATGGTCTCAGGGCAGGTCTCAGGGCAGCCTGCTGAGGTTATCCACTCCCCACAATGAAGAAGCTGCTGGCTTGCTGGGACAGATGAGTGCAATTCTGGACTCTGTCTCCACAGGTTGTCTACCAGCAAAACCAGAGAGAACCCGAGAAGTGGACTGTTTTTCTTTTTCATTTTTTTGTTTGTTTTGGTTTTGTTGTTTTCTCTGTCTCCTTCATCGTTTATATGAGTATGAAAGTGGTTCCTAACCTCTTTGTGGGTGTGGTTCTGCTCTGTTCTTCCTTTTATCTCTTCCAGCTCTCTTTTCCTTCAGTCTTCTCTACCAGTTTCCCCAAGATGGCATGATCCCTCTTTGTCCTCCAACCTTACTTCGAATCTCTTTCTTTTCTTCCACTTCACTTTTTCTCCTTAATCCATTTTAAATTTTAACCCCAAGGGCAAAACTGACACATCGCCTATAGTTATCTGGTTTGTTTTACCTTTTGTTATATAATCACAAATCTAGCACATACAGTTAAAAGTTGCAAATTAGGGGCTCACTCAGTTTGTTGCTTTCTAGGCTGTGTTTAATACTATTTGTAACACTACAGCCAAAATTGACATAATTGTTCTAAATAACTGTTGGTCCTCATCATCCAAGACTGAGATTAACTAAGGGTCATAAAAAATACGGTGGTACAGTGCCAAAGAAGCAGGGAATGGGCCTAACAAACAACAACAAACTGAAGTGGTAGGATCTTTGAACAGACTCAAACCCAAAAACCAGCTACACCTGGAAGATACCTCAGAGAAGTAGTCATCACCTGAGGGTCCTAAATACTACCAATAAAGCAACCCACCATAGGCAACTTACAAGTATCACCCCAGGAATTAAACTTAAAAAAAAAAAAGAGAGAGTGAAAATAAAATGAGAAGACATTTAATTAAGCAAAACGCAACCTTTGACATCCAGTTCACCCAATGCAAATCCAGGGAGCAATGAAGTGGGACCATCTGAAAGCCCCCACCAGGCCTCTCTAAAGTAGAAACTACAAAGCAATTGAAAGAGACTGGAAAGAAATGGATTCCATAAAGCAGATTCAAGCAGATGCCCAGGAGAATAAAAACTCCACTGAAAGTATTCAAAGCAGATTAAGCCAATGTGAGGACAGGATCTCAGACACAGAAGACAGACTTGCAGTTAGCAACCAGGAAAAGAAAGATTTCTCAAAACTAGTAAGGAATCATGAGAAATCAATCCAGCAGCTGCTAGATGAGACAAAGAAGAATAACTTAAGATTAAGTTGGAGTCAATGAACAAACAGGAGATACCACAAATGATGTTAAAAAATGTTCAGACATCATGACAGAAAACTTTCCTGGTAGATAAACAGAATTTGACATACAAATAAGTGAGGCATATAGAACTCCAATTAGTTAGCAATGATCAAAGAAAATCTATAACTGGACATATCATAGTCAAGATTCCAGTAATTCAACACAAGAATATAGAACCTAAAAGCTGTTAGAGAAAAGAAACAAATCACCTATAAAGGGAAGCTCATCAAAATTACAGCTGACTTCTCAGCACAAGCTCTAAAGTCAAGGAGAGCTTAAAGTGGAGTATTGCAAGTTCTAAGGAAAACAACTTTCAACCCAGATTGATGTATCTCACAAAACTATCTTTCAAAACTGATGAAGAAATAAGATACTTTTAGGACAAAGAACATCTGAGGAAATTTATAACCACCACACCAGCACTCCAAAATGTTCTGAGACATTCTAGAAAGAGATAATAAGGACTACAGTTCCATCATGGAAGGAATCCACCAGGGAAGGCAAACAATTAGACGGAGGGGGAAAAAAGCAGGAGCCAACAATAGGCAAGAATAAGTCAATACATATCAGTTATAAGCATCAATGTTAATGGTCTCAATTCACCAATCAAAAGACAGACTGACAGAATGGTTCAAGAAACAAGATTCAACAAGATGCTGCACACAAGAAAGACATTTAATTCAAAAATTAATTCGTAGACTGAAAGTCAAAGGATGGAAAACAATACTCCATGCAACAGGAATCCAGAAAAAAAGCTGTTCTATTTGCAGATAAAGTGAATTTCAAGCCAAGACTGATTACATGAGATAAAGAAGATCATTATATCCTCATAAAGGGAACAATCCAAGAAGAAGACATAACAAGTTTAAATATACAGGCAACAAATACCAGTGCACTCAACTATATAAAATGATTAGTACACACACACACACACACACACACACACACACACACACACACACACCAATTGCTAAGGGACACGAAAAATCAAGTAAGTCCTAATACAATTGTATTGGGAGACCTCATTACTCCACTGCCACAAAAAGACAGATCAACTAGACAAAAAATCAATAATAAAGTATTAGAACTAAATCAAAATTTTGAACAAATGAATCTAATAAATGTCTATAGAGTGTTCCACCCCACAACATCAGAATACACATTCTTCTCGGCTGCACACAGGACATTCTCGAAAATAGACCATATACTGGTTCACAGAACATGTTTCAGTAACGCAAAGGAACTGAAATTATCACATTATGCACATTATCAAACTATAGTGCAATGAAATTGGAAATCCATGCCAAAGGAAACAACAAGAACTTCATTAACACTTGGAAATTAAATAGTATCCTACTGAACAACCAATGGGTCACAGATGAAATTAAAGAAAAAATTAGACAATTTTTATAGTTGAATGATAATGATAATACAAAATACCGGAACTTGTGGGATACAATGAAAGCAGTTTTAAGAGGGAAATTTATAGCAGCAAATACCCACATCAGGAAAACAGAGCAAGCGAATATAAACAACTTAATGTCAAACCTCAAACTTCTAGAAAGAAGAGCGAGCTAAACCAAAAGCTCATATAACAGAGATTAACACACTGAAAAGCAACAACACAAAAACCAAACAAACAAACAAAAAAAAACCAAATTAACACACTGGAGACTAAAAAAAAAAATACAAATAATCAATGAATCAAAGAGTTGGTTCTTTGAAAGATTAAGTAAAATTGACAAATCCTTAGCCAACCTTATCAAAAAACGGGAAAAGACTCAAATCCATGCAATTAGGGATGAAAAAGGCAAAATCACAACAGACCCTGCAGAAACCCAGATCATCAATACCTACTCTGAGAACCTGTATCCTAATAAGATGGAAAACACAGAATAAATGGACAGATTCCTAGATATGTATGAATTTCCAAAGTCGAATCAAGAAGATATAAAACCCAGTATCAATAAATAAAATTGAAGATGTAACTAAAAACCTATCAACAAAGAAAACCCCAGGCCCTGACAGATCCACTGCTAGATTCTACAAGAAATTCAGAGGAGACCTAACACTACCACTTCTCAAACTCTTTAATGAAACCGAATGGGAAGCAATACTTCCAAATTCATTCCTGGAAGCAAGCGTTACCCTAATACCCAAACCAGAGATGGACCCAACTAAGAAAGAGAATTACAGGCCAATCTCCCTAATGAACACTGATGCAACAATTTGCAGTAGGATTCTGGCAAAGACTGCAGCAAATCGTCAAGAAGACTGTACATCATGATTAAGTGGAACTCATCTCAGGGACACAGTGATAGCTTAATATATGTAAAGCCATAAATGTAACATACCTAATATTAACAGATCAAAGGACAAAAATCATATGACCATCTCAATAGATGCAGAAAAAGCTTTTGACAAACTCCAGCAACCATTCATGATAAGAAAAAAAAACCTACAAAAAATTGGAATAGATGGTGTTTATCTCAATCTGATAAAAGCCATCTATGACAAACCAACAGCCAACATCACACTAAATGGACAAAAAACTGAAAACTTTCACTCTACAATTAGGTACAAGACAGAGATGTCCATTCTCTACTCTTACCCAACACAGTGCTCGAAACTTTAGCTGAAGCAATTAGACAAGAGAAAGAAATAAAAGTAATAAAGATAGGAAAGGAGTTAAACTATCATTATTTAATGTGATCCTCTATTTAAAATACTTCAAAAACTCCACCAAAAGATTTCTAGATTTAATAAGCAAATTCAGTAATGTAGTTTGTTACAAAGTTAACACTCAAAAATCAATAGCTTTCCTGTACATGCATAACAAACTCAATGAGAGAGAAATCAGAGAACTAATACCTTTTACAAATAAAATGAAATATCTAGGATTCAATCTTACAAAGGAGGTAAAAGAACTCTACATTGAAAACTACAGTACTCTAAAAAAGGAGATTGAAGAATATAGTAGAAAATGTAGAGATGCTCCATGCTCTTGGAGAGGAAAAACCAATAGAGTGAAAATGGCCATACTTCCAAAACTGTTCACAGATTCAATGCAATCCCAATCAAAATTCCAATAGTATATCTCATAGAATTAGAGAAAACCACCCTAAAATTCATCTGAAGCAGAGGAGACCTAGAATAGCAAAGGCAATCCTGGGCAACAAAGATAAGACAAGGAGCCTCACAAGGAGCCTGACTTGAAATTCTACTATAAAGCTACTGTGATAAAACCAGTGTGGTATTGACAAAAACAAAACAAAACAAACACCAGACCCAAAGATCAGTGGAACAGATTAGAAGATGCAGCAACACCTCCAGATATACTAAGCCACCTTCCCTTTTACAGAGGTGCCCAACACATTCACTGGAAGAAAGGTAGTTTCTTTAATAAATCATGCTGGAAAAACTGGCTCTATGCATGCCAAAGATTAAAAATGGGCTTATATCTTGCACCATGCACTAAGCTAAAATCAGAACGGAACAAAGATCTTAATATTAAACAGAAACATTAAATCTTTTGGAAGATAGAATAAGTAAAACCCTTCAAGACTCTGGTGTAGGCAAAGACTTTATTAACAAAATACTGATTGCACAGGAACTATCACAAGGAATCAACAACCAGGATCCCACCTACGAAAAGCTTTTGCATAGCAAAAGAAACCACCAACAGAGTGAGGAAAACGTCGGAGAAAATGTCTGCCAGCTGTTCGTCAGACAAAGGATTACTATCGAGAACATATAAAGAAAAAAAAAAATCAGTCCTCCCAGATTTAAAGACCCAACAACCCAAAAATGGGCATCTGAAATGAACACACACTTCTCAGATAAAGAAATACAAACAGGAAATAAATATATGAAAAACGTTCAGTATTATTGGTCATTCGAGAGATCCAAATTAAAACAAAACTGAGATCCCACCTTACCCCAGGAAGAATAGCTATCAAGAAATCAAGCAATAATAAATGCTGAAGGGGCTGTGGGGATAAAGGAACCCTTCTCCACTGATAGTGGGAATGCAGACTGGTGCAATCACTGTGGAAATCAGTGTGGAGATTCCTCAAACAACTAAGATTGGAGGTCCCATTCATCCAGGTATTCCCCTTCTGGATATCTTTCAAAAAGAATTAAAAACATCACATTACAGTGATATATGTGCACTCACGTTTATAGCTTATAATAGCCAGATCTTGGAAATACCCTAAATGCCCATCAATGGAAGAATGGGAAAAAAAGATGCTGTATACAGTGGAGTACTACTCAACCATAAAGAATAAACTGGAGACTTTTATAGGTAAATGGATGCATCTTGAGAACACAGTTACTAGTGAAATAAAGAAGACACACATGTAAACATCGTATTGTTTCATTAGAGAAGCTGAAAGACAAAACATGAATTTGTGTATATATACGTATATAAAAATAAGACATTTATAGCATTGATTTCTCTAAGTTCACTGAAGAAAAAGATTTGTGCTGGTATTGTTCAGACAATTAATGAAGATGTCTTATGCTGTGGGCAAATGATTTGGGGATAACAAAGTGCAATGTTATGTACCATTATTGCCCTCTGATTGACATGTTTTGAAATTTTGTTGTAGTGTTTTTTCCTTTTTTTTTTTATCCTTGAAATAAAATGGATTTGGAGAAAAAAAGATACCCTTAATTTTATCTTTAGAATGGAACCGGAAAGCTTTAATTTACATTTGCTTTTGTGAGTTTAATTTCCATGAGACTCTGTTTGTCCTATTTCATGGACAAGATTCCTTCCCTTCATTTTGGAAGCTATTCAGCACAGATTCTTCGTTCTGATCTTGCTTGGTGACCCTGCTCCCTCTGAGTTCCTGTTTTCCACTGGCTTGTATCTTTCGTGTATGTATGAGTGTCGGGGAAGATAGCTGGTGACCAAAGTTAGGGCCTCACATATGCTAGAAAAGCTTGTCACTCAGCTATATCCCCAGTTCAAAACATTTTGTTTTGAGACACAGGTTTTCCTTGTTGCCTCGGCTAACTATAAGCTCTTGGGCTCAAGTCTTCCTATCTCAGCCTCCTGAACAGCTGGGACAAAAGTAGCTGGGGTTAGACGTGGGCACCTGGCTTATATCTTTCTCATGGAAGTGGCTTCCTTTAAATAGAAGTTATTATTTTTTAAAAAGTACTAAACATCTACTTGGAATCTTTCTGGACAGGAAAACCACTAGGTAACAGATTGTTGGGGACAGGATACTTACATAACCAGACTGAGATCATCCAGTCAGTAGCCTGACAAGATTTAGGTTAACATGAACTGCATGACCAATCTTTAAACCCAACTCCTCATTTAGAGTAAAACAAAGGATAAATAAGCTTTTTAAATTCCCTACCAAAATACCAATCGTATTTTTCACATAACTAGAAAAACCAATCTTAATTAACATGGAACCACAAAAACAAACCAAAAAACTCAAGTAGCTAAAAACAAAACAAAAGGAGCAAAGCAGGAGGCATTATAGTACCTGACTTTAACATACATTACAAAGCAGCAGTAACCAAAATAAGAATAAGATGCTACTGACATGAAAAACAGATATAGACTAGCAGAAAGAAAGCTCGTGCAAACTCATGCATTGGTAGCCAATTGATTTTAACAAGTTGCAATACATGGGCTGGAAAACTTAAGATATCCATGTGCCGAAGGAATGAACTGATAGACCCCCAGCCCTCACCAGTCATAAAAATCAAAGTGGATGGCAGACTTAAATGTGAGACCTAAAACTGGGACCACTTTTTTTTTTTTTTTTTAGTTTGTGTTAGTACATGTTTGCAGTACTTAATAGTTACATTCCTGTGAGGAGTTGATACATGTACATAATATATCTTAATTCTTTTATCTTGCCCTTCTGCTCTTTTCTCTCCCCTTCCTTCCACACCTGGTTTCTTTCCCATTTGCAAAGGTTTCATCTTCCTATTTTCTTTTTTTGGGGGAGGTAGCGGGGGCTTGAGACAGGGTCTTGGTGTGTAGTCAGGCTGGCCCTAAACTCACTATGTCGCCCAGGATGGCCTGAGACTTGTGAAGATCCTCCTGCCTCAACCTCCAGAGTGCTAGGATAACAGGCATGCCCCAAAGATCCAAAACCTCAAGAAACAAGAGCAAAAATACGTTAAGCAGAATTACATCAAATTACAAAGCTTTGCATAGCAAAGGAAACAACAGAGTGAAGAGACAACTTAGAGAATGGAATATTTGCAGAATATACATTGAAAATGAGTTGACTTTCAGAGTACAGAATTCCAAAACCTCAAGAGCAAATAAATAAATTAATTAAAAATAAGCTATTTCTTTAAAAAGGCAATGCATTTAAAGAAACATTTTTCAGAAGATACATAAATTGCTGGCATGAAATAGATACATGAAAAAATGTTCGACATCATTAATTATGTTAATGATGTCAATGATGTTGTGTTAGGGAAATACAAATCAAAACAACAAAGATACATCAGCTCATCCCAGTTAAGATATTATGAAAAAAACTAAAGGTCAGCCTGAACTACATAGTGAGACTCTCTTAAAGAAAAAGACTAAAGATCACAAGTTCTGATGAGGATGCAGAGAAAAGGAAACCTTGTATCATTGGTAGGAATGTAAATCAGTAAAAACCAGTAGAAAACAGTCTAGAGGTCTCTCAAAAATTAAAAATAGAGTTGCAATATCATATGAACAAGCAATCCAACTACTGGGATTGCATCCAAAGGAAATCAAGTCAGGAAGTTGAAGGGAGGAAAAAGCTACGCGTCTGTCAACTGACATACGGATAAAGAAAATACAGTACATATGGACAAGAGAGGGCTATATGGCTATGAAAATAACAAAATCCTGTCATTTGTAGTAACATGGATGAGACCTGAGGTCAGCATGTTAAGTAAAAGTAAGTCAGGCACACATAGGTGATTCTGAATGGTATCACTAAAAAAGATGAAAGCTGAACGTAGAATGAACGAGGATGAGGCTCCGTAGCAGACCATCTGACTGGCATATGTGAGGTCCTGGGTCCAAACCCCAGTTAGGGAACAACAGCAGCAGCAACAGACCCCAGACTCAGACTTAAAGAGGAAAAGAAGCGGTGGCTGAGTATTCCATAGTGGTTTAGACCCTGGGAACATAGGGTCAGTTCTGGGGGGATGAGACTGACATGGGAAAAGGCTGACTGGGGGGTCCGAAGTTATGGTTCAGAGGAAGAGGCTCTGGAGTGCCACTGTACTGCATATTTCAAAAAGCTAGAAGGAAGAATTTTCAAAGTTTTTATCATAAAGATATGATAAAACACTTAAGGAATGAGCATGCTTAAACAGTACACGTGTGTACGTATTTAAACATTACAGGGTATCCCATTAATACATATGATTTTTATTTTTTCATGTATTAAAATAAAATTTTAAAAATTTATATCTAAAGAAATATAACAAAAATCAATGTTTTAATTTTTATTCTGCTAAAACTTACCTTTTTCATGCAGTCCACATAATTATTATACCTCAGAGTTCCTGGAGGAAATTCATCAGACTTCATGGGGAAATTAGAGACAATAAGCTTTTCAAGAACACCCTTGAGGTCATCCAGATAGCTGCCAGTAAGACTGGTGAAGAAGGGAAGAAGAATCACAGCCTGGCCCTGTGGTCAATGCAGATGAATAAAATTATAGTACCCGTAGCTCACAGATCCTACTGAATAAACAGAATTACTGCTGTATAAAGTCAAGCACTTGCCTGGTAAGCGTGAAGTTGTGAGTTTGATTCCCAGTAAAAAATATATATATATATATGTATATATATCTCAGAAGAAATGTACTGAGTAAGTTTTGTGACAGAACACCTTTAATAACTATAGATGATTTATAACTGTCTCTCTGTAGAACTTCGTACACAGCTTAACAGGAAGCAGGTGCTAATTTCTATCTCCCTTAAATGGTAGGTAATTATAAGGCTCCCACATAGAGAAATGGGAACTAAATCATTAATTACACAGAATACAAAATTCTCAAGAATTTTCCTCTTTATCCAATAAAATATGTGATCTTTCATCAAGACATTTTACCCAGCACTCGAGAGGCTGAGGCAAGAGGATCGTTGCAAATTCAAGATCAGGCTGGGTTAGAAAGTGAGCTCAAGGCCAGCCCAAACTGCATAGTGAGACCCTGTGTCAAAAAAACAAAAACAAAAACCAAGAAGACTATATTTTAATAGCTAAAAATCTAATTATTATAGAGCTTTAAAATTAGCAACTTTAGGCTCAGTGTGGTGGTACAAACCTGTAATTCCAGCACTTGGGAGGCTGAGGCAGGAGGATCACTGTGAGTTCAAGGCCAGCCTGGGTTACATGGTATGTTCAAAGCCAGCCTGAACTACATAGTGAAACTCTGTTTCAAAAATAAATAACACTAAAATGAGTAACTTTAAATTAAAATATTGATTTCTCCTAAAAGTGTCACAAAAAGATTTATTTTCAATAGTAAAAGGATTGAATAATAATACAGGAAACCCAAAAAGCCAACTTAAATCATATATATGCAAAGACAAATGTTAACTAAGTACAATAATCTCATGGTTATATCATAAAAGAAATGTTCTGATCTCTTGGAGAGCAATACCGAGGCACACGCTGATCAGGTAACTGAAGCCCAGGGTCGCCTCCACGAGAGGGAAGCTTTACAGGTAAAATAAACCCTGCCCACATTCTAACAGCTATCAAGATGGGTCACAGGTAGGGGCTCAGCTTAGCGGCATAATCGCCTGCCTTGGAAGCAGGCAGTTGTGAGTTCGATCCCCGGTGCCAATAAAAAGGAAAAAGACAAAAAAAAAAAAAAAGATGGGTCACAGATATAGAGGTATTGTGCTAGTCTATTCTCACACATGTTTAAAATTTTCCACTAAAAAATGACAAAATATGAAGACATAAAAATAAAAAGAAACAATGCATAAAAGATATTTTGAGACCACTTACCTGAAAGTGTAGACCCAGCTTTGAATCAACCAGTAGACTAGTGTATGCTGCAAAGACTTCTGGGAATGAGCTGTGATTTGTATTGAAAGACACAGAAGAATCAATCTAAAGGAAGGCAAATAAAAACACAACACAGAGTATATTATGACCTACCTTTTTAAAACATTTGCCAAATTTCTCTAAGTTTTAGAAATAAAATAATTTTGTTCTTGGGCTTGCTTCAACCATTTTTCAACAATTCTGTCCTGAAACATTTTAACTATCTGCTATGGTAAAGCATATAAAGACACAATAAAAAGATGAAGTACAAGACATAATAAGCATAATGATATAAAACAATGGGCAATGTTGAAAATATAAGGCCATTATCCTCCCAAATATTTTTATCAAACCAGAACTTTTGAAACAATTCCCATCAAATTTTAGTTACAACTAAAACTTGGTGTTCAACACAGGGAACCCGAATATCTCATTTTGCTAGGCTTCTTGAAGTACCTGTAAAATTTTGGCCAGTAAGGCCAGTACTGCCATTTTGCTTTCAGAAGTAGAATCACTGGACCACCACGAGTCACACTTCCTCCAGTTTTGCAGAATTGTAGTCACAAGCTTCAGTCCTTGATGCTTCTGGGTGGTTCGATCCCTGAAGCTGTGATCTAACATACCATTCAGAATGGTACTCACCTAAAACAATTTTATAGTGATTAAAGAAAATCCTCAATATTGAAAGTGACAAAAACAAAATTTACTTTTACTTCAAACTTACTCCTGGAAGATACAGATACTATTTCTATAATGATGTTTATCTACTTCGAAACTCTTTCAATTTGAAAATAGCACAATGCTGCATAAATGTGCCCACAGAACGCAGACGGTGCATTCCCCTTGTCACCATCCTCACCTGCCACTCCTGCTGCTCTTAGTTTGGTGCCTTCTCAATTTCTCCGTGTAACTCTGCTCAGATCAGTGAGCTTTCTGTCATCACCACCATCATGTGGACACGCCTTGCACGCGCGTGTACACACTTCCCCAGTTCCTATCCCACCTCTGCCCTTCCAACAGTGATATCCAAATTTTGGCTACATTATCGTTTACTAATCCTGTCATTTTAACGTTAGTCTTTCATTCTTCACAGGTGCTACCAACACCTTTCCTTTCTTGCACACTTTGCTTTCCCTTACGTTAAACCTTGTTGACCTTTTTGCTGTTTTCAAAGAGCCTTTCCTTAATTCATCATCAAACACTCTCAAATTGAATGGCCTCAAGCTATGTTAGCCCATCAGGAAGTCACTGCTCTCTCCCTAATGCACCAATACCAGGCCGTTAGGCCCCAGCCACTACCCCAAGTGAGCCTGACTCCCTGCACCGAACCCCTTTCTATTTCTTGGCTCACATCTGGCTGGCAGCCCCCTGACAAGAGGTACTGGAGGCGCATCTGCCTAGGATCTGGCACATCTGAAACATACGCTTTCTACTCTTGCACATAATTGATAACCTGGCTGTGTTCAGAACTCCAGAATGGAGATTTCTTTCGTAAGCTGTGCAGCAATTTTGCTGCATCCTGCAGCATTCATGAGTCTGCTGAGAAGATAAATGTCTTTCAGTACATCCTTCTAGATTTACTGGTTTTTCTCTGCTGGAAACTTTTCAGGGTCTTTTCTCACAGTGAAACCATAGGGTTCTGAATCAAAAAGTGTTCTCATAAACTGTCACCAGGGGCCTCTCCTGGCCCTTGCTTCAGGAGCTGAGGTCCTGCTGCCGAGCCCTAAGATCCCTCATTTCTCTCCTGGTTTGATTTTGTTTTGTTTTTTAATTTTTTCACTCTACTCTTTGTCAAATTTCCTCAATCTTACTTCCAAACCTATTTGATTTTTAATTTCTGATTACTGCTCAAGTCTCAGGAGTTCTTTTCTGCTCTCTGATGCTCTTTTTCAGTGGTAATTTTTGTTTCATGGAAACAGTATCTTCTCTCATTTTGCTGTGATTTCTTCACTTTAGGTTTCCATCAGCAAAGAGCCTCTGCTACATCTTGCCTTTTTGGAATCCTTTTCCTCAGGCCTGGGCTTCTTGGCTGATAGTTTGCATTTAAGAATTGACTGGAGGGGCTGGGGATTTAGCTCAGCGGCATAAGCGCCTGCCTTGCAAGCAGGCAGTCGCGAGTTCGATCCCCAGTACCGATAAAAAAAGAAAACGACAAAAAAAATTTAAAAAAAAGAATTGACTGGAGGTGCTGTTGGGGCTCACTGGCCGTCAGAGTTAACTGTGGGCGCATCTGGCTTGCAATGAAATCTACATCTTTATTTTCTCTTATGCCAGTTGAAATAGTCTGATATCCTGCGAGGAAATAAACACTAGTTGACAGGATTCCTGACGCCAGCTGGAGGACGAGGGCTAAAAGCACCTAGATCTAGGATTTAGACAGACTTTCACCTGGGTTATTTGTTTTCACAGTGCTTACTCCACTTCACTCCCTGACTGGCACACTGGACCCCTCCTCTTCCTGCCCCTGCCACTCTTCTCCTGCTGCTTTCTAGCTCTGTCACTCTGGAAGTCTTCTCCTCTGTATCCTTTGAGGCTGTGTTGTCATTGCTATTCGTATCCCTATTCTACATTCTTGGTTATGGCCTCCCTAGCAAAGCAACTCTGATAGAAGGTGACTGTCATCTTACAGGGATGTGGGGAAGGAACAGAGGTAAATGTGCATGTTTTTTTATCTATCATTTTCACAGCTAAACAATTTAAAAGCTCAAAATATTAAACCTTCTGAGTGTGTCTACTACCGTTTCTTTTCTAACTTAAAAAATACACAAATTTCTGGTACAATCTACCACAAAATATTCCCTGACAAAAGATAAAAGCTCTGTTAGGAATAAAACCTCAACTTGGTAACAAATTACATGAGTTCTTAGCAAAAGTCAACCTATGAGGTTGTGCCTTTTAAAGTCAGGCCTAAAGATTTTGGGAGCATAGCATGAAAAAAATAATCAATGTTTCAACATCCGTTAATATTCACTAACTGGTGTTAAAAGCTATGTTTTGTTTTAGTAAATTTTGTTTTCAAGAACTGTTAACCTTCCAGGAAGAAATCTTGTTTTGTTTTCAGGAAACATTTCAGCAATTTGGCAATTTTTTTATAAAATTATTTAAGAAATTTTTTAGCTAGAAAATTTCCTTACCATCTTGGGATTATCCATCGATGATTTCATGAGCTCTGATACGACAAGGTCTAGATTTTTCAACAGCTCAGCATTGATTGTCTCTGAGAACAAGCTATAGAAATACTCTCCGTGGGAGAAGCTAATGAGGCTTGTCTGTGAGCTACGCAAAGATGGTGTGGACAGCAGTGCTGCGTTCAGGAGCAGACTCAACAGGCGCTCACACTGTGAGGAGGAATAGAGAAGACCATGGCAGAGGCCTGGCTTTACAGATTACAGAAAGACAGCGGGGAGCTGGACAGGACACAGCTGGTCTACATGGAGCCTGATACTAAAGACTGGACTAAAGTTTAAGTTGTGCTCACATACATCAACCAACTTTCATTTTCTAGGTTTCATTCTGGGGACAGAAATCTTCCCTAACAATGTTGCATCCCAATTTCCAAAAATCTTGCTGCTGCTTGGGAAGATACTGGTAAGCACAAGTATCTGCAGACAATTTAAATGTAACTGCCTACACATCAAGTAGACAAAGGGACAAAGGAGAGCTTCTTACAGTGAGAAAGGACGAGGGAAGATGGAAAGGAGCAATGCACTGGGATGGCTACAGATCTCAGCTACAGCAGACTGTTCAGCTCAAAGAACTGGAAGACTTTTCTTGTGGTTCCTCAGGTGCCTCTGGGATTATCCTCCAGGGCCGCCCTAAGCCATCAGTCCCAAGAACCATCAAGGATAGGTTAGGCAGAGGCCATATGTCAACACAGATTAGCTTTAAAGTCACAAAATGTTCTCCACCTAATGTCCTTTGGAAATAAAGTAGGAAAGACAAAACCTCAACTTAAGAATGATTTTCTACGGCTTTTATTAAGAACAGGAAGGGGTTTAAAAAACAGTCTTGCTGGGCACTATGGTATACATCGATACTCTGGCAGGCTAAAGACAGGAGGCAAGTTTGAGTCTAGACTGGGTAACGCAGTGACTTGGCAAAATTAAACAGAAAAGGGCCAAGAATATAGCTTTATGTGAAAAGCCTGGGTTTGATCCCTAGGACTACAAAAAAGTAAGCAAGCAAGAAAGGGAAAATAGTGTTCTACAAAGAAAGTCGGCACATGTAAATCAATTACATGTCCACGAAGACCTCACTAACTAAAGTCTACTGTTTCCAGACACATAATACAGCTGAGAGCAACCTTAAGATAGCACAGCACACAGCTGTTTTTCCTACCAGTCCTCCAAATGCAAAGGCCAGCTCCAGAAGTCCACTGGCCAGACGCTTACAGCTGGAGTCTAGCGACAACAGATTCTGCTTTCCTTCTCCTGGTGCAATGCCTTCATAAACCAGGGAGAGAAGTCTCATGCCAATAGAGTGATGCAGTGCTGCAGACTAAAGCAAAGTCAGAAAAACACAATTTTACATCTCTCATGAATTAAAAAAAATCCACGTTAGCTAAATCTAGCAGTTGCACACCAAAGTTCAGAACAATTTTAATTCAATTTTGCTTTCAATGCTACATTTTTCATTTATATTGCTCACTACAGGCATGATTGATTCCTCAAGTTTTTCATAAGGCTGTTCTGGAAATTTTCAAGTGCCCTTTATTTCACTCCTAGTTTATATTTACTTTCAAATCTATATTCCACATAAAATCTACATGTTTAGCACAAATACTTATGAATGTAATTCCTGTTTCAACATGTTCTGCACATGAAAGATATTTAACAAACAATGTAAACATATAGATCAATTAGAAAAATAAAGCTTAAAGAAATGTAGAAATAAATTGGCTCTGGTTACCTGTGACGATGATATCACATGTAAGAAACCAGCTCTGTGAAGCTGCTTACAGGCGGACACGACAGACGCCAGCTTGGTCCTTTCCAGGTGGGCCTCAGGGCCATACAAATCAATGGCACAGAGCTCCTCAACACTGGCCGTGTATGAAAGACAGAAAGAAAACAGGTGAGTTCGCATCTCATTACGAGGGTGCACTGTGTGCATTTATCAATTCACTGATTGTATGGCACTCAATTCATTATTAACGCCATCTTGGAAAGCAAACAGGCAACACCAGACAAAGTTCGCCTTCACCAGCCCAGCTATGGAAACCAAACACAGTGCCAGTCACACACATGCTCATCACTCTCGGTGCAGGAAAGGCGTTTTCTAAATGCAGAATTTCCAGACGCGGATGACGGCATTTTGCACCACACTACCAATGGCATAACCCTTCATCGAGGGAACGGGGAACCACAGCAGCCATGCGCACAGCTGGTAGGAGCACTACGATCTGCAGGACCTAAAATTCACAAGACAACATGAAGCATGACTTGAGCACCCACCTCTGCGCTGTCACTTTTTCCCTCAGGTGAGTTTCCAGGATGTCTCTGTATGGGGACTTCTTTAGTGCTTTCATTAGGTTCACACAAACACTGGGAAGATGGTCCATAACCTGGACGTCACCAACGTTGAAACCTATGTTTACAGGCTCACACACAGTTTTCACCAAGAGTCTCATAAGGTTTGTGTTGCACAAATCCTCCTCCAGAAGCTGTGAAAGATGGTTTGAATAAAAGTATTTCCATCAGCCAGCAGCTGTACATTCCCTACAGTCTAGGGTTGGAAAGGTTGGGAATTTTTACCTGACTGGGGCTAAGTGACTGGACAATAAACACATTTGGCTTTGTAGGCCATAGGGTCTCAGCTGCCAACTCCTTACTCCATCCTAATGTGAAAGCAACATGGAAAACTGAGGGACACATGGGCACAGCCACTTTCTGGTGGAACTTTATTTATGAGAGCAGAGAGTAAGTAGGAGTTTTGCCTACAAATCATAGGTTTTCAGCCCCTGTACTGCGGCACTGCTATCTGTAGCACCTACAACATGACCTGGCATCCAGATCATTACTATAGTCCCTGAATGGAATGACTGGAGCTTGTTTTTACAGTAAGCCCCACAGATACATTTATAAATATCTGCTAATGAGTGCTTCCTGAGCAGAACATGATATAAAGTGTAGCACTCAATAAAATAAGACTATATTTTATTTATAAAATATAAATATGAAGGGCGTGCAGTTTTATTACAAGTTGAATATCTTTTATCTAAAATACTTGGGTCTAGAAGTATTTCAGCTTTCATAAACTATCAATTAAGCAACCCTAATCTAAATATCTGAAATGCAAGATGTTCCAAACCTGAAACATTTTGAGTAGCAACATGACACTCTAAGTTTCAGATTTTACGCATTCTGGGTTTACAGACTAAGGATGCTCAATATGCATTTTTAAGAACAGATTACATAAAAAAAAAAAAGAACAGATTACATAAGACTACAGCTAATAACAATGTATTCTATGTGCAAAAATTGCTGAAAGTAGATTTTAAACTCTTCTCACCACAAAACGGTACACATATGAAGTAATAAGCATGCTAATTTACCCAAGAGTCATTCTACCATCCATTCATATATCAAAATGTCACTTGTACCCTATAAATATATACAATTTTTATTTTTCAATTGAAATAAGGATAACTCTTCTGGCAATGGAAACTTCCAAAGAACTAAAGCCTCTTCCGATAGGAACTTCTCAAAGCATTTTTCTTGTAAAAAGTACTAACCTCAAATTAACAGAGCAGCAAGAGAGGCCCTACCTTCCATCCTTTTGGGGAGGTGTTGAGCAGGGTTGTGGTAAATTCCATGATCCGGACCACAACTGTGCATTTACTGTAGTTGTACTTTTCCTCCTCGTGCGGGCTGGGCTGGGCACCTGCAGCGCCAGGGCCAAAGCACTTTTCAGCCGCTGTAATATCACTCATAGCAATGTTTTCTAAAAAGAAGGCCACTGATTTCCAAAGTGATGAAGGTGCTTTGGTACCTAAAAATAATTACAGTGAAATATTAATACATGTTTCCACTAAAACTAATGTAAGCTTCCTTCCTTAAATTTAGGTTCTGATATACTTTCAATCAAAACTCAACGTTCAATCAAAACTCAAAAGAAAACAGAACTTGAATAAAAGCTGAATGAAACTGTAATTATTTGTATTATGAATTTCCATATAAGAGAAATCACGTGATATTTATGCTTGTGTGTTAGATTTGTTTCACTCCACATTAGGGCCTCAAGTTTTATCCACTTTCCTATGACTGCCTTCTCAGGGTAAACCCAGCTGTGTGCAAGCACCAGCTGACCACTCCTCTAAGGAAAGGGAAATTGGTATGTGTAGTGATACATCTTGATTCTTATTTCCCTTTCCTCTCTCTCCTCCTCACTTTCCTTTATCTCTAGATCCCCTGCCATAAAAAGAGATCAATTTAAGGCAGTAGGGAGAACCTCTCAAAGCCATGACTTTAACTTTTCTATGTCACAGCATTCTCCAAGGCCCAAGCTGTTAATGTGGATGCCACTGCCGCCCTCAAAAGAAGTTGTTGTGACTGAACACATTTTAAGATCCAGCTGTTGTGATCATTGTTTTCTGTTCTGTGCCACTTACACAGCCAGAGGGGTACTCAGGATGGTGTCCCACCGTTCTGCTTAAATCCATCTTCCTAATTATTCTGAGACAGAGGGAGGGGCTGTTTATCAAACAGCTTGTGGACCTGACCATAAAATCTGGATGGTAACCCGAGGAATTCTCATTCCTGTTCATGTTCACATGGGTGAACTCAGGGTTTCTTTCCACTCGGGGTGCAGCAAACTGCACTCACAAGAATATGCTGCAGTTTTTCTCTTACCACCCTGTGGGAAGTGAAGTTTTTCTTCCCCTGAGCAATGTTTTTGTTTAAGGCCAGGGATGAAGCTTCAATGACTTATCTTTCTAAATATCAGAATTTCTGGGTTTGCTTGGTTGTTTGCAAGCTCAAATTGTAATTCAGTATTTTCTTGCCATGGCATTTGCCTACCATGCTCAAAGTCCTGGGTTCAATCTCAAGCACAACCAAAAACAAACAAGCAAATAAACAAAAAACTAGAATGGGAGGAAAAAGGCCAGGGATATAGCTCAATGGTAGAGTGCTTGCCTAGCAGGTATGAGCCCAAGTTTGACTCTTAGTATGAAAAAAAAAAAAAAAGCGTGGGGGGATGGGGACAGGCGGATGGGGGGGCGGGGGACGGGGGGGACGGGACGAAGGCTTTACATATGTTTGTACAAACTCCATTTCATCACCCTGTTGCAATCCTTGCTGTGCCATTAAATGACACTATTGTTTGGGTAGGTGTCTTCCAAGGGCCTATGTGTAAAAGTCTTAGTCACCAACCTTTGGTACTACCAAAGGTTACTCTAATGGGTGAAAATCAGGTACTGGAGGTGTCACCTAGAAAGAGACACTGAGATCCCAGCTTCTTCCTCTCATTCTCCTTGCTCCTTGGCTGTTGTAAGGTGAGCAGCATACTCTGTTATGTGTTTTCACCACAATGAGCTGCCTCTCCAAGTGTCCAAGAGCCACAGGGCCAACCAACCACAAACTGAAATCTCTAAAATTGTGAGCCAAAATAAACCTTTTGTATTTTTATGTTGATTCTCTCAGGTATTTTGTCACAGTAACAGAAAACTAACTGATGTAAATGAGAATGCCAGGAAAGCTCTTTCTGTAACACTAAGTAACCAGTGTCTGTTATCAATGGTTTTGCTGTTATTCTGACATACAGTGAACTCTGCAGCCAGTGTGACTCCTAGTATAACAAGCAATGGTTCTTAAGGGTAAATTTGACCTACCCAGGACCTCCTGTGCTTCCACAGTCTTCTCCTCAATGAATGTGTTGTAGCACTCCAGGGCTGCCAGCAGCAGATCCAGCCACCGCAGGGCTGCCCGCAGGCTGAACGGCCCTCGCAAGTGGAACAAGGTTGGCTGAGCAAGGATTCCTGAAGGCCGGTCACAGCTGCTGCCTCCCCCCTCAAATGTGTTTATGAGAAAAGAAATATCTTCTTTCTTAATAACATCATTCAACCATAACGAAGGGGATTTGTTACCTTAAAAAGGAACAAAATTGTAACATATATTATAAATAACTTCCTTATAATTAATTCTTTGATTTAACTGCTATAGCTAATAAAAAGTTCAAAATAACATGGGATAATCTGTACTACAGTACTCATAACTTGTTTTACTGTAGTTACCACCAAAACCATTCTCCCCATTGTGTTTGAGGCCAACCTGGACTACATAATAAATTCAAGGCCAGCCTGAACTATCTATCTAGATCTCAAAACCCCAAAAGAATTAAAAGAAATAAAAAAAGAGAGAGAGACAAGAGGGAGGTTTGGAGGGAGGGGGAGAGGGAGACAGAGAGAGACAGAGAGAGAGATGACTCTCCTTGGTGTCTCTGTTTGATTTTAGAGACAGGACGTCACTATGTAGCTCAGGCTGGCCTTGAACTCACCAATAGCCCAGGATGGCCTTGAGCTCATGACAATCTCCCTGTTTCAGTCTCCTCAGCTGGGATTAAAGCTGACATTACAGGCATGCACCATGAGGCCTGCCTCTCAATTTCTTTAAACATTACAAAAATAGTGGAGATGACAAGAAATAGCATTTAAAAGATATTGTCTTTTTGATATTAAACTCTTCTAAGTCAAAGATACACAGTTTGTATTGCTCTGAAATCAGTGGCTCTGAAAAAGTTAAATCATTGTGCCTCCAAAGAATTAGAGAAAAATCCAAAACAACAAAAAAGTGATGCAAAAAGAGTCTGATATTTTCACTGTTAAGAGGAAAACATAGGACTGGGGTATAGCGCATTTGCTCATGCCTAAGACCATGCCATGGGGTCAATCCCTAGCACCACAAAAAAATTTTAAAAAATAAAAATAAACAAACTACTTTTAAGAGCAGGACTCATTCTATTACTTGCACTAAGAAAAACTGAAGAAAACACTGAGTGTAAAACAGTAAGTGGTAGCAACAGTGAAAGAGAAAGTATCAGAAGAAAGGCAGATCGACAGAGCAGTGTACGGGAACCTGAGTAAGAAGACAGACAGGTCCAGGATGCACGACAGCACACGCCAGCCTTCCCTCTCAGCCTCCTCCCGCTCCGCCATCTGTTTCTGGCCTTCTATGCCCCAATTCGTGCTCACTCTGGGTCTCAGCACCAGGAAAGCACCGGAAGCCATGCCTCCCCAAAAGCCTGGGGAAGGACCACAGCCTGCTCATCCAGGAGTTCAGGTGCCCCAGAGCCCCAGGACACACAGTGGAATGCTCTCTGCCACAAAGAAAGATGAACTCAAGTCATTTGTAGGAAAATAGATGCATCGTGAGAGCAGCGTAACGTTAAGTGAAATAAATCAGACATACAAGCTTAAATACTACCACACTGTGTCTCTTTAAAAGATAATAGGAGGTAGAGAGATAGATTGTTCTCAAACAGGAAGATGATCAAGAAAAGAAAGGGGAAGGGAGAGTAGAAACACAGGATGAAAAAAGAACTGGGATGTATACAGGCAGGCACCAACCTCCCACAAGGTCAACTAAATAAAAATAAGTGGTTCTCAAGCATTGAAAAAGAAAACTACGAAATTCTTTATTGTAGGCAACAGGAGAGGAGCAACAGAAGCAGCCAAGGCCAGTGACACTGGTGCCCTCTGCTGGTGCAGTGGGCTTCACAGGGCTGCTGTGCAACTCGACACAAAAACAACTTCCATAAACTAAAAGGGGTAAGCAAATCTAAAAAACCAGTAACTCTTTTTTTTTTAAGCAGTTCTCTAAATTAAACATGCGTACACATGTCCTTTATTTATATAAAATGACAGGGCAGTAGATTTATATTATATAGTTACACAGCATGTGCAGTATGAATAGTTAAAACACATGTGTAATTTTGTCTCTGTAGTGTCTAAAAAAAAAAACACATGTGTAATCATACATAAAGTACAGTGCATGAAATACACAGTATAAACATCAGAATGCATCAGACAGTATCACAAAAGTCAGAATCCTTCTAGTCACCCTGACTCCAAGCACTTGGGCCCAGCTCTGTCCTCGGACACGGCTTCTCCATGTTAAAGCTACTCCCCCTGGTTTAGAGTTAGTGGGCAGAACATAAAATGCATTTACTTCTGACTAACTCAGTAATTATTTTAAGTCTAAAGGATAGTTGAACGGTCTAAAGGATAGTTGAGAAATTCCTGTATAGTTCACTTTTATTCCTGTATAGTTTCCTTTTAACATTCACAAGGACCTGGGATCATTCAGACTTAGGATTCAGGCAATTTCTCACTAACTACATGTTCAAACAGAACAGTATTATTTCTCTTTTTTTTTTTTTTTGTCTTTTTCTTTTTTATCGGTACTAGGGATCCAACTCACGACCACACACTTGGCAAGGCAGGTGCTTATGCCGCTGAGCTAAATCCCCAGCCCCAATATTATTTCAATATATTAATTTTTAAATTTTTATTTATTTATCTATTTTTTTGTACAAGGAATGGAACTCACAACCTTGTGTTTACCAGGTAAGCGCTGGAGCCACTGAGCTAAATCTCCAGGCTTTAAAGCCAGACTGTTGCTATTCGCTAGGCTATATTCCCAGCCCAATAAATTAATTTTTGAGTTTAATTGAATACTATGTTAACTGTGACAATCACCAACTCTTTTTCTTTTTTTATTCATTCATTTTTTTTTTTGTCTTTTTGAGACAGGGTCTCGCTATGCAGTTCAGGCTTGGCTTGAGCTCACTCTGTAGCCCAAGCAGGTCTTGAACTTGCAACAATCCTCTTGCTTCAGCCTCCCAAGTGCTGGGATTACAAAAGTGCATCACCACAGTCAGCTTCTGAAAACTCTTCTTTTAAATGAGATAGAAAAAGCAAAACAATAGTGCTGCAAAAAAGATACTGGAAAAGTCTAAATTTATTTCTTCTGTATAATCCGACCAACATCAAAATAATACTTTTTTACAGTCATAATCTGTCACTTGTCACTCAAATCTAAAATGATATTGGTCATTATTTTTTAAATTTGTCAGAAATATTATCTGTGACACTTAAATAATAGGAAGGATGTACAAAGCAACATACCTGGCAGCAAAGGAACAAACTTATAAAACAGTTCGATGGACTTGTGTCGACATTCTGTTTGAGGCCTTCCACAGTGAGCTAAAAGCCACATGACCAAATCCAATAAACACAATGATGCTGAAGGGGGGAATCCTCTGCAGAGAAAGCACAGTGGCATTTATGCAATCTCCAACATTCCGCTTTTAGCTATGCATGAGTCCAGAAATTAAAAACTCAATTTTGTCATACTGGTGCATGTTCAAACCTCATTAAAACTCATTTTAAAGTATTATCACTAGAATGAAATAGAAGCATCACACGTTAAATGGGCCCTAAAAGCTGAGAGCCTTCATTTTCTTTTTTCCCTGGAGGAAAAATTTTAAGTGTTTCTTGCAGACCAGCACTAGCTGTTTTCATTTGAATGTCCCTCAGAACACATGAGGGCTTAGAGTATAAAGCAGTGCTTCTCAGGTGTGGGCCCTGCTCCAGCTGTACCAGCATCACCTGCAAACTACAAAAGCAAGTTTTCTACCCCAGACTTGACACAGGAATCCTGAGCCTGCAGTCAGGCCAGTAGCACATGTTTTAATAAGACCGTCAGCTAAAATATGACAATCAGTTATTTAAGGAGCCTTCATAAGAAATTAGCCAGGTGTGGCAATCCCAGAACTTGGGAGGCTAAGGCAGGATAATCACTGGGAGTTCGAGATCAGCCTGGGATACAAAGTGAGCTCAAGGCCAGCCTGACCTGCATAGGGAGACCCTATTTCAAAAAGGCAGAAAACAAACAAACAAATAAATAATTAAAAATAAAACAGAAATTACTAAGATCCAGGCTACATGAAACCATGTTTGCTCAGGGCTGTGGCTGCCAGCACAGATAACCAGGGCTCCCCAGGTATTGCAGAGACCCAGAGGGCTGATGCAGGGCTTTCTTCCCTGCTTGAAAATAAGGCACAGTGGGGATGGAAACAGTGTGGACCGGAAACCACTGACGACGCCCAGCCTTAGCTGTGAGCAGCTTTGCTTCTTAACTCTGTAACACTACGCCTGTCACATTCTACTATTCTGATATCCAGCTCTAAAAATTCAAAATTTACTCTATAACAGTTTGATAATCTATATCAAATGATTCCACATCAAACTTGTACCCAAACAGTACAGTTAAGGGCTGGAGTGTACTTCGTTGGAAGAATGTTTGCCTGGCATGTACAAGGCCCTAGGTTTAATTTCCAGAGCTGCAAAAGCCAAAACAAAAAACCTCACAAAATAGGTAAAATAAATGTCTCTGTTTCAAAACTAATTTTCAATTTGTATTATTCCAACCAAGATCAAATAACCTACACCTTAAGCCAAGTATTTACAAACATAAAGCTTTTCATTTCCTCTGGAAAAGTGACTTCTCTTATTTCCATTTTTTTGTTCAGAAAATGTGTTCTTTATACTTCTACATATCCACCCCAATTGTTCTCCATCAACTAAGAATTTATTTTATACTGAGAAAAAAATGCAAAAGGAAAGAGTGTCACTTACCTCGGTAAACGTCTTTTTTTTGCTTTGTTTAAGGAAGTGTGCTTCTTTTCAATGATGCGCCTTAGGTGATCAATAGCATCGCAACACTGTTGAACTGTGCCTGTTTTTCATAACCAAACAGATTCCAAAGAACATACATAGCTGATTACCTCTAATGAAACAGTATCCTAATTTTGTTGGCCTGATTTTCTACTTAAAAGTGTAATTTTACTTAGCTTTAATATTACCTTATCCTTCAGAATATAAAATTTAAATATATTCCATGTCCAAAACACAACAAAAAAAAACCCCAAACTTCAGACTGTAGGATAGAATGACACATGCCTGTTGACCCGTACACACACGGAGCAACACCACACCCAACTAGAACCTGCACCAGTGTTGTCGGAAGACAAAACACAGTCTTAGGGCCCAGACTAGAGACGAGGGAGACAGGCAATAAAAACCCCACACCAGGCCAGAGCCTGGGCTCCTTAATTCCAGGCTATTCTGAAAAGGGTATGGACTTCTCTTTCTAGAGTAGGATGAACTATACCATAGCTTTAGAGTACAGCCGCCATAAAAGGAGAACTAAACTAAGATGGTAAATGATTCACAGAGGTCTTGATTATTTAGAGAAGGAGAAAGGATGAGCGGTGACCTATGCACCAAGAAAAAGGGTTTTGTTTTTGTTTTAATGGTGCTGAGGATTGACTCCGGGGCCTGGCCAATGCAATGATTTGGGAAAGAGTAAAGTTTCACTTGTTTAGAAAATTCACCTATATGGGTAATTAAGATATAAAGTAAGATTTAGGCTAAGACTGAATAAAATTTTAAGCCATTTTGCTCATGGAAGAGTATGAGCATAAAGGATAACAGAACTCAGCCTCTCTTTTTAAGTAAGAAACAGAAACCCAACGTCTCAATAAATGAAAGAAAAGCCTGCCCTCCATGGCTGTGAGACTAATCCCTCGCTGACACTCTGGGGCTGTTTCCTGAGTACAGCAAGTATGGGAACCAACAGAGTTTTCTGAGAAGTTTAGCTCAAAAATTCTATGAAGTTCCTACCAGCTTCTGGACAACTTAATTGTAAAGACTATTGTTATTATTCTCTTAGATACTTTAATATTCCTTAATCATGACTAAGATAGCTTTATCATCATCTTGTAACCTATTTTCTACTTCTTAAATAATCAGTAACTTCAGAGACACTGCCCACATTTCAGTGGTTACTGCGGGGAACTGAACATTCACCACAGATGTTTGTTTCACCATAGTCGCTGCCTGGCTGCACTGGCCACCTGCCCTGGGCAGATCAGTCATCAGCCAGCAGTCAGGATCCATAGCCACTAGGGGGCAGTGGGAGTCTTAGAGCACTAGGGCGTGAAAAACCGTGTAAACTGAACCTGGGCACTGGAAGAGTGTCCGAAACTTACTTACAGGAAACGTGGAAAGAAGAAAACATTGTAAGAGAATCAGCTGAGGTTTAACTCCCGAGGGGAAGAGCTGTTAAGAACTGCAGGCAAACAGGATCAACACGCAAAGACAGCAACAGACACCTACCTAAGGATTTCTCATCTGCGTGAGCCAAGGCCAGACTCTCCATATAGATCACCAAAGCTTCAAACACAAACTGTTCTACCAGGGATTCTTCCTCCCTGCAAAAATAAAGAATATTAAGTCCCACCTAAGAAAATAATAAGGCAGAAAGACTAAATGAAAGAGGAACTATTATTAAAGAATGCAACTTTTAAATATTTTTGCCTTTTTTCTTTTAAAGGCTCAAAGATTTTAAATACAAAACAAACTAAAGCACTTCTCGAAGAACACTATTTCCTCAAGAGTGGACTAAATCCTCATGCAATGTAACCCTCAAGGCAGCACGGGCTTTTCTCCATGCTCACCTGCCCCACACCTTTCCTCCTTTCCCATTGTGGGGCCGTCCTGGCCCAGAACTTTGGGACCACTGTTCTGGCCACTTTATTAAAATTCAGTGTAGGGGACAGACATCTGATACCATACCCATATTCTTCGAAAACATAGGAAATGTAAGTTTTCAACCTATCTAAAATAAGTCAACATCAATGGTAAATCCTTAAGCCTTTTACCTGATACACTCAAGTAATTAGTTCAGTCATCATACATGGGCCATCTACTTAATGTCACATGTAGGTCAATGACATTTCAGTCAACAACAGAACACACACTCAACAGAGATCCCATAAGCTTGTATCCTCTCATGGCACCCCTCTCACTGCCTTGGTTTGTGGAAGTACTCTACGATGTTCACACAATGACAAAATCACTGAAAGGTGCATTTCTCAAAATGTATCCTGGTCACTGAATGACATGAGACTACACAGAAAGCTCACGGGTGGTTGCAGAGGCTAGATGTCTCACTGGGAAATGTGCTCCTTAATGACACAGGACAGCAGGTGACTAAATACATAACGGTGGGCACAAACACTAACTCTCACAGGAGTCCACAGAAAACCAAGAATTCTAAGTTCTAGTGGAGTCTTCAGATCCTTCCCCTTGCAATGGGCACTCAGAAGCCGCACCACCCACTAGGAAGGACAGACTGAAGGAACAAAAGCAGCAGAACAAGGAACAGAGAACAGGGCGGGATTACAAGAACTGGAAAATGGTGCTTGCACTGGCAAGAGTATTACAATTATTTAAAATTTGAATCTAAGGGTCTTCCAGAGTTCCACAAGCCCTATGTATCCTCTAACATCTTACATCCTAAAAATAAAGAAAGTTCCCAATAAGCAAAACCAAGATGGGCAAAAACATGGAGACGGATGGGCGGGAACATGCTAGCAGCTCTCTCACCCAAGCCATGACTGTGCAGTTCCTTCGCCCTGCACACAAGACCCAGGTGACCCAGGCCCAAGGGCTCTGAGCGTGGTTTACCATGACCACATGACTGAGGTTCCCACTCTGGCTCTGTTCTGTCCAGATCAGCCAATAGTGCTCTTTTACTCACAGAGTATTTTGCTTTCACTGCTCTTCACAGACAACATAGGCACTACAAGCTGAAAGAAATGAAAGGGTGACCGCATCTTTAGAAGGTACTTTTCTGGACATCAGGTACTGGGCCACCTCATGGCCTTCTCTGGAGTGCACATATACACTACAGAACCGCCCTCCTCGAGGGGCCCTTGTGGACCCTTAGAGAAGCTGAGCCAGGTTTCCTTCAGCTCTCTGCCTCTGGGGGCCTTCACCTAATCATGAATAGACTGTCCTTGTCTCGCTGTGAGACAAGCTTACGCTTACTACCTGCTTGCCAAAGTGAAAGAATATATTGTTCAGAGATGCATGCATAGACAACAAAGCTATAAAGAAAAGGAGGAAGGCAGTGACATGAAAGAAGAATAAATTCATCTGGGAAGGAGAGCAGAAGTTTTACGATACTGGTGAGGTCCTGCCTCTCAAACTAGGGTAAGCACGTAGGACTCTGTTATATTTCTACAGGCTTTACACACATTTACAACACTCTTACCGGTTTCACGGTATAAAAAGATAAAAAAGAAAAAACATAAGGCTTCAAGCTCTACAGTTAGTTCACACACACCAGAGATCCTATAGAACCTTCTGCATGCTGCACACCTGTTCTACCTATGGGCAACACCCTGGCTGTCTCCTATCTTATTTTTAATACTGATCTCCTCTTCTCTACCCCGGTGCCACTTCCAGAGAAGCTATTTTAATCAAACAAAGTTAGATTTTCATCAGATCATCTGGTAATTATGTACCACTAATTTAACAACCACTAACTTCAGCCATAAATTTTAACTTATTTGTGTTATTAATCATAACTCGCCTTTCAATCTGAAATGCAACCATCCTGAAGGATTATATCTCTACATCTTCAGTGTCTGGCACAAAGCCTGTCATTTAATGTCCTTAACAAGGGAAGCGGAGGAGAACTGTGGAGTTCCAAGCAGGCAGGCGGGCACACACTGTCCCCGGAGCCCAGCCTATCTGGGACTGCAGAGTTCTAAGCAGGGAGGCGAGCGTCACAGGTTCCAAAGGCCCAGAGGCCTAGGGGAACTGGATGCCAGAGTCCCAGGAGCTGCGAACATAGAAGTGGATTTCCAAAAGACCCTGAGGAAGCTTTCTAGTAACACTTGAAACACAGAAATATAGGAAAATGACAAAACGAAAGACCAAATTACAACCTCAAACTTCCAGCTCATCTCAAGAAACCCTACGAGCGATGTATATAGAAGAAAATATATGCCACACACCTCAAATATCGGGCATAACAGCTACTGAAAAGCAACTCTGGGAAGCTTTAAAGGAATTCAAACTCGAAATAATCTCCCAGGTAAAAGAAGAAATGATAAAAGAAATGAAAGAGATGCTAAATACATCTAAAGAAAACACAGTTAAAAAACTGGAGGAACTAAACAAAAAGATAGAATCTCTAGAGGAGCAATACAAGAAACAAACAGAATACATAAAGCAGATGCACAGAGATATACAGGAAATCAAAAACTCCACTGAAAGCTGTAAAAACCACCTCAATGAAAGTGAAGATAGGGGATGGGGATTTAGCTCAGCAGCATAAGTGCCTGCCTTGCAGGCAGGCAAATGTGAGTTCTATCCCCAGTACGCATAAAAAAGAAAAAGACAAAAAAAAAAAAAAAAAAGAAAGTGAAGATAGAATTTCAGATCTTGAAGACAGGATTGCAGCTAGTGAACAGGAAAGGAAAGATCTTTTAAAAAAAACAAGGAATCAGGAAATAACAGTTCAACAACTGCAAGATGACACAAAGAAAAACAACATAAGATTGATAGGGATTAATGAAAAAGAAGGCGACAACATAAAGGACGTCAAGAGGATATTTACAGAAGTAATAGCTGAAAATTTCCCAAGCACGAGATCAGAAACCGACATCGGGTACAGTGAAGCATATAGAACTCCAAATAGTCATAACCAAAATAAAACTACACCCAGACATATAAACCATCCCAGAAATACAACACAAGAATAGATTATTAAAAGCTGTCAGAGAGAAAAGACAGATCACTTATAAAGGAAAACCTATCAGAATCACAGCAGACTTCTCAGTACAAACAATAAAGTCAGGAAGAGCAGGGTGTGAAGTATTCCAGATCCTAAAGCAAAATGATTTCCAACCTAGACTGATGTACCCTACAAAACAATCATTCAAAATCGATGGTGAAATAAGATACTTCCATGACAAAGAACAGCTGAAGGACTTCATGAACACCAAGCCAACCCTGGAAAAAATATTGAGAGACAGTTTAGATACACAAAGGAAAAAACCACTAAGCAAAGCAGATAATTAAACAGAACAGAAAGATAAAGATGCAACAGTAGAAAGATAACATGTCAACAATAAACCAGCGTATAACAGTTATAACCACTAATGTAAATGGTCTCAATGCACCAATCAAAAGAAACAGACTGGCAGAATGGATCAAGAAACAAAATCCAACCATATGCTGTTTACAGGAAACCCATCTAACCCAGAAGGATACTCACAGACTGAAAGTCAAAGGATGGAAAACAATACTTCATGCAACAGGAATCAAAAAAAACAAAAAAAAGCAGGAGTAGCCATTTTGTTTGCAGACAACATGAACTTTAAACCAACAATGATCAGAAAGGACAAAAAAGGTCACTACATACTTGTTAGGGGAAAATTCCAAGAGGAAGAGATAACTATATTAAATATATATGCACCAAATTCCAGAGCACCCAGTTATATAAAACAACTATTAACAGAAATGAAAAATCACATTATCAGTAACACAATTGTAACAGGAGACCTTAACACACCATTGACACCAAGGGACAGATCAACCAGACAGAAAATGAACAAAGAAATAACAGAACTGAATCACACCTGTGAAGAAATGGACTTGATAGACATATATAGAATGTTCCACCCAACAACATCAGAATACACATTCTTCTCAGCAGCACATGGGTCATTCTCTAAAATACACCATATATTAGCTCCAGAACATGTTTAAACAAATGCAAAGGAGTTGAAATCACCCCTTGCATGTTACCAGATCACAGCACTTTGAAATTAGAAATTAATAATAAAAGATATAGCAAAAATCCCACAAACACATGGAAACTGAGTAACATACTCTTGAGTAATCAGTGGGTCACAGAGGAAATTAAAGAAGAAATTAAAAAATACCTACAAGAAAATAAAAATACAAAAAAAAAAAAGAAAATAAAAATACAGATACAACTTACCGGAATCTGTGGGATGCAATGAAAGCCATCCTCAGAGGAAAATTTATTGCACTGAGTTCCCACATCAGGAAAACAGAACGAATACAAATAAATAACCTGATGCTACACCTCAAACAGCTAGAAAAAGAAGAGCAAGTCAAGCCCAAAGCCAAATGAAGAGAAGAAATTAAAAAAATCAGAGCAGAAATCAACGCAATAGAGACTAAGAAAACAATCCAAAGAATCAACGAACCAAAGAGTTGGTTCTTTGAAAGAATAAATAAAATCAATAAGCCCCTAGCCAACCTTATTTAAAAAAGGGAAGAAAAAGCTCAAATTCATGCAATAAGAAATGAAAAAGGTAAAAATCACTACAGACTCTATAGAAATACAGAAGATCATCAACACCTATTTCAAAAACCTCAAAGGTTTGATGACACAGAAGAAATAGACAGATTCTTAGAAACATAGGAAGTACCAAAGTTAGATCAAGAGGATGTAAAACTGCTGAATAACCCAATCTCTATTAATGAAATTGAAAATGTAATTAAGTCCTTACCTACAAAGAAGAGCCCAGGCCCAGATGGATTCACTGCAAAATTCTACAAGAAATACAAAGAAGACCTAATGCTGACAATCCTCAAACTATTCAATAAAATCAAAAGGGAAGTAATCCTTCCTAAGTCATTCCTGGAAGCAAATATTACTCTAGTACCAAAACCTGAGACCCAACTAAAAAAGAGCACTATAGACCGATCTCCCTAATGAACACAGATGCAAAAATCCTCAATAAAATATTGGCAAATAGGATGCAGCAAATCATCAAGAAAATTATACACCATGACCAAGTGGGATTCATTCCAGGCATGCAGGGATGGTTCAACATACATAAATCAATAAATGTAACCCAACCTATCAATAAAGCCAAAAGTAAGAATCACATGATCATTTCTATAGATGCAGAAAAAGCCTTCGATAAGGTCCAACATTCATTCATGACAAGAACTTTACAGTAAACTGGAATAGATGGTCTTTACCTCAATATCATAAAGGCCATCTACAATAAGCCAACAGCCAGTACCATACTAACTGGCCAAAAACTGAAAGCCTTTACTTTAAAATCAGGCACAAGACAAAGATGTCCTTTATCACCACTCCTATTTAATATAGTACTGGAAGTACTAGCCAGAGCGATTAGACAAGAGAGAAAAATAAAAGGGGTAAAGATAGGAAAAGAAGAAGTTAAATTATCATTGTTTGCAGATGACATGATACTCTACATAGAAGACCCTCTAAACTACATTGAAAGACTCTTAGATATAATAAATAAATTCAGTAATGTAGCTGGATACAAAATCAATACTCAGAAATCAATAGCATTCCTATACACTAACAACAAAATCACAGAGAGAGAAATAGGAGAAGCCACACTCTTCACACTAGCAAGCAAAAAAATGAAATATTTAGGAATTACTCTTACGAAAGAAGTGAAAGACCTATACAGGGAAAATTATAATACACTGAAAAAAGAAATTGAAGATGATCTCAGAAAATGGAAAGACATCCCTTGCTTATGGATAGGAAGAACAAACATTGTGAAAATGGCCATTCTCCCAAAACTGTTATACAGGTTCAATGCAATCCCAATAAAAATACCATCAACGTATCTTATAGATCTAGAGAAATCACTCCTAAAATTCATCTGGAACCAGAAGAGATCTAAAATAGCAAAGGCAGTTCTAAGCAGCAAATGCAAGGCAGGAGGCATCACAATCCCTGACTTGAAGTTATACTACAAAGCAACAGTAGTAAAATCAACGTGGTACTAGAATCAAAACAGAGCCGAAGATCAATGGAATAGATTAGAAGATACAACCACAACTACAAACACACTCAACCACCTTATCTTTGATAAAAGAGCCAAGCAGGTTCACTGGAAGAATGACAGTTTCTTTAATAAATGGTGTTGGGAAAACTGGCTATTTGCCGAAAACTAAAACTAGACCCATGCCTATCACCATATACTAAATTAAAATCTAAATGGATCAAAGATCTGAATATTAAAACAGAAACACTAAATCTATTGGAAGACAAATTGGGTAGAAACCTTGAAGACATAGGGGTAGGCAGAAAATTCATGAACAGGACTCAAACCGCACGGGAAATACTTCCCAGAATCAATAACTGGGACCACCTCTTACTAAAACGTTTCTGCATGTCAAAAAAAATCTCCAGCATAGTGAAAAGAAAACCCACAAACTGGGAAAAGATCTTAGTGAACTCCCCCTCAGACAAGGGACTTTTGATTAAAACATATAAAGAATTAAACTCAGACCCCCAAAATTCAAAGATCCAATCCAAAAATGGGCATCTGAGATGAATACACACTTCTCAGATGAAGAAATACAAATGGCAAATAAATACATGAAAAAATGTTCATCATCACTGATCATTACAGAAATGAAAATTAAAACCACACTGAGACTCCATCTCACTCCTGAAAGAATGGCCAGGATCAAGAAAACCAACAACAAATGCTAGAGAGGCTGTGGGGAAAAAGGAACTCTCCTGCACTGTTGGTGGGAGTGTAGACTGGTACAACCTTTGTGGAGGTCAGTCTGGAGACTTCTCAAAAAGCTGAGATTGGAAGTCCCATTTGTTCCAGCTATTCCACTTCTAGGCATACTCCCAGAAGAACTGAAAGAATCATACCACAGTGATATATGCGCACCTATGTTTATAGCAGCACAATTTGTAATCGCCAGATCTTGCAAACAACCCAAGTGTCCATCAACTGAGGAATGGATAAAAAAGTTGTGGTATTTCTACACAGTGGAGTACTACTCAGCTATAAAGAAGGAACACATTGAGATATTTATCAATAAATGGACACAGCTTGAAACCATACTCATAAGTGAAATAAATCAAACTCGCATGGGTGAATACCGAAGTTTCCCTAGTGTAAGAAATGATTCAAATATATAAAAGTATGTGGTAATCATGATTCCCCATTATGTGGCCTTGAAGTCTTATAAAATTTTCACTTATTAATTGGAATGGCTTTATTCTGGGCTGCTTGATATTATTGCCTGTGATGAAATGAACAGCTATTTTGAAGAAAACAAGTCATCATAATAGCTAGTGCTGATTCAATGTCATCTTGTTTTGAAGCCCCACCAAACTATGGCTCTTCTGTCTCCATTGGTTTTATCATGTTGTACCTTGCTGGATTTTATTATATGTGATAGTATAAACAAAAATTGTTATAGTCAAAGAGATGATATAGAAACCATTGTTCGTTTTCTGTTAGCTCGTTCTAAATACCCTACAATGCTTTCATCCACTTGAATGGTTTTACACTGTCTTGATATGTTTGATGCTATAGTATACGAAGTTATATTCAAATATTTCAAGGAAAAACACACTATGGTAACTACTATTAAGTAGGGTTATTTGGTGGTGAAGCACTAGGTTGCTGAAACTGTCATGCTTTGACCTGAATTGCTATGTTATGTCCTCTTTTATCTCAATCTCTCCCTTATTCATTAAAAAATTATTTAGTTTTTTTTATTATTTTTTTAATTAAGGGGAAAAAAATCAAAAAAATTAGCAGGATATATTATAGTAAATTTTTTGATTTCCTATTAACTTGATTTGAAGTCCTGTAATACTCCCACTATCTTGTTTTAATTGATTAGACTCTGTTCTGTTCTGTATGATAGTATCAAGTTTGAGGGTATAGGCAACTACTTTGAAGGCAATAGGATTCACTATGATGTCCATTCTGGTTTGACTATTATCTTCTTTTCAAGTCCTGTAATGTTTACAATGTTTAGGTTTTATTGGTCTTGTTCTCTACTGTTTTGTTCAACTTTATAATATCTAATGAGATAGACAATTCTTTTTAAGGAAACAAGAGACAACGTTGATAACCATTGTTGATAATCTTATACTCTGTTTTTACATCATGTGCTATGTCTATCCATGGTTTTGACTGACAGCTTTGTTTTGTCATATTTGATTTTCTTCTCCTCCAGAAAAAAAAGTAATAAGAACTATGGGCATAATAAAACCCAAAATGTGTACATTTTATTGTAAAAAAGAGAGGAGGGGCTGGGGATTTAGCTCAGCGGCATAAGCGCCTTCCTTGCAAATGTGTGGTCGTGAGTTCGATACTTGGTACCGATAAAAACGAAAAAGACAAAAAAAAAAAGAGAGAGAGGAAAAAAAGTGCTCTAAAGGATATAACTGCAAGTGTGTTTAGGTGTGTTAAACAGACGACCATACTAATGTTTTTGATTGGATCATTGAACACAACTGTTTGTAGTCTCACTGTTTAAATGTTCACTTTGTATGCTTTGATCATGTGACTTGAGCAACTATGTCTAAGATGATAATGTGTAATCTATTAACTGGTGATTTCTTACTTGTTTTTTTTGTAGTTCTGTATTTCTTATACCCTTACACTGTTTTGTTTTGTTTTTATCTTTTTCCTTTTAAATAAAATAAAAAATAAAAAATAAAAACAAGGGAAGCGGAGTGAACGAAGAACGAGCAAATGGCCACCAGGACCGTCCTGGCTCACCGTCTCTGTCTGGACCCGAGTCAGCCTCTTCTCTGGTGCCCACTCTTCAGTCCTGTCCCACTGGGGTCTATTCTCCCTATAGCTCCCAGTAGGCAGCTAGGAAGAAATCGAACTGTGCAGCTCTATGTTCACTGTCCCAGAGGTGACTCTCACTGGGCCACAGCAGCCACAGCCAGACACCCTTAGTCTGCGAGCACCAAACGTCTTCCATCACCTCAGGAGCCACCCTGCTCCACCTCTGTGGGCTGAAATGCCTCGGCTGAGTCTCACTCATCCTTCATGCCTCTGTGTGAGGGGCCATGTCTTTCTTCAGACTAAATATTCTTCCTTTATGCTCCAAAAAGACCCCATACATGTGTCTTTTGTTACATTTTCAAAAATTCTGGGATATTAGGCCTCCATGTTCTCAGCAATTTTCAGCTTCTTGGTTGTTTTTTTGTTTTTTGTTTTTTGGGGGTACCAGGGATTGAACTCATGACCTTGTACTTGACAGGTTGGCGCTTATGCCACTGAGCTAAATCCTTGGTTAATTTTCAGCTTCTTGAGGGCAAATTCAATTTTCAATCATGTGTAATCCTATGCTCAGAATTCAACATGTAATTACTTACTGCTTGATACAGAAATACATAAATAGAATTAAATACATAAGTTACTTTTTAAAATCACCACTGAAAGTTTCTTTCTTTCTTTTTTTTTTCAAGACAGGGACTGACTACATAGTTCAGGCTGGACCTGAACTCACTCTGGAGCCCAGGCTGGCCTTAAACTTATGGCAAATCTCATGTCTCAACCTCCCAAGGTGCTGGGATTACAAGCATGCCCCACCATGCCTGACACTCCCCTCAAAGTTTCAAATGTGTCTTTCACACTTGTGTCTAGCACTTGGCTTACACACCTGAATTCTCTGTAGATGTTATTAAAGGCAAGTGAGGCTCCCAGCCTCTTGAAGGCATTGGGGTGAAGCGCAAGGCTGTACAGTCGCTTGAAAAGAGATTTGGTGTTTACTGGACTTTTTTCCTGCTGTTGTGGTGTTGTCTGCTTAATAGACCATTTAAGGAATTCTCGAATACACTGACCACAAAAGTCTCTTAAAGTACTGTCTATAGGATCCACAATTCCATCCTGAAACAAAACAAAGACAATATTATTTAACTTTTTAAAAATTAAGATTATTGGTAAATAATTATTGGTATACACTTTAGGTATACGTAACAATCACCTTCATCTTAGAAAATCTGTACTTGCACATGATATATATCTTGATTCTTTTTCCTCAGTTCCCCTACCCCACCTTCAAACCTCTTCCCTTCCTTATTCACAGAAGCTTTGTTTATTTTTCCTTCGGTTTTTTTGTCCCTTCCTTCCTTTCGCTCTCCTCCCTCCTCCGCCCTAGTTCCCCTTTCCATTTGAACACCTTCTTCCTGTTTCCCAATATCTATATTTTGATCCTTTCACTTTCAGTTTCTCACACCATGGAAGCAATGTGATACTTACACATGTGTCTGATTCATTTCACTTAAAAGTATGATCTCAGTGTGCATCCATTTAGCTAGAAATGTCTCAAAGTTTTAACCTTCTTTATGGCAATGTCATTTACCTTTGTAATCTATCTTACTTTTATAACCATAAAATGGCAAGTGAATACCCTTCCTCTATTCCTCCTATTCTCCATCTCCTTTTCTTTCTTTCTTTTTTTCTTTTTTTTTTTTTTTTTTTTTTTTTGAGATGGTCTCACTGTGTAGTTCAGGCTGGCCTTGGACTCACTCTGTAATCTAGGCTGACCTCAAACTCACAGCGATCCTCCTGCCTCAGCATCTGAGTGCTGAGACGAAGGCAGGTGCTGCCATGCCTGGCTATCTTCCTATCCAATGCTCTACCAGTTTCACTTCAAACAATTAAAATTCAAACAGGACCAAGTCCATGGCTACACACCAGAAAACTTCATTTATTCTCCCTGATACTTTGGTCAACTCCCATTGTCTGCAGCTCATCTCAAACTTAATAGAAAATGGAATACAAATGCAAACTCAAAGCACTTTGGAAGCATGGAATTAGATGTTTGAATAAACTGTGTTTAACTGAAGTTTTTGATTGTAAGGTGAACATATAAGAAAATGACAGGTTTAAATACAGATAAAGTCAAATAAGGTAATACTTAAAGAAATCAAATGTGAAGTTATCTGCACAAGTTCAAAATAAAATAAGAGAGATTATGGTAGCCATGGCCAATTCCCTATCGTCATGCTGTGAAGTCCAGTAATGCTTATTATTCTTTGTTTAGAGTGGTTTTAGTCTGTGTAGTATTATTTCATTTCAATATATATGAAGGTATAGTCAGCTTTTTTGAAGACAACAAGAGACCTTATGGTAGTCATTGTTGATTTCCCTACTGTCTGGTTTTGAAGGCCTACAATGCTTTCATTCTCCTGTTTTGATCGGTTTTAAACTATTTTGTTTTGCTTGAATTCATTGTGTGTGAAGACACAGACAATTATTTCAAAGAAAACGAGACATTATAATAGCCAATGTTAATCTCCTGTTGTCTGGCTTTGAAATCCTGTCACTTGCATTATTTTCTTCTAATCTGCTTTGTTATGTTTTGTTTTATCCCCTTTAAAAAAAAAAGACACTGAAGGATACGATATTAAGTTTAAAAAGCATATCACATAATTTTCTACTATAAATTTGTACTCAAACATAGTAATAGCCAGCTTTATGGCTTAGTGGCTGCAGCTGGGAGATACAGGAAGCAATCTTTGTGTTAACTCTTGTTATGTCTAACGGTAAGATGTGTGCACCTGTGCAAAAGCACCAACCTGGGATTTTCATTCACATATTGTAGTGGTTTTGATCTGTTGCATCTAACAGTTTTTGCATGTTTGTCTGAGTATCAAGGGAAGTAAAATACATCCAACCAATTCTGTTACGTAAATATGTACTTTACCATAATGGAAAGTGGGCTGGCCCACAGTAGCTAGGAGTGAGGACAGCAGGAACCCATTTGTCATTCACCTACTTGGTAGACAAAGGAAAGATGTGCACAGGAGCTCCAAAGTAACTACAAGTATGCATTTAGGATTTGTTTTTTAAAAGTTTTCTTTTGATTTTTCTGTTACAAACAGCCCAATTCAGTACAATGGCACATGAAAAACCAGATCTGCAAGTTTTGGAGAAGCTAAAAATGAAGCATCAGGTTACTTATACACAGACAACCTTGGCCATATAAGCCAAAGTTCCTATGATAGTGAAATGGAGCAAGAACTGACCAACACAGACACAGAGAATGAAGACCTCCCTGACTCAGATGACAAAGAAATCAACAATGCTAGTACAGATCTGACTAGTTGAAATGGTACAAAATAGTCACACAAACAAATAGAAAGGTCCAATCTTATAACTAGTCTGGAAACATAGTTGAGGATCTTGGCAGGGGTGAAACCTATTGGATGGAATGCCAGTATGAAAATCATTCAATTTTGTTCACAGACAAAATGCCACAAGATGATGTGAAATACACAAATGATGAAATACAAGTAAATTGTTCTGTATGCACCAATAGCCATACTCCAAAATGTGTTTATTATGGCCACTTCACTATGAAAGCATTCATAGGTCTGCTTTACTCAGGAGGGCTTGCTCATGGAAAGAATGTAAAAGACTTACGGCTCTGGGCTTGAGGTCTGTAGAGTAACAGCGACACTGAGGAGATACAGTGTCCTTCAAAATTGCCTGAGGTGTGTTGACAAAGTCACCAACCAAGAAAGAAAAACAACTGACAATTTGGTTACTAGCCACTTACTGTTTGACAGTTTTATTTCAAAAGATCAAGCAATTTACACACCATCTGAATATAGGTGGTTGCTATAGCATTAGGCAGTATATTAGGGTAGTGTGGCTTTTATAGTTTAAAGTAGGGAAGAGGAAGAAAAGGGAATGACTCAGCTCCTTTGTTTCTAATGATACTAAAACCTCAACAAAACTGAAGCCTGAGATGGTAGCTTTTTACAACAAAACCAAAGGCAGAACAGATGTACTTGAGTTATGCAGCAACTAAGATATCACTCAAAACACGAAGCATTGGCCAATGGTTATGTTTTACTTGATCCTAAACACACATGGCATAAATAATCTGATAGTTTACAAAGAAAATAACAAAAGTGAAAAATATTATGGAGAAATTTTCTTAGAGGATTGGGACTGGAATTAATAGGAGATTATTTACAGCAGAGGACGAACAAGATGTTTTTACCCAGGAACCTAGGCAAAAAAACTATGGTGCACACCGGTGAGCAGACAGGTGAACAAACAGGTGCAACATCACAAAGACCTATTACGAAGACAGGAAAACCAAAAAGATTGTCAACTGTGCCCTACGACAAGGACAGGAAAACACAAGGAAACGTGCTATCAGTCTAAGCAATACTTGTACATAGAGCATGCAGCTGTCATGTGAAAGTCTTCACATGTGAGTGTTGGCAAAGATTATTTCTGTGGTTGACCTTTATTTATATTTACGTTGTAGTTCATGTAGGTTTTTATTTTTGATGTTATCATTTAGGTTTTATAAATAAAAGACTGATATGAAAATGCTGGCGTCTACTCTAAGCACTTATTACATATTTGATGTTTTATTTTATTGATATCTTATTCTTCTGCTAAGTGTATGTTGTAACTATAGTGGAAAGCTCCCAACCAAAGAGGAAGATGAGAGATGACAAGATTGGTTTGCCATGTAGGAAAGGGAAGCTAAGCACGTGCTGTCAGTGTGAGAGGTTTGCATGGAACATGTAGTTATCATGTGTGAAGACTGTGTTGGGTATGACAAAGATTTTGTTGTATGATTGTACTGGTATTTTCATATGCTTGTTGTTTTTTAGACTTTGTATAGCAAAAAACAGTTGATTTTGAAAATCTGGTAGGTTTTTTTGTGTGTTTTTTGGGGGGACAGGCTCTCGCTATGTAGTTTAGACTGGACTTGAACTCACTACATAGCAGAGGCGGGCCTTGAACTCACTGCAATCCTACTGCCTCAGCTTCCTGAGTGCTGGGATTACAGGAGTGTACCACTGTGTCAGGCTTTGATGTTTTTGTAAAAAGCCATAAATATTAAAAATTCAATACTTTATTTTGTGATTTTTTTCCTGTTAAGTACTATTTCATGTAGTAAAACTCATTAAGTTAAAATTAATAATTCATCAATAGAAATGTTCTAAAGAATAAATGTGGATACTGTACACTCACAATAATGTGCCTTTGACACAAAGTTGGTGTTATGCCCCACTAGAGGTTAGCTGACCACACTGCCTCTGTCCTAAGTCAACAATGACCAAATCCTAAGGACTCTGCCTCTGTCGTCTCATTAGGGTCCTATGTAAAAGCTAAGCTGCTACATCTAGGGTGGGCCCATTAGGTGCTGATGCAGGAGAACACTGGATAGAGTCAAAAATTCCTTTTAGTATTATTACGAGTATTAAAAAGTGAATCACTGTAACTCAGTAGAGCATCCTTACTCCTCACAGTCTCAGCACCTCCCTGCACGCATCCTCAATGCTGACATTTGTCAATGTGTAAGTACCATCCCCCAAGCAGGGACAAAAACACATAAGAACTAGTATTTGGTTGCAGATATCTCAAGTATCAAAATAAATATGACATCATATTCATTAAAATGGAATAATAAAACAAATATAACATAAAAAAATAAGACAAAATGATCTTACTAGAGGTTACATTTTGGTATTTTAACAGGTAACTTTTCCTGAAGATCTAAATACACATTAAGCCAATGAGAATCACAGAAAAAGAATCTATTACTCACCAATATGGTTTCTAGTAGGGCGACGGTATCTTGACTTTCAAATTTCTTATTGTTAGTGAACCAGTGAATCAGCTGCATAACAAGTGGCTCATATAATTGCCTGGTCACCTGAAGAAATAGTATCACTGGATTTTATTTCCTTCATGGTAAATGAACACTGGAAATTAAATACTTACATGGCACTTGCAGTGGGACAAAATGAAACAAAATTACCACTACTACTTTTTTCCAGTTCTATTTTATGATGAATCCTTCTATCTGTGTCTCCACTTTCTAAGAGTTCAGCAAAGAAAAACATGTATACCAAAGCTCACTATTCCTCTAATTAGAAGAACAATTTTGGGTAGATATGTTTTGTTTTAAACATTCATCTTTATTAATTTGATCTTGAGTGTGCACACAAAGTATCCTGGATTAAAGAGAAATTACTCATTTTGCAAAGCAAATAATGTTCTATGGTTTACCAGGATAGCCACCAAGACAAAAGAAAAGCCAGATCAATAAACTATACATACAGACCTCAAAGCCTGTGGCACAGGCAGAAACACAGAATAAGAGATTTAATCTGTTTACACAAAGGAGTTGGCAGCTTTAACTACCAAGGAACCACTCCTAGCCATAGACCTACCGGGTGTTGGGATCCAAAGTACCAGAATGCATTAATGCTTCACACAGAGCATGGTTCAGGTGGATATATATCATCCTGTTAAAGCTGGACGTGATGGCACAGCCCCCTAATTCCAGCATTCTGGGAAGCTGAGGTGAGAGGATCCCAAATTCAAGCCCTCCATGGGTAATTCAGTAACTCAGTAAGAACTATCTCTAATTTTAAAAAAGGCTGAGGCTGTAGTTCAGCGGGAAGGCCTGAGTTCAGTCCTCAGTAGGAAAAAACAAAACAAAACAAAACAAGGTACTATGAAATCATTCCTATTTACCAGCACCAATCAAAGGCTTTTTAAGCTTTGGAAAGGCCTGATGCTTTAAAAATCCATTTTACGGTAAATGTCCAGCTTTAACTATAAACCCGACTTAAACATGGTGCATCTTAACACACAACTGGACTGCGTTCATTCATACATACGTTCTGCAGAATTTTCCATCTGTATTTATTAAGCTTTGTGCTCCTTTTTTATGTTCATGCCCTGATTGATAAGATAAACTGACAAGATTTCTCTATTTTTCTGCTTCAAGGCAATAATGGAGGATTTGTCTACGGAATCATGGCAGTAATGGATTTGTCTATGAAATCATCAGGAAATGGCCATTTCTTCCATGCCTCCCAGCAGAGGAGAGGTCTTTCCCATTCCCTGAAATACTGAGTCCACCCCTGAGGAGGGTGATAGGTAGGCCTCCAACGGGTACCTAGACTCTTGGTAGCCATAAGTAGGACAGTGGTTCCACTTCATATCCCCACGTCGCATCCCAACTGAGTTAATCAGAGTATCTAGGATAGCAGCCAGGCAATGATCTTTTTAAACTTTATTTTTAATACTATGCATTTATCATACATATTGGTCACATTCATCATAGGGAATGGCTGCACCTTGAGACCATACTTTGAAGTGAAATAAATCTGACAAATACATTTAAATATCTCACTGCTCCTCCTGTATGAGAAACCAAAAGCATAAATAAGAACAATATTAGTTTTTAAAGATCTCTCGATGACAGCGATATGCAGCAAGCTCTGCTGGCCTTGAAGGAGACCACACTTTAAGTTTTGAAACTGTTTCAGATCCAAAATCAGGCACTTACCTGATCCACATCACACGCAAGGCGAAGGAGCACGGGAAAAGTGTGCTTGTAGAGCTGGTACAGAGGCGGCAAACCCTGCCCACTTTCAGGTATCTGAGTGGCTTTTCCCAACATAAACATGACCAGGCTGTGTAACAGTTCACAAGCTGCCACCTAAAACAGGCCAGGGGTTCAACAGAGTTTAAATTATCATGTTCACAAGAGAGTTGGAAATGGTATTCAATTTAGACCTTTAAGAAAAACTTATAAGGATAGCCATAGGTAATCCAAATATAAAATTGTCTGGAAGAACTTCTTGAATAACATTAAGGTTTCTGTTCACTTTCATCTCTATCTAGGAGTTAAGAATTGAAATGTAAAAGCTTTAGATACTGAGACTATTCATAAGAAATATATTTCAATGCTACCACATTACAGAACTGTACAATCCTGCTTCACTTGTAAGCACGATCGCAACAGTTTTACTAAATGTATTTTTAAAGCCCTTCCAATATTTACACATTAAAATGAGATTTTATCTGTTTCTAAGCACTCAGCCTAAAAGGAAAATAAACAACCAATTATCACATTTAAATATCTTTTTACTTCATTTTTCATTATGAAACATGTCTGGCACATTAACACTTTGCCAGGTTAGTATTTATTAAGGAAATTTATGTTTAACTTGCCCTTATCAATGGTGTCTACTTCTTTCTAGTTACAGAAAATATAAAATTACTGATATTGGGATGGCTAGCATATATTGTCTATGTCTTAACCAATACTATCTATTTTAAAAACAATTGACATAAATAATGAATGAAAAACAAAGTACTTTAGTTTGTCTATCACTAGTTGAAAGAGCCAATTCAGTGACTCGAGGCAAGAACACATCCAGGTAGATGACTGGCTTCATCTCTCTGAAAGGCACCGCAAAACTGAGCCTTTTTTCTCTGTCCCATGCCACACACTTCTTCATCTTTTCATCTGAGGATGCAGCTGGCAAAGAAGAGTTAGAAAAAGAGATTTCACCATCAAAACCTTCCCAGTACCAACTGTTGTACCTCTCATTACTTAAATCTGTGCTTTTAAACTCTTTAAAGTATCTTATTTGGGACACATCCCAGCTGTTGGTGGGAATGTAGACAAGGTGCGACGACTTTGAAAAACCACTGTGGAGATGCCTCAAAAAACTATGACTAGAGATTTCAATGGACACAGCTATTCCTCTTCTTGGTATCTTTACAAAAGAATTAAAATCATCACACAGCAGTGATATATGTGCACCTATGTTTACAGCAGCAAAATTTGTAATAGCTAAATTTTGGAAAGAATCCAAGTGCCCATCAATAAAGGAATTGGTAAAACGTATTTTTTTAATGCAATGGAGTACTATTCAGCCATAAAGATGGATAAACTTGAGACATAGTTAAATGAATGGACTTTGAGACAATACCTTTAAGTGAAATAAATTGAATATGTGTGTAAATATTGCATTACATCTGTAGTGTAAGACACTGAAAGTGTACATAAGAACCAAAATGTATAATAGATATTGTGAAATAAGAACTAACTGTTCGAGGGGAAAGGGGAATTTGGGGGAGGAAAAAAAACAAAAAGACAACCTACTGGGGACCCCTTCTATCTCTTTCTCAGACAGAAGCTTTCTTTCTCTCAATAAATATATTCTGTACTTAACCCTGGTTGTTTCTAAAATTCATTCTTTAATTTTAGAGAACATGAACTCGTACTGGACATCCAGTAGGTTGGGAGTTCTATCCTCTGTATCATGTGGAGGTCCCACTGAGATCACTGGATGGAGATAAGAGTTTGTTTTTGTTCATAAACCCTGGACTGGGATTTGTTTAGGTAGCAAATTTTTATGCTTCAACATTTTGCTTTGTTTTTGTCTACTACTTATAATTACTTGTGATAACTGCTTGTGATTTGTCTTTGCCCATTGTTTATCATTGCCTTGTCTCTTAGAGTTTGGTTAATATAATGATAAATCTAAGTTAAAACATGGGAAGGATTTTAGGTTATGACATTTCTTTCATGGGGCATTTTTGTTCTTATTCAATTCTTGTACATGTTACATTTAAATTAGTTACTAAATTCACTGGTACTCCTTACTTGACTTTATTTAGATAATAATGCTAGAAAGAGTCACATTAGAATGTCCCTTATAGATTTTAATATCAACTTTTATAAAATGGATCTTCTTAAATCAGAAAAAAAAAGATAAAGTGGAAACAAAGCTTTGTAAACAGGGAAAGGGGAATGCAGTTGAAAAGAGAAGAGGGAAATGAGAAAAAAAGAACTAAGATATATCATATACAGATACAAATTCCCCATGATAAATGTGATCACTATACACCTAAATTATATCAATAAACCTAATCAAAAAAAATCACCTTGATCATTTCTTTTTTAAACATGCTACACATATAATATTAATACTGATGTACTATTTCTGAATTTAACTTATGTAACATTTTTCAATCAAATCTAATTCTGGAATACTTAAATTCCGTGGGAATTATTTAAGCAATTTTTTTGCAAAAGTGATAAAAGAACAACATTTATAATAAAACACTCCTTTTAAAAATGTTTTCTTATTTTCTACTCCCCTAGATAATCAAGAGTCACTGTATATTTAACATCAAAAGCAAAGACAGATCAGTTTTTACTAATCAAAAATGTTAATTGTCGGGGCTGGGGATTTAGCTCAGTGGCATAAGTGCCTGCCTTGCAAGCAGGCAGTCGTTAGTTCGATCCCCGGTACCGATTAAAAAAAAAAAAATGTTAATTGTCACCAGGGATTTAGCTCAGCGGCAAAAGCACCTGCCTGGCAAGCACGAGGTCTAGTTCAATCCCTGGTACCAAAAAAAAAGTTAACTATCATAAAAACAATACAAAATATTCTCATACTAAAAATACTGAGCTTTTTTTTTTTTTTTGTCTTTTTCCTTTATATCGGTAAGAAAGCTAAATTCCCTGGTACAAAGTTTAATACAGAAAAGAATGTCAAATTAGCTGTGTTTCAAAATGGAAAACACGCTTAACAAGAATCAAGGTTAAGCATTTGCTCTCTTAGTGTACTAATTATTCCAACTGCACAACTACAGTCCAAGCAATTTTTTAAGTAAAATGTCTTACTCTCTATAACATATGAAAATATGCAACTTACCCATAATAATGAGGATCAGAAAATACTGTGATCTTTATACGTTCAAATTAAAATACAACTATAGCTACAGAGATTAGTTTAAGAGAAAAGGTTTACCTGTTACAAGGTTTTTGTTTATATGTCCTCCTAGAGATCCGAGCATTTGTACTACTCTAATTCTTATCTCTTCCAAGGACACTGCTTCATTCTGCAAATGTGTATAATTGTATATATGTGATAACTCAGTTAAAAATTAAAAAGAGGAATAAAAAACTACTTTCCCATCCTCCCTGTTGTTAATGTCTGCCTTCACAGCAGTACTGTTCATTTTACTGCAAATTTATGAAAGAAATTATCTCTTCAACTTTCCCAGTTGGATATCTATTTCCTAGAGTCATGGTTCCAAACCTCTTGAGAAGATCCTTTACACTCATTAATTATCAAATACTCTTTAAAGAGCTTTTGTTTGTATTAGTTGTGCTCATCATTATTTACTGGATTAGAAATTACAATTTTAAAATTATTCATAATTGTTAAACTCAACAAATTACATGTTAACAAATGATATACTTTTATGAAAATTAAATTATTCTAAAAAACTCTCAGAGAGGTGGCTCTGCTTTACATCAGTGCAGAGCCCTTCAGTCTGGCTCCCCGTGAGCTATGGGGTAGAGGATGCAACAGGGAGAGGGAAGAGCATTTTAATAGTCTTTTAAAATAACTATTTGTTCTCTGACACTACACCAAAGCGGTGAACTACTGCTCTCTGAAACATTATTTACAATGTGGAATGTGAATCCTTATCACTTAACTTCACATACGATTTTGTTACCTAACTTTACGTAACTATTATGGTAAAATCCATCAGTTTTATCTTGCAATTTTTAGCCTTTGCATGATTTGGTAACATCAAAACATGAACATCTTGCTCATCTGCACCTGCCAGTTCTCTGGCTCAGGTAGACCACCCAAATGTAGACATATTTCACTGTTTGTGCAAAAAATCGTATTTTTTAGTATCATTGTTGATCTCAAAGGGAAACTCAGAAGCTATCAAACTTGCTGTGACAGTCACACATTTCCCATAATTTTAATTTTTACTTAAAATTAAAGGCTTGACTTTGATCATTTCAAAGATGTGTCTTATGTTTTCCTTGAGGTGACAGGTTCACTTCACTCATTTAGAGAAAGTGTCTGTCAAATATGCGCCCCTGAATCACCAGTGTCTGTTAACTGCCCTTTCAAGTAAAAATGATGTCCTGAAGGAACAGGCATCAGGTACCTGAAAAGGAACTTTATTTACAAGACCTGAGATATGCTCAAGTCATTTGTTCCACTTTGCTTATATATAATAAAATTACTACAAAATTTACACAGCCATTTCTAGTTTTATGTAAGTCTTTCTATTTTTAGCATCAATTTTAAATTGAGAAGTTTAAAATTGAGAATTTTAAATTTCAAATTTTAGTTTTTACTTCATACCAAAAATAGTTCTCCCAAAATAAGTTAATTTTCTTTATTTGTATCATTTTTCATATAACAACATATACCTCATCTCAAAAAAGTCAGTCAAGAAATCACCAGAAGCATATGCATGCACACATGCACTCATGCGTGTCAAAGATGTACACACACATCCGGCACACACTGAACTCAACAAACAGATGCATTTAAGAATGAATCAGGTCAGGTGTGGTGGCACAAACCTACAACCCCACCACTTGGGAGGCTGAGGCAGGAGGATCCCCATGAGTTCAGTACCAGACTGGACTATGTAGTGAATTTGAGGCCAGCCTAAACTATATAGCAAAACCCTGTCTTGGGAGAATAAAAAAAAAGAATGAATCAATCTTATACACTCTTGATAACTTTGCAACTCACTGAATTTGAACCATATTGTCTTTCGTTAGCCACTAAATACATATTTTTTTCCTTTTATTTTTTTCTTTCTTTTTTTTTGGTCACTACTGGGGAACTAAACCACATTCAGCTGTCTCTGAAGCCCTTTTCATTTTCCATCATGAGATGGGGTCTCACTAAACCACTAGGAGGCTCAAGATGGGTTTAAACTTGTGGTCCTCCTGCCTCAGCCTCCCAGAATGCTGGGATCAGAGGCGGGTCCAGCTCACTAAATACAACTGATGGTAGGAATAAGCAGGCAATCAAGATCAACACAATAAACCAAACACCAACATAGTTTATATTTTGATTGCCAAAAACATAGCAAAATTATTTCTATATTGTACCCTAATTTGTACATGAAACCGAACAATGAGGATTTTTACTTTGTACAAGTGTTAGTATTTAATATCTGCATCATTTAAGGTAAAGGAAATGTAAGGTTTCTTACTGATGGCAGATTCTTGGTCTTTTTCAGATGCTTCAGCACAGCATTACTGAAGCCTTTCTGTGCAGCCTGAGAAAGTGCTGACACCTCCCAGATGTTTTTGGTCTCACCTGTTAGCAGGAAACAAAAACCAGTTTTCAACATCATTCATTCTCACCTGACTAAAACTTGGAGTAACATACATTACCAAACAGAAACATTAATCTGAATTATATAAAAACTAAAGTTTCTAGACCATAAAGTGGCTGCTGTCTTGTTTTTGAATGCCACTGTCCCCTGGAAGGAAGCTCCTGGCTTGGGCAGACCTGCCCTGGAAAGAGCCTGGATGTATCCTGTGGTGCCAGGAGCCAGCCCGCATACCTTACCCTCTGCCAAAGCTGTGACAGCCCAGCATCAAAGTCAACCTGCTGAGAAGTACAAATCTGCACCTCCCTCCTGATACAGACAGATGGGAAAGAGGAAGCAGGACGGCAACACTAGAAAAGTGGGAAATCACAGCACTATCACAGTAATAGCAAAGCAGGAAGAACTGTCAAAGGAGGGGTGAAAACTCAATGAAAAACAAGGATATTTATGGTATTAAAGTACCTTTCCAATAAATGACCGACCAACCTTTTCTCCTCCCTCTCCTTCTCCCCCACCCCGTCCACTTCTCTTTTCACTGTGAGCTCGAGGCTAGCCTGGGCTACAAAGCAAGACTGTCTCAAAAAAACAAACAACAACAACAAAATTACAACTTTGCTGTGGCATTTCCTCCTTAACTCTCTGAATACTTCCTTGTTTTCTAGATGTTTTCCAGAAAAAAATTTCTAGGCTCATGTTGCTACTTTTCCAGACCCAAGCAGTAGTGGAACCAAGCAACACTGGTTCCTTTTAATGAAAAAATACATTGACAAACCATGATCCCAGATGCCAGATTGGCCCACTACTATTTTTTTTTTAAAGATAGTCTTACAACGTATTCCAGACTAGCCTGTACAATGTACTATGTAGTGCAGGGCAACCTTGAACTCATGGTGACCCTCCTGCCTCAGCCTCCTGTGTGCCACCATGCCTGGCCTTGGCTCATTTCTATTCAGCTGTCTCCACTCCCAGTAAGCAGAAGTAGAATATATGCAGAGAAGCATGGGCTCCACACACACATATCTGCATTTCTTTCCATATTTACTTACACATATCTTATATGTACTCAAATATAATTGTGCAGAATGGGCACAGAGAGAAAGAGGGCAACAGCAAGAGCACGGGCACAGGAGAAGGCGGAAGAGTTCACGCAGATTCACCCACGGCCACCCAACATCACAGGCTTCCTTCCGGCTTTGTGTCTTTCTGTATTTGCAGCTTCCCTTCTTCAACAGTGGGAAATCTAGCTTCCACGATCCTCGATAAATTTATTTGTTCAACTCCCTGTCTGTGATCAAGCAACCATCCCCGTTCTCCTCCTCTCCATGACTGAATCTCACAGCCTACTCAGCTATATGAGAATGTGGGTACCCTGTCCTGCTGGGGCTGTGACCCAATGCCAGCTGCCCCTTAAGTGATCCCTCTTCACATTCTTCCAGAGGACCACAGCATCCTCTGCCACGCTACCTTCCTCTGCACCACTCCTGAAGGCCCCAGGCCTGAAGCTTAAGATGAGACGAGGGGATCTCCGATTACTGATTCACTGGACAAAAAACAGAAACTTTACTACTACAAAAGCATGGAGCATACGCATGCTGCTGAAGTGGTCAGAATGGACAAGAGCAGCAACATGTCAACTACTGTCCTGTGCCCTGGGGAAGACACAGAATCAACTCTTGAGTGTCTCTGCCAAAGAGTCACAGCCTGAATCTCCTCAGACAAACCCACAGGAACAGCATTCCACAAATAACTGCCAATAACCTTCAAAATGTCAAAGTGAGAGCTAAGAAAACTTGAAGAAATGGAGTACAATAAGTAAATATAATGCATGATCCTAGACTGGATTCTGGACCAGGAAAAACATAGCATACAAATACACTAACGAGACAACTGAAAGATCTGCACAGAGAGCACAGATGAGAAGAGTACACATCTATAGTATGTTTCCTGGTTTGATAAATGGCATAGTGATTATATAAAAGAAGGTGTAGGGGCCGGGGATTTAGCTCAGCAGCATAAGTGCCTGCCTGGCAAGCATAAGGACATGAGTTCAATCCCCGGTACCAAATAAAAGGAAGTGTTTGCTCTTAAGAAATACACAATAGCTGGGCATGGTGGCTCACGCCTGTAATCCCAGCACTTGGGAGGCTGAGGCAGAAGGATCGTTGCAAGTTTGAGACCAGCCTGGGCTACAAAGTGAGCTCAAGGCCAGCCTGAACTGCATAGTGAGACCTTATCCAAAAAGACAAAAAAGAAAAAGAAAAGAAAAGAAATACACAATGAATTACTGAGGTGTAAAGCTTAATAAAGGGTACACACATACACATATACACACAAAGGAAACTATAAATAGCTGGCAAAGGATTTACAAAAAATGTCATGTATAAACATATGCTTGATCTCAGCGAGAATCCCAAGAAGTGGTTGATGTATAAATACAAACACATGTCACACATTACACAAAGACAAAGAAAGTGCATTGATAATGCAAATGATACAAAACATTGCAATCACTAGAGAAACTGAGTAGAGTATACATAAGCCCTTTTTCCTGTTAAATGTTCTGGAAGTTTTATACCATATCAAATAAAAAGCTACTAAAAATAACAACATGATATGTTTTTCTTTGTTATTTAATTTTGCTTATTCCATTTTACCATTGATATGTGTCTGCAGCACACATCTACTAACAAACAGATCCTTTGCTGCAAAGAATTACAGTAACTTTCCTTACTAATCTACAACACAAATCTTTTAGCGAGATAATTAACTGAGTAAAATTCAAACCAGCAAATAAAAGCGCTATACTTTTGTTACCACAAATATTCATTTTTAAACTCAGTCTATAAATTTTACATGATATATTCAAATAGCAACAAGTTAAACAAATTGTAAATGCCTAAGTAAATTATCAAGATAAACTAGTATTTTTTTTCCTCTATAACTGCTACTGTTTATGTAAAATCTCCCCAAAACCTCTTTCTTCATAAGTTCTGCATGTACACTGAGGATGTCACACACACACACACAAACACACACACACACAATACAGTAAATGAAATCTGTCATACAACTTTCACTTAATGTTTCTAATCCAATACTCAATAATTCAATAATGGTTCACATGGGTTAAACTTCACAAATTTATTTCTACTATGAGGGTAGCACAACTCTGGCCAATACGTCAGTCTTTCTTCCATCTGAATCCTTTTGCTGGCATCTGGTAATGACACCTCTTTTCACTCTGGTTTATGTACATTTGTTACCACTGACTATGAGTACTACTTTTCTTAATTAGCATTTTGTCCAAATAGTTTTTTTCTAAACCTATGTGCTCTACAATGACTTTCTTTCAATTCTTCAACTATATCTAGATGAACTGGGAGAGATTATAAAAGTACCAAGCATATTTCAAAATCAGTTTCAAATTTTGAGAAGTTGTACACAGTCTTAATTATCACACTGCTATTTTAATCACAACACAAATTCCAATTCTTCTAAGCTTCACCTGATAAGGTAGAAGTCTTCAGGTATCCATCAAGGCAGGGGAGAATGTCTTTGTAATAAGGCTGAATTATGCTCTTGCGGATGTGAAGGGACCATTCTTGGAGGGCATTCATACCTACTTCTGCCAGTGGGGTGTAGCTCAGGCCCAACTTGAAAGCCATCTACATGTGCCAATACAAAGACAGTAAACTGAAACATGGGGAATTTAAGACTTAACCAAAAAACAGCACTTAACTTGGTCTCTAGTTCACATGCCCTTTAATTTCTGGACCCCAAATACCGCTGAAATTAAGTGGATACAGTGCATGTCCATGAGGCTGTGGTTTACTGCCAACTCTCAACCCATGCAATGCTTTGTGTATCAACCTGCAAAGGGTACTCAGAGAGGCCATGCCAGGAACCCCATGCCCCAGGGCTGGGAAGCGGAAGAAGCACAGACTAAGCCAGGGATGTCTCCAGGTACGGTCTGACGGCCAGCACAAGACCTGGATACTTGAGTGCTTTTTTTCTGATTTCTGAAACAGGGTCTTGCTATGTAGTTAAACAGGCCTTGAACTCACTACGGAGCCCAGGATGGTTCAAACTCAGAGTCGGTCTCCCAACCTAGCCTCCTCAGTGTTGCAATTACAGGCATGCAGCACCCACCTGGCTTGAATGTTCTTTAGGAAGCATAATTTTGAGGACAAATGAGTCTGCTCAAGAACATGAACCTACCTGCAAAGCAGGGACGTAAGCTTTCATATCAAGTTCAATGATGACATGTGGCAGGGATAGGACAAAGGTCAAACAGGAGGCTAAAAGTTCATCTTTGTACTGCTTCATTTTAACTGATACCTTAACAAGAAAGAAGGAGTTAGTTCCATGTAGCTCAATAAAGCCTACAATTTGAAAATCAACTGCAGGGCTGGGGATTTAGCTCAGCAGCATAAACGCCTGCCTGGCAAGCACGAGGTCATGAGTTTGATCCCCAGTACCACCAAAAAAAAAAAAAAAGAAAATCAATTGCAATGTGTTTATGCTATTTTCAAATATGAAAAAACATGTAAGCTTTGACATGACCACACTGACTTACAAACTAGCACTCATTTCCAGAAAAAGTTAATTTGTAGAATTATTTTATTCTTCTTACGTGTCCTTTTTTTTTTTTTAATTTCCAAGCCAAGGTCTTGCTATGCAATCTATGCAGTTCACGCTCACTCTGAATTCACTGTATAGTGCAGGCCATCATCGAAACCATGGCAATCTTTGGCCTCAGTCTCCTGAGTGCTAAGATTACAGACATATGCCACCACACCTAGAAGAATGTGTTCCAGTTGTCACCACTCAATTATTTTAAAGAACATTCAAAGGACTTCTTTTTTTTTTTTTTCTTTCTTTCTTTTTTTTGGTACTGGGGATCGAACTCTCAACCTCACACTTACCACACAAATGTTTGAACCGTCAAGCTAAATCCCCAGCCCTCAAAGGACTTTGAAGCACAATATGTCCTGTATTAGTTTTTCAGTATCTTACTTCCAATCTCAATTTAGCAATTTTTAAATAATTAGATCACTTAAAATCACTAGGTATTTTTCATTATACATTCATTTAAAAATAGTCCATGAATACTATGATAAATCACTTGAAATTTACCTCTTTGCCAAACTTTGCAAATAAAGCAAAGCAAGAATACTTTTCTGGGTCCTCAGGAGAGTGTTTCAAACTCTTTGGACTAACTCCCTGTCAAAAAACAGCAAAATTAGTACACTGAACAAGAGTCAGCCAAATATCCTAATCTGGCAGTTCTCAACATTTTCCCCAAAAGGTGAATTCATTTCTCTTTACCAAAATCTAGTGAAGACTGGAAGGGGAGATTAGGGTCCAGGCACAAGCAAGGAAGAGAGGAGGTCACAGACTGGTCAAAGGCTGCCATTGGGCAAGGCTAACTCCATCCCTCCTCCTCTATCTTCCTGTGAGTTATGGTTACACTCCGGGAGACCTATCACCCTGTGATTGTCCAGGTAGTCTCCTCCTGGAACTCAATGAAGCTTCAGGAACGCTATTCCAGTCATCCTTAAAACTCCCTACGAACCAGGATCACCTGGATGACTTGTAGTACACATCACCAAGCCCTGCTCCCAAAGCTTTTGATTAGGTAAATCCAGAGTGTCTAACTTCCTAGGTAAAGCTGATGCTGTTGGTCTCAGGACCTCTCTCTGAGAGGTCCAGCTAATCTTATGTAATTAACCAGGTGCTTAAAAATCTGAGCAGAAAATGTGGCTGTATTTTTAGTGATTCAACTGATACACATTAAGCGGTATGTGTGTTATACTGGGGACTGAACCCAGAACATTCTCCCACTGACCTGCATCCCCAGCCCTTTGATTGTGAGACAAAGTCTTGCTAAATTGTCCAGGCTGCCCTCAAACTCGTGATCCTCCTACCTCAACGTCCTGAGCAGCTTGGATTACAAATGCATCCTTAAAAATTAATTAACCATGCAAAGGTTTACATATTTTAAAAATATATGATAAAATTAGTAACTTATAACTGAATATGCCATAATCACATATTTTATAACTTATTTTATAAACTCACATAACCTAAAAAGCACACAAATATTCTGTATCCTTAACAAGTCCAAAAAAGACTTACCTCGAAATATTTCATTTTTTTGGCATTTCTCACGCTAATAGAAAGCAACTTATAGAAACCACTGATGAGTGGCAACCGTGTAGACTGTAAAATTAACTCATATGCAAATGTGTACACCCATGGTTCAAAAAATTTGACTTGTTTCTCAGGAAGAATCTCTCTATAAAAACAAATTAAATACTTCAGGTACAAATTTCTCTACTATTAATTTTTATCCAACTTTAAGATTATTTAGAAAATTATAAACTACAATTCCATTATATAACATTATTAGGTATTCTAACAATTTTAGGTATATCTAAATTTCTTTTTACCCTATCTGAGGATCACTTAACTCTTGTTTGAAAAAAAAAAAAAGACAAGAAAAGGCAAACTCTAAGCTAGCATATTCAAATATATTTTAAAGGTCTACAAAAGTGATTTTAAAGTCTTGCTTTTTCATTTCATACATTCATATCAATTTATGTCCTGTGATAGCTAATAGCTGATAATTTCCAATCTTAAATAATAAAACTTTTATAAAATACCTGCAAAATTCCACCAGGTTAATGAAAGCTGAAAAATCTTTAGGTTTAGCAGGATGCAAGTTAGCAGCTGGATCTGAAGTCGGGATCACCCAAACAGCCTCATTTTCATCCTTAAAAATTAATTGTACCAAACAAACATTGGACCATTCAATTACATAATCCTCAACAATAACCTCCCGCTTGACTTAGAGAACTATGCATAATGGTAGGAGGAAAGAATGCAAAAGTGAGAAAAGCAGAGGCAAGTCCTTAAGAACTTACACTTCGAGAAGAATGAGGAGACTGAGAGTAAATCAAAGGACTCAGGGATGACAAAAGCAGGTGACAAAAATAAAAAGGGACACAGTATTTTATCTTTAAAAAGCTAGGAAGGCCTTGGAAGAGGTAAAATTTCAAAAAGTAAAGCACTGATTATGACTTGGGGATTTCCAACTACAAAACAAATAAATGTATATAATGAAAAATAACAAGAAAGACAAATGGAAAACAATGATTTTGGGGAAAGTATATGACACTCAGTTTTAGACACATTAAGTTGTATTACAAAGCTCTGTTTGTGTAAATTCTAATGTTGAAAACAGAGACAGAACTCACAGAGGTCCGGAGACCAGGGATAACAGAGATGGCAGAGGACCTGCTGGCATGAGGCAAGAAGGGCAAGCAAAAGCAGAGAAAGAGAGGCCCAGCAATCATGAATGTATGTTCTAAAGGCGCAGGTGCGTTGGTCAACAGAGTTCTAGAAAGTTCCTTTAGGGAGTTTTTTCCTTTTAAATGAAATTATTATTTTTTTGTTTTGTTTGTTTGTTTTTTGGTACCAGGGACCAAATTCACAACCTTGCACTTGCCAAGCAGGCACTTACATCTCTGAGCTAAATTCCCGACCTAAATGAAATTATTTTAGACACAAAGCACACACACTGGTGTTCCTACCACCTCACATAAAAAATAGCATATTACGAGTACAGTAAAGTCAATGTGGCAAAGCCTTATACCGTTTCCTGTACTTCCTTTGCATAGCCTCCCCATCGTCTCTTACCTAACCTCATGACCCAGTGGAAGCATATACACATGCATTCTAACACAAAAACGAAACTCTGTGCTCAAGCACAAACTACATGCTTTCTACTGAACCTTCCAGCCTTTTCCCTTAGCCTCATTCCTGTAGTGTTTTTCTCCTCCTCAAAAACAGGGATGCTCTGAACTGACAGTTATAAATCATGACTTATATCTCTCATCCAACTAAGAAAATTAGATACAGAAAAATATTTATTATTTGTATTCTACTATCTGAAGAACACATTTAACACTTCAGTGTTTCCCTAACAATAAACAAGTAGTCTTAGGCTTCCCAACCCTACAGTAAAAGGTAAACTTGTATATAAAATGAGATTTGAACATTTACCATTGTTATAGAATGAGAAACAAATCCATAAATTATTTTTTAAAATTATTTTAAGACATCAATCATATACATTATTTTGAATGATCAATTAATAACATTGTCTACACACTAGGTTACATCCAACAGAAAAGCAGTAGCATGTAGTAATCCCCCAAATTAATTTTCTTTCCCCTAAAGTTGTGCTACTGTCCCCTGAATATTGACACATAAAGATTTAGCATTAAGATGATGCAAAATTACTAATGACAAAACTAACCTCTTGTTCTCCCGCCTGCTTTTGTAGAGTAAGATCCAATTTCTCCACAATCTTCAAGACAGATTTTATAAATTCATCATACAATAAACGATTCAGACTTTGAAGGGAAGAATTCACAAAGAGAAATGTTTCATCTGCTAAAAGAAAATCCTTTAAATAAAGAACAATAAAAAAAAAATCAAGATCTTGCACACAAAAAGTAGTGTATTTTATAAACATACACGCATACATATACATGTACTTTTGTGCTGATGTATTACAGAAAAAATATTTCCATTCCAACAGTAAACTGCAGATTTATCTAGAAGCTTTCAAGTTTCAAAACTGAAAACAATTCCCCCAACCAAAATTATCACGGCAGTATCTTTTCAGTCTGATGACTTATCTAGTCATGTAACAAACACTTTTTATATAGTACTGACTGAAAAGATTTAATCAAGCACTGTAAATGCACTGATCCCAATTTCTGTGCGTGATGCATAAATACACAAATGTATAATATACCTATATGCTGTTTTATAAGTATAAAAGCACAGATGTACACACATGCATATATATGTGCATATATTTTGCACACACAAGCACATACAAATGAGTAAATATATGTCCAGCTTCAGAATGGATTTAAAATCTTTTTGTTTTTTTGTCTTTTTGAGACAGGGTCTCGCTATGCAGTTCAGGCTGGCCTTGAGCTCATTTTGTAGCCCAGGCTGGTCTCCAACTCTCAATGATTCTCCTGCCTCAGCCTCCCAAGTGCTGGGATTACAGGCATGAGCCACCACACCTGCCTATGGATTTAAAATCTAACCCAGCATTTCTTGAAAAGTGAAGCTGTGGGCTGTGAGTGTGAGTCAATGCACAGTGCTTGCCTAGCTTCTGTGAAGTCACAGGTCCAATGCATAGCACCACAAAGATAAGGAAAGATAAAAGTAAAGCTACTCTACAATCACAAAATTACAGGCCAATTTTTCTGCTTATACTCAATCAAAAATTCCATTAGACTTAATCTCAAAATAAGGGATACTTAACATCACATGTAAAAGAAATACTTCGGTAACATTACTAACAATTGCTATTAATTATTAATTTATGGATTTATTATAATGCTGGGATTTCAACCCCAAATTACTAATAACTACTGTTAATTAATTGTGGTCTTAGATTTTAACTGAGGAACACACACAGGAGACAAATACTCTACCACTGAACCAAACCTTACTCTCTGCTACATTATTTAAAACTAAAATCATCTTAGATTTTTGACAAAATAGTAATCAGCCTAGTAACAAAAATTAATGTTTCACTAACATATATATTAAAATATAGATCATTACTAGGCTTAAAGTAAAAACTAAAGAAATGCCTTCTAAAAACACAGTAAGCATTACTCTAATTTTAATAATATTCTACTATAAATTTTATTCTAATATAAAGCAAATAATTGCTGTTTACTGATCCCTTTCATTCCATTTATTTATTTATTTAGTCTTTTTAAGACAAGATCTTGCTATGCAGCTTAGGCTGGTCTTGAACTCACTTTGTAACCCAGGTTGGTCTCAAACTCATAAGGACCCTCCTGCCTCAGCCTCTAGAGCAGTGGGATTACAGGCATGGACTACAAAGCCCAGTTTCATTCCTTTTAAATCAAATGGATGTATCTTAATTTTCAACAAATAAAGGAGGGCTCCTTAGCATACATCAGGGCCTGAGCTCAGTCCTCAGCACTGGGGGTACTGAGCAGGCTGGGGGAAGATCCACTGTGATTATTCTTATTGCTGTCTGAGCTGACTTAGCATCAGCTATAATAACTTGTTACATAAAGCTAAACTGAGGACTCAGCTACAGTAATTAATTTTAAAAGAGTTCTTCTGTTGTATTTTTTTAAGTTTCACTTTAATTCTTATCTTACACACTTAATTTTTTATTAGTGAAGTGGTTTTTAAAAAGATTTTTGAATGTTAGCAAAATATAACTTCGGAATAAGTCTTAGGTCTGTAACTATGGAGACTTAATAAAGACAGTAAGTGGGTACTTTTATGGATTTCAAAGTATAAAAGTTACCATCATCTGGTCACAGCTCAGGAGTTGTTTAAAAAGATCCACGTAGTCTTTGTACGTGGGCACTTTCCATTTGCCAGCTCTGACTTCCCCGATAGCTCGCTGGTTTTCAGATTCAGACTCAGCACCCTGGCCAGGAAGACAATGTGCCAGTATTAACTGATGGACTCAAAAAATCAGCCATGCTGCCAGAAGTTGCCGACTTTCAGAATTTCCTAAGCTAAAACAGCAGCTAGCAGGATACCATACAAGTCCGACTGAGGAAGACATTATATTATGAAGCATATATAGCAATATATTATAAAGCATAATAAAATGAAAACAGAAAAAAGAGATGATTCCTCTGTGAATAAAATCAAGTATTTCAACACAGTATGAACCAGGTGTGCTACAAATCATTCTCTTTCTTATGTTTCAATTTCTCATCTCATCCTATTTTTATAACTTTTAGTAACTGAGATATGCTTCCCATAGTTTTTCTTGGTATTTTACCCTTGAATCTCAAAAGAGAAAATCTTACAATCTCTCTCTCGTCTTTCTCTTTCTTTCTTTCTTTCTTCTGTCTTTTTCAGAGTGGGAATCACAATATGTACATCACCACATCCGGTTGTCTTTTTTATAAAAATATATGTAAGAGTTAAATTGTGCTTTATGATATTTTTATATGTTAGGAGAAGTGTGGACACCTAACAAAACACGTGTCTTCAAGATGTAATGCATGGCTAATAACTAAGAAAGGTCCTTTTATACATTTACACACTAAAACCTCAATGATATTTCTAACTTCCTGTGATAAAAGACTAATTTTTTAAAATTAAATTCAGAATTTACCTTTTGAAGAATCACTGGTTTGGAACATATTCTGATTAAACCCTGATGCACTGAAAAAATGAAACAGTAAAACTAATCAATAAAACAATAATCATTAGAACTTTACTTCTCAATTTCTTTTCTAAATTTGTTAGTATTTTTGGTTTAAAAACATGAATGGCTAGCCCGGCATGGTGGTACACGCCTATAATCCCACCACTCGGGAGGCTGAGGCAGGAGGATCATTGCAAATTCAAGACCAGCCTGGGCTACAACATGAGCTCAAGGCTAGCCTGAACTGCATAGCGAGACCTTGTCTCAAAAAGACAAAAACAAAACAAAACAAAAAAAATGAATTATTAAGATTCAGAAGCTAAAAATTAAGAAAAGGATTTCAGGTTGACCAAAATGTAGTTCTTTAAAAGGCATTAAAGACACAAAAGAATATGGCAACCAATTTTCTTTTTTTATATCAAATAACAGTAATCATCATTAAAAAAACAAACAAAAAAAAGGACCGGCAAACTTACCCACAGTACTAATGCAATTCCAGAGAACTGGTCCTTTTTCTGCTAAGGCTAAGAAAACTTTCACTATGGCTTTACAACACATCGACTGCATTTTTGGACTATACTGTGGGAAACTGTCCATCTGCACCACCATGAGATGCTCTAGAACTGGAGTGTACACCTCAGGAACCTTCCAGAAACAAGAGACAAACCAAAGTAAGAGAAAGATATAAAATAAATATCCAAAGTAATTACAACTGCATTAGTCATATGCTCAATAAATGAAAAACCTGGCTTGTAATCTAGCATACTAAGGTTAACTACAATTGATACTGCCTTAAAACAAAAATCAGAATAAAACTTATCTAAATGATACCTAAGGTAAAATGCTTTCCAAGTGTTGATACTCAATTTTTTAAGAACTCAAATTTCATGATGATACTTCTATTGACACATAAGTGACACATGAGTGTTTACTCGTTTAAAATATGTTGCTCACAATGGGGCCTGCAATAAATCCATCGCGTGACTTATCAAATCATTTGAAGAAAAAAATTAAGTACGCAAAACTCAGTTTAACTATTTCACTTACCGTGTCAAGGTAGAGCAAGACACTGGCAATAGACTGGAGGAAACTCGGCATCTGATAAACGTGGTCATCAAAAGTGTCCGTCTGGGTGAGGAAAACCTGCTTGCAGCGCTGAATGAGCTCCACATACATGAAGTCAACGTCTTTTGCATTTATAACTTTGCAGGGCTTTAGGGCAAGTAACAGAGAACACCAAACTTATCGATGTCAAAGCAAAGATACTTAAAATGTTGTGGTAAGCCATATAGTTAAAAATTAGCTGCTTTCTCATTTTAGTATATGTAAAATATAGTAAAATCTTACTAAGATTTTTATACACTCTAAGGGTTTACTCACACACAGAACAGTTTTTGATAACTACATTCTAAGCACTGTTTAGAAGGCAGGTATCATGCTGTCACTGACCGTATGAAGTCAGCCACCCCAGAGAGAAAGTCAAACACACAACTGAAATATGCCATCCTAGTGTTGGGTGGATGGCGCACACCTGTAATCCTGGCACTTGGAAGGCTGAAGCAGGAGGATCCCTGGGAGTCTGGTCTTTGGACTATGTAGTGAGTTCAAGGCCAGCCTACACTATACAACAAGGTCCTGTTTCAAAAAACAGAGAGAGAGAGACATACAGAGACAGAGACACACAGAGAGAGAGAGAGAGAGAGAGAGAGAGAGAGAGAGAGAGAGAGAGAGAGAGAGAAATGCTAGCTACCCTTTGGGATCTGACTAACTTATCTTTCAGTCATCTCCCTTTGCTCTTGTCTATCATGCACTCTCTGCCCTGTAAATATCTACAGCCACAGCAAGCAAGTTGAAGTTGATTATCCCATCCTGCTAGGTAAGAACTCCATGTTATGACTCCTGAGCTTTCTTATATGCTTCTTGTCTCCCCCAAGAATATACACAGCTGACAGGGACAAATGGAGATAAAAGAGCAGACATTAAGCAGCTCCAGGGAGAGAAGTAGAAACTCACTTTCTCTCTAACACAGGAGTCACAGAGTCACTAAAAGAGAAGTCATTAGCATTCTTCTCAATATCCTTAAAGAATTTCTGTCACAAGAACCTCCTTATCTAAAACTGAGTGAAACAAACTGTAATTTTACTTTATAGATAAGCCACAACATAACACAGTGGGAAAACACAGTGCTTCTAAGCCATCAGACTTGGACTTATTATTTATTTCAAGGAATTTTAAAAATCTTTTTTATTTGACCCTGGAACTTGAACCCAAGGCTTCTGCACCAAGCTGTATCCCCAGCCCTTTTACTCTTTGAGACAGGGTCTCACTAAGTCACCAAGTCACCCAGGCTGAACTCAAGTTTGCAATTCTCCTGCCTCAGTCTCCTAGATGCTTGGATTACAGAGTACTACTCAGTTTGCAGGAGAGTTATGAGGGTTGGAGATAACATTTATGATAAAGAACTCTAACACATAGACATTGGATATTCTTAATTGTTAATAAAACGAGTAACAATAAATTATCACAAATAATTATCGCAAGTGTGAGATGCTATTCAAAATGCAATAAATTATTCTTTTAAATATTTAAGTGAAGACAAAAAGATAAAGAAGAATGAGCCATACTCCTGCAAACAGTCCATATCCACGAATCGCAATGGATAATTCCTTGTTGTTTGAATCCACATTCCTGATGATTCCATAGAATTGTTCCATAAAGTACTGCAGCTTACTCTTGTGTGCTTCAGCATCTTTTGCCACCATGTAAGAAACCTGCAATGGCATGATATTTAATCTTTAGCAGAATTTAATAGGAAAACAAAGGAATCTATGCAAATATGCAAAAGTTACCATTGTTTAGATATCATTAACATATTGTCACAATTACACTCAACACTGTTACTTATAAAAACCTTCCAAGTAGTCTCCATCAGATTCAGAAAAGATCTTTTTTTGGTTTTTGGTGGTACTGGTTGAACTATAGTCGCTGCACTAAAGGTAATAGTACATGATGCAGTTTCTAAAGAAAAGAATTAAGATAATAGAAAAAAAGGGGAAAAAATAGGTTTCAGGCCAGGGATATAGCTTAAGGTTGTGAGTTCAATCCCTGGTACCAAAACAAAACAAAAAAGCCAAGTCCTCTTGTGAGCTGGTGCATGCACAAGCTGCTGGGAGCAGAATCAGATGCTAGCCCTTTCCTATGAGTTGGTGCCATTTGTAGACTGTGGGGAAGGAGAAAAAAAAGCCAGATTGAAGCCATGTCCTTTCTGTGAGTTGGCACCATGTGCAGGCTGCTGGGAGAAGAATCTGAAGCCAGCCTCTAGGAAAAGCCAACTCTCCCCACTCTCATAAGCGAGATTGGGAGAAACCCCAGCTGTGATGATAGCTATTAAGGTAAAATACAACTTAATGCTTAATGAGATAATATTAAGGTAAAATACAACTCAGTGCTTATAGCATTTAGCATTTCACTGACTTTGCAGGCCTAAAGCCTGATCATCTATTCAGAGGATAATAATACACAATGTAGCATGTATGGGTGATCTCCTTCTGAAGGTGGTGGCCACTGTTAATTCCCTATTATCCTGTTTTGAAGTCCTGTATGTTTTCATTGTTTGGTTAGGTTTCATACTGTTTTGTCCTGTTTGATTTTATTACATCCAGTGTATGGGCAGCTATTTCAAAGATAACAACATATATTACGGTAGACACTTTGGATTTACTATTATCTTGTTTTGAAGTCCTGTATTGCATTATTGTTTTGTTGTTTTATGGGTTCTATTCCTTTCTATTTTGCTTGATTTTACTATTCTGAAGGTACAGGCAGAAATTTTGAAGACAACAAGAGGCATTATGGTTGATGGTATGATTATGGTATAATGATTCCCTATTATTTTATTTTGAAATTCTGGGTCATGCTGTTTTGTTTTGATTAGCTTTATTCTGTTTTATTTTGCTTGGTTTTATTCTCTATAAAATAAAAATTACAGCTGGGCATCGTGGCATACTCCTGTAATCCCAGCACTTAGGAGGCTGAGGTAGGATCGTTGCAAGTTCAAGACCAGCCTGGGCTACAAAGGGAGATCAAGGCCAGCCTGAACCACATAGCAAGACAGTAAAGACAATAAATAAATAAATAAAATTTTTTAAAAGAGTTTCAAATTAAGACTTCCTGATGGTTATGGTTGGCATCTGGAATGTCCCTCAGACTCATGTGCGAGGCTTGTACTCACAATGCAGCACTGTTTAAAGCTGGGCTTTCAGAAGGTAACTTAGGTTATCAACTCTCTGACCTCATCAATGGATTAACCACTGATGGATTCACAATTTAATGGCATATTTGGGAGATGGGACCTAGTTGAAAACAGTGAGGCATGCCCTTGGGAATTGATGCTCGGCCTCACCTCAGGCCAACAGCAATGGAGCCACCCAGCAACTGAAACTGTGAGCCAAAATAACTTTCCACCTCCCATTACCAACCTAGCCTTCTCCTTGAGTACTCTGTCCCATCACATTAAAGGTGACTGACACATTGATGAAGCAAAAAGTAGTCCTAGAAGCTCATGTCACACAGAGGGTAACAGTTATCAGACCTAGTGGCCAGTGAATTCAGAAGTCACCAACAACTGGAGATTAGGACTTCCAGTAACAAAGACAAGGCATCTCAATTTTTAAAAAAATAAGCTACAAACTATAAAGATAAGTTGAGGCAAGAGAAAAGAACTTTGAAGAGTGCATAGATCACTACCAACCTAAGTAGTGCAAGGACCCAGATGAACCAAAGAACACTCTCAATTTCAGCATAACAATGGTCCAAGATGAAAATGGGAAACTAAGATAACTATTAACACAGGGAAAAAAATGTCTGCCTCCCATTACCAACCCAATAATACAATCACTAACTTCCCCTGAGGCCAGCTGGTCTTAGTGGATGTCTTCTGACTTCTGAGTCTTTCTAGCAAATTACCATATTTGAGGGTGGCATTAGAAACATTTAAACTTGCAAAGGGAATCAGCCAAAAGGGCAACACCAGGGAACTGTTCCCCCAACTTCTCAGTTGTCTCAACTATCTTCTCACAGATTACAGAGGAGTAGGGAAAATAAATGACAAAACTCGAGTATTTATAGTAGGAGTCTGAATAAAATTCTCTGGCAAAGATCTACAACAGCAATGTTCTGTGTGGCTCGTTACAGACATCAGCAGAGCAGAGGAAGCTGGCAGTCATCCCTGCAGGTCTCTGGCCCACCCATGCTCTGCTGTGACAGGTGGCCTCATTGGGAGCGAGGATGGCACCACATAGATTCTACTATATAAACCCCTATTTTCCTCCACAAATTCTGGACATTCTTACCTAAGAGACTAAAATTCCATTCATTTTTATTTTTATTTATTTATCTATGTACTTTCTTCTGGTATTGGTGCCTTTATATTGAGCTGTGTCTGTGGCTTTTGTTTTTTAAATTTTGAGATAGGGACTCACTAATTGGCTAAGTTGCCCAGGCTGGGCTTCAACTTCATGATCCTTCTGCCTCAGCCTCCCAGAGGGCTGGGATTACAGGTGTGCACCACTGTGTCCAGCTTAAAATTCCATTTCTTGAAAGCAATGTTTACTAAAATCCAAATATATTTGTATGAATGTTAAAAATACATTCCACAAATTTCTATTTTCCTTAGCAAGTAAGACTAGTCAATTAAGCAGGTTTTATGAGGAGGTCCAGGAAGAAAAGCAGCAACCTTAATGTCAATGAGAGAAATAAGCAAGATGGGTAAGATTAAGAAGAGGGCAATGTGAAGAAAACAGACAAAGGTAAATGTGAGGGGACCAGAGACAGATTATACCTATGCTAGTGCTGTGGGAGCCAAGCTACAGCTAGACAAACAGCAGAAGTACTCTCTCTCTCCCTTTGACACATCAAACTAAATCTCAGGCCAGACTTAATCTGTCTGTATCACAGGCTGATTTAGTTCTGATGGACTAGTCAGGGACTTTATAAGGGGTGATCAAAACACACAGTGAGTACTTAAATTTTTGAAAAATGTATTACAGTAAAAGATACATTGCCATTAGTTCCCCTCAGATCATTCCCCCTCACTTTGAATACTCTTATCCCATTTTTCTGGTCACCTTCTAAGGCAGCTTTGGAAGTCCTGTTTTGCGGGTGACCATATGGGAAGAACGGGCCTCTTTTGTAAGCATGAAGAAGAAAGGCAGCGTGCAAGTGTGCTGACACTGACACTTTGCAGGCGCGAGGGAAAAGTCAGCACAGCTAAAATCCAGCTGTTCAACTGGATGTGCACCATGGGTGGTGGCAGGCAGAAGACTGTGTAGCACTAATTGCTTGAAGGGAGACAAGAACATCTGGACCCCACATTTTAACCTAATTCCCTTTCACCCCCACAGTCAGGTACAAACTGATAGGCTGGCTCCTATACTCTTTTCAGAGTGTCTCTATCAGGTATGATCATCAATACTGTGAGTACTGCCTAGTGCCACCGAATGAAAGGCCAGGTTCATAAAAACATTAGAGTGTGTCTTCATCCACCTTATTTACCGGATTTGGTACTGTGCAAATTTTAGCTCTTCCCCAAAGTCAAAATGACCATGAAAGGTAAATATTTTGAATCTATTTGGGACATCAAAGAAGCCACAACAGTGCAACAAAGGACACTTATGAAAGAAAACTTCCAGAACTGTTTTAGAAAGTGGCAAAGGATGATTAATTAATAATTGATGATGATGTGTCTTTTAGTACATTTTCTTTTTCAGTTGAGACAATGTCTCACCATGTAGTTCAGGCAGTCTTTGAACTCACTTATATAACCCAGGCTAGCTTCAAATTTGTGGCAATCCTCCAGCCTAAGCCTCCTGAGTGCTGGAATTACAGGGATGTGTAACCACACCCAGCCAATTCTTTTTTTAATTCAAGTATTGACCACATTTTTCAATCATATTTTGTAATTACCACTTACGCATTTCTAACAGTGCTCTAAACACAATTTTTATTGTAAGTATTTTTATCAGAGCCAACCTAGGAGCGTGGCTCCTTAGTGCCTAGCTTGACTACAGGGATTTCTAGACACCTCTGGATTCTCAGGACCTCCCCTAGACCAGTGCTCAGGAGCACAATCACTTCTACCTTCTGTCCTCATTCTATCATTCTTATCTCTGGCTTGGCTCTGTGTCCTGATCTAATCTGGTACGTTCCTAGCTCTCAGGCTACCTGCCACCCAGGCAAAGCATTCCGCTCTAAATTCTACAAGAGCTAATGGATCAATTGGTATTTGTTTTTCAAATATGCTGGCCCAAGATTAGAATTAAATTCTTTTGTAAAACATTTTAAGTAAAAGTTAAATTTTTAATACCTGTTTCAAAAAGGATTCCAGGGCTGAATATGCACCTTTTTTCAGTTCTATGTTTGTGTGGCTGCACCATTTTGACAGTATTTCAAATAATGACACATAGTTGTCTAGAAGACAGGTGCTAAATTGAGACGCATGCAGGGTAAATAAGCGTAGGCCAGCTGTAAGAGCAAAGACCATCACACTTACTACAAGACAACAATACAATACAATAAACCTGAAGAGAGAATTAACAAAGCCGCAGGTATGTGTCAAAATTAAAACTACGTTCATGAAGATTTAGTACATTAAAGTATGGTAACTCAGAGATCCCACAGAATACTCTACTGTCAAAGAAGGCCCATGACCTGGCCAATGAACCTCAATTAAGAGTCAGAAAGAGGGTCAGGATTTATTTGGATAAAGCCAGAATCTGTCTAGATCCCCTAAAAGATGCTCTAAAAAATGTATTTTAAATTATGTGACCTGACCATGATCATTTCATCCAAAGTGTATGCTTAATGCTCAATTCCCAAAAGCCTCCCTATAAAAAATATAAATATCACAAATGTTACCATATTTGCTTCCATTGGTAGCTTAACCAAAAACTTACTTAAGATTTTAATTTAGTAATCTAAATTATTAAAGACAGAGTCTTACCCAAAGGCACAGCATATCTCTTTAGATCAATCTGTTTCAGAAAAAAATAATCACTATTAGTGTTTGAAAATCACAATTTCAACAGTAAATGAATTGCAGTATTAATCCTACCTGAGGGCAAATTGCTTTTAGCGCAAAACCAAAAATCTCCCTTGACATCTGGGGATCTACGGAAATAACAAAAAAAGCTTTTGTTACAAATTCTAACAATATTGTCTGACATACTTGACCAATGATTTTACAAATAATGGCTTTTTTTTTTTTATTGTCTTGTGACACAAGTGATTGAACCCAGGGCCGCCTCATTTTGGGGCTACATCCCCAGCCCTTTTCATTTATTTTGAGGAAAGGATCAGGCTGGCCTCAAACTTGCAATTCACCTTCCTCAATCACCCTAATAGCTGGGACTACAGGAATGAGCCATCACAATAGGCAAAAGGTTTATTTTAGAGTCTCACATCTGATTAACTCTAATAGCTTCCTATGCATTTAGGAGTATGTAATCTCCTCCACAATTTGATCCAGGTGAACAACTGCAGGTTATTACTGCAGGTAGAAACAGTCTGAAAAACAAAAATAGGAGTTTAAATTCCACTGCCTCATTTCTAAGCTTAATTCTCTCAGAGCTTCAGCTTTCTTATCTGTAAAAGAGATAGTTTATCTCTTCTTTGAGAGCTGTTTGGAGGAATGAATGAAATAATTCACTCAAGGCCAACCATGTTATTTTTCTTCCAATATTTTTAGGTATTTATAGAACATGGCAAATTATGATAATCCAAGACTTCTGCACCTGAGTAAAATATGACTTTTGGCCTTAGTGACTTTATGACTGAAGGGAAGACAGAACAGGTACACAACTATAACATGAGATTGCTGTGCCCTTTTACCTTGATTGCCAACTTTACTGGATTAAATAGCAAACTCCTTGACAACTTCTTGGTTTATGAGAGCACTAATCTGTCACCAGCGTGTTCGCCTCCTGACGGGTTCAGGTGAATGCTCTGGTAGGAGGTGGTGCCACTGGGTCATGGGGACATGCCCTTGAGGACCATATTTGGCTCCTTGCCCCTTCTTCCCACGTTTTTCTCTGCTCTGTGCTTCCCAAATAGGCAACTTTTGTTAAGACTTACACACTTTTTGAATAGACAAAGAGAACCAAGTGAAGGCCGGCAATACCTTCTTCCATGGACTTTGTGAAGTTGCAGAGAAGTGAGGCCAGTCCCTTCAGACATCCAGCCACCACAGGGAGCTTAGGTTCCCTTACTGCTGATGTCATCTGAAAAACAGTTTTAGGAAGACACTACTCAGTGAGAAAAGAGCAACTGAGTCCATGGAAGCAAAATATCAAGTTCATCATACCTGTGTCTTAAGTTCACCAAGAAATGCACGGAACAGATTTTCTGAATAATTTATCATTTCACTAGGATGAACTTCACCTAGTACTCCTAGGAGCTCATATACTTTTTCTAAAACTGCAAAATAAAATTTAAACAATGAAGTCCAAAACAAAATTTAAAGGCTGTAGAAGGTTAACATTAACATAATAAAAATGTAAGAATAAGAAAAGGCCAGTTCGTTCAAAAGCAATTTTCCAGTAAAACATATCAAATACGTACATTTGTTGCTAGAATTTTTCCCAAGTTTTATGCTAGTCTATTAGTATAAACTAAATCACAGTTATCATATGTTTTGTGCATAAAGAAATCATTTTGTAAAGATCGACTTCTTTTTTTTTTTTGTCTTTTTCGTTTTTATTGGAACCAGGGATTAAACTCACGGCTGCCTGCTTGCAGGGCAGGCGCTTATGCCGCTGAGCTAAATCCCCAGCCCAAGATCGACATTTTTACAGGCAGAAGTCTTCACATGTTTTTTGTTCCTTTCTGGTTCATTTTCAGCAACAAAAAAAAAAGGATTCATCTGCAAAACATTTAAAACCTTGGTAAAGGAAACATCAAGTTTGTGATCTGTTAACCTATTAAAATATCTAAAAGTTGAGCATGGTGGCACACATCTGTAATTCCAGCACTCACAAGGCTGAGGCATAAAGACTGCCACGAGTTCGAGGCCAGCCTAAACTACACAGCGAGATCTTCTTTCAAAAAACCCAAAATAAATAAATAGAATATTTTTAAATAACACTGGAATCAGTCTCACCTGTATCTGGTACTTTGGTTTTCAATGCAAGTTCTCCATAGAATTTATTAAATAATTCTCCAACTTTAAATTCATCTATGACTCTACAACTTCTCAGAGTTTGTAGTAACTGAAAGAGCACAAGTTAGCATTTTGTAAGGACAACACAGAAAAGGGTTCCTCTACTTCTGTGCATCTATACACAGCAAAATCTCAGAACCCTGCATCACTAGGGGATTTACACTCAGGATTCACATCTGCTGGGATGACTGAGGGGTAGGGCTTGATGTGGGCGGTGAGAAAACACAAGAGAAGGATGGTCTAGGCTTAACTTTACTTTCCCCAGAAACCGATAGCATTACTAGAAACATTCCCTCAGAGGAATTCAAGATCAAAGACCAATGAGGATCAAAGAAATTCTGAAATAGCAATGCAAAACAGAAACAGACACACAGATAAGTGAGTCCCAGGGACCACTGACATACGACATACCCATTACCACTGCCAGGCTTCAGGAGAAAAGTTCTGCCAGACACATCAAGATGATTGTTTGGTAATTCCTAACAGCATTAGCTTTCACCAAGGAGTAAGAGTGGTAAATGGAAGAGGAGTAAATTCTGTATTTTGCTCCTTCTTTCCCCTCACGACCCAAATTCTTCCTTTACTAACCCAGCATTATCAGGATATTGTTTGGTGATGGTTGGAAACCCGGTAACAGGGTTCAACCCTATCTTCTTCGAAAACTCACTCAAAACAAATTCTAACTTGCTTTTTTTTTTTAAGTTATAAATTTAACATAAAATACTTAAAAATATAAAATTACCTTTATGAGAAGATCTAGGGCTGGAATTCTACATTTAGCAGCTCTGTCTTTTGTATAAACACTGGTACAAGTAGTCTAGGTTTTAAAAGGAGACATAGCAAAATCATTAAAAAAAAATACAAGGACTAAGACTTAATAGCTAAAACTATATCACTGAAGAGCAATATCAAACTACAGCATATTAAAGTTTCATGTTTAGCACTTACAAGTATAGCATTACAGCACATGAGCATACAGATTAAAACTTACAGAAATTAGATATGAGGGCACACACCTGCAAACCCAGCTACTTGGGAGGCTGAGGCAGAAGGACTGCTCATTGGAGGCTAGCTTGAGCAACTCACTGGGAACAAAAAAGACTAGACTTGCAGTTCAGGAAAAGAACGCTTGCCTAACATGCCAGAGCTCTTGAATTCAATTTCCAGTATTACCAAAAATAAAACAACAACAATAACAACAAAAATAAAATTAAAATTATTAAAAATAATTAAAAATAAAATAAAATATTGATGCTATATGCTATCTTTGTAATAAAAACAGAAACTTTTAAGAATAAAAAATAAATAAAATAAAAAAACTTCAGCAGGCCCTGGGATCAATCCACAGCATTGATAAAAAGTAGTAAAACAGAGGCTGGGGATTTAGCTCAGCGGCATAAGCGTCTGCCTTGCAAGCAGGCAGTCGTGAGTTTGATCCCCGGTACCGATAAAAAGGAAAAAGACAAAAAAAAAAAAAAAAAAAAGTAGTAAAACAAACTGTATAGTAAAGAATTTGTAAAGTATGATACACTATACAAATATTAGCTGCTTCTACTATTGAACATTTTTTTTTTAATCGGTACCAGGGATCAAACTCATGACCACGTGCTTGCAAGGCAGGCACTTATGCCACTGAGCTAAATCCCCAGCCCCTATTGAACAATATTTTTAAAACATTAAAGAGACCCGGGCATGGTGGTACATGCCCGTAAGGCCAAGGCAGAAGGACTAGCATGGGCTACAGTGTGTGTAAGGCCAGCCTGAACTACACAGCAAGACCATGTCTCAAAAGAAAAAACAAAAACAAAGCAAAACAAAACAAAATTAATGTTATAAGCAAGACAGACCAGAAATACAAAGGAAGTAAAAGCCGTCTTTTCAAAAGATTGATAATCATTAAAGATAATATTTTGTAATTTTAGCTAATTATAATTTTAATATAGTTGTCTCTCAGCAGCTGTGGGGGATTAGTGTAAGGCACCAGAATCTGCAAAGAGTTAAGTCCCTGATATGAAACAGTGTATTTGCATCTAACCTACACAACATAGTTCAATTCATCTCCTCCGGATTACTTGTAATCTCTAATACAATGCAAATCTATATAAATAGTAGCCATTCTGTATTATTTGCAGAATAACAAGTAAGTCTTATGTGTTTAGGACAGATGTAATCTGCTTTTAATATTTTTAACCTGCAGGTGGTTGAATCCTTGAACATGGACCTACAATATGGAGGGCTCCTGTGTCTTCTTTCAAATGACCTCACACTGTACACATACTTCTTTAATTCTTAGCAAATAAGAACTAGATGAAATTTAGGACCAATACAATTTACCCTGATATGTGGCCCTTACTAGGGCTTAATACAGGTGAAGAAAGAACAACCTAATTTTATGACTGCTAGTTCCAGAAGGAAACCTAGTGAGGGTAGATTGGAAAATGGAGGCAATCTTTCAGGCTGTTATCAAAGACAAGACTGACAGTCAGGGAAGGTTCTTTAAAATTATCTTCTGGGGATTTAGCTGAGTCGCGTAAGTGCCTGCCTTGCAAGCACACAGTTGTGAGTTTGATCCCTGGTACCAAAATAGAATAAAATTAAATTATCTTCTAAAGTGTCCAGGAATTTTCCCACAACTCAAACAATCCTATTTGTTATGACTGTTTATAAAAGATTTTATCTAATGTACAAAAAGTTAGCAATATAGTTGTAAAAAATTATCAGTTTCTCTAATAAGGATCTTATTAAATTTAAAACAAATATGAAATGTGCATTTCATTTCTAATACAACTATGTAGAAATAAGTAAACTTCCCAACAAGAAAGTCATAAATAAAATAAAAACCTAAGTCCCTTACATCATAAGCTAAAATATAATGAGGTTATGTTTCTTTCTGTCTTACCTTAATATCAACCGAATAAGGCATTATCTTCTGGCCAATTTTTTCTAAGAAAACATATAAAAATTTTAGGGCTTCTTCTCTACAATCACGAAACTATAATAAAAGAAATAAACACAGTAAGTATGAGTAAGAGTAAGACCCGCTCCAACATAAAGGAATATATACTAACAAAATGAAAGGTTTACACTTACTTCATCAATGCTAAGTGATTTCCGAATAAATACAAGCAAACCAAAATCTTTGGAAAAAACTAAGGAAGTCTGTAAGGCTGGACCAAAAAAAAAAAAAAGAGGAAGTTAAAGGAGTTGTCAAGAAGCATTTCACAAACCACCTGTACGAAGACTGCATGTTTTTCAACTTGTAAGTGATAAAACAGTAGCTCTAAAGTTGCAAAACTGAGACAAGCAAAGCCAAAAATTTTGGATGATAATTGACAGGGATACACTGGCAAAATAACCATTCCACCCCAAAGAAGCTCATCTCCTAATTTCTAATGTTACAACTCTGGATATTAATTTCAAATGGCAAAGGAAATCAAGGTTGCAGATGGAACTAAGGCTGCTAACCAGCCCACTTTAAAATGGCACGATTATGTGGATTATCCAGAAGACCCAATGTAGTCACAGGGTCTTTAAAAGACAGGTTACTCACTTGCAGGAAAATGGATGGAACTAGAAACCATCATTTTAAGTGAAATTCGCTAAACTCAGATTTCAACATATCATGTTCTCTTAGTTGAGAAACCCAAAAAATACATCAATCAATCAATAAGTCTTCTGACATATGACAGAGGACTAGGATGTAGCCTTCTAACGATGTGGAAGGGGTCAGCAGGAGGGAGAAAAGGGAGCCAGAGGGTAATATGAAGTGGAAGATTATCAAGATATTTTAAATGCACCTTTCAAATTCTCAAAACAATTCTCATTGTTTTGTGATATTAACAGGCTCTAGTAAAAAGAATACTAAATTTAAAAAAAGAAAAAAGGGAAGACGACTAGGTCAAACAGATGGGAAGATGGGAAAGCAGGAGAGATTCAAATCTCTCCTTTGAGGCACTTGGCATGCTGTTGATGGCTCTGCGAATGGGCAAAGTGGCTGCAATCCAAGGACAGTGAGCGTATTTTAGACACAAGAAACACCAGCAAAAAGTCAGGAGCCTCAGTCCTACAATATTAATGAGTAAGAAAATGGATTCTCTTGTGGAGCTTCACAAAGGAAACCAGCCTGTTTGATACCTTGGTTCTAGCTTGGTAAGACCTAGGTCCAGCTTCTGACTGGATTATAACTTTAAGGCTAGGAATTGTGAGTTTTAAACCAGTAAGTCTTCCGTAATTGCTACACCAGCCATAGAAAACTAACCCTTATAATCTCTGAAGTATTGTATAGTGCCAATAAACTTGGAACTTGAAACAAGTAACAAAAATGAATTCTAACCTAAAAACACTGAGGACAGAAAGCAATTATATAATGTAGGTTTTTAAAAAATTTGCATTTCCCTATTATTAGTAGGTCCTTGACAAATATATGGTTACTATATCTTAAAGCGTTTACATTTCTACGCTGTATTTAGTATTGGCCTGTTAGGTCTCAACTAGCCTTACATGTAGACAAGAGTTTACAAAGTAGTAAAGAAGTTTACACAGTTGTTTTTTAAAAAGGGAATATAGGAATTTTTATGGATGGCACAATTAAATTTGAAACACTCCAGAACTACAATAGAAAAAAAAAGTCCTCATACAGACCGCGGAGGAAGGGACTGAGCTAAGAGGCTCACTGCAAGTTCAAGGCCAGCCTGCACTTCCCCGCGAGACCCTGTGTCAAAAAAAAAAAAAACCCAAATAACAAAAAGTCACGACTTTATAGCTGTACTAATGTGATTCTTTTCAAAATCAGGAACAGCAAATGCAAGGATGGGGGGATGTTTAGGCGAAATTAAGTACAAGAAAATACTTCGAGTCCTCTTTCCCCACTTTGGAGAGCAATGATTGCAAACTCTGCTGTCTTTTCTAAAAGCGATTTTAAAGTACTTTCTTCTGAGGCTGGGGGGAAAGCAGTGTGGCAAATCGCTTTTTATGTATTTGCACGAAAATTCGGGAAACTTCAAACTACTCTTAAGTACACCCCACAAGGGAAAAACGCTGGGCTGATTGACTCCAATAGAACCCGCTAAGTGACGGGACCCACACAATCGGGAACCGTACCCACCCAGCACAGCCGGGTTGGTGCTCAGCACGCACTCCTGCCCCAGGCCGCGGATCAGCTGATAACTGGCCGTGGCAGCGCTGTAGTGGTCCGCGGTGGACAGGTATTCCTGCAGCTGCAGCAGGTAGCCCTGCACACCAGTTCTGGAGTCCGCCATGATGCTACACCCCAGGCTCCACGCGCAAGCGCACACTGGCCCGGGAGGAGCAATGCGGCGGGGCGTGGGCGGGGCGAGGGCGGGGCGTGGGCGCCCAGTCCGGCCTGGCCGCGGGAAACTTCCTTGTAAGCTGTGGCTGACGTTTCCTTCGGATGGAAACGGCATTGTTAGACCTTTCTCGTGAAGATGAAAAAGTTTTGGATATAGATGGTGATAGTTACACAACATGAAACTACTCAATGCCACTAAATTGTATACTTACAAGATGTTAATATACAGTTGTATGAATTGCGTGCATAGCACATCCACGTAGCATGTACGCACTTAAATTTAAGGAGAAATAGGAAACCAATGGTTTGACGTGCGGAAATAGATGGGTACAATATTTAAATATTGGGTTCGACTAAAAACGGGGGTAGATACGAACAAGGGGTTTGGTCAAGAGTGGTAACATTAGTCCTCGATAAAGAGTGCAAAATGTCTCTAGGGTGTCTTGTCAAGTAAAAAACATAATGCCTAAGGGACAAAGTATAAGCTTCTTAGACTATGCAACAGAAAGCGTTACCCCCGAACAATTGGTCTTGTGGTACTTCCCAGGTTTCCCGCGAAAACGCGCCCAGGTCGGAAGCCAGACCATCTGACAGGAAGGTAGGGCCTAGCGACGGCTTTGTCTGCTTTCCACAAGAAGTCGTTCAGTTCCCCCTGTCAGCGCGCAGTGGCACCTTCCGAAGGCGGAGCCTCCGGAGAGCGCCTCTACGATTGGCGGACGCCACCTGAGGCGGTGACGACAGTGCAGCCGGCGGGAACCCTTCGCTCTGCTTGTGGTGTTCCGAAGCCAGACTTTCCAGGTCTGTCGGGAGTCCGCGTAAGTTCCTAGGTGGTTGCCTTCTGCGGGTGACCGCGCACGGTCTGGGAGGGCACAGCGCAGAGCTCGGTGGGGGACGCATAGCCTGGCGGGGCGGGAAGGGTGCGGAACAGACGAGCGTGGCGCGAGCTTGTCCTTGTCACTCAGGATCCCAGCCTCATGTCGTCACCGGTGTCGACTCCGACCCGCCGCAGCAGCCGGCGCGGAGGGACCACCCCCGCCCAGACGCGTGAGTCTCCTCTGCCCCTCAGCCGCTGCGTCCCGGCGCCGCTGGCGCCACAAACTCCCCTCGGGTCTTGTCTCCGCCCCTTCCGCCTTTTCCGCCTCTAACCCCAGCGCCCCCGTGCTGCCAAAGTGCCGGTGGCCGGCCCAGGGGGTCCACCGCCAGTTCTGTGTCCTGACACGCAGCTAAAGTTAGGCGCTGCTCTTCTCCTAGCCCGGTATGGTTTCTCGTTTCAGTGAGTTTAACCATGCTGGTGCTCATTTCTCTCGATTGTATGCAGCTTGTATTTGTTATGTAATGAATTAAGCCATTCTAAGAGATAACTTCTGAAAGACTAAATCAGAGCATCAATGTTTGTTTTGTGTGACGCAAGCCCGAAGCGAGGATGCCAGGTCATCTCCCTCTCAGAGACGTAGAGCCGAGGATTCCACTAGCACTGGAGAGCTGCAGCCGATGCCCACCTCACCCGGAGTGGACCTGCGAAGCCCTGCGGCTCAGGATGCCTTGTTTTCCAGCCCTCCGCAGATACGTCCGTCAGGTGGGTTTCTGAAGACTAAATCACATGTGCTTGATTACACAGCTGATCATGTTGGCTCCTTTGATAACGTAGTTGATATTATGCCTAAGCATTCTTCCTGCATAGGTTTCTTCATGAAAAGAGCTGTAGATTAAAGCAGAGATGGTTCAAGTGAGGGCATACAGAATAGAGAAAGCGTTTCTTGTACCTTTTACATAAAACAATCTTCAGAATCGTTTGCTTTTGCATTTAGAGAACAGACATACTATCAGAATTGCACCGTAAACTTTGCATTTTATTTTTGTAGCTGTTCCTCTGGACTTTGATATTAGTTCACCACTGACATATGGCACTCCCAGCTCTCGGGTGGAGGGAACCCCAAGGAGTGGGGTTAGGGGAACACCTGTGAGGCAGAGGCCTGACCTGGGCTCTGCTCGAAAAGGTCTGCAGGTGGATCTGCAGTCTGATGGGGTGAGTACCCTGCAGCCTCTTGATAGCATCATTTTTAGAGCCTAAATGGGTAATTCCATGGACATGGTTGTCATTGTTCTCTGCAGGCAGCAGCAGAAGATGCAGTGGCAGCAAGCGAACAGTCCCTAGGCCAAAAACTTGTTATCTGGGGAACAGATGTAAATGTATCGACATGCAAAGAAAATTTTCAGGTGAGCCATATGTGTTAAAATTTATGCTCTAGGGCTCTGAGATTGTTGACAGAAAGCAAGCATGGCCTATATGTAAGTAGGAGCAAAATTGTTGACATTTTTCAAGATGTGTGTGTGTGTGTATACATATCTGCTTATAGTCAATCACTCATAACTTTCTGTATATTAATACTTATTCCTAACTTTGTTAAACTTAATGTTTTTTTCTTCACATCAAGAGATTTCTTAAGCATTTCATTGACCCTTTGGCTAAAGAAGAAGAAAATGTTGGCATAGATATTACTGAACCTTTGTACATGCAACGACTTGGGGAGGTAACACAGTACCCTTACATATAAATTAAAGTTACATGGCCTAAAACAATAAGATCAGTAAAGTATAACTTGCTCTTTTTATCTTACAGATCAATGTCATTGGAGAGCCATTTTTAAATGTAAACTGTGACCATATAAGATCATTTGATAAGAATTTGTATAGGCAGCTTGTCTCCTACCCACAGGTAAAAATCTAGCTTTTACCTTGATGAATTAACAGTGTCTAGAAAAAAAGCATTTGTAGATAGCAGAATTTTTGGTAAAAGGAAGGGTCTCCAAAGCACCAGCACTTTAAAGTTAACCATGTTTTGCTTCCTTTGAAATCAATATTTTTTTCACAGTTATTTCTCAAATTGGCATATACTGTGTTTTACTATCACTGACATGTCATACTTTAGTATATATGTGCTGCCAAAGTGAGCACAATATCATACTTTAGTTAGTAGTGTTTCTTAAGACAATCTTTTAATAAGAGTATCTTGGATTTCATGAACTAAGTGGAATTGGGGAAAGGGGTTGCTGGGGATTTAATCCAAGGTCTTTGCATTGAGCTGTATCCCCAACCCTGGATTTGTTTTTCATTTTGAGACCGTGTCTTGCTGAGTTGCCTAAGCTGGGCTCTGATTTGTGATCCTCTTTCCTCAGCCTCTTGTTCCTGGAATTATAGGCATGTGTACCTCACTTAGTTTTAAGTAGAAATATGTTATAAATGCGTTGCATATATCCTCTGTCTTTACCAGAGTATTTTAGCTATACTGTAGTCTTTATTTTAGCTTAAAAACCAGGTTTTATTGATAGTACATCAAGTGTATTGATTTAGGTATTGACTTTGGAGATACGTAGGCTTGGTATTTGAATCTAGGCTTTGTTACTTTTTAGATTCAAATCTATAAAGTTCCTTAACTTTCCAAAATCTGATTACTTCATCTGTACAAAAAGAACAATGTATTAAACTTGGATGAAATGTGATTTAATCTGTCTTAATACCATTTCATCATGGAAGAAAATAAGAGTTCAGAATCCTTTCCATTGCCAATCAAAAGCATAAAATATGCTAGTATGGTGAGACGGCACTTTCACATGTATTACCAAAATTCCAAACGAGAATGTGCAGGTGAGAGAGTTCAGTGTACCTGAGGCTTGAAAATGGTATGTGTATAGGGTAATGCTTTGGAGGTATGCCATGGTTTTTGTTTTTGTACTTTATTAATGTGAGATCTTTTACTTCTTATGTTTAACTTCTAGATGAGAATATACACATAGCTAGATACTGTTATATTATTGTTTTTACAGGAGGTTATCCCAACCTTTGACATGGCTGTTAATGAGATATTTTTTGAGCGTTACCCTGACTCCATCTTAGAACATCAGATCCAAGTAAGACCATTCAATGCATTAAAGACAAAGAATATGAGAAACCTAAATCCAGAAGGTATGTACTTAAGAGCAGGAAGATGCCACCCATAAAACGAACAAACCTTATTTCATCATGGAACTTTAAAAGACTTTGTGGTGGAGATGGTAGTGATAAATTATAAGTTAACAAAAAAATTACAGATTCAGTAACTTTACATACTTAATAATTCACCAAGCGTTGATCTAGGTAAAATTTCTGATACAAAAATTGCTTGGTCTCTTACATGAGAAACTCAAAAGTATAAATAAAGAATGAAATAAAAGGTGTTGGCAAAGTTTATGAAAACGGGAAAGGAATCTGCTAATTGAGGAGTTAGGAAAGAAAGGAAAATAAAAAAGATTAAGATGTAATGTGTATATGTACTAATTCCCCACAATGAAAATACTTATCATGGTTTAAATAAACATACTGATTAAAAAGTTTATTAACCAAAATAATCACTTGGCAGAGGATACTGGGACTTGAACTCAGGACCTTGGGCTTGCCAGGTGCAGGCACTTGTGCTATTGAGCTATATCCCTGGCCTGTAATAGTGATAATTTACAACCCCCTACCTGAAAGTGAATTTACCCAACTTGATAAATCTACCTTTATTTTATTACGATAGGCAGACAGTTTCTTAGTCACTGGAAAATACATACATAATATGATCCCTACCTTTGTTCAAGAAAGAAATCTAGTGTGAAAGTAAATAAAAGATGAGGCATAATAAAGAAAGAGCAGTGCATGCGATAGTTTGAAGATAACACAGGGCTGGCCTCTGAGGAAATGGATGTGATGCAAGAGATACATGAATTTGAGTTAGGATTCAGAGAGCAAACACAGGAGAATTTGTTCTAGACAGTAGACAGTGAATACTGAGCCTTAAACCCAGCACCTTGCATGTGTTAGACAAGCACTATACCACTGAGCTTCAGCACCCGATCTTGTTCTAGACAATGGAAAGAAGATGCAGGCAGAAACATGGAAACAGACGAGAGTTTTGTGTGGACACTGACATGGGCGGCCAAGCTGAGGAGTTTGTGAAACTGTTTGAGTGGGCCTGAAGGTCCTCAAACGCTTTGAAGATCAATTTTAAAAATACAGATTTGTATTCGAGAGTCATTAAGAAGCCATTGATACTTTCTGAGATTTTGAGTTAACAGAAGTTCTTGTATGCAAAGTATATTGGAAAACAGTAGGGGTTCACACTAGCTTAATTAATGGGTCCTGACAACAGTGGCCGTTGGAGGGAAGTATAGGGTATATATATATATGTTTGTCTTGTATGAAACCAAAAGAGAGCTGGGGTTATAGCTCAGTGTAAGGGCCCTGAGTTCAATCCACAGTACCATTTTAAATAAGCAACTCTAAAGATAAATGTGCTAAGGATGCAAAAATCTGCAGTAAGAGAATAATACAGCCAATAAACATGGGCAGGTTTTTTTTATTTTAACTTCACTATTTTAGTAAAGAAGTATAATGTTTTCTCCTCTTATGAAATTGGCTCCTGACATTGTCTTCATGAGGGAGACTATGGTGGGGCTGTTGAAGGGGCTAAAATGGGATGTGTTTACATTGGGCATCATTAATGAAGAACTCCAAGATAAGAGCAGAAGTGATCAAGGAATTGCAGCTGGTGGCATATGCCTGTAATCTCAGTACTCAGGAGGCTGAGGCATGAGGATTGTTGTGAGTTCAAGACCATCTTGGGATACAAAGGCCTGAACATATAGTGAGACCCTGCCTCAAAAAGACCAAAAACAAAAATCAAATTTTGCCCAACTGCCAGGCATGGTAGCACATGCTTGTAATTCCAGCACTCAGGAAGCTAAGGCAAGAGGATTGCTGTGAATCTGAGGCCAGCCTGTGCTACATAGTGAGTTCAAGGTCAGCTTGGCCAAAGCAAGGAAGTATAAATGGAAGAAAGATAGGATCAAATAAATCCTAAAGACCTGTAAATCAGCAGTAACTCCTAATAGAATGGGATGATCTTCAAGAGCAGTGAATCCTAACCACAGCCATGTTTGCTGGCTACCCAGAGTAGTGTAACTCACTTGGAACAGAAGTGTTAATTACTCAGGTTGTGTGTCCAGGGGGGAAAAGTCCAGGTAGAGGAGCAAGAATGAAAACAAGAACGTAGAAGGGGCTCCACTGAGTAGATAAATGAATGCGAAAGCTTAGAGCACTTTTTCTCTGCTGGGCACCATCTTAGTAGACCTGGTGTATATTAACTATTCAGTTCTCAGCAGTTAGGTAGCTCCTTTACTCTTCTCCACTTCTATAGATGAGGCACACAGAGGCTAAGAGTGTCTCCAAAGTTGCATTTTCTCAGTCTGGCTCTAAACCTGTGCTTTCACCTAAGACTGCAGTGCTTACCAGTGACTCTGAGTGAGAGGATGGCAGACTGGAAATGAAGGGGACCCTAGACCGCTTCAGAGGGTCCCTTGCTAGTTCTTTATGCCCTCCCACAGTGTGGCATGATTACCACTGACCTCGGCTGTCCCCAGCACCTCTACACATTGTATAAAGAGTGATGGCAGACAAGCCAACCTCTGTGCCCTCACAGACATTGACCAGCTCATCACCATCAACGGCATGGTCATCAGGACATCCCAGCTGATACCCGAGATGCAGGAGGCCTTCTTCCAGTGCCAAGTATGTGCCCACACGACCCAGGTGGAGATAGACCGCGGCCGTATCGCCGAGCCCTGTGCCTGTGGGCGCTGCCACACCACCCACAGCATGGCCCTGATCCACAACCGCTCCCTCTTCTCAGACAAGCAGATGGTGCGTAGTCACTTGTTCTTTACCAGTCCATTCTTGACCAACCACTCCATGGGAGGCGGTGTTCGTAGGCACAGGCTTCCACCTTTGTCAGGCCTCTGGCTGGATCCTCGGGACCCCAAGTTCAATCTGCTCTGTGGCTCCCAGCCTTTCTTCTTAAATGGCTTTCAGGTGCTTCCATTCCTTCTGTGGACAGTATAAAGTTTTGCTAGTGGGTTGTGGGCCAGAATCAGAAAATGTAAAGGCTTCCACAGTGGGACCCAGTGAGCACTAGTTCATTACTAAATACGATACATCCTTACGAGCTTCAGTTATTTATAAGTCAATGGATCAAATTAGTCTATTTTTTGGTTTTCGTATTAAGTCACATTTAACCAAAGATGCACACATCGGAACTATTAATTATTTTTAGGTTAGCTATTATTAATTCCATCACTTTGCAAGTATTATACTGGTAAAATATGAAGGAATTTTTCTCCAGTTTTTGGTTACAGATGTTTATTGTCTTAAGAAATGTGCTCTTTTATCTCATCAATCATGAAGAATTTTAAATTATACACAGAAAAAAATAGAAGAAAGTCAGGAAATCACTTACTAACCATAATCAAGGATAAAGAGTGATTAATCTTTCTCTGATTATACAGTTTCTGTCCCAGTGTGGACCAGAGCTGGAGATGCAAAGGCAGAGGCCCTTCTCAAATCTGTCAGACTCTCAAACTGGCTTAGGATATTTCCATCTCTTCTGATACTGCTACCCCTAGTCCCTGCAATTCTGCCCTGTTTCCTGTCCCCTGCATTTGTGACTGTCACATCTGCTGCACGCTCATTTGTCTTGTTCACCTCCAGTGCTTGAGGGAGGGAATTTTGCTCACTTTTGAGTCCCCAACACATAAAACAGATCTTGCATAGGGTAGGCGCTCAGCAGATACCTATTCTACAGACCTTTTTACCCAAGGTATCTAGTAAGAGAAACTTCTAAAAAGGAAATTAGAAATGTAGGCCAACATTTATGCAAAAATAATTTGTTTCTCAGGTTTTCTCTACTGCTTTTTCTTCAGATCAAGCTTCAAGAGTCTCCTGAAGACATGCCTGCTGGGCAGACGCCACACACTGTCATCCTTTTTGCACACAATGATCTAGTGGACAAGGTGCAGCCTGGGGACAGGGTGAATGTCACAGGTAAGCATGGAGGTTGGTACCAACAAGACGGAACATGTTCTGCTTGCAGTGCCACTCATGAGTTCACCAGAATGGGGCTGGTTCTGCCTGCAGAAACAGGATTTCAGGGCCTCAGAAACTGTGCCTGCCATACTCACTGTCTTTTTAACATAAGACTATGGCACAGCACTGTGAACTCCTTCAGTGCTTCCCAGACTTGGATTTTTGAACTCTTGATCCTTGTGGTCACTTGGGCCTTCTGGTGTTGATCTCCCAGAGATATAGGTGTCTTGTATTGATAGTGCTGGTGCTGTGAGAGCATAGCTTTAGATACAGCTGGTGTTGGTAGTATTTTTTTTAAAAGAGAGTAAAACTGGGGCTGGGGATTTAGCTTAGCAGCATAAGCGCCTGCCTTGCAAGCAGGCAGTCGTGAGTTCGATCCCTGGTACCGGTAAAAACAAAAAAGACCAAAAAAAAAAAAAAAAAGAGGGTAAAACTAAGCAGAACAAACCAGATCAGAAGAAAACAATGTGACACAGATTTCAAAGCAAGACAACAGGAGATCTACAGTGGCTACCATAATGTTTCTTGTTCTAAAAAGTTGTCCATATCTTCATACACAATGAATTCATACAAAACAAAATAGTATTAAACTGATCAGAACAGAGTAATAAAGACAGTACAGGGCTTCAAAACCAGACAATAGGAAAATCAGCAATGGCTGCCATAATGTCCTTTGTTCTCTTCAAAATAGCTGTCCGTACTTTCATGTATGTTGAAATTAAACAATACAAAACAGACTAAAACCACTCTGAATAATATTAAAATAAAACCATTACTGGATTTCACAGCATGATGATATGGAATCAGCAATGGATACCATAATGTCTCCTTTTTCTTTAAACTAGCTGTTCATTTCATCACATAATGTAATCAATTCTCGTAAACTGTTTAGAACTTCTAGGCATGTATAAGCCTCCACATTATATCTTTCCTTTCTGTTTTAGAGGGGAAATCAAGACAAAACAATAAAACAGATTACTAGAAAAACACAAAAACAAAAAAGACAAATAAATAACAATAGCAAAGAGCCCAAAACAATGACGATATGGACCTTCAAAACAAGGTGGTAGGAACATAACTAGGATTTTTATTTTACTTAATGCTGCTCTTCAAGAATTCCTCAGATCACCAGACACTAACATGCAAAATTGTTCCAATCCTATGAATGTTAACTGTTTTATTTCAAGAACTTGCAGAATTTGTAACACAATCATCTTAGTTATCCTAATTGTTTTATTCAATTTTTAAAATATTTTTCCTTCTTTTCTCTGAGATATTATATTTTCCCCTTTGAGCAGATTCTTATCCTTTTACTGTATTTATTGAGTTTTTTGTATCTTACGTTCTCTTACCATTTCTTACACCAGGGAGACAATATGTATTTACACATGTGAGTTTACTTATTTCACTTATGAGTATGTAACCTTTGGTAACATTTATTTAATCCAATATGTTGATTTCCCCACCTGCCACATGGAGTTAGTATGTGAACGACATATGTAAGTATTTGGGGCTAGGGGATGTGCGGAACCCCTAAGAAGGTAACTGGGCCACATAATGAACATATTCACTCATCCCTTTTCTAAGAATGTTACACATAAGCTAGTTTTTATGTTTTAAATGAGAATTACATTGATCCCTATATAAACAAAAAATCATGGTCATGCCATCACGATGAGACTTTATCCTCAAAAGAATAGCAGTAAACAGAATCAACCTAAAACTTGAGACTCCTGGTTTGAAACTCTACACAAGGGAAACCTTTTTGAAGAATATATGAGTTGATGTGGTTAAAGTGCTGTTATCTTTTTATTCCTAAATTTTTTCTGAATTATTTGATAGTCTGCTATTTTTGTGATTTGGGGAATCTGTTATGGTGCTGAGGATTAAACCAAGGGCCCTGTACATGCTAGGCAACTACTGTACCACTGAGCCATACCACCACCACTCACTGAATTAAATTCTTGGGAAAACACCTAGAAATACCTTCTATCATTATTTTTCCTTACTTTTGACTCAGTAGGATGTCTTACTACACAATCTTTAAAAGATTTGAGAGTTTTTCAGTTCTATCCAAGTTTTTGGAAGTTTTACCATTTTATTGTACTCCGATTCTGTGAACTCAGCCTAGAGAAGTGAACATACTTATTCAACATGACCATGAGCTGGGTCTTATGCTGGAAGCACAGCACTTTCATTCACCCCACAACAGTTGGACACCATGCCTTTATGCTCAAATAGATGCCCTAGGTCCTAGCTAACAGGTATTTATAGGCAGACATGGCTGTGGCTTTGCTGTTCTCTGACCTTTCTCAGCTTGGCCTTTTCCTGACGGCCTGACTCCTCAGCCTGCAAGCCTCAGCCTGCAGGCCCCTGGGAGCTCAGTGTGGAGCATCTCACCTCGGTGCTGCCTGCTGTCTGCACTGACTACCGAGCCCCTTGGAGGAAGAAGTGCAAAGGTCAAAGTGTAACTCATGATTGTGTCCTCAGGCATCTACCGAGCATTGCCTATTCGAGTCAGCCCAATAGTGAGTAACGTGAAGTCTGTCTACAAAACCCACATTGATGTCATTCATTATCGGAAAACGGATGCTAAACGACTGCATGGCCTTGATGAAGAAGCAGAACAGAAACTTTTTTCAGAGAAACGTGTGGAGTTGCTTAAGGAACTTTCTAGAAAACCAGACATTTATGAGAGACTTGCTTCAGCTTTGGCTCCCAGTATTTACGAACACGAAGATATAAAGAAGGTAACAATAGGTTTTTTAACTTGGGATTTTGATTTGTAATTCCTTATGATCAAGTAGTATAAACATCTATTCCCCAGTGCTGCTGCGATTCCCCAAAAGATAAGAGCAAACACCCCATCCTGGTCATTGGGTAAGAGTAACAGTGTTGTACATGGTGGCACACACCTATAATCTCAGCATTCAGGAGGCTGATGCAGGGAGGATCACTGTAAGTCCAAGGCTGGCCTGGACTACATGGTGAGATCCTGTCTCGAAAAAACAAAGCAAACAGTCACAGTGTTACTGTCCTTTTTCTCATCGCTGTACTGAACTCATGTTTCTGAACGTAAAAGGCCACATAGAATCAGAATAGGGATTTATATGGGCAGTACTCTGGCATGATGTGTACATTTTAATCAGCTAGTGATAATTGAAAGTAATAAATCACTTATGCATGTTTTTGTTTTTTAATATACTTTCAGCTCCTAGAGCTAGAGAGGTACCTCTAAAGTTTAAGCTAAATCTGTTCCTGCAGTAGTAAATGAATACTTAGATGCATTTGTGTGTTTGTTTTTAGGGAATCTTGCTTCAGCTCTTTGGTGGAACGAGGAAAGATTTCAGTCACACAGGAAGGGGTAAATTTCGTGCTGAGATCAACATCCTGCTGTGTGGTGACCCTGGCACCAGCAAATCTCAGCTGCTGCAGTATGTGTATAACTTGGTCCCCAGAGGCCAGTATACCTCCGGGAAGGGCTCCAGTGCGGTGGGTCTCACTGCTTATGTGATGAAAGACCCAGAGACCAGACAGCTAGTCCTACAGACAGGTGCCCTCGTCCTGAGTGACAATGGCATCTGCTGTATCGACGAGTTTGACAAAATGAATGAAAGCACAAGGTCAGTGCTCCACGAAGTCATGGAGCAGCAGACTCTGTCCATTGCAAAGGTGAGTTGCAGTCTCCACTGTGAATGCAGACATACTTAGCTGTGTGGGTCCTTGTGGTGAAGCCTTTGAGGAGCCCCGTGGACTGTTCCAGTTTTAATTCTGGAAACTGATAAGAACTTTTACACATCAGATTTCATTTCACTTTCAAAGTATCTTCTACAAGCTAAACTCTTGTACCTTTTTTGCTCTGTTATAACAAGTTTGATATTCATAGAACTTGGTGCTATGTCATACAAGTGGTTTGCTTTCTAAAACATGACTATAGCATACATTCATCTACACTCTTAGCATGAGTCAAAAGATAGCATATCCACATGGAAATCAGTAAAAGCCATGAAGCTCTTGGATAGCAAATGAACTTAGTAAATCAGGCAAAGATGACTGTTTTCCCTGTGCAGTGTCATGGTGAGGCCTCTGACTGCAATTTTCTCTTATAGGCTGGGATCATCTGTCAGCTTAATGCACGCACCTCTGTGCTGGCGGCAGCAAATCCTATTGAGTCTCAGTGGAATCCCAAAAAAACGACCATTGAAAACATCCAGCTACCTCACACATTGTTGTCAAGGTATTAAAACATTTTTATAAGACAAATGTTTCCAATTGCTTAATGTGTAGAATATTCAGCATTTAGCTTAAGATTCGGCAGCTGCAGGGCTGGGGATTTAGCTCAGCTGCATAAGCACCTGCCTTGCAAGCAGGCGGTTGTGAGTTCGATCCCCGGTACCAATAAAAATGAAAAAAAAAAGATTCGGCAGCTGCTAACAGAATTCCTTCACTCTAACATTGTGTTTCAGATTGGATTTGTCAGGGTTGTTAATGGCAGTGATTCTGTGTTGCTGGGTCACATTTTAGCATTCCTTTCTTTCTGAAGCTTTTGGGTCATTCCATTTAGGCATCTTTTTCAGATGGCTATTACTTAGTATTATATCAAAACAAAAGCAAAAGAAAAGAAAAGGCTGTAAAGAAGGGGATCTGTTAAAGCCTGTATCAGATGATCCATACTTTCTCAGACTGCTAATCCAAAAGTTACATGTATTTTATAAATGGGATTTAAGATCATATTTGACCTTTTTAAATCAAATAGAGGGGCTGGGGATATAGCTCAGCGGTATAAGCACCTGCCTTGCAAGCAGGCAGTCGTGAGTTCGATCCCTGGTACCGATAAAAACGAAAAAGACAAAAAAAAAAAAAAAAAAAGAATAAATAAATAAATAAATAAATAAATAAATCAAATAGATCCCCCCCCCCACACACACACACAAAACAGTTAATGGTATTTACATTAAGATCTTCCAGTCTTCAGTATTATAGTAACATTTCTCTGAAGGAAGTTTTACTTCTTTGACTTTGACTCAGCTGTTGCCTGAGCAGGCATAAGAGCAGGCACAGCATGTGATGAGTTTGATTTCAAGCTTTTGAGGGACTGAAAACTATTCTCCCTCAATGGCCGTCATGAGGAACACATTCACCATGGTCTACAGAGACCATGCAACCTTTGTTTTGTTTTGTTTTGTTTTTTGGTACAGGGGATTGAACTCGTGACTTGCATTGCCAAGCAGGCACTTACGCCACTGAACTAAACCCCTGGCCCTTGACCATGCAACCTTTAGGTTTTGTCTATAAGTATGTTGATGTCCCAGTTATGAAGACATGTTTCTCCTCCGTTTTCTCAGGTTTGACCTGATCTTCCTCATGCTAGACCCTCAGGATGAGGCGTATGACAGGCGTCTGGCGCATCATCTGGTCTCACTGTACTACCAGAGTGAGGAGCAGGTGGAGGAGGAGTTCTTGGACATGGCCGTCCTGAAGGACTACATTGCATATGCTCACAGCACCATCATGCCCCGGCTCAGCGAGGAGGCCAGCCAGGCCCTCATTGAGGTAACCAGGCCTGACAAGTGGTTGTGCTGAGCCTGTCTCTAAAAGCATTAATGAACCTAGCTGCTCATCCCCTTTAAACTGTGTTTTATTAAAAATACTTGGTAAGTGTGACATCTTGATTTCGATCCCCAGTACCAAAACAAAAACAAAACAGCTGAATATGGTGATGCACACCTGTAATCCCAACACTCAGGAGGCTGAGACAGAAATATCATGAGTTCAAGGCTAGTCTGGACTACATAGTGAGTTCAAGCTTGAACATAATGAGATTCTGTCTCAGAAAGATAAGAATAACATATTTTCCATCAACTACTATTTTCTTCCATGTTACAATATTAACTTGTCCAAGGGTTATAAAAGGGGAAAGAATTACATTGATAGTATACATGATTTCTATATTTAAATACTTATTTAAATATAAGTATCATGAAGCCAGGTGTGGTGGCACACACCTGTAATTTCAGCATTTGGGATGCTGAGGCAGGAGGATCGCTGCAAGTTCAAGACCAGCCTGGGCTACAAAATGAACTCAGGGCCAGCCTCAACTGCATGGTGAGACAAAAAAAAAACATACATACATATGTATGTATGTATCATGAATTTAAGATTAGAAGATGGGAGCTCAAATACAGATGATTTCACTTGAGAACTTCAAAACTGAACAAGCCATCTGATTTCTCTAAGCTTCATTTGCTTATTCATAAAAATTACAATGAATGGAAGGTAGTGTAGGCTCCCTTTTTCAGTGTTCTTGTATGTGGATGGTAGTACATTAGTGGCACCATTTAGGTTATTTCGGTGTTGTGATATTAAGAAAGTTCCTAGTGTTTGGTGGGCTTTGCATCCTGAGTTATCAAAAATGCTCAGATGAATACAGCTGATACAATTTTGTGTTTGTATCACATTTTTAAACTTGTTAATGCGGAAATAAACTAAGTCATTAAATATGAAAGTAATGCAGCTTAACCTTGTAAGTGTCCTCATAATCCTTTACATGTTTCATTAAACAGATCCCTAGCCAGGGTATGCATCAGTCTCGGTGCCAAGTGCCTTTTTCAGATGAACCCCTAATTCATCTTCCACTCTATTCCTACCTTCTCTTTATTCCACGAGCCATGTCCCCTTCCTTTGCCACATATTATTCAAAGCTATGTCAGACATCACCTCCAAGAAGTCTCATAAATACCTCCCAGTCAGCATATTTCCAACTATAGCTGAACTGTTACAGTGGAATCCTTTAGGATTCCCATATTCTGTGTGTGCACACACTCCAAGTGTGTCACTCTCCACCACTTGATGCACTCCAAGACCAAGGCCTGGCTCTGACCTGTGATTGCCCCCAATTCTTTTATGAGGGAGCCAGGCAGGACTTGGTTATTTAACAGAACCCTAACTGTCCAGGTTCAGCCGCACAATCAAGGTTTTTGTCAGCAAGGATTTTGTTTTCTTTACCCACACCAGGCTTATGTGGACATGAGGAAGATTGGCAGTAGCCGAGGAATGGTTTCTGCGTACCCTCGACAGCTAGAGTCATTAATTCGCTTAGCAGAAGCCCATGCTAAAGTACGATTTTCAAACAAAGTTGAAGCAATTGATGTGGAAGAGGCAAAACGCCTCCACAGGGAGGCTCTGAAGCAGTCTGCAACTGACCCCCGTACCGGCATTGTGGACATCTCCATTCTTACTACAGGTTTGTTACTTTCAACAAAAAACCTTTTGGAAATTATTTAAATATCCAAGTAGTTGATACTCCAGCTGTAAGCCAACAATTGCATCGTGGTTCTTTACCATTTTAGGTCAGGGCCCCTATGATAATCTCATGAAATTGTCCCCCCATTTTCTAATCAAAATGTACAATAGAACACAGGTACAATATGCTAGGGACTCCAGTTTTGCTGTCTTGGCACCTGATAACCCACTGCAGGAAAGCAGAGATGGATGGACACAGTGGGGTACAGCTGTAGTTCCCTTTACATGAGTTGAGGTAGAATCACCTGAGTCTAGGAGTTCAAGACCAACTTGGGTAACTCTGCAACACCTAGTCTTTAAAAAAAGTTTTTTGTTTTTGATGAGTTTCAAATAGGGCCTTGCTAAGTAGTTCACCTGGTCCTTGCACTCACTGTGTATCTCAGGTTGGCCTCAAACTTGCCGTGTCCCTCCTGCCTCAACCTCTCAAGTGCTGGGATTATAGGAGTGTACCACCACACGCACCTAGCAGTTCATTTCTTAAGAAGAAATGACTGCCCTTGTTACATGGATTATGTACTGTCGTTCAGTTGAAAGTAGCAGCCACTGGTGTATGGGGCTGGGGATTTAGCTCAGCGGCATAAGCGCCTGCCTTGCAAGCACGTAGTCATGAGTTCGATCCCCGGTACCGATAAAAAGGAAAAAGACCAAAAAAAAAAAAAAAGAAAGTAGCAGCCACTGGTGTAGAGAGGATTTGAAACAGCAGAGAACTAAAGTCTCATTATGCTTTTGGAGTATACTCTGATATTCAGCAACTGTCCCCTTACCTGTCTTGGCAATACTGCTGAATACTGTTCACTTCCTAACAGCAGAATGTTTTTACTGATTTCTAACAGCAGAAATATCTTCACTGATTTCTTTTAAAATCAGGAATGAGTGCCACCTCTCGGAAGCGGAAAGAAGAATTAGCTGGAGCATTGAAGAAACTTATTTTATCTAAGGGCAAAACACCAGCTCTGAAATACCAGCAACTTTTTGAAGATATTCGGGGACAGTCTGACATAGTAAGTGTTTATATGTTTATAGAGTTTTTCTCCTGTCCCTTAATATTGCTTTCAGGTTTTTTTATTTTGATACAAGGTCTCACTGAGTTACCTAGGCTGGGTTTGAATTTGAGTTCCTGCTATATTGCCCTGCCAGAGTGCTGGGATTACAGACATAAACTTGAATTTTGTGATATTCTTTCAGTTTTTCTACATGTGTACATTTTTTTAGGGATCAAATATTTGGCTTCCCTTTTGTAAATAAGTATGGTTGAATTTTCCCATGAGTGGACCTGCATAGGTTAATTGCACTCTGCCTGTTTTTGTTTTCCATCTTGTCACTTATTGTCCCTGACTGCACTGGTGCCATGAGGACAGCGCTGACACAGACCCTATGGGTGCCAAATTGCAATATTTATCACTTGGTCCTTTCAGAGAATATTTGCCACCTCTGATTGAAAGTGTAAGAAATGTGTACAATCACAAGAGAGAGATTTTGGGTGGTGCTTTAACATTCAAATTAGTGTGTAGTAGTTAAGGGAGAACGTGACATGTGAAGTATTTATTTTCCTTCTCTTCCCCAAAGGCAATTACCAAAGATATGTTTGAAGAAGCCCTGCGTGCCTTGGCTGATGACGATTTCTTAACAGTGACTGGGAAAACTGTCCGCTTGCTCTGAGGCTGAGCTGTGCTGCCCCTGGTGCCTCTTGTGTACGTGTGCAGCCTACAGGCCAGTCAGTGGCCACTGCTGCGGATGGACAGTGTAAGGCGTTATCCGGCTCCATAATAAGTTTTTACCTGGGTTCAATTTCATTAGTGTATGTTTTCATTTTTTCACATTTTACATAAAACTGCTGTGCCAGTTTATGAGCATATACAGTAGAGATTATTTAAGTGGATGTTTCTAGCAGCAGGGCTTTTTATTTGTATGTGTATGCAGAGAGCAACAGCATGTCAGTCGTCTTTGGACAGGGCAGTCTGGCTTATACTGGCCTTGCGGATGAAGAGCCATCAGTGAGTGCTTGGGGATTTGGGATAGGAGATAACAGGCTGTGGCTGGGCTGTACCATCTAGTTTGACATGGTAAAGGGCTAGAGCCTGTTTCTCTGCCCTTGAGTGTCTTCTTTTTAGATTTTTTTCTTATGGCTACTATTAGGTCATGACTGTATTGGAAATGATTAGATTGCAGATTAACTTCTGCTTTACCTTTATATGTAAGCCTTTTCCTAAATAAATGATAGAATAATAAATAATACTTGGATATCTTGTTGTATTTCACTAAGAAAAAAAGCTCTTGCTGAATATGACATTCATGGTCAGGTGTGGTGGCACAAGCCTGTAATCCCAGCACTGGGGGATGAGGCAGCAGCCTGGGCTACATGGTTGAGGCCAGCCTAGAATGCATACGAAGACCCTGTCTCAAAACAAAAGATAAACACTGCATTCATGGGAGTTCACAGTGATAAGTGCTTCAGATCAAAAGAAAACCAAAAATATAATGAATGAATGAATTTTATTCACTAAATATAGACCTTTTTTTAATAACTTAAAATCAATACTCCTTAAAGTATCCATAGAAAATGGCAGATCTAATCAGTATTGAAGTTTGCATTTGAATGATTGGGGGGTTGGTTTTGTATGTTTCTGTTTTGCAGTGCTTGGGATTGAACCCAGGACCTTTTTGCATCCCCAACTTTGTTTTTTGTTTTGTCTTGGTTTTTTGAGACAGGGTTTTGCTGTGCAATTCAGGCTGACCTTGACCTTGAGCTCCCTATACAGCCCAAGCAGACCTTGAACTTGAAAGTGATATTTTTGCCTCAGTCTCCCAAATACTGGGATTATAGACATGCACCACCATGCCTAATAGCCTTATCTTTAGACCACCTTTTCACTTGACACTGACAAACTAAATAACATACAACACCATCATATGAGCCTTTGTGGACAAAAGCATCTGAAGGTGATAGGAAAACACCACAGTCACTGTAAGAAGTAGCTCTAAACTTTTCAGCCAAACTGTTCACCATTTAAGGTCACCAAGAAAAGATCCTATTTTTGTAATTACATAAAGTTCTCATTTTAACCTAGGTATTGTGGTACATGCCTATAATCCCAGCACTTGTGAGGCAGAGGCAGAGAGATTGCCAGCCTGAACTACTTAGTGAGACTGTCTCCAAAAAAATTATAGTAATAATTGGTAATAATAATAATTTAATGCCAAGGTCAAGGTATGTACAGCATGTATACAGGTCATCCACATCATTTTGTTTTCATGGAATTTTGTTGAATGAAAGTGTGTCCCGCGGCTGGCAGGTTTCACTGTGAGTCTCAGCTTATTCAGTAAATTTCTGTTAACCTCTATAATCTGTCCATTTATCTGAAGGTCTTTCAAAAGCTGGGTACTCAGAGCAGTACCTGCGGCTGGGTGCTTGTGACATACTTGTAGAGAAAAACTGTTCCATGAAGTAAGAGTGAAATATTTCTTGGAATTTGTAATCTCCCAGGCTGTGCAGTGGAGGAACAAAAGGAGGCCCTGGACTTTCTGCTGTGTCCCTTCAGTTTTAATAGTGCTCCCTTAGAGGGTGTGCCTCATCTTCGAGCACACTGTACCCCTCCTGTGTCAAGGCAAAAAGGATTGGGCTAACGAGTAGCTCTCATCTGTATAATGCAATCGGTGGTATAAAGATTAAGAGCGCAGGAATTAAACTGCCCAGGTCAGCTCAGACTGCACTGGCAGCAAGTGGAGTGGGCAGTGCCTTGGGTAGTGAGTCGCGTGCCCTGTGCACTCAGCAGTAGCTCTGTTGCCGTGTTTTTCTTAAACAATTCGTACTTAATCAGTACGATGGTATTTTAATTCCCATGAGTATTTCTTTAAACTATAATATCATTCCATTTGTATTTTGCCCTCTGATGTTGACCCTGCTTATACAAACAGTATAATTTCTATATGTCTAGTTAATGTTATCAAATTTGCTTTTATCATTCTCTATAATTTTGTAATAATTTGAGGGTAAGTTGAAGTTATGTGATTTTTTTTTTTTTTACATCTCAGTACTTTGTAGAAACAAATGATACTATTTTATGTGACCACAACAATTTCATAACAAAAACTTAACACTATTATCTAATTTAGAGATACAATTTTCACTGGCTACCTTAGTAATGTACTTTATAACAAAAGTGAAAACATTTCAGAGTTGCAAGTTACATTTAGTTTTCCTGTTTCTTGAAATCCCTTCAAATTCGAACATTCCTGAGTCTGTTTATGACCTTCGCCTTTTTTTTTCCAGAGACAGAATTACCATCCTTCCTCAATTTCCAAAGTTACAGACATGCACTAGCAACCTTGCTACCTTGACATTTTCTAATACAAGCCAATTCTTACTTAAAATAGCCCTTCACTTCAGGCTGTCTAACATCTCTGTGACAGACAGGGTCTTGCTGTATGGTTCAGGCTACCCCTGAACTCACTATGTAGCCCAGGTTTGCATCTACTTGTGGCAATCCACCTGCCTCAGCTTCCCCTGATTGCTGGAATTACAGGTGTTTGCCACCATGCCTAGTTTATAGCATTTTTGATATAGAATCCAATAGAAGAGATGCTGTGTCCTTAGTGACTTATCCCTTTGCTGGAGGGTTTAACCTTGAGGTCCCTTGGGTAAATTCCTGTATCAACCCATTTCCTGTTGCTGTAATAGAATGTCTGAGAATGGGTAATTAATATGGAAAAGAGGTTGATTTGGGCTGAGTTCTGAAAGCAGAGGAGTTAAAGATTGCATTGCCACATGTGGTAGGGCCTCCTAAGGTATGGCAGAATGGCATCATGTTGCAGAGGTGTGGATGACAGTGGAGCTGATGATGCGTGCTAGGAGAGAAGCGAGGACAGGCCATGGAGGCTGAGCTCACTTTATGATACCTGTTCTTGCAGTAACAGATCCAGTTCTGCCAGAGTAAAAACTCACTCCTGCAAGACACCATACACCTACTAATGAGGGCATGCCCCTCATGACCCAAAACCTGTTACTAGGCCCTGCCTCCAAACTGCCCATTGGGGACTAAGCCTGAGTGTAAATTTTGGTGGGGACAAACCATATTCAATCAATAGCAGTGCTTGCTAGTTTTCTGCAATATAAATTACAGTTTTTCCCCACATATATGCCCTCCTCCCCTAAATACTAGGATTGGTCTTTTGAAGCAGTGTCTCACTAAATTGCCTAGATTAGAATGGAACTGGTTATCTTCATGCTTCATCCTCCCAGAGTGCTGGGAAGATTTACAGGAGTACTACACTGCAGCTTATGCAGTTTTTAAAATTATTTTCATTTTACTTCATTTTTTTGGTTTTTGGGTTTTTTTGAGACAGCATCTTGCCAAATTGTCCCAAACTGGGGGTCACTCTACCTCAGCCTCCTGAATAGGATTATAGGAATGCAGCACCACGGCCAGGTTTTTTTGGGTTGGGTTGGGTTTTGAGGCAGGGTCACACTCCTGTTGAGATTGGCCTTGAACTCTATGTGGTCCAGGCTGGCCTCTTACAGTGATCACTGCCTTAGCCTTCCAAGTGCTGGGCTTACAGACATAGGCCACTTATCCCCAACTTCTTAGTTCATTTTTAATTGAGTTGCTTGGTCTGAATTTAATTGTTCAGTTGCAAGAATTCTTTAACTATTCTAGATGTCAGCCTTTTTAGCTATGACTTGTGATTACTATGCTCTCTCCTATTCCATGGGCCACCTTTCCATTCATACACAGAAGTGGTGATGTAATCCAGCATATGTATTTCTTATTTTATTGTCTTTGCTTTTCAGTGCCTTTTTATTTTAATATATCTTTGATATCTGTCAATATTAGTAAGGAGGTGATTCTTTTTTAAGATGTGTATTCTCCATTTTAAGAATGTACTATAATTTAATCAGTCACCTGTCAAAAGACTTATAGTTTATCTTTTTCTAGTACAATGTTTCCCCGAGTAATTTCTCCCACACATCTCCACACGTGACTGTATCTCTACTATAACTTCCTGGCCATAAAACTGCTGAACTAATAAGGGTCATTTGCCTTTGTGTTTTCTGTGGACATTGCCCCATCTTTTCCTTTAGGAATTGTGAATAATCCACATTCATCAACATCATATGAAAATATTTCCTCACTAAATCTCCAGCAGTGAGTAATTAAACTTTTAGATCTTGGGAAATTGTTATTTATAGGTTAGTTACAACTTAGGTTTGTTATAAGTGAGTACAGCATCTTTTCTATTTGTCTTCCTATCCTGTAAACTATCAACATCCTTTGTCTTCTTTCCAGTTAGGATATTATAATTTTTTATCAGTTTGCAGGAGACCCTTATACTAGGGAAATTAAATATTTGTCACGTCATACATATTAAATATAATGAACTATTTTTTTTTTTTTTTTGGTGGTTCCGGGGATCGAACTCAACTGCACGCCTGGAAGGCAGGTGTTTATGCCGCTGAGCTAAATCCCCAACCCCCTGAACTATTTTAATATGTATGATGTTTTTCAATTCATTTATCTTCATTTATTATAATGTCTAGTTTCTTCTTCCTTACCCTTTTCTTCCTTTTTATTTATTTATTTTTTTGTAAGAAAGGAATATATTTATTTAAGGAAAGTACACTCAGAGTGGCTGATGAGAAAACCCAACAAGTTTGACTTAAAACTTGTGACAGTCCCCCTGCCTCAGCCTCTCAAGTGCTGGGATTACAGGCCTATACTGCCATGCCTACCTAAAACATGCAAAACTTTTAATGGAAAGGTTTGTGAGAGAAATAGTCTAAAAATATGAAAATTAATGTGTCCATGTAATACAATTATGAATGATTGTATGATATGATAGTATTAGTTGATGAGATTATATATAACATTTAATGTAGTACCTAATTATATTAGTTAGGGTTCTCTTGAGGAACAGAATCAATAGAAAATGTATGTAGAATTATGCCAGAGGACTTGGTAGGCTTACACAATCAAAAGCAGCAGAAGAATCTGTCTGCACACTGGAAAGCCAGAGTCCAGTCACAGGTTAATGCCTGGAAGCTCACTGTAGTGTTGGCTTGGATGAATCTCCACATTTATTTCCATAGTGGTTGCTCCAGTCTACACTCCCACCAACAGCAGAGAAGGGTTTCTTTCTCCCCACAGCCCCACTAGCTTTTGTTATTGGTTGATTTTTGATACCAGTTGTTCTTTCTGGAATGAGATGGAATCTCGACATTGTTTTAATTTGTATCTCAAATGACCAGTGATACTGAACATTTTTTTATATATTTATTTGCTGTTTCTACATCTTCATCTGAGAAATGACTTCATTTTAGGTGCCCAGTTGAGTTCTTTATATAGTCTAGATATTTGTCCTCTGAGCTGGGTGTGGTGCACCCACCTGTAATCCTAGCTCTTGAAAGGGGGGAGGATTGCTGACAGTTCAAAGCTAGCCTGAACAGCATAGTGAAACCCTGTCTCTAAAAGACAAAAAAAAAAAAGTCCTTTGAGAAACAGTTGGCAAAAAATTTTTTCCAATACTGTGGATTGTCTCTTCATTTTATTGGCTGCTCTTGCTGTGCAAAAGTTTTGTTTTGTTTTTTTACTGAGTTCCCAGTTGTTCATTCTTTGTGGTAGTTCCTATGTGATTGAGGTTCTATTCATAAAGTCTGTGCCTGTACCAATGTCGAGCATTCCGCCTATTCTGTCTCCCAGCAGATTTTGTGTTACTGTTATAATATTTAGATCTTTGATCCATTTCAATTTTTTAAATTTTATTTTGAAAGTATACAACAGAACAAGACAGAATAAAGCCAACAAAGATGGTACAGTGAAATTAGTACAGAACTTCACAGCAGGTTATCGGGATACAGTAATAGGTATCACAGTATATTTTGTTATCTTTATAATAGTTGTTCTCTCCATCACGTATATCAAATTGAGATGAAATATAGAACTTATCAACAGAATATTGAATAGAGCAGTACCATTAATCAGAAAAGAACAAAACAGTAATAAAAATATTTGCCTTTAAAGAGATGGTAGAAAGAAGTCCCCCTTATTTGCTATGGTCAACCTCCTAGGAGACGCTCAGATTTCTGATTCCCATTTGCTAATGGGCGGTGGAGGGGGAGGAGAAAAGAAGGGTAGGGGAAGTGGGATATTTGACTCTAGGCTGTGCATCAGTAGGTTCACTATTGCTTAGCAGGGAGGCAGGCTGGTTGTTTGGTTTCACAGCGTCCTAAGTTCCAACATGGTGTAGATCTCAGGAGCTGCTGCTGGTTCTCCCCGGGGAGGGGCTGTAGTCTGCCAGACCACCACCACTTACCAGGGAGGGGATGTGCTTGCTTGGCTTCCCAGGGTCCTAAGTTCCAACATGGTGCGGATCTCAGGAGCTGCTGCTGGTTCTCCCCTTGGAAGGGCCGGTGTCCGCCACACTGCTACCGATTACCAGGGAGGGAAGGTGCTTGCTTGGCTTCCCAGCGCCCTAAGTTCCAACATGCGCAGATCTCAGGAGCTGCTGCTGGTTCTTCCCCTGGAAGGGCCACAATCTGCCACACTGCCACCGATTACCAGGGAGGGGACGTGCTTGCTTGGCTTCGATCCATTTCAATTTTAGTTTAATGCATGGTGAAAGGTATGGGTGTAGTTTTAATCTTTAGTGTATGGGAAGCCAATTTTTCCAGTACCATTTATTAAAGACACTATTTTTCTTCCAGCGAAGTGTTTGGCTCCTTTGTCAAAAATAAAGTGGTTCAGGGGTTGGGGATTCAGCTCAGCAGCATAAGCGCCTGCCTTGCAAGCAGGCAGTCGTGAGTTTGATCCCTGGTACCAAAAAAGACAAAAAAAAGAATAAAAAATAAATAAATAAAGTGGTTGAATGTGTCTGGAGTTGTTTCTGCATACTTTAATCTGTTCCGTTGATCTTCAGGTCTGGTTTTTGCCAGTACCATGCCATTTTTATCTCAGTAGCTTTGTAGTACATTTTCAAGTCAGGGATTGCAATACTCCCAGCCATGCCTTTGTTGTCCAGAATTGCTTTTGTGGTTCTAGGTCTCTTCTGGTTCCAAATGAATTTTAGGATTTTTTCTAATTCTGTGAGATATGCTGTTTGAATTTTTATCAGGATTGCCTTACGTCTATATAACAGTTTTGGCAGTATGGTCATTTTCACTATATTGGTTCTTCCTACCCAAGAATAAGGGATATTTTTCCATTTTTTGATAACATCTGCAATCTCCTTTTTTAGAGTACTGGGGTTTTCAATGTAGAGAGCTTTTACTTTCTTTGTTACATTGATTCCTAAGTATTTCTTTTCTTTTTCTTTTTCTTTCTTTTTCTTTTTTTTTTTTGGATGCTGTTGCAAAAGGTGTTGTTTCCCTAATTTCTCTTTCTGTGAGTTTGTTATTTGTGTACCGGAATGCTGTTGACTTTTGAGTGTTGACTTTGTGTTGACTCTGCTACTGAATTTGGGTGTCAAACCTAGAAGTCGTTTGGTAGAGTTTTAGGAGTCTTCTATGTAGAGTATTATGTGAATAATATTATTATATATATTACATATATATTATAATTAATATATATTATAATAATATTATTATTCACATAATAATAATTTAGCTCCCTCCTTTCCTATTGTTGTTCCTTTTATTTATTTCTCTTATTTAGTCACACGGCTAATGTTTCCAAAACTAGATAGAATAAGAGTGGTGACTAGACCTCCGTGTCTTTTCCTGATTTTAAGAGTGAAAGCTTTCAGTTTTTGTCCATTTAGTGTGATGTTGGCCATGGGTTTGGCAGAGATAGATTTCATCAGATTGAGATAAAGGCAATATATTTCAATTTTCTGGAGGATTTTTTTTTTTCATGAATGGGTGTTGGACTTTATCAGATGTTTTTGCTGCATCTATTGAGATGACCATGTGGGTTTTGTCCTTGGTTCTGTTAAAAAGGTGTATTACATTTATTGATTTGTGTATGTTGGACCATCCCTACATCCCTGGGATGAATCCAAATTGGTCATGATGTATAATCTTCATGGTGATTTCTTGTATTCTCTTTGCTGGTATCTTCTTGAGATTTTTGCATCCATGTTCATTAGGAAGTTTGGCCTCTCTTTTTTGGCTGGATCCCTCTCTGCTTTTGCTATTAGGGTAATGCTTGCTCTGAATTATGACTTTGGAACTACTGCTTCCCTTTCAATTCCATTAAAGATTTGAAAAGTAGCAATATTGGGTCTTTTCTAAATATCTTGTAGAATTCAGCAGTGAATGCATTAGGACTTGGGTTTTCTTTGTTGGTAGGGTTTTTAATTACATATTTGATTTCACTGACTGATACTGGTTTACTTATAATTTGTATATCTTCTTGATTCTGCTTTAGTAATTCATATGTATCTAGGAATGTGCCCATTTCTTCTATGTTTTCCATCTTATTAGAATATGGGTTCTCAAAATAGATACTGATGATCTTCTGGATTTCTGCAGAATCTGTTGTGATTTTACCCTGCTCATTCCTAATTGTGTGAATTTGAATATTTTCTTTCCTTTTTTTAAAATAAGGTTTGTGGAGAGCTTGTCAATTTTATTAAATCTTTCAAAGAGCCAACTCTTTGATTTGTCAATTCTTTATATTGTTAGTCTCTATTGCATTAATTTTTGCTCTGATCTTTATAATTTCCTCCTTTATATGAGCTTTGAGCTTGGCTTGCTCTCCTTTTTCTAGAAGTTTGAGGTTGAACATTAAATTATTTATTTGATCTCTTTTCTTGGTATGGACATTCACCACTATAAATCTATAGAACTGCTTTCATTGTGTCCCATAATTTCTGATATGTTGTACTGGCATTATCATTTAATTATAGAAACTAATTTCTTCTTTAATTTCCTCTGTAACCCTTTCGTTGTTCACAAAGGTATTATTTAATTTCTCTGTGTTTATGAAGTTCTTGTGGTTTCTTTTGCCATTGATTTCCAATTTAATTGCACAATGGTCTTATAATATGCATCGAATAACTTTAATTCCTTAACATTTACTTAAGCATGTTCTTTGAGTTAGTATATGGTCCATTTTGGAGAACATCCTGTGTGTAGTTGAGAAAAATGTATATTCTAATATTGTGGGGTGGAGCACTTTGTAGACATCTACTAAGTTCATTTGTTTAAAGGTTTGGTTCATTTCTAATATTTCATTGTTAATTTTTTGTCTAATTGATCTATTTGTGACAGTAGTGTATTGAGATCCCCCATTACAATTGTATCAGTGCTTAATTGATTTTTCAAGTTAATATTTGTTTTATATAGTTGGGAGCATTGGTATTTGGTGTATATATATTTGTCTTCCTTTTGTATTGTTCCCTTTACAAGAATGTAGTTACCTTCTTTGTTTTTCTTAATCAATCTTGACTTGAAATCTACTTTGTCTGCAGATAGAACAACTACCTCTGCTTTTTTCTGGCTTCCTATAGCATAGAGTATTGTTTTCCACCTTTGACTTTCAGTCTATGAATTTCTGTTTGTATTAAAATGTGTCTTGGGATGCCACATATTGTTGGATCTTGCTTATCGATCCAGGAACAAAAGGTCCTGAATCTTCGGCCAGTCTGTTTCTTTTGATTGGCAAACTGAAACCATTAACATTGATGGTTATAACTGACATATGCTGACTTATTCTTGTTATGCTTGAAAGAGTTTTGCCCTAGAATAAATTACAGGACATTATATACCCCCACACCCCCATATCCAGGCAGAGGAAAACCCAGACCACTGCTGGTTATGGGCTCCTCTCCATGTTCTTGGAATAAAGGCCACTCTTACTTTTTCTTATATTCTGTTCCTTTACTGTGCCAAAAAACTCTAACAATGTTATTTTCCTAATGTTATTCCAGTTTTTCCCCAGTCTGTTTGCCTTGCCTGATAGATTTATTCTGTTGGGGTTCATGGATTGTAATCTTTGTTATCTCTTTCTAGAACATCCTTCAGCACTTTTTTTTTTTGGAGGGGGGTACCAGGGATCGAACTCACAACCACATGTTTGCAAGGCAGGCACTTATGCTGCTGAGCTAAATCCCCGGCCTTTAGAACATTTTTTTTTTTTTTTTTTTTTTTGGCCTTCAGAACATTTTGTTATGCTTGTTTGATGTTCATGAATTTTCTCAAAGATAGTTTTGTGGGTTATATCAATCTGGGTTGAAATTTGTTTTCCTTTAAAGCTTGGATTACTTCACTCTAAGCTCTCCTTGACTTAAGGGGTTGTGTTAAGTCTTCTGATAGTCTTTCCTTTATAGATGATCTATTTCTTTTTTCTAAAAGCTTTTAATATTCTGCTTTTGTGTTATTTCCAGAACCTTAATTCTTTTCTTTTCTTTTTTTAAAATTTTATTTAAAGGAGAAAAAAGAAAAAAAAAAAAAACAGAAAAAGGGTACAAGTTATACAGAATTTCAGAAAAAATAAACAGTAGGAAATCACTAATTACATATTGTCATCTTAGAAATAGTTACAAAATTAAAGCATATAGAGGGAACTTTCAAACAGTGAGACTGCAAACAATTTTGTTCAATGATCCAACAAAACTCAGTAATATGGTTATCTATCTTATACACTTAAATATATATGCAGTTATATCCTTTAGAGCAGTTTCTTTTCCTTTCTTTTGTTAGAACCTTAATTATTATATACCTTGCTGTATTAGCAACCCTTCCTACAGTGCCAGTTATTGGAGACCCTTGCAGTGGGCCCCAGTCTCCTTCCCAGATTATTGCACACTGCAGGAAAGGGAAGAATGAGCAAGAGAGAAAGAGGGGTGCATATCAGGAATTTGGGGCCACCATTTGCTCTCTAGGAACAAAAGGCCTGAATCTCCAGCTACCTAGCATTTTATTAGTCAATATAGGGTTGGACATAGGGTGTTTTTCCTGGAACAGTATAGAGGCAGTGGTAGAATAATGTGTATGTATGTATATACATTATATATGTATATATCTATATCTATATCTATATCTATATCTATATCTATATATATATATATATATATATATGCTCTAGAGTCATTAAGCATGTCTTTCTTTTTTTGGGAGGGTAGGTACCAAGAATTGAACTCACGACCTCATGCTTGCCAGGCAGACACCGTGCCACTGAGTTACATTCCCGGCCCAAACATATCTTTCATTTTATTCAGCATCTCTGTAGTTACCTAAAAATTATTTCCAACTTGATTTTTTTCTGGAGCCTCATTCATCTGCTTTGTTACTTCTGCTGTTACCTCTTCAGGGAGTACAGATGTGTGGCTTTTGGACTTCCATCTCATTGTCCCCTGGGTTTGGCTTTGGTGAGCTGGGTGTCTGGGGTTACATCTTATCTAAATAGCTTCTCATTTTCTTTTCATTTTTTTAAGTTTAATTCCTGGGTTGATGCTTATAAATTACTTATGATGAATAATTGGTGACATTTAGAACCCTTATGGAACAACAGTTTCTTAGAGGGTGTATTTCAGGTATAACCAGCTTTTGAGTCTGTTGCAAGATCCTACCTCTTCAATTGGGGGATGAGAAGTTGCTGCTTTCTTGGTCCAGCCCCTGGTTCCTTGGCTCTGGCCTGTGTAATTTTTATTACCCTTAGACAATCTCAAGTTTAGTATATCAGGAAAAACAACTGATTTATGTCACAATAAAATCAAACAGCCTGGAAAATGACCAACGGAGATAATTGTTAACTTTCCACCTTTAATTGTATGAACTAGATTTGTGATTACATCACAAAATCTAAAACAGACCAAAAAATGTTACGTAGTACATGAGCCCTCAATACGGTGATTTTTATCCTCAGGGGAGAAAATTTTAAAGTCATTTAGGGGATAAAATAGAGAAATAAGAGAAAGAGATTAGAAAGAAGATTGGAGGACAAAGGGAGATCACACAAGCTTTGGGAAACCGGTGAAGAGGATACGAGAGCAAAAAGAAGGAAGACATAAAAACAAAACACTCATAAAAACAATCGAGATAAAACAAAAAGAAAAGAAAATAATTTAAAAAGTATATATACTTTAAGGCATGTTTCTGCTGTCACTGATAAATAACATGGGCAGACAGAGTCTAGATCCATTAATCCCAGCAAGCCAACCAGTACTGTAGCAAGGTAGTAGATAATCTCAGGTAGCCTGCACTTTTAGTTTCACTGAAATTCAGGCCACTTTCTGGCTGTGAGGTTGGAAGCAGACTGGTTTAGTGTGCAGCAGTCTGTGTGCCTCCTGCTGTTCTGAATTTGGCTCCCTGACCTCCTGCCAATTTGAACTCCCCGTCCCTGTCACTGGGAGCCACTAGATGGAGCCGACAGGGGAGCCACTAGATGGAGCCGGCTGCAGCTGTTCTGAGTTCTGTGCTCAGTTGGCTCCTCTCCAAGATGGCTACTGGCATCTTCTCTCCTGGGGGATGTCTGAACCTGAACAATTCACCAACCACCATAGTCCACTGGGTCAACTGTCGGAGGCCTCTGGGGTGGACAGTAGTCACCCTGGGTCTGTAGAGGTGAGCCGCCTCTCCCACATAGTGAGTTGGGATTCAGGGAGAAAGCGCTGCCTGCCACCTCCTTCACCGTCACTGAAGTCTCCCTCTTTGCTGTCCCCTTCAGTTCTCGCTTCAGATCCTTCTTGGGCCGGGCAACTGGCTTCCTTTCTTTTTCTCTTCCTCACATTGCTATATTCCCGTGTCTGAATACCAAATGTTTGAGAGGCTGTTTCACTAATGCTCACCACCCTGCCATCTTCCCAGAAGTCTGATGAACAGTTTAAAAAGTTGTGAAATGGTCTGGACAAAGTGGGGCCTCCTGGTGATTTTATCAGAAGTAGTTCTGGTGTGATGCAGGAGAGCACCACTGGGTCAGCAGGTTGAATGAAGGCGTGGAGAGTGATAAATAGAAGTTGAAGCTTGACTGGAAAAGGAAAAGAAAAGACTAGCAGGGTGACTGGATTGTGACTTTTTCCTCTTACTGAGTAGTACCTTAAAAGAACAGTGTGCTCACATTCTGCAGTATAGCCTGAGAAATGAATCACAGCCACAGCAGAGGTATCTTGAAACCTTATGAGGTAAACTCGCTTCCCTAACTAAAGAGCATTATTCATGTCTCTCTTTAGTTTAGAAGATATGGGGCCAGGGATATAGCCCAGTGGCACAGCACAAGCACAAGGTCCTGAGTTTGAGTCCACACAAATTGAGTACATAATAAGTTGAAAATTCATTTAGCCAGGCTGGTGGTGCATGCTGTAATCCCAGCACTTGGGAGGCAAAGGCAGGTGGATCACTGGAAGTCTGAGGGCAGCCTGGGCTACAAAGTGAGCTCAAGGCCAGCCTGAATTGCATAGTGGGACCCTGTCTCAAAAAGACCAAAAAAAAATTCATTTAATATACCCATCCTGCCAAATAGTTTAGTTTACCCCAAATGTGTCCAGAACATTTACATTAGCCTACACTTCTGCAAAACCATATGGCTCAAACACAGTTTTATAATGAAGTGTTGAATATCTCATGTAACTTTTTCTAATGCCTGTCCAAAACGTGCTGCCAACACGGTACAGTACAGAGGCTGAGTTGTTTCCCTGTGCAGTCATGGGACTGACTGGGACCTCTGTCCAATGACACTGCCTCCATGATGAGGCATATTACTAGCCTCAGGAAACACTAAAATTAAAAACCAAAAGTACAGTTTCTATGAAATGCATGTCACTCTCATGCCAGTTTCTACTACATATGTAACACTTTCTCACCAGTCTAAAGTCAAAATCTTCAGCCATGCCATTGCAAGTCAGGCACTGTCTGTGTCACAAAACATTACTTGTATAATAAAATTAGCCGGGAATGTTTTATAGCAAATGAAAGAAGAAAATACATAGAACTTTTTCTGGCATCTTAGGTTATGATTTCTATAGCAACAGTAAATCATTTACACCCTGAAAACGAATTCATGACTGTGCAAATTAATTTAAACAAGAGTGTTATCATCTCATGATGTGCAGAGTGAAGTGAGGTGAATATTCATTCAGTCTGTGTCTTAGTTACTTTTTACTCATCGCTGAGACAAAATACCTGAAGCCCAAAGTTGGGAAAGGAAAGGTTTATTTCTTACAGTTTTTTGGAGGTTTCAGTCCACACTCAGTTGGCTCTAAGACAGGCAGGCATGGCCGGGCTGCCTTTCATGGTGGCTGCAAACAGCAAAAAGGAATTGGCAAAGAGCAAGACACACCTTCTTCCTGCCATTACATCACATCCTGGCTCCACCCCTTTGTGGGTGAAGCACTGACACCATCAATCCAAGCACTAGACAAGGAACAAATAACAAATGCACAATTCAAACTCATGAGGCCTGTGGGACACAAACATAAACCATGACATTCCACCCCTGGCTCCCAGAACTCATGTGCATCCTTTATACAAAAGACATTTAGTCCACCTCCAAGAGTTGCCAAAGTCCTAAGTTTCAGCATTGCTGAACAGTCTGTCCAAGTCCCAAGTGTCTTCCACAATCTACCGCAAACTGTTAACTTTAAGTCCCTGTATAAATGAAACAAGGTTAAACATTTCTCAAATGCAAAGGCACAAAATAAACTTTACCATTCTAAAAGTTACAAACAAGGAAATACAAAGCATTGGAAACAAAGCAAGTCCAACCTCCAGCAGGGCAAACATTAAGTCCTAGAGTTCCACACTCATCTGAAGCAATCTGAAGCAATCTGGTTGCAAGGTTCAAAAGGCTTGAGTGATTCCACCCCAAGGGTACTTAGGGCAATTTCAACTCCTGCAGCTTTTCTCTTAAATCCTCTCTGCTCACTTTTTGCAGCTTTCCTTGGATCATCCACATTCCTGGCTTTTCCAAACTTCTGGGGTCTCCACTGCACCTCTGGCTTTACCCTTACATCTTCACAAATTGCCCTCTCAGGGGCACACTGCTTGGCCTGCCAGGCCCTTTGCAATCAAGGTGGAAGCCATCTTACCCCAGAATTCATGCATTTTCCTTGCACCTAAAATCAACACCTTGTGGATGCTGCCAAGGTTTGCTGCTAGCTGAAGCAGTAGCCAGGCTTTCTTCTCTCTTGTCTGTAGGGGTCAGTTGCCTGGATTGCAGGGCTCTGTTTGCCTGATGGTGAGAAAAAGCTTCTCTATGTTGCCGCCATTCTGGAACCTCATGTGGCTGCTGTCGCCATTCTGGAACATGGCGCTCTGCAGCTTTTCCCTCTGAGCAAATTTTTCCTCCTTTGCTGTGAGGCTGCACAGGGTGGGGACCCCCTTCCTGGGATGCCCCAGGGCCATCTTTCTTATCTCTCTGTTTCTCCTCAGGAATCAAAATCTCAACTCTGTCTTTACAATCCACACCCTTTCTGGAATTTTCCTTCAGGCCAAACTCACAGCATTGTACATTATCCTGCTGGGCTCTTTGCTCCTGATTTGAAACATAAAGCTGGCTGAAAGCCCCCAACAATAGCCATGCCACAGCCTCAATGTTCGATTGCTTTTTAATTTCTTTTTCAAGATTAATCAGTCCATTGCCCTTTGTCTCAGTCTCAGGCAAAGTCTCTGGGCAGGAGCAAAATGCAGACAAACTTTCTGCCAAGCCATAACACACATCATCTGGAGTCCAACAACCAGTGCAGTCCTTCATCCCAGCAGAAACCTCCCAAGCCTGGTCTTTACCATCTGGCTTTCTGTCGGCCTTCTGGTTTCCTAAGCTCTGACCAGAATCTCTTCTACCCTGAGCTATATCCCCATTCCAGTTTCTTCTACCTTGATTTTAACTGTTAAACAATTATCAAAAGCAAGACACTAATATTGAGATCCTATTGTTAGTCAAATGACTACCTTAACCAATTTTCTTCAGCTTTCTCTAGTCCAGAGCCAACCCTGTGATCCCACATTCTAAATTCAAAGTATGTCATTTCTGTGTCACGATATGTATGTCATATCTGTTTAAATAAAGTCAATAAACTTGAATGTCCTAGACAAGGAAAACAAATTCTTGTGTTCCCTAGTACCATGGAGTAACCACAGATAATAATAATGCTCGGTACTTTTCAAAAGAGCTAGAAGAGAGAATTTTGAATGTTTTTATCACAAAGAAATGATGTTTGAGGAAACATATGTTTACCTTAATTTTTTTCTTCTGATACTGAGAATTGAGCCCAGGGTTTTCTTACCGAACTACATCTTCAGCCTTTTTTATTTTAATTTTGAGTCATAGTCTAAGTCACTGTCAGATCAGTTGACACTTGTGAGTCTCAAGTTCCCATGGTTTCGGCTCTCTATAAATAAAAACCACTTACAGTTTTTGTACTACTTTACATTTTTAATAGAACAAGCATACCTTCAGAGTTCTCATAATTAAATATAATGAAGACAAACAACTTTATTCCACCTGGGTTTATTAGTAAAATAAGTACATGCTTGAGATTATAAAGCCTGGCATGGTAGCACTTCCCTATAATCCCAGCTACTTAGGAAGCTGAGACAGAAGGATTGCAAGTTTGAGGCCAGCCTGGACAACTTAGTGAGACTGTCTCAAAGTAAAAAAAAATTTTTTTTTTGTCTTTTTCCTTTTTACCGGTACCAGGGATCAAACTCACGACTGCCTGCTTGCAAGGCAGGCGTTTATGCCGCTGAGCTAAATCCCTAGCCCCAAAGAAAAAAAATTTAAGGCTCAGGGATACAGGTCATCAGAAGAGCATCCCTGGGTTCCATCCTCAGAATTGGGAAACAAATTCTAAAACTACAAATTCAGTCTGAGACCAATTATGCAAGAGAAAAGTAGTTTCCATGACTTTAGGTTTCCTAAAAAGGAAACTGGAATATCACCCTAAAATAGGTCTCTTTGATATATTTTTAGTTGAAGGCCACTACGAGGCTTCAAATGCAGGAAAAGTGCTCTGTGCACCACACCTTTTCTGACTGAGGGCCACAGTGCAATTTTCGTTGGCTGGAGACATCTCCAGACTCTTCTCAGCACAGAGCCCAGCACTGAATGATCTGCAAAGGAAGCTTTCTCCATTTGTTGCTGCTCATGTACTGTCTTTACCTCCCTCGCTGGGAGATCTGAAACTTTCTTTTGCTCCGTCATTCCTCACAACTTTACTGCTCTTTGTTAAACATACCGTATGTGCCAGCTTTGTCACCACATACACTAAAGATGCCATGTGAGTTAGACTTATAAGTCATTTTATTGAATTATTTTTCATTGAGGTTTCTCTATGATGTGTACTATATGCATTAATAAACTTGTTTTTTTCTGTTTCTATGTATCTTTTCTTCCAGAGGACTGTCCTAACCAAGAATTCATGAGGACTAAAAAAAATTATTTTCTCTCCCTGATATAGTTTTTTAATGTTTGCCAAAGGTCCTTGTTTTCAAAGCTTTGTCCTTAGCTCATGGTGTTATTGGGGTTTTAAGAGATGGGTCCTGAAAGAGGTTCTGAGTCATTGGGAATGTGCCCTTGAAGGATTAGGAATCTCGGGAAAAAGCATTTTATGGGTGATCAAGCAGGTTAGGTTTGAAGGGAATTATTTATGTTTTAAAAAATTAAATATTAAATGCCAGGCATGGTGACACACACCATAATCCCAATAATCAGGAGCCTGAGGCAGAATTGCTGTGATTTCAAGACCAGCCTTGCTTACATAGTGAGATCAAGGCCAGCCTGGACTACGTAGTAAGACCCAATCTCAAAAAACCAAAATTAATTAATTAATTACAATTTAAAAGTATTAACATAAAAATACAGTACTGTATAACTAGAATTTAGTCCTTTTGTTCAAGCAAAGGGTTTTATTGGAATATTGGTCTGCTCTTAATAAAAAATTGTGGAAGATTTTTCCTTATCTTTCTTATAACCTGCCTAAGAAACAAATATTTTGCATTTCATCAAAATAACTTTCTCAGCTTGATACTGTTTTGGATCACATCTTTAGGAAAACAAAAGCCAGACATGGTGGCACCCAACTGTAATCATAGCATTACAAGTGGCTAAGGCAAAAGGATCACAAGTTCAGACCCAGCCTGGTGATTTAACGAACTGATAAGACCCGGTCTCAAAATAAAAAAATAAAAAATGTCTGGGGGTGTAACCCAGTGTGTAGGCCCTGGGTTCAATCTCCAATACTGGCAAAGAAGGAAGAAAGGAAACCGAGTCTTCTTTGTTGAGAGAGATAGCCTTTCTCATACAACTGTCACCAACTACCACAAATTCTTGCTTTTAGTGATAACAGAAATTAAAACTAAAGAATGAATTTGCCAGCAAAAAAAAATCATTAGCTGAAGAGTAAGAAAAAAAGAAAAATGTTAAAGGACTTTATCTTGAGGAGCCGTGATTAATTCAGTCCCTAACAAAAGGGAAAACAAAACAAAACAAAAAAATAGAAATGTAAAATAGACTCCAGCTTGAGCAGCTAGGGAGACACAGTCAGATGGGACAGTCAGGGTGCTCAGCCACGAAGGCAGGTGGCAGCTTGGCAGGGCCGGCTGAGGTGGGTCAGGGCTCAGTCCTGGTTTCCTGGCCCAGGCTGAATTCTCGAGACTGGAGGGGCAGTTCGATTCCATGAGAGAAATTCGCATGACTCAGTCTCTTCTGGGATCCAAGGTGACCATAGGTTCAGGACAGTGGGAACTTCTGAGGGTAAGTATTCTCAGTCTTAAAGGATGGTAAAATAAATAAATTTAGGGTGAGTAAAACTTGTTTTACTGGTTTCTAGATGCTCCCTAAATAAGTAACTTGCCAAATGCAGAAATGAGAAGGACTTCACTAACAAGTTTTACGTAAGATAGGACAAGTATGTTCTACTTTTAGTTACCTACTGGGCATTTTTCAGGAAAGCAACTTTTAAGTTCCTATGTTAGGAGAAAACATAAATTCTGCTTTTAATGAGCGAAAGATTAAGGATTTAGGAGTTTGTTTGTCCTCTGTCCCTATAGTAGTGGCTGACTATGGCAAGACTATGTTGCAACTTTGATTTTAAAGTGTTTTGATTCAGTTGGGTATGGTGGCTCTATAATCCAGCATTCTGGAGGTTGAGGCAGGAGGATTTCAAGTTTGAGACTACTTTGGGATACATGCAAGTTGAAGGCTCACCTGGACTATACTGTACTTCACAGTAAGGTGCTATGTCAAAAATAAATAATTTTAATTTTCTCTTAGGATAAGTATTTCACACTAATGTGCTATCTAATTTAAGCAAATGTTTTATACTTTTTTCCCCCTCAATGGTAGGGACTGAATGCTAGGGCTTTGCAATGAGCTATAATCACAACCTTTTTTTATTTTGAGACAGAAACTCTCAAAGTCACTAGACTGTCTAGGCTGAGCTCAAACTTGCAATCCTCTTGCCTCAGACTCCCAGATTTCTGGGATTATAGATATGTACCACTACATTCAGTTTCCCAAATAAAATTCTAAATGAAGATGTTTTGACTTTCAACTGACTTTGGTAAACCCCAGAGTGACCCTAGGTTGTCTCAAATGAATTTATTTTCCCTCATTATAAAAAGAGAGATATTAAACTAATTACAGTTATTTGATATATTAAATATATGCAGGAAATATTGTCAAAAATGAAGTTTTACCTTCTTTGGATGATTTACTTGGATATACTTATTAACAGTATCTCAACATCATATGATTCCTGGAAATCTGATAGTCATAAATTCTCACAGTTAAGGTAATGATGTCAGTCTTGGTTTTCATTATCTTAAAATATTATGTCATAAAAATAATGAAATTTCCTCGTTAACTTCATTATAATGAACTGTAATCAGCTTTTAACTGAAAATGGTGAAGCAGAAACCCATAGCCTTCAGGAGACCTGGCATTGAGACACTGGAAAACACCCAACTGGTGAAGAGAAGGAAAGAAGTAGATCTCTGAGAATCAGGAGGGGCCAGCGGGAAAATTAGAAACTACAGAGAAGCTGAAGAAACGGATCACGGCACAGAGAAAAGAAGGAAGGAGGTGGGAAGGCCAGCGCCAGGTCCGGGGAAGGAGACCGCTCTCCACCATACAAGTAACCCGGAGAGCTGGCAGCTCCAGGGACACACAGTGCACTGGATTGGCAGACCAGCACCAAGAAAAGCCCATGACTGTTGAAAATCGCAAAAATAGTGTGGGTTTTCACTATGACAGTGACTCCTTCCTGTTGTACTCTAAGAAAATAGCTTCGTTATATGTGTATTATAGCAAACCTGCAATGTGGCTTACTAAATGTGTTTTTTTTAATCCTTTTTCCCTAACTAACATGTTAAGTGACCTAATTGATATGTTGAGCAATACTCTCCTCTGTAAAGAATTGCAAGAATCTCACCTAATTGATATGTTAACCATTGTTGCCCTCTACAAACTACAGAAGTTGTGCTAAAACAAGCTAACAAGGGTTGTTAATCACTGTTAGGCGCCTCTATTCTCTGCTAAAGAGCTAAAGAAAACTAGAATGGCCCATTAATTTACACTTGTTTAAAGTACCTGACCTTGACACATAACTGCTGTTTTCTGTTCTGTGTGGTGCCTTATTGCCTCCCTCTCCCCTCACCTATCTATCTAGGCCATAAAGAATTTGGGTTTCTGGTGACCTCTTCCCGACCCGGTGATGATCTGTCATAAGATGAGCCTGCCCCAATTTTAAGAACTGTTTAGCTTCAAAGAAATTATCGGGAAATACTATGGCCCAAACCCCAATCGGTGCTTTCCTTTTGTTCTGTATGCATCAAATGAGTTAGATATCAGATCTTTGTAAAACTTAAGTTTCAGCTTCTTGTAACTCTTGACCCCTTCACACCCACTAGCGAAAATGAGCTGTCCTGGGATAATTAACTTCCCCACTTTCTTCTCCAAATATTGCTGCAGATGTGCCACTCAGAGATAATGTCAGTCTGTAGGATGGGAGTAATTTGAGAAACACCAGGAACTCCTGAGATTGTCAGAGCTAAGTGGACAGCAATACAGTTTCCAGACTTGGGTCAACAAGTTTGATGGCTCTGCAGGTTTCTTTGTCCCCCCCCCCCCTTTTCCTCCAGCCTCTTTTTAAAGTCCTCCCTTCAGTCTCTGGGACACAGTCTCCAAATTGGCTCCCGGAGACTGGTCACCAGGCCTGGAAATAAAGCCTTTGCCACCTAAATTTTCGGTCTCTTGCCTCCTCGGATTTTATACCGGGGCCCAAGTTATAACACTTCCCTATTGCAAACCAGATTTGGAGGCAAAATCCTGTATGCGGCACTTGCCGTATTTGAGAGGTTTAATCAGGAGCTATTTTGGGAAGGGGTTAATTGTTTAACACAGCTATGGAACCACTATACTTCAAAGTTTCTAGTATCACCCTACCACAGTGACTGGGTAGAAGACACCCATCAGAGACAGTAGTGAAATGGTGCAGGGTAAAGATAGAGCCCCCTGAGAAATTTAGGCTCAGGCCAGGAAGGAGGCAGGAGTGCCACCATCTGAGATGAGAATCCAGGCTGGTTGTATGTGGCTTTCAGAGGGGGCTGGGTCTGAAGGTGCTAGCACCAAACTATCAATCTGCCTGAAGCTCCGCTTCACTGCCTGCATCCAGCACGGAACTCAGTGGTCTTTTTGCTTTCCCCGTCAACCAAAATGAGCAAGGCTATAGCTCAGTTTATATGGTTGCCACAGGCTGGGGTCCAAGAACAGAGGGGGAATCTATCACAGTACCTAACCACAAGTTATACCGCAAAGCCACAGGTCAAAAACGTGCTGGAGGAAGAATAACCACTTTCACAAATGATGTTGGGAAATGCGGCCATGTAAAGGACCGAATCTAGACCTGTATCCCCATCATGTTCTAAACTAAGATCAAAGACCTAAATATTTTTTTAGATGTTTAAAAAAATTTTATTTTAAAGATGGTAAAACTTAACATAACAAAACAGATCCAAAGGGAACAATGTAAGAGACACAGATTTCAAAGCAAGACAACCGGGGATCTTCACTGTCTATCACTTGTCACTTGTTTTCTTCTAAGTGGTTGTCCATATCTTCACACCCAATGAATTCATACAAAGCAAAATAGCATTTAACTGATCAGAACAGGATGATGAAGGCATTTTAGGTCTTCAAGGCCAGACAATAGGGAAGACAACAATGGCTGCCATAATGTCTCTTGTTTTCTTCAAAATAGCTGTCCATATCTTCATATATGTTGAAATTAAACAATAGAAAAGAGACTAAAACCACTCTGGACACAGAACAATAGTATTGCTGGATTTCACAGCATGACACTATGGAATCAGCACTGGGCACCCTAATGTCTCTTCTGCAAAGCAGCTGTTCACTTCATCATGCATTATATAATCAATTCTCATAAAGTGCATAGGAGAAGTTCTACAAATGTCTGAGTCTCTACATGTACACCTATCCTTTCTGTATTAGAGAGAAAAACAAAACAAAACAAAAAAATTCCCAGAAAAAACATGAAACAAAAAAGACAAATAAATAACAAGAGCAAAGAACCCCAAACACTGTTACTTAAGGCTTTCAAAACAAGGTGTTAGGAGCATAACTAGGGTTGTTATTTTACATAATGATCTTCAAGAGTTCCTCAGATCACCATACAATAATATACACAATTGTGCCAGTCCTATGAATGTTAACTTTTGGTTTCAAGAACTTATAGAATTTGTAACACAATAATCTTAGCTATCTTAAGTATGTTTATATAATTTTAGATATTTTTTCTTTTCCCTTCCTTTTTCTTTTTCCTCATTTTCCCTGAGATATTATTTTTTTCCCTTTAAGCAGATTCTTATTCTCTCTCTGTATTTATTGAGGTTTTGTATATTATGTACTCTTATCATTTCTGACACTAGGGAGACTATATGGTATTTATCATTTCTGACACTAGGGAGACTATATGGTATTTACACATGTGAGTTTGATTTATTTCACTTATGAATATGGTCTTGAGTTGCATCCATTTACTTATAAATATCTCAATATGACCATTCAATATTCTTTATAGCTGAGTAGTAATCCATTGTGTAAAAAATCACATCTTTTTTATCCATTCCTCAGTTGATGGACACTTAGGTTGTTTCCAAGATCTGGCTGTTACAAATTGTGCTGCTATAAACATGGGTACACATATATCACTGTGGTATGTTTTCAGGTCTTCTGGGAATATGCCCAGAAGTGGAATAGCTGCGTCAAATGGGACCTCCAATCCCAGCTTTTTGAAGAATCTCCAGACTGACCTCCACAGTGGTTGCACCAGTCTGCACTCCCACCAACAGTGCAGAAGAGTTCCTCCCCCCCTCCCCCCGCAACCTCTCAAGCATCTGTTGTTGGAGGTTTTCTTGATCCTGGCCATTCTTTCTGGAGTGAGATGGGACCTCTGTGTGGCTTTCACTTGCATTTCTCTAATCACCAATGATGCTGAACCTTTTTTCACTTATTTATTTGTCATTTGTATATCTTCATCTGAGAATTCATCTCAGATGCCCATTTTTGGCATAGGTCAAAGACCTAAATATTAAAACGGAAATGTTTAATCTGCTGGAAGATAAAACAGGTAAAGCTCTTGAAGACATCAATGTAAATGAGAGCTTTCTCAGCTGAACCCCAACAGCACAAGAAATAACATCAAGAATTAACAAATGAGATCATATCAAATTAAAAGGCTTTGGCACAAGCTTCGTTTCTTTCTGTACAACAAAGGAAACAACAGAGTGAATAGAACTCACACTGAATGGGAAAAACTTTTGCCAACTACACTCAGATGGAGGACTAGGATCTAGAATATATATAAAGGCCTCAAAAAAGTTAGGCTTCCCAAAATAAAACCCCAGTCAAAAACTTGGCAACTGAAGTGAATAGAAGTAAAAATGGCCAATAAGCACATAAAAAATGTTCAACGTCTCTGGCTATTAGAGAAATGCAAATTAAAGCAACACTGAGATTTCACACTGCAAGAGAAAGAATGGCTGTCATCAATAAATTGAATAATAACAAATAATGGAGAGGCTGTAGAGAGAGAAGAAATCTGTGCATTGTTGGTTGGAATATAAATTAGTATAACCACTATGAAAATTAGTATGGAAATTCCTCAAAATCTAAAATTAGAAATTCCATTTGACCTAGCTATTCCCCTTGTAGGTATCTTCTTACAAGAGTTAAAGACATCATATTATAGTGCAATGTGCATACCCATGTTTGTAGCAGCACAACTCATAATAACTAAGTCTTGGAAGTGGTTTATATGTCCCTCAACAGATGAATGGGTGAAGAAAAATGTGCTATTATGGTCTTCAAATGGCCTTTTGCTTTTAAACATTGCTAATTCCTTAATACTGTAGTTTCTAGATTTAAGGACACTTTCTTCTTTTTAAAGTTCTTTATCACTTATATCATTTGGTAAATTATACCTTTATTTTTTTGAGACAGGGTCTCACTACCTAGCTCAGGCTGGCCTTGAAGTCACTATGTAACCCCAGCTGTTCTCAAACTCACAGCAATCCTCCTGCCTCAGCCTCCTGAGTGCTAGGATTACAAGTGCACATCACCATACCTGGCAATATTATACTTTTTTTTAATCTTGTAGAATTTTTTTAATTTCAATGATCAAAAGAATGAAGTTGAAGAAATCTGATGATTAACACCAGGAATGTATGTCTGCCTAAAACTGCTGTTAGTTTTTGTCTGGCCTAAGTCTTCACAACTTCTCTAGGTACATTTTGGACTTTCTCGTATCCTGATGCATATCGTAAATTAACTTCCTGGGGCTGTCTAGTAATGAGGATTATGTTCATTGGCTAGTTTGCTTTAGAACTAAATCCTCTAAGTTTCTGGGTTGCCTGGACTAACTTGAGATCATACTTTAACATAGACATATGAGTAAATCATGGTACAGGGGAATGAGATTGCCAGAAAGGCTGAAATGCACCTCATGAATATTCTATAGATGTTTTTTGAGGACTGAAAGTCAATCACTGTCTAAGATACCAACAGTTAAGTGCTAAATTGTTGTTCTTCCATTGTTGCCCTTTCTGACACAAATACCTCCTTGAAAATCTAAAAGAAACTCACACAAGTGAATTTTGCCTATGTGACTCTACTATCAAATTATAGAAAGAAATTCCACTATCAAAATTATAGGAAGCAGGGATTGGAGTATAGCTCAGTGACATAGTGCCTGCTTGTAAGTGCAAGGTCTGAGTTTGATTCCCGGTTTTTTTTAAACTATAGGAATTTAAATTATAGGAAGCAATTAAGAAGACCTTGAGAAAAGCAAGGTCTACATACAGTAATATGAATAAAATAGTTACCCATTCATTGGTCAATTATTTTCATGAGGTTAGCATTAAGAACAACCAAACGGATGTACAACTTTTGCAACTTACATGACAAATTAGCCTTTGTTTATTCTTAGATAAGAAGACTCAACAGTGATAAAAGGTGGGAGCCAATTCCCTTAGAATCATTTCTATAATCTCCTATCAATAGATCTTCATTTCTCGAACTGCCTTCCTTTTCCAAAGAGGTAAAGGCTGAGATTTCTGAGATTATTCCATTGGTTCAAGATGAATTATATCAACAACACAGTGCAGTTCGCAAAACAAGCCTCAGCCTGACAGTGCAAGCTTCTGCATACACTTCTCTCAACAGAGTTCAGTCATTTGGTGCACTAGCTACTAAAGTATTGCTTCTGAGTCTCCACGTCAGTGAAATGTTGGACCTGCGGGTCTAAAGCAACTTATAAAAATTCTGGAAAAACAGATTTTAAAAGCCCTTGTGTGATTAATCACTATTTTTACTGTACTTATGTAAACAACCAGGCCATGTTTAACAAGACTTGATTTATTTTGCAAACAAATTCATCTAAATACAATTGTCTTTGGTAAAACTGAAGTCACACAGAGAAAAACTATGTCTTAGTGGGAAATCATAATGTATCTGTTTATTAGATTCTAGCCCCGTCTATCATCCTCCAAATTTTGGGATCTACTTATAAGCACCTCTGTTTCTGAAGTTCTGCGAGCTGGAGCTGGAGCTGGGCAACTTGACATCCATTCCAGAGGAAACTCTCACACTTGCTTCTCTGTGGGTCACTGAGACGTCCAATGTCATGATCAGAGATACTCAAATTGCACAACAAGAATATTTGCATCAGTGTTTTTCAGCTAACTTCTTGCTGAACTTAGAGACTGAATTTATAGGTTGATATAACCATTAACTTTTGCTTTTCTTTTGTTTGTACAGAAATATTAGTTGCTTTATTTCTTGGGGACTTTTCTAAGTGATGTGCTTCAGCCTCTTATTTTTGTCCTGATAATCCTCATTATAACCTCCCTGGGGTGTCTCTCAAGCCTGTTCCCTCCCCTCCCCTCCCCTCCCCTCCCCTCCCCTTCTCTGCTTTTCTCTTTTCTATTCTCTCCCTTCCCCTTCTCTCCTTTTCTATTCCTTTCCTTTTCCTTCCCTTCCCCTTCTTTTCTTCCTTTTGTACTATTAAGCCAAGGGTCCCTCACATGTTAGGAAAGGTTTTACCTCTGAGCTACAAACCCAGCCCTTTTTACTTAGTTTTTTAAATTTTGAGACAGGGTCTTACTAAATTGCCTATGCTGGTCTTAAACTTGAGGTCCTCTTGCTTCAGCCTCTCTAGTGGCTGGGATTACAGGCTTGAACCTCTATAACCAATTAATTTTTCAAAGGTCTTAAATATGTGTTTGCAGTCATCTGGTGTACGCCATGTGAGTATGTTTAATGTGACCAAAACCATATGAAAGAAAGGAATACTTTTTCAATGAGCCTGATCTCCTGAGCAATGAATTCCAACCCTGAGGCAAAAGCAAACCATGAGGGTGACAGAATGTCACACCCAGGTTTTGGTGAAAAACAAAAGTGAGAGACTGACCAAAAGGGGAGAATTACTTTTAAAAGAGTAAGTAAGAGGCTATTGGGCTAAGACAGCCTCACTTCCTTCTTTAGACCTTGCATAAACAAACTGAAAAACAATGTAAACACTAAAATGAAACAAACAGCCCATCAGAGGCCATACACTGATTTCTAACTAGAAACTTTCCACTTAAACTAGTCAAACAAGTTTTCTTTGCCTTGTTTCTGTGAATACTTTATAACAGCTTTCTTCTCTTTCTGTGTCTTGCTGAGAGAAGCCTTGAGCTGCTTGTGGTATAGTGATGCCTGATTTACAAATTGCTGTCTGCTCAAATAAAATCTTAAAAATGTTCATGTGTCTAATTCATCTTTTAGCACCAATTTCTATTATGGGAGAATGACACTAGAAACTGCCATCTGGGCTCTTGTTTCCTGTTACTGCAATGGGATTGCTTCTAAGTCACGTTAGTATACCAGTATAGGGCACATATGTAGTCTACTAATCCATGTAAGCTCACATCTATATGTCCTGTCTTGGGCAGCTGAGTTGGAGATTGTTCACAAGTGCAGAACTGAGAGCATGGAGTGCCGAGGAATGCCCCAAGGGCGTGGATCACCCCAGGTGGACAGGTGCCGCATCCCTGAGCACATGGAGGTGAGAGGTGAGCTTGTTATTTGGCAGAATGGTTTCACCCGATGTCAAGCTGCTGAGTGTATAAATAAATGCACTGCAGTTGTTGGGCAGTTCTTTGTGCCAACAGGAGAGAGAGCTCCACTTGATCCCAGCCTTCCGTATCTTATCATTTCTTCGCCTTCTTCAGAGTCCTCATCCTGGAAAGTTTGAAAGCCATGCTGGATGTGGCAGTTTCACACCTGAACAGGAACCCAGGGCCTGAGGAAATTCATCATTTTGCCAACTAGAAGGACACCTCTAGTGTGTGCATGAGAGAGGGAGAAAAAGAGAGGGAGAGAGAGGTATTGATATTATCAGTATTGAGCCCAGAAGTGTATTGATATCCTCAATATTGAGCCTATTAATATCCTCAATACTGAGCCCATATCAAGTGTAAAAATGAGGCAAAGTTTTCAAATCACATGTATATAGCAATAATATATATAGATGTTCTAATCCCTAGTAGGATTTTTAAAATTAATTTTATATAATGTCAAATAAAGTCTATTTGGAGGTATGAATTTTTGCAGGGAAGGATTCCCCCATTTGTTTTTGAGGTTGAATTTTGAGCATACAGTATATAACAATAATATATATATATACACACATATAGATATATATACAGTATATAGCAATAATATATATATACATATAGATATATATACAGTATATAGCAATAATATATAATATATATAGCTGTACATAGAAATGCTTGTATTATTGATTTCTGTATTTACCTTTTTTTGTGGACCTGGGTTAGGGAGTATTTTAACAGTCATGCTTGTGGAGCACCCACAGACAATTTGGCTTGAAGCCCTAGTTTAAAATCAAGTCACACATGGTAAAAAAGAAAAGGCAGCAACAACAAATCCCCAGTAGATTTTAAACTCCTTAGCCTTGCTCAATCAGATAAAGAAGGAACTACAAGGGAGAAAGAATACCTTTCCCCACTAGAGGAGTGTTTTGCTGTGGCTTCAGCTTCACAGCTACCCAAGGTAAAATGGATAACTGACCATAAGCAGCAAAATCAGCCTTTTCAGTTCAGAGAAATTTTGCTGTGTCACAGGCTAAAATTTCTACTCTTAATAAAATATTTATCTTTTAAATAATTGTTCAATAATCAGCCTTTAAAAATGCAAACAAAAGGGCCAAGGATTTGGCTCTGTGGCATAAGCACCTGCCTGGCAAGCACAAGGCTCTAGGTTCGGTCCCTGGTACCAAAACAAACAAACAAAAAGTGCAAACAAAAGTTATGAAGAGGCTGTAGGAGCCTACATACAGTGGGCTATGCTGTCTGTGATTATTCACATTTATACAGACGCTGGCCCCTCATGTACAAGGAGCTACCTTGGCAGCAACTATCACTCAGGTTATTTATCCACAGCCTAGAGAAAAGCAAACAAACAAACAAACAAACAAACAAAAAAACAAAAAAAAAAAACCAAGGTTATTTGTTTCAGCTGTGGAAGCAAGAGACATTTTGCCTGAGACTGCTCTACTGCACTTGTAAGGGCAACACAGCCATTATCTGTCCTTTCAACAAAACCTTCCAGCATCTGTACGAAGTGTGGATGAGGGTATCATTGAGCAAATAAGGGTGAATCCTAACCTGTACCATGAGTTGGTGTTTGCACACCGCTACAGGTCACAATGGGCAGGCAGAGGCACCAAAGCTCAGCGTGCCCCACTTCCATATATTGCAGCATCAGCTCCACTGGGCCCCCGCTGAGCTTTTGAACTGCTGGCCCACCCACACGTGGCACTCATGACATACTTGGCAGCTGGAGGATCTTGAGCCAGTGGTTGAAGGGTCAGACAGGCAGGAGGGTGGTCACTCGTGGGAGAGTGAGGCCCTCACCCAGCTTTGACACTGCAGCTACCTTCGGCGCCTGTAAGACTCTGTAGTCCACCAATTATTGGGCACTGGTGGAGTTAAGGCCCATAGCACACACTTCCAGTGGTCCTTGGCTGCAGGTACATAAGACTGACAATGGCCCAGATTGTACAAGTTCTGCCTTCCAAATATTTTGTAAAATTTTTTGCATTTCCCTTACAACGGAAATTCCTTATAACCCTTAAGATCAAGGAATTGAGCATACTCACCATGCTCACTGTATGCTCAAAATTCAACCTCAAAAACAAATGGAGGAATCCTTCCCTACAAAATTCATACCTTCTAATAGACTTCATGTGACATATAAAATTAATTTTTAAAATCCTACTAGGGATGAAACTATCACAGCAGAAAGACAAATCAATCAGGTAAAATAAAAGAAACTAGGAGGGTCCTTTGGAAAGATCTTGGTACTAGACGATGGAAGGGATCCAGCCCTTGTGTCTTTCCAGAAAATGCTGACTGGCCTATGTGGGTGGCAGAGCATGCCTTTTGGCTGCATCATGGCCTCAGGTCTGGAGAAGTTGGTTCCACCTGTTAAATAGCTGATGCTGAGTCCTATGACTGTGATGTCTCAGAAATGGTGCCGCAGCAAGTAGATAAGGATGGGGCTACGCCTGACTGGGGCCAATGAAAGAAACTGACCCAAAATGGGAATCAAAGGTCTGAGTAGGTGAGAGTGTATATGGAGATAACTGAGATGAAGGCTACAGGAAAGAAAGGACACAAAAATTGCCAGCATTCTTAATACAAAATGAAATACAAAAATATATACAAATTATACATAAAAGATTTTGTCCCTTCCAAATTCTTCTTATAAGATATTTAAGCTAATTATTTACAATTACAGACTTATAAAATGGTAAAAGGTTAATATAATTCAATTTGTCCAAAAATATATTTGAGCATGCTGTGGTGTAGTACCTGGGTTTTCTGTTTGTCCAATCTGTACAGATCATTTGTGCTTGTTTGTTTGCTTATCAGATGGTTCATGTATCTATTTGTATGTTTGTCCATTTGTCCTATCTGTGAATTGCTTTTTTTTTTTTTTGATTTGAGCTCAACAATTTTTTCTCTTTCCTTTTTTCTTTTCTTTCTTTTTTTTTTTTTTTTTTTTTGTCTTTTTCATTTTTATTGGTACCAAGGATCGAACTCACGACCGCCTGCCTGCAAGGCAGGTGCTTATGCTGCTGAACTAAATCCCCAGCCCCCTTTCCTTTTTTCTTTTGCAATTTTGGATCACTGGTTTATAATTTAACTTGGTTTACAGACTTAAAAAACATGCTTCTGCCAGATGTGGTTCCTGTAATTACACATTCCTGTAATTCCAGCACTTGGGAGGCTGAGGCAAATTGATCATTGCAAGTTTGAGACCAGCTTGGGCTACAAAATGAGACTAAGGCTAGCCTGAACTGCACAGAGAGACCCTGTCTCAAAAAGATAAATAAAAAAATAAAAATAAAAAGCATGCTTCTACCTGGATTGACAACTGGTCAAGATGATATCATAATTGGTTTTCATATGTCATCAAAAATTATCAAGGTAACTAAACAAAAATTCCTTAGGGTGGGGAGAAATTATTGGAGAGGACTCCACCTGCTTGAATAAGGAGGAGCTTGAATAAAGGAGGAGCTTCCTGGGAAAAATTATCCCAGCCTTTGCTTCATTAATAGGAAGCCCCAATAATCTCCACAGCCTTATGGGAGATAGTCCAAAAAATGTCGCTTAAAAAGCATATTATTGTGATATGTTTATTTGGTCATTGTCAAAGATTAAATTTTCTGAACAATAATGTCTTTTGATTTAAAGATGCTCTGGTGAAAAACTAAATTATGAAGCAAAAGTTTTCAAATGGCTATGACAATCAATTGTTACTAATCTCATGGAGTATTAAATGTAAATGTAAAATAGTGATTGTTTATGGTAATAGACTTTTTCTGTCAGATTCAGATATCTGCCTTTCTTTTGTACTCCAACTATTTTGATAGGAGGTTCATGGCAAGCCAACAAGAGATCACAAGTCAGTAATAATAACAAAAACTTATGTATATCTCATTAAAAGTCAAAAAGTTAGGTAGAAACTTCCTATATATATTAGATAGTTATGATTGAATGAAAGGGCTATTTTATGTCAACATGGAAATTTAAGGTGTTACTAAATATCATGATTGTCATGCCACAATATTATGTATGGGTTTTGATAGCAGATTTTCTAATTGTAAAATTATGTAACTGTTATCTGTTAACATTCTATAGGGCTTCAACTACTGGATATCCATAGTTAAGTGGAAAGAACAATTCTACTTTGTATCTTGGTATTCAGATAAAATTATTATAGTAAGCTGGTTGCCCCCATTGCAATGTAATATTGTTAACCTTCTTTTCTTGACAGCCAATAACTGAGGTTTGGAGACCAAAACTTAGAAAAATAGATGGGCTAGGAAGACAGCCAATATTTGGGTCTCAACCCTCCAAGATCAATGAAGACCCAAGATACAAGGCAACTTTTCAGTGACATCCTACAACTCTGATGAGTTATACAAACTCCTGCCCGAGGTGACTGTGGGGCCATAGAGGAAAGAGATCAATGGTGTACAGTGTGCCAAGGAGAGAAAAGTCTCCCACACTTTGACAGAACGCAACTTTGTCAAGCAATGGCTGTGACTCATCCAGAGGGCCGACATTAACAGAAGAACTCAGTGGCTCTATGCATGGTTTCAAGGTAAATCCCGAAGAGACTAATTGACCTTGATAGCTAACAAAAATTAATTTTAATTAATACAGGGCTCACTTTAACCTTGTCTTGAATATCCAGCAGAAAAGTATAACCACAAGAAAGAAAATCATCTGCAGAGTCCTCCAAAGGTAAACTGAACCCTCATCAATTGCAACTACAAAACAGAAAAGGGGGAGGTGTCAGATGTAGCTGAGCTGTTGGTCATTCACACGTGCAGAACCAAAAGCACCTTGCTTTAGAGGAATGCCCTGAGGGCACAGAACATGGGGTGGGGGAGGTGAGCTGATTGTTAGGCAGTGTGGTTTCACCGGACATCAAACTGCCACATGTGTAAATAAATGTGCTGAAATTGTTGAAGAGTTCTCTTCACCAAAAGTAGAGAGAGCTTCACCTGAGCGCTGCCTTCCGTATTTTGTTTTTATTTCTTCATCTTCTCACCACCCTTCACAGTTCTCATCACAGGAAATTTGAAAGCCATGCTGGATGCATCAGCATCCATGAGTTCATTCTGATACTGTGGATTCCAAAGCAGTATCGCAGACTCGTGCTTCTCATCTCTCTTTCCTGTCCACCCATCTTTCCCTTTTAATCAAACCAAGGGAGGAAAAGTAAATCAAAAATGGCAGTTGAAACTTCAGTGTCTTTTCATGCAATCTAATGCAGAGGTTGAAGAAGTTGTTGGTTATGATCTCTTTGATCTTGCTGAAAAATTGATGCAGAGAAGGAATAAAGGGAATATTAATTCTACATCTTTTGATTCCTATTCCACTTAGTTTGAGCCACTAATTATAATTTAACAACTACATTTATTCTCTGTTTTACCACTTAATTATGTAATTTCAGGTAATTATTTAACTTTTCAGAGTTTTGTATATAGAAAAATAATAATTATGATTATTTCCTAGGGTTGTAGTGAGGATTAAGCAAAATCCATGCAAATAATTGGGTAGAATGTCTGATACAAGAAGCATTAAATGCAGAGCTAGTAACTATTATTATTATTATTTTTTATTTTTATTTATTCCCCCCTGATCTTCGCTAGTAACTATTATTGACATGTACAGATATTGCCATTCTCAGGCTTTCACCCTCAGAATAGAAGCAAATATAAGGGATCAATAGGCCTTTGTGCTCTAGCTTTAGCATTTATTTTTCTTCAGTCATCAGCACCATTTGTCAAATATAAATCTAGGGATTTATATTTGGAGTGTAATTCAGTTGTAGAGCACTTGTTAGATTCAGCCTAATTTACCATTCCTGTGAATATTTGCATAAAACAATTTTCATACTAGACATTGGAAGACATATTAGGTAAAAAATATACAAGGTTATTCAGTGCAGCACTGATTGTAACTGCAAAAATTAGAAAAAATTCAAGTATGCATTAATAAGGAATATTAAATAAAGAATAAATAGCCATACAACTGAATGCTGCAGCAGTAAAAATCATGAATAACTCAATGTACTTATAGGGTGAGATCTTTTGTGATATTGCTAAGTGGAAAAGCAAGGTTCAATGTAATACATTTAGTTTTAGTTGTGTAAAAAATGGGGATGAGAATCTATATTCTAATTTGTTGTTATGCATCAAAAAATTTGGGAAAGATATATTTTAAAACAAAAAATTTGGTTGATAGAGGTTTAGTTCAGCAATGAAGTGCATACTCAGAATGCATAAAGACCTAGGTCCAATCCCCAGCACCCACATGTAAAAGTTATTAATGGAATAGTGGGACAGCATCACATAGGCTAAAAATAAGATTTTTCAATGCATATTTTTTAAATTTATAAGCCCTGGAGGTATATTATAAATTTAAAAATATATGCTCTCTCTCTCTCTCTCTCTCTCTCTCTCTATATATATATATATATATATATGTATATATATATATATATGCTATATTTTCTCTGGTGATATAACAAATTTGGGTATTATAGAATCATTTAAATATTTAAGTTGTGAGAGTTGACCCCCCTGCTATAACCCCCTCCCCGAGTTATAAAAAGCATCAAAGAATGTTTCACTCCCTAACTCCCCAGAGCTATCAGAGCAGAGAAAAAAAAAAAAAAAAAAAAAAAAAAGAATGCACCTGCAAGGTCGTTCTGTCTCAACGAGATAAGTAAGACAAATAACTGTTCTGTTCTGGGCACATAGTGACTGGGCTAGGACCCCCAGTCTCCATGGTTACTCAACCCCAAACCCCTCCAATCAATTTCTGCCAAATCCTATGCTGCTCAAAATTAACCAATGCAATTTGCTTCTGTAAACTTGCTTGCCTCCCGCTTGTACCCTTAAAAACCCTACACAAATTCCCCTCGGGGCCCTCCGCACTTGTTTGCCTGGAGGACCCCATGCGCATGGAAATAAACTTTTTACTCCTCACTACGAGCTGAGTCCTTGGGGTCTTCTCCCCTGCGACACCGGTTCTTACATATGGAGGCCCCAGCGAGATAGTACGTCTCACGGGAGACGACCTCAACGGCTCCGCCTTACACCGCGGGTGAGTACGACCGGTCACTTTTGTTTACTTTCATTTTGAGATCGATCTACCAGTACTTTACACCCCAAGCCGAGCGGCTCCAATCTAGGGGCAATTTCTGTTATCTGTTCTCTGGTGACCGGGGGACGCCCCACACGGTTTTCCGTGACTCACCGTCTGCGATAGGATTTTCCTATCGGTCTGGGGAATTTCATTCCCAATCTGTGGTCCTTCTGGGCCAATCTGGGGAATTTCATTCCCAATCTGTGGTCCTTCTGGGCCAATCTGGGGAATTTCATTCCCAATCTGTGGTCCTTCTGGGCCAATCTGGGGAATTTCATTCCCAATCTGTGGTCCTTCTGGGCCAATCTGGGGAATTTCATTCCCAATCTGTGGTCCTCTGGGCCAATCTGGGGAATTTCATTCCCAATCTGTGGTCCGTCTGGGCCAATCTGGGGAATTTCATTCCCAATCTGTGGTCCGTCTGGGCCAATCTGGGGAATTTCATTCCCAATCTGTGGTCCGTCTGGGCCAATCTGGGGAATTTCATTCCCAATCTGTGGTCCGTCCGGGCCAATCTGGGGAATTTCATTCCCAATCTGTGGTCCGTCCGGGCCAATCTGGAGGCACCCCCTAAGGTGACTCATTTGATGTGAAACTCATGCATGAGAGTGAGGTGGCTGACCTGTTTGTCCTGTGTGTTGTGACTGTTGTGATCGGTTATTTGTTGTGTCGCGCGTACGCTAACCACTCTTTGTCTTCAGAACACCATGGGACAAACGACATCGTCCCCATTGTCCCTCACCCTCAACCATTGGTCAGAGGTTTGAGAGAGGGCTCACAATCTCTCCTTACAGGTTAAAAAAGTAAATGACAGACTTTCTGCTCATCTGAGTGGCCCACATTCTCCGTGGGTTGGCCACCAGAGGGGACTTTCCACCTTCCCCTCATCTTAGCAGTTAAGAACATCATCTTCCGCCCCGGACGAAGAGGGCCACCCGAACCAGCATGCCTACATCTTGGTATGGCAGGACCTCAGGAAAGAGCCCCCACCGTGGGTAAACCCTTCCTTCCTCCGCCCTCTCCTTGGTTGCCTGTTTAAACTTGTTACTAACTTAGGGGCTTGTTGCCCATTTCTGTTGCAGGATCCATATGGCTTATTAGATTCAAGGTTCATGATAAGAAAAATTATTTCTTTTAGCTGACCAAACTATGCAAGAAGCTCCCTTTGTTTGTGTCTTTAATGTTGTGGCATCTTGTTTAATATGTAAGATTTCAATTGATTGCTTGCAACCTCAACATACCTTTTAAAAGAAGTATTTTTTCCTCTCTGGTAAAAATGTAAACATGTGCACATATATATGTATATCTATGGTTATTAAGAATCATATCAACTTTACCAAGTAAAAACCAGGTCATACTGTAATTGAGCCAGTAAAAAGGTTATAGTTTAAAAAAAAAACAGCATTTTAATGTGGTAAAAAGACATAAAATAATTAAATATGATTTAGACTACTAAAAGGTGACTTCAAGGGTTCTGTTGTGAGTTTTAATGTTGTCTGAGAAACAAGAAAAAAGGTAATTGACTGGTAATAGTAAAAAGAGGGACAAAGAGAGTGGTCTTCAAGTAAAGGTATCTGGCTATGCCAGAATGTAAAAAAAGATTAAAGCTTAGTTTGAGAGGTATTATTGTAAGTTATAAAAGGCTCAAGAGGATGTGAATTTTATTTGTCTTGGTTTATAGTACTACAAATAACAGGTTTGACAAAAAGTAAATGTGTTCAGAATTTGACAGTATTAGATCAGTTTTGATAAAAGTATACATAAGATTGTACTTTGCTGCAAAATGTTTCCATTAAAATGAGATTATAGGTGGTACTACAAATAAGATACAAGTTCTTACATGTACTATGAACATCTGGGAGATTATGCAGCACAATTTTGTTACCTATAAAAAAGCCCTTTTTGTTAAGAATATAATTTTAGTAAAATAATGGCCTGCCACGTGACACCCTTGGACAAAAAGCAGTGTGCCATCCAGATGAAGCCGGCTCTCTGATCCGAAATGCCAAAACCATGTTCTCCTTTTGTGCCACCCTGACTGGACATCCAGAGGTAAGGAGGTTTCCCAGTATCGCCAGTTGTTCTCTTTGTAACTCAGTCGGCCCCACATGTTAGACAAAAATTACAAAGGTTTGAGAGGTTTAAGAAAATGCCCCTCAGCCAGTTAATAGAGATAGCACAAAAAGGTCTTTAAAAACTAAAAATTTACAAAAAGATAGCCAAGGTGTTAAAATTGCTCTATGAAAAAAAACTTTTAAAAACCAGACGAGAGTTTCTGGGGACAGTTGGGTACTGTAGACTAAATTTTACTGGAAAGCTTGCCTCTATATGACTCCCATAAGGGAGAAACCCAAAACTCGCTGAACTGGACTGATAAATGTAAACAGGCCTTCCAACAGCTCAAGCGGGCCTTGACAGAGGCCCCAGCCCTGGGACTCCCTGACGTTACAAAGCCTTTCATCTTGTTCATAGATAAACTCAGGGACATTGCCAAAGGAGTCCTAACTCAGGACATTGGCCCTTAAAAGAGGCCTATAGCCTACCTCTCCAAAAGACTTAATCCAATAACAGGAGTATGGCCCCCTGCCTTAAAATACTAGCTACTGTGACAATGTTACTTAAGGAAACAAAAAAACACGCTTTGGGCAAGTAATTTCTGTGATAACCTCTCACAGTTTAGAGACTCTTATCAAAACCCCTCCTAAAAAAAGGCTCTCCAATGCCAGAATTCTACTGTCAAGCCCTGCTTCTAGACCCAGAGTCAATGATATTCAAGACTTCTTCAGCTTTAAACCCAGCCACCCTTATGCCTGATGATGACCTGGAGGAACAAAGGACACCTCTCCATGAGTGTGCTGACATCCTCAAACTGCAGCGGAACCTACAGGCTGATCTTACTGACCAGCTTTTGGAAAATGCCGACAACTGTTCGATGGAAGCAGCTTCATCCAGAACGGCAGAGACAGATGAGTGGCCGGGACAACAGTGACCACCAAAAAGGAGGTACTCTGGTTAAAGGGTTAGAGCCTGGCACCTCTGCCCAAAAGGCGGAGCTCATTGCTTTGACTGATGTACTAAAACTAGCCACGAAAAAGAGGGTAAACATCTATACTGATAGTACATATGCTTTTGCTACTATACATATACATAGAGCCATCTATTAAGAGCGAGGTCTCTTAACCTTGGCCAGAGCTAAGATTAAAAAAAAAAAAAAGAGGGCTCCACAAATCCTAAATTTGCTGGCAGCAGTCTAGCTGTCAGCAGATTGCTGCTATTCACCTGAGAAAACAATTTGGCAGATCAGGCCGCTAAAAGAGTAACAATCACATCAGAGAGGCCAGCCAAAAAAAAGTAACTGCTCTGATGCGAGTCCCCCCGACCTTATCAGAACCAGTCTACACAAAAAAGACTACACTGGTTGTTGTGAGCCATCTAACGGATTCCAGTCCCTGTGACTAAAAGACAAGTACAAAATTTCTAAGAGCCACAGGACTGATCCAGAGTTTGGGACCCTGGCAGAGGCCTGTTGTCTACCTTTCCAAGAGACTTGGTTCTATGGCAACCAGATGGCCACCCTGTCTGCGGTGATTTCTTCAATGGCCCCCTCATAAAGGAGGCTTAAAAATTGACTTTTGGACACAAACTCTTAATTGTTTCCTCCTATTCACTGGAGACTCTCATCAAGGCCCCACCAGACTGATAGATGTCTAATTCCTAAGCCATACATTATCAGGCACTATTTCTAGAAACAACAGCTTCAAACTCGGCTACTTTGCTGCCTGAGGATGACCCCTCGTTGCCTCATTGATCACCTCACGAAACATCGACCTTATGTAGTTGATAAGCTACTGTCTAGAGTTCCATCCTACTTCTCTGATGAAAACAGTTATGTCTCTCAAGAGCCCATTTGCACTTAAAAAGACCAACATCTGGCAGCTCAACTTCCAAGAGATTCCGGAGGCTAATATCAAGCTAGCCCAGTCTGTTAGCTTCAGATGCCCTCAGTGCCAATTGGTAAATCTAAAAGTACTGCAACAAATAAAAACCACTGGTTATCGTGGGACTATGCCTAAAAACACTAAAAAATAGATTTTACAAAAATAAAAAGCCTAAACTTCAAAAATATAAGTGTTTTCTACTTAGTCTGAGTTAGCTCTGATAACAGTTTCTCTGATTTGGTCTCCCTTTTTATCCGTGGGGTCCAACAATGGCCTGGCTTTTATAGCCTAGTAACTCAAATTAACCTAAGCTTTACAGATCAATTAAAAAACTCGATTGGGCTTACCAGCCTCAGAGTTCAAAAAAGGTAAAAAGATAAGTTAGATTTTAAAGACTATAATTACTAATGGCCTTAAAAACTGGCAAAAACTGGGTGAGTCTCTTTTCCTTCTGCCCCTTTACATGCGTGATACACCCCCTATGTTGCAGATATTTCCTCTTTTGAGGTTTTATGTGAGGTTTCTAAAAATTAGCTAATTTAACTAATCAAGATCTTATTAAGTCTCCCCAGACTTTTCAGCTAGCTGTGACTTCCATCCACTGGTTACTTCGCTGCTGCCCACTGCAGCTAAAGAGCCTAGACACCTAGACAAGCGACCTCACCGTAAATCTCTTGAGAGCGACCTCACCATAAATCTCTTGAGCCGCAATAGATTGTCAAAATAGCTAAAAGCCTGCCTAGATTCAACGTTCCCAATGCAGACAAGTCCCAACTTCAAAAGACCGTCAGCCTACAAATAAGTAAACTGTCATTTCTTCCAAGGACACTTTAAAGCTTAAGATTGTCTAATATAACTGATAATTTTGTGTTCTCCTCCTTTATAGAGACCCCAAGGAGGCCTCTGTCTGACTTAAAAATTGTTACTTATATGGTAAAACAGAGTAAATTTAAATGTTGGTTTTCTTTCTCCTTTTGGTTAACAGCTTTAATGACAGCTACAAGACCTTTGTTAATCCTCCTACTGGGCCTTATGTTATAAACAAGTTGATAAACTATGTCAAAGTTCTTAAAAGCTTATGATTTTAAAGACACATACAAGGTTATAAACAGATGCAATAAAAAAGCTAAGAAAAAAAAATTAAATCTCAAGAGCCCCCTTCAAGTAAAGCCAAAATGTTCTCCTTCTGGAAATCAATCCTGCCCTATATTCTCCCTTTACTGGGACCCCTGGCTGGATTCATTATAGTCATAGCTATAGCCCCTTACCTCATTAACCGAGTAACCCAGTTTGTGAGGGCTCAGATCTCTCAAGTAAAGGTTATGGTGCTACGTCAACAGTATGACCCCTTACCAATACAGGACCTTTAAGATTAAAAGTCATCAAAAAAGAAAAGGGGGGAATGTGAGAGTTGACCCCCCCTGCTATAACCCCCTCCCCGAGTTATAAAAAGCAGCAAAGAATGTTTCACTCCCTAACTCCCCAGAGCTATCAGAGCAGAGAAAAAAAAAAAAAAAAAAAGAATGCACCTGCAAGGTCGTTCTGTCTCAACGAGATAAGTAAGACAAATAACTGTTCTGTTCTGGGCACATAGTGACTGGGCTAGGACCCCCAGTCTCCATGGTTACTCAACCCCAAACCCCTCCAATCAATTTCTGCCAAATCCTATGCTGCTCAAAATTAACCAATGCGATTTGCTTCTGTAAACTTGCTTGCCTCCCACTTGTACCCTTAAAAACCCTACACAAATTCCCCTCAGGGCCCTCCGCACTTGTTTGCCTGGAGGACCCCATGCGCATGGAAATAAACTTTTTACTCCTCACTACGAGCTGAGTCCTTGGGGTCTTCTCCCCTGCGACACCGGTTCTTACAAAGTTAACCTCTAAATGCTTCCAAATTTATAAAGAAACTTTAAGGAGCCAGACATAGTAGCTCATGCCTATAATTCCAGCACTCTTGGAGTCTGAGGCAGGAGGATTTCAGATTTGAGTCCAGCCTCGGCAATTTAATGACATAGTAAGACTGTTTCAACAAACAGACAAACAGCTAGAAACAGAGCTCAGTGCAAAGACCCTCAGTTCAATCTTTAATACTGAGAAAAAATGCTTTAAAGATCTAGATCTATTGACAGTGACAAATGTTTGTATGAGATATTGGAATACCATTTGTTATACTTGTGACTCACTAAAGATCGTAATACAATTATATCACATTAGACGGCAACGTCATGTATTAGTTGTCTTAACATATGGTTATGGCTGCTGATAGAGAAGATGTTTAGAAGATCAGCCAGGAATGGTGGTGCACACCTGTAAAACCAGCACTTGGGGACTGAGGCAGGAGGACCATTGCAAGTTCAAGGCCAGGCTGACCTGTATATTGGAGCTCATGCCTCTACCTGCTGAGAAATTGTCTACAAGAAAAAAAAAAAGGAAATTAGTAATGATCAAACATGAAAATCTGAAAAGGCTAAAGAATGACCATTGCTAACTGTGACTTGTCTTTTGAATAGTGACTGAAACTTTATGCAAAATATTGCCTCAGTTTTTAAGTAGGCTCTCATGTTGCAACACCAAGTCTCTCACACAAACTGAGTGTCTTACAATTCAACTCGGTTCTGATGCTATTAACCTGGAGTCAGTGCAGACCTCACAGCTTTAGGGCTCAGTCTTTCACAGTCTGCCTACAATCAGATTCCAGCCTGCCATAGATTTAAAATTTTCCACAGGCCTCTTGGATTTGATGATTCACTGGAACAGCCAGCAGAACTCAGTGAATGTGCTGTATTTATGATTAAAAATACACTATAGGAACAGCCAAATGTAGAGACTCATAGGTCAAGGGCTAGGATAGAGGTAAAAACAATGTGAAGAATCAGAGCCCACCCTGGACCTCAGGTATGTTGACTTCCTGGCACAATGATACATTCAGCAATAAGAAACTATCACATCAGTGTCTCAAGTTTTTACTGGGGGCCCTTTAGGCATGATCCTTTCTGAAGCTACTGTGGGGCTTAGCATAAGTTACTGCATCAGCAGATTAACCACAGTCCAATGGTGCAGAGAATCCCAGGGTTTTGAAACTGTGCCAAGAAGGCCCCAAACTAGGTATATTCTTTCATATGTCACACCACCAGATCCACTCTTTCCCTCAAAGAACCTGATGCTCAGGTTTCCGTCAGGTTAAACCACCCAGGGTACACCCATCCTGATCCAGGGCTACAGCTACACCCAGGCCATGCCTTAAGGGACCAGCCCACAGGTGGGTGCTCCAGATCACAGCTGGATCTAGGGTGCACCTTGCCTGCCTTGGGCTGTATACATACCCACAGGCAAGATTTGGTCCCAGCTGAGGTCACGCCCCATGCAAATAAACAGTTCTTGGGCTCTGGCAGGATCATGTACCCAGGTTCCTAATCATGAACAGAAGCCAAGCTGTGAGGTGCTGGCCAGAGTTTGTGCTCCTTCCCTCAAATGCTCTGTCATTCCTGCACACTCTGGAAAGGACCTGAAAAACCTGAAGAAGGACACACTGTTGGCAGCAAAGGTGTTCTCACCTCCTTGGGAGTCTGCTATTAGTATAGCATCAGCAGCAGCAATCACTGGATCAGGCAGTTTGGCTGCTATAATGGAGTGGCAAGAAGAGAGAAATATTTAAAGACAGCATTTATAATTTCAGAAAGGATAAAACAAAAAAGATTTGGGGCTGGGAATTTAGCTCAACAGCATAAGTGTCTGCCTTGCAAGCGCAAGGCTGTGAGTTTGATCCCTGGTGAAAAAAAAAATTTTGGAAAATCGTCAACTCAGACATGTAAAGAATGGATACCTGTTTAGGAGTGAAAGGGTAGGTCAAATGACTATTTGATGAGATTAATATGGATAGAAGGAAGTCAGAGGCTCACTCATCAAGACAACAGGAGAATAGTCCCTGAGGTCTCTCAGATCCTGGAAGATGCCCCTTCCAACACAGAACATAATGCTACAGATGGGTTTGGCAGGGGGGCCCAAGGTGACCATGGGTCCTGAGTGCATGGCCCATAGCCATGATGGGTCTCTGTTCTCTTCACTAATGATTCAATCAGGCCCTGATATGCCATGACTGGCGTGGCTCTTGATATTCTCAAAGTAAGGACCATGAGAGGCTGGGAAAAAATAAAAGCTGAGGTCAGATGAGCCCTCTCGCCTGCTGAGAGGAAAGGAAGTGCTTAACCACTTTAGGGGCATTTATTTATACATTTAGCAACTTAACATCACCTGACACTCTATTGCCTAGTAATGTGCAGGTGTGACAACCTAAAGGCTTGATGTGTTTGGACCTGGAGTTACTTGTTTCTGCAACTCACCCTGGGTGGTCTTTGTTTTCCACCCAGTTTGCCTTGCCCCCACATGTGTGGTCAAATTCCAGCATCAGTCACTCCCAGCACAGGTGCACTGGGGGCTGCCACTGTGGAAGGCAAAGACATGAACCTCGGCAGCAACATTTGTGTGTGCTAATTCAGCAAGTGCACGGATGGCAGGAGCTGTGGAAGTGTGGCTTCCCCCATCTGGATTTCAAAGGCTATCTCACATCGGCTCAGGGTCCTGCAATTGGGATGGAGTCGCTATAGACTTTCCACTAGGGCTTGTCCAGTGTAACTGTGGAAGTGTGGAGGTCTCTGAAAGAGGCCCTTACTCAGTCAAATCTTAATGGAATCATGAGGGCAAAGCAGTAAGATCATAGGGCTTCAGACTCAACAGTATACAGTGCCAGTGTGAGAAAGCTGCAGGCATGTGACTTCAGTGTGTAAGAACCACAGTGTGGGCTGTGCCCAGCAAGTCCATAAAAGCAAGACTGCCCAAAGCCTTGGGGGACCAAGTCCCACTCTGGCATGCTCAGGACCTAGGACCTAGTATCAAAGATCATCTTTAAACCTTAAGATTCAAAATTGTTTGCACTTATTTGGGATTTGTTGCTTCTATCTTCTTGCCTATTTCTTCCTTTTGAGAGAAATATTTATCTTCTGTCCAGCATACCATTATATTTTGGAGTCATCTAGCTTGTTTGATTTTACAAACTCATGAAAGGGGAATTTACCTCAGGATGAATTTTTCCTTGACTCTCATCCATGTCTGATAATTTAAGACTGTTGGAAATACTGGGATGGAATGAATGTATTTTGCATATGAGAAGGATATGAATACTGGAAGCCAGGGCAGAATGCTATGGTCTGAATGTGTCTTCAAACCTTATGTGTTGGGATAGGACTCCCAGTGTGATGGTGGGAGACAAGGCATTTTGGTAGGTTCTTGGGTCCTAAGAATTCTCTTCAGTGAGTGGATTAGAGCCTTTATAAAACTGCTCATGGGAGTGGGCTTATTCTTTCTTTCATCTATAATGTGAAAACTTAAGAAGTTAGAAAGCAGGAAGGACCTCACTGGACACTAGACGCATGAGCCCTGTCTTTGGCTTCCCACACTCCAGAACTTTGAGAAAATAAATTTCCTTACAAAATTCCTAGTCTGTATATTCTGTTATAGCAGCACAGACTGGACTAAGACAAGTATCATTCAGAATGGTCTCACTGCTGCTCCAAATTTCTTTTCTTTCTTTCTTTCTTTCTTTCTTTCTTTCTTTCTTTCTTTTTGAGGCAGTCTCTCACTGTACAGTTTAGGTTGTTCTGAACCCTGTATGTAAACCAGGCTGACTTTGTTGAACTTCTGGCCATCCTCCTGCCTCAGCATCCCAAGTGCAGTATAGGAATGGGCTACCATGCCTAATGAACTCTAAACTTTGTATATTCTGCATCTTTACCCTCATTCTTGCTAGTTTTTGGCAACTACTGAAGTTTAAAAACTTTTTTTTCACTACGTTCTTCTGAGAATATTAAATATGCAGAATCATCCAGTACATAGATATGTTAGATTTCCATCATTGTGACAAATTACTCAAAAATAACCAACTTACAAGGAGGACAGCTTTATTTTGGTTCACATTTTTACAAGTTTCAGTTGACCTCATTGTTTCTGGGTCTGTTTTAGTTACTTTTCTTGTTGTTGAGACAAAAAACCTGACACCCAAAGTTAAAGGAGAAAAGGTTTGTTCCGCTCACAGTTTGTAGAGGTTTCAGTCCATAATCAGCTAGTTCTAAGGCAGGGTGGCACATGGCAGATGGGCACCAGTTCATTGTGGTGGGAGACAGCAAAAGCAACAAAAGAGTGAGAGAGCAAGAGAGGGAGAGAAGGGGAGAGATAGATAGATAGGGAGAGAAAAAGGCAGAGAGAGAGAGAGAGAGAGAGAGAGAGAGAGAGAGAGAAACTCTTTCTGTCCCTTATATTATATCCAGTCTACTGGGATTAAGGAGGTGCCAATCCAATCAGTGAATCGATCCATCACTCATCCTTAATTTCAGCATTGCACTATGAACCAATCACACACGCTAGATTCAGCCACCTGTGAAAAAAAACTCGTGCCTGCATGAGGGTCTGGGAGCAACATCTAGACACAAACCATAATAGGGCTTGAAATGAAGCAGTACATTATGGGAAGAGTACATAGTAGAGGACGCTGTTCATTTTGTGGTGACTGAAAAGCAAAGAGGGGAGAGGTAAGGGGCAGGGTCCCGATGTTCCCTGCAAGTATATAACCCCAGCAACCTGACTTCCTGCCAATAGGCCTCTTATAAGTTCCAACATCTCCCAATAACTCCATAGGCTGAGGATTGAGCATTCAATACATGAGCACTTAGGGGGCATTCAAGGTCCAAACTATAGCAGTAGCCTTTTCAGATTGATTTCTTTTTCTTAACAATTTGAAACTAAGCTCTTTATATAACTTGCTAGCTCATGTGTTTTTTAGGAGTGAGTGGCATTCCATTATTTGATTGTGCTATAGTCTATTTATCCATTTATCTACCGAAGGGCAACTTAGGTGCTTCCAAGTTTTGGCAATTATTAATAAAGATGCTATACATATCCCTCCACAAAGGGAGGGGAAGAGGATATTAAAAGAGTTAAGATGCATTATGTACAGGTACCAGTTCCTCAGGATGAATGCAATCACTATGTAATGCAAACATGTACTAATAAAAAAAATCCCTCTATAGATTATTGTGTGCATGTAAGTTTTAAATTCACTTGGCTAGACATCAAAGAGATTGCTAAATCATATGATAAGGAAAATGGCAAATTGTTTTCCAAATGGCTGAATCATTTTCCATTCCCAACCAAACTGAATGAGAGTTTTGTTATGTCACATCTTTGGTGTCTGGATTTTCACAATTCTAATAACTATGTAGTGGTCTCACTGATGTTTTAATTTATATTTCCCTGATGGCATATAATGTGAAATATCATTTCATATGCTTATTCATTCTTCTTTTTCTTTTTGGTTTTTTGAGACAGGGTCTCACTATGCATTTCAGGTTGGCCTTGAGCTCACTTGGTAGCCCAGGATGGTCTTGAACTCACAATGGTCTTCCTGCCTCAGCTTCTTGAGTGCTGAGATTATAGGCAGGCACTACCACGCCTGGCCATGTGCTTATTTTCTATGTGTACATATATTTTTTGATGAAGTATATGCTAATTACTTTGGTTCATTTTTAATCCAAGTTGTTTGTTTTCTTATTGTTGAATTTTTGGAATTTAAAAACATATTTTGAATAATGGTCTTTTATCATATAGGCCTTCTTTTGTAAATACTTTTCCTAGTCTGTGGCGTACCTTCTCATTCTCTTGACGGTGTCTTTCTCAGTTTAGAAATTTTAAACTTATTTTATTTTAAAGAGAAGAATGAAATAACAGAAAAATCAAGAAGCAAATAAATAAAAAAGAACAACAAAAGCAAAGTGACAACAACAATAACAACAATAGCTATATAGGTTTTCAAAACAGGATGACAGGAATTTAACAATGGTTGTTATATTGCATATTGTTATCTGCAAAATAGTTGCTCAGTTTACCAGATATGGGAATAAAACAAAACAGTAAAATGGAACAAAACATTGGATTTCAAAAACAAGACAGAAGGAAATCCCGAACAGTTGCTATAATGTGTACTGTTGCCCTCCAAATAGATGCTCAGACTACCAGCTTTAGGCCTGCAAAGTCAATCAAACAATATAGGCATTAAGTGATTTTTTGTGCTTCAGTTGCCATCATCTCAGCCTGAGTTCCTCCAAATCAGCCTTTGCTAACAGGGCAGGTGAGTGTTGCTCTTTTTGTCGCCCAGCCCGTGCACTGGCTGGCTCACAGGAAGGCATGGTTTGGCTTCTTGATTCTCTTCCTGTTCCCCCTGGTGGCTCATTTTTTAATTTTAATTTAATCTGGTTTATCACCTCTTTTTTCATGGGTCATGCCTTTGATTACATATCTAAATATTGATCACCACCCAACATGAAAAATCATGTAATTTTTCCTGTATTATCTTCCAATAGTTTTATTTACACATAGGTCTGTGATTTATTTTGAGTTAATTTAGTAGAGAGTACAAAAAATGTGCCTAGATTTTTTTCCCACAGAGATATCCATTTGTTCTCACACCATTTGTTAAAAAGTTTTTTCACTCTACTGCTTTTGCCTCTTTGTGAAAGTTCAGTTGACTATAGTTGTGAGGGTTTATTTCTTAGTTCTGTGTTCTATTCCATTGATCTACTTGTCTATTCTTTTATCAGTGCCACACTGTCTTGACTACTGTAGCTTTATAGGAAGTGGTGAAATTGGATAGTGTCAGATTTTCAACTTTTTTTTCCAATATTATGTTGACTATTCTGGGTTTTTTTGCTTCTCCATTTGAACTTTAGAATCAACTTGCCGTTATCTACAAAGTAACTTCTAGAGGCTTTCACTGGGTTGCATTGAATGTAGAGATCAAGTTGGGGGAACCGACATCTTGACAATATTGAGTCCTCCTATGTTTGAACATGGAATATCTATTTATTTCACTCTCTGTGATTTCTTTTACTGAAGTACTATAACTTTCCACACACAGATCTTATACATAGACTTTGCTAGATTATATTTAAGTATTTCATTCTCTGAGATGTTAATGCAAATGATGCTGTGTTTTAAAATTTAAATTATTTTTGATGGTAACAGTTGCAAAAGATAGCAATTGACTTTTGTTTATTGACCTTCTGTCCTGCAGCCTTGTTGTAACTACTTATTAGTTCCAGATGGGGGAGGAAGAGGAGTTGTTGCTGTTCTTCACTTTCTTGTACTCCTGCTCCCCCATCTCTCACTCCCCCTTCCCCTCCTCCTACTGAGACTTTTAGAAATTCCACATAGGTAATCATGTCATCTGTGAACAAAACAGTTTTATTTCTTCCTTCCAAGTCAGTATAACATATTTTTCTTGTTTTATTGTATTTGTTAGGTCTTCTATCACAATGTCGAAAAGGAGTGGTAAGGAATGTGTCATTATCTTCTCTTGATCTTGGGAAATCTAGCCATTAAGTGTGATGGTAGCTGTAGATTTTTAATGCATACTGTGAGATTTTGTTTTTTGGCAATATTTGGGATTTACCACTGAGTTACTGCTCCAACATTGTTCATTTTTTATCTTGAAACAAGGTTTTGTTAAGTTATTCAGCCTGACTTTGAACTTGCCATACTCTGGTTTCAGTCTCCTGAATGGATGGGATCGCAGTTGTTCACCAAAACAGATGGCTTGTAAACACTCTTTAGTAAGTTGAGGAAATTATCTGAGACCTAAAAAAATTGTGAATGCGTGTTGGATTTTTCTCAAATACATTTTTTTGTTTTTTTGTTTTGGTTTTTTGAGACAGGATCTCACTGTTGGTTGGCCCTGAACTCTCAGGGATCAATCTGCATCATCAAATACCTTTTTTTTCTTTTCTTTTCTTTTCTCTTCTCTTCTCTCCTCTCCTCCCCTCCCCTCTCCCCTCGTCTCTCCTCTCCTTTTCTTTTCAGTTTAAGAGGTGCTTTATTTCTGGAGAATTGTTGACCCCCTTTTAGGAAAGAGGGGCAGAAATCTAGGATAAGAATTTGAAAATTAGGGGGCAGAAACTCGCATATTTCTATGGAAGGCAGCTGTGAAGCAGCTTTCACCTGCAGCTGCCCCACCCCAGGTGTCAGGTCACCACCTCTCCTCCACGGCACCCATGCCCTGCAGTTGCAAGAGCGCTCTTTGTTCCCCTTTGTCCACTGTCTTCAGGTGTTTGGGTATACAATGGAGTATTATTCAGCTATAAAGAAGGATCACATTGAGATATTTATCAATAAATGGGCGCAGCTTGAGACCATACTCATAAGTGAAATAAATCAATCTCGCATGTGTGAATACCGAATAGTTTCCCTAATGTAAGTAATGATTCAAATATATAAAAATATGTGGTAATCATGATTCCCCATTAGGTGGCCTTGGAGCCTTATAAAGTTTTCACTCATTAATTAGAAAGGCTTTATTCTGGGCTTCTTGATTTGAAAATATTTGAAGCTAGAGTATATGAAGTTTTATCCAAATATTTCAAGGAAAAAGACACTATGGTAACTACTATTAAGTTAGGTTATATGGTGGTGAAGTACTAGGTTGTTGAAACAGTCATGCTGTGACCTCTATTGTTATATTGTTATGTCCTGTTTTATCTCAATCTCCCCCTTATTGTTTTAAAAAAAATTATTTAGTCATTTCTTATGTTTGTCTTAATTAAAGAAAAAATTAAAAAAATTAGGATATATAAATAGTAACTCTTTTTGATTTCCTATTAACTTGTTTTGAAGTCCTGTAGTACTCCCACGATCTTGTTTTGACTGATTAGACTCTGTTCCATTCTATATGGTAGTATCAAGTTTGAAGACATAGGCAACTACTTTGAAGACAATAAGATTCACTAAGATACCCATTCTGGTTTGACTATTGTCTTCTTTGGAAGTCCTGTAATGTTTACAATGCCTAAGTTTTATTGGTCTTGTTCTCTACTGTTTTGTCCAACTTTATAATATCTAATGAGATAGACAATTCTTTTTAAGGAAACAAGGAACAACGTTGATAACCATTGTTGATAAACTTGTACTCTGTTCTACATCATGTGCTATGTCTATCCTTGGTATTGACTGACAGCTTTGTTTTGCCATATTTGACTGTATTCTCCCCCCCCCAAAGTAATAAGCACTAAGGAGTAATGAAATCCAAAGTGTGTGAATTTTGTTGTAAAAAAGAGAGGGAAAAAAAAAAGAAAAAGAGCTCTAACGGATATAACAGCAAGGGTGTTTAGGGGTGTTAAATAGCTGACTGTATCAATGTTTTTGGATCATTGAACACAGCTGTTTGCAGTCTACCTGTTTGAATGTCCACCTTGTATTCTTTGATACTGTGATTTGAGGAACTATTTTCAAGATGATAATATGTAATATACTAACAGGTGATTTCTTACTGTTATGTTTTTTTTGTTTGTTTGTTTTGTTTTGGTTTCTTTGTAGTTCTGTATTACGTGTACCCTTACACCGCTTTGGTTTGTTTTGTGTTTTTCTCTTTTTCCTCTTAAATAAAAAAAAAATCCTGATCTTCACCTTTTAAAAATACTTCCCCAGTCTCCCTCCCCTAGGGTAGTTTAGTGTTGGTCCATCTCAGCACACACTGGTTACAAACATGACAAACTTTTAAATAAAGGGAAAAAACCCACCTCAACTCCAAAGTAAAATACTGAAAACCAAAGCATAAGCTTGTCCTCTGTACAAAGGGAATCTCCCACACATGGCAGTAGCTGAGCCTGTGGAGCAAGCAGTGCTGGAAGACCCTCTCACTCCAGACTCAGTAGGGCTTTCTGTGTCATTTTTCCGTCGCTTGAGTCACACTTTGAATCTCTTCACGTGGATCTGAAAGCCATTTATGGACTGGATGGCAGCTTGCGCTTCTTAACTTATAACATAGAAACTGAAACACTTGCTCAGGTTTGTCTGCTAATCTATGAAAATCTTGGCAGACACAACATTCCCAAAGCGAATAAATATCTGCAGAAGGTCCTGATGTCTGAAGTCCTGGGGGAGCAGTTGCTGAACAGGTTGGCTTCCCCTGGACCTTCCTTCTGGCTTCCATCAGCACCAATGCTCTGTTATGTCAACAGCTTCTGGCTGTACAGGGTGGGGAGTGCAGTGGCAGCGTATTACTGGGTACCAGAGCAGGTTTGGGTGAGGCTTCTATGATGCTCCAGGTGCCATTTGAAAGGCCACTGCTGCCCAGGTCACCACTTAAAGCAGCTATCCTTGCTGAAGAGCAGATGTTGAGGTAAGTCTTTGCTCTAGTGAGTGTCTGCAGGGCTCCAAGTGAGGCTGGACACTCAGCTGGAGCTGAGTGAGAACCCTGCTGGACTAGGGAGGCTGCTGAGGCATCTGCCAGGTGTAGTGAGAGAATTGGTACCACTCGGCGTGTTCTGAGCAGCCAGTGCACCCAGATTCAGTAACTGCATCACATTGAGACCTCTGATTGGGCAGAGACTGTTCAGGGTGTTAAGGTTCCCAGAGGATGCTGTCTACTGAAAGGGATGCAAATAAAGTGCAAAGTCCTAGGGTCTGAGAGTGTTCGACCCAGCCATTGCTGCCCTGATCTGCTGCACCTGTGTCTGGAGCTGCTGGGCCATTCTCTTCTGCTCTTTGTCCTTCTGCGTATCCACAGGGGGGCACTTCACCCCAATGGGGAGGCAAGCAGCTCTCCATGTCCATGCTTGGTGCATTGCCTTGATAGCTGTTACACGGCTCTTTAAATGTCACACAGCTTTGGCTTAGGCCATCAGGTCTCCTCAGTCTCCAGCACTGTTCAATCTCAAATGAAGAGAACATGACTCAGATGTCATTCTCAGGGCATGTCTTGGAAATCATTCCAATAAACAGCTTCCTGCTTTCAGTTACACTGCTCCTCTTGCTGTCCGAGTGTTTCATCTGTATATGATGATGCATCCCAGAGACCACTTTCATGTTGTGAAGAGAATTCTGGGTTTCTAATGCAGTTTTATTGGTCTGAGATGTAGTAGAACAGCACCCTTTGGTCTGAGGAGGGCTTTGGCTCCCATCCCTTAGGACGCTGATTTCATACACAGCACCATCCTGTTTGAAGAGTTCCCTCAAGTCCTTCTCAGACCAGAATTTTCGTGTTTACACACTCAGGCCCCATGCAAGATGGTTAAGTTAAAAGCTGGACGTGAAGTACACCCATTCAGCAGGGAGCCCACACCTGCAGCTCTACACCTCCCTCTCTGGACCGGGTCCTCACTCACCGGCTGCACCTGAGCCCAGCACAGCCAGCTGCTGCCTGGGACTTCGCAGCTGCCACCGCCTTGTTGCTGAGGCCAAGTCCTGAGGAGTCTCCACATCCTGCAGCTGTGGCCACTAGAGCAGCCCCACCAAATACATTTTCTATTTCTGTGTCGTAATGTGTTTTCTTCATGTTAGAGTGCTGGGTTAAAATACTTGATTTTTCTGTTCAGTACTGGGAGTTGAGGCCAGGGCTTTGACACTGAGCTACGTGGGTTCCCCCACCCCGCCTTTTAATGCAAGATCTTGCTAAATTGCACAAGCAGAACTGGAACTGTAATCCTCCCCAAAGTGCTGGAAATACAGGCATGTGCACCGAACCCAGCTCAAAATAGCTGGCTTTTGTATGTTGAATGTTGAGCCAGTCTTCTGTACCAGGGATAGTTTTTACTTAGAATGTGATGTGTTTACTTTGTGAATTTGATGCGCTAATATTTTTGAGGATTTTTGCATCTGTGTCCATGAGAGCTATTAGTCTGCACATTTTTTCCCCATGTAGTGTCTTTGGTATTAGGATGATGCTAACCACGTACAATGAGTTAGGAAGGTTTTTTTTTCCTGTCGCCTGAAGGAAAATACAGAAAATTTATATAATTTCTTCTTTAAATATTTGGTAAAATTCCCAGTGAACCTATCTGAATTTAATGCTAAGTTCTTTTGTGAGAGGATAATAAATATTGATTCAATTTTTTTACTACATACATATAGACCCACTCAGATTGTCTGTTTCTTTTTTAGCATGTTGTACCTTTTAATGAACTATTCTATTTCATACAGCTTATCTAGCTTATTAAATTTGTGGACAGAATTTCTCATAGTAAACCTTTCTTATTCTTTTAATGTACATGGGATCAGTAGTAATATCTTCTCATTGATTTCCGATATTAGTAATTTGTGAATTCTCTTTTTTAACCTGGCTTGAGGCTTGGCAATATTGATTGTTTTAAAAAAATCTTTAAGTTTTATTAATTTTATCTACTTCCTATTTTTAATTTTATTGATTTCTGCTCTAATTTTTCTCTTCTACTTATTTTATATATAATTTTCATTTCTTTTTCTAATATTCTGAGGTGGAACTTTGAATTATTTACTTTAAATCATTCTTTTTTTTTGCATTATGTGCATTCAGTGATCTAAGTTTTCTCATAAGCACTGTTTTCATTGCAATTCTCAAATTTTGATAAGGTTTTCTTTACAATTTGTTTAGTTTTAAATAATTTTTGTGTGGGTGTGCTGGCATGCACCTGCAATTCTAGCACTTTGGGAGGCACAGTAAGGAAGGTACCATGCTAGAGCCCAGCCTAGCCAGCTTAGCAACTTACTGAGACCCTGACTCAAAATAAAATAAGAAAGGGCACTGATGTAATTCAGTGGGAAAATACTGAGTTCAATCCTTAGTACCAAATTTTTTAATATGTTGATATATTATATATATATATGTATATATAATCCTCTTAAGATTTTTTCATGTGCCTTGTATCATTTATAAGTATGTAATTTAATCTCTATTTTTGGAAACACTGGAAGATTTTAAGTACAAGTCTATTTGGGGGAAAGTTTGCAGCAAGGATGCACTTGGAATAAGACAGGTGAGGTAGAATATGAGCTTGTTCTATTGACCTGGAGGTCATAAACAATGACAGAACATTTGGCATACTATTTCAAAGGCAGAGCCATTGGAACTTCTACATGGCCTGGATGCATGGTGGGATGAAGGGGAAAACATGGATGATTCTAAAGATTTTGGCTTCAGTAAGGATGATTTTATCATTGCCTGAGGGGGGAAAAGAGACAAAACGACACTCAAAATTAAGAAAGGAAAGGTTTATTTAGTTCACAGTTTGTGGAGTTTTCAGTATTGTATTACATTAGAACCATAACATTCTTCTTTAACACCCCACCAAGGTCATAACATCTATCAGCTGGAGTCCAGTGCTCGGTGCAGTCCTTCCCAGCAGAAGCCTCCTGAGCCTGGTTTTCACTGGCAGGATTTCTATCAGCCTTCTGGTCTTCTGAGCTCTGACTAGAATCTCCCTAAGATGTCCTAGCACTGCTCTTTCAGGTGACATTTCTGAACATTTCCAAACTCTTTACACAGGTCATTCCCAAATACTCTTAAACTACATGGTCAGGTATATTCACAGCAGTGGCCCCTCTCCTGTGGACCAAATTCTGTCTTGGTTACTTTTCTCTCATTGCTGAGACAAAACACCTAACACCCAAAATTAAGAAAGGAAAGGTTTATTTAGCTCACAGTTTGTGGAGTTTGCAGTCGGTAATCAGTTGGCCCTTAGGCAGAGTGACATGGCACAGGGGAAACGCTTCCAGTTGGCAGAAGACAGCAACAAGAGCAAAAAAAGTGGGGAAGTGCAACTCTCTTTTCTGCCCTTAGATTGTATGCAAGCCACTCCTCCGCCCCACAGGGCGAATGTAGCACTCCAAAAATCTCTGTGCCCTCCTCTTGCATAGAATGAGAACATTTGTGAAGTAAGGATTCTGGATCCTGCTGAGTCTCTTAGTTAAATTTTTTAAACCTCTCAAGTTGACACAATGCATCAAACATAAAAGAGGAAGTGAAGGAGAAATAAGGATAATTCTAAGGATTTTGGCTTCAGTAATGTTGGTTTTGTCATTGCCTGAGCAGGGGGAAAAGGCTCCAAGATAGAAATCTGTAGTGGAAGAAGATCAAGAGTTGGTTAAAATTGAGATGTACAGTAGACATAAATGCTGTCTTAGTCACTTTCCTCTTTTCTGAGACAAACTACAACTTAAAAGAGAAGCACTTCATTTTGATTCCTATTCTGTGGAGGTTTCACTGTATAATCCACCGGCTCCAAGGAAAGACAGCATGGCAGAGAGGGAAGGCAGAGGAAAAGATGCTCATGTTATGGTCAGAATCAAGGGAGGAGATGGGAAGGGAGACATACCCTTCTGAGTCACTCCCACGAAGTCTCACCTCTTCCAACCAAGAAATCATCTTCTTCTAGTGATGCTGTCAGTTATACTGCCCCATAATCCAGTTGTCTTTCAAAAGCCCATGTCTTTGAGTCTGTGAGACTTTGGGGGACATCCAGATATAAAGCAAACAGATGATAACCTAAGTAAGCACTTAAATATTAAAGCGTAGAGTTTAAGGGACAAGTTTAGCATTGAGACACAACTTTTGTGAGAGAAAACATATAGATGACACTTAAAGTGATGAGCCTGCATGTAATCCCCAAATGCCTCTAGAGACAGTCTTTTATTTTCTATATTCTGATGCTTTGAGAGATTGGGGCATTTGCCCCTGAAATGATGGCCCCTCCCAAGGTAAACTAATTCCTAGAGGCAGCAAACAACTGTCCTTGGGTCGTACCTTTCAAATGCAAACCAAATAAATCAGAGTGGTACCCACCACTTCCTTCATCAAGCTCTCGCATGCCTGGCCACTATTCCCTTCCCTAATCACCCCATGTGCAGGTACCCCATGATAAGGGACAGTACCTTTGCCCCAGAGCCCACTGAAATTATTCAAATCAGCTGATCCTAAATTTGCTTGTCATGCTTTGCCTGTCCCATGTGAAAAGAATAATCTAGACAAATGGATAATATTTTTTTTTATTTTAAAGAGAATAAAATAAAACAAAGCAAAACAGAACAAAGCAGATCAGAGCAAATCAATGCAAATAACACAGGATTTCAGAACAAGACATAGGAGATCAATAGTGACTATGATAATGTCTCTTGTTTTCTTCAAAATAGTTGCCAATACCTTCATACAAAATAAGTTATTACAAAACAACAGAGTATAAAAGCAATCAAAACAAAAGAATTGGAGCCTTATGGGCCTTCAAAACCAGACACTAGGAAATCAATAATGGCTATCATAATGTCTCTTGATCTCTTCAAAATAGCTGTCCATACCTTCATACACATTGAAATCAAATAATTGAAAATGGACTAAGAACTATCAAAACCAAGAATAAAAGCAATATTGGACTTCAAAACAAAATGATAGGAAATCAGCAGTGGCTACCATGATGTCTTGTTTTCTTCAGTGTAGTTGTTCATGCTATCACACATAATAAAATCAATTCTTATAAACTCCTTCAGTGAGATTCTAGGATGTTTAAAAAATAACTTATATTCTTCACAAAATCAACTTAAAATAAGTGAAGAATAAATAAAAGCCTTTCCCCACATCTCCTTCACTCCTTCTGCCTCTTGACCAGTCCTGGAGCTTCCTCAGGCGACCCTTCATGAATTGTCTCACCTCCTATTTCTAGAGTTCAGTGAGAATAGACTTTTTTCATTCAGTCATTATCATGTCTGTTTGCCTTACCACACCTAATTTGAATGAATTCAAGATACCCTTAAACACTAGAAAACTATGGCAATCAACAAAAACCTACAAAACAGGAGAGAAAATATTTGCAAACCATATGCCTGTGTCTGATTAAAGTCTAATATTCAAAACAGATAAGGACTACAAATAATTCAATAGCAAAAGAAACTGAATGGAAAAATTGACATCATCTGTCTGAAGTTGTAACTCAGTGGTACAGCATGAACTGTGCCCTAGGTTTGATCCCAGCGAAACCTCCCCCAAGACAATTGTCCTTAAGAGACATTTTTCAAAAGAAGATATATGAAGAATCACAAACAGGTTTATGAAAGAATGCTCAATATCATTAATCATCAGAGAAATGCAAATTAAAAACCCAATGCTGTATCACTCATCTGTTAGAATGACTATTACCAAAAAGATAAAAGTACTGGTTAGGGTGTAGAGAAACGCAAAAACTTGTGATTGTTGGTGGAATACAAATTAGCACAGCCGTTAAGGAAAACTCTGGATGGAGGTACCTCAAAAAATTAAAAACAAAAGTACCAAGTAATCCAGCAGTTTCACTTCTGAGTAAAATAAAATCAGTATGTAAATAATTATCTACATTCCCACATTTATTGCAGAACTAGTCATAGTAGTCAAGGTATAGACTAACCTAAGTGATCATTGAAGTATGATGGATAAGGAAAATGTGGCATAAATATGCATAATAGCACTCTATTCAAGCTTTGAAAAGGAAGAAAGAGTTAAAGTCAGCAGATTTCTTCCTTCATGCCTCTGTTTATTGCACAATATTCCCAATAGCTATAGAAACAACGTACATACCTATCAACATATGAGTGGATAAAGAAAATGTGATATATATTTATAATAGAATATTATTCAGTCATAAAGAATGACAACCTCATGTCATTTTGAGGAAAATAGGTAGAACTGGAGATTATCGTGGTAAGCACAATAAGCTAGACTCAGAAAGTCAAATATTGAATATTTTCTCTTATATGTAGACTCTAAAAATTTTTTAAAAGAAATTTCATGGACATAAAAGGGAGACTATTAGCTGGGCATGGTGGCACTCACCTATAATCCCAGCACTCAGAAAGCTGAGACAGGAGATTTCCATGAGTTCCAGACCAGTCATGATTCCATAGTGAGTTCAAGCCAGCCTGAATTGAATAGAGAGACCCTGTCTCGAAAATAAAAAATAAAAAGGTTACTATTAGAAGAGCAGGGTTCAGAGGAGAAGGGAGAAGGAAAGAAGAAAGGGGAGGCAATGGGATGAAAGTTATTGAAGTATGCTAAATATATAGTATTGGACATAAATAAGTACTGTACATATATAAGGTATGTTATATATGTACAAATATGCCAAAATTAAGTCCCTATTCTGTATAGCTTAAATACACAAATAAAAAGAAAGTATAATAATGGAATCCTGTAATTTGTGACCACATGAATGGTTCTTGAGGACATGGTGCTAAGTGAAATAAACTAGGCTTAGAAAGACAAATATCCATGATCTCATTTGGACTCTAAAAAGACTGAACTCATAGAAGTCAAGAATAGAACAGTGGTTACCAGGCATTTGGGGTTAAGGCTGGGGATTAGGTCCCCTTTGACTTTGGTCAGAGATATAAAGATATAAAGTTTCATTTAGGAGGAATAAATTCAAGACTCCCATTCTATAATGTAGTTAACTATAATTAATAACAGTATATATTGTATTTTGAAAGTTGCTAAATTTTAAGGATTTTCACCTCAAACTTGCTATGTGTGCAGATATTAGTCAATTCAGTGTAGCATTGCACAATGTAGATGTATTCAAAACATCAAAAAATAGTATTTGTTTTTTCATATAACAAAATAGTCCCTTATTGTATAAGCTGCAGGCAGATCAAGTAAGCTGAGCTCTGGAAATGAAACATCGATTCCATAGCTGGATGACATTGCAATATTAGATTGCATTGTACACAGGGAAGCGATAATGAACGTGGAGGAAGCTAAACTTTAGACACTTAAACTGGTTAGACTTTGTCTTAAACAGGAGAAGAGCATATTAACATGTTGAGACAGAGGAGTTCTTAGGGTAAATAAAGAGGGTTGTGTGTATGTGTGTGTGTGGTGCTGGAGTTCAAATTCAGGGCCCCACACATACTCTAATATTAGTTACATCCTCAACCCTGTGAGTATATTTAAGCCACAGAACTGAGATTTCTATTAGCAACAAGTTCCATGAAATTTTGGTTGTTGGTGCCACACAACTGTGTGGATCAAAACTCAAGCAGATTGTCTTATTCACTTTTCTTGTTGAGACAAAATATCTAATACGCAAAAGAGGAAATGTTCATTATATTTCACAGTTTGCAGAGATTTCAGTCCATAGTCAGCTAAGTCCAAGGCATAGTAGCAGCAGAGGAGTATCACAGAGGAGAAACAGTCCATGGCAAGCACACAGACAGAAAAGCAGCAAGCACAAGCAGCAAGCAAGTGAAACAGCAGAACCAGCCCTCTTTCTGTCTCTGTATTACACCCAGGCCTTTGGGTTTTACCATTCACACCCAGGGTGGGGCACCCTTAACCTCAGCATCATACCCTTAATCCCAGCATTTTTGAAAAGCCTCACCTATCAGTGCATGAGGCTTTGGGGGGGACATCTAAATACAAATTTTAACATGGATTAAAATGAGCTGGAAGTGCTGGTGCACATCTGTAAACCCAGCACTTGGAAGGTTGAGGCAGGAGGCCAGCCTGTACTACATAGCAAAACCCTGCTCCAAACAAACAAACAGATTTTTACAATCAAAACATGTTAGGCTTTTATTTTGTTATTAGTTTTTTGCTATATTAAATCCTTAATACATACTAAAAGAACTACAACAGTTTTATGAAAGGAGAAGAAAAACAGTAATACGAAAGAATCCTGCAAAGAAAGCAGGAATATACTTCATTATACCACAGGCATTCACTGGAAAGGGATGAGTGACAGCGTGTGATAGGTTGGAAGAGGAGGGATCCTGGTGGGTGGCGAAAGCCAGGTGGAGGGCTTTGGATATCACATGACTGACCAGGCTGGTAAATTGAAATGCTTTGCTGTGACTGCCTCTGACTGACAGCAACACATGATGAAAGCACTTTTTTTTTTTTTTTTTTTTTGCTGAGCTTTATGGAAGCCTGAGAAGTGTTTCTTCAGCTAACAATTATGCACTGATTTGAATTGACAGTTAGTATGAAACATGTTGCCAACCAGGTGGTAGACAAAATCCAAATAAAATGAAAGAGCAAGTGCACGTTTACTTGGTCAGAAAGGACATAATGAATGCAGTGTTTAAAAAATACTATCCCTGAAACAAGGCCAGCATACTATAGGGACACCTGCATACTTTCTGTGGTTTGTTTAAATATCCCACCAAAGCCTCATGGGGTCATGGAAGGTAAGTCTTTCTACAGTGGCTGAATCTAGTGTTTGTGATTGGTTTATTGTCTAGCGCTGGGATTGGTGGTGTGACTGCAGCACCTGCCCAGGGGTGGGTAATCTACACGCAATATAAGGGAGGGAAGTAGGCGTGCTTTCCCCCTTTTTACCCTGTTCTTTCTTGTTGCTTGTGGCTGCCATGCAAGGCTGCTCCTTAGCCACACCATTCTGTCTAGGAACCAGTCAGGTATGGACTGAAACCTCCAAAAACTGTAAGCTAAATAAACCTTTCCTTCCCTAGGTACCAGGTATTTTGTCTCAACAAAGAGAGAAAAGTAAGCAAGATAATACTCATGTTTTCTTGTTACAATTCACTGTAACCAAGATATGGAAGCAGTGTAGTTGCCCATTAACAAGTGAATCCATAAAGAAAATGTAATATACACATACAATGGAGCATTATTCAGCCACAGGGAAGAATGAAATTCTGTCATTTGCAAGGAAATGGATGGATTTGGAGAATGTAATGTTGAGTGAAATAAACCGGACACCAAAAGACAAAAATTGCATGTTTTCTTTAATATGTGGAACTTTAAAAAGATGACAAGAAAATCGAAGGGAGACTATTATTAAACAAAAGGAGAGGGATAATAGGGGAAGGAGAGCATGTAAGGATGGGGATATATATTAGCAAAATATATACACTGAACCTCCCAAATAAGAGGCTGGAGTAGAGCAGGGGAGGAGAATGATGGGGAGGGGTAAAAATGAAGAATATTATGTGCGTGTACAAATACACCACAATGAAATCTATTAATCTGCATAACCAATAAAAAGGTAAATTAGGGGCTAGGGATTTAGCTCAGCGGCATAAGCACCTGCCTTGCAAGCAGGTGGTCGTGAGTTCGATCCCCGGTACCGATAAAAAGAGAAAAATAAATAAATAAAAAGGTAAATTAATTTTAAAAATAAACAGACATTTAGGACAGGCGAGCTGCAAAGCCACTGCCATCTAGTCAAGTCAGTAAAATGAAGAAGAAAACCTTGGAGAAAGTTTAATAGTTTGCTGGTAATAGAGCTTTCCTCCTCATACCGATTAGAGAAATTCTCAGGATTCCTTGTGAGGAAATCAGATTCACCCGAGCTGTTAAAATGCAGTGGCTTACTGTAGGATTGCTGTTTCACTTTGCTGCAGAGCCAGTTATCACAACCTTGGGGACTAAAGAACACAGGTTTATTCTCCCACAGCGTCGATGAGTCAGGAGTCTAGACTTGGCTGGGCTGTGGTCCAGATGCCAGTTCAGGAGCTGTTGTCTGATCTCAAGGCTTGAGGGAAGTGGGATTCGCTTCCAAGATTTCCAAGCGTTAGCAACTGAGGGGTATAATACCACCAAATTTATGCTGACTCCTTGCAGACTGTTACACTGAGATCCTTGGTTTCTTGCTGGCTGTGTTGGCTAGAGCCTGGCTTTAGTGTCTTGTCCCACGTCATTCTCCAAAGTAAACTTGCATCACAGCAGTTTCAGACCCTTGCATTTCCTTGCAGCACGGGCATTCAGATAACATGTACCACAGTTGCAGAAGTGTCTTCCTATTACTTTAGCAAGTTGTCGATTAAAGAAAAGTCACGGTTCTCACTGACACTCAAAGAGAGATGATGGATCCCATAGGGTCGAAAACTCCAGAAAGTGTAGGTCACAGGGGACAAAGGGGATATTAGGGTGCGCTCATCACAGATACTAATGACAAGAACTTCATGGGAATTGCGTATCTATCTACTCATGGGGAGAAAGGATGCAATAGCAAGCAGAAATACTGAGATGATACCCAGGATTTGGAAGCAGATTTATTTATGTTGACGGGCACTGATCAGGTTCATTCCCAAAACATCAGGCCCTGATCTCTGGTGGTGTAGGGCTCACATGGGACAAGTTAGCAGGCAGTACAGGGGCAGAATAGTGGGGACTGGTTCTTAGGATAGACATTGGCTCTTATGACCAGTTACGCATCATAGTGGTCAGTATCACAGTGACTGTTTCTAAAAAACAAAAGTAACATGAACTGTAACCAGAACTATTACTTGAGCAACTAACAAACTGGGAGGAGAGTATCTTCTGCTACAGGGATAATTGTTTTGTCAACTGGAGGGGTGGGACATTAGTCAGGGGGCCTTATTTCCTTCAAAGTGGCGTAAATCTATATGGTTTCTCCTGTGTCTTTCTTCTTTTCCTGCTTCAACTCATTGTTTTCTGTATGAGAGACAGAGGGAGGGAGGAGGAAAATAAGAGAGAGAGACAGAGAGTGAGCGAGCTATGTTTTGCACATATGTTTGTTTTCATGACAAACCTCCATAGAGACTACTAGCCAGCTTGAGGAGAAAGCAGTTTAGTACTCAAACACTGGGCTTTTCCTTGATTATTCTAACATTCAAGGCATCGTTTGATTTGCTTCTTTCTGCAATTTCATTTCCATACTGAGCAAAGTTTTGTTATACTGATCAGCTTATTTCGGGGGGTTTTCTGAGGATTAACACTACCAGGCTGAACTATACTATACAAGTATTAAGTGTCACGTCATATTAAGGGGCATACATGGGATCAGCTGAGACACAAAACCTGAGGACATTCTATGTTCAGCAATCAAGAGAGTCTTTTTCTTTTTTTCTCCTTTGGATATGTAAAGAGATGGGGTCAGTGAGCAATACAGAAAGAAGAATCTCTACCGCTGTAGTAATTAAGCCCTCTCTGCATAATGATTATGGTAAAAATCAAAAGCTTCAGTCTATAAGTACCATTATAGCAATATAAAAATCGTGACTAACATAGCAATGCAAACTAGGGATGAAAACAACATTAACTTTGCAGTCACAACTGCAGTAGAATTCCAGCTTTTAAAACTATTGGTAAATGCATGCTCTTAAAAAAGTCATTTCATTTCAGTTCTTTGGGGCTCATTTTTTCTTTTTTCTTTTTTTTGAGCAGTATTGTACTAAAGTAGAACCTAGGGACTCGCACGTGCTAGACCAAGCACTCTATTCCCGAACTACATCCTTAGTCCCATTTTTCCTTTTTATAACACAAGCATGATAGTACCAAATATTGATTTCCAATTTTTTACTGCACTTGTGCAGCAGCTATTGAGCGTCTTGAGTTACACAGTAGCAACACTGAAAACTAGGGACATAAAATCTTTAAAATGGCATACTTCTTGAGAATTTTCGTCTTACACTTTTTGATAAAGGCTTAGCCATACATTTTAATCATGTTTCACCATTATGGACATATTGAAAGAAAAAGATAATAAATTTGCTTAGTTCTTAGAGGTTCTTCAAACATACTGTCCCCCTTTGGAATAGTTTTTCAACACAGATTTGTCAACGCCCATTTTTTGTGTTATTTTTGTTTTAATAACGTTTTATGTGATTCAGCTTGACCCAACTGTTATCATTTCAATATTTAATCACTATGAAGCATTATTGAGTTTTCCTGTTGTTGTAAACGTACTACGGGCATTGAAAACCAATGCACATCCCCTGGCCTCACACCTCTGTTCACACGCTCACGTGGTTGGTGGCTGCTGTGTCTGATCACATTCCTTCTGCATATGGTTTTTTTAAATACGTTTCTTCTGCCTTTCGGTCTATCTCATAGAAAGCGGTTCAACTTTGCCTACTAACCGTCCCATAAAATTTTTACTGTGAGACAGCTGCGGAGTTCCAGGTAGCCAAGCATTAGCGAGGGTCCCACCTCCTCGCCCCACGTGCGCGCTGTCACCGCTCGGAGAGCGGCGCCGGCCGCGGGGGGCGGAGTCTGGAGTGATGCGCACCCAGCGGCGCGCTCCCGGAAGTGACGCTGACGTCCCGTGCGTTCAGGCGGCTGCGTCGGGCTGTAGGAGAAGATGGCGGTCTCCACAGGTCGGTTTCTGGGGCGGGTTGCCTGCTTTCCCGCTCGGATCTTGCACTGCCCCTCCGCCTGTTCCTGGTGGCCGGAGGCTCATTGTGTGGGAGAAGCCGAAGTGCGCTCTCTTGAGCTCTACGCTCCCAGAGGAGCAAAGTCTGGGACTGGGCAGGGGCGGGGTGGGACCCGCGCGGATGCCCAGGGCCTGGGGCGGCAGTCGGGGGAGGCCGGTCGTGCTCGCGCGTCGGCCGCGCGCTCGCGGCTGGTGGCGGGTGGCCCCGGCGCGGGCGCGTTAGTGGGGCTCTGCTGGTTCGGTTCCAAGCTGTGGGTTGAAAGTGCTGGGGGAGGTAGGAGAAGAGGCCCAACGTGGACTTATGTCAGCCGCGGGTACCAAAGAGGGGTCGCGCCTAGAGGCCTCCTGGGTCAAGTTGAGGGAGTCCAGTCCTTCTAGACGCTCCCAGACATGGATGGGGGAGGAGAAAACTCGCGACAAGAGGACAATTGTTTAGAACGAGAGATACGTGACTATTCTTACCTGTGTTTTCTTCTTTTCATTTAAGCGAAAAACTGCAGTGCAGACAAATTAAAAGCATAGGCAAGATGAAAGCTAATTGAAGAACAAGTGATTTATTAGATAAGGTGTTCAACTTTTCTCAGACTGAATACAGTGATTTCTTATGAGCGCACACACTTTCAAATTATTAACGCTGAAGCTTTAAAAATTTGACCATTTCAAAAATGTTAATAAATTAAAAGTGTTGCTTTACCGCTTAAAAATCATATTTTTTCTAGTTTTGTTGAACTGGGTTATAGAACTGTGATTTAATATTCCATTGCATAATACAATAAAATTTTCAAATCTGTACTAAAATGGAAAGCTTTGATATGAGTGATTAGTACTTTTAAGGTAATGCCTCAGGATACGTTCTGCATGTCTGTGAAATCTTTATTATGTATATGTATCATGAGTGGTAAAATCTTCAGCAATTTCAGCTTTGGGGAAATAGTTCAATATTCTTGGGCATCGCTAATGAGCAAAACAAAGATAATTCTAAAACTGATATTTTAGTGTTTTAACTCATTACTGTACTTGTGAATGGGACCATATATTTTTGAAGAGTTTTGAGTTGTACTTAGTACCTATAGTTTTTTTTTTTGTATTGGCATATGTTTGCAATGTTATAATTACATTCATTTTAGGAAATTGGTACATATACTGTATATTGAGTCTTGATCAGTTTGATGCTTTTTTTCCTTCCCCTTCCAGCTCTTTCCTTTCCTTTTCTCTCATTGCCTTCTCCACCTCCAAGAAATATATCTTCCTGTTTCCTACTATTTCTCTTTTACCTTTTTTTTTTTTTTTTTGGTACCGGGGGCTGAAGTCACGACCTCATGCTTGCCAGGCAAGCACTTCAACCACTGAGCTAGAGCTAGATCCCCAGCCCCCGCCTCTCTCTTATATTACTATTTATATTTTAGGTTTCTCATGTAATAGAATCCTGTGATAATCTTCTGCATCTGTTTCGTTTCTCCACTTCACAAGATCCATTCATTTTTCTACAAATGATTTGAATTTATGATTTGTTTCTCTGAGACAGGATCTCATTATGGAATTTAGGCTGACCTTGAATTCACTAGATAGCCCAGGCTGTCCTGGAACTCTATGACCCTCCTGTCTCAGCTTCCCTAGTGCTGGTTTTAGGATTCTGCCGCCAAACCCAGCTGAATGGATCCTTCTTTATAGCTGAGTGATACTGCATAGTGTAAATATACCACATTTTCATTATCCATTGGTCTTGTTAGACATCTAGGCTACTTCCATGGGTTAGCTATTGTGAATTGTGCTGCTGTAGGCATGTATGCATATGTTGCTGTGGTATGAATTCTCTTACTCTTGGGAAAATACCCAAGAGAGATAGAGCTGGGTCAAAAATACAGTACCTGTAGTGTCATGAAAATGAAATAAAAATGTTTTTTTTTAATTTGATAGTTTTCATTTTGTGATTGCATTAAACAGTGTTTTCTAATACCTTATATATTATAGTTTGCTAAACTATTTTGAAGAGACCAGAGATTACATATTAATGACACATACTTTTGTTAAACAGTATTAGCAGTTTTTGGAAGTGAGTGTACATTATAAATGAACTGCTGATAATTATTAGAATATTTACTACACATTAGAAGTCAGTATTTTCTGGTTTATATAAACATTTATTACAGTTTAGCTGTTTGAGATTTGTGACATTTGAAACCATGGCATAATTAAAGTTTATTTTAGGCAGATAATTGAATATTCCTAAGGTATGGAATTTAATGTGAAACCCTTGTTTTAAATATGCCATGGTCATTTTGTATTCTGTCTTACTGATTTTTGTGCTTTAGATAATTGATAATACTGTCACACTGGGAGGCAAATGAATCCAGAAGAAGCTTATCACTGTTTTGAAATGAATAGATTTTGAATTATACTGTCTGATAGATACAGTTTTGTATTATTTGATTTTGGTAGAAAGGAAAACAGTACTTGTGTATTTCAGAAATAAATGTCACATAGCTTGAAATTTAAAATTAGATGAACTATATGCATGTACAATACGTATGTATTTTCTGTAAGCCAGTATACGTTGATAAAGACTGGACTTGAACTTGCTGCGTGGCCTGGGCTGTCATCCAACTCAAGATCCTCTTGCCTCAGCCTCCCAGATCCTTGGATTACAATTTCTGTGCACCACACCCAGCAGATGATCTTTATTAAGAGGATTTTGCTTTACTGTGCAACAGCTACTTTTACCGTTCTCTAAATTTTGGAGAGTAATTCAAATTAGGTCAAGACTTTATGGCTGAAACATACTTTGAGTCCTTTTGGGCCCTCTTTGCAAGTGAGAAACTGAGGGTAAAAGGAGTAAAAGGTTGCACATAATTGGTTAATAATAAAAGTTGGTTAGTGAGAAAGGCAGGATTAGAATCCAGGTCTTGTACCCTTACTTAGTTTAGTGTGCTTTTCATTATGGGAAGCTATAAACATGGAAATGATCCTGAAAACTGAACTTCATTCCTTTTTAGGCTAGTCAGCGTTTCCTACAACATAGCTTAAGTAACACTACTTTAGGGAATAGAAATTATAGATACTGTTTAGTGTCTGCGATTAAAAAACTCAAGATCTCAGCATTAATCTAGTATGAGATAAAGTGTATGCAGTATTTATTTACTTTTAAAATAGTTTAGATCTGTAGAAAAGTTGCAAAGGTAGTAAAGAGAATATCCGTATACTTTGCATTCACCTTCCACTGTTGATAATTTACATTAGTGTGTTATGTTTGTCATAGTTAAACCAATATTAACTAAAATCTACACTCAAGTTTCTTTGCTTTTATCCTTTACCCATCTAGGACCCCATCCAGTGAGGATACTACATTATATCATAACATGTAATGTTTTAAAATTTGTCACTTATACTAGTGTTGCAATGGGAATCTAGTCTCCTTTCCCCCAACCCCTTTTTCTGTATTTTTGAGGCAGGGTTTCATTATGTAGTTTAGGCTGGCTTGGACTCATTGTGTAGCCCAGACTGGCTTTGAACCTGTGGCAAACCTCTTACCCCAGTCTCCTGAGTGCTGGGATTACAGGCGTGTGCCATCATGCCTGGCTTCTAGTCTCTTTGAATGTAGATGTTTGTAAAATGTCCTTAATGAGAAGTTCAGAAAAAATGAAATATTTTTCTTTGAGAACAGAGTAAGTGTATGTAAGCTATATGGACAGAAAACACAACCAAAGTAAACCCTTTTCAGAAGAGGGCAGCTTTGTTTATGTTAGTGGAAGAACTAGTTCAGTTTTCCCTACTGTCTATAATAGGCTGGTCTGGCATTATGGACATGTTCTTTATTTTTGCTACTGGGGATCGAACTCATGACCTCATGCTTGCCAGGCAGGTGCTTATTTGACAGAGCTAAATCCCCAGCCCTGGACATGTCCTTTAATGACTACTCTTAGTTTTTTCATGTTTTGATGAAAATACTTAGCTATAAACAGAGTTTGGGAAGTAGGAACAGAAGAAAATTCTTTGTGTAAATCATAACTTAGAATCTTTGAACTAAGCAATGAAAGAACTAAGCTAGTGTATTTCCATCTTGAGATTTGTTACTGATTACTGGATTTTCTTGATGCTCTTGAGATATATATATCTATATTTATATATGTTTTTGAGAATGATTAAATAATGCAGTCTGGCTATACAGGCAGGCCTTTGTTTTTAGAGTAGTTTGGGGAGCTAAAAATTACATGCAAACTGAAATTGTTCAGAGCAGTCTAGGTAAGTAGAAAAGATCTTTGGGGAAAAAAAAAGGACCTTTGAAAAAAGTTTGTCAAAATATTAAGAATCCTTTTGGTTGGTTACAAATTATAGGAAAATTTTAAAAAGTAAAATTAATATTTAGTACATTAAACTTTAAAATGATAGTGCAACTAATAATTAGGGCATTTTATTTTCTTATAGAAACTTGTAGTTTGAACAGTGCTTTCCATCATCTTTTTTTATATTTCTTTTTAAATTTTTTAATTTAAAAAAAAGTAAAAATAACAATACAACAGAGTTCCTAAACAGTCTAGTAGGATAGTAACAATAATTACACATTGTTTATTGCTATTTTCTTCCTGTAAGACTTACTGTACAGAACGAGAAGCATCTTTTCTAAGCTTTGCATCGCCATGTTCTTAAGATTCTGTTACCTACCAGTATTTATCATTTTGGCTTTAAGTATTTGGAACCATCTTTGATAACTGTTCTTTTAGAAGTTTTGCATGTCTAGGAGGATCATTTTTTTTGTCACAACCAACTTCCTCATTTGCATTTATTAAGTTCAGTTTCAGTTTTTCTGGGTGCTGATTGCAGCTCATTTTTAAATTGCTGTATTTGCCTTATTCAGTTGTAGTAGTTTTTTTTATATATTTGAGATAGAATTCCCTTACCAGATGGATGATTTGCAAGGTCTTTCTCCTATTCTTTTAAGTTGTCTTCACTTTCCTTCAAATATTGTCCTTCAGAACTCAAAGGTATTACATTTTATGAAGACCAGTTTATTTTATCTACTAAAATGAAAAGGCTGGCTTTTGATATATCTTCATTATCTATGGTTTGTTCTTTGTTTAAAAAATGTTATGTCGAACCTAATCCCAGCAAGCAGGAGGCTGAAGCAGGAGGATTACTGCTAGTTTGAGGCCAGTCTGTGCTGCAAAGTGAGTTCAAAGCCAGCCTGATCTGCATAGTGAAACACTTTCTCAAAAAGACCCCCACCCCGCCCAAAAGTTATGTCAAAATACTGTATGTGTTAATTGATCTTCCATCCAAATACTCACCAGGCCTGACCCTGCCTAGCTTCTGAGATCAGACGAAATTGGGCACGTTCAGGTGGTATGGTTGTAGAATGTATTTTCTAATTGATGATCCAATTATTATTTTACATAATTACCATGTGATGGGAGAAGAATCTAAACTTCATCTTTCCAAGTGAGGTTTAATTTCACATTAAAAAAGAGTTAAATAGATACATATCTGGCATATTGCAGATATGTATATTCAGAATATGGCATATTCTTTGGAAATACAGTAATTATGTGACAGATTTTGCAATCCAGTGATTGGAATGTTATTGTAAAGTACAGTGCATGGCATGGTATACTATTCATGCTAGTGTTACCTTGCTATTGAAATTATAGGTTATGGTTTATGAAGCAGTACTACTGAGTGGCTGATTTCTTCAGGGCACATGTTAAAGTTATTGAAAAGTCTAATTTTCTGCAGTGATTACCTCCTAAGCAGTGATCAGGAGGAGCAGCTTTTTATTTTGTTTCATGTAGTTTTCTGACTGTAGAAATTAACTATAGCTTCTTGGACTCACAGGAGGGCAGTTAGACCAATTTAGTGGTCTCTCAGAAGACCTCACATCTTGTAGAGTGTATGTCATTCCTAGTTTTACTTAGGCATTAACACTAAAGAGGGTCCAGAGTATAACTTGCTTGATTTTCTACCACTGTGTAGTTCAGTGCTGGTAAATCTATGGTATGTGGTGAAGCTGTTTGTATCGTTGAAAGCTCTAAAAGATTTGCCATCATTGCTAGTTTATTGTTTGAAAAACTTCTCTTTATATTGAAGAGCTATGAGTGGTATAAACATAGTTTTTTTTCTGTAGAATGTTAAATGAGTGCTGTGTTTTCCCTTGGCCTGTGTCATTCAGATAACCTCTTGTGTAGCAGGGCAAAATTTGCAGTCTATTGCTTTGTGTTTGGATGAATCTACTGAGTGGTTGTTTTCCCCCCTGGGCTGTAAGATCTTGTGGAAAAGATCATTGTGTTTACTGTCAGCAGCACTTGTTATAGGTTGGTTCATAAATATTGAGAGAAAAGGACTGAAAATAAGTGTCCATGATAAATGCACTTTTGAGTGCCTGCAGTTTTCTCATTATTTTCTGTGGTACTTTTTTTTTTTTTAAAGTGGTACAGTTTCTGTGTCGGAATGAGAAAGTGGCTCAAGTAAAATTTAGGTTTTTCCTTTGTACCATGCAACATTTTACTAAGTTTTGTGTTCAGGTAATTTTTCTGAAGTAAAATAGTACTAAGAACATTTTATTCTAAAATATACTCGTTATATATAAAGAAACTGAGTTGCTTACTTCCCTCTTACTTAGTTGTTAGTGTCAGGCAAATAGACTTCTGAATGAACTGTTGCAGGTTGGTAGGTGGCTGGGGCCTGAGAGTGTGCTTTTGATAGTAAGCTAAAGAGTAACTTTCTGATTCATATTGCTCTGTATATAATATATCTTTCATATTACAGGACTCAGATCCTTTACTCCAGAGGTTTTTCTACTTGAACTTGGAGGTATAAATGCTTCAAATGTTCAAACTTTGATTTGAATTTAGATTTTTCAGGTATATTTTTATCTATTGTATGTCATCAATTCAAAGATACATTTAAAATCTAGAACAGGTATATATTTTATACCTAGTTTTTTTTATTTCTTAAGGTAATGGTACACTGTATCATGGATGTTTTTATTCTAATTTTTATTAGTACATGTTTGTGGAGCATAATGATCACATCATGGGGAGCTGACATATGTACATAGCATATCTTAATTTACATTTCTTTTTCTTCTCTTCCTTTCCCTTTGTTAGCATCCCCATCCTCTGCCCATTTGCAAAGCACCTTCCTGTTTGTTATTGTCATCTACCTTATTTTGCTCTTTATGCTTTGGATTTTTTTATGTAGAATAAACTATGTGATATTTAACCTGTATCTGATTTCATTTAACATCTCAAAGTGCACCCATTTTCCTATAAATGACTCAAATTTATCTGTCTTTATTAGAGAGTAATACTTCATTGTGTAAAACACCGTATTTTTTTACCCATTCATCTGTTGAAGAATGTATAGGCTGCTTCCAAAGTTTAGTTGTGTGAGTTGTGCTGCTATATGCATACATGTATATCATTATAGCATATCTTTAACTCTAGAAAGGGAATAGCTGGGAATTTCTAGTTTTAGTTTCTTGTTGGGGAATCTTCTCTTGATTTCTATACTGGTTGTACCAGTTGTTAATCCCACCAGTAATGCAGAAGGGTTCTTTTTCCACTAGCAACCATGCCAGCATTTGTTGTTATGTGGTTTCTTGATGGTAGGCAATCTTCTAAAGATGGAATCTCAGTGTCTTTTTATTTGCATTTCTCTAATGGCTGGAGATGTTGACCATTTTTCATGTGTTTATTGGCTATTTGTCCTTCTGAAAGTGTTCTTTTCAGTTACCAGTTTTTTGATTTGGCCTTGTATTTTGGAGGATCTGTTACTTATTTGCTATGTGGAATTCCCTATGTATTCTAGATATTAATGCTCTGGGTTGCTTGCAAACATTTTATTGTGTTTTATGGGTTGTCTCTTCATTTTGTTGTTGCCTTTGTTGTGTATAAGGTTTTTATTTTGTTGTGTTCTTTTTGTTGATTCTTGATGTTATTTCTTGTACAGCTGGGTTTTGTTCAGAAAGTGCTTGCCTCTGCCCACGACCTCAACAGCTTTATCTATTTCATCTTCCAGTAGATTGTTTTGGTTTTAATATTTAGGTCTTTGATCCATTTTGATTTTAATTTAGTATGTGATACAGATCTAGATTCAGTCTTCTACATGTGGATAGCCACTTTTCCAAGCACCCATTTGTTAAAGAGGCTGTGCTTTGTCCAGCATATATTTTTGTCCTTTTTGTCAAAGATTAGCTAGCTGAATGTGCCTGGGGTTATTTCTTCAACCTTTATTCTGTTCATTTGTCTACCCATCTGTTTTTTGTCCCAATATTTCCATTGGGGTTGCTTTTTTTTTTGGTCTTTTTGAGACAAGTTTTCACTATCCAACTTAGTTTTAGGCCAAGTTCAGACTGGCCCAAGCTGGCTTCAAACTTACAGTGATCTTTTGCCTCAGCTTCCTGAGTGCTGGGATTCCCAGCTGCAATTGGGATTGCATTGTATCTGTATATTACTTTTGGGAGTATGGCATTAAAGACAATATTGGTTTTGCCTATCCAACGGGCTATTTTCTGATATCCTTTTCAGTCTCCTTTTTCAGAGTATTGCAGTTTTTGTTATAGAGGTCTTTCACTTGCTTGCTTAGGTTAATTCTTATGTATTTAATTTTTCTTGAAGCTATTGTGAATGATATTATTTCCCTAATTTTTTTCTTGGTAGATTTCACTGCTGGTAAGCAGGAATGTTGTTGGTTTTTGTGTGTTGATTTTGTACTCTGCTACTTTGCTGAATTTTTCATTAGTTCTCGGAGTCTTGTCTTAATTACTTTCGTTTTGCTGGTACAAAATATCTGAGGTACAAGTTACAGGAGGAGAGGTTTATAAAGCTCATGGTTTGTAGAGGTTTCAGTTCATAGTCAGCTGTTTCCAAGGCAGGATGGTGTGGCAGAGGGGCATTACAGGAGAAACAGTAGAGCAGGTAGGAAGCAGCAAAACAAAGCAGTGAGGCTCCCCTTCCCTTTTTATCCCATCCAGGAGCAAGTCTATTGGATGGTACCACCCCCACCCAGGGCATGCCTTCACATTATCCATGCCCAGAACTATGCTAAACCAGTCAGTATACTAATTTAGTTGTCAAACCTTGAATCCGTTTTTACACAACTGAAATCCAGCCACCCCTGAAAAGCCCCACCTATAAGTACATGAGTCTTAGGGAGACATTTACTTACAAGATAGAACAAATCTCTTGGTGGTGTTTTTTGAATCCTTTGTATTAAAGATCATGTTTCCTGCACACAAGGATAGTTTCACTTCTTGTTTCCCTATGTATATACCTGTTATTTTTTCTCTTGTTTGATTGCTCTGGCTAAGTTTCAAGTTCTACATTGAATAGGAGTGATAATAGTGGACATCTTGTCTTGTTCTGATTTTAGAGGAACAATTTTCAGTTTTTTCCCCATTTAATATGATGTTGGCAGTAGATTTGTTATGAATGGCTTTTATGAGATTGAGATAGGGTCCTATTCAGTGTTTTGTCAAAAATGGATGTTGCATTTTGTCAAAGGCTTTTTCTGCTTCTATTGAGATGATTATGATTTTTGTCTTTGCTTCTGTTTATGTAATGCATTATATCTCTTGATTTATATATGTTGAACTATCCTTGAGATGAAGCTTTAGATGCTATGAAACTATTTAAGATTATTTAAAAGTCTGTTAAGAGGCACTCATTGAGGTGACTATATACTAGATTTAAAATAGTTAATATAAAAGTATTAACATGTTTTCTCATTTCCTAACTGAATACTGAGCAATTGTTATTATATGCAATTTAAACTTAAATGTGTTCCAGTGAACTACAGTATATTTCTAGTCTCATGCAGTTTTTTCCAATGTTTATTTTGGAGATTAAGGTTAAAATTGTTGTACCTGTAAACTTTCTTTTCAGCAGAATAATATTGCTTCTGAATTTTTTTTCTGTGAACTGTAAATGAAAATTTAACATTAAACCAACATTTGTATAAATGCACAGTGTCTGAGTGATGACTGTAATTTATTTCCAGAGATTTTTTTTTTTTAACCTTTTTCATTTTTATCGGTACCGGGGATCGAACTCACGACCACCTGCTTGCAAGGTTTTCCAGAGATTTTTAAAAATATGTTGCCTGTTGTCAATACATGAGTATTTGTGACATGTTTGACATTTTTTATGTCAGTAAATAGTATTCCTAATTCTTGGGCTGTAATGGATGTTTTTGAATGGCCCGGTGATTTTTAGCTCAGTGGCCTACGTGCCTGCTGGGCAGCCCCCCCCCCCCCCCCAAAAAAAAAAGAAAGAGATGTTTTTGAAACAAACACCCAGTTGGGGTTATGGGGCCCAATTGGGATTATGAAATAGGGATTCTCTGGAATAGAGAACTGTTATGGGGATTAGTGATTCCGATTTGTTTTTTACTGAGTAAACGTTCAGAGTTAATAGGATGGTAGGCCCACCCAGTGAGGAATTCCACTGCTGATGCTGAAGGGGAACAAGTGTCTATAGTCCAGAACAAAACAAAGGGTAGTGATCATATAGCATGACGTTATTTATTTTCTTAGTGTTCTAAAACATCCTCATATAGAGGAAAAGGCCCAATCTTTTATGTTTTAAAATAGAATTTATTATGTATATGTAAGGTGCACATATGTATTAGGTATGTTTATTTAGTAAAAATGACTACTGGAGTGAAATCAATAAATAGCCATCATTGTGTATACTTTACCCAGTTTCCCATGAAGCAACAGCAGGTGTAATCTACTAATTTAACAAAAGTGCTGAGTATGCTGTGCTTGTTAATGATAGTCTTTATGTATGTTAGATCTTCAGGGTTACTCATCTTTTATTTCTGCTGTTTTGTATCCTTTGGGCTACAACTCCCCATTTTCTTCCATCCTGACCCTGGTAACTACTGTTCGTTCTCTGTATAGTTGACCTCTTAAAGAATTTTTTTAAGATTCCACAGGTCCAGTGAGCTTATTTTATACATTACCCGCCACCGCCATTATTGAGAATTGAACCCAGGACCTTCACACTGAGCTACATCTCTAGCCCTTTTTTATGTTTTATTTTGTGACAAGATCTCTATATATTGCCCAGACTAGGCTGGAGCTTTCAGTCTTCCTGCCTCAGCCTCCCACTGGGATTACAGGCATGTGCTGTCATGTCTAGTAAGGGCTCAGTGAGTTTAAGATTTAAGTTGTAGGTTCTGTTTGGTGTTGTACTGATGTATGTAAGAAAGTGTTTGATAATTATGGTTTTTATGTATGTGTTGCTATGTAGTTAATATAATTAATGTACTTTAAAGTGACATTGTGTAATGTTTTGAATAATGTGATATAATTTACCTATGTATGACAGTTTCCCTCTTGTTTTTGTACTGCTAACATTTTTGTTGAGATTGCTTTTCCAGGTGTCTTCTGCTATGTAGTTACTTCAAAACTTAGTGACTTCAAAGACTTCAAACTGTGATTTGTTCTTTTTTATGATGTGGGAGTTGACTGAATGGTTCTGCTGGTCTTAGGGTCACTGACCTGGCTGAGGCACAGCATGGGCTGCTGTGGCCTCTGTAGGTGATCAACTTCAATTTTTTCATATCCTAGTGGTGTTAGAGTGGTCAGAATGTTTTACATAGTGGTTGGCTTCTAAAACCAAAGCAGAGGTTACCGGGCCTCTTAAAAGGAAACCCAGGGCCTGACCAGCGTCCCTTGTGATAATTCTCACAGGAAGAAGAGGGAACGGGGCCTGGTCAGGAGTAGGTGTAACGTGGTGCACAGTGGCACTGTAGGCTGTTTGTACCCTGTGTTTAGTCCTTGAGGGACTTTTAAGTTAAGGATATAAGTATTTGAAAATTGTATTTTGTCAAGTTACCTTTTCAGCAATGTTTCTAGTGCCACTAATGATATGTAAATATATTTTCCATAGTTCTACCAGCATTGTATTTAAGTTAATAGGTGTGTGATCGCTTATAGTTCTTGTAGTTGCATGTTTTTATTTACTAGTTGTATTTCGTGTTACCCACCTAGATTTTAAACATTGGAAGAATATGTTGAATCTATATGTATATCTATGTCTCTACCTTGGCTTTCTCAGATTCTAAATTATTCTTCCCACGTCTTTTAATTACTAGTATATTTGAACTCTCCCCTTTTTCATTCTTCTTCGCTCAGAAGTGATCACTATTCTGATTGTTTGAAGATTTTTCTTCACAAATATATTTATACATTTGCCTATGAGGACTATAAAGGGTTTTATGTGTAACTTTTTTGGTTTATTTTTTATTTTCAGTGGCATAGTACACATACAGTTTATCATTACAACCATCGTATTCTGTATCGTTCAGCAGTATTACATTGTTGTGCAACCTGTTTCTAGAGCAGTGGTGGCGAACCTGCCGGCCTCATGCCACAGTGGTGTTGAAAGCTCTAAAAGGTTCACCATCATTGCTCTAGAGCTTTTTCATCTTGCAAAACTCAAATGCTGTCCATTAAATAACAGGTTTTTAAAATTGCAGTCTTAATTGCTATTTGAGGCCATATTCCTTTATTTTGACTACAGCAGACTATACTGTTACATGCCATGTTGTGGGAGCTTTTTCTAAATTGTTTCTGTTTAAAGTGCTCAGTTAACACTTTTGTTCTTGCCTTTCTGGGAGCATTTGCCTGGGTTTTTGCAAGCCTATGCTTGGATCACTGTAGACTTTTTCATTTGGTTTACCAGAATTTTACGTTTATTCTAACTTTAGCAGCCAGTGAGCTTCTGATCTGTACATCTTTGCCCAAACCAGGAGTTGTGAGATAAATCATTATGGCTTTATGTTTCAGTGATTACTGGTGAGTTTGGATGTATTTTATGTTTATTGATCATTCCTATTTCTTTTGCTGTAAACCTTCTTTTTAAATATATGCCTATTCTGTCTAGTTTGAAACCCGGCATTTTGTCTTTTTTATCTTTCAGTCTTTGGCCTTTTATATCTTTCTGTCCTTGTTTTCATTTATCTTTTGTTAAATTTGTGTTATATTTTAGTCAGGCTTCTGTGTCTTTTGGTTCATTATTGTTGTAAGAATTCTAAAGCCTGGTTTACTCTTCATGTTTATACATTTAATTTGCATAGACTTGAATCTTTTTTTTTTTTTTTTTTTTTTTTAATATTTTGAGACAGGTTCTTGCTATATATCTAGTCTGGTCTTGAACTTTTCATCTTTCTGCCTCAGCTTACCAGAGTGCTGGGATTATGGGAATGGACCACAATGCTTAACTAGAATTAGTTCTTATGTATTGTGAGAGAATTAGTTCTTATGTGTTTTATTTTTCCATGTTGATAAAATGTCCAAATATTATTAACCTTTCACATTTTTTTCTTTTTAAAATTAACTTCAGATTTAAGAAAAAGTTAAAATAGTACAAAGAATTACCAGTGACTTCACCCAGATTTATCAAATGTTAATATTTAATATTTTTTGCATGTTGCTTAGGTTTTCTCCCTCCTTACCCTAGAAGAAACACATGATTTTGTTTTTGGATCATTCAAGTTAACAGAAATATGCCTTTTCAGCCCTGAATACTTAATTGTGTATTTATTGAAAGCCAGAACATTTTTATTACAACAATGTAATTATTAATATCAGGAAATTAATATTGATGAAGAGCTTGTTTGCAGGACCTGTTCATATGCTGCCACTTTGCCTGTTAGTGTCTTTTTGGGCAAAATAATGATCTGTTTTTCTGGTAACAAGGTTGCATTTGATCAGATGCTGCTTCTGAATACAACATTTTCATGTATGTCTGCTTTGGGGCTCTTCTTTTTTTATTAGCCTATTGATTTCTGCACTAATTCTGCATTATTCTCACTGTATAAGCTGATGAGGAAATCTTAATAGGCAGTGTTCCTCTGTTTTTCCTTTTTAAAATCAAATATTTGAGTTCTAAACTTCTGAGAATTTAGAGAATTCTAAACTGAGAATTTAATGTTTAAATGTTTTTATTAATACTTTAAGCACTGTAAAACTAGAAAGTAAATCCCTATTTCTTGTTTTTTAAATTTTATCTTTTTGGCAGTACTGGGGCTTGAACCCAGGGCCGTTGCACTGAGGTGTATTTTTTGGCCCCTTTTAATTTTTAACGTTTGAGTCAGGGTCTCAAATGGTTGCCAAGTTGCTGAACTCAAACTTGATTCTCCTGTAGCATCCTTCCGAAGAGCAGGAATTACAGGCATACACCACCATGTCTGGTGCTATTTTTGATCTGAATCTCCTAGAATGGAAATTCACAGTGGTGTACTGATTAGGATACTTGAATATGAATAGTATTAAGAAGCCTGAAGTCAATCCTTGATTTGTTTTAACTAATCAAGTTGACCAATTGGTCCCATAACCTTTTTTTTGTCTGTCTTGAGACCCAGAGTATAGATCTTTCACTGTAACTTTTGTGATGCAATATCCCCACCTTGTGGCTTTTTTCTCTTTGCAGGAGTTAGTTAGGTAAAATGAGACCAGCATGTTCTAGCCCCACATTGAAAACATAGCTTACTCCGTATTTTTGGTTGAGTAAAATAACAAAATCATCATAGCAGCTGTAATCTTTAAATGTTAGCATTGCCAGTAATGGGTATGTTAATCTTAGAATCACTTTTCCAAAATGCTATATAGAGGGATGGTGAAAAGTGTAACCGTAACTAGTTTGTCACATTTAGGACACTTAAGGGAACTAATTTTACTTTGTTTTCTTTGTAGTTTTAGATGCTTATAAAGGTTACCTGACTGAATTGGTTACAAACAGGAGGCAAAAAATTCAACTCAAATTTAGAATTATCATAATGGTTGTTTCTTCGATATCGGGGATTGAACTCATGACTGCCTGCTTGCAAGGCAGGTGCTTATGCTGCTAAGCTAAATCCCCAGCCCCATCCTATTGTGTTAGATTATCTGGGGGTGAAACACAATGATGCTTAAATTGTTCGGTTCTGACCTGTGTTGTTCTGTTACAGTGTCCTCTTTTATCTCAGTCTCCACCCTTTTTAAAAAATTAATTATTTTTTTCTTTTTTTTTTTTTAAATTAAGGGAAAACTAGATTGGGAAATAGCGGGATATATTATAGTAACTTTTTGTTTTCCTATTGACCTGATTTGAACTCTAGTGTTGCTCTCCCCATCTTGTTCTGTCTGATTTTGCTGTGTTCTATTTTGTTTGATGGTGTCAAGTTTGAGGATACAGGCAACCGCTTTGGAGTCAATGGGATTTACTGTGATGCCCATTATGGTTTGACTATTGTCTTCTTTTGAAGTCCTGTAAGGTCTCCAGTGTAGGTTTTGTTGGTCTTGTTCTGTACTGTTTTGATCAATTCTATTATACCTGATGATATAAGGCAACTCTTTTTAAAAATAGCAAGAGGCACAATGGTAGCCATTTTTGATCACCTGATACTCTGTTTTTGCATCATGTACTGTGCCCATCCTTCTGTTCTGACTCTGTTTTGTTTAGTCACGTTAGGTTTTATTCTCTTCAAAAAAAGTAATAAGAACTGTGGGAGTAAAAAAATCCAGAAAGTGTGGTTGTTATTGTAAAAAAGAGAGGAAAGGAAGATGGTCTAAGGGATGTAACTGCATGTATGTTTGAGTGTGTAGGATGGAAAACTATATTACTGAGCTTTTGTTGGATCATTGAACGGAACTGTCTGCAATGTCACTGTATGAATGTCCACTTTATATGCTTTAGTTTTATAATTTGGACAACTGTTTCTAAGATGCAGTGTGTAACCTATTAACTAGTGATTTCTTACTGTATATTTTTTCCTTGAAATTCTGTATTATTTGTACCCTGTTACTGCTTTGTTTTTTAATTTCCTTTCTTTTTTTCTCTTAAAAAAATTAGAATTATTCCTGGGGGAATAACTTGATAATGACAAGGATAATCAGGGTTGTTTACTATTACTTCAGAGAGAGCAGTTCAGTAGCAGTAGATTATGGGGATTATGACTACTGCTTTCAAAAAATAAGAAAAGTAGTTGTCTCAGTGTTATATAAATAGAAATTTAGAACTTAAGATAAATTTCCATACAGAAATTCGTAAGGAGCTATTATTGTCAACAACTTAAGATGGAGGTAAATCGAAGTTTTAGGTCATTCCATTTAATATGGATCCTAAAATGATCATAGTCAACATTTGTTTAAGGTGAATTACCTTAGGAAGTTTCACAGTGATACATTTGAGGTAGGAACTGTTGTTATCTGACTTTAACTACTGAGTAACACTTGTCAGGGTGACCCTGAGAAGTCACGTGAGCTCCTCAGTTTCCAGTGCTTTTAGGATTAAATAGAAAAACTTAAAATATCACTTAATGTATATATAAACAAATGTTTAAGATTTGTTACTATGATTTATAACACTTCTTAAATTCTGTACTTATGATTTCCAGTCATTTTTACAAAGCATAGTACATGAAGTGTAGCTAATGTTCGTTTGATTTTAAAGGTATACTGTATACCTTTCATTATATGTGCAGAAGGATTACTATGAAATAGGAAATAAAAGAGGTGTTTTGGTTTCAGAGGGTGAGAGAAGTTACACAAAATGATATAGCTGCTTTTAAGGAGATGGCATTTTTTTCTTCTTACCTTGAAATTTTATGTGGTGTGTGTGCCTGTGCAAGGAGAACCATGTGCAAGAGCACCAGAAACAGGATTCTAAGGGCATGTTCATATTTTTAATTTAACCTGTGATAAGTTTGGGGATGTGTCATAGTAGATGCTGTTGAGAACATGGAAGACCTCTCTTTTGGTAGAGTCCTGGCCAGTAGTCCTAGGAGAGATTATGGGAAATGGACAGTAGTAGTTGGAATCCAGGGCCTGGAAGTCAAAATGATGGGAAAGACCATTCATTGAGAAAGAAGACATAAAAACTGGCAATAAAGGAGATTCGAGGCAGAGATATTTCTGTGTTAGGATCTTAGGAATACCTTACGGAGTGCTGAGGTCTATCCAGTAGAAACGTGTGACATAGAGAAGTTTGAGAAGGTTCAGTGGGGGGTGTGAAAATTTTGCTAGGTTGGGCCAGAAGGCTAAAGGAATGTCCTAGGAAACTAGGAATATAAAATTTGTTCTCAAATCAATGTAGTACACCCCACTGAGGCAGTTGAGTGATGGTACTGACCCTGCAGTGGAAGGCCTTTTTAACTAAGTTCCGCAGCCCTAATGGAGACAGCAGAGTATGGAGTACGTGCAGAGCTACTCCAGCATTCTAGAAAACTCTTGTTGCATTTTTAAAGATGGAACACAGTTGTCACTGAAAATCTTCAGAGTTTATGCGAACTTTCTGCTTATGCCTGTTGATTTGATCAGAGTCTTTGGTGTTTTAGGTAGGGAAAACGTTCATTTTATGGTGATTTCCTTGTTACTGAAAACAGTTAAAATTAAGTAGGAATTTTATATATGTTCTATCTTGCTGTTAATATTTGATGTAGTGCTTTCTGTAACATTTTCGTTTTGAGGGGCTGTTAGACACAGCATTTTTTGGGGCAGAATACTTTTGAAAGGGTATTTTGTGTTTTGGGGAAATAATTTCTAAAGATATTTGGAAAATGCTGAATTTAAATATGTATAGCTCTTATAATTGTGAGCTTTGTACATTTACATTGATGTTCTTTTGTATAGGAGTTAAAGTTCCTCGTAATTTTCGCTTGTTGGAAGAACTTGAAGAAGGACAAAAAGGAGTAGGCGATGGTACGGTTAGCTGGGGCCTTGAAGATGATGAAGATATGACACTTACAAGGTGGACAGGCATGATTATTGGGCCACCAAGGGTTAGTGTTATAAATTACATACTTTTTCTTTTAATATTGTTACTTTAGAGTAAACATTTTATTTTGTACTAATCAATATTAAAATAACTTACTTTTAACTGAATTCTTAGTTTATTTTGCATGCATTTATCGATGCCTCCTGCGTGCAGAGTGTAATATTTGATTATGTGCAGGATTGTGGGAGGAGGAAGATTGACATGGTCATTGCCATCAAGGTGTTTGTAGTTTAGTAGAGGATAAAAAAGGAGTGCAAATGACAAATTTTAAATATAGCAGAGCAAGTTCACTATGGGACTTTAGAATATGTTTTTTCTAGCTGGAATAATTGAGGAAAGCTGAACAGTGGAGGAAGTTGCCTTTGGATTGACCTTAAAGGACAGACTGATAGGATTTCTGAAGGTGGTGATTGGGATGGAGAACATTCTAGATAGACAGGAAAAAAGATGAGGAAATGGAGGGGGTGTTTGGGAAGTAGGGAAAGATTATTTTGACATAACGTATTACTAACCCCTTTTGTGTAATTGAGGATTTCTAATGGTACTGAGTGCACACTGGTGTTTCCCTCTGATGTTTCACTGAAGTACCATGGAAACACTGTAGGCTTCACTGTTGTCTCGGGCTCTGCTTTTGCAGGGTAGAACTCAGTGGTAGAGTACTTGCTTAGCATGTGTGAGGTCCTAAGTTCAATCCCTAGCACCAATGAAACAGAACACAAAGGCTAGGGTTCTTACATATTTTCTAGTGTTATTGACAGTTATCCTATTGTACATTATGCTTAGGTTTTTCTAGGTTTATTATTTTATTTTTACTCAGTCGGAATAATTCTAGATTGAAGAATTTTTTTCTATGTTTTCTTCTCCAGTGGTCCAATCCAGTATATTTTTGCAGTGAGTCTTTGAAATGTGTATTGTGTAATGTTTTTGCTTTGCTGGAAACAACATAAAGTTGAAGGATTTTTTTGTCTTCGGTTTTGTAAAATGTTGATACTTTCTGATGAGAGCATTTGAACTATTTTTTGTTGGGTAGTGTTAAGACTTAGTTGTATTACAAAAGAAAAATGGATCTGGTCATTAGCAGCATTATCTTTCGGGAATAAATTAATATGTCATGTTTTCAAGGTATTTTTTGGTATTCCTTTGCAAAATTTGTGCACATTCCTTATATTCTGATTTTCCTCCTCTCTGCTCTGGTTTTTCCAGAAGACTTTTGGGGAAAGACATGATTGGTGGGTACAAGCTTTTGTAACTTGGTATTTCTAATAAAAACCTTGATTTTTTTTTTTTTTTTTTACTGCCTATAAACATTATTACCATAGTCTGAAAAAAAAAAAGTGGTTTAAATTTATGACCATCCTGACTTAGAATAGTTTGAAAATTTAAATCAGAACTTCGTGTTCTGATTTAAATAGAAAATCAAAATTATTTTGATTTGGTTTTTCTCCAGTTGCTTCTTCTAGTACTTTTTTTTTTTTTTAATGAGGTGGAATCTCCACGTGTTGCCCAGTCTGGCCTGAAACTTGGCAATCTTCCTGCCTCAGCCTCCTGAGTAACTGGAACTGTAGGTGTGCACTATCGAGCCTAGCTCTTCCAGTGGACTTTATACCCTGAGAGTGTTTTGGAGCTTGTGCCTGTTTCATCAGGGAAGCTTGTGGATCAGTTCCACCCCTGCAGACGCAGAGAGAGTGCTGCGCCTACTTGCTGTCTTACCCACTGGGAGTCCCCAGCAGGATTCCACAAGCCAGCTACTTTTCCTGGTTCTTTGAGCCATAGGAAGGGTTTTGGTCCCTTATGTGCCTACTGTTCATAAACTGTGTTCAGGTCTTGTGTGTTCTTGTGTTTTCAGAGATAAGGATTGTTCTTTTTTCTGGGCATAAGGCATGAACCGTGACAATGAGCAACTTCAGGGGAAGGTCATATAAGTCTGCTTCAAGGAAGAGAAAACAAGAGGAAGGTGGAAATGACCTTCTTGCTTATGTTCTTTTCTAAGATGACAAAAATGCCATATTTTGGGGTAGTGTGCCCTGAATGCCGCCAGAGCACTGGCAAGGAGATTTGTGGCCTGCAGAGGCTGCATCTTTCCTGAGGCGGACTCTGCCTTGTACCCTGTAACTCTGCATCTCTTACCACCATTTCTCTCAGATGAGTGTGTCTGCCACTCATTTAGTTGTAGCTTCATAACGTGGCAAAGGTTAATGTCTTACCCAGTTAGTTTTTCTTTAAAAGGCCTGATACTAGAATACTTTTGTTCCTAGTTTTCAGTATCAACATCCAGCCAGGATATGAGGAAAACACTTACATTAAAACTGTTACAAATTACATGTTTTTTTTTTTCTTTAAATTTTTTGTATATTAAGAGCCATAAATTTTTCCAGTGCTGTGGATTGAATTGAGCCCCTCACATATGCTAAGCACATGCTGTACACCTGATCTTCCCCTGAACCCCAGCCCCTAAAATTCCTGTTTTTAAAAATGTTTTTCCAGTATTCACTTGGATTTATATGATTAACAGTTTTCTTTTTCTTTTTTTTTGTCTTTTTCATTTTTATCGGTACCAGGGATCGAACTCACGACCGCCTGCTTGCAAGGCAGGTGCTTATGCCGCTGAGCTAAATCCCCAGCCCCTAACAGTTTTATTTTTCTCTGTATTTGTGTGTTCAGTTTTCTGCAGCAGTATTTTTTGGCATTAGAGGTACTGTCTTTCAAAGTTGTGAGAATTAAATGCAGACAGACAGTAGGAGAGCACCCGATTTAGTAATATTAGTTCCTTTTTCTGCTTTGTTTTCTGCTTTATTCTGCTGTTAATTTAAAATTCAGAGGTGTTAAAATTAAAGTAGCCAAAGGCAGGATGTTTATTCTTAAATATTGGTGCAGGTTACATACTGGGGGGAAAAATCAAGGAAGAATTTATATGTAGTGAAATATCTAGATCTTGCCACGAGTTTGACTAATGTATCTGTGACTATACCCCTGTTGAAGTTGAATGCTCCCTGTGCCCTTCCCCACCAACTCTACTCCTCCTTCCTGTACTGGAGCCTAGTACTGCATGTTCTAGAACTTTGATAAGTAGAATCAGAGTTTGTATACTCATGACTCTGCTTCTTTACTCAATGTCTGAGGGTCTCGGTTATGTTGTCACAGGTAACAGCAGGAGTGTATTTCTTTTTGTTACTAAATAGTATGTTATTGTATGGATATACCATAATATGTGTATCAGTTCTGTTGTTCAGCAGCTTTTGGATTTTATCTTTTTGGCTGTTACAAATGAAATTGCTATGCACATTCTTGTAGAAGTCATTTTGTGAACAGGTTTTGGAATTAATGCATTATAGTTGTGTGGTTATTTATTTTTCTAAAAAAAAGGCTAAATTATGCCATTCTTCACTCCAGCAGAGTATAGAAGTTGTGATTGTTTTCAGATACATCAATTACATTATAGAAATTTAGGGTGGGAGAGCTATTTTTTATTTTTTAGTGTAAGTTGTTTAGAGTCTGATGTTATTTCAGATTGGAGAACTTTCGACAAACTGATGTCATGAGATCTGATTTTAGTCATAATTATATATGTCCAGATTGCAGGTCATAGTACTAAACTTGCTACTAAACTTGGATGAGTTTTATGTAGCTCTTTCTTTTCCAACATATTGAAATACTTAATAACATGTGTCAAATTGTTGCATACATTTTACATTACTCCACTTGGCAGTAGCTTTTATTTACGGGAAAGGGATAAGATTAGTAAAGTGAGATCTGTGTACTGTTAGCTTCTTTTCTTCATGGTTTATACAGAAACCATCAAAGGTATTAAATGTGTCACTTCTCTTAGTTTTTTATGTTCTTATTTCAGTAGTAAACAGTAAGTTTATCAAGTGAATGAAAACCATAGGAGGAAGAAAAGTACAAGCATAAAGATAAGCCTGCATATGAATAATCTAGATGGTTTAAGCCATAATCTTAAAATGACTGCTGTATAAGATGGTAAGAAACTGTGTTGGTGTGTAACAAAAACAAAACAAAAAGCAACTTATTTTAGCTGAGTGTGGTGATACATTACCTGTAATCTCAGCATGGAGGCTGAGGAAGGAGGGTCACAAATCTGAGCCCAGCCTGGACAACATAGTATCTTAGTGAGATGATGACTCAAAAAATAAAATAGGCTGGGAATGCAGCTTCGTACGAAGTCCCTGAGTTCAGTCCTGACTACCAGGGGGAAGAAAAGATAGAAAAAAAAAGAAAAATATTTATAAGGATGTGTAAACATAAAGTTTGCTGTTATAACTTTGAATTCAGATAATGGGATTTAGCAAGCTACAAAATAAATGAGGTAATAATCTAAGATTAAGTAAAAAGAGACATGAAATAGTTATGTTTTACTGCTGTAAGATTTGTTATTAATTACTTTATAAGTAATATGACTTTAGTTTTTATTTAATTAAGATTCTTTTGAGACTAAAGAAACGCACTGTTAATAATGAATACTGGGCCAATAGGAATAAGCAGGACTGCCCTGGGAAATGAGAACCTTCATGTGTAAGTGGCACAAATGAAGTAATTCCTCTGCTTACAATGTAAAACTTTTAGCAAAGTCTACATTTAAGTGGTTTGCTTTTACTTTTTAATTTATGTGTTGTTTGTACCACAAAATGAAAATTCTGATCATATTGTTATTTGTAGAATTATTTTAATTTTAGAAAATGTCTACTTTTAAGTATCTTGCAATACTTTTTCCTAAACACATCAATCAAGTAACTGCATGTAGAAACGTAAATTCTTAGTCATAAACATTGTTATAGCAAGTACCTTCATATTTTATTATTTTAGGTACTGTAATTACGACTTTTTTTTTTCCTTTCAGACAAATTATGAAAACAGAATATATAGCCTGAAAGTAGAATGTGGACCTAAATACCCAGAAGCTCCTCCATCAGTTAGATTTGTAACAAAAATTAATATGAATGGAATAAATAATTCCAGTGGAATGGTAAGTTAAAATAGTACTTTTATCCTTATATAGTCCAGAGAAAGTTTTTAAAAGTTGAAAGTCTCACGTTTGTTTTATATTGTTCTTTTTTTTTTGTTTTTGGTACCAGGGATCGAACTCAGGACCTCATGCTTAGCAGGCAGGTGCTTATACCACTGAGCTAAATCCCCAGCCCTATATTGTTCTTTATAAACTGGCCTATCTAAAATCCTTAATTTTTCTTAAGGTTTTATTCATTTGGTGACATTTTTCTTAAGGTTTTTTTCATTGTGCCAATACCTATATTTCTCTTGAATTCTCATTTGATGAAAAGATGATGCTCTGTTTTTATTTTATTTTTTGTTATTTGAGATGCAGTCTCACTGCAGTTCAGGCTGGCCTTAAGCTCATGATGATCTTCCTGCCTCAGCCTCTTGGGTGTTGTAGTTACAGACATGTACCACCATGCCTTACTCCATTATTTCCCTAAATGTTACTTTTCTTTAGGAGTGAGGTTCATTTGTGAGATTGAAGGATAAATATTAGGAAAGGCTTGTTGCTTTGAGGAACAAGTGTGTCTGTTGGAATAAGTATGTGAGGACCAGGGATACACTTCATTGGCACAGCGCCTGCCTGGAATAAGTGTGTCAAGAGAGTGTGGTTGTCTTATTAAGCCAAGCAAGTGTGCAGGTTTCCTTATATGTACCTGACTCATGCCAGTTAGTAGAAGTTGCTGATTTGCAATGAGTAGGTCATGTATTAACTTTGAAGCCCAGGCTGGCGTTGTCCCATATTGAGAGTACACATGCAGAAAACATGTTGCAAAGCAAGATGATACCACTCTAAGATGAAAGTCATCCATCTCAAGTCTCTTTCAATTCCTTGATTCGAATTGTATCCCTTGTGTTACTCTGTCACAGTCTGTAGTCACCCTGTTACTCTGTTTTGGTGATGCTGGAATTAAATATTTTGGTGTTCTTTTAATTTAACTCCTGGGTTGAAGCTAGTAAATTGCCTATGGCTAGTAGGTTTATTATTAGTGTTTAGAACTCTAGGAAATGACTACTTCTCAAAGGTGTCTTCCATGTGTAGCTGGTTTTTGGGTTTTTAGCTTGTTGCAAGATCCTACCTCTTCAATTTATTGAGGATGAGAAGTTGCTGCCTACTTGGCCCAGCCCCTGATTCTTTGGCCCTGGCCTACAGTATTTTTTATCGCCCTTAGGTAATCTCCATCTTGGTATACCAGGAAAAACAATTGAATAGAACAATTATGTCATTTTGGTTAAAGTGGAACAGTCAGCAGAAACAGTGGTATGAAACATGGCCTAGAAAATGACAAACTAGGGTAACAATTGATTTGCCACATTTTAACTATATGAACCAGATGTTTGATTATATAACAAAATCTAAAATGAACCGGAGGCTAGATGTGGTGATGCAGCCTGTAATGCCATCATTTGGAAGGGGAGGCAGTAGGATTGCCAGGAGCTTGAGGCCAGCCTGGGCTACATAATGAGTTCAAGCCTGGACATGTAGTCTTATTATGTAAATAAGACTCTGTGTCAAAACAAAAACAAAAACAAGCGAAACATCGAAAACATTGTATGCAGTAAACAAACCCTCAATCTGACAGTTTTACCCTTTGGGGAGAAAATCGAAAAGGAGTTGGAAAAAATAGAGAAATAGAAGAGGGAGCGATTAGAAGCAAGGCTGGAGACAAAGGAAGATCATACAAACTTTGTTATGAAGTTTGATGAAGACAGATGGGAAAGAGCAGGAAGAAATAAAAAGAACAGAACAACCACAGAAAAATCTAGAAACAGTGTTCACGTTCATACAGAAACAAAAAATAAGAAATAAGAAAAGGGAAAATAAGAAAAATGTATGTACACTTCAAGGTGTTGTCTCTGCAGTCACTGGTAGACAATGTGGGCCAGTCTAGATCTGAGTTGATTAATTCTAACAAGCTTGCTGTAGCTTTGTGATACGGTAGTGCACCGTTAGTTCCACAGAAGTTCAGGCTGGTTCCTGGCTTCGAGCTGAAACTAGATTTATTCAGCCTGGAGCAGTCCATGTGCCTCATGCCTGCTTGAACTGGGCTCTCTGCTGGGTTGGACTTGACTCCCTTATCTGCAACTTTGAAATCAACTCCCTGATACTGTCCCTGGGAGCCACTAGATGGAGCCGGGCTGCAGCTGTTCTGAGTTCTGAGCTCCACTGGCTTCTCTGCAAGATGGCTACTAGCCAGTTACCCTCTCCTCAGGGATGTCTGAACTTTAATAACACCAGCTACTGCAGTCTGCTGAGTCCTCTGATGCATTTCTACATGGAGACCTCTGGGGTCACGAGTGGTCACCGTTTGAGCCACCCCTTCTACCCCCTGAATCTGGGCTCAGGGAGAAAGAGCCATCTGCACCTCCTTTTTCTTTGTTGATGTCTCTCTCTTTGCTCTGTCTTATAGGCTTGAATTTCTGCTTCATCCTTTCTGGGTCTTGGAAACCCACTTCCCTCCTCTTTTTCTGCCTCAATGTTGTTGTATTCCAGCGTCTGGATGTACTTGGAGAGTCTCATTCTCTGCTTCTTCTTGCCACTCCACTGTCTTCCTGGAAGTCTCTATTTTTGGTATTTTTAAAAGAAACATTTCTGACATGAAGACAGGTTTTAGGAAATGATATACCCAGCCTCTGTGTACTTTTCACTTAGCTTTGTCAAATCTTAACACTTGTCTTATTTGTAACACTTGTTTTCTTTTGAGGTAAGATTTCACTGTGTAGTTCAGGCAGGCCTTAAATTTACCGTATCACCCAGGAGTGCTTGAACTCATGATCCTTCTGCGTTAGTCTCCCAAGTGTTAGAATTATAGGCATGTACCACTACACCCAGCTCTCTATAACATCTTTTTTTAATGCAGAGTACATTGTAAATAGAGTTAATTGTGTGCTTTCTCCTGTTTCTCCCTCACTTTCTACAAAGGTGACTGTTTGGATTTGTTACCATTTCTGTGCATGATTGTGCTTTCACTATATACTTGTATGCATGCTTCTGCATTGTATCACTTTTTATCCTACACTTGCTAGTGTTTGTCGGGGTCATGCATGACTATGCAAATTAGATACCATCTTTTTATTACTTAATACTGTTTTGTTCTCTACTTGTTTAGATTTTTTCAGTTTTGACTGAAAAGATTGCTGCAGTGAACACTCTTGTACAGTATTGTACTCTTGGACGGTTCAAGGTGGCATGTTTGTGTCTTTAGTTGTTTGGTTCTAATCTGTTATAGATAATACTTTGGTAAGAGCCAATGAAAATTACTAGAAAAATGAAATTTAAAAGTGTATGAAATACAGGCTCAGATTTTGAATGAAGTATTTTCTGTCAAATTGCTTGTAATTTTACTCTGAATCTCTGTTTTATAAAGGCTCATGAAATTCAGTTCATGGCCTAGTGCTATTATAGGGCATACTTCGGGTAACACATTTGCAGGGACCAAACCTGGGAGAAGAGTGTGCTGAGCTGTGAGGCTTGTCTTCAGTGTAATGAAATATGGCGTGTTATCTTGCGGGGCTTTGTTGGTGTCTGCCCTGCCAGCAGTGCATTGCAGGACCCTAAACACATGTTCCCACTAACTCTTATGTTCTCATCTGGAATGGGGACTTGAGAATAGAAAACAAATGCTGACTTTAGTTATTATTTGAATGTAGGTATGTGTTTAGAGAGGTAGGGGTATGGCAAATGTATGGTCTGTTGGTTTGCCTGGTATGTGTGAGTTTGGATTATTACTTTTGTAACTGATAAATAGACAGAATTTCATATTGATCATTGATGATTGTGCTAGGATAGTTTTACATATTTTGAGGTAAATACCTGATAATTGAGTTCATAAGTATCAATGGTGGGTGCTGCTTTATTAATTTTCATTTATATTTGTTTAATTTAACTAGTGTCAGAAATCATAGAATGTGCTATGTTGTAAAGGCTCAAGATTTGGAGATTATTGTTTCTTGCAGACTGATAAGATACAGATTTTGTACTGACATCATATTTATTTTCTGTTGCTCTTCCCCTCCCCTGTCTGGACTCTTGGTATTTCACAGCATTTGCAATCACTTATGTTTACTTAACTCCCATTTACATCTGGAAGTGTTTGTTTCTGCTTTGGAAGTAACCTGGTGTTCTCTCCACTGATTATAAATTGTTCATTTATGAACTCTTTAAATTAGGCTAAGAGAGTTGCTGTTCTTGGAAGTTTTTAAGTTAAAGCATTAGAAGAAGCCTTTTAAATGCATTTTAATTTTATGTTTTTCTTATTTTAGTAAGAGAAGTATTATTCAAATTATTTTCTCTACTTATAAGTGGTTTTATTGTGATATAATTTACATACTACATGGTTCACACATATAAAGTGTATAGTTAAATGCTTTTTAATATGTAAAGGATTGTGAGTTCATTACTGTGATCCAGTTTTAAAATATTTAGAATACAGAATGTGAAATAATATACCTGTTAGTTGTCACACCTCCATCATCCTAAATGGTCACTTATCAGCTGTGTTTACACATTTACCCACTGTGGACATTTTATACATTGAAATAATATATGTTCTTTTGTATGTTAACGTAGTATTTTCAAATTAATTCATTTGTATGTTGTGAGCACTTTTTTTATTGCTGAATAGTGCTCCATTTTGTATTAAGTTGATTTATCCAATCATAATCTTTTATGATATGAATCTTTTAAATATTCATATTTTTCTGTTGTTGGCTATCACGAATAATGATGCTGAAAATATGTACAATTTTTTGTGTGGAAAAGTATTTTCCTTTTATTGGGGTGTATTCCTAGGCATAGAATTGCTGAGTCAAATGGTAACTATTTTTGAGCAACTGTCACCCTGTTTTCCAAAGCAACTAGACTATCTTATATCCCTTCCAGCAGTGTGTGAATGTTCCAGCTTCTCCATATTCTTGTTAACTTACGTTTGTTTTTTTGTTTTTGTTTTTGTGGTTCTGAGGATTCAAAATCCCAGGAATACTTTACCACTGAACTACATGCAGTCTCATTTTACTTTTCGTTCTGAGAGAGGGTCTTGCTGAGCTGTCCAGGTGGCTTGGACTTGCCAGTCCTGCTCCAGTCTTCTGCAGTGCTGGGACTACAGGTGTACACCACTGTACCCAGCTTGTCTTTTTTTTTTTTTTTTTAGCTATCCTACTATTTTATTATATCTGTTTTAGTGGGTGTGAAGTGGTAGTTTGTGGTTTTAATTTGTAATTCCTTTATAGCTAATGATGTTGAATGCCTTCTCGTATGCTTATTTGCTGTTTATTATGTGTTGACTATTTATATATCTTCTTTGGAGAAATGCATATTAAGATACTTTGCTCTAGGGTCTGGGGATTTAGCTTAGTGGCATAAGCGCCTTGCCTTGCAAGTGTGGTCATGAGTTAGATCCCCGGTACTGATAAAAAAGAAAAAGATGAAAAAAAAAAAAGAAAAAAGATACTTTGCTCTGTGTACGTGTAATACTGGGGATTGAACCCAAGGCCTTTGCACTAAACTACATCCATAGCCCTTGTTTATTTTTATTTTTAAAATTTGAAACAGGTTCTCACTAAGTTCTCCCAGGCTTGGCTGGACTTGAACTTGCCATTCTCCTGCCTCAGCCTTCCAAAGTGGTGTGATTAAGACCTGCACCACTTCATCTGGTTCTTTCCTCACTTTTTGAAAGCAGTTTAAAACAGGCATTCATTATCTCAGAATTTTTGTGGGTCAGCAGTGTTGGTACCGCTCAGCTGGATCTCTCACGAGGGTATAATCAAGAGGTCCGCCGGTGGTGCAGTCTCAGCAGAATGTTCAGCTAAGGAAGCATGCTATTCCAAGCTCACTCATGTGGTTTTATTAGTGTGATACAGTTCCTTGTGGGTCTTTGAACTGTGGACCTTCGTTTCTTAGAGACTGTTGCTGAGAAACTACTCTCAGCTCTTTGCCACATACGTGTATTCATAGGGAGTCCACAACAAGGCACTCGACTTCCATCTGTGAGGCAGCTGAATAAGAGCAAAAAGAAAGAAGATGGCAGGGTGGTTTTTTTTTTTTTTTTTTTTTTTTTTTCCTAAATCAGAATATGACATTGCATTGGGAATGACATTGAAGCATTATAGTCTTCAGGAACAAATCACCATATGTGTGTATACACACACACCACACAATGATAATAAGAGGGTAGGAAGTAACTTTTGGAGGTGGTGGTAAAAGGGTTATGGGATAGATTGCGGTGATGGTTTCATGGGTATGTACTTATTTCTAAACTTGTCAAGTAGTATCAATTAATTATGTGTAACTTTTTATGTATAAAAACTACTTAAAGAGTGGCAACCTACTCCGGGACTCCTTCTGTCTCTCTCAATAAATATTTCTTCTCTTAAAAAATTACTTAAACAATCTGAAACAAAATCTTTATTTTTCTTCCCTGTCCTCTTTTTCTAGTGGTGATTGAACCCAGTGCTTCTGCGTGCTTAGTTAGTGCTCTGCCACTGAGCTACATCCCTAGTCCTTTTTATTCTTAATTTTGCGACAGTCTTACTGAGTTCCTCAGGCAGGTTTTGAATTTGCAATCCTTTTACCTCAGCCTTTCAAATAGCTGAAATTGTATGTGTGTAACACCGTATCTGGCTTCTTTTCTTTTCTTTCTTTTTTTTGTGGTGCCGGGATCAAACTCACGACCTCACGTTTGCCGAGCAAGCACTTACGCCACTGAGCTAAGCCCCGCCCTTTTTATTTTCTTGATGTATAGTTTATAGTGCAAAAGTTTTTAATGTGGTTTAATCTGAAACAGGGTCTTGCACTGTTGCCTAAGCTGGATCTTGAACTCCTGGACTCAAGTGATTTTTGTACCTGTTACTCTAAAGTAGCTAGGACTATGGCTGTGTGTCACTTAGAGCTCACTCAAAATTTTTAATTTTGATATGGTCTGTGTACTTTTTCTTTTGTCAGATGTGCTTTGGGTATTGAATCTTAAGCCATCGTCAACTCAAATGTCATGAGTGTTTACTCCTATATTTTCTTCAGACTGTTTATAATTTTGACTGTTTATTAAGTCTGTGAACTGTTTTGAGTTAATTATCTTATGAGTGGTGTGAGGTACAGATCCAGCCTTATTGCTTTCATGTGGATATCCAGTTGTTCCAGAACTACTTACTGAAAATATTAGTTATTTCACTGAATTGTCTTGGTGTCCTTATTGCAACACAGCTGTAAGTGTGAGGAGGGATTTCTAGGCTCTCAGTAGTATTCCACTTATCTGTGTGACCTTATACAAACACCACTATAGTTGTGCAGTAAGTTTTGAAATCAGAATTTTTCTTTTTCATATTGTTTGGGCTCTTCTGAGGTTCTTTTATTCTCATGAATTTCAGGAGCAGCTTCTGTGTTTTCACAAAAATAGAAAAAGGCAGTTGAAATTTTGATACTTAATGAGTGATTGTCTGGGTTCAAAGCATATGTCTGTGCCTCTATATGACACCGCATTTTCCATCTTTTCCTTAAGCATTTTTTTGGTCGTCTTTTTGTTGCCCTCAGCTCACTGGGAGAGGGATGTGGGAGCACAGGTAAGTCCCTGCGAGTGAGCTCTGAGGTCACACTGAAAAAAGGTGCTCTGAGTGGGGCTTGCAGCTGTAAGACTGGTTGCATTCTACAAGTTTCCTGAGAATAGATCTTTGAAAGAGCTCTAGCCCCATTCTGTCAGTCTTCCACAAATTTAGAGTAGTGCTTACAATACATGGGAAAGAAAAATCTGGAAGCAAAGATCAGGTTAACAATTCTTACTTAAATTTCAGTTTGAGATAATTGTTCAGATTTTGATTAGTAGCCATATCATCAAGAAAGAATTGGTAAATATATTGGTAGTTTTTTAATAGAAGGTTTATTTCTGAAGCTGAAGTTGATTGAATGTTTATTGTAAAATGCAAAAAAGAACACACAAATTTCAGATTTTTAGAAAATTCCTGTTACAGCTTTTATATTACAGAAATTCTGAACCTGTAATTTTAATACTTTTTGAATCCATACTTTCTTAGTGTGACATTCTTAAGTATGTTTAAAAAATGATGTTACAGTACTTTAGATTTAGAAGTTAATTGTATTCTTTCCTTCCCCTTTCAGGTGGATGCACGCAGCATACCAGTGTTAGCAAAATGGCAAAATTCATATAGCATTAAAGTTGTACTTCAAGAGTTAAGACGTCTAATGATGTCCAAAGAAAATATGAAGCTTCCACAACCACCAGAAGGACAAACATACAACAATTAGTTTTAGTGGATCTCAAACTTGTCTTAAATCACCAACCTTCTACTCATATTAATGTCTTGATTAAGTATCACAATGCAAAATACCCACACATTAAGTAAAAGAATTCCAGCTGATAAACATGACCTGGACATTTGTAAGAATATATTTAATATATGTTCACCCATTATGTTTTCAGGTAACAGGAGGAAAAATGTGGCACAATTTTTCTTTCTCTTGTTAAGGCACTGTCATTTAAACATGAACCTGGAGTACTCCAAATAGAATTCAGGTTTACAAGATGAAAGCATGGGAAGAATTGTCAGATGTCAGTGGAAACGTGTTTCTGAAAAGTAAAATCTCAAGAAGGAAAAACAGAAATGGCATACTTATCCATCTTGCTTAGTGAAAGAGCTGCAGTTTGAAATTGTTCAAGTAGCAGGTACAATGAATATTGTCACAAATTGTGTTAATTTTTGAGGCAGTGTGGGTGCTGACTACTAGTAGTATCAAAAATATGTTCAGGATTGTTTTGATACCTGTATTTATAATAAAAAATGTTGGGGGGTTGATGAAATTCTGTCAAAAGCTGTTCTGTGTGTTACATGTAACAGACATGGTAATATTTGTTTACAGTCTTTGTTAAGTAAACCATGCATTTAAGTTTAGGGGAAGTCAACAAACGGAAATAGGTGTATGGATATGTGATTTTGAGATTAGTCTTAAAATGTAAATAAAATGTGGAACGTGTCCTCAGAGACTGTGCCATTTCTATTATATCGATGTAGTATATGTACAGTACCTTGCCAAGGTAGCAAAAATTGAAATTATTGATTGTAGCTTTTCATTAATACACCCCATTTATGATTTATTCTGCTTTGTATAGAGTACTTATGAATTGGAATTATATAATTAGTTTAACCTCTTTTTGAGGAGGGAATCTCAGATATTATATTTGAATTTGATTTCACCAGAAATAATATTAACTACAGAGATTTTTAAATTCTAGACATTCTCACACAATTACAAATTGCATGTTATTCAAATGTACATTCCTTTTTTTCTTAACATCTTTTTATTTTTCTGTGAAGCTTTTGGTTAATGGGTTGAAATAATGGAGATACTTCCTTCTCTAGTTACTGATTTTAATGTTAACAAGGGTTAGTTTTATCCAGGCTCCATCTAACAGATAGGTAACTCTGAAATCAGAGATTTATTTATGAGTCAAAGCAACAGGAGGCTTTAGGTTACTATTTCTGCTTCAAAGCACTGGGATATACTGCTTTTTTGAAAAATATTGTTTTCTTATGAATTTCCTGAAGAATATCAAAGGTAGTCTCCTTTCTTTTGGCCAATGTTTTTTATCCTTTGCCCCAGAATATATAGGCAAACTAAAATCATGATTGTCAAAATATCAGTGAGGCATTCTAACTTTGCTTAAAAAGGAAAAATAATTGACTTTGTATTGTTTTGAAAATATTAAAGTATCTAGTTACTTTTGTAGTATAACATGGACAGGTTTCTCAAATATACCCTGACATGTTTTTATCAACCTCAAATTTGAGCCTTGAACTACCTTTTCTTAGTTAATAGTGTATTAAAGTTAGTGACAGTTTGTCTAAACTTACTAATTTCAACATGGCTGATCTATTTAATTATCAAAAATTTCTTGAATACTTTAAAATGATACATAGAGAACATACACAAATTCATACATGTATAATTTATTAAAGTAGATTTAAGATGAACTGTTGCCTTGAAATGTCTTAAATTTTTAATGGTTAGAAGAGATTAAATTACACTGACACTGTATAAAGTCTAATGGTAATTGATGGTCTGAATCACTCTCAAATAACTTCTTTTCCACTTTGAAAACATGTCACATATGGAAGCTGATAACTTGGGATACTGTTGTTGGCAGTCTGATGATTTAGTCCCTTAAACTCATAACGTTTTCGTTTCCCATCTGTATTGGTATGAAAGTGTTTCTTCTTTTTATGTGTTATCAGAGTCAGACTTTTAATGTTTATTTCCCTCCTTTGCTTTTAAGATTATGAATCTCACAGAAATCTGCATGCCAGTTAACCATTTTCCAAAGCACCAATCCATTTTTGCATGCCACAATCAAAATGTACATGGCAATCTAAGACACCCTGATTAAGAGTTAACATAAAGCTGCTCTAAATTATAGTAACATTTCTTAGGAATTTCAAAACAGTTTGTTTTGTAAAGTGGCTGAAGTTGTAGGAGTGTGTGGTATTTTATCACCTTTCAGATGAATTGTAAAATTGCCTTAGAAATTTGTTTAAAAGGTCAAGACCTTTTAAACCTTGAGGATGATCATATATTAATAAAAATTGCAAAAATAAAATTCTTATATTAGGTCAGTGTTATGCTTTAATGGTTTTAATTAATAACTTTTAGAATTGATGATTTAAAAATTTTTTTTCTAGCATTTTAAACGGCTTTTGGTAGAGATTTGTGTGTAAGTATCGAGGAATTTGGAACATAAACATTTGGAAGAATAGTGGTATTTAAGTGTTTTGTGTATAAAAATAGAAGAATTATAATTTTATATTATCCTTTGAGAGAATTTATTACACTTAAAATTTAAGAAAGTGCTCTCAGCATGGAGTAGTTTGCCCCACTCATAGGCTTGATTACTTAACACCTATAAATTGATTTAATATTGTTGCTAAGTATGTATTAGTAGACATGAAATTATTTTGATTATTTTGAAAATATAGGGAGTAGAGCTGGAAATGCTAGTGACTTTTTCTTGTTTTGTTTGTGAGACAAGGTCTCAGGTCTGAGTATGCAGTTTAGGCTGGTCTTGACCTCACTGTACTCCCAGGCTGGCCTTGCTTACCCAGTTAAGTGTGCAGCACCATGCCCAGCTAATGCCTTTTTAAAAAAGTATCTTTGGTGTGCGTGGCTTCGAGTGATTTTATTAGGTGCATCATGTAATGACAGTGTTGAGCTGTAGTGTTTGGTCAAAACCATGCTGTTTAATGAGCACCTGGCTATGTTCTTATCTACATTTTAAAAAACATAAGTACTGCTAGTAAAAGTCTAGTCTTATACATAATAGGATTTCAGGAGGTGTTCATGAAATTTTACCCTTTAGGTTTCTTTTTTTATAAATACACTTTTTAGGCATTTATGTGTAGAGTCATAGAATCATTTGTTGATGGAAAGACTCTAAAAGACACTGATTTTACTTTTCTGATAAGTATAAAAACAATTTTCCTGCACCAATTTGACTTTTGGTTGTTTTCAGAGTCCAGCATCTCAAGGTTTTGGAAAAGTATACGTATTTAGATAGACACTAGAAAGACCATTAAGAAGAATGCAGTATATTACAGATTAGCCCTAGTACCAAATTTACTGAAAATAGGGACTGCATAATAATTGAATACTTTTATGCTAAAATTAATGTGTCACATAATAGTTGCTAAAGAGTGAATAAAAATCTTACCAGGTTTATGTTGAAAATATCAAGTTGTTTAAAAAGACTGGAATGTTGAAAATACAGAAAGTATTTTCTGAAGGGAAAAGTAATGAAGGTTTTTGATACAGAAAATAAGCGACAAGTCAAACGTACCATTTTGTGAAATAAAAGTTTTGAGAACTTGGAATGAGTTACATGATTTAAAAACATTGGATATAAAGAATTGTGTTTATATTCGTAGTAGGATGTTGTCATCTAAAATTTTTTTCCCTAAGGTTCTATCTTATTTTTACATGTAATTTATGAGACCAAGTTTTTCTGCTAGTTTATTTATGAAATCAACAATAAAAGCCAAATAGATCTCACTTTAACTTGGAAAGATTCCAGGAGTCATCCTTTCTCTAGTGAATATTGCCAAATACCATAGAAGAATTATGCGGTGATCTTTTGCTGCCAAATGTAAACATATGTGAATTCTTTTATTTTGTCCTTGCTCAGAACTTCAGCAGCTATTTTAGACATTTGGTGATCAAGATTATACAAAAGCAAAATTAATAGTCAACTTCCATAAGAGGGCTAGTAGTTGGCCCTAGACCAATAGTAATACATCTCTGGTAACTAAAAGAGCAAAAATTTTCAATTGTTCAGTGGAGTAATTATTAAAAAAATTCAGAGTCAACAAGGAATCCGTTTTTTTTTTTTTTTTTAGTTTTTTGTTGTTTTTTATGGTACTGGGGATTGAACCTCACAAGCTTGTCACTAAGCTATATCACCAATCCTCTTTTATTTTTTATTTTGAGACAGTATTGCTAAGTTGCCCAGATGGGCTGGAGCTGCAGATTCTCTTGCCTCAGCCTTCCACAGTGGTGTGTTTACAGGTATGCACCACTGGGCACCAACTGAAAATAATTTGAGTTCACAAGAAAGTAATTGCTTGGACTTCTTAATCTCGATTGGTATATGGGCCCCTTTATTTAAAAAAACGATGGGGATTGCTCAGTGAGTGGTAGAACACTTTGGGTGTGCAAGGCCTCAGGTTTGATCACCAGCACTGGAAAAACTAATTCTTTTGGATTCAGTATTGTCGAATTACGTTTGTTAAGCCACTCAAATACATAAAGCCATATTAATGCAAATATTGTTTACTCTTATGTACCTAGCGTTTTAAATTATAAAATAATTACATAGTAATCAAAATTTAAGATACTGAGGCCGTCACATTTCTGCTTGAAGTGTAAATACTGATACCAGGTCCTCTGGTGTGTTTAGTGTGATGTCTCTACTATTGTGTGCTAGTGAACCCCTTGGAGTTTTTCTGGCCAAACTGTGGTACCTGACCTTTTCTTGATATAAATACAGTTATATATTAAGTCCATCTCTTTTTTTAAAAGAGACAATTCTTTTAGAAAACTAAATGTTGACACTTGTTTCTGTTTTGAGACCACATTGATTATGAAGAATTACAGTAGTATATTACTTTGTTCAGGTCATGGCCTTCTGTGGGAATAAAAGTTTGTCGTTGCTGATGATAGATGACTTGATACATAAATACCATTTTAAACAGTCATTGAAAGTTCCATGATTTCCCCAGCACAGTAATCAGGAGTGCTAAATGCATATGTAGGTTTAGGCAGTTAACTATAGTTAACAGCGTTGTGCACCCCACAAAACCATGATTGCTGTGGCATCGTTTTTCCCTTAACCCATAGTCTCTGCATTTCCCTTTTAATCAATGTGGTCACCTCTCTCATGGCCAATTCTGTTCATGTTGTTAAGCCTTCCTTTAAATGTAGCTCTTTTCCTACCAGCCTTGGGATCAACACCATGCATTTGAGATTTACTTTTAAAAGACGGACTGTCCCATGAAAAATTTTTTATGCAAAACCTAACTCTAGCCCTGTTACTCTGACTCCTCAAACTTCTTCCCCCATGGCCTTTGTCTCCACTTCTAATATTTATTCCTGTTTTTCTTTTAGCCTGGTATTTATTTATTTTTGAGACAGGGTCTCTCTATTTAGGCTGGTCTTGAACTCGGCAGTCCTGTCTCCGTCTTCAAAGTGCTGGGGTTACATGTGTACCACTACACCTGAACCTTTCTGCCTCTACCAGTCCAATCAGCAGATGTCTTTCTCAACCTGTCACCCCTGTCCTTGGTTTATCTGGGTTGGAACTTTTGGCTTTACATACTTCTGAGAGTTATTGATGCCCAAGAAGCCAACCATGGAGGTAGTCATCGTAGTAGTACAGTTGTAAGATTAGTTTGAAACATTTAATTATGTCCTTTGAGTTAAAAAATTTCCAGTGTTTTTGAAACTAAAGATGAGCCCAAATTAGAGACCTTTTCTGTTGAGATTGAATTCTTTACTGCTGTGGTAAAACACATGGATCCGGCATTTAGAAATTTATATATTTTTATAATAGTTTTATTGTGTTACCTCCCATTTTTACTTATTTGGTATATTTTGAGAATTATATGCTATGACATAGGGAATAATTTCATTAGAATGTGGATATTCACATGTCCCAGATCTATTTGTCAAAAAGATTTCTTTCCTCATTGATTGGTCTTGATACCTTTGTGAAATACCATTCGATCTTAGTTGTCTGCAATTATCGCCCAAATTAAATGGTCTACATATCTACTCTTACTCCAGTATGACATTGTTTTGGTTAACTTTATACAGCTTTTGAAATTTGGAAATACGAATCCCTTCAAAATTTGTTTTTGTCCATTTTATCATTCCATAGGGCTTTTAGTGTCACCCTGCCCGGTTGGTGGGATTTTGAAGGGGACTTCATTTTAGGACTTTCTTACACATTTTTTTCTAGCATTTCTTACACATTTCTTTCTAGCATTACTAGGTATTGAACCCAGGGCTTTCACACTGAGCTACAGCCCCAGCCCATTTTTGAAACAGAATCTCCTTAAGTTCCTTGTCTACACTCACACTTCTGATCCTCTTACCTCATCCTCCCAGAGTGTTGGGATTATGTGCATACTCCCACTGCAGCCCTACCTGATGTTTCCATTTGAAGAATTTTAATTAACATTCTTTCAAAGCCAGGCTTGGTGATGTAGTCTTAGCCCTCAGGCTGCTGCTGAAGGAGGCAAGTTTGAGGAAGCTTGGCAAGACCTTGTGTCAAAAAACCAAAGCAAAGACTTTATTTTTTATTTTTTATTTGTCTTTTTTGTTTTTATCGGTACCAGGGATCGAACTCACGACTCCCTGCTTGCAAGGCAGGGGCTTACGCCGCTGAGCTAAATCCCCAGCCCAAAGCAAAGACTTTAAAATACTACTTAATGAAAACAATTTTAATTTGGTTACAAGAAATGTTAGACATTTATGTCTTTGTGGTTCTTTAGGGGAGGAGGTGGGGGGACCAGGAGTTGAACTCAAGGCCTCATGTTTATCAGGCAGGCAAGTGCTGCTCAGCTATAACCCTGGCCCTATGTGGCTTTAAAAGTATCAAAATCAGTATCTACAATTGTAGTTTTTTTATGAATGAAAGGTTATTGAGCTCTCTTTACCAAACATTTGGTATACTTTTTGTTAAACCCTGTATTAAGCTCTTGTACAAGGTTACTTAGTTTATGAATGTCATTCTAGTGAAATTGCCCTCCTAAAGTTTTCTCCTTTCAATATCAGTGTGTGATACTTCCAGGTAAGTTCATTGCCTTCCAGGTGTTACACTTAGCTTGCTTTCTGGGTGGACTAGGTCTGAGGTAAATAGCTGCTTAATTTTTCTTTAAAGTTAAAATGCGGATTAAGTTGATAAAATATGCTAATAATTCCCTCCCCGCTGATAAAAGATTGGCTTTTAACCCTGAGTTCACTGCTAACAGTTGTGTGATTTTTTAAAGTTGGTTTCATTTGGTAAATTGTATTAACTCAACAGAATGTTAGGTTTTTGTAATCCACCAGGCACTGTCAGTTGCTAGAGACAGTAGTGGTGTTAGTATCATTCCTCAAGGTTTGCAACTGGGGAGGGACTTAGGCAGATGGTCAATTTGTATAGTGACCAGTCCTGAGGGAGATGATGATGGGTGGGAGGAGGGCACTGAAGGCAAGTCTGTTCTCTTGGGATAAATTTTAAGGAGCAACTGTAACATTATGATCAGTAGCATGTCTTTAATATAAACAATACCTAAATATTACTGTTCTTTATGCTGGTGTTTGGTTGCCTGAAATTTCTTAGAGTACATTGTCAGCCAGTCATAGTGGCATATACTTGGGAAGCTCAGGCAGGAAGATTCCAAGTTTGAGGCCAGCCTGGGTAACTCAGATTTTGTCTCAAAAACAAAACAAAACAAAACAAAAAAAAAAGGGCTGGTGATACAGTTTAGTGTTCCTTAGGTTCAGTTCCCAAGTACAAACAAACAAAACCTCTTAGACTTTGAATAATCCACCCATTCTCTAGAAGAATTTCATCACCCACAAAAGGGAAGGTAAAGTAGGTAAACATTTTTTATTTTCACTGTGTATGATAAGTAGCATAGAGGAGTATTTTGATTGTTGCTGGTTCTGTAGGAGGTACACAAATTGATACTTTTATTCACATGCCGAATGGTTCAATGATGTTGATCCATGATTCTTAGGTTTTAATGACATGCCTAGAGGTTTGTTGAAATGCAGACTTTAACTCAGAAGGTCTACAATGGGATCTGAGGTTCTGTATTTCTAATAAGCTCCTAGTGATGTCCTCTAGTTGGTAGAGCATATTTGAGAGACTAAACTATTTTGGCAGAGGGCATGGGAGCATATCTAGCAAATACCGGACACTAAGGAATAGGAAACAAAGACTATGTTTTGGGTTTGTGCACTTACTCTTTTCCCTTTTACAGAGGAGCGAGGGCCTGTCACCATGGTGACCTCAGGTGTCTGGATTCTGTCTTGCCAAATGCTCTTCTCCCTTCTCCCTCCTTTGTGCCTCTGGTGTAAACCCCTCTGGTAGTCTCCAATAGCCAGGCTTTTGAGATCTCCTGACCCTCTAAGCAGGTGGGTTTGCTTGTGAGTAGGTAGGTGGTGGGAGCAGTAGTGGTGGGACAGAAAGTGAATCCATCCTAGATACCCAAATTTCAACATGGCCACATCCTGATGGTTAATTCTCTTTCAAATGCTTTCTCCTGAACTGTAGATACAGTAATTATAATCCTGGTTGCTGCCGTAGGCTGTACAGGCATTGCTGCTTAGTACTTTCAGTTGTATGTTCTCTGAGGGCCTTTTGGGGCTCTGCGGACCACTTGTGAGTGTATCACATTGCTCTGAATCTTTTTAGATCTATTTCAGAGCTCTTTCAACCCAGTTGAAGAGGCATTTCCAAATATCACACAGGTTCAGACTTCCTCCCACGTGAGTGCTTGTTTCCACGTCTAGAAATCTCCCTCATCCCCACTGTTCCAGGCACGGGCCATTTCCCTTTACAGGACAAGTGAGATCACTTTCAGGAAAAAACAGTTTATACTAACAAGTATGCCTCTAGTTATGACCAAGTTCACGTTAAGTCTTAACCTTTTTAACTAAAAATTGAAGCTCTCCTCATTTCTCCCACCTCTAACTGTACTGATGCATCGCTCTCTCTCTCTCTCTCTCTCTCTCTCTCTCTCTCTCTTTCTTTCTTTTTCTCTCAGATTTCTATAGAATAGTGGGGTTTTCTTTGGCATATTCCTACATGCATATAATGTATTTCTATGATTCCCCAAATAACACCTCCTTCCTCTTCGTCTCTCTGATAGTCTACTGTCTGCTGTGAGGGGAAATTTTGCAAGAGAAGGCATGATTTTACTGGGGTGGAAAACAAGTATCTTGTTGTGGGACTGTGTATGTAAAGTTCACCCAGGATGCAGCTTAACTGCCTTGTAGTAGCATAGCCACTGAGTAAAAGGACCAGCGGGGAAGTAGCAAGTGAGTGGGTGCCTGGGTGAAGTCACAGAAATGCCAGATCGCAGTGGAAGAGGAGGAAGGGAAGGGGAGTGTTCCTTCGTTCTAGTCACTGTAGGGTCATTCCTTGTTTTTCTAAATATTCAATCACATATGTATGATTATATATGGTTGAGTCATATATAGTGTATATTTCTCATTTTAATGCCAGGACAGTAGATATTTAATAGAAATAGATGCAAAAATCTAAATTTGTTGATTTAATAATTTACTCTGTAGTCAGTGCTATCAGCAGGTATTTATTTATACTCGTTTTTAGTTTGAATTTCAGTACGTAAGTTGTGAGGTAGATAGTCTCCTAATTTGTTCCTAGCACTACCAACATTTATTTTTCTTCGGTAATGTTATTTATCTGGGGATGCTCCGTTAGTACTTTTGGCTGAATATTACCATTTTCTAATTTTGAGGTAATTTTTTTTTTGAGAAAAGTTCTGACCTAGTGATGATGACCTCAAATAGTTGGTTACTACTGTGTTGCAAGATGTGTTTACTGGCAAGAGAGTGAGTTACATGCAAGAGTCTGCAATATTAAAGGTAAATCTGCTAGAATCTAATTTGGTATCATCATGAGGTAACATTATGTTAGGAAATAATTTCATTATGAGAAGTATGCCTATTGTAGTCATAAACAGTACTTGTTTCAAAATCATTTTTTCCAAGCAAAGAGTAAAAGGTACAAATAAGCCCTCTACAATAGCTTACAGAATTTTGTTGTTTATTCAGGTTTAAATATGTTGTAACGTGGATTCTAATTGGAATTTTGTTTAAAGTTTAATTTGAAGCAAATTTTGAAAACAGTACTGTTGTCTGCCATGTTTTGCTGAGAAGTGGAAATTGTTCAGTGGCCTTGTAAGGCTTGGGTGGGTATCATGGATCTTAGTTCTCACTGTGTGGTAAGGCCAGTCTTCAACGATAAGCCGGCCCACAGAGACACATGGGAATGGACAAACAGGATGGTGACATGTTTAAGTCTGGCTTCTGGTGTCACTGAGGCCCAGCTCCATGCCTGGTCTTTCTGTGGTCATGTGAGCTATGAGGAGGTTTGGTTTTGATATTTTTCTTTCTTTTTAATTTTTTTTTATTTTGAAAACGACTGATACAAAATTTGAAAACAAGAGTAACAATGATTAAAACATTACATCTTGTTATTTTCAAAGTAGTTCAGATTACAATATATAGGCATGAAAAGTTGATCAAATAATGTAAGTATAAATTTTTCAATGAACTAATAGAGTTTAGTAGTTTAATTATATATATGACTATGTATAGTATATATCTTCCCCTTTCACAATATCTGTAGTACATTTGGGATCTTATTTATTTTCTTGGCTTCTTACACTAGGGAGAAAATAACGATGTTTACATATGCGAGTCTGATTTATTTCACTTATGAGTTTGGTCTCAAGTTGCATCCACTTACCTTTAAAAGCCTCAACTTTATCCTTCTTTATAACTGAGTACTATTCCATTGTATAAAATACTGTATCTTTTTAATCTATTCCTTGGTTGATGGGCATTTGGATTGTTTCCAAGATTTAGCTATTACAAGTTGTACTTCTATAAACATGGGTGCACATATATCGCTGCGGTATGATATTTTTTAATTGTTCAGTAAAATACCGATAGCTAGGTTGAATGAGACCTCTAATCATAGTTTTTGGAGGAATCTCCACACTGATTTTCACAGTAGTTGTACCAGTCTACATTCCCACTAACACTGGAGAAGGATTTCTTTTTCCCCACAGGCCTTTCACCATTTATTATTGGTTATTTCTTGATGATAGCTATTCTTCCTGAGGTGAGATGGAATCTCAGTGTTGTTTTAATTTGCATCTCTCAAATGACCAATGATGTTGAGTAATTTTTCATATGTTTTTTTGCCATTGGTATTCATTCATTCCCAGTTTTGAATTGGGTCTTTGACATTGGGAGGCATGATTTTTTCAATTCTTTATGTTACAGATATAAGTTATCTGAGCGATGATTGATTAATTTTCTTCCCCATTCTGTAGGTTGTCTTTTCAGTATGTTGGTGATTTCTTTTGATGTGCAAAAGCTTTTTAATAAGATGAGATCCCTGTTGCTGATTTTTTGAAGTATTTCCTGTGCAGTGTGGGTTTTGTTCATGAACTCTCTGCCTGCACCTATGTCTTCAAGATTTCTACCAACTTTCTCTATCAGTAGATTTAGTATTTGTTTTAATATTCAGATCTTTGATCCATTTGGACTTTGACTAATGCATGGTGATTCATATGGCTCTAGTGTTAGTCTTCAGCCTGTAGAAAGTCCATTTTTCCAGCACCATTTGTTAAAGAGGCTACCTTTTTTCTAGTGAACTTGTTTGGCCCCCTTGTCAATGATAAGGTGGCTGAGTATGTTTGTAGTTGTATCTGCATCTTCTAATTTGTTCCACTGGCCCCCAGGTTTGTTTTCTTTTTTCCTCCTCCATTTTTCCACTACCATGCTGATTTTATCACAGTAGCTTTGTATTATAATTTCAAATCAGGAATTGTATGCCTTCTGCCTTGCTTTTGTTGCCTAGAATTGCTTTTGCTCTTCTGGGTCTCTTTTGGTTCCAGATGAATTTAAGAATGTTTTCTCTAGTTCTGTGAGGTATGCTAATGGTATTTGCATTGAAATTGCATTAAATTTGTATAATGCTTTTGGGAATATGGCCATTTTCACTACGTTGATTCTTCTTACCCATGAACAAGGAATGTCTTTCCATTTTCTGAAGTCTCCTTTTTTAGAGTACTGTAATTTTCAATGTATACATCTTTTAATTCCTTTGTTAGGTTGATTCCTAAGTATTTCATTTTTTGGATGCTGTTGTGAAGGGTATGTTTTCTCAATTTTTCTGCAGTGAGTTTGTTGTTTATATACAGAAAGGCTATTGACTTTTTTAGTGTTGACTTTGTATCGAGCTATGTTGACTGAATTGGTTATTAAATCTAGAAGTGTTTTAATGGAGTTTTGGAGGTCTTCTATGTAGAGTACCATGTCATCTGTGAATAATGATAATTTAAATTTTTCCTTTCCTATCCTTGTTCCTTTCATTTATTTCTCTTGTATAACTGCTCTGGTTAGTATTTTCAGAAATATATTGAATAGAAGGGATGACAGCAGACATCCTTGTCTTGTTCTTGATTTTTAGAGTGAAAGCTTTCAGTTTTTGTCCATTTAGTTTGATGTTGGTTGGTGGTTTGTCATACATGGCTTTTATCAGATTGAGGTAGAGACTGTATTCTGATTTTCTCTAGGTTTTTTTTTTTATCATGAATGAATGTTTGACTTTGTCAAAAGCTTTTCCTGCATTTGTTGAGATGATCATGATCATGTGATTTTTGTTTTTGGCTTGTTGATAATGGTGTATTACACTTACTGATTTGTGTGTGTTGAACCATCCCTGCATAATTGGGATGAATCCCACTTGGTCATGTTGTGTACTCTTCTTGATGGATTTATTTGCTGCATTTTGTTCACTAGTATTTTATCAAGGATTTCTGCATCTATGTTCATTAGGGAGATTGGTCTGCAGTTCTCTTTTTTGGTTGGGTCTTCCTCTGGTTTTGGTCTCAAGGTAATGGTTGACTCCAGGAATGAGTCAGGGAGTATTGCTTCCCTTTCAATTTCATTAAAGTCTGAGGAGGGATATTGGCATTAAATCTTCTCTAAATTTCTTATAGAATTCAGCCATGAGTCTTTCAGGACCTACACTTTTCTTTGTTGGTAAGTTTTTAATTACATTTTCAATCTCATTAACTGATAATTAGTTTATTTAGAATTTTTATATCTTTTTGATTCTGCTTTGGTAATTTTTATGTATCTAGGAATCTGTCCATTTCTTCTGTGTTTTTCATCCTATATGTGTAAAGATTTTCAAAATAAATATTGATGACATTCTAAATTTCCACAGGATCTGTAGTGTTGTCACCTTTTTAATGCCTCAATGCTTGAATTTGAGTCTTTCCTAGTATAAGGTTGGCTAAGGATTTATCAATTTTATTTATTTCTTCTGTGTTTTTCATCCTATATGTGTAAAGATTTTCAAAATAAATATTGATGACATTCTAAATTTCCACAGGATCTGTAGTGTTGTCACCTTTTTAATGCCTCAATGCTTGAATTTGAGTCTTTCCTAGTATAAGGTTGGCTAAGGATTTATCAATTTTATTTATTTCTTCAAAGAATGAACTCTTCAATTCATTAATGTTTTGTATTATTTTCTTAGTCTCTATTGCATTCATTTCTGCTCTGATCTTCATAATTTTCTCCCTTGTATGAGCTTTGGACTTACCTTGCTCTTCTTTTTCTATGTCTAGATGCACTTGAGGTGCAACATTAAATTGTTTATTTTGTGCCCATTTTGTTTATCTGATGTGAGATTATACATTTCCTCCTTAGGTCTGCTTTCATTGCATTCCATTAGTTACAGTATGTTGTATCTGTAATCTTGTTTAGTTATAGATATTGTTTAATTTGTTCCTTAATTTCATCTGTGACTTATTGGTGATTTAGGAGGGTGTTATTTAATTTCCATATTTTTATGGAGTTTTTATGGTTTGTTTTGCCATTCTAATTTTAATCCACTATGGTTAGGTAATATGCATATGATTATTTCAATTCTTTTGCAGTTAAGCATGTTCTGTGGGCTATTATATGGTCTATTTTAGAGAATGTCCTATGTGTAGCTGAGAAGCGTGTATATTCTGATGATGTTGGGTGGCACACTATGAAAACGTCTACTAAATTCATGTGTTCACAGGTTTGGTTCAATATTGAGATTTCTTTGATGATTTTTTGTCTTGTTGATCTGTCTCTTTATAATGGTTCAATAAGCTTCCCCATTACAATAATGTTACCATTTGATTTTTCATGTCTCGGTGTTTATCTTGCATAGTTTGGTGCTCCTGTATTTTGTGCATATATATTTATGATTGTTATGTCTTCCTTTTAAATTTTCCCCTAACAAGTATGTAGTGACCTTTTTATCTTTTGATCATTCTTGGTTTGAAGTTCACATTGTCTGCAAACAGAATAGCTACCTTGCTTTTTTTCTGAGTTCCTATTTTGTGAAATATTATTTTGCATCTTTTGATTTTAAGTTTATGAATTTATTTTTGATGTAAATGTGTCTTGTTTACAGAATAGTGTTGGATCTTGTTTCTTGATCCATTGTCAGTCAGTCTTTTGATTGGTGAATTGAGGCTATTTACATTGATAGTTATAACTGCGGATATGTATTGGCTTATCTTTGTCATAATGTTTTCCTGCTATTGGTTCTCTACTTTTCACTTCTGTTTAGTTGCTTGCCTTACCTGGTAGGGTTGGTTTGGTGCTCATGAATTTCCTGAGTTGTATTTTTTAATGGAAGTATCTTCTTCATTAATTTTTAAAGATAGTTTTTAAGAGTTTGTCAATCTAGGTTGAGATTTGTTTTCTTTCAGGACTTCATATACTTCACTCCAAGCTCTTCTTGACTTGCAGATTTGTACTGAGAAGTCTGCTGTGATTCTGATGAACTTTCCTTTATAGGTGATCTGTTTCTTTTCTCTAACAGTTTTTAGTATTCTGTTCTTGAACTGAGTTTCTGGGATCTTGGTTATTATATTTCTGGGTGTAGATTTATTTTGGTCATGGCAGTTTGAAGTTGTATATACTTACTTTACTTGTGTATTAATTTCTTCCCCACACTTGGAAGTTTTCTGCCATTATTTCTGTGAAGAGTGTTTTTTTTTTTTAAATGGCATTTACACTGTCACCAAATTTCTGGTTGACCGCAATCAATCTTATGTTATTCTTCTTTGCTTCATCTTGTAACTGTTGGAGTGATTTTTCATGGCTCTTGATATTTTTAATATATCTTTCTTTTCGTGATTACTGGATCTAATTTTGTCTTCAAGATCTGAAATTCTGTCCTCTCTTTTGTTCAATCTGTTGGATATACTTTCAGTGAAGGTTTTAATCTCTTGGGTTTCTGTTTGGATCTGTCTCCTGGATTCCATTTCTGCCCTATGTTAGGCATTTTTTGTTTCTATCATTTTTGGGAGCTCATCCATTCTTTTATCTGTGTCTTCTCTAATATCTTTGATTTTAAGCATCATTTCTTTTTGTATCTGACAGATTATTTTATCTATAGTCTTTGCACTTGGTTTTTCACTTCTGTTGCTATCATTTCATAAAGTTCCAGTGTTTGACTTCAAATTTCATCTATCTCATCGAGTTCTGCGCTTGTCCTGGGTGGGCTGGGGGGTCTGCAGTTGCATTTTGCTTCTGTGTCTTGCCATTTTCTATTTTATCTTTTGTATTTTATTTTGTTTTCTATGTTGATGTTTGCTGATTTCGTATACTAGATAGCTTTATCACTAGTATTGAGGCTTCCCTTGAGATATCTGTTCTTCAGAGATATCCTCTAGATGTAAGTGTTCTTTAGAGCTCCCAAGAACCTACCTTCCCAATTTGTAAAGGATGCAAAATTACCATTTGGCTCAGCACCCACCCAATCCTTTGGTCCTGGGCTATGATGATGATTATGACTTCGTAGAATTAGTGTTGTCATACAGGGGAGAAAAACTGATTATAACATGTACGTTGGCCTGGCTAAAGTAGTATGTTTAGTAATAGCAATAGTTTCAGGGAAACTATTATCCTGGGAACCCTTAACCTGCTACCTCTGACCACAGGAGCAAACTCTAAAGTTATACAGCAGAATCAAGCATACTATGTACTTGTATATAGTGATTTCCCCCTTAGTGGAGTGATTTTACCCTTCTACAAGGGTGGGAGTTAAGATGGGTAAGGGACAGGATAAAGTGATGAATGAGGTCCAGTAGAGTAGAGTCAAGGCTGGAGGTCAAAGAATGATCACCTGAGTTTTGGCTACTGGAGGAAAAGAATGAAATGGAATGTGGAGGAGTAATCAGAAAGGGAAGAGACAATGTTTCCTTACTTGGTAGTTTAAATTCAAGAAGTAGTTGAAGAAAGAAAAAGGATCAATAGAAGAAAATGAAAAAGATAGAAACCTAAACAGTGAAAAAAAAGAGAAAAAAGAGAAAGAGAATAAAAAGGAAAATAATAGAAAGAGACCAGAGAAAGGAGAGAGGAAAGAAAGCCCCCAAACAAAAATAACCACAAAGTACAGAAGAAAACAGGAAAACATCCAACCAAACAGGAAAAGGATAGCCAATCATACAAATGGGAGAATAACGATAGTAAAATATCTCTGGGTTTTACAGTTGTGTGACAGTGTCCGTGTTAGATCCAGGAATGTGCTGTGTGCTTCAGCCAAGTTGGCCATGGGACTTGTGCTGGGTATGGAGCTGATGCCTCTGAATGTGGGGGTTGGGGGTGGTTTTCTGTTAGTGAAGTTCTCCAGAGCTCAACTGCTGGCTTCTTACTGCTGCTTCAGATCCTTCCACGATGCTGAGCTCGCTGATAACTGCACCCCTCAAAGACGTGTGTGCCTGCATGCCTGGGCTGGTTGTCCTGGGTATCAGGGTTCCAGTCAGTCCGCCTGCCAAAAGTGTGGGCCCAGGGCCCAGCTGTCCTAGGTCTCCTCATTTTTCTTTCTCACAGGAAGTATTGACTGCAATTTATTCATGCACTCACTCAGTGTTTAAAAAGTGCACACTAGGATACCAGTACTAGATTCCTGATTGGAATCTCAAAAGTTCACAGTTTGTAGAGTTTTCAGTCCATAATTGGTTGGCCCCAATTCAGGGTGGCTGGGCAGAGGGGTGCTGCAGAAGAGGACAAGTCCATGCCAGGCAGAAGACAGCAAAAGCAAGGCAGGAGGAGGAAAGACAAGCCTCTTTCTTTCTCTTATATGATATCCATACTACTGGGATAAGATTGGGACCAAACTGTATCAGTGTTTTACCGGAGAAAGACAATAACATACGGGTATACAAATGTGTAAGAATTTACAAGATTGGCGTACCATAGCCACATAGAGAATCAGATGAGGAAGAGTACAGAGGATCCGTCTGGACACTGGAGACAAGGATTCAGTCCAAGGTCTGGAGCTCACTGCAGTGTCCTATGCAAGTCTGTATCAGGAGGCCAATGGGCCTGCAATGAAAGGCTAAAGAGTCTGCTCTGGAAGCCAGGAAATAACATCCAAGGTGAAGACAAAGATTGGAGCCAAAGAAACATAAGCAAGACCATCCTAACTCATTTTCCCCTTTTACCATCCAGGTGGCAAGCTGGCCTGGGCTGGGTTTTCCACACCTTAGGGTGTGGAATGGATGAGACAATTTAGTTAAACTCTAGATTTCTGAAGTTGACATAGTCAAGCATCACACAAACCAATCAGTGGACTGATTTAATAGCCACCCACCCTTAATCCTAAATCCATCACATTCTAGATTCAGCCACTTCTGAAATAGTCCTACCTATGACTGCATGAGGCTTTGTGAGGGACATTTAGATGCAGGCTGTAACATTCTGGCCATGGCTCCCCAAAAACTCATGCACATCCCTTTATGCAAAAGGTATTTAGTCCATCTCTTAAGAGTTGCCAAAGTCCTAAAAGTTTCAGCGTTGCTGAAAAGTCCCAAGTCTCAAATGTCCTCTGAGATTTAAGGCAAACTCTTAGCTCTGAGCTCCTCTACAAAAGAAAAGAAAGTTAAACACTTCCAACATACAATGGCACAAGACAAACATTTGCGTTCCAAAAGGTATAAGGGTAAACATTAAGTCTTGTAGCTCCATATGCAGTATGCAAAGCAATCTTTGACAACATATGAACTCCAAAGGTCCTAGGTGGTTCTGCCCCTGCAGCACTTCTGGTGGAATACCTCTCATGGCTTGTTTCTTGGGCCTTCTCTGCTCCCGTTTTCCTAACAAAATACACATTTCTGGCACCTCCATACTTCTGGGGTCTCCAGTGCACATTTGGATTTACATTCAGAGCTTCAAACACTGCTCTGCTTAGGGCCATTCTGTTTGGCTTCTCAAGACTTCTTTTGAAGTCTGGGTTGTAGCCTTCCTGACCCTACAACTTTTGTACTATGCATGCACCTAAAACCAGCACCACATGGATGATGCCAAGGTGTACTGCCAGTTGGAGTAGTAGCCAAGTTTCTTTCTTGGTTGTAGGGGTCAATTGCCTGGATTGTCGAGCACTCGGAACCCAATCCTGATTAACAAATTCTCTAGGCTACTGCCATTCTGGAACGTGGTGCTCTAGAGCTTTCTTCTCAAAGCAAATTCTTTCCCCTTTGCAACTCTGAAGCTTTGAAGGCTGGAGTCCTGCTGTTTCTTTTGATGTCTTTAGGCTATCTTTTCTGTTATCTCATTCTGAAATACTTGGCTTTTCCTTGCTAGTTTTTCAGTGGCCAATTTTTCTTCTGTTTCATCGTTTTAGGACACAACTTTATTGGAGTTTACTTTCTGGCCAAACTCAAAACATTTTGAATCATTCTGCTGGAATATTTGCTCTTGAGTCTCAACATAAATCTGACTAACAGCCCCCAACAGTAGCCCTGCCACTGCCTCAACATTATACTGCCTTGAAATTTCTTCTGCAAGATTAATTAGTGTGCTGCCCTTAGTCTCAGGCAAAGTCTCTAAATGCAAGCAAAATGTAGAAACACTTTCTGTCAATCTGTAACACATATTCTGGAGTCCAACAGTTAATGCAGTCCTTCCCAATAGAATCATCTGAACCCTGCTTTTTACTGCTATCATTTCTATCAGCATTCTGGTCTTCTAAGCTCTGATCAGAATCTCTCATCAAGTGCCAGCTAAAGTGTTTCAGCTCTACTTTTTTGGTTGGAATCTTCGAATTTTTCCTAATGCTGCTCTTTCCCACAAGTCAGCTCCAAAGGTTCCTAAACCACATGGTCAGGTTCAGTTACAGCAACTACCCCACTCCTAGAACCAAAATCTGTCTTAGTTACTTTTCTCTCATTGCTGAAACAAAATATGCAATACCAAAAGTTAAAGGGGTAAAGGTTATTTAACTTACGCTTTGTAGAGTTGTCAGCCCGTGATCTGCTGGTCCCAAGGCAGGGTGGCATGACAGAGGGGTAGTGTGGAAAACAAGTTCATGCCAAGCAAAAGACAGCAAAAGAAAGCAAGGGAAGGAGAAGACAAGCCTCTCTCTGACCTTTGTATTTTATCCAGGCTACAGGATAAAATAGGATGATAAATTAGGACAATGTCAAACCAATAAGCGGACAGATTTAGTAATCACCAAGTCTTAACCCTATTACCCTTAATTGTAGCATTTTACCATGAATCATTCACATGCTCCAGATTCAGCTACCTCTGAAAAAGCCCCACCCACACTGCAGGAAACTTTGAGAGGGCATCCAGACACAGCCATAACACCAGAATAGCTTGGGGGTGAGTTTCTTTCAGTGAACTACTCATTTCTATTTATTTTAAAAATTGAGGTATAAATCGCATGCCATAAGACTCATCATTCAAAAATGTACAGTTTAGTAATATATCTGCAAGGTTGTGTAGCCCTCACTAATATCTAACTCCAGAAACTCCTGAGTAATGGACATTAGGCTGTTTTCACATTTTGACTGTTAGAATGTTGATATGAACATTTGTGTAAAATTTTTGTGTGGACATGTTTTCATCTCCAGTAATTACTGAATTAAAATTCTATATTTAATATTTGAGGTACTATTACTTATTTTCTAAGGTGACTATATCATTTTACATCCCAACCAGCAGTGGAGGGGGCTTCCAATTTCTTCACATCCTTACCAACAGTTATTACTATTTTTTTTTGGATCGGACTCACGACCTTGCGCTTGCCAGGCAGGTGCTTATGCTGCTGAGCTGAATCCCTGGCCTGTTTTCTTTTTATTTAATCTCCATATTTTGCCCAGGCTGGTGTTGAACTTTCTGTCTTTTTGCCGCTGGCTGTGAATGGCTGGAACTATAGGCATACACGTTGTGCCCAGCCAGTGCTGCACACTTGTGTATGAACTTTAGAATCAGCTTATCTCTTTATGCAAAAAGGAAGGCAACTGAAATTCTAAAAGAGATTACATTGACTCTGTAAATCACTGAGAATTATTGCCATTTTAATAGTGCAGCCTATGTACATAGGATGATTGTTTGTATTTCTATCCCAAAATACTGGAGGCTGGGTTCCTTAGAAAAAAATCAGCTTACTTGACTCCTGATCCTGGTGGCTGGGGGGTCCACAAAACCACAGAGCCAGCATTCTGGAAATGGCTCACCGGCTGCATCACAACATGGTAGAAAAGTGGAAACAGAACAATGCAGTGAGGGAGTAAGTTATTCCTGGCTATAAAATTCCCCTTTTTGCACTGGTGCCTGTTCAATGTACATCAGTATCATAATATGGAATTTAAATATTAAGTTCGTTTTAATGATCTGATCTAGTGTTATTTTCTGTTATTTAAGTGGAGTTATTCCCATCCTGTGATAAATTTGCATATTAATATTAGGAAAGAGAAATAGTGTTTATGGTGGTAAGATATATAAACACAAAAACCAACTTCAGGAAACCAAGAGTTGGAAGGCAAGGAGAAAAAAAACAGAGGGGAAGAGGACATAAAAAGAACTAGGATGTGTCATGTACGTGTACCAACTCTGATGATAAATGTAATCATTATGTGCTGCAAACATACTAATAAAAAGATAAGTAAAAAATTAAAACCAAACCCAATCACTTTAGGAGGACATGTTCCTGGGGCTTTGTAATACAAATGAGATTGGTTTTTGATATGGGCTGGAGTCTTGTAAGTAAGTTAAATGGTGATAGAGACCCATGATTTGTGTGTGTTATTTTTTTATATAGTAGAATGAATTCTCTGACACACAGAAGAGAGGATCAGTATCTTTGGGTATTGTGGCTTTTCCTGGGTGGTGAATCAGTGAGATTTGCACAAGTTTAGGCACCAACCAAGGATGAGAGTCCTCTCCACCTTTCCCAGTCCTGGGGCAGCTGGTGTCCCCAAGGACCCCAAGGAAAAACTAATGCTCCTGCGATGGGAAGGGGGCCAAGGTGAGGTATGGAAGTCTTGCAGAAACAGATGATGTCTGGGTTAGAAAACATTCAGTTAAGCTAGAGTGGCAGAGTTATCTAAAATTTAAGCTAAAAAAAGAAAATCTGAATAAGATAGTGCTTTATTATGACTAATTGCCTGGATGGTCCAGAGAAAGATTGTATTCAATTACCCAGACTAGGTGAGTAATTGTGCTCCTGGCAGCGCTTGGGGTGAAGGTTTACAGTTCCCTCTTATCCATGGCTTCACTTCTCATAATTTAAGTTATCCATAGGCAACTTTGGTCTAAAAATATTTAATGCAAAATTCCAGAAAAATTTTCAGAGTTTCAAGTTGCACATGCTGCTCTGAGTAGCATGAAGAAATTCTGTACTGTCTCACTCCATCCCGGACAGAGCACAAGCCAAGCCTTTGTCTGGCGCATCAGCGCTGTGTACATTCCTTCCTCGGTTGTCACACTGACTGTGGCAGTACTACATTGCCGTGTTTGCTACCCCTTATGTAGCAGCCTGGTGGTACTTACAGTTCTTGACATTCACCTTTCTCCATGTCAGCATGTAGACACTGTATCATCTATGTCATCCTGAGTGAAAACAGTACAAGATATTTTGAAAGAGAGGCAATGCACATGACTTTTCTTTCTTTCTTTTCTTTTTTTTTTTTTTTGTCTTTTTCCTTTTTACCAGTACCAGGGATAGAACTCACGACTGCCTACTTGCAAGGCAGGCGCTTATGCCGCTGAGCTAAATCCCCAGCCCCTCACACACGACTTTTCTTATAGGATACTTTTATAATTGTTCTATTCTATTGTTAATTATTGCTGTTCATCTCTTGCTATGCCTAATATATAAATTAAACTTTACAACAGGTGTGTCTGTATAGGAATAAAGCATTGTACATACGGTTTGATACTGTTAGTCATCTTCCCACCACTGTGACAGAATACTTGAATACGTAAGGAGGAAAGGTTTATTTTGGCTTAGAATTTCAGAGGTTTTAGTCCATGGTCACTTGACCCATTGCTCTGGTGGGGCAGAATAGTATTCTGAGGACTTTGTGATGAAACTAACTTGTTCAACCTTATGGCAGTCCCAAAGCAAAAAGGGAAAGGAAGGTGCTGAGGCCTGAGTATCCCCCTCAGGGTTATTTCTCCAGAGCCTTAACTTCCTCCAGCTAGACTCCCACTCCCTAGCTTCTACCACCTTGCAATAGCACCATCACCGGGGAACCACACCTTCACTGCACAAGCTACTGGGTACATGGAAGATCCAAACTACAGTAAACATTATAAGCGAGTGATTCCCAACATTTTCAGACCAGGGATGAGTTTCATGGAAGATAGTCTTTCCATGGACTAGTTGGAACATGCTAATTTTGGGATGATTCAAGTGCATTAAATTTATTGTGCACTTTATTACTACTATTACCTTGTATACTTTATTGCTACTATTATTATATGGAATCTCTTAAGGCATGCACAACCTACATCTTTCACACAAGCACATCACATTCAGGTTAGGACAATCTAATGTTGCAGTTGATCTTCTGGAGGCAGAGCTCAGGAGGTAATGCACATGATGAGGAGCAGCTGTAAATACAGATGAAGCTTCGCTCACTTGCCTTGTGGTATGCAGTTGGATTCGTAAAAGACCATGGGCCAGTGGTCAGAGCACCCGGGATTGGGGACCCCTGTTATAAGTGGCTTTAGACATTCACAAGGAGTCTCAGAACATGTCCCCTACACATAAGGAGCTACAGTACTTGCAAAAATTCTGTTTCTTCTTACCTGTTGGTGGCGTAGTGACTGCAGTTGACCAGACTGATTTGAAAATAAGCAGGTTCAGTGTGATAGCCGTTTCAAGGAAATTCACAAAGGCTGAGGTAATATTCAGAGAGGACTTTGGCACAGCCCATTTTCATGTCTTATTTTCCAGAACAACTCTCTCCGCTATTTATAGGCACATGTGTGATCTTGGCTTCTGAGAGCAAAAATTCACATACTTGACCAGAAGACTTTTGCTAGTAGGCCATTTCCTATGAGAAACAGGATGTTCATTTATTTGTTTTAGTTTTATTTTTGCTAAATGAAAGCTGAAATTTTGCAAAGACTAGAGTTGTTTTAGTATCAGGCACTTTGTAGATGTAAAATGTGCACACATGTTTTATTGCATTGACTTGTCGGTTAATGACACAACTGAAATCAGAGCAGACCACAGTGCTCCGTGTTGTATGGGAAGGGAGTCTAGCTCAGGAGACCAAATGTATGAATAAGAAAGCCAAGATACTAGAAAGATACCAATGGGAGGCCATATCCATAGCCTCAGAACATCCAGGGACTTTTTGTGTATACTGAAGGATTTACTATTTATGTCATGCTGTGAACACTTAAGTGAAACCTAGCTAGTCCTTTCTTTTCCTCTTAAAAACGTTACCTAGAGCATGACTCACTTCCTCTGTAGTTCTGATTCTGCTGGTGGAAGATGTGAGATGAGATAGAGTTTGGCTGTGGAGGTGAAGGTGGAGGTGGAAGGTTGCTCATTCTTGCTATTATCAAAATACTACTAATATATGAGCCAATACTGTTCTGGAGAAAAGGGATAGGGTCTCTTGACTGATTCTGACCATTTTTTTAAAAGGAAAACCCACTCACTGTAAGTAGAGACTAACTTTTTTTTCCTTGACCTGGATAGTAAACCAAGGACCTTCACACTAAGTTAAATCCCCCTTAACATTTAAATATTTTTAAAAAAACATTATTTTGAAGGTAGTAAAATACAACAGAGCAAGACAGAACAGAGCTAACTGAGACAGTGCAGTGAAATTGGTACAGAACCTCACAGCAGGTTACTGGGATAACAGTAATAGGTACCATAGTATATCTCATTATCTTCACAATAGTTGTTCTTTCAATCAGGTATAGCAAAATCAAACAAAATACAGAACATTATAGAACTTATCAAAACAGAATGTTGAATAGAGCAGTACAATTAATCAGAGCAAAGCAAAACAGTGATAACAATATTTGCCTTCAAAGAGATGGTAGAAGGAAATCCCCCTTATTTGCTATTGGTTAACCCCTCAAGAGATGCTCAGACCTCTGGCTCCCATTTGCTAACTGGTGGGGTGGGGATGGGATGTTTGATTCTTAGCCCACGCACTGGTAGGCTCATGGCTGCTTACCAGGGAGGTGGGTTAGTTGCTTGGTTTCCCAGCACCCTAAGTTCCAACGTGGTGCGGATCTTGGGAGACACTGGGTGGTTCTCGCCCTGGGGCAGTTGCAGCTTTAAAATTTTTTCTTTTTAAAGTTTTTGAGATAGAATCATGCTAAATTGATAAGGCACATAGGATGGGTTTAAACTTGAGATACTCCTGTCTCAGCCTTTCAGAGTGCTGGGATAACAGGCATGTGTCTCCATTCCTGTCAGAGACTAATCTTTGATGAACAAGCAGAGAATGTATCTGAATTCTTGAGGGAAATAAAAACTGTTTGTTTTTTGACCCTATCCCTTTTCATCAGGATATTGATTGAGAAAACTGTCAAAAGAGTTCCTGTCAACTCTTTGACTGAATTTTTGTTGTTCTTAGTATTGATTTTTAACCTTTATGTTTTCTAAGTTCCCAAATAATTATTTTATCATTTTGACATATTATTTAGTTATACTCAATGGGGATTTGGCTATGGTCTTTATATCTACAGTTAATTTTACTTTACTATATAAAAATCAGATAATCAAGTTTTGCTTTTACTCACTGGCTTTCTGGTTTCCAGCCTTGCTCTCTGCTGAAATTGGTTTTCTAGGATGCAGAGTCAGAGGGAGAATTTCCGGCAGGAAGTTTCCTGAGCGTTGCTCTTGGACAGTAGGAGAATGTGAACTGTGACATGGAATCACAACAAAGGGATGGTTCTACAGAGATATCCTAATTTAGGGTGAAGGAGTAGGCCTTAATGTCCTTGTACAGATAACCGTCATCGAGCCCCCTGCTTCCACCCTGCAAAGGGGCAGGAGGTTATATGGGCAGGAAAGCCTTGTGCATAACAACATTGTGTCTGTTCCAAGCAAGATGAAATCACTCTTACTCATCAATAGGATCAATAGGACCAATAAGCTTCCTTTGCTGATGGGTCTGGACAATAGTTTTGGGATGTTGTTACATCAGGGACCAGGGTTGGCTGCTGTCCTCCTTGTTTGCTGGTCTCACAGGGTCCTCAGTCTCCATTGTGGACACAGGTGGTAGCTGAGGGCACGGCACTGATAACAGGGAGGCATTATGTTCAGATTACTGACTTGTGACACTCATCTGTTGCATCTGACTTGCTCTTGCTGGACCCATAAGCATGCTTTCTTTCTGCAGTGGGTTGCTCTGGGTTCAGCTGGCCTTGTGCCTTGGTGGGTCTGACATAACCCCACCCATCATGCAGTTCTGACTCAGTCATGTGGTTGGCTAGGATCAGACACTCTGCCACACTTGGGATGGTAGTGCACCAAAAGCCATTTTTTTTCCCCCAGAAGGAATCATTGCCTGCCGCAACAGGTAGGCCTTGCTTCAGAACTTGCTGTCAACTCCATGCAGTCTTTCCTCACCCATAGGAACTTCTGATATCAAAGGGTTTTCTGGGTAGTGTGGCTCAGTGGCAAAGTCTCTGCACCACAGCAGAGGGGAGCATTGACTTTTGAGAGGCTGCAGAATGGCTACAGGAAATTCTGTAGGTTTTTGCTAACGTGGTCTAGATTTGATGTCACAGTGGAGGTACAAAAGCTGGCAGTCATTAGCCTTGTGGTCACTGCTTCTTTCTTTCTCAGTGGTTCATTCTGTGTGCGGAGTGTTTTTCTTTTCCTGCTTCAGTTGGCCCAAACTCACTCTACAGAGCACTTATTTTCAGAGCACTTTTTCTCTCTTCTTTTATTACCTTTATATTTATATTAATATTTAAAATCTTGCTATGTTTATCACTTGTCCAGTTCCTGAACAGGGCAGCAAGAAAGGGTCCCTTGAAAGAGGGTCCTTGGAAAGGGTCCCTGGGAAAAGTCTACCTAGTACTTTGCTAACAGTTTTTGGTGAAACAAGCCAGGAGCCCAGGAGCTCCTTACTTCTCTCTGAGGAGTATGAGCCACAGGGTATGAAGAGTTCTAAGGAAAAACTAAATTAATAAAGAAGGCACAAGTGCTACTTTGGGCAGACATTTGCCTGGTACTTGAGCCTCAGGAAGGACTCTTCTCAAAACCCATTGGATCTCCTTCTGCAGGGTATGGGCTTTGAAGAACCCGACAGAATGTTCTCTCTCTCTCCATAGGTCCCACGATGCACAGTGAGAAATACCCTGTAGGTCCCTGCGACCTCCGCCATTAGCCTGTATCCTTAAAACTTAGGAGTGATTCGAACCTGATAATCTGAAAAAAGAACAATTTGTGTACCATAGCAATACTGTTTGGGTTCAGTATGAACAAGAAAGGGGAACAATGCATACATAATGGCAGTTCAATTTACAATGCTATTTTTCAGTTATATGATTTCTGCAAAGGGAAAGAAAGTGGTGGGAAACCCCTTATGGTCAGGCTTTCAGAGCCCCAAGACCGTGGTACTTAAAGAGGCCTCCAAAGCAGAGGAAATTTATATAATTGATGATTTTGTCCTCAGATGCCCACTTGTCTTTGAGGGGAATATGTTTCTCTCCCTCCTGTTTGATGAAAACCACTCTGGGTGGTGCTCTTGACCTCCCCCTTATACGCTCAAGCCAGTAAATCAGTCTTCAAGTGACTCAGGAACTCCTTTATAGCCTAGGGCCCCAGAGAGACCCAGTATTCCTCAATCCCCTTGTGCGTCTCAAACAGCTTTAAGTCCTAAAGGACACACTTCAATTGAAGCTTATTACTTCTCTAACTTACAACTCATTCTACCCCTAAAAGCTGTCCCAGGAGCAGAGGGGACCACTCAAGTCCAGGTTCCTTTTTCAGGTGGCAGATATCCAACAATGCGAAGAATGGCTAGCCCAACTTCCAGAGGATTCCAGCAGGTTTGCAGATGGGTTTCAAACTTTGACCCTTGCTTTTGACCTGTCATATCAAAACTTCCAACTTCTCTTGGCCCCTTTCTGTAACCCAGATGAAAAATAAAGAATCCTAGAAGAGGCTAGGAGATTCACAGCGAGAACTGCAGCAAGAGAAGAAAAGCACCCGGACGGGTTGTTCTTCTGATAAAACCAAACTCAGACCATACTAGTAGTGGTGGATTAGAAATGAGGTCTCACATGATAACTGCTCTTATCATGGAAATCAAAAGATGCATTAAGAACTGTTAATTTATGAAAAGTAAGAGAAGTCACTCAGGGCAAAGAGAAAAATCCAGCTCTCTTATAGCTGATTAGTAGAAGTTTTTCATAAATATACAAACCCATCTTCACTGATAGGACTTGATTTTGTTAGTCAACTAGCCCCAGATATTTGGTGCAAATTACAAAAACTTCAAGTGGGTCACCAGATCCCTATGACAAAGTTGCTGGGCATGGCGTTTCTATGTTAAACAATCAGGATCTAGACAAGGGTGAAAGCCAGAATTATAGCGGTCAGAGTTGGCAGTACAAAGGCAGGGCATTCTGTTCTAACATCTTTGAAAAACACTCCTATAGATAAAAAAACACAATTAGGGGTCCAGGGACTCCTTCGTCAGAGCTTCTTTATTCCTGTTTAACATGTCAATATGAAGATCAAATGTTTGACTATGAATTTTAAATTGTCTCATGGTGTCTACTACCTTACTAGAAAGGGATTTTCTAAAATTGGGGGAAATCTCAAATTCTGGAGAATTCCAATGCAGATTTTACCTATTGGAACTATATCAGACCTTCTTACTGCATGGTATAATGAAATACTTGAGAGAACAAATTCAACCATATGGATAGGGGAAAGATGTCAGTCCATTTCCCAATTGAAAGCAATATCCAACCAAATAAGAGGCCTGCAAGGCCTCCAGCCTCTCATGGACAGGTTTCTCAATCATGAGCTTCTGTGGCTTTGCTAGTACCCCTGCAGTACGGTACTCTCATTCTTCCTGTAGTAAAGCCTTAAGGAGAATATAGGATGGTAGCAGATCTTCACCTCATCAATGAGGCTGTATTCCCAATCTTCCCTCTGGTGGCAGATCCATATACAGTTCTCTTTCAGACTCCAGGAGACACAAGTTGGTCATCAGTCTTAGACTTGAAAGATCTTTTTTTTCCATTGCCCTCAATCCAGATTTCTCATTCCCATTGCAGTTGAATGGGAAAACGCCATTTCAGTGGAAAAACCACAGTATACTCAGAAGGTTTGTCCACAGGGGTTTCCCCTTCTAGGAAGTGTGTGAGATCCTACCTCAGAATAAAATTGTAAAAAGGGCTGGGGATGTAGCTCAGTGGAAAGCTCTTGGGTTCAGCATCCAGTATGACACACATGGATACACACGCACGCACATGTGCGCGCACACACAGACACACACACACTCACACACAATTGACTGTAGAGAAATAAAAGTTAATTACAAAGGAATCCTATGCCAATCCTGTGCCTAAACTAGATAGATTCCTAGGAAGACATAAATGGACAAAACTGACTGATCAAGAGTTAAAAACATCTCAATGAACTTATAGCAAGTAAAGAAACTGAATTAATAATTATTTAAAAAACCTAACTAAAAAGAAAAGCCCCATGGGCTTCACTCCTGAACTCTACTAAACCTTAGAGTAGGATTCACACTAATTTCTTGCAAACTGTTTCAAAGTACAAAAAGAATATGTTGCCTTGCTACTAAAACCAAGAAAAGGCATTACAAATATAAAGCCCTGAACAAAATACTAGCATACTACATCCAATATAAAATGATTATGTACCATGATCAAACAAGACTTATTCCAGATATACATGTCTGGTATAATGTACAAAAGTCAACCAAAATAATATGCCAAAGTAATAGACAGCAAACCCCGCAGAGCATCTCACAGACACAAGAGAATCATTTGGCAAAATTCAACCTTCTTTCATGACAAAAACACTCAAACAGCTTTAAGTTCAGCTCAACTAGAACAAAGAGAACAAACTAGAACAAAATGGAATTTCAATAATCTGATATCTATGAAAACCTCATATCAAGCATCACGCTTAATGGTGAAAGACTGAAAGAAAAGTTTACCTCAAAAATGTGGGAAAAAAAGGATGTTTGTTCTCACTACATCTGTTCATCATGGTCTTAGAGGCTTTAGCCAGAATAATAAGAGAAGAAACAAAGACATTCAAATTGAAAAGGAAATAAAACTATCCACAGATGTAACAAGCATGTGCAACATTCTGAACAATCTGTACACATACACACATGGTCTTAGTCACTTTTCTCACCACTGGCACCCAAAACCCAAAATTTAAAGGAGAAGATACTTACTTAGGCTCACTGTTTTAGAAATTGCAGTTCATTTTGGCAGGCTCAGATGCAGAAATGGCATGATGGAAGGGCCAGCTGCAGAGGAAAGTAGCTCAGGTCATGGTGGCCAGGAAGAAAAGAGAGAAGGGAGGAGCTGGGAAAGGAGATGTATCCCTCCAAGTCATGTCCCCAGTGGCCCCCCTCTAACCAGGCCCCACCTCCTAACAGTAAGTCAACTATGAGCTTGTCAGTGTCTGGGGAATATGGTGTCCCCATGACCCAAACATCTCCAAAAGCATGAGGCTTTTGGGGGACACCCAGATCTAAACCATAACACACATGGTTGTTAGAGGTAATGAGTCCAGCAACAATTAATTGTGCATAGCTTATTGGCAGTGGAGGAACAGAGTGAGGAACAGGGTGGTGAGAGGAGGTGGTCAGGGCGAAGACGGCGCGGGGGGGGGGGGCACGTCAGGCATTGTAATTAAGGTCATGGGAAAACCCTGCTGCAAATTCTATGGCGCATTCACTGGACCATCAGCAGAGGCCTGGGCTGTAAGATACAGACTTATGTCAGTTTCCAGGTGAAGCTTTAGTTCTCAATAGAGCTAACAGGCAGAGCCGAGATGAGCTGATTGAGATGATCACGAAAGTTCTGAAGTCTGCGGTGTCGCTGATCAAGATGAATCCACACCACCAGGTCAATATTCATGGACACCATTTGTTTTCAGTGTAGATTGCTGCCAAGTACTGTGTAAGCTTAAAACCAGAATGAAGAACCAAAGATTTCTTGGGAATGGTTACAATACTTTTCTGAAATGCCTCCCCAAATGTTTTTTTTCCAGGCTGTTTGCTAAGATGTTTTATTTCTTCCAAATAGGGACAAACACTAAGTGAAGTAAATGATTTTGGGTGTGGGAGTAAGGAGGATACAGATAATTAAATGCAGAACAAAGACTGTTACATCTGCTAAATTCTATGCTTGGAGGGGATTTAATGGAATTAAAAGGATTTTTTAGTACTATTTTTCCCCAAGGAAAATATTCTAGTAATTCAATCATGTTTTGAAGTCCCAAGTTTAACACTGACACTCACCCAGACATTACTGCCATCTAGAAATGCCCTCGCAGATAACACAGGAATAGCTTCAGACATAGCTTCACTGAAGCCTCAGTGAAGTTGACACATACATCAGATGAGCATCACAGGTACCATTCACATCATCATGTGAGAGTTAATTGAACCTCCTTCAGAGCCTTTGTCTCTGGACACTGTGCCACAATATTTTACATCACTGTCACTCTGATGTTCCACCCTCCTCTTCCAGCCTTAATAGCCATGGACTACTCCATGGGTGTTATAACCACTTATCCTAGAGGACCTAGATACTAAGAAATATAAGGAACAAAGTTGTCAAGGTGTGTCTGGTTAGAATGTTAGAACTTCACTGAAAGATGTAAGTAAATAGGGAGAGAGATTTTGTGCATGATTGGAAAGACTTTATATGAAAAAGTGATCTTATTTGTAAAGAGGGTCTTTACAGAGGTAACTTAAGATTAAAGCATTAAGGTGGACCCTAATCCAATATGACTGGTGACTTTATAAAAAAGGGGAAATTTAGTCATAGATACATATAGAGAGAAGGTGACATAAAGACAGGGAAAAGTCAGCCACATTGCTAGAGTGAAGTGCCCACAACCTAGAAAATGCCCAAGACTACAGAGAAAGAACAGAAAATAGAGGGGGCAGAAGGATCCTTCCCCAGGGTTTTCACAGTTGACACCTTGGTTTCAGACTTCTGGCCTCCTGTAATGTGAAAAAATAAATTTTTACTGTTTAAGCCATAGGTAGCGTTCTGTCACTATGATAGAAAATTTATGACAATCACCTTATAAACAGAAAAGGTTTATTTTGCTTCATGATTTCAGAGATTTCAGTCCATGGTTAGTTGGATCCATTACTTTGGAGGCTCTGGTGAAGCAGAACATGAGTTTAAGGTGAGTTTGTGTAACACTGGGCCTTGACTCTGGCTGTGAGTTATGAAAGGACCTTGTCACTGCTTTGGGCTGAGAGCAACTTGTCACCAGAGCAGTTTCCCACAGACGCCTGGTCCCAGGCTCCTGGCGGGGCTTAGACCCAGTGTAGATGTTACCTTGTGGAGCCCTGAGGTCCCCTCTGCCCGTATGCTGCATATTTTGAGAAAAATATTGATGTCTTTTTTAGAACTCATTTTTATCTCTGTGTTTCTCATTGGGAATCCCAAGAACTATGGTTTTAAAATGAAGTGAAACAAACTTAAGTTTGACAAGGAGATTGCACAAGCTGATAGATTGCAGTGGCCCAGCTCTTCTCTGAGACAGGACACAGAGGTAAATTCATGTCGAGGTCTGCTTGCGCTGTTACTTGTAAGGGCTGTACATGTACGGAAGACTTCTGAAATGTCATCTGCCAAACAAAAAGCAGGACAAGTCCCTTAGGAGCCTGTTACAAGCTGAGAATCTAGACAGGACAGAGTGTGCTGCACAGGGCAAAGAACGCTGGGCGGTGTGTGAACCGGTGGGTGGTCTCCAGGAGGAGAATTTGTGTGGAAATTTATTTGAAGGCTGGTGTCATCCGCTTCTTCACACTACTAAACGTTTAATGAATGCAACATTGGAGAATGTTTTTTTTATTTTCCTCAGTTCAGTCACTAGGAGGAGCATGTGCCTAGGAAGTCCACGCTGCTTTGGAAATCCTGTGTATTTCTAGACTTGCACTTCTAAGATTTCAACTGGATAAATTCTCAGCTCTGAGTTCCGTCCTTGAGTGACTGTTTCACTTAGCACGACTTCTCTTCTCATGTGCCGTAGGAATGAAGTGAGAGTGTAACGATGGACCTGTTGAAATAATAGAGCACAAGGCTATATAACTTTGCTTTTTGCTTCTGAGGCCAGCCCTACTTAAGTGATGAACTTCACTGAACAGTCAATTAAAATTTGGGTCATAGTTTCAGACCCTTCAGTGCATCTGTGCCACACACTGGGATATTTCTGCGTGTGGAACTCATAGAGAAATGCAGATGTGTTAGGGACAGGTTTCTAAATGTGATGTTGGTGAACCATACTTCATTTTAGTTAACCAGTTTGTTAATTGCTTTAATCACAAATATTATTTTTTTAAGTGAAATTTATCACAAGGATTATTTTTTTAAAGTGAAATTTATCAATTCTGGAAGGGAATTATTTTTTAAAAGCACATCATCTCAGCTTCTGAGATTGGTAAGGTTGAAATGTCTTAGAAAGGGTGTTGGAATGCTAAATGTACTAGAAATTACTTTCATTAATGTTGCCACGTGTTTATCAGGGCAATGCCAATAATGCTAATAGCTTGAGAAATTTTATTTTTCTTCGATTTTAAAATTGGTGCTTTGGCTGGGGCTGTAGCTCAGTGGAAGAGTACAATGGAGCCCTGCGTTTTATCCCTGGTACTAAGAAAAAAAAATCAGGTGGTTTTTCTTGGCCTTGTCAAGGGTAGGCATGTAAGTCATTCCCCATGTCTTCCCTGAACTCCCAATTCTTCAAATCACTTGAAACATTTATATTTAACAGTAGCAAAAATATATCTAAATGCAATAATGTCACTCTAGTTGCATAAATACCTTGAGAATGTTTCTACTGGGCATTTTCTATTAATGCATATTAAATTGTTTATTTTTCATATAAAGCTGTGCTGTACTTCAATAATTAGAGGAGATACAATTTTGATTAACATGTGCTTATTTTTTCAAGTATTATAACACATCGTACACTTAAAAGTTCATACTTTTATATTCATGATATACTCTAAGGTATTTTATATATATCAAATGCAAGGACCGGGGATGTAGCTCAGCGGCACAAGCTCTTGCCTGGCAAATGTAAGGGCATGAGTTCCATCCCTGGTAAAAAAAAAAGACATTATGGAGCCATTGATGGTTTCCTATCATCATGCTGTGGAGTCCAGTAATGCTTTTATTCTTTGTTTAGATTGGCTTTAGTTTGTTTTATATTACTTAATTTCAATATATATGAAGGTATGGACAGTTACTTTGAAGAGAACAAGAGGCATTATGGAAGCCACTGTTGATTTTCCTATTGCTTGGTTTTGAAAGCCTGTAATACTTTCATTCTTCTATTTTGATCAGTTTTATATCATTTTGTTTTTTTAAAAATTCATCGTGTGTGAAGATATGCACAAGTATTTCAAAGAAAACAAGAGACATTATGGTAGCCACTGTTGCTCTGTACCTGTATCACTTGCATTGTATTGCTCTGATTTGCTTTGTTCTGTTTCTCTTTAATATAAAAAAATCAAATTCACTACTTTTCCAAATTACCATGAAAAAAGTAACATTGCTCAGTAGGAGTCAATCAATGCTGCCTTTCTGATTTCAGCAATGTCTTTTATGCACTAGACTGGCAGTATTGTTTTTTGTCAAAGTGACTTTTCCTTTGAAATATTTTATATTTCAAACAAACTCAGACATTTTAGAGTTATATATCCCCTGCAGGTATCCAAGTTTCCCCAAAGCGTTTACTAAAATGCTTCCATTCCAGTATGCTAAGTGTGTGTAAGGAGGGGAGAGCAAGGACCATCCGTTATCAGGAAAAGGAGCTTTAAAAATGCTTTATTTTTAAACTAATAGCTTTTCTCTTTGACAGGAGACCCTGAAACTACAGTGCTACTTTAATGTCATGGAGCAGGAGAGTCTTCAGAGCCTAGGGCAGAGGTCCAGCTCAGTTTGCCTTTGCTGTGTTTCCCTTGCTGGACTAGAGGAAGAAGTGGGGGACATAAGCCATCTTTTCACAGCAAGTCACAGTGGGGCTTTCTCACACGGGGAGGGAACGTGCAGGAGCACCTTACAGGCTCCGGAGAGCAGCTTATGATGCAAACAGGGAAGGTGATCACACTTGCTGGGTTAGTCTGGGCTGCGATTTGGTCATTTGCTGCTATGTCTGAAGAACCCAGCGGCCTTGCAATGAGCCTGAATGGTACTTTTTATCCTGCACGTGCTTGGACAGGATAGTGGTTATCCTGGCTGTGACATAACAGAATGGAATGAAGACAAATCTTAATCTGTCTGAAGATTCTGCAGTTGAACATTAAGGGCTTAAGTGGAAGTCATCCAGACTGCCCATTAATACATCAAAGGCAGTGTTATGGTTTAGATCTAAAACGTTCTCCAGAGCCTCATGTGTTGGGAGGGTGATTGGATTATGGGTGCGTAGAGCTGACTTGCTTTTTAGTGGGTGTCTGGTCAGAAGAGGTGGCTCACTGAGGGCCTGGTCTGGAAGGGGATAGCTCCATATCTGGTTCCCTTCTTCACTCTGTCTGCCTCTTGGATGGCCTGAGGTAAGCAGCCAGACCCTCTTGTCACACCCCTTCTGCCCAGAGCTGCCTGACCATGCAAAAGACTGAAATTTCTAAAATGCAAGCCAAGGTAAACTTCTCCTCCTCTAAGTGATAGGTCTTGGGTTATTTTCCAGCCATGAGAAATAACTGAGACAGGCAGGCAGCGGTGACAACGTCAGCGATTTGGGTCCCACTCAGTCACTGCTGTGCCACTTTGAGTTGAGCAGAGACATCTTAGAGAACACAGAAAACACATTTTTCTTTTTAATTTTATGGAAAAAAAGGTGAAACAAAATTTTTTTTTTGTCTTTTTCTTTTTTATCAGTACCGGGGATTGAACTCATGACTACCTGCTTGCAAGGCAGGCGCTTATGCCGCTGAGCTAAATCCCCAGCCCCCAAAACAAAATTTCTTAACAGAATAGGAGAATGACAAGATTAATATATTGCATATTATTGTCTTTAAAGTAGTCATTCAGAGTATAAGAAATGGGTATTAAAATTTCTCTAATTGATATTAGCACAAACCTTTTAATGAGCTAAAGGACACTGATAGTGTAACTGACTTGCATTTTTCTCCATTTTCCCTTCCATCCTTTCCCCTTTCACCCATTCTAGATCCTTTTTCCTTTTGAACAATTTCTTCCCATTTTACAATATCTATTGTGCATTTTAGATCCCGTTTACTCTCAGTTTCTCACACAGGGAGACGATACGGTGTTTACTTATGTGAGTCTGATTTATTTCTTATGAGTATGATCTCCAATTGCATCCATTTACCTATAAAAGTTTCAAGTTTATCCTTTTTTATGGCTGACCAGTATTCCACTGTACAAAGATAACATATCCTTCTTGGCCACTCAGTTGATGGGCATTTAGGGTTGTTTCAAAGATTTAGCTCTTATAAATTGTGCTGCTATGTGGACCCATGTTTATAGCAACACATGTTTTCCCTAAAGGATTTCTTTTGACATTAAATGAAGCTATGTGCCCCTGTCCTGATCTCTGCTCTTATGCCCTCCTTTGTTGCCTATTTCCTTATCAGAATCTTTACTCCATAAATGTTCCTCCATTTTGTACCCTGGGATTTCTATAACCCTTGTGTTTAATATTCTGATTTTCTTTTTATCTTTGTATGTTCACTATGTTTAGGCATCTTGAAGAAAGACAGCTGTGTAACAAGGGTAAGATAGTAAAATATTGAATTCTTAAAGAGTGAGAGTGTTCTAGAGACTCGGTGCTGTGTGAGAGCTCCTAATCTGTGGGTTTGGACCCATATCTTAGGACTCCCCTGGGAAGTTTTATACATCCCTGGGGGCCCCATTTTGCCCTAATGCTCTACTCTAGATTGAGACTGCAGTACAATCATTGTGTCAGAGAAGCTCAGATTTCTAGGAAATTAAATCCTATCATGTGGACCTTTCCTAGATCAAATTCAATCCAAGCTAGAGGGTTTTGAGGATGACTCAGTTGTTTACCTAAATCTTGAGTGTCTGGTTTCTACTGAAATACTTTTGTCTTAGTTGCTGTCTTGTTGATGGACCACAGTTCCTGACACCCACAACTGAAAGGAGGGCAGGCTCATTTTGGTTCCTGGTTTGTCAAGGTTTTGATCCATAGTTGGCTGGCTCCAAGGAAGGACCTTACGGCAGAGGGGGTTCATGGCAGGGCAGGCAGGAAGCTGGGGAGTGGGGAGAGATATGGCGGGGGGGAGAGATACACTTCCAGGCCACAGCCACAGTGACCTCACCTTCTCCACCCAGGCTAAACCTCCCAGCATCACAGTCAGCTATAAAATGTTGGTGAACAAATCCACTGCTGAATATCAAGCTCCTGATGCAATCACTTCCCAAGAGCTCCACCTATGAGTGCAAGAGGCTTGGGGGGACATCTAGCTATAAACCATAACATCGACCTTGTTCCTCAAAAACACATCCCTTTGGTCCATAGTTTCCTGACAGGCTAGTGGCGTGCTGAGGCTTTTGTCATCTGACAGACATTGTAGTTTTGGGAGTTGTCATTGTTATATTCTGAGACTTAAATCTAGCTTCTGCTGGGATAGAATTGTGAAGAGCTAAACCTCCATCCTACCATCTCTTTGAGCAGCAATGGGGACTGAACCCAGGGCCTTTGCCCTGAGCTACAATGCTAGACCTTTTTTTCTGATTTTGTTTTGTATTTTGAGACAAGGTCTTGTTAAATTGCTGAGTTGCCCATGTTCCGCTTGAACTTCTGCCTCAGACTCCCAAAATGCTAGGATTAAATATGTGTGTCACCATGCCTGACTATAAGACCCTTTCTGAATGTCATCCTGTCTATAGACTATGATCCCAGAAAGGGGCTGAGGAGTTTGGGTCACTGTTTGGAGTTTTTTAAATCAGCCCTGACCCTGATACTCTTGTCTGGAGTATTTAGGGGATCTACTGAGCTCTGGCAAATTGCTCTGGTGACTTGACCTTTCAGGAGGGGTGGCTGTTGGTTCTCTCTAGCTGGCCTCACTGGGCACAAGAGGACCAGCAAGTTCAGGTTTGCAGAGGATCTGAAATGCCCAGGCAAAGGACACTAGAGAAATATAAGGTATTGTGTGGACATCTGTTGCTGTTTTACTGCCTCAAAGTCAAAACCAGACAGATTTACTGAGATTAAGTTGGGGCTCCCTTGTGGCTCCTCTCTCTGGTCACTAGAAGTGTCCTCCCACAGTGACCCCAGGCTTCTCATGTTTTGTGGCATCCACCCAGCACTTTTACATTATATAAATGCATATGTGAAGCTCTTAGGTGGTGTTTCTCAAGAGAAACAATTGCTTTTTTTCAGTTTTTCTCAGTGTAGTCCAATGTTACTGGAGGAATTTGCAACTTTTCCTGTCATGGGTTCTGTTAGGAAATCTTCAAACAAAACCAGGTACTTAATGGTAGGTTGAGTTTTTTGTTTGTGCACACAGTTGGCTAACTTTAATGTTGAGATTTACTCATTTTCAAATCTAGAAAGCTTCATGATGTCCTGGAAGGGGGGTTTCAGAAAATTTCATAGCTGTCATAAAATCGAGGACCCTTTCTCTTTGCTTTGATGTTCTGTTACAAAAGTCAGTATACAGAGTTTACGGTGCTGTTTTCGCTAAGCAAAAGCTGTTGGCTTTAAACTCGGTTTCACGCCTGCAGTGATTTTGGCGCAACTGTCCCCAGGCGCTAAGCTGATACTCAGTTGAAGGGGAATCTGGCGTGATTTGCTCATTTTCAGAATCCCTAATGGCTGGCTCATGGCTTAGGAGAGGAGGGTACTTACTCTGTTAGACGAATTCTGTGAAAGTTTTAGCCTTTCTGTGTGGAGCGGGCTTAATGACCTTGGTCAGCAGACACTGCCTGGCTCTTTCACCATTGCCTGTAAGCTTCTTCTCTTTTTCTTTGTCTTCTTCTTCTTCTTTTTGAGACAGGGTCCTTGAACTCACAGCAATCCTCCCACTTTCATCTCCCATGTGCTGGGATTACAGGTGTGCACCACCACACCAGATTGATTGCATTTAAGTTTCTGCTGTTAATACTTCCTGCCAGCTGGTGCAGACACAGCTGAAGCATCCGCATAGAGGGACACTTGTGCTCATCACCAGGGTCACTGGTTGAGCTCCAGGTTTTCCATGAGCAGCCAGAGTCTCTGCTTCCTCGGTGTGCAGGTGTCTTCTTTGTTCTCTGAACTTTTTCAGGAACCAAGGGCCTGCGGCAGAGTCTGGCTCAGCCTAGGCATTGGGAGAACAAGGTTATGGTCTGCCAAGGGCGTGTGTGTGACTTGGGAGAGAAGTGTGTGGGCTGGGCTCAGTTAATGAGCTGTGAGGTGACATCACTCGATGGCCATAGAGACAGGAACAGCCTCCTGGTCATTCATCTCAGGAGCAAGAATCCAGGGGAAGGGAGAGAGACTCCTTCCCTTCTTTTTCCGCCAGTCACCCATTTAGTGTCCCTGGCAAGACATCAGTATCAATATTAATAGAGTGCAGAGGAGACATATTAATGTGTATCTGAAGATAGCCTGGAAGCAAAGCAGACAGGGTTTGTGAAGCTGTGTATTTCTGTGAATTTCTGTGTATTTCTGTAAAGCATTTTATCTTCCTGTACAGGGGACAGCACTGTGACTGTCATCAGATTTCCATTGCTATAGCTGAGAAAACTAACTTGTTTTTTAATATTTTTACTTTTGTTAGTGCATGTTTGCAGTGCATAACAGGGATTGGTACATGTACATAACACATCTCAATCCCCTCTCCTTCCACCCCTTTTATTTTTCCAGCATCAGATTCATTCATTCCTTATAAGACCTTATAATATTAATTATTATAATACAGATTAGAAACTAGAAAAATAGGCCAAAGAACATATAAAATGTGTAAGACAATTGTACTCAGATATATTGTCTGCTCTGGGTTACATTATTTTCTTATTTGTCTCTAATTTTGAAATATATATATATATATATATATATATATATATATATTTCATATAAGAGAAACCATGTGATATTTAAGCTTGTGTGTCTGGGTTATTTCACTTAACATTTAAATCCCAAAGTTAATCCATTTTCCTACAAGTGACTTAAGTTTAGCCTTTGTAAAGTATCAGATGAGTACCACATTTTAAAAATTTATTCATCTGTTAATGGACATACAGGCTGTTTCCAAGATTTATTTATTTTTATTTTTATTTTTATTTTTTTTTGGTATTGGGGATTGAACTCACAACCTCATGCTTTCCAGGCATGTTTCCAAGATTTAGCTATCATGAATTGTGCTGGTATTAACATGGTTATCCATATATTACTAAGATATAATGTCTTTAATTCTTTTGGGAAGATACCTAAAAGGAGAATAGCTGGGTCAAATGGAATTTCTACTTTCAGTTTTTTTGAGGCATCTCCATGCTGATTTCTATTATGGTTGTATCACTTTACAGTCCCATCGATAATGAAGAAAGGTTCCTTTCTACCCATCACCTCACCAGCATTTGTTATTGGTTGATTTCTTGATGGTGGCCATTCTTTTTGAATGAGATGAAATTTCAGTGTTGTTTGAACTTGCATTTCTCAAATAGCCAGAGATGTGGAACATTTTAAATATATTTATTGGCCATTTGTATTTCTGAGTCGTGTCTATTCACTTTATATGCCCATTTTTAAAGCCAGCTCTTTAAATTAATGGGGGGGGTGTTAATTTTTTAAATTCTTCATATATTCTAGATATTAGTCCTTTGAGGAGTAGCTGGCAAAACTTTTCCTGTAGATTGTCTATTCACTCTGTTAATGATTTTCTTGGCTTTTAAATTAATTAATTAATTTGTCTTTTTAAGACAGGGTCTTGCTATGTTTTTCAGGCTGGCCTTGGGCTCACTTTGTAGCCCAAGCTGGTCTCAAATTTGCAGCGATCTGCCTGCCTCAGCCTCCCAAGTGCTGGGATTACAGGAGTGCACCACCACACCTGGATTGGCTTTTTATTTTGATGTGATCCTGTTGTTGATTCATGGCAATATTTCTTGTGCTACTGGGGTTTTGTTCACAAAGTCTTTGGCTACACCTGTGTCTTCAAGAGTTTTACCTATTTTTTCCCCAGAAGATTGTTTCTCTTATAATGTTTAGAACTTTGATCCATTTTGATTTTAGTTTAGTGCATGGTGACAGATATGGGTCTAAGTAAGTGTAGTGAACCTATGGTATGCATACTGCAGTGGGCTGTTTGTACTGCACAAAGCTCTAAAAGATTTGCCATCGCTGTGGAAGAGTCAGCCTTCTGCTCGAGGCTCGCCAGTTTGCCCAGCACCATTTGTTAAAGAGAGTATCTTTCCACTAGTGAAGCAATTTGACGCCTTTGTCAGAGACAAACAACTGTAAAAATGATACTTTTCATTGATAGGTTTTCCTAAAATGCCACATATTTAAACATTTTCTTTTGGGATAATTTAGTCACAATGCTGTCACGTAAGTGCAGTTGGATGACATGACTCCTGCCAGATTGCTAGAAACACATGTAGAGGACAATTGCACTGTAGTTTTAGATTCCTCTGCCCTGCTTTCTTCTGATGCCTTGACCTCACTGATCTAAGTCAGGAAAAAAGTGGCTAAAAAATTTAGTGAATATTGCAGAGTAAAGATTTCTGCTTTAAGAAATTCACCTCCATGATATCCTGTGTAGTCTGCTTCGAGGCTATGGCGGAGAAATAGGAGCAGCTGGTGCAAGCCTTTCTTTCTACACAGTATTTATGGATGGATATTTTAGGAGAAAAGTATTGATGAATTAGAATAAACTGGATTTATCTTTTCTCATTCCCTTTTTTGCCAACACTATTATTTTTTTCTCTCACCTGAGAGGCAGAAGGGGTCATGGAAAGAAGATGTGGCTGTCTGGAGTCTGCTGCTAGTCTCCTCTGAGACTATAACTCACATTTGCAAATCAGCTATGTCCCCCTGGTCCCAGCGCCCCATGGGATTCACTGGTGGACCTAGCTGGATTCCCTCAAGCCCAAAGCTTCGACTGGGGAGCTTTGAAGAGCTGAAGGAGACATAAAAAGTATCTTACAATCTGTCTTTTAGAAGTGCTGTGTTGGGCTTTTTCACTAGACAAGAAAGGAACCCAGCAGCAATTTTTCCAAAAGGTAAACGGGCAAATGGACAATGTCCCTTGATTCCACTGGAAAACACTGCTTGACAAGACACCGTAATTCTTGTTCCCTCATAGAAGAGATAAGGAGCAGTCTGGTGAGGCCTGCTTTTTTTTAGGTGGGCTTCCCTATGACAAGATTCCTGATACCGGGGATATTCACAGCTCCTGGTGGGCTGGTATCTAGGACCCAAAGTCACAGATAATTCCAACTGACTTTAGTGCACAAAGATCCTGATGTAGGGAGAGTTTGTGGACAGAGTACCAGGAGATTGAGTTCACAGCGAGCTGCTGAGGATAGGGTCTTAGGAGCCGCCTTGAAACATGTCTCCTGACTCAACTGAAAATGGCAGGACCGTGTTGTGACTCTGAACTGACGATTTTAGAGTCTCTTCATTACCACTGATCTTGTCATTTCCAGCCTTCTTTCAATACCATCCCTCTTGCTTCACCTCATACAATTTCACTTGGAATAAGTGAAATGGAATTACAGTAATGTGTTGGCTGCGAGGATGTCTTTCTCTATGCTGGGATCTACCGTATGAGAAAACAGCTTGGGAGGAGAGGAGAAGCATACAGGGGGCTGAAGATTGGGGATGTCTCCTCTCTCTTTGCCTCCCTTCACCCTTTTCAGGTTTATATATGATGGATTTCACACGGTGGAGGAACTGGATGACTAATAAACAAGAGCACTCTGGCAGGACAATTTTTCCCAAATGTGCGCACATTGGGCAAATGGAGGGGACCTTGTAGCTGCAGACCGAGTGGAGGGTGGTGGCCAAGGTGTCACTGTGCACTGCTCCATTCTGCTCCTCTGCTGCCTGCCTTGGCTGGCACTGAGCAGCCTGTGTGCTGCATTAATCTGCTCTCTAAATTTAGAAAATGATGCTCTGTGTGTGTGTGTGTGTGTGGTTATAAGGTGGGACAGTGTGAAAGAGGTCTTTGAGGACAGAAAGGTCAGTTTTGGAGCATCTTTGGGAAGTGGTTTTCTTTTCCTTCACGCTTTCTAGTGAGGGTAAAGTGGTTCCCAAGTGATGTTTGGTTTCCTTTTTCTTTATTTTTGCTGTTTTCAAGTTATGTATAATATATACATAATTATGTGTACAATGTCAGCAAACTCATCCATTTAGGTAACTGACCACCTACCCTCTTTGTGTCTGTGGATTCAGTCCCTTCTGTCCCTTCCAAGTAGCTCATATCTAAATTTTGTGCTTATCTTTTCCTTGATTTTTTAAAAACAGTTGTACCCCATGTATTGAAGTGGATTTCTTCTATGTAAACAACATAGGAATCCAAGCAGTCAAATTGACAAATTGAGAATTTAATTACCTGAGCTTAGCGACCACTTGCGTGGACCTGTTTCAGAATCTCACCAAGTGGCCCTGAACTGGAAAATTACAAAGCTTTTAAACAGAGAACCACAAAAAGACAGCCTGTTGGAAACAATTTAGTTCGACCCTTTCATTAATTTTTGGTTGACACCTGTATCCTGCCTCTTTTGTTGAGCAGGTTAATTTTTCTCTTGTAGGTACAGCTCGTTCTGCTTTTCTCATGGGACTAATACCCTGAGTAATTTTCCATTTTCCTGAGTCAAAAACAGGGCACTAGTTAAATGCAGGGCTCAAGATGGCCTCAGTTATGCCAAGCTACAACAATATATGTTGTCATTAAGACTATTTAATTTGGATTTTCTTACTTTTGAACTTAAAATATATACAGCCATATTTATATATTCATCTATGACTTCAAAGTTCGACTAAATTTGTGTATATCCATTATTGTTCATGTTATTTTATGTAATTATAGTTTGTTCATTTTCACTACCTTATAGATTTCAGAACTGAAGGAATACACAATTCTTTTGATAACGGGCATCTGATTTATAACTGGTTTTCTGCTGTTACCAAAAGAGTCACAAGAACATTCTCTTTTACTTCCTTGCAACATCTTTGTAAAGTACTTTCTTACCAAGAAGTCAAGTCATGCAGTATACACGTTTACACTTTCTAGATTCTGCCAAATTGATGCAGTTAACTTTATGCTAGAAGCACACATGACTTCCAGATGTTCCTCATGCTTTCCAAGTGTTGACTCTGTCAGACGTTAAAATCTTCTCCAGTCCAGTGGGTATGAGTGTGGTGGAAGTGGTTTCTCTTTGTGGCTGTTAATATATATTGGGTATATTTTCAAATGAGCAGTTTTTATTTGTCTCTGTGAAAAATTTTTTTTTTGGTACCGGGAATCGAACTCATGACCATGCGCTTGCAAGGCAGGTGCTTATGCCGCTGAGCTAAATCCCCAGCCCCTGTGAAATGTTTTGTAATCTTTCCCCCATTTGCATATTGAAATCTTTTTTATGTTTTTTTACTTACTGTATTTCTTTGTGTGTGTTTTAGATAGTAGCCCTTTGTCAGTGACAACTGAGGTGCTATCTTGTCCCAGATGTTTGCTTTTCTACTCATCCCCTTCATAAGGTCTTTTTAAAGAATAAAACCTTGAAATTTTATTTAGTAGAAATCGCTCACATGTGTCTGTGTTTTTCAGTACTGGGGATTGCAATTACCTTAGTGCTCTTTTATTTATTTTTATTTTTTATTTTCAGACAGAATCTCATTAAGCTGCAAACTTTCTGTCCTCTTGTTTAAGCCTCCCCAAATGCTAGGATTATAGACAGGTAACACAGTGCATTATTAGAAATCACCTGTTTTTTATGCTTTAGTTTTGGTATTTGAAGGAGTCCTTCATTGCCTTGATATATTTGTAATTTGTCTTTTAAACTTTAGCCTTGCCTTTCTCATTTCTCTTTAATACTATTGCACAGTGTGTACTTATTTTTTCCAAATTTGTGATGAATATTCCAGTAGCACTTACTAAAGAATCCATCTCATCTCCAGCTCAGACACTAGAAGTTTCCAGCTAGTCTAGATTAGCTTCTGTGTCCTAATCAATTTGTCTATTTCTGCATTGATATCAATTTATTCTAATTTCTGTAGTTTTACAGTATTTCTTGGTACCCGTGATGTAACTCCTGACATATTATTCTTCAGGAATATCTTGGCTACTCTTTGCTTTTCACTGTACGTTTTATTTTATTTTTTGGTATTGAGGACCAAGCTCATGACCTTGTGCTACTTTTCACACTTTACATACATTTTACAGTTTATCAATTACTGCAAAAAACTTCTAGGGTTTCAGCTGAAATTTCATTGAATCTATAAATAAGTAAATATATAAATATTTCTGTTGTATTTAGATGATTATTTTAGAAGTGTTTTAGTAAAGTTTTAGAATTTTTCTTATAAAACATGAATCTTGTCATATTTAGCCTAGTTTTAAAATATTTTTGTATGTTTCTCTTAAAGAATACATTTGTAAATTATTGTTGGTGTTATATAAAAATACCATTGATTAAAAATACTTTTTATTTTGAAATAACTATGTCAAGAAGGAAAGAGAGTACAGTGGGGACAGAAGTGCAGACGGGGCCCATATAGCATTCATCTGATTTCCCACAATGACATTACCTTTTATGTAAATGGGAAACTAAATCAAACCCAGGAAATCCAAGCAAGGATGTGTGTGTAGTTCTATTTTGTCATATGTTTGGTTAATAATCACTTCATCATTTGCAGACTGCAGGGGAAGAGAATAAAAAGTCACCAAGAAGCAAGCCCTCCCTGCAAGTCAGCACTGTGTGTGAGATGCTGAGGGGACTGCTAGATGCCAGCCCCTTCCAGTGCACAGGCTGGGAAATAAGAAGAGCCCCACCCTGTCATATGCGACCAGCTGATCAGTAGAAACACAGGCTGAAATCATAGCTACTGAGGTAAAATACAATTTAATGCTTGTAGTGTTTAGTGTTTCACTGACTTTGCAGGTCTAAAGCTGGTAGTCTGATCATCTATTCAGAGAGTAATAATATGCAATGTAGCATCTATGGATCTCCTTCTGAAGGTGGTAGCCTTTATAAATTCTCTATTATCTTATTTTAAAGTCCTGTATCATTTTCATTGTTTTGTTGGGTTGGGTTTTATTCTGTTTTGTTTTGTTTGATTTTATTATATCTGATGGCATGGGCAGCTATTTCAAAGACAGCAAGATATATTATCGTAGCCATTTTGGATTTACTATTATCTTGTTTTGAAATCCTTTATTGCATTCATTGTTTTGTTCCTATTGGCTCTATTCTGCTCTACTTTGTTTGATTTTTACTATGTCTGAAAGTATCTAAAGCTATTTTGGGGACAACAAGAGGCATTATGGTGACCATTGTTGATTTCTTATTGTTTGGAAGTCCTGTGTCACTTACACTGGTTTGTTTTGATTGGTTTTATTGTTTTATTTTGCTTGGCTTTATTCTCTTTAAAATAAAAAAAATCATTCCATTAAGAAAGCTCTGCCATATAATTTTCTCCACGAGTTGCCCTTTCCCCCAGCATCATTAATCTGTGGTCACTAATCTTTTCCTGATTTCTTCAATTTTATCATTTTAATAACTTACTGTAGATGGATTCTTTTAGCAAGTGACTTTTTGACATTGGTTTTATTTTCACTTGGCATATGGATCTTGAGATTCAAAGATGTGGTATATGTCAATGGTTTGTTCCTTTTTACGAATGAGCAGCATTCCATTGTGCAGATTTATTATAGTTTGCCTAAACAGTCACCTATTGTCGGGTATTTGGATTGCTTATAACCTTTGGCTATTACAAATAAAGTTGCTATGAACAATCAGGTACAAGTTTTTGTATGGATGTCAGCTTTTGTTTCTCTGGAATAAATACTTGAGAATACAATTGCTTTATGGTATTGTAAGTATATCTTTCATTTTTAAACAAATTACCAAACTACCACTAGCATTGCTTGAGAGATCTAGTTTTTATGTATTTTCACCAATAAGATTTTGCCACTGTCTTTAATTTTAGCAGTTTCAAAAGGTGTGTAGTGATAGCTCAGATGTTCTTAATTTTCATTTCTCTATGGGCTAACAGTGCTAAACATGTTTTCATATGCTTGTCATTCATATGTCCTTCTTTAATGAAGTATCTCCTTTCTGACTGGATTGCTTTACTATTATTATTATTATTGTTACTATTACTATTTTGAGGCAGGTTTCTCTGTATAGGTCAGACTGGTTTTGAAATCCTTATGTAGCCCAGACTTGCCTCAAACTCTTGGCAATCCACCTGTCTCGGCCTCCCCAGTGTTGTGATCACAGGCATGTGCCACTATGCCCAGTTATTTGATTTTCATTGTTGAGTTTTGAGAGATTTTTATGTATTCTAAACAGGATGCCTTTATTTGATACATGGTTTGTATCGTCTATCAGCTATCCTCTTACCCTCCTAACAGTATTTTAGTTTTGCTTTTGATGAAGTGCAATTTGCTTATTTACTTTTCTTTAATAGATTATGTGTTTGGATTAGCTCTGAGAACTTTTCCTATACCCTAGTTCCTAAGGACTTTTTCATATTTCTTTCCTAAAAGCTTTACAGTACTAAATTTTATATTTTAATCTAAGATTCATTTTGCATTAGTTTTTATATGCATTATAAATTCTAGTTTGGGGTTCATTTTTCTTACAATTATAGATTTCCAATTTGTTGAAATAACTTATTCTTTTTTCATTGCAAAAATTTTGCATTTTTGTCCAAAATTCTTTGGCTGTACTTTTTGGGTGTATTTCTAGTTTCTCTGTTCTGTTCCACGGATCTGAATACTTGTCACTCCATCAAGACTGCAAGATTTGATTATTACTTACATTTCATAAATTTAAAAATTTCATAGAATGTTTTCTCCTGCCTTTTTCTTTTTTCATAGTTGTTTTATTATTATTTCTTTTTATTTAAGGAGAAAAAGAAAGAAAAACAGAAAAAGGGTACAAGTCATACAGAATTTCAGAAAAAATAAACAATAGGAAATCACTAGTTAATAGATTACATATTGTTATCTTAGAAATAGTTGTTCAAGTTACAAAATTAAAGCATATAAAGTGGACTTTCAAACAGTGAGACTGGAAACAGTTTTGTTCAATGATCCAACAAAACTCAGTACTATGGTTATCTATTTATCTTATACACTTAAATATATATGCAGTTATATTCTTTAGAGCACTTTTCCTTTCTTTGGTACAATGACAATTACACATTTTGGGTTTTATTACTCCCACAGTTCTTACTACTTTTTTTTTTTTTTGTCTTTTTCCTTTTTATCGGTACCAGGGATTGAACTCATGACTGCCTGCTTGCAAGGCAGGCGCTTATGCCGCTGAGCTAAATCCCCAGCCCCATTACTTTTTCTTGAAGAGGGTAAAACCAAATGTGACATAACAGAACAGAGTCAGTCAAATCAAAAGGATGGACATAATAGATAATGTAAAAACAAAATACAAGGTGATCAACAATGATTACCATACTGCCTCTTGCTATCTTAAAAAGAACTGCCTATATCATCAGTTATAATAAAATTGAACAAAACAGTACAAAATAAAACCAAAACAATGGATACATTACAGGACTTTAAAAGAAGATAATAGTCCACCAGAATGGGTGTCATAATGAATCTTACTGTCTTTACAGCTTTTGCCTATACTTTCGAACTTGGTACTATCAAGCAAAGCAGAATAGAGGAAAATCAGTCAAAGTAAGATGGTGAGGGCTATACAGGGTTTCAAATCAAGTTAATAGGAAATCAAAGTGGGTTACTGTAATGTATCTTGCTTTTTTATTTTTCCCTTAATTAAAAAGATAAAAATAAAAAAGCAAATAATTGGAAAAAAGGAGACTGAGATAAAAGAGGGCATAACAACAAAACAGTGCAGGTCAAAGCATAACCATTTAAGCAAAATAGTGTTTCACCACAAGATATCCTGACATAAAAGTAGTTACCATAGTGTCTCTTTCCTTGAACTCTTTGAGTACAACTTCATATACTGTAGCACTAAACATATCAAGACAATGTAAAACCATTCAAGGGAATGACAGTATTACAGTATATTTAGAATCAACTATCAGAAAATGAACAACGGTTTCTGTATAATCTCCTTGTCTATAAAAGTTTTTGCTTATGTTATCACATATAATAAAATACAAGATACAACCTGTTAAGACTGATGGAGACAGAAGAATAAAAGCTTGATGGGACTTCAAAGTAAGATGATACTAAATCAGCACTAGCTATTATGATGTCTTGTTTTCTCCAAAATAGCTATTCCTACCATCCAATCGTCTCTGTCTTATTTCTCTTGAGCTCTTTTTCTGTCGTTTGTTGTCAGTTTGTCTTCTTCATTTCGCTTTCTGCTCCATTCATTGTGGCCTCTCTGCCACTGTTTCTGAAGTCTTGGTATTTTTGTTTTTTAGAATATCCTGCAGTATTCTCTGTAGAGTTGAATTGGTGGTTGCAAATTCCCCTAGTTCCTCTTTATCCTGGAAGCACCTTGTTTTTCCATCAATTTCTAGGGACAGTTGTGCAGGATATATCAATCTTGTCTGGAGGTTGTTATCTTTCAAAGCTTGAATTATTTCCCCCCACGCTCTTCATGATTTGATGGTTTGTGCCGAGAAGTCTGCTATAATTCTGATGGGTGTTCCCTTGTAAGTGATCTGTTTCTTGTCTCTGACGGCTTTTAGTATTCTGTTCTTATATTGGATTTCTGGAATTTTGATTATTATATGCCTAGGTGTAGCTCTGTTTGGGTTGTAGGTGGCTGGGGTCCTGTATGCCTCATACATCTGAAACTGAGTATCTTTACCTTTTGCTAAATTAGGGAAATTCTCTTGGATTATTTTTGTGAATAGCTTTTATTTGTTTGTGTCCCTACTTCTTCTTTTATGTTCTTAATTCTTAAGTTATAGATCCTCTTATCATCTTCTAGTGTTTGTATTATTGCTGTTTGTTTTCTTGTTATTTTTAAGAATTTTTCATTTCATGCTCCCATATTACAAATCTGCCCTCCAATTTAGACAATCTATCCTTAGTTTCTTTTAAACTGTTATGCCAGCTTTTGATAGAGTTTTTAGTTTCCTGGTAATTTCTTTGAACCTGCTTCACATATTTTATGTTTTCTCTATTTTCTCCATCAAACAATTTTCCCCTTTTTTTCTGTTCTTCCATTCCACCATCTGTTTTTTTCTTGGGTGGTGCTTAGCATTTCTCTAACTGTTCTACTTATATCTTGCTTTATTTAATTAAATACTTCATTTTTAAACTCATCTATGAGGCTCTGGAGATATCGCTTTATGTCTACTGGTGCCGTGTCTGATATTGCATGTTTTCTGTCTTCCTTTGGGTTTCCCTTTCCTGGATCAGTGTTGTCAAGATTGGGGACTGAGGACCCTTTCTTGTTGCTTCCTCTTCCCATACTTTTTGTTCCTTTCATACAAGTGAATGTAGGAGGCCCAATTTTTTTCTCTTTTTCTGTTACAGTTTGTTTGAATTGCACGGGCTAGGTGTTCCTGCCCACTGCAGTGTACTAGGGAGACACAGACCTGAGCAGCCTCTGCTGGGGCCGCCCCTCCAGGTCAATCTACTGAAGGTTTTACCGCTAGGGTGCACCTCCAGGCGCTGGGACCTGGTTTGGGCAAGCCTGCTGGGTCTCAGTCAGTGGTGTCACGCAGGCCAGGCACTCCCCACCAATCCCACTTGAGAGGGGAATATGAGACTGAAGTCACTGCAGCGTCCTGTTCTGGCAAGTCTGCCTGGTCCTAGTATGTCCTTTGCTGCAGCTTCCTACTCTACAAAAGGGTCCCTGTTCCACTCACTCACCACAAGTTGATGTAGGGCTCCCTGCTAGTCCCGCTCTCAGCTCCGTTCACAGATTCCCACTCTCAGAGCTTTCACGGGTCTCTCTCCCTGCCCTGCAGATTTGGACTTAGTAGCGGCAGCAGGAAATTCAAATCGCAGCTTCCAGTGCCGAGGGTTCTAGCTTCCATGCTGAGATTTTATCTGTTCCTGTTATAGCACCAGGATTGGATTTCCAGTTGGTTTCTCTTAGCTTAGTTCATTCCTGGGTCGGCAGGGTGTATCTCCCCTTGCTTAGGACTCTTTGTACCGCAGCATTCCTGGATTTTAAGCAGGGTATCTCAGAGAGCCTCTGTAGCTGCTGCTATCTATCTGCCATGTTCTTCCAGAAGTCTCTTCATAGTTGTTTTAACTCTCTTAGTTCTTTTACTTTTCCATATTAAATTTTAGAATAATCTTGTCTATATCTACAAAAATGTTCCTGAGATATTGATAAGATTAACATTAGATTTCTATCAACTTGGAGAGAATTAATATTTTATGGTATTTAATCTGTGATCTATGAATATCGTATATTCCCATACTTATTTACACCTTGGATTTCTTTCATTTATTAGTGTTTTATAGCTTTACACATAAAAATCTTATACATATTTTGTTAAATTTTTCTCATTTTTAAAAAGTTTTTTTGAGTGACCATAGCCTTATACTTTACGTCTTAGTTCTCACATGTATATTGTTAGACATAGAAATATAATTTTTTATGTGTTTCCCTTGTATTTTGCTGGACTCGTTTTCTTGTTCAAATGCTTTAGAAAAATACACTGCTTAGGGCTTTCACTCTATGCCATCGCTGTATCTACAAGTGGGGAAATTTTGTTTCTTCCTTTCTGATTTGTATGGGACTTATTTCTTTTCTGAGATAGTTTCAACGTAATAGTTCAAATCTTTAGAAGTAAAAGGCAAAGGGGAAGTTTGAGTCAGTGAGACAAGATGATAGAAGAAAAGGCAGGAGAGATTTGGAGCAAGGCCAGAGGTCTAGGTCCTGGCTTTGGGGTGAAAAAAGGAAGACATGAACCAAGGCACGAGTGGCCTCTAGACTTTTGATGAAGTGCAATTTGCTTATTTACTTTTCTTTAATAGATTATGTGTTTGGATGAGCTCTGAGAACTTTTCCGATATCCTAGTTCCTAGGATATAGGTCATAAAGCTGGCTGTGAAGTGAAGCCTTCATTCCTACAACTTCCAAAAAAGAAGAAGGAGAAGGAGGAGGAAGGAGAGGAAGAGAGGAGGAGGAAGAGGAGGAGGAGGAGGAAGAGGAGGACAAGGAGGAAGAGGAGGAGGAAGAAGAAGACGAGGAGGAGGAGGGCGACGAGGAGGAGGAAGCGGAGGAGGAAGCGGAGGAGGAGGAGGAGGAGGAGGAGCAGGAGGAGGAGGAGGAGGAGGAGGAGGAGGAGGAGGAGGAGGAGGAGGAGGAATTGTTTTCCCAATAATCTGAGTGATCAAGGAGATGGATTCTCTCCTAGAATCTCCAGGAAGCAGTGCCAGCCTATTGATACCTTGATTACAGCCTCAAGAGACTGTGTCAGATTTCTGACCTACAGAGCTCCAAGATAAATTAATCAGTTTATTCTCCACCACTAAGATAAACCTTTTAATGGTGTAGTTTACACTGCTAAATTTGTGACACGAGAAATAAAAACTAATGGGTATGTAATATGTCTTATTACCCTTTGGGCATCTGGAAGATGTTTAGTAATATCTGTTGGTAATGATTATTTTTTGTCTTCATTTTTATTTATCAGTCATACTAGAAGTTGCTTGTCACTTCTCTCTTTTTTTTTTTTATTTAAGAGGAAAAAGAGAAAAACACAAAACAAACCAAAGCGGCGTAAGGGTACACGCAATACAGAACTGCAAAACAAAACAAAACAAAACAAAACAAAACAAAACAAAACAAAAAAAACATAACAGTAAGAAATTACCTGCTAGTAGATTACACACTATCTTCTTGAAAATAGTTCCTCAAATCACAGTATCAAAGAACACAAGGTGGACATTCAAACAGGGAGACTGCAAACAGCTGTGTTCAATGTTCCAAAAACATTGATAAAGTCAGCTATTTAACACCCCCAAACACACTTGCTGTTATATCCGTTAGAGCTCTTTTTCTTTTTTTTTTTTCCCTCTCTTTTTTACAACAAAATTTACACATCTTGGATTTTATTACTCCTTAGTGCTTATTACTTTCTTTGGGGGGGGGGGGAGAATACAGTCAAATATGGCAAAACAAAGCTGTCAGTCAATACCAAGGATAGACATAGCACATGGTGTAGAACAGAGTACAAGTTTATCAACAATGGTTACCAACGTTGTCCCTTGTTTCCTTAAAAAGAATTGTCTATCTTATTAGATATTATAAAGTTGGACAAAACAGTAGAGAACAAGACCAATAAAACTTAGGCATTGTAAACATTACAGGACTTCCAAAGAAGACAATAGTCAAACCAGAATGGGTATCTTAGTGAATCTTATTGTCTTCAAAGTAGTTGCCTATGTCTTCAAACTTGATACTATCATATAGAATGGAACATCATCTAATCAGTCAAAACAAGATCGTGGGAGTACTACAGGACTTCAAAACAAGTTACTAGGAAATCGAAAAGAGTTACTATTTATATATCCTAATTTTTTTGAATTTTTTCTTTAATTAAGACAAACATAAGAAATGACTAAATAATTTTTTTTGAAACAATAAGGGGGAGATTGAGATAAAACAGGACATAACAATATTTGTCACTTCTCTTGACCTTTTGAATAAACAACTTTGCTTTATTTTTCTATTGTTTTTCTGTTTTCAATTTCATTTATTTCTGTTCTTTATTTTATCTTCAGTTTTAGTTTATTTTGCTTTTTTCTTTAGGGTTTTGGAGTAGAGACTCGGATTATTAACTTGAAATCTTGGCTCATTTATTACACATCAGGAACATTTGGTGTTAACTCTGTCCAGTGTGCGCTTTAGCTGTGCCCCACCCCCTGGACACGCTAAAATTTAGTGTTTATTTGGTTCAGTGTGTTTTTCAATTTCCCTTGAGGTTTTTCTTTGATCTATGGATTATTTAGCACTGTGTTTTTATTTCCAGCTGTTTGGAGATTCTTTTTGTTATCTTTCCATTATCAATTTTTGGTTTGATTCCATTGTGGTTGAAAAACTAGTTCTTTATGATTTCCATCCTTTTAAATTTGTTAAAATCTGTTTTATGACTCAGGCTGTGGTGGTTTGTGTCCTGTGAATGTTTATAAAGTATAGTACTTTGCTACTGTTGGATGGAGTGTTCTATAAAAATCAATGTTGTTACATGAAGAGTGTAATCATTGTGTTCTGCAAACATGTAATAAAATTTAAAATTAAAAAATAAAAAAGTGATTGCTATTGTTTGATCATGTTTTTGAGTTTTTCTATCTTTACTGATTTTCTGTCTTGTTCTGGATGTTGAATTCTCCAGGTAATGTTATGAAGTTATCTGTTTGTCCTATCATTGGCAACTCTGTTTGGTGCATATTCATTTAGGATTCCCATATCTTTGGTGGATTGACATTTTTTTTAAAAAAATTTTCTTCTTTTTATCGATACCAGGGATCAAACTCACGACCACCTGCTTGCAAGGCAGGTTCTTATGCTGCTGAGCTAAATCCCTAGCCCCAGTGGACTGACCTTTTTAACATTATGTCTGGTTTACTTCACTTAACATTATGGCCCTAAGGGACATCCATTTCCTTGCAATTGACTCGTTTGTCTTTCTTTATGACAGAGTAGTACTCCATTGCGTATTGATAGCACATTTTCTTTATTCATCTGTTTATGTATACACAGGCTGCTCTCAAGATTTAACTATTATTACTTGTGCTGCTATAAACATGGGGGTGTGCATACATCACTGCACTTTGATGTCTTTCACTTCATTGGGAGGATACTTAGAAGAGGAATAACTGGGTCAAATGGAAATTTTAGTTTCAGTTTTTTGAGGAATCTCCCTTCTGATATAAAAAAATGGTTGTATTAGTTTACATTCTTACCAACTGTGCAGAATGGGTTATTTTTACCCAGAGCCTCACCAACATACATAATTATTTGATTTCTTGATGACAGTCATTCTTTCTGGGGTAAGATGGAATCTTAGTGTTATTTTAATTATAGCCCCTGATGTTGATGATGATTTCTTCATATATTTATTGGACATTTATACTTCTATGAAGTGCCTATTTAAGTTGCTTGTGTATTTTTTGAGTGGGTCTTTTATTTTGGGTGGTTTAATTATTTCTTTGAGTTCTAGATGTTATATGTTCTAGATATTAGTCTGCTCTCTGATCAATAGCTGGGAAAATTTTTTCCACTCTGTAGATTTTTACTGTTTATTTCTTTTTGTGTGAAGAACTATTTTAATTTGATATAATTCCACTTGTTGATCTTTGGTACTGCTTCCTGTGCAGCTGGGATTCTCAGTTCAGAAAGTCTTTGCTTATCCCTATTATTTCAAGAGTTTTGACTGTTTTCCACCCCAGCATGTTTGTTTCTCTGTTAACACTTAGGTCATTGATCATTTTGATTTTAGTGTAGTACATGGTGAAAGATACAGGTCTAGACTCAAACTTCTGCATGTGGATAGGCACGTTTCTGAACACCATTTAATAAAGAGGCTGTCTTTCCTCCAGTATATGTTTTTACTAAAGATCAAATAATTGAATGTCCTTGGGGTTGTTTCTGAAGTCTCTGTTTTGTTCCATTGATCCGTATGTCTGTTTCTGTGCCAACCATACTGTTTTATTTTTCACAACAATTTCATAATGTAACTTCAGATCTGGGATTGTGATGCCTCCTGCTTTGCTCTTTTTACCCAGGACTGTTTTTGTTATTCTGGGTCTCTTCTGCTTCCATATAAATTTTAGTTTTATTTTCTCTAATTCTGTGAAGATTGGTGTTGGAATTTTAATTGGGTATCACTATATATATATATATATATATATATATATATATATTTGGAAAGTATGGTCATTTTTACTATATTGGTTCTGCCTATCCAGGAACAGGAGATATCTTTCCACTTTCTGATGTTGTCTTCAATTCATTTTTTAAAAGAGTGCTTTAGCTTTCTCTGTAGAGGTTTTTCACTTCCTTAGTAAGGTTAATTCCTAAGTATTTAACTTTTCTTGAAGCCATAGTGAATATTATTTTTTCCTAATTGTATCTTTGAAAGTATGTTCTTATCATTGGCCACTACAGTGTGCTCCTGGCTTATCTTGTATATTTTCTGCAGTTCCAGAATCAGCCATGTTGCTCTGGAACCCTGGTCCCTTTCACTGAACAACAAAATTAAAAAACCAAAATCAATGCATAAAATTACTTGGATGTCATTCCTTCTAGTTCATCTCAACTGACAGAGCAAGTAAATTAATGTGCATGTGTTAATCTGTGCATATATGAACACCATAAACCTTTCAGGTATATCCACATATATCTGCATGAAGCTGCGTCTCAATCTCTAACCCATCATCACATGGCCCATGCTAGCCTTGCTTCTCTGTAACCTTTCATTCTAACAGCAAGAAACTTGCCTCCCACCATCTGCTATTCATTTACTTAATTGTTCACTTGTTTACATGTATAGTTATTTTAAGAGTTCTTAACATACCCCAAGGGAAACAACTTTATTAACTAGAACACAGTGGTTGTATTCTAGTTTGTTTTACCTCCAGGCTTATAGATTTAGCTCAATTACAAAGTAATTCAGGTCAGTTCCTCCCTAACTCGTTCTCAGGTCAGTTGAATTATTTCACATATTAACAGCACCGTTAGATTCGCTGGTTGCTTTCTACTCTGAGATTCTTCTCACAGGATAAATGAATTTTTAAAAATGTGCATACATTGTCAGGGCTGAACTCCCAGTTGAAGGACTAAAAGTTTTGTATGTAAGGAAGAAGGGTGGCTGTGGATTTTGGAGGACCAGAGTGGCCTGTAGCTACAGATGTTTGCCCACCGGTATTTTCTCTTTGCTTTCTGTCACCTCATATTCTTGTTTCTCAGATTTTCTGGTTTTCCTCTCTCTGATACCTCTTGCATTCAGTACATTCTTAGACATGTGATGTGCTCTGACCAATGACATGTGGATATTTGCAGGCTGATGATTTTGCAGCTAGTGTGAGAATTTCTTCTTTATTTCCTTGTTACAGGAGTGAAATGGTGATACTCTGTTGGCCTTTGTTGTTGAGGGAAACAACATATGGCAGGGCTGCAGCTCTTATGGAAAGTCACTGGGATTTCAGGTCTTTGGTTACTGAGGCAAAACTCAGTTTTTAAAGTAATATATCCCCCCTTTTTTTGTCTTATTGAGACTGGGTCTCACTACACAGTTCAGGCTGGCCTTGAGCTCACTTTGTAGCTCAGGCTGGTCTCAAACTTGCAATGATCCTTCTGCCTCAGCCTCCCGAGTGCTGGGATTACAGGAGTGCACCGCCAAGCCTGGCTAGCAATATACCCTTTTTACTTGATATTAAAGTGATATTTTCAACTTGCTCATCAATCTTCTATGAGCTGGGAGGCTGGTCTCTGTTGCTTGCACTCACCAAACTTCCTTTTCTTTCTGGCTTCCAGTTGGGTTCTGTCCATGGGAGTTACCGGAGAAGGGAAGAGAGAACTCAGGATATTTTTCCCCAGTGTTTTCCATGCCAGTTGTGGGTTGGAGATGATTGTGTTTCTTCTCTATCTGTAAAGATTTCAGTGATCCGGTAACTACATTTTCCTCTTGCTCATTAGACTCAGAGATACTGCCCTTCTGTTTTTCACTTTAGGTCAAATCTTGTCAGTCAACATCTTCTTTAACTTCTCATTTTATTAAACTTTTTAGTTACTCTCTGTGTTAGCTGCCTTTCTGTTACTATAACAAACACCTGAGCAAATAAACCTATAAAGAGGAAAGGTTTGTTTTGGTTGTGACTTTGGCTTAGTTCTGTGTTTCTCAAAATTGCTGTGTGTGTGGAAGGTGATTGGATTATGGGTGCTATGTTCCTCGGTGGGCTCATCCAGTGATGGGTTCAGTAGCTGAGTGTGCTGTTAAGAGGTGGGCTTTGGTCAGACAGGGCTCACTGGGGACATGACCTGGAAGGGTGTGTTCTTGTCCTTGGCTCCTCCATTCTCTGCTTCCTGGCTGTCATGGACTGACCCGCTTTCTTTTGCCACCCTACCAAAAACTGAAACCACAAGGAAAAATAAGCCTCTTCTCCTTTAAAGTGGAGAAAGAGAGAGAGAGAGAGATTGAGAGAGAGAGAGAGAGAGAGGGGCTGGGAGTGCCATATTGTTTTTAAAGGTGCATTCCAGGGCCCTAACTACCTCCCCTGTCTCTTTAGGTTTCCTCCACCTCCCATAGCAGCGTGGGTTGGCAGCCAACCTTTAACACGTGAGCCTTTGTGGAGGGTTCAAGATCCAAAGTATCGGGACTTCCAGGAAGATGATGGAGTGGTAAACCGCAGAGAAAGTGCTTTTCTGAGACTTTCTTTCCAGACCCTGGAACAGCAATGCCAGGGAGAGACAAGGAGGCAAGTGCCTCCTCTGGACCCAGAAAGGACCTGAAGTGAGAACTGAAGATCCCAAGTACGGCATCTCCTGTCTTTCTTTTTCACTTTTTTTTATTATTTTGAAAGTAGTGAAATACAACAGAACAACACAGAATAAAGCCAGCTGAGACCATGTAGTGAAATTGGTACAGAACTTCACAGCAGGTTAGCGGGATAACAGTAATAGGTATCACAGTATATTTCATTATCTTTACAATAGTTGTTCTTTCAGTCATGTATATCAAAATAAAATGAAATACAGAACATCATAGAACTTATCAAAACAGAATATTGAATAGAGCAGTACCATCAGAATAAAGCAAAATAATAATAAAAATATTTTCCTTCAAAGAGACAGTAGAAGGAAGTCCCCCTTATTTGCTATGGTCAACCTCCCAGGAGATGCTCAGATTTCTGGTTCCCATTTGCTAATGGGGGGGTATAAGGGGGGTAGGGGAAGTGGGATGTTTGACTCTAAGCCATGCACCAGTAGGCTCACTATTACTTAACAGGGAGGCAGGCTGGTTGTTTGATTTCCCAGGGTCCTAAGTTCCAACATGGTGTGGATCTCAGGAGACACTGCTGGTTCTCCTCCTGGAAGGGCTACAATCTGCCACCCTGCCTCCACTTACCAGGGAGGGGAGGTGCTGGCTTGGCTTCCCAGAGTCCTAAGTTCCAACATGGCGTGGATCTCAGGAGACACTGCTAGTTCTCCTCCTGGAAGGGCTGCAGTCTGCCACCCTGCCTGCGCTTACCAGGGCGGGGAGGTGCTGGCTTGCTTTCCCAGGGTCCTAAGTTCCAACATGGTATGGATCTCAGAAGACACTGGTGGTTCTCCCCCTGGAGGGGCTGAGCATCTCCTGTCTGCTACTCTCCACATTGCTGCAACATGGAGGAAGTAAGATCTAGCCAGCCAAGCAGTTCCCACCTTTGGGAAAGACCTTCATTTAAACAGGACTGGCAAGAGGCAGTAGCAGCAGCATCTTAGTGAATTATGGTTAATACAATATACTATCCCTTCAGAGGATATTTGATTCAGCAATCACATATTTGTCCCAAATTTGTAATTGTTTTCATGATGTCCTGAGTCTTGCAAAAAGATTCTTATCCCAAATTGTCAAGAAAGGAACTGCTGATTTGGAAACTTAATAACATACTGAAGGCCACCTCCAGGAAGCATATAGGCAGGTCTGGTCAGTGGAATTTCTCAAATGACCACCAAAGATGTCCCACCCGGCTTCCTGGAACCCGAGAGCCTGAGGAAAGACATATCCTTGCTTATGCAGTGTTCTGCACAGCTGCCCTTTGGGGAAGGAGTCATGTGGGCATATCATCACAGATAGACTGTTTTTAAAAAGCAGACAGCTTTCTCTGATTGATGGCAGAAATCAAAGAGATTTGAAGCATGAGAGGGCTTCAAAGCACCATCGCTGGCTTCAGAAAGTCTAGAAAGTTGTCATTGCATCATGCTCGGTGGACCTGGTGACCATCTGTACAAATGAATTTAGGGAAAACCGAGGAAGCTGGAGGCTGTTCGTTTGGCTAAGAGCAACTTGAAGGAAAAGGTGGACGTTGCTCTTTTGATCAGGCAACCTCTACGGTGAAGCACAGAGACTGTATTTGTGCTGCCCATGGCCACCAGTGTTCTGACTGGACCTAGAGTTGGGTTTATGCCACCTGATAGCACTGTCCTCTGTAGGGGTTGTTTTTCTTTCAGGCTGAACAGCAGGTGTCTAAGGTGACCGCACAAGTATTTGCCAGAGCACGGACCCAAAGATCACTGGCTGCAGGGTCCCATGGCCAGACTCTGCCCAGCATTTTCCTGTATGTGTAAACTGGAAGACCTAGGACAAGCCTGGACCTGTCAGCTCTCTGAACTAGATCGCTGCCCAGCTAGGAGAGAAAAACTCTGCAAGTGGATCTGTTATTCTCACCTCTAGGAGTGTGGCATTCAACAGGAAGCCAGCAGCTGCCTCACACAGCTCAACCTGCAGAAAGCGGATTGCACAAAAACCCACAAGAGACATGCTGTGCCTGCCAGCTCTCCTGGTGCCCAGCACTGCCCTGTCTATCACCTTGTCCTAGATCCTCCTCTCTGAGACCCAGAATTTTGTACCCTCCCTTGGCAATGCTCCTACCTAAACGCCTCTAGGAAACATGCTCTCACTTCTTTCTCAGGGCCAGTGGTCTTTTTGCCCTTGGCCTGACCACATCAGGTCTGCAATAAGGTCCTCGCCAGTTGCTTCAATTTTGCCTGCCTCAGTGGTCTCAGTTGAGCTTCAGTTTTCCCCAATGGGAACAACATTTCATAAACTTCATTTGGTGCAAATTATGCACCATGAATTTCAAATACTGTATTTGGGACTAAAGGTGTCGCTCAGTGGTAAGCACTTGCCTAGAATGTTCCAGATCCTGAATATAATGCTTGGAACTGAAAAAATTTTCTTGAGGAAATCTTGAAGGATATTCTGTGTTAGGACAATCTGTAGCATCTCACTTTGGTTAACAAGTAGAATTGAGTGTACATTGTGCTCTTGTGAATGGTAGTTTTTGCTGAATCTCTGAATTAGAAAAACACTAGGCTTTCTATGAGCCCCATCTAGGTCAGCTGAGCTCTGCATTTCTTTATTCAGCTGATTAAATTTCCCTTATTCTCAGGCCAAGTTGTTTCCTTATGGGGAGAATCTAAATATAATTTTAGTCAATTATCTTACTCTTGGTCCCAGTGGAGAATGAGGAATCTACATTCTGAATAATTCAAAGGTATATGGTTTTATAGATGCTGTGGGTATGTTAAAATCTGGAACTTAGCATTCTAATTTCTTTCATTCAATAGAAGTTTAAGTTATTTGTGCATGTGGCCTGTTTTGGCAGTTGCTCATTTTGAATCATTTATTCTAATTCTTGTGTGTTAGCTGATTGATGGCAGGTCTTTTAAAGATAGTATAATTAAAAAATTACTTGTATACACATGGAAACCTTGGATGGCATGCACCATGCACTTAAGGAATTGGGAAATTACAATAAAAATAAACAGAAGTATAACTATCAGCCATATCAATGAGATTTGAAACAAAGTTACTTCTCAGTTCAGCGAAAGAACATTGATGTGTTCACGCAGAAGAGGAATCTTTGCCAGGTGGCAGCCATGCATTAAAGGAAGATTGCAAAAACAGAAATGAGCCACAGCATGGTTTGATCTACTCAAAGCAGTTTGTAGTGATAAAGTATTTTCTTTTCTTTTGAAACAATAATGAAAACCATGTCACCTCTGGAGTAGTATTATTTCACTGGCCTCTCCTGCTCTCTTAAATAGTATGGGGAAGGAAAACCTTTCCTCTTGAAATATCCCATTTTGATTTTAAGCCTTTAACAACTTGCAAATGTCGGTGAAAGAACAAAGGTCTGCCCAGCAGTGCTGTCATGGAGGAAATGGATGAAGATGTAGTCATCTCCAGGGCCTTCTTCAGGATCATGATCACGCTGTTGGGCACTCACACCCTCTCTTAGGAAGGTGCCGCTGGGGGGCAGCAGGGTGCAGCTAACGTGGCCGCGTGAAGACGGACAGCAGACTTTTCCAGAGCAGGAGATAGGGATTCGAGGCTGCAGAGAGGTTGGCAGCCACTGGAAGCTGTTGGTGGCTTCTTTGTACGACTTGGAAGTATACTCACATTTTGATAACTTTTCCATTAACCCAAAATTGTTTTCACATGAGTGTGACTCAGAGGCTACCAGGTCACTTATAATTGGATGTAGGGAGCATACAAGATTAAGGAGGGGAGTATGTAAGGAGAGGCATGGAAAGGGTGCACTATCCAATAAAGTACCTTTAGGAAAAGTGATTTCCCACTGGGGAAAAAGTTAGAATCCAGTCTTCTCTCAAACACAAAATTAAATTCTGTATGAAATACATTGGGTGGCATGTGACTGTAATCATAGTAAGCACTCAGGGAGGCTAAACCAGGAGGATTGTAGGTTCAAGCCCAGCCTGGGTAACTTAATGATTCAGGAAGACTCTATCTCAAAATAAAAAATAAAACAACGGAGGCTCTGGGTTCAATCTTCAGAACCGTAAAACAAACAAACAAACAAAAAACCAAAGCCTAACTTCATAAAGTGCTAAGAGAAAATACAGAGGAATTGTTTTCATTTGTGAAGAATTACTATGCAAGACACAAAATCCAAACACCAGAGAGGAAGTGGTCGACACACCTGACCGATACAACTATAACTGAAAACCCAACAATTCTGGTTGGTGGGTGATACTAGAAACAAAGATGAAGTATAAGCCATGAACCAGAATAGATCTAACAGGAAAAAAGGCATGATCATGGTAATTACAGGATTCACACAAGTCCAGGGAACAAAAGAGACAAATAATAGGAGGGAACAAGTTCAAGTCCCAAGGAGAAAAGTCCCTGGATATTAGTGACCAATAGACACTGCAAAGATGTTCAACCTCACTAAATTAGGGAACATAAACTAGACATCAGGAAGATTCTATGTTTCACTGGTGTACATGCCAATGCTAAAGCAGAGATGCTACCTGGGGTTGGTGAGTCACAGGGAAAGTTGTTTTTCCATCCCAATGATTCTAATAATACAACTGTTTGGGTGTCACTTGGGCAATGGTTGTCAGCATCTTACAGGATGTGGAAAATCTAAAAATGAACATTTTTTTCACCATTTCCATTTTTGAACATAGCTTACATGAATGTTTGCAATGAACACAAGATGAATAAACAATAAATTATACCTCAGTTTAATACACAATAAGAGCTGGAAACAATGTGTTAACAGAAGAGCAAACAAGTTTTGGTATATAAGTAAGTATGTGTTGTAAAATGTTAAGGGACATTGCAAAACATAAATTAGATAGAATGATCCTCCCTTATCCATGAGGAATGTTTCCCAGCTCCTCCGCTGGGTGTTGGAAACCTTGGACATCAAACACCAAATGCTCATTTTTTCCTCCATACCCTGCAGTGTTGCCACACTGTACCAAAATTAATCTGTCCTTCCATGTTTTACTCTGTGGTGTCACCACCTCTGAATTCATACTTCTCTGTGTTAGGGGCCATAACTAAGTGAAATAAAGGTTACTTGAACACAAATGCTATGATATGCCAACTGTCAGTCTGATAACTGAGTTGGCTACCACGTGACTAATGGGTGGGTAATGTATATAGTGTGGGTACTCTGGAAGAGGGGACAGTTCACATCTGGGACAGGATGAACTGGGATGGTGAGATCTTTTGCTATGCACAACTCAGCCTTATGGATTATCTCAAGAATTTCCCACTTGTTGTTTTCAGACTGCGGTTGACTATGGGAAACTAAAGCTATGGAAAGTGAGGCTGTAAAGGAGTCTGTTGCCCACAAATACACTCATAAAGAAAATTTTCTAATATGTATTTGGTGAAATTCTTACTTACCTCAAAAATAGCAAGAATAACTATACACGTGAAGGCACTGGCTGATGACAAGCAGTGTGTATCTGCTGAATGAAATACAGTACACATAAATGCACAGGAAGAGTCCTGGAGGGGTGTACAGGGAGCAGCCACAGCAGATAATCCTGCAGGGAATGGCAGGGATTTGGGTGGGAGTGAAAGGAATTTACTCGCCATCCAGTATGCACTTTTCCATCATTTATATTTTATTTTGTGGTTGTTTTAAAGATGTTTTCTTCTTAGAGGAAGTGACTTCACTGCCCTAAATAAAGATGGCTTAGATACGGCAGTAATAGTCATCTTTCTGATGACCCTTTAGTGTCCTGGCGCCCATGACTTCTAAGTCCATACTGGGGTTTGTTGTTTCCATACTGGCGTTTGGGAGAGAAGCCTCCAAGATGGAAGGGCTGAGGGTGCTGGCCCCAACTGAGCATCTGCGAAGGGCCTTGTTTTCACCCGTCCATCCACTGCAATCTGGCTTTTGATCCCAAGATCCTTGAAATGGTTTCATTATGATTTCCAAAAACCTTCTTGCTACTGAATCAAATGGGCACTTCGTAGTTCTCAGGTCAGTTGCCTACTGCAGCATTATTACTGTCCATCACTCTCCTCCTTGTGAAGGTTCCCTAACGTCTATGGAATTATACACTTCTAGTGTTTTCCTCCTCTTTTCTACATTTTTTTCCGTCTCATTGCACTTACGCTCTCGTCCGGACTCTCAGATGTTTCTGATTTTTAGGATTTGTCCTTAGACTTCTTATTTGCTTTCTAAGGTCCTTCTGCATGATGCTATGTCCTCTAAAGGCTTAAATCTAATTCAAGTGTCTTATTCTGTGCCAGACTCCTTTTGAGCCAAGCCTGCGTGTCCAGCTGTACCTGGGCATCTCCACATGGCTATCCATCAATGTCTCAAAGTCACCACATTCAGAATGACACTCATCTTCTCCACACCCAGATTTACTTTCCCTGCTTAAGCCTCAGTTTTCATGACTGCCCCCATTCTCTGTCCACTCAGAAACCGGAAGTTGTTGCAGATTCTTGCTTTCCATTTGTGTCCATATTCAGTGGCATTGAAGCCCTGCCCACTCGTTGTTTCTGGTGTTTCATGAGCCCAGTCCATTCTGTGTTCTCTGTGCAAAGCCACTGTCTGGTTAGACTCACACTTCTTGGTCTGGTCCAGGGGAAGGGTTTTCTGAATCGACTTGGTGCCTCCTGCCTTTTTATTCAGGTCATTGTATCTCCATGCCTAATGCTCTGTCTCAGAACCCATTAGTAACTTTCTGTTAATTTTAGGATAAAATACAAAGCTTTTTACTACCTGGTGTTTACCTTGCCTTTTATCCTGATCTATTCGGTGCACACACAGAGATACTTGTTGTTCTTCTGATAGGCTATGTTCTTAAACCACCTATTATTAATTCAAAAGATGTAGCTTGAAATTCACTAGAAGCCTACATGCTATACCATGTTCTACTGCCATGGAGCTTATGTGTTAGCCAGGGAGAAAGAACGTAAATGTGTGGACATAGAGAGGATCATGTAATGATATATGTCATCAAGAAACTAAGAGGACCATAAAACAGTAAAGAGTCTGGAGAATGAAGGTGTCCTATTCTAGCTCAGGGGTCGTGTAATGCTTGATCTAAGGCAAGCTTATTTAAAGATGCTAGGACACGACATCCCACTGGATGAAAACAGCTGGAGAGACAGCCAGCGAAGAGGAAACCCTGAGGCACTCAACAGTTTACAGACTACAAAAACAAAGAGAGTACAAGATATATACAAGAAAAGGAACCAGAAGTAATGAGCAAAAACAGTCGTTCAATAGGGGCAATCATTAGTGGTTTCAAATGATGCAGAGAGAGAAAATTCTAAGAAAACAAATAAGGTATGTGTAACTTTAAAAAGCTTTGTCATGGAGAGAGAGAGACAAAATTCTTACTGGGATGCACTGGGGAGAGGGTGGGAAGCATAGGGTTGTTTACTGTTTGTAGGCTTTGTCAAGGAAGTGGTGGCATCACTGTGTGTCTTAGTTACTTTTATCTTTGCTGAGACAAAATACCTGACACCTAAAGTTAAAAGAGGAAAGGCTTATTTCACCTGGTGGTCTGCAAAGGTTTCAGTACATAGTTGGCTGGCTCCCAGGAAGGGTGGCATGGCAGAGGGGCATGGGAGAAACAGTTCATGGCAGGCAGCAGGCAGCAAAAGCAGCAGCCAGTTAGTGATGGGCAGTAGCCGTCCTTCTGTTACTCGTATTTTATCCAGGCTCTATCCCTTTAGGGTGGGTGGCACTCATGTGTGGGCTGTGTTTTTCAATTTCCATGCTCAGAATTATGGCAAACTAGTCAATGGACCAGTTTAGTAATCACACACTTTATCCCGGCATCACACACTTAAAGCCAGCGTCACACACTTAAAGCCTGCATTACACACTCTAGATCCAACCATCTTTGACACCCCTCCCCTCAATGACTGCATGAGGCTTTGGAGGGACATTTATATACAAGCCATAACACTGTGGATAATGTGGAAATAACGATTTATTGTAGGGAGTACTTTGCACAATTGATATAGGAACTCAGGAAGCAAAACTAGATAAGGATGGTTGGATGATCACAGATAAGTCACTAACAGGGCCAGTGGGGAGCTGTGGAAAGGGATGGACCATTGTAACATCTGGAGATGTTAGTCAGGAGAGAACTGTTCCATTGATTGAAGTTTCCACCTTCTCAGTTCCTGTACTTGACTGTTTTTCTAGTCATCCTTTAAAATTCACTGGCAAAAATGAGTCCAGATGTGTTAAGTATATGTACCTACTCCCTGAGATGAACATAAACTTCAAGCATTGCAAACATGTACTATTAAAATTTTTTTATTTAAAAAATATATATACAATAAAAGGGGGAGATTAAGATGAAAGAGGACATAACAACCCAGGTCAGAACAGAACAATTTAAGCAACACAGTGTTTCATCACAGGATAACCTGACATAACAGTAGTTACCATAGTGTCTCTTTCCTTGAAATATTTGAGTATGCCATCGAATTCTATCAAACATAACAAGACAGTGAAAAACCATTCAAGAGGGTAAAAGTATTACAGGGTATTTAAAACCAATTAACAGAAAACAAACAACAGTTTCTATATTATCTCCTTGACTATAAAAAATTTTGTTTATACTATCACATATAATAAAATCCAGTAAGATACAACATGATAAAACCGATGGAGACAGAAGAACAAAAGCTTGATGGGGTGTCAAAACAAGCTGATATTAAATCAGCAGTAGCTATCATAATGTCTTGTTTTCTTCAAAATAGCTGTTCATACCATCACAGACAATAAAATCAAACACCCCAGAATAAAACCATTCCAATTAATGAATGAAAACATTATAAGGCTTCAAAACAGTATAATGGGGAATCATGATTACCACATACTTCTATGTATTCTTACCATTTCTTACACTATACTATTAAATTTTTTAAAATTTAGAAAAAATTAAAATTTTCTGGAATATTTCCCCACAAGCCTTTCTGGAGCCTTCTAATACTTTTATCTGGACGAGGTGACGGGTCTGAGTCATTTCATGGTACCCTACACTTACTTTTATTACTGGCATAGCTTCTGATGACTGGCAGGTGTCCCCAAACATTCATGGCCTTGAATTGAGCCTTGTTTCTTCTGAGACCACTTCTTTGAGGGCACAAACTGTGCTTGTTCATATTCATTGAATGAACACATAGCTGGATAGCTGGATGGAAACATGAATAGATATGTGAGGGAATAGATGTGTAAAGAGAATGCTTTGAATAAATTCTAAAAGTTATGCACTTTTTAATTTATTTTTCATTCCTTTTACTTAAGTTAACTGACCATTTGATGTTCAGAGATTCCTTCTTCCTGCAAATTCTGGGACTCAAGAGTACAGTGAGTGAGTGCCTTTGCTTCTATGTATCCTTTGAGTCTTAGTCTGTTTCCTGTTGCTATAACAAAGTATTTGAGGCTGACGACTTACAAAATAAAGAGGTTTATTTAGCTCATGATTCTAAGGTCTGGAGGATCAGTATAGCACAGTACAGTGTCCTGATGAGAGTTCTCCAGCTGTGTCCCACATTGTAAAGCAGAAAGGGAAGTCATATATACAAAGAACCAAAGTGTGAAGTGGCCTTATTTTATAATAAGAGCTGATTCACTCAAAAGAACAAATGTATATGTATGAGAGATGATCCATTGCTCTGATACAGCGTTAATCCACTTATGAGGGCAGAGTTCCTGTGATTTAATCAGTATGTCCTATGCATCACCTTTTAAAGTTACCATCACCACAACTCTGCCACACAAGGGACCAAGCTCCTAGTCTGTGGTGGGTGAATTAGTCAACTTCCTGGCTGCAGGACACAATACCTAATACCCACAACTTAAAGGAGAAGAGGTTTAATTTCACAGTTCAGGGGATTCAGTTGATGATTGGCTGCCTCCAAGGCAGAAATGTCATGATGGAAGAGTGTGTGGAGCAAAGCTGCTTGTCTCATGGCAGCCAGAAAGCAGAGAGATAAAGGAGGAGCCGAAGAGGGCTCCCATGCACTCCCCTTTACACCTCCAAATGTACTCCCCCAGTGACACACCTCTTCCCACCAGGCCCCACCTCGGACAGTGCCTTCAGCTAAGCACTTACCAGTAGATAATCAGTGGATGAGTATAGTGCCTCCATGATCCAAACACCTTCCAAAATCCCCACATCTTAACACATGAGACTTCAGGTGGACAAACCAAATCTAAACCATTGCATTCGTAATAGTATATTTTTGGTAATTTGTGCTCTGCCATTAGCTTTCCAAATTATTTTCATGTGAAGGTCCCTGCCAACACTTTAATTGACCTCTTTGGGATATACCTTTCCTACTGTGTAGTACTGTTAAATGTTACGGTACTTGAGCTGCAAATGTATGCTGATGTTAAGGAAGCATGAGATTTGTACTTCGGGCAAATTATGGAGAGACTCATGAAAGGAGGAACCTGTAGCTTAGTGGACTTAGTGTATATATATAAGGCAAGTAAGGGCAGAGCTAAAAATGTCTCTATCCTGCTGGGAGAGGAGGTGCATCTTCAGCTTTGTCAAATAGGAACAACTATGCTTGCCTAATACTCTCTAAAGGCTGCTGTTTGCTCCCAGAGTTTCCTGATGTAATGGAGGAAACAAAGGCCCTTTGTGCGATCCAGAGGTGAGATGCCAGTTTGGCCAGGCGAAGACAAAAGGATATTTAAATAAAGTCTCCAGACATTCACTGAGCCTCAAAATTACTTCTCCAAACTTGCACATTGTGCAACATTGCAGAGCTTCAAATGTCTTTCTGTGACTGGGAACTGGCTCCAGGATGCCTATGTTGTAACTTTTCTTTTTGTCATGGGGCGGGAGTAGGGAAGGGATTAGTTGTCTTTTTTTCCCCTTCCAGAGAACTGCCAAAATAATTTTGACTCTCCCAGATGAAGTCAGTTTTAAAATTGTGGTTCTCCTGAGGTTCATTTGGAAGAAGACAGAGCGATTCTGAGAAACCAGTGGTGGGGGCTGCCAAGACGCTCCTTGTCCCTGGCTGTGGCTTCTGTTTCCCTGCATTGGGGTCAGCTTGGGAACAAAACTGCAGGCTGCAGGGTGGGGGAGTCTGGTTGAAATACTTGTCTTTGCTCATCTGAGAGCTCAGGACCGTCACTTTCATTTGCTAATTGGAAGCAGCAAATTTGCTGAGTAGAACCTAGGAAAACTGTCCTGGATTTGGGCCTGAATTAATTATTGCTGCCCCTCTTTGTGCTTTGCTTTCCAAGGGGACACCGTCCCCTCTACTGAGAGACACCTGAGAGAGCACGGGCTCAGATTATTTTCAAAGGTGTTCAGCAGTTGGAGATTGCCACAGCTTTGTGCTGTTTGTCTCCATACAGGGTCTGGAAACAGACAGGAAGGAGTCATGGCAAGGTGCTTTGGAGGACTACTTAGGGGTTATAAGAACCATATGATTTCAGAGCTGCACAGTGCCGTTAGTCAGTGGAAAGAGCAGAAGTACTGGAGTCAGACTGACCCGGAGGGCACCGGTTAGGTCAACCAGTGCGTGTCAACTTGAGACATCTGCTGGAGAGTGTATTTATACCCCTAGGGGCAAAGCAATAATTTTGAAATGGAATTTACTGTTGTTCAAGAAGAAGAGTAAGCGCCAGCGTTCTTCCTAAACACCACTTATCATGATCAGCAGGGTCAGAGAGCCTGGGTCAAGTTCTTGGCCTTACTCACATTTAGCTTCTAGTCTGAACACTCAGCTTCCAATTCAGTCACCTGTAAAACCTGGCTTTTGGGAGGAGTAACAGGATCACTGAAAAGTGCTACCTAGCAGTGTCAGCTGGCGTGGTAAGTGTGTAAATTATTATCATCTAATTCAGCGCTTTCAATTTAAGCTAAATATATCAGAGCCCCAACCAGCTGGCTGATTTGGCCAACAGTGTGGTGTTCGGCGGCAGAATTCAGGAATAGATCATCTGTCCTACCTTTTTTCACTTTACCTGCTACGATTCAGATATTTTGGTTAAGTCCTCATGAAAGAATGAAATGAATTGTTTTATTTAGCAGTATTTTTGTGATTTTCTTTTCAACATAAAAATAATGTGAAGTGAGAATGAGACATTTCCTAGGTGAGCCTTCGCAGGCTGGAGGCAGTGGTGTGGTTGGCCTGTCTAGTTTTGACATCATCTAGACACTGCTCCTGTAGACAGTCACCATTCCTGTTCCCAAGATGTTCATGGCCTCTTGGGGAAGGCAGATTAGAGATGAAATCACTCACACATCACTTAGTAAACTAGTACAGATCCAGTACATGTCTGATTATGGCAGGAACTCAATAAAAGGCAGTCATTATTTGAATGACTTGCGTGGGTCACATGGATATTGGTGAAACTGGCCAGTCACCCAAAAATGTCTCCATACAATATGACCTTTCTGGCAGACTAAAGCTGAGTGGTGAAATGAAGTCCAGAAGTTATGATGAGTAATATCTTAACTGCACACAGTTAAGATACTACAGACTAGCAGGAACTATCTCACTGAGCACAGAGGTTAAGAGCTGAGACTCCAGAATCAGGCTTTCTGAATTTATAACCAGACACTGCTGCTTCCTTACTGTGTTGTTTTGGGAAAGTTACTAATGTTCTCTAAGCTCAATTAGGTCAGTTGTACAATGAGGTAATAATAGCAACTGCTTCAAGGGCTGAGATGAGCTAATACTTTGGAAGTTTCTAGAAATATCACAGAATAAGGAAGCAATTAATGCTAGCCATTGTTATTCATAGTTTCTTTTGATCCTTGCCCTATCGAGGGATAGGCAGTGTTGGCATTACTGCTCTCATTTTGGTCACAGAACTTGCCTTAGCTAAAAAATGAAGAGCATAGTTTTCTGAGTCCTGTTTTAGTACATTTTGGTGTTTTGGACCTCTAGAGACAGGAAATATTTAGTGTGTAACTTCATGAAGGTGATATCAAACTCCAGATATGAGTGTTACGTTTCTTCCTCTCCCAGAAACATCAGATCATGCATTCTTGGGTCATGAATCCCGCAATAAGCTCCAATTTCACCCAAGATACATACACATTCTGCGCATCAACTTGTCTGTTCCCACCAGACTCAGTTATGAAACTAGCATCACAAGATTCTTCTGAATAAATGGTATTGTGGTCAAATAAATCCGGGAAACAAAGCTACAAGATTTCTGTTAAGGGATTTGTAATACACGTTAGCATACTGTAGGTTAAAAAGTCATGCAGAGGGCTTGCCAGGAAGAGGACAAGTCAGGTTGCCCAAGATCCAGCCATGTTGGAACTTGAGGAGCTGAGCAAGAAACCAACATGCCCGCCTTCCTGGTAAGTGGCGGTGGTGTGAATGAGCAGCGGTGAGCCAGGAAAAGAACCAGTCAGTGTCTCCGGTGAGCGGGCTGAGAATCAAACCTCCCATCCCACCCTCCTACCCATCCCACCCTCCTAACCCGTTAGCAACTGGAAGGTGTAGAGGACAGCTGGAGTTGATGGGAACTAAGGCACATTAAGAAACCAAATGCTTCGTATTATTGGGTTGATTATGCTGACCTGGGGCCAGAGATCTGAGCATCTTTTTGGGAGGATGACCCTATGCAATATAGCAAATATAGGAGATTTCCTTCTACCATCTCTTTGAAGGCAAATATTGTTATCACTGTTTTGCTTTGTTTTAATTAATTGAATTGCTCTATTCAATATTCTGTTTTGATAGGTTTTATGATGTTCTGTATTTGGTTTGATTTTGCTAGACCTGATTGAATGGACAACTATTGTGAAGATACTGAGATATACTATGGTACCTATTACTGTTATCCTGGTCGGTAACCTGCTGTGAAGTTCTGTACCAATTTCACTGCATTATCTCCATTGGCTTTGTTCTGTCTCATTCTGTTGTAGTTCACTACCTTAAAAAAAAATGTCATGCAGAACTTTGTGTGAGCCTAGCACTTCTTTAAATTATTTGCCCTCAAAGTTGCATTTCAATATTTTGTCTGTAATTTTCCACCAAAGTAGTTCTGAGTGCATTATATTTTGGGAAAAACTGTAGGGCTGATTTGTCTAATGTGCTGGGATTTGGATGCATATGTTTACCCACGCATCCTCATTCTGTTACAGAAATAGAATATTTCACATGTATCAGGTCTTATGGCGGGCACAGGAATACTGTAGTGAGTGAAGCAGGCACAGTCCCTGTCTTAGTTATTTTTTACTCATTGCTGAGAAAAAATACCTGAAGCCCAAGTTGGGAAAGGAAAGGTTTATTTCTTACAGTTTTTGGAGGTTTCAGTCCACACTCAGTTGGTTCCAAGGCCAGGCAGGTATGGCTGGGCCGCAGTTCATGGCACATGCAAACTGTAAGCAGGAACCAGCAAAAAGAGAGCCAGACACACCTTCTTCCTGCCATTACATCACATCCTGGCTCCACCCCTAAGGGGGTATAGCACTAACACTATCAATCCAAGCACTAGACAATGAACCATCACAAATGCACAATGCAAACTCATGAGGCCTGGGGGCCACAGACATAAACCATGACAGTTCCTGATTACACAGCAGACACTAATCAAGTGACCAAATAAATAAGCGTCCCGTTGGAAATGGATAGGAACCACGGAGAACACTGTTTTCTAATAATGTTCCATGAGGGATACAGATAGGTACTCATGAGTTGGAAACAGGTGCTGTCGCGAGATAGAGCCTTTGGGGTTAGAGAAGACGATATGTAGAGATTGGATGTGTTGTCATAAAAGAGTTGAAAGAAAGCCAGAGTTATGGACCATGAGGACAAGAATGGTGGCATCTGGGAAGAGGCTGCAGAGAGAGGGCCAGGATGAATTGACTGTTATAGAACTGTTAAGGAAAAGGTCCCGCACAAGTTCCTCCACCAAAAACTCAGGCTTCAAAAACAAAAACAAAAACAAAAATAGACTATATCAAATGAAAAAGCCTCTGCATAGACAAGGAAATAATCTTCATACGGAAAGGACTACCTACAGATTGGGAGAAATATTTGCAAATCATTTTTCATATAAGGGTTAATATCCAAGATTTAGCACAGTCTTGCAACTCAATATCAACAAAATAAATAACCTGGTTAAAAAAATGCAAAAGACTTGAATAGAAATTTCCTCACAAAGAGTATAACATGTGTACTATAAGTATGTACTAGTAAAAGAATGCAAAAAAGATACAAACATATCCCATGAATCCTTGAGAAGCTACTCAATAGCACTAATGCAAATCAAAGTCATCATGAGATATTACCTCATACCTATTATGATTTTCAGAAAGATGAGAGGTACCAATAGTTGGTGAGGATGTAGAGAAAAGAGAATGGTATTCTCTGTATATTGATAATAATTTGTATTAGTGTAGCCACTACAGAAAATAGTATGGAAGTTTCTAAAGAAATTAAAAATAAAATTACCATCTGACCCAGAAGTCTCTCTTTTAGATGTATTCCTAAAGGAAATGAAACTAGTAAAGATATCTGTACCCCATGCTCATTGCAGGATGATAGCCACCATATGGAAACAACTTAGTACCAAAAAGTTGATGAATGTTAAGGAAAATATGGTGAAGGCATACAGATACAACTGAATATTCAGTTAAAGGAGGAGACCCTGCTGTCTGATACAACAAGATGAACCTAGAAGACATTATGCTAAGTGAAATGAACCAGACCCAGGAAGAAAAAATATTATGTGAAATTCTAAAAGATGCCATATAATAGAGAAAGAAATAGTCATTACTAAGATAGGGGAATACCAGGGGAAGAAATAGAGTTATGTAGATCAATGGATACAAAGCAGAAAATATGTAGGATGAAGAAATCAAACTATCTAATACACAAATACCTAATATATTACAACAGGAAATAAAAATATCTAATATATAAATATTTAATATATTAATTATAGTTAATAATAGTATATTGTATTCAGGATTTTACTAAACAAATAAATTATAGCTACTTTTACCATGGAGTGGGGGTGAGTAACTATGTGAGTTGATGGATACATTAATTTTGTTTTATTATAATAATTTCTTATTATGTATATTTTTATAACATCATTTACACGTATATGGGGTGTTTGTTTTTCTTTTTGCCTCAGGCTCCAGTTTTGCTAGGCATGTCAATGAACAAGGTGATGATATATCAGACATGACTTTTACAAGCATTTCTCAGGCAAGGAAAAGAATAAATCTTACTGGGAAAGTAGTTACATGAATGAGGAAGAGAAGTGAACGAACACTGGAAAAAGACAAGATGAAAGGAATTTGTACATACCTTTCAATAATAACACTTAATGTTTTTAACTTTCCAATGAAGAGTTACAGATTGACAAGTTGGTTCAAAAAATAAATTTAATCTATGTGTTGTTTTCAAGAGACTCACATCTTCTGGAAAGACATACACAGACTGAAAGTGAAAATGATACTCCAAGCAGGGGGAACCTGAAGAGCAAGGAAAGATAGTTATACTTATATCTGATGAAGTTGACTTCAAACCAAAGTTAGAAAAGATCAAGGAAGTCATTGCATTTTGGTAAAGAGAGCAGTTCACCAAGAAGAGATAGCAATTGTAAAGCTATATGAACTGAATGTTAGCACACCCATTTTCATAAAACAAATAGTACTTGATATAAAAGGACAGAGAGACACTAGTACCATCATAATGGTGCACGTCAAATCGACAGAAAAACACTGGGGTTAAACTACACTACGGATCAAATCATTTAGCAGATATCTGTAAGGTGTCTGATCCAATGACAACCGATTCTTTTCAGCAATCTATTGAACTTTCTCCAAAATAGACCATATTTTAGGCCATAAAACAAGTGTTTACAATTACAGAATAATTGAAATCTCATTTATTCTAGCAGATCATAAAGAAATGAAACTAGATATCAACAGCAACATAAACTACATAAACACATGGAGATTAAATGATACACTCTTGTATGGTCAGTGGGACACAAAGGAATTGAGAAAAATAAAAAAATCCTAGAACAAATTATAATGGAAATACAATATATCAGAATCTTCAGGACACAGTGACAGCAGTCCTAAAAGGAAAGTTTTTTTTTTTTTTTATTTAAGAGGAAAAAGAGAAAAACACAAAACAAACCAAAGCGGTGTAAGGGTACACGCAATACAGAACTACAAAACAAAACAAAACAAAACAAAACAAAACAAAACAAAAAACCATAACAGTAAGAAATTACCTGCTAGTAGATTACACACTATTTTCTTGAAAATAGTTCCTCAAATCACAGTATCAAAGAACACAAGGTGGACATTCAAACAGGGAGACTGCAAACAGCTGTGTTCAATGTTCCAAAAACATTGATAAAGTCAGCTATTTAACACCCCCAAACACACTTGCTGTTATATCCGTTAGAGCTCCTTTTCTTTTTTTTTTTTCCCTCTCTTTTTTACAACAAAATTTACACCTCTTGGATTTTATTACTCCTTAGTGCTTATTACTTTCTTTGGGGGGGGGAAGAATACAGTCAAATATGGCAAAACAAAGCTGTCAGTCAATACCAAGGATAGACGTAGCACATGGTGTAGAACAGAGTACAAGTTTATCAACAATGGTTATCAACGTTGTCCCTTGTTTCCTTAAAAAGAATTGTCTATCTTATTAGATATTATAAAGTTGGACAAAACAGTAGAGAACAAGACCAATAAAACTTAGGCGTTGTAAACATTACAGGACTTCCAAAGAAGACAATAGTCAAACCAGAATGGGTATCTTAGTGAATCTTATTGTCTTCAAAGTAGTTGCCTATGTCTTCAAACTTGATACTATCATATAGAATGGAACATCATCTAATCAGTCAAAACAAGATCGTGGGAGTACTACAGGACTTCAAAACAAGTTACTAGGAAATCGAAAAGAGTTACTATTTATATATCCTAATTTTTTTGAATTTTTTCTTTAATTAAGACAAACATAAGAAATGACTAAATAATTTTTTTTGAAACAATAAGGGGGAGATTGAGATAAAACAGGACATAACAATATAACAATAGAGGTCACAGCATGACTGTTTCAATAACCTAGTACTTCACCACCTTATAACCTGACTTAATAGTAGTTACCATAGTGTCTTTTTCTTTGAAATATTTGGGTAAAACTTCATATACTCTAGCTTCAAATATTTTCATATCAAGAAGCCCAGAATAAAGCCTTTCTAATTAATGAGTGAAAACTTTATAAGGCTTCAAGGCCACCTAATGGGGAATCATGATTACCACATATTTTTATATATTTGAATCATTACTTACATTAGGGAAACTATTCAGTATTCACACATGCGAGATTGATTTATTTCACTTATGAGTATGGTCTCAAGCTGTGCCCATTTATTGATAAATATCTCAATGTGATCCTTCTTTATAGCTGAATAATACTCCATTGTATAGAAATACCACAACTTTTTTATCCATTCCTCAGTTGATGGGCACTTGGGTTGTTTCCAAGATCTGGCGATTACAAATTGTGCTGCTATAAACATAGGTGCACATATATCACTGTGGTATGATGCTTTCAGTTCTTCTGGGAATATGCCTAGAAGTGGAATAGCTGGAATAAATGGGATTTCCAGTCCCAACTTTTTGAGAAATCTCCAGACAGATCTCCACAAAGGCTGTACCAGTCTACACTCCCACCAGCAGTGCAGGAGAGTTCCTTTTTCCCCACAGCCTCTCCAGCATTTGTTGTCGGTTTTCTTGATCCTGGCCATTCTTTCAGGAGTGAGATGGTTTCTCAGTGTGGTTTTAATTTGCATTTCTCTAATGACCAATGATGATGAGCATTTTTTCATGTATTTATTTGCCATTTGCATTTCTTCATCTGAGAATTGCATATTCATCTCAGATGCCCATTTTTGGATTGGATCTTTGAATTTCAGAGGTCTGAGTTTCTTTAATTCTTTATATGTTTTAGACAAGAGGCCCTTGTCTGAGAGAGAGTTCACTAAAATCTTTTCCCAGTTTGTGGGTTTTCTTTTCACTATGCTGGAGATTTCTTTTGACATGCAGAAACTTTTTAATAAGAAGTGGTCCCAGTTATTGATTCTGGGAAGTATTTCCCGTGCGGTTTGAGTCCTGTTCATGAATTCTTTACCTACTCCTATGTCTCCAAGGTTTCTACCTATTTTGTCTTCCAATAGATTTAGTGTTTCTGTTTTAATATTCAGATCTTTGACCCATTTAGATTTTAATTTAGTACATGGTGATAGACATGGGTCTAGCTTTAGTTTTCGGCAAATGGAGAGCCAGTTTTTCCAGCACCATTTATTAAAGAGACTGTCGTTCTTCCAGTGAACCTGCTTGGCTCCTTTATCAAAAATAAGGTGGTTGAGTGTGTTCGTAGTTGTGGTTGTATCTTCTAATCTATTCCACTGATCTTCAGCTCTGTTTTGATTCCAATACCATGTTGATTTTACTACTGTTGCTTTGTAGTATAACTTCAAGTCAGGGATTGTGATGCCTCCTGCTTTGTCTTTGCTGCTTAGAATTGCCTTTGCGATTCTAGGTCTCTTCTGGTTCCAGATGAAATTTAGGAGTGATTTCTCTAGATCTATAAGGTATGTTGATGGTATTTCTATTGGGATTGCATTGAATCTGTATAACAGTTTTGGGAGAATGGCCATTTTCACAATGTTTGTTCTTCCTATCCATGAGCAAGGGATGTCTTTCCATTTTCTGAGATCATCTTCAATTTCCTTTTTCAGTGTATTATAATTTTCACTGTATAAGTCTTTCACTTCTTTCGTAAGAGTAATTCCTAAATATTTCATTTTTTTGCTTGCTAATGTGAATAGTCCAGTTTCTCTTATTTCCCTCTCTGTAATTTTGTTGTTCGTGTATAGGAATGCTATTGATTTCTGAGTATTGATTTTGTATCCAGCCACATTACTGAATTTATTTATTGTATCTAAGAGTATTTCAATGGAGTTTAGGGGGTCTTCTATGTAGAGTATCATGTCATCTGCAAACAATGATAATTTAACTTCTTCTTTTCCTATCTTTACCCCTTTTATTTCTCTTTCTTGCCTAATTGCTCTGGCTAGTACTTCCAGTACTATATTAAATAGGAGTGGTGATAAAGGACATCCTTGTCTTGTACCCGATTTTAAAGTAAAGGCTTTCAATTTTTGGCCATTTAGTATGATGCTGGCTGTTGGTTTGTCATAAATGGCCTTTATTATATTGAGGTAAAGACCATTTATTCCAATTTTCTGTAAAGTTCTTATCATGAATAAGTGTTGGACCTTATCGAAGGCTTTTTCTGCATCTATAGAGATGATCATGTGATTCTTATTTTTGGCTTTATTGATATGGTGGATTACATTTATTGATTTGCGTATGTTGAACCATCCTTGCATTCCTGGGATGAATCCCACCTGGTCATGGTGTATAATCTTCTTGATGATTTGCTGGATCCTATTTGCCAATATTTTATTGAGGATTTTTGCATCTGTGTTCATTAGGGAGATCGGTCTATAGTTCTCTTTTATAGTTGGGTCTTTCTCAGGTTTTGGTACTAGAGTAATATTTGCTTCCAGGAATGACTTAGGAAGGATTGCTTCCCTTTCAATTTCATTGAATAGTTTGAGGAGTGTCGGCATTAGGTCTTCTTTATATTTCTTGTAGAATTCTGCAGTGAATCCATCTGGGCCTGGGCTCTTCTTGGTGGGCAAGGACCCAATTACATTCTCAATTTCATTAGCAGAGATTGGGTTATTCAACAGTTTTATATCCTCTTGATCTAGCTTTGGTACTTCATATGCTTCTAAGAATCTGTCTATTTCTTCTGTGTTATCAAACTTTTGAGAGTAGAGGTTTTCGAAATGGGTGTTGATGATCCTCTGTATTTCTATTGGGTCTGTAGTGATTTCTCCTTTTTCATTTCTTATTGCATGAATTTGAGCTTTTTCTTTCCTTTTTTTAATAAGGTTGGCTAGGGGCTTATCGATTTTATTTATTCTTTCAAAGAACCAACTCTTTAATTCGTTGATTCTTTGGATTGTTTTCTTAGTCTCTATTGCATTGATTTCTGCTCTGATTCTTATAATTTCCTCTCTTCTTTTGGCTTTGGGCTTGACTTGCTCTTCTTTTTCTAGCTGTTTGAGGTGTAGCATCAAGTTATTTACTTGTATTCGTTCTGTTTTCCTGATGTGGGAACTCAGTGCAATAAATTTTCCTCTCAGAACGGCTTTCATTGCATCCCACAGATTCCGGTAAGTTGTATCTGCATTTTCATTTTCTTTTAGGTATTGTTTAATTTCTTCTTTAATTTCTTCTGTGACCCACTGATTACTCAAGAGTGTGTTATTTAGTTTCCATGTGTTTGCGGAATTTTTGCAGTATCCTTTGTCATTAATTTCTAATTTCAGAGCGCTATGATCCGATAATATGCAAGGGATGATTTCAACTCTTTTGCATTTGCTTAAATATGTTCTGTGAGCTAATATATGGTCTATTTTAGAAAATGATCCATGTACTGCTGAGAAGAATGTGTATTCTGATGTTGTTGGGTAGAACATTCTGTATATGTCTATCAAACCCATTTGTTCACAGGTGTGATTCAGTTCTGTTATTTCTTTGCTCATTTTCTGTCTGGTTGATCTGTCCCTTGGTGTCAGTGGTGTATTAAGGTCTCCTGTTACAATTGTGTTACTGATAATTTGAGTTTTCATTTCTGTTAATAATTGTTTTATATAACTGGGTGCTCTGGAGTTTGGTGCGTATATATTTAAGATAGTTATCTCTTCCTCTTGGAGTTTTCCCCTTACGAGTATGTAGTGACCTTCTTTGTCCTTTATGGTCATTGTTGGTTTAAAGTTCACGTTGTCTGCAAACAGAATGGCTACTCCTGCCTTTTTTTGGATTCCTGCTGCATGAAGAATTGTTTTCCATCCTTTGACTTTCAGTCTGTGAGTATCTTTCTGGGTTAGATGGGTTTCCTGTAAACAGCATATGGTTGGATTTTGTTTCTTGATCCATTCTGCTAGTCTGTTTCTTTTGATTGGTGCATTGAGACCATTTACATTAATGGTTATTACTGTTAAATGCTGGTTAATTGTAGGAATGTTATCTCTCTGCTGTTGCATCTTTATCTTTCGGTTCTGTTTAATTATTTGCTTTGCTTAGTGGTTTTTTCCTTTGTGTATCTAAACTGTCTTTCAATATTTTTTGCAGGGTTGGTTTGGTGTTCATGAAGTTCTTCAGCTGTTCTTTGTCATGGAAGTATCGTATTGCACCATCTATTTTGAATGATAGTTTTGCAGGATATATCAGTCTTGGTTGGAAATCATTTTGCTTTAGGATCTGGAATACTTCACTCCATGCTCTTCTTGACTTTATCGTTTGTGCTGAGAAGTCTGCTGTGATTCTGATAGGTTTTCCTTTATAAGTGATTTGTCTTTTCTCTCTGACAGCTTTTAATAATCTATTCTTGTGTTGGATTTCTGGGATGGTGACTATTATATGTCTGGGTGTAGTTTTATTTTGGTTATGACTGTTTGGAGTTCTATATGCTTCACTGATCCTGATGTCAGTTTCTGATCTCATGCTTGGGAAATTTTCAGCTATTACTTCTCTAAATATCCTCCTGACATCCTTCATGTTGTCTCCCTCTCTTTCATTAATCCCTATCATTCTTATGTTATTGTTCTTTGCATTGTCTTGCAGTTGTTGAATTGTTGTTTCCTGGTTCCTTGTTATTTTCAAAAGATCTTTCCTTTCCTGTTCACTAGCTGCAATCCTGTCTTCAAGGTCTGAAATTCTATCTTCACTTTCATTAAGGCGGTTTTTACAACTTTCAGTGGAGTTTTTTATTTCCTGTATATCTCTGTGCATCTGCATTATGTATTCTGTTTGTTTCTTATATTGCTCGTCTAGGGATTCTATCTTTTTGTTTAGTTCCTCCAATTTTTTATCTGTGTTTTCTTTAGATATATTTAGAATCTCTTTCATTTCTTTTATCATTTCTTCTTTTATCTGGGAGATTATTTCGAGTTTGGATTTCTTTAAAGCTTCCTGGAGTTGCTTGTCAATTTCAGTGGCTATTGTGTCCGATATATGAGGTGGATGGGATATATTTTCTTCTATATACATCGCTCCTAGGGTTTCTTGAGATGGGCTGGAGGTTTGAGGTTGTAATTTGGTCTTTCGTTTTGTCATTTTCCTATATTTCTGTGTTTTAAGTGTTACTTGAAAGCTTCCTCAGGATCTGTTGAAAATCCCCTTCTATGTTTGGAGCTACTGGGACTCTGGCGCCGCGCTACTCCAAGCCATTAGGCCTACAGAACCAGTGGCCCTCCTCTGCCTGCTCAGAACTCCGCAGTTCCAGACAAGCTGGGCCTCAGGGACACTGTGCGCCCACCTGCCCCTTGGAAGCTCCACAGTTCTTCAATCGCAGCCGGGTTAGGGTACTCACCACAGGCCGCAGTGCTTCAGGAACCTGTGGACCCTCCCTGGTTGCAGAGATATCCACAGTCCTCCAGACACATGGAGAGGCCAGTGAGGGCACCCCAGATCTGCCCAGCTCCTCCTCTGCAGACCTGTGGCCAGGCGCGGCAGCTAAACAGGCTGGGCTAGGCTGGTAGTGTGGGCCAGCCCACCTATTGGGAGCTCAGCAGGTCTCCAAATGAAGCCGGGAATGGGGAGGCTGATGTGGAAGCCTTAAACCCACCTCTCTCCTTCACTGCACCTGGAAGCCTGAGGGAACTCCAGCAGTCTGGGCGCAGAAATCCAGAGTCCTCCAGACACGCAGAGAGGCCAGTGAGGGCACCCCAGATCTGCCCAGCTCCTCCTCTGCAGACCTGTGGCCAGGCGCGGCAGCTAAACAGGCTGGGCTAGGCTGGTAGTGTGGGCCAGCCCACCTATTGGGAGCTCAGCAGGTCTCCAAATGAAGCCGGGAATGGGGAGGCTGATGTGGAAGCCTTAAACCCACCTCTCTCCTTCACTGCACCTGGAAGCCTGAGGGAACTCCAGCAGTCTGGGCGCAGAAATCCAGAGTCCTCCAGACACGCAGAGAGGCCAGTGAGGGCACCCCAGATCTGTCCAGCTCCTCCTCTGCCAAAAGGAAAGTTTTTACCTATGAATGTTTACCATAGAAAAATAATGATCCTAAATAAACACATGATGTATACAAAGGGCCTAGAAAAACAGGAATAAACCAAACCCCAAATTAGAAGAGAGAAATAGTTCTGTCTCAATGAAATTAAGTAAAAAAATGCAGATATTACTGAACCTAAGTTGGTTCTTTGAAAATATAAACATGACTGATAAAGCTGTAGCCAAACTTAGCAAAAAAAAAAAAAAAAAAAAAAAAAAAAAAAAAAAAAAAGAGGAGGCCCAAATTAATACAATTAGAAATGAAAAAGGCAAATATATAACAGACACCACTGAAATCAAGAGGATTGTTAGAAATCACCTTAAAAATTTATCATCTGATAAATTGGAGAATCTAGAACAAATGGATACATTTCTAAATATGTATGAGCTCCCAAAATTAAACTAAGAAGATGCAAAAACCTAAACAGACCAATAACAAACAATGAAGTTGGTGCAGCAGTAAAATTCCCTTAACCAAGAAAAACTCAGGACCCATTGGGTCACAGTTGGTTTTTACTAGGTCATTAGAGAAGAACTAACAACAGTGCTCCTCAAACTTTCTCATGCATAGAAAGGAAAGGAGTGCTCCCAAGTTCACTCTAGGAATCTAATATTACCCTGAGATCAAAATCACGTAAGGACTAAAATCAAACCAAAACAAACCAAAGCAAGATAAAACAAAACAACCCACAAAATAACAAAAACAAAAAACTACAGCTTCATATCTTTGATAAAAATAGATACAAAATCCTCAACAATATTCTTGCAAGGAGAATCAAGCAATACATTAAAAAGATCAGTCACCAAGTAAGTTTCATCCCATGGATGCAAGAATGTTTCAAGATACATAAATCAGTAAGTGTAATACACCAATAACTAGAATCATGATAAAAATCACATGATTATCTCAACAGAGGCAGAAAAAGCCTTTAACAAAATCCAACACCCCATCGTGATAAAAACTGTGCTAGAAACAGGCATAGAAGAATCTTACCTGACACCAATAAAAGCAGTTCCTCTGGCTTGTGTCTGTATTTCCCACAAAGCCTGTGTAGTCTTAGGTGGGGCTTTTTCAGAGGTGGCTGCCTTCTGTCTTCTGCCTGACATGAACAGTTTCTCCTGTCTAATGCTCTACTGCTTTGGAGCCAGTACTGAAACCAGCACTGAACTGAAACCTCTACAAACTATGAGCTAAATAAATCTTTTTTTTTTTTTTTTTTAAGGTTTGGGTGTCCAGCGTTTTGTCTCAGCAATGAGAAAAGAACCGTATATGACAAACTCACAACTAACTTCATAGTAAGTGGGGAACAACTGAAAGCCTTTTCTCTGTATATGGAAATGGGACAAGGATGCCCACTCTCACCACAGTTCAGCATCGTACTCAAACGTTAGCCAGGGCACCCAGGTAAGGGAAAGGAATAAACGATACCAAATAGAAAAGGAGGAAGTCAAATTATTCACACTTGCAAGTGATATGATTCTTTGGCATTGGCTGGTAGCTGAATACTGTAGAAGGTGAGGTTGTCTATGGCAGGTTCTCAACTCTGGTTGCACATTGTAATCTCTCAGGAAGCATTTTTTTCCCAGGAAGCTTTTAAAGGTTCCTAATATACAGGAACCACTCCAGACCAATTAAATCTGTCTTTTAAGAGGTGTGGTCTAAGCATAGTTATTTTAAAAAAGCTCCTCAAAGACTTCTATTTCATGGAAGATACAATTGATGTATTGTTTCTGTAACTACAATTAAAATCTTGGACAGTGTATATGTGACAAACTTGAGAAGGCTCTGATAGGATAGAGAGAAAGACAGAAAGTACGGGGACCTTTGAACTCAAGGGCAGCATGGTGCTAGTTCCATGGATTTTTCTTTTTGCATCATGCATTCAAGGCTTGGAGCTAAAGAAGGCAGAAACCTAGAAATGGCCATAGATGTTGAAAAATAAAAAGCTTCACAACTTGACCTCATTTATCCAGATGAAACAGGGAAGGGACAGAAAGCAGGGCAAAATATTTTGATACAATAACTGATATACAGGTGAGGAGCTGCAGAAATACAGTGGCTCTATCCATGTCCAAACCAGAGATGCCCAAGTGGCGAGCCTAGACTCCTACCCTCATGAAGGTACGAAGCACTTATAACATTATTGCCAGCCTGATGTCTGGGAAATTATATAGGTAGGTAAGCGAGGAACTCAGCTCCTTTCCTGGAAAAGAGAGGGAGAGAGAGAGACAGAGAGACAGAGAGAGAAAGAGAGAGAGACAGAGAGACAGAGAGACAGACAGAGAGACAGAGAGAGACAGAGACAGAGACAGAGACAGAGAGACAGAGAGAGACAGAGAGAGAGACAGACACACACAGACAGAGAGAGAGAGAGAAGGAGAGAGAGAGAGAGAGAGAGAGAGAGAGAGAGAGAGAGAGAGAGAGAGTTGGACCACATGCCTAATACTCCAGGATTTTGAGGAGTTGTCCAATGGATAAGCTCTGGTCAGTCTTAGAACATTGATGTTACCTGGATTACTCTAAATGCCTGGTTCCAGTGAGAACAAAGACAGGGCTTAGTATGGAGATTTAAGAAGCCACCAGAATCTCTAGATGTATTGATTAATGAAGGTCACCTTCTGAACAAGGCCAGTTCATAAAGTTGGGTGAGATAGATGTTTTATCTAATGCATAGATTCCTAAACAAAGAATCAGGAATATAAAAACCCAGGAAATATATATCAAGCAAACAGAAAGATAAATCTCTAAATATTGATCTAATAATCTGGTAAATTAAAAATAGTCACTTTAAAGATGCTCAGTGAAGTTAGGAGAAAAACTTCAACCAAGCAACAGAAAATATGAAAAAGTACCAAACAGAGCTCTTGGAGCCAAGACTTTAATAGCTGAGCTAAAAATTTCATTATCATGTCCAAATTCAGCCAAACAGCTCCACAAAATTGGAGAAAGGATCATTATACTTGGAGAAAGGATCAGCAAACTTGGAGAAAGGTGACAGACAATTGTCAAGTCAGAGGAGCAAAACACAAGGAGAATTTAAGAGTAAAGGAAGTGTAAGGAAGCTTTTAGACACCACCAAGGAGAGAAATATAGATATTATGGGAGTTATAGGAAGAGGAGAGAGAAAGAAGGAGGGAGGGAGGAGAAAGAGAGAGACAGACCCAGAGATTGAGTTTCTTTAAATAAATAATTGCCAAAAACTTTTCCAAACTGGCAAAGGAAATGGACATCCAGATTTAGGAAGCCCAACAGATCTCAAGTCAAGTGAGCCCGTATAAATTCATAGTTTCAGTTTCTGAGAGCAGAGATATCAGAGCACATCATGATCAAAAGGTAAAAAGAGGTTGAGGGGTTTAAAAGCAGACTCAATGAAACGAAAGACTGAATCATGAAACTTGAAGAAAGATTGTGGAAAATTGTCCAGGAAGAGGAGCAAAAAGGAAAACAAAAGAATGAAAATGTGTGAAGAATGACAGTTTTGAAAGCAATGCTAGAAGAGGGACTTGGCATGTACAGGGAACTTCATAAGACTGTCAGCAGATTTTTTAGCCGAAACCTTGCAGGGAGCAACCAGTGAGATGATCTATTCAAAGTGTGGAAAGGAAAAACTGCCTCACAAGAATACTATATCTAGCCAAAATACTCTTCAAAGATGAGAGAGAGAGATAGACTTTCCCAAACAAATGAAAACACTGAATTTGCTTTATAAGAAATACTAATGTGAGTTCTTCAAGTTAAGTTCAGAGGAAGCTACAAAAGAATATGAAAGTACAAAATTTGCTGCGTTAGACAAGTGTGGTCTACAAATCCATTTCCCCCGCACTAGAGAGCTGAGGCAGGAGGCTCCCGAGTTCAGACTTCGGTTGCATAATGAGCTCTGGGTCTGACTGGAATACATAGTGTTTCAAGAAACCAAAGCCAAACGAGAACAAAATAAAACTTCCCGGTTAAGGTAATTATATAAACGAATTGCGAACCCTGTGGGACAGTGATGGTTGCTAAATCCTTTTAATTATTGTATTAAAGTTAAATGATAAAAATATTAAAATAAGTAAAACTATATGCCAATGCATAAGTGATATAAAAAGATGGAAATTATAACGTAAATAGAAAGGCACATATGTGTGGAAAAGTAAAACAGGAGAGTTTTTATGTTATTGAAGTTATAATAGCTTCAAATAAAGCCATTATTACTGCTAAGCCTTGATAATGTGGAAGCATTCAGTCTCTTCAGGGACTGTGTAGATCCCTGTTAACTATAGTAATTTCTTTCTTCTCTCTTCTCTGTCTCTCTCTCTCTTCCTTCCTTCTTTTCTTCTTTCCTTCCTTCCTTCCTTCCTTCCTTCCTTCCTTCCTTCCTTCCTTTCCATTCTTTTTGTTTTTTTTATGAGACAAGCTCTCATAAAATGTAGTTCAGGCTGGTCTCGAACTCACAACAATCCTCTTGCCTCAGCCTCCCGAGTGCTGGCATTACAGGTGTTACCACCATACTTGGCTCAATTCTAGTTTTCTTTTTATGTAGTTAAGCAAAATGATTTTTAAAATTTATTTATTTTTAGGTCGGGTGTTACTATTGCCATCCAGGCTGACCTGAAACTTAGGGCATGTGCTACCATCTCAGCTGAGATTGTATTTTTTTATATCTTGCACTTTTTAGTTGAAACATACTCTCATGATCCATACTGATGTCACCCGTTTCTGGTGATTGAACAGTTAGTTCTTTTGGATTCTCTGGTGGGAGGATGCATGGAGAGGGATAGAGAAGTGTGGAGCCTGTGTGGGAGTTCATGCTCTAGACTCAGGTGGCCTTGTGAGAGCCTGGGCAAGATACTTAGTTCTTTGTGGTTCCTTTTCCTGAAAAATGGAGATAATATTATGTTGTGATGATGCAACTAATATTTTAGAGCAGTTCTCTTAATATGTAGTATGTATTTATTAAAGTTGTATGTATTTATTAAATAAAGCAATAACAAACTCTTCCTACATGTCTTTAGAACGGATTCCTGGGAGTCAGTTCCGGGGCAGGGCTCCATGCTTTAAAGGCTTTTGTTCTGTTGGGGCTGCTTCTCTGCTGAGGTTCACGCGTCCTGATTCCCTTTTCCTCTGACAGCCTGTTCCCTCCTGCTTGTGGGACAGAATTAGCATTGCTTATCGGAGCTAAAAATAGTTTTTACAAGTTTGATATAGAAAATATAGTATCATCTCACGTATTCCATTCATTGGCATCATTGGACATTTCCAACTATTTATTAGTAGCCTGTGTTCACTCTTTTGCTAATTGTCAGCTGTAGTCCTTTGCTTACTTTAAGAAATTTGAGGACTACTATTCAGCTATAGAGAAGAACTAAATCTCGTATTCTGGCACAGTGAGTGGATCTGGAGACACAAAGTTAAGTGAAACAAGCTGGGCACAGAAAGACAAGTACTGCGTGACTTCATGCGCATGAGAAATTGAAAAAGGGGCTGATCTCAGGGACGTCACGAGCAGACTGGTTGTTGCTGGAGGTTGGGAGAGTGCGGCCCAGGGAAGGCTGGGGAAGGCTGACCAACAGATTCAATGACAGACAGGTGCAGGGAGTTCAGCAGGGCTGCTGTGCAGGATGATTACAGACAACGTGCCGTGAGTTTCACAGAGCTTGAAGCAGGGATTTTGGAATTTTTTTTTACCATAAAGAAATGATACATGTATGAGGAGATAAATATATTTAGCTTGATTTAAATAACACACCATGTCTAACACATGTATTGTACTGAAATATTGCATGCTGCTCATAAATATATGCACTGTTTATGCTTTTGTATATAAGTTGGAAAGATAAATTTAAATAAAAATTGAGTTTTGAGCACTTTTCTGATCAACCTCTGTACACGTACCTATGTACATATATAGAGGTTGTTGGCTTGTAGCTAATTGTGTCTATTTAATTTTGAATAATCTGCTTACCAAAACTCTGGCCCCTCTATCTTGATTGGTAGTTATCCCTGCTTATTATTATTGTTATTACTATTTTTACCCATAATGTAAAACACAACTTCTCTGGCTCTCTTTAACACCCACATCTGTTACCATGGCTGTCGTCATAGACCCAGGCTGTCACGGACAGAGGTTTTCTCCTCTGGGACTTCTGTTTGGTTTCTATTTAAAGAAGGAATGAAGGAAGATCTGCAAAAAAGGGAAAGGATGCAGAATGCAGCCACAGAAAGTGTAGCTGTTGTGCCTTTCGTGTACTTCATTCTAGGATTAGAGATTTCAAGGGCTGTCTGCCCATGAAGCTGATTTTCACAGGCAGCCAAGACTGACAAAAGATAACAAAAAACCGACGGGAGAAACCAGAAAGGTCAGAGGCCTTCAAACTGCTGTTGTAGTAACCCCGAGGTCCCCTAGGTGTCACAGTGACATTCTGATGTGCTTGCTTTTTCCGAGGGAGACAAGTTTCAGTTTATTTCCATCCGAGGCAAACAGCCGTCCTGCTTAAGGAAAGATTAATTTTTTTTTGGAGGAGAAAAAAAAGGACTTGGAGATGATAACACAAAAACACAGCTAACAGTTTGTTTTCTAGCTTGTAAATGGTTTGATAGGTTCAGGAAGAAGCACAGTGTTTGTACTGGCTTTTTATTTTCATATTTCATTTTGAGACACTTAAAAGTGCGAACAGGTTGGTGAAATGCTCACTCTTCTTTCTTGTGGCTGACCACAGGGCGCCCTCCTACCTTTCTGCCTTGGGCTGCCCTTTCATACTCTTGCCCTGCCCCATTCAGCTCCTTGACTTTACTCCTTTTCTTAGTAGTAGAGGTAACTGGCTGCAGGGCCTTTGTCTTAGAGGCTGATGGCAGACCATGCTTCTGGGAGGGAGTGCTTGGTTCCTTTGGTTCCATTCTCATCCCCAGTCTCTGAAGGAGGTGCTTCATTCAGGTGCATTTAACTTAGGCTCTGGCCTCAGCTAGCAAGCAGTTACTCCTGGAGTATCTCCCCAGAGGGATTTCCAGGAAGGCCCCGAGCCTAGAGAGAGGGATCTGAGAGGAAGAGGAAGAAGGAGGGGAGGGGGAAGGGAAAAGGGGAGGGGGCCAGGGCAAGAGCGAATAGACACAGTGAGAGTTTATTCTCATTGATATCCTGACTTGGTCTGCCTGGAAATGGTCTTGGATAGTTGGTTGCTGAGCCAGTGATCTCCATGTCTACAGAGGATGAATCATTTGACCTATTTATCTCAGCTGCAAAGTTTACATTACATTTTTGTGGCAGCTTACTGCATAATACTGAGAACTGAATTAGTCATGGATGCCTATCAGTTAAGCCATCATTCCGGAGTGGGGAGAAATCTGCTCTCACTGTCACTGGGATCAGCCAGGACACTGGCCTTTGGAATTATCTGAAAATTTTTTTAACCTTTCACATGCGCTGTGTTTTTTGTCCTAAGACACAGCAAGAAAGGTGGGAAGATGTGTAGAGGAAGTGGAGTGGAGTGGCTCACTGTGAGTCCTCTGTCGGCTTCCTGTGTGAATCTAGAAGGGGAGGTTATAGCACCTGTTCCATGTGCAGCGCAGAGCTCTTGTGAAGCTCTAATAAGGTAATCTGTGAAAGGCCACACAAGTTAGAACTAGAGTCACATACATCTAACTACTCACTGCCACTTGGTACCGTCGCGTCTCAATTTACATCTTTAATTTTCTTTGGCTACTCTATCTCAGGAAGTGTATCTGTCGAAGACCGTGTTCAGTTTCCCAGATTTCAATGAATTTCTGTTTACTTATTTATTTTTAAATTAATTACATTTATTGGTACATTTTAGGTATACATAATGATCCCAGTCATCATGGGGACTTTGTACCTGTACATGATGTACCTTGATTCTTTTTTTCCCATTCCCCTATTTTCCCTTCAACCTCTCTTCCCCTCCTTGTTTACAAAAGCTTTATTTCCATTTTTCCTTTTATCATTTTGTCCTTCCTTTCTTTTCTCCCTCTCCTTCCCTTCTCCTCCTTTCCATTTGAATATTTTCTTCCTATTTCACAATATCTATTATACATTTTGATCCTTATTTACACGTTCAGTTTCTCAGATCAGAGAAACAATGCAGTATTTACACTTGTGTATCTGATTAATCCTAATGAATTTAGATGAGAAATTTAATATAATCTTTCACTTTGCTACAATACCACTAAAAAGTCCCTCTATTTTTGTAGCTCGCTGCTTTCCAAATACAGGAAGTAACTTCAATGAAGAAATGAATTTTGTGCCAAATGGCTACGTGTTGGACGCTTAGAAGAAAGTGATAGGATGGGTTCCAGTCTCCGACGGACCGGAGGGCTATCTGGGAATTTAGTGTGAAAGTTTGTTGGGCTGGATGGGATAAAGGAGGACGGAAAGTGAGGTTTTGGAGCATACTGTAGGTCTGTATGTATGTGGTGTGTATAATGAATAGGGTAAAAGGATGGTGAATGGAGAGGTGTGGTTCCATGTGTGTCTGTGTGTGTTACATGCGGTGTGGCATGCTAAATGTTTGCTGAGGTGTGTCATGTGTATGTGGCATTAGTGATGGAGATCTGTTTATTGAGCACTGAAGCCTAATGCTTAGGTCCTTGGACTCTGTTGTCAGCCTATTTCCCTAATGTCCATTGCAGACACAGGTGCCTGACCCTTGTGGCCTCTGGCTCCAGCACAAGCACTGGAACCTCTACTTTCTACTAAGTACAGTACACTGTTAGGGGTCCTACCACCACAAAAGTGGCAGAGAAAAGATGTCCCGCATATCTCAGGCATCAAGAAGGCTCCAGAAAGGGGCTGGGGATTTAGCTCAGTGGCATAAGCAGCTGCCTTGCAAGCAGGCAGTCGTGAGTTCGATCCCTGGTACCGATAAAAATGAAAAAGACAAAAGAAGGCTCCAGAAAGAGCTGAATAGGTGGAATGGGAAGCAGAGCAGGGGCTGCTGTCCAGATGCAAAGGCAGGCAGAACATAGACAGGGAGGCAGAGAGGATGGAGTCTGTGCCTGCGGGGCTGTGGGTAGGAAGAAGCAGGGTTCTCCAGGGAGGGTATAGGGTGGTGGGAGGAGTGGACAGTTGTGTATGCAGCATCTGGCACCACTGCCGTGGAGTCAGAGCTCTGCAGATGGCCGTGGAGAGTTGCTAAGCATGGGTCAGGAGAGTCAGAAACCGTATTTGACTGAGAAAATGAAAACAAAAACCAGGTTTTGGGGAGGCAAGGCTGGAGTGTATAGCAGCGAAGCTACTCCCACAGCAGTCTGAGTTCCATGGGGAGGGGGGAGCACCAGTGGGGAAGGGGTCGGCAGCTTCTGACAAGCGCCGTGATTTAGGGAACTTGGGGTCATAGGAGCCACGGAGGGCATAGTCTTTCACCAATCTGAGGGTAAGCAAACTTTCTATCTCAGCGTAGAATGGTGTGTTTTAAAAACACACTTAAATTACTTCATAGCTTTACTATTTAATTTATATTTGTTTAATCCATGATCTAAATTTCATTCTTCTTCATTGGAAAGTTTCTAGCAGACAGAAACCATTTGTTCAATTCATTGGAAGCAGCACCCCATGTAGGATCTCACCATCATTTTTATCCTGACTCGAGCACTCATTTGAGTAAATGCAACATGTTGATTTCTGAAATCTTTGGTAAAGTTTTGTGGTTGGTTGGGTAATTTTCTGTGGCTGAGAAGCTCATCTCTCAGGCTCCACCTAGGTTACTAATATCCTTATGAAAATGCACAGGAATTTAGGAAGCGGTTGTTGATTTTTTAATCAAAATACTTCGCTTTTAATTTTGTTATTTAAAATAGAAAAAGTAATTCAAGCCTTTTGTGGTGTGATTGGTCGCCATTTCAATGTGACTTGTTTCCAAACTGCAATGGTTTTGGAGCTGTTCTACCACAAACAGCATTTGGAACCAGTAAGCTGTATTTATTTTTAGATTTTAAAAGAGCCAAATAGTTTGCCCTCAATTTTTAGGGGGAAAAAAATCTCTTCTGGGCTAAAGTCTTGTGTACTGAATATTATTTATGCCTGACTATTCCAATCTGAACTCCAAATAGTGGAAAACAAAGGTTTCCAGTGATTCACTTTTAATAACAGTTTGGCTGGTGCTGGGGCTTATTAAATGCCAGTTTCTTAAATTATATGTAGTTATGGGTCAAGCACATGAACCAAAAAACACCACCATGATGTGAGGAATTAGTAGGAGGGGGGCTCAGCCACGTCAGTTAGCAGCGACATGCCAAACTTTTAGGTGCTGGGTTCTGTAACTTCGGTGAGTGTGACCCCTGAAGCGGGGACTTGAGCCCCAAGGATTAAGTTGACTTCAAATTTGGTTAGGTGTAGAAAAGCAGCATATCTTCAAGCATTGTGTTCTAGATGTTCTGTCTCCTTTGTTCTCATTTAACTCTCAGGCACTGTTAATTTTCCTGAGTCACCTGTTCAGGTGTCACAAACGGAAGCCGCAATGGTGGGACTCCCCACACATTTGTCTCAAGTTGCTGAGGCTGTTGCATGGCTCTTTACTGTCAGTCTTAGCTGGTAGTATGATGCATTTATCAAAGTTTTGCTACATTTTCTTTATGTACGGATTTCACTCTAGTTGACTATAGTATTATCAAACTAAGGTTATATATCTTCTCACCAGCTTGGCCAGCCCAGGCCCACGCTAGCCTTAGGCTGTCCCTACTCCTGAAGCAGCTCTTGTAACCTCAAAAACTCTGGGTAACGGTCTACCTTCAGAAACTTCACAATATATTTCAGAAAATGTTCGTGCTCTGCGTCCGTCTCTTCACAGAGCTGTGTGGACAGACCTCAGTTAAGGGCATGTAATTTTAATCCATTCTGCATAACATTGTTAAGTTTGGTTGACATTTTTCACTAACCAGAATCTCTCTATGAATGACACAGTGTCCAGACTCACCTTAAAAAGCTGTACCTTTGAAGCTGGGTATGGTGGTATACATCTGTAATCCCAGCACTCAGGAGGCTGAGGCAGGAGGATTGTTAAAAGTTTGAGACCAATCTGGACCACAAAGTGGGGTCAAGTCCAGCCTAAACTGCATAGCAAGACTCTGTCTCAAAAAAAAAAAAAGTTTACACCTTTGACCTGAATAGTGAAATCAGAAAGCCATCTAGCCATGACAAGCACTGTCCATTCATATAACAACACAAAAAGACCTGTTCAGTTTTCCTGGAATGTAATCACTCAGAGACGTGAAGAGTTCTGCAGTTGTTATGCTGATGAGCAACAAAAGTGCCCGTAATATATATTGCACAAAAACAAGTATTGTTGCCTTGTTGATATCAATAGACATGTTAACCTGAATTGTGTACCACGGTGGCTCATTAATCCTCTCTAACAATTGTACTCCATTTCCTCTGCTATTTTATCAGTTCCTCTACTTCTGGTGTTAGCCCAAAGTGGAACACATGCCACACTTTTTTTTTGTTGTTTTCCTTTTTATTGGTACCAGGGATCCAACTCATGACTGCCTGCTTACAAGGCAGGCACTTATGCTGCTGAGCTAAATCCCCAGCCCCCTACATGCCACATTTTGTTTTACTTTGAAACAGGGGCCCGTTGTGTAGCCCAGGCTGGCCTTAAACTCACATTCTCTTTTTAATTCTACTTCTTTCGTTTGTTTGTTCTTTTTGTTTTTGTTTATGACATGCCACCTTTTTAACTATGGCCTCTCCTAAAATTTTACAATAAATATGTTGAGGAGCAGGTGGGATCAACTCCACCAACGGTAAAGGTGTCTTAGCTTCAGCAGTGTAGTTAGCTACTGACATGGTGCTCTCAGTGCAGACATATTTCATGAAGTAGTGGTCTTGTGGTCTTCAAAAATTGCTTTTACTGCACTACGCTTTATCTCCAGACCTGTCTGGAATCTGGGACATGTGAGAATACGTCAGTCTCCCAAGAATTCTGCCTTAGGCTTACTCAAGTTTTCATACTTCACCCCAAGATTTTGTACTCAGCATGTGGCATCTCCTTAGAGATGCTGGGAGACTTATCTGAGAAATTCTCACCAGATGTGGATGAACTGAGGAACTGGATGCTGTAGAGCCACGTGGGTTTTCATGGCCACGTCCTGCTGTAACAGGAAGAACTCAGGGCCCAGCACTGAGTGACAGAGCTGTGCATACCTCTCAGAGAGAATGCAAGATCTGGGAGCTGAGAATCAGGCTGCCAGGTCAAGAGGCCAGGTCCATCCTTGCTGTCCACCTCGGGTTAGTGTGGCTGCCACTCGAGCTCTGCCCGAGGAGGGCAGGTTCTCAGGACAAGGCTGGTGTAGTTATCTAAGCATATGTCTTCTCCTGATATTTAGAGTGCTTAGTGCTAACTAACAAGTTATTTCAGGGCACTAATACAGTATTATTCTTGGCATTAGCACACCTAGGACTGACACTCCTTAAGCACTTTTATGTTTCAGGCAGTGTGTTAATTGTATGTAAATGTATGAGTTTTATATATTTGCATTGTCTCCTGGAATCTCATGACAAGGGTATTAAAATCCCAATTTCCAAGAGAATAAGGACCGAAGCACTAGGAGAGAGACACAGATGATTTCGCCAGCCCAATGTCTTACAGCATTGATTGGTAAAATCGCACTTTAGATGTGTCTTGTCCATGGCCCTGGTTTTGAATTCCAAAGCCAGATGGCCGAGGTATTTCAATAGAAGCACTTTCTCTTATATCTCTAAGCACTTTCTTGAAGTTTTCCAATCTTGGTGTTCTAAGACAGTCTCTGTGAAAGGGGTTACTTTCATGTTTAAATTGTATATAACACTTGTTTCATACTTTTTATGTCCTAGGTCTCCTTTTTCCCCCTTCTTCTGCCCTAGAAATAAAATAAAGGTAACAATTTCTAAATACAATGTTTCATCCCAGAAGATTTCAGAAATTACATTAAATTCTATCTTAATAGGTGAGATTAAAGTGGGTGTGGTGACGCATGCCTATAATCCCAACACTTGGAGGCTGAGGCAGGAGGATAGAAAGTTCAAGCCCAGTCTGGGTGATTTAGTGATTGGAAAGTTCTTCACTAGAAATAAAAAATTAAAAAAGGGCTGGAGAGATAGCTCAGTGTGAAGGCCCTGGGTTTTACCTCCCAATACCAGAAAAAGTGTGTGTGTGTGTGTGTGTGTGTGTGTGTGTGTGTATGTACACATGTATGATTTAAAGTTTAAGATGATGGGTCATGTTTACTGAGATTGTTAATAAAATGTATAAATATTTATCATGTAATAAAGCTGAACCCAAACACAGGAAACTCAAGTGTTGTAATATAGTAGACGTCTGGAACAGATAAACAGCAAGAAAGAAAATTCTAGAGTTCAGAATACAAAACAAACACGCAGGAGAAGAAGCTTTTGAGTAGTGTGGGAGAAACCACTGAAAAGGAAAACACTGCTCTGCATCTCGCAGTCTTTCATCTCTGCACTGGCCGTGCTGGGTGCAGTGTCTCATGCGGCTGGATGTGTGACATCCGTGCGCGTAACAGTTTACAGCTACGATTCCCCATCGCCACGCTTTTCCTGCCTTAAATGGCACTAAATCTTAGCTTATGATGCCCCTCTTCCCCAAGCAGATATATCTGCATCTTTTGTACTCCTTGATCATTAGTTTTTTTTTATGTTCGGACACATCTTCAATGGTCTATTTATCTTTCTATTCCTCTTCTTCAACATAAAATTATTTCCTGTTAATATATGAGATTAACTTCTATGAATGCTGATATTCATATACTTACAATAAGGTTTTGTCACTATGCGACTATCCTAAATTGGAAACACTGTATTGAATGCACTTGACCTACTGAGCATCATAGCTTAGCCTAGTCTACCTTAAATGCCGATAGTGGGCAAAAATAATCTAATACAAAACATGTTTTATAATAAAGTGTTGCTGCCTCATGTAATGCAATTAATATTGTACTGATAGTAAAAAACAAGAATGGTTGTATGATTATACTTACATGAAATATCATGTATTCGGAACCACTGTCAAGTCATGAATTATCTGTAGAGTGTTTTTCACAAAGCAAAAAAATTCATCGAAAGGAGAAATGTTTGGATAGAAGGCAAAGGAGGGCGATCATTTCCTTTTTACCCTTGGTATTTTGTGACATTTGTGGCCTTATTCTGCAAATGCAATTCCTGTTCTGTCTCGGAAATCTTAAGGAATAGAATATAATTAGGTTTCAATTCTGGCTAAGACCTTCCAAGCCTGAAACCTGGAAACATTCCTGAGAAGGCTACAAAAAATGGCCTGTTCTTCTAGAAGTACCTGTGCTCCACCTGGGCCTGACTTTGTGTACTGGTGACTGTCCTCGCTCTGCCTGCGTTGCTGGCATCTTCTCACAGGCCAGCGGATGTGACTAAGTGAGGATGGGGCTCTCTTAGCTAAGCCAGGACACCTCCCTGTGGAAGGTTATTAACAGCTTCCATTCTCATTGGTTAGAGCAGGCTGACACCACGTGGCATTGGATCCCCTCATTCGCGTTTACAAAAGCCCATCTTAAACATCACGTTCTTTCCCCTGCCTAGACTTGAGCACATCTGCATTCTAACACCTTTCTGCTGGAGACAGTCAGGATTATTCGGATTATTCTGGCACCCCTTGTTCTTCTGAGCCTGCTGGGCACCTGCTGTGGCCTCAGCTGCAGGCTTTCTGCCCCACACCATGACTTCTGTCCTGCTGGTTCGGATCACACCAGCTTATGCTGCCGTGTTCACATCCTCAGCCCAAAGCCATCACCTGCCATCGTAGAACTAGACCCAGGCTCATCCCCATGGGGTCCCAGCTGGATCTGTCTTTCTAAAATACTTGCTCCCGAGACCTCCATTGTGCCTCTATTGTAGGTATGTGACCTACAATTCGATTGCATGCTGCAGTTTGAGAAGTGATTTTGTACCCACTGTTTATTTCTTAGTCATTGAAAAGTAATAAATTATTTTTGGGAAGACATTGACATCTGCTTTTGACTAACTCAGCAAATTAATCATTGTTCTTTCTGCTGAAGACTGCATTTATTTTTTAAAGCAAAGGCTTTAATTGAGCTGGCCCTTTAGCTCTTGGCTTGAACGTGAGACTTGAGAAATATGAACACACTTTTCAAGGATGTAATCAAGAGAAGAAAACTTTAGTTAAAGGCACAATTAACGCCAACAATAAAAGCCTTTAGAGAAAAACTCTGAATAACTTTGCTAATTACTTTTGCTGATGTATGTCTAAGGAGATATTTTTAGCCTTAACTTTTTAAATGTACATTTGTACATTGGATACTTAGAATAAAAACTCAAAAACAGCTCACTGCAAAGATGGAGAGATCTAGAAAACCTATTTTTTGGTGGGCTTGAAAAAAAATCATTGTTTCATTAAAAGGGTTTTTAAGAGTTTGTGTTTTGCTCTGATCCAAAAAAATGGTTAACAATTTCTTAAAAATAGAAAGTGGTTATTACATCGTATGTTCAAAATACAAGATTCAACGGACACAAATGAACAGAAAATTAACTAGGTCAAACCAAAAAAAGCACTCACATGGCTCCACTTCCCGAGGTGCAGGAAATTTGAGAGAACCACTTATAACAGCTTTCCAGTTTGTGGTCTTTCAACTTAGCCTTTAATTACAGCTCACAGTAACATAGAAGCTGAAGCTGGAAAGGGTGGAGGGGAGGAAAAGGGGAAAGTTAGGAGTAGCAGCCACCATATTCTTGAAATTTTTACCATCAAAAGCAGTTGTATTAATCGTCTGGAAAACCAAGACAGAATTTGAAAAATTATTATTTTAAAAATATTTCTCAAAACGTGCCTTACTTTATAGATTAAATTTCTACGAATACTGATTTCCTTGTTGTTGCTGTAATGAATGATTGTAAACCTAATGGCTTAAAGCTATACAGGGAAGTTAATAACTTCCTTTTCTTCCAGAATTCTTCCAGAATTTCAGCATTAGTCTTAGTTGGCTAAAATAAAATCATGGCAAGAATTAACTGTTGCTTTCTGAGGGTCCCCGTGGGCAGCACTTCTCTTTCTCAACTTTGAGCAGCTGCCCTTCCTTAGCCTGTGGCTCTTTTCCTCCGGCTCCCAGAGCAGCTGTAACAGGTGAGTGCCCTTGATCTGCACCGCTCTCACTCTGCTCTTCTGCAGTTCCCCCCATCACATTTAAGGACACTGTGATTACACTGGGATAGTCCAGCACAGTCTCTTTATTTAACTAGCACCAATTCCATCCACTACCTTGATTCCCTATTGCTTTGTCATATATATATTCACAGGTTCTGGGAATTAGGGTATGGGGCATGTTTGGAAGTCATTTTTCTCATCTACTTTATACAATATGGCTTAGGTTTTCTTTATTTCTTAAGTTTTTTTTTTTGTTTTGTTTTTTGGTACCAGGGATCAAACTTGTGACCCTTCGTTATCTAGGCAAGTGCTTGTGCCACTGAGCTAAGCCCCCCCCAAGGTTTTATTTATTTTTCTTTTAAAAAGCAAAAGAGAAAAAAGGATAGAAATGATGCAGAATTTTTTTAAAAGTAGAAAATTAACACTGGTTAATATGTTGCATATTGTTATCTTAGAAGTAGTTGTTCAGGTTACAAGATCTAGGCATAAAAATGATCAAACAATCAAACAATGACAGCACAAACTGTTCTTTTTGATGAACTAAGAGCGATTAGCAGTATAGTTATCTATCTTGCATACATTTATATATGTATGCCTACATACATATAATTTTTTCCTGTCTTCCTTATAAAATATCCTTTCCCTATCCCAGTTGTTCTTTCTTTTTGAGCACTTTCTTACCCTTTCGTTATTACAATATCTATTGTACATTTTGGATCTCATTATTCTTTCAGTTTTTAAAAAAATTTTTTTACACTAGGGAGACAATATGATACTTATAAATGTGAGTTTGATTTATTTCACTTATGAGAATGGTCTCAAGTTGTCTTCATTTACCTATAAAAGCCTCAAGATCATCTTTTCTATGGCTGAGTAATATTCCATTACATAAAAATACCACATCTTTTTATCCACTCTGTGGTTGATGGGCATTTTGGTTTCCAAGATTTAGCTGTTACAAATTGTACTGCTATAAACATGGGTGTACATATATCACAGTGGCATGACCTTTTTACTTTTCTGGGAAAATACCCGGGAGGGAAATAGCTGGATTGAATGGGACCTCCAATCCTAGTTTTCTGAGGAATCTCCACACAGATTCCCACAGTGGTTGTACCAGCCTGCACTCCCACCAACAGTGGAGAAGTGTTCTTTTGCTGCACAGACCCACTAACATTTGTTATTTGTTGATGGCGGCTGTTGTTTCTGGAGTGAGATGGAATCTTGATGTTGTTTTAATTTGCATTTCTCAAATGACCAGTGATGTTGAACATTCCTCATGTATTTATTTGCCATTTGTATTCCTTCATTTGAGAAGTGTGTGTTCATCTCAGAGGCCCATTTTTGGAGTGAGTCTTTGAATCCGGGGGGCCTGATGTTTTTCAATACCTTCCTTTATTCCCACACTTCCCTCCCGCCTCCCTCCCCCCTCCTTCCCTCCCTCCCTCCCTCCCTCCCTCCCTCCTTTCTTTCTTTTTTTTTGTGCCAGGGATTGAACTCATGACCTTGTACTTGCTAGGTAGCCACTTATGCCGCTGAGCTAAATCCCTGGTCCCTGTTTTTCAGTTCTTTATATGTTCTAGATGTAAGCCCTTGTCTGAGGAACAGTTGGCTAAAATTCCTTCCCATTCTGTGGGTTTTCCTTTCAATCTGTTGGTGATTTATCTTGAAGTGCAAAAACTTTTTAATAAAATGAGATTCTTTGAAGTACTTCCCATGTGGTTTGTGTTTTGTTCAGGAACTCTTTGCCTACCCCTATGTCTTCAAGATTTCTACCTACCTTGTCTTCTAGTAGATTGAGTGTTTTTGTTTTAATATTTACATCTTTGATTCATTTTGACTTTAGTTTAGTGTCTGGTGATAAACCTGGGTCTAGTTTCAGTCTTCAGCATGTGGAAAGTCCATTTTTCCAGCACTATTTATTAAAGAGGCTATGTTTCTTCCATTGAACATGTTTAGCCTCTTTGTCAAAGATAAGGTGGATGAGTGTGTTTGTAGTTGTATCTGCATCTTTTAATCTGTTCCACTGATCCTCTGGTCAGTTTTTTTTTTTTTTGCCAGTACTATGCTGATTTTATCATAGAACCTTTTCAGTATAATTTCAAGTCAAAATTGTGTTGCCTTCTGCCTTGCCTTTGTTGCCCAGGATTGCCTTTGCTATTCTAGGTCTCTTCTGGTTGCAGATGAATTTTAAGAATGATTTCTCTAGATCTGTGAGGTATTTTTATTGGAATTGCATTTAATCTGTATAACAGTTTTGGAACTGTGGCCATTTTCACAATGTTTGTTTTTCCTAACCAAGAGCAGGGATATCTTTCCATTTTATGACATCCTCTTCAATCTCCTTTCTTAGAGTAGTATAGTTTTCATCATATAAATCTTTTACATCCTTTGTTAGGCTGATTCCTAAGTATTTCATTTTTTGGATGCTATTGTCAAAGGTGTTATTTCCATAATATCTCTCTCAGTGAATGTATTTTTTGTGTACAGGAATGCCATTGATTTTTTGAGTGTTGCCTTTGTATCCAGCTACAATGATGAATTTGCTTATTAACTGTAGTAATCTTTTGGTAGAGTTTTTGGGGTCTTCTACATAGAGAGAGTATCATGTCATCTGCAAATAGTGATAATTTAACTTTTTTTCCTCTCCTTACTACTTTTATTTCTCTCTCTTGTCTAGTTACTCTGGCTAATGTTTCCAGAACTATGTTAAATAGGAATGGTGATAGTGTACATCCTTGTCTTGTGCCTGATTTTAGAGTGAAAGCTTTCAGTTTTTGTCCATTTAATATATTGTTGGCTGTTCGTTTGTCATAGATGGCTTTTATCAGATTGAGTAGATACCATCTATTCTGAGTTTTTGTAGGCTTTTTAGTATGAACAAGTGTTGGATTTTAACAAAATCTTTTTTCTGCTTCTTTTGAGATATTATGTGATTTTTGTCTTTGGTTCTGTTGATGTGGTACATTACATTTATCAATATGCTTATGTTAAACGCTATATCCTGGGTAAATCCTACGTGGTCATGATGTATAATTTTTTTGATGAGTTGCTGCATTCTACTTGCCAGTATTTCCCTGAGAATTTTTAAACTGATGTTCACTAGGGAGAGTGGTCTCCTAAGGCTTTCAGTATGATCTGTAATTAAAAATAGAACTGCAATAGGGAAAAACTTCATGTCTCTAACTTTTAGATATTTATTCTTTTATTGTCAAGATTTTAGAAGACTTACACATTTATGATATTGGAATATAAATGGACTATTATTTTATTTGACAGGATAAAACAAACAAACAAAACAAAACACAGTACAAAGCAGATCAGAACAAAACAATGCAAGCAACACAGATTTTCAAAACAAGACAACAGGAATTCAACAGTGACTACCATAATGTCTGTTTTCTTTGAAATAGTTGTCTACACACACAATGAATTCAAACAAAACTAAAATAGTATTAAGCTGATCAAAACAAAAGAATGAAGGCATTAGTGGACTTCAAAGCAACACAATAGGAAAATCAACAAAGGTTACCACAATGTCTCTTGTTCTCTTCAAAATAGCTGTCCATTCCTTCACACATATTGAAATCAAATAATAGAAAACAGACTTAACTCCAATCAAAACAAAGAATAAAAACATTATTGGACTTCAAGGCAAGATGATAGGAAATCAGTAATGGCTACCATAATGTTTCATTTTCTTTAAAGTAGCTACTCATGCCATCACACTTAATAAAAGCAATTTTTGCAAACTCTCTAGGTAAAGATTTAGACATGTATAAGCCTATATATGTACATCTGTCCTTTCTGTATTAGAGGGTAAAACAAACAAACAACCCCCCCAAAAACCCCGTAAAATACAAGAAAAACAAGACACAAAAGAGAAAATAAATAACAATAATGAAGATCCCCAAATAATAACAGTATAGGCTTTCAAAATAAGATAGTAGCAACATGACTAATGTGGCTATTTTGCATGGTTATCTTCAAAAGAGTTACTCAGAATATCAGATACAAACATGCAAAATTGATCTAACCCTATAAATGTTAGCTGTCGTGTTTCAAGAACTAATAGAATTAGTAGTGCAATCATTTTAGCTATCTTGAGTGCATATATACAAATTTATATCTTTTTTTATTTTTCTTTCCTTCTTTTCTCCTTTTCACTATCTGAATTATTTTTCCACTTTGAGCAGTTTTCTTACCCTTTCACAATATTTATTGAAGATTTTGGATCTCATTTACTCTTTCAGTCTCTTATACCAGGGAGACAATATGGTATTTACACATCTGAGTTTAATTTATTTCACTTATCAGTTGGTCTCAAGTCACATCCATTTACCTATAAAAGCCTCAATGTGATCCTTCTTTATAGCTGAGTATATAAAATTGTATAAAAATACCACATCTTTTTTTATCTACTCCTCAGTTGATGGGCATTTAGCTTGTTTCCAAGATGTAGCTATTACAAATTGCATCTCTATAAACATGGGTGCACATATATCACTGTGGTATGATGTTTTCAGTTCTTCTGGGAATATGCCCCAAAGTGGAATAGCTGGGTCAAATGGGACTTCCAATCCAGCTTTTTGAGGAACGTCCAGAATGATTTCTACAATGATTGCACTAGTTTACACTCCCACCAACAGTGCAGGAGAGTTCCTTTTTCCTGTAGCCTCTCTAGCATTTATTGTTGGTAGTTTTCTTGATCCTGACCATTCTTTCTGGAGTGAGATGGAATCTCAGTGTGGTATTAATTAGCATATCTGTAATGACCAATGATGCTGAATCTTTTTTCATATATTTATTTGCAATTTGTATTTCTTCATCTGAGAACTGTGTATTTATCACAGACGCCAATTTTTGGATTGGGTCTTCGAATTTTGGGAGTCTGATTTTTAAAAATTCTTTATATGTTCAAGATAAAAGTCCTTTGTCTGACGGACAACTGAGTAAGGTTTTTTCCCAATTTGAGGGTTTGCTTTTCACTCTGTTGGAAATTTCTTTTGACACACAAGAACTTTTTAGTAAGATGAGATCCCAGTTGTTGATTCTGGGAAGTATTCCCTGTGCTGTTTGATTCTCTGTCTATCCTTATGTTTTCAACATTTCTTTTTTTTTTTTTTTTTTGTTTTTTTTTTTTAATTTTATTTAAGGAGAAAAGAAAAAAAAGCAGGGAAAGGGTACAAGTTATACAGATTTACAGAAAAAAAATGAACAGTAGGAAATCACTAGTTAATGGATTACATATTGTCATCTTAGAAATAATTGTTCAAGTCACAAAATTAAAGCTTGTAAAGTGGACATTCCAACAATGATACTGCAAACAGTTCTGTTCATTGATCCAATAAAACTCTGTGATATCATTTTCTATCTTATACACTTAAATATACATGCAGTTATATAGTGTGGAGCACTTTCTTTTCCTCTCTTTTGTACCATGACTATTACACATTTTGGGTTTCATTGCTCCCACGGTTCTTATTACTTTTTTGGAAGAGAGTAAAACCAAATGTGACATAACAGAACAGAATCGGTCAAGTCAAAAGGGTGGACATAATAGATAATGTAAAAACATAATACAAGGTGATCAACAATGGTTACCATAATGCCTCTCGCTATCTCTAATAGAATTGCCTATTTTGTTAGTTATAATACAATTGAACAAAACAGTAAAGAATAGAACCGACAAAACCAAAACATTGGAGACATTGTAGGTCTTCAAAAGTAGATAAAAGTCAACAAGAATGGGCGTCATAATGAATCTCATTATCTTCACAGCTGATGCCTAAACTTTCGAACCTGATACTATCCAGCAAAACAGAATAGGGGAACATCAGTTAAAAACCAGATGGTGAGAGTAATACAGGGCTTTAAATCAAGGTAATGAAAAGTCAAAGTGGGTTACTATAATATATCCTGCTATTTTTTTTTCCTTTAATTAAAAGGATAAAGATAAAAAAGTAAATAATGGAGTGGAGATTGAGATAAAAGAGGGCATAACAACGAAACAGCGCAGATCAAAACATAACCATTTAAGCAGAATAGTGTTTCACCACCAGATAATCCTAACCTAAAAGTGGTTACCATATTGTCTCTTTCTTTGAAATCCTTGAGTACAACTTCGTATACTGTAGCATTAAGTATATCAAAACAATGTAAAACCATTCAAGAGAATGACAGCATTACAGAGTATTTAGAATCGACTAACAGAAAATGAACAATGGTTTCTGTATAATCTCCTTGTCTTTAAAAGGTTTTTGCTTATACTATCGTACATAATAAAATCCAATAAGATACAGCCTATTTAGACCATTGGAGACAGAAGGACAAAAGCTAGATGAGACTTCAAAACAAGATGATACTAAATCAGTATTACCTATTAAGATGTCATTTTCTCCAAAATAGCTGTTCCTATCATCCAATCTTCTCTGCCTCATTTCTGTTGAGCTCTTTTTCTGTCAGTAGCTGTCAGTTTGTCTTCTTTATTTTGTTCTCTGCTCCATTCATTGTGGCCTCTCTGCCATTATTTCTGGATTCTTTGTATTTTTCTTTTTTTAGAATATCCTGCAATACTCTCTGTAGAGTTGAATTGGTGGTTGCAAATTCCCCCAGTTCATCTTTATCCTGGAAGCACCTTGTTTTTCCATCAATTTCCAGGGACAGTTGTGCAGGATATCTCAATCTTGGCTGGAGATTATTATCTTTCAAAGCTTGAATTATTTCCCCCCACGTTCTTCGTGATTTGATGGTTTGTGCAGAGAAATCTGCTGTAATTCTGATGGGTGTTCCCTTGTAAGTGATCTGTTTCTTGTCTCTGACAGCTTTTAATATTCTGTTCTTGTATTGAATTTCTGGAATTTTTATTATTATATGCCTGGGTGTTGTTCTGTTTGGGTTGTAGGTAGCTGGGGTCCTGTATGCCTCATACATCTGAGTATCTTTACCTTTTGCTAAATTAGGAAAATTCTCCTGGATTATTTCTGTGAGTAGCTTTTGTAGTTCACTTGTTTGTGTCCCTACTTCTTCTTTTATGTTCTTAATCCTTAAGTTATGGATCCTCTTATCATCTTCTTGTCTTTGTATTATTGCTGTTTGTTTCTTTGTTATTTTTAAGAAGTTTTTCATTTCATTCTCCCATATTACAAGTCTGCCCTCCAGTTCAGATAGTCTGTCCTTAGTTTCTTTCAAGCTGTTATGCCAGTCTTCTATAGACTTCTTAGTATCTTGGTAGTCCCTTTGAACCTGCTTCACGTATTCTATGCTTTCTCTATTTTCTCCATCAAACAATTCTCCCCTCTTTTTCTGTTCTTCCATTCCACCACCTGTTTTTTCTTGGGTGGTACTTAGCATTTCTCTAACTATTCTGCATACTTCTAGCTTCAGGTCGTTGATAACTTCATTCCTGAATTGGTCTATGAGGCTCTCTATATGGTGCCTTATATGTATTGGTGCGGTGTCTGCTATTGCCTGTTTCTCAGAATTGGGGGCCGAGGAGCCTTTCTTGTTGCTGCCTCTTCCCATGCTGCCTCTTCTTCTCTGTTCCTTATATATGCAAGCTTATATAAGAGGCCCAGCTTCTCTCCCAGTCAGCCACAGCCTGATCGAATTGCGCCAGTTAGGTGTTCCCGCTCACCGCTGCGCACCAGGGAGTTACGGACCAGGCAGCCTACGCGTCTCCCCTCCCGGCCACCGTCAGGCTCTGGGATATGGGTTGGGACAGCCTACCAGGTCCGCCGGCAGCGTCACACAGGCCAGGCACTTTTCACCAATCCCACGCGAGAGGGGGATGTGTGGCTGGAGTCGCCACCGCGCCCTGCTCTCGCAGGACTGCTCGGGCCCAGAAAGTCCTCCGCTGGAGTCAAACTGTGGTAGAGTGTCAGTTTCTCTCACTCACCTCACCACAAGTCAGTGCACGCCTCCCTGCCGTTCGCAGATTGCCGTTCTCAGAGCTTCTGCGCGTCTCTCTCCTTGCCGAGCCACTGTAGAGGCAGCCAGCCGCCGCGCAGCGGGAAACCCAAATCGAGGCTTACAATGGCGCAGGGTCCAGCCTCCACACCGAGGCTTTTCTGTTCCTGTTTTAGCACCAGGACTGCATTCCAAGTTGGTTTCTCTCAGCCCAGTTCGTTCCTGAGTCAGCAGAGCATATCTCCACCTGCTTATGTCTCCTTAGTCTGCACCATTCCTGGCTTCTGAGCCGAGTCTTTCAGAGAGCCTCCGGTAGTTGCTGTTATCTGTCCGCCATGTTCTCCCGGAAGTCGGCTGCATAATGTTTAAGGCTAGCCTGAGATACATAGTGAGATATTGCCTTCTGAAGGTAGAAAGGCGTCTCCTCACAAACAGGTATCTTGAGCTCTGACCTTCAAAGTTCTGTTTTCAACATTTCTATCTACTTTGTCTCCCAGCAGATTTAATGTTTCTGTTTTAATATTTATATCTTTGATCTATTTTGACTTTAGTGCACAGTGATAGGCATGGGTCTAGTTTTAGCTTATGGAAAGCCACTTTTTTTCAGCACTACTTATTAAAGAGGCTATCTTTCTTTCAGTGAATATGTTTGGTTCCTTTATCAAAGATAAGCTGGCTGAGTGTTTGTAGTTGTGGTCATATCTTCTAATGTATTCCATTGATCTCTGTTTTTATCCCAGTACCATGCTGATTTTATCAGAGTAGTTTTGTAGTATGACTTCAAGTCGGAGATTGTGATGCCTTCTGCCTTATCTTTATTGCCAGAAATTCCTTTGCTATTCTAGGTCTCTTCTGGTTACAGATGAATTTTAGGAGTGATTTCTCTAGATATGTGAGGTATGTTAATGGTATTTTGATTGGAATTGCATTAAATCTGTATAACAGTTTTGGAAAAATGGCCATTTTCAAAATGTTTGTTCTTCCTATCCATCAACTTGGAATGTTTTTCCATTTTCCAAGACCTTCTTCAATTTCTTTTTTCAGAGTATTATAAAGTTCTTTTGTTAGATTGATTCCTAAGTATTTCATTTTTGGGGGATGCTATCATGAAGAATGTGGTTTCTCTTATTTCTCTCTGTGAGGTTTTTTTTTTTGTGTGTAGAGGAATGCTATTGATTTTTGAGCGTTGACTTTGCATCCAGCTACATTACTCAATCTAGAAGTTTTTCAACGGAGTTTTGGGAGTCTTCTATGTAGAGTATTATGTCATCTGCAAATAATGATAATTTGACTTCTTCCTTTCCTATCCTTGTTACTTTTATTTTTCTTTCTTGCTTAATTGCACTGACTAATGTTTCTAGCACTGTATTGAATAAGACTAGTGATAATGGAAATCCTTGTCTTGTTCCTGATTTTAGAGTGAGGGATTTCAGCTTTTGACTATTTAACATGGTTAAATGTTGGTTTGCATAAATGGCTTTTATCAGATTCAGGTAAAGCCCATCTATTCCAATTTTCTGTAGGATTCTTCTCATGAATGAGTATTGGACTTTCTAAAAAGCTTTTTCTGCATCTATTGAGATGATCATGTGATTTGTGTCTTTGGTTCTGTTGATGTGGTACATTATGTTTATTGATTTGCATATGTTGAACCATCCCTGCATTCCTAGGATAAATCCCACTTGGTTGTGGTGTATAATCTTCTTGATGACTTGTTGTATTCTGTTTGCCAGTATTATATTGAGGAGTTTTGCATCTATGTTCATTAGGGAGATTGGCCTGTAGTTCTTTTTTTTGGCTGGGTCTTTCTCTGGTTTTGGTATTAGAGTAATAGTTGATTCCAGGAATGAGTTAGGGAGAATTTCTTTCCTTTCAATTTCATTTAAGCATTTGAGGAGTGTTTGCATTAAGTCTTGAATTTTTTGTAGAATTCAGCAGTGAATTAATCAGGACCAGGGCTTTTCTTTGTTAGTTCTAATTACATTTTTGATTTCATTAACTGAAATTGGGCTATTTGGCAGTTTTACATCTTCTTGATCCAGCTTTAGTAATTTATATGTTTCTAGGAATCTGTCTGTTTCTTCTGTGTTATTGAATCTATGAGAGTAAAGTTTTTTGAAGTAGGTATTGATGATCTGTATTTTCACAGGGTCTGTAGTGATTTTGCCCTTCTCATTACTTATTGCATGAATTTGAGCCTTTTCTTTTCTTTTTAAAATAAGGTTGGTAGGGGCTTATCAATTTTATTTATTCTTTCAGGAATCAACTCTTTGATTTGTTAATTCTTTGATTCTTTTCTTAATGTCTATAGCATTAACTTCTGCTCTGATCTTTATGATTTCCTTCCTTCTTTTGGCTTTGGGCTTGACTTGCTTTTCTTTTTCTAGATGGTTGAGGTGTAGCATCAGGTTGTTTATTTGTGTTTGTTCTGTTTCTGATGTGGGAATTCACCGTAAATAAATTTCCCTCTGAGGACTGCTTTCGTTGCATCCCACAGGTTTCATTCAGTAAGTTGTATTTGTGTTGTCATTTGCTTGTAGATGTTAATTTCTTCTTAATTTCCTTTGTGACCCATTGATTGTTCAGCAGTATATTATTTAATTTCCATGTGTCTATGGATCTTTTTCAGTTTTTTGTCATTAATTTCTAGTTTCATGGCACTATGTTCAGATAATATGCATGGGATAATTTCAATTCTTTTGCATTTACTTAAGCATGTTCTATGGGCTAGTATATGGTCTGTTTTAGAGAATGGCCCATGTGAAGCTGAGAATAATATATATTTTGATACTGTTGTGTGGAACACTTTGTACACGTCTATTAAATCCATTTGTTCACAAGTTTGATTTAGTTCTGTTATTTCTTTGCTGATTTTGTGTCCAGTTTATTTGTCTGTTTGTGTCAATGAGGTATTAAGGTCTCCCATTATAACTGTGTTATTGTTTATTTGATTTTTCATTTCTATTAATATTTGTTTTACATAGCTGGGTGTTCCCATATTTGGTGCATGTATATTTAGGATTGTTATCTCTTCTTTTTGAAATTTTCCTTTAACTAATATGTAGTGACCTTCTTTATCTCTTCTGATCATTCTTGGTTTGAAGTTCACATTGTCTGCAAAATGAATAGCTCCCCTTGTTTTTTTGGGGGGGGTTCCTATTGCATCAAGTATTGTTTCCCATCCTTTGACTTTCAGCCAAAAGAGTTTTCTTTTGGGTTAGATGTGTTTCTTGCATACAGCATATGGTTAGATGTCATTTCTTGATCCATTCTGCCAGTCTGTTTCTTTTGGTGCATTGAGACATTTACATTAGTGGTTATAAGTGATATAGATTGGCTTATTTTTGTCATGTTATCTTTCAGCTATTGGTTCTTTACCTTTCCCCTCTGTTTAATTGTTTTACTTGCTTATTGGGTTTTTTCTGTTGGTGTTCCTAGTTATTTTATGTCTATCTTGAATATCTTTCAGTATTATTTGCAGGATTGGTTAGGTGATCATGACATTCTTTAGCTGTTCTTTGTCATGCAAGTATATTATTTCTCCATCAACTTTGAAGGACAGTTTTGCAGGGTACATCAGTCTGGGTTGGAAGTCATTTTCCTTTAGGATTTGAAATTTCACTCCATGCTCTTCTTGACTTCATTGTTTGTGTTGAGAAGTCTGCTGCAATTCTGATTGGCTTTCCTGTATAGGTGATGTGTCTTTTCTCTCTAATAGCTTTTAATATTCTGTTCTTCTGTTGAATTTCTGGAATGTTGATTATTATATGTCTGGGTGTAGATTTATTTTGGTTATGGCTAGTTGGAGTACTATATGCCTTAATTATCTGTACATCAGTTTTCTTCCTATGTTTGGGAAATTTTCAGCTATTCTGTAAATAGCCTTTTGATATCATTTGTGTTGGCACCTTATTTTTTGTTAACACCTATCAATCTTACATTATTTTTCTTTGCATCACCTTGCAACTTTTGAATGAATTGTTATTTCCTGATTTCTTTGTTATTTTTGAAAGATATTTCCTTTACTGTTCACTATCTGCAATCTTGTCTTTGAGGTCTGAAAGTCTATCTTCACATTCATTCAATTGTTTTTTCCAGTTTCAAAGGAAATTTTTTCCCCATTTTTATTGGTACTGGGGATCAGACTCACGACCGCCTGCTTGCAAGGCAGGTGCTTAAGCTTCTGAGCTAAATCCCCAGCCCCAAGTTTCAAAGGAATTTTTGATTTTGTAGATATTTCTTTGAATCTGTTTCATGCATTCTATTTTTTCTTATATTGTTCATTCCATGTTTCCATCTTTTTGCAGTTCTCCTCAATTTTAAAACTATATCTTCTGCAGACGTATTCAGCATTTCTTTTATTATATTTCTTATTTCTTTTTTTACCTGGAAGATTATTTCTGATCTGAGTTCTTTTATGGCTTCACTGAGTTGTTTCTTTATTTCAGTTGCTATCATTTCAGAAGTTTCAGGTGTATGGCTTACACTTTCTTCTATATCCATTTCTCTTGGGCTTGTTTGGGGTAGGTTGGGGTCTGAGATTGCATTTTTCTGTTTTGTTTTGCCATTTTCTGTTGGGAGCCGCGGCTATGCTAGGCCACCATGCATAACAGCCATGGGGCCTGTAGGAAAGAGCAAAGCCTGAGCTAGATTACCCCTCCCATCGAGGGCGCCAAGATGGCGCCTGCGTCCTGCTTCCTGGGTGTCCTTGCCGCATAAACAGCCTGCCTCACAGAATAATCTGCCTAGCAACAATTGATGTTAGCCAATTAGCTTGCATTACCCGCTTCGCTTTGATTGGGTGCTGTGACTGCATATAAGCGAGTGCCTCTCCCGCCACGAGGGGAGAAGCACGGAAGGAGCCGCGGAGAGCGGACCGGTAGAGGCTTCGGCCGGGTAGGATCCCGGGGCAGACTGTACGGAGAGAAAATAAAGAAAAGCCTGACCACCGCCAGATATTGTTGCGTGTTCTTCCTGCCGGCCAGGAGCGACACCGACAATTTTCCTGTATTCTCCTGGGGAAATCAAATGCAAGGTCTCAGTTGCTTCTTGGGTTGAGGTTATCTGTCTGCACTGCAGGGAGTTTCCCCAATTGAGTGGGGATCATTAGGCAGGCCTACCAGGTCCCTATTGGCACTTGAAGGCTCCTCAAATGATGGGAGTACACTGGGCGCCCTTTCAGCTCACCCCCATGTGGCACTCTGAAGCTCTCTGGCTGCTTGCAGTTGCTGACAGAACTATACCAGATTCTGAGTGTTGTGCCAAGCTTGAGCAGTTAGACTAGCTGCTAGGATGCTGTGCAGGCCTTTAGCTCATGCCACACGGTACACCAAAGCTTTCCCACTGTTTGGGGATGCTGCGTGGGGCCCTACCAGCTTCTGAGTGAGGTGCTGTGCTTGCATGGCTAGGTGGAGGTTGCTGTGCAGGCTTTAAGCCTGCGCCACTCAGCACAGGCAGTTTTCCTGTCCCTTGGGGTTGCTGGGCCTAGTGATAGACTAGTTCAGAGCTTTCTCAGTGCTGACTCAGAACAGTCAGTATTATTCTATGTTTATCCACTAGATTTCCATTTTTATTTCTAAATATGTGCCCTTTGTCTCTGATTTATTTGTTCATTCATTTACTGTTTTACATCAGTATGGACTCATGAATATTTATTTAATTAGTTGGGTTATAATCTAAGTTCTTTCAAGTTCTGGGTTTTGTCTTTGGGAACTGAATAAGTTAGCTGCTATAACTATTTTTCTTTCTTCCTCCTTCTTCTCTTCCCCCTCTCCCCCTTCTCTCTTATTCTTCTTCCTCTCCTCTTCTATCATTTTTTGGGTATTTCTTGCTTTCAGTACAAGGAAGTGGCTAGGGTCATTTTTTATTTTTGGTGCTCCAGCCCTGGAATCAACCAATTTTTATAAGACTCTTTTATTGGTATTTATAAACAAAGAGATAAGTATTAGATGTGCTTATTGCTACTAGAATATTACTATTTCTAATTTCTTTCAATGATCAGAATTAGGGAGCATGCATATGTACACATAGGACTCACAGACACACATTTATTTCTGTCTATCTTTTATATATTAAAGCAGACACACAGCTTGATACTTCAGACTCTAATCAGCACTACAGGGTCCATTCTTGCCTTTGCCTTTCCTTATTTGACAACAGTAATGAAGCATCATTCTTCGGATTTTATGGCCTGGAAGGCTACCATGTCTGGGGAGGAGAGGAGGAGGCACACTGGTTCTTATCACCTTGACCTGGCATTAACACTTGGCCTGGCATTCACACATGTCACTTGCAGTCGCAGTACATACATTGGATCAAAAATTTGTCACCTGGTCCCAACCAAACATTAAATGGTTCTGGAAAGAGTATGGGAGCATGGGGAATCAGTACTAAAATGATTGTCTCTCTGTCCTGTTCTGTTCTTTGAATACTTGGTCTCCTGCACTGTACTTTAATCCTCTTACCCTTTATTTATGCTGGTTCATTTCATTTGAGATATTTTGTGGAATCAAAATTCATATTTGGATGTAGTCAAAGTTTATTATATATAGCCGAGTTTATTATTTTCTTCTTTAAGATTTCTGCTTACTTTTCTTTTTTTGATTTGAAAGTTAAATGTACCAAGAATCACCACTTACTAGAAACAGAAGCACAACAATAAAAATCTCTATAGGAGCTGGTACTGTAGAAACACTTGGGTATTTAGGTGGTAAACTGCTGGAGGCTTGGAATGAACTAACTAGAGAGTTAAAAATGATGGAGCTTTGTCGTAAGAAGGCTCTACACACTGTGGAGTTTTAGTTCCTGGAGCCTGGCCAGATTCTCAGAGTGAAAGCTGGAGGAAAATCCCTGTGCACTGGGAGGCGGAAAGAAGAGTAACTATTTGAAATATATCCAATGAATTGTTTTCTTTTTAATAAAGGGATTCCTTTGAGAGAGTATTTTATCAGAGCATAAGGGAAGGGAAACACTCAACTTCAGTCCCCTAGGCCTTTAACACAGAGTGGGAGTATGCCCAATCAGTCCCCGATAGCTTTCCTGTCTTGCATCAGTAGAGAAAAGGGAATATATATTTATGAAGCTTGTAGGCCAGGGGCATTGACACACTAAAGACCAAGACCTAATTATATATCCCTTCCTGCTGGATCACAATTGAAAAAAAACCTGTAAGTCTCAGAGTCTACTTAAAAAAGGGTGTCTGGAGAAGACCAAAGACAACACAGAAGACAGAAACGTGGATGCCAGAGGAAATTGTATCCTCCGATATTTCTGAGCTATAGCAAACTGCAAAGACAGCCTAACTGCCTGCCAGATCTATGTAATTCTTCACATTAAAGGCCTGCCTACCCAATTCCTTTGACTTGATACTAACTTCTGTCTGCCTTGACAAAAAAATTACAAGCATTGTTAAAAACAACAATAACAAAAACGATGAGGAATGCCATGAAGCAAGCTTCAGAACCAGATTTAGATATGGTAGAGATTTGGGATATCAAATCATCATTCAAAATAACTATTGCTACTAGTTAAGAGCTGTAATGGAAAAATATGGACAACACAGAAGAACAGATGGGTAGCTTAAGTAGAGGAAATGCTCGAAGTAAAAACCCTGTAGCACAAATTAAGAATGCCTTTGAAGGGCTCATTAATGGACTGGACATGGCCAAGGAAAAACTCAGCAAACTTGAATATAGACCAATAGAAACTTCCTCAAAGTTTCTTTCTCTTTGAAAACAAAGAGAAAAGAGAATTTTAAAAATTAACAGAATATCTAGGATGTAGGGGACAGTTACAAAAATTGTAGCATGTGCATAATAGAATACTCACCTAAAATACAAGAAAGCCTATTTTTTTATTTTAAAGGAATTAAAGTTAAGAACAACAAAACAGAACAAAATAAGAAAGCAATGTAAGAGATATAAATTTCAAAGCTAGATGACCTGAGATCTTCACTATCATATTGTCTCTTATTTTCTTCCAAATAGTTGTCCATGTCTTCCTTCACGTACAGAGAATTCATACAAAACAACATAGTATAAAACTGATCTGAACAGAATCAGGCATTTTAGGTCTTCAAACACAGACAATAGGGTAGTCACTAATGGCTGTTGTAGAGTCTCTCCTTCTCTTCAAAATAGTTGTCTATATTTTCACGTATATTGAAGCTCAACAAAACAAAACAGGCTAAAATAACACCTTTAATTTTCAGAACAAAGCAAAACAGTGATAAAAGTATTTGCCTTCAAAGAGATGGTAGAAGAAATCCCCCCTATTTGCTACATTGCCTATGGTCATCCTCTCAAGGGATGTCCAGATCACCGGCTCCCACTTACTAGTGGTGGTGGTGGGGGGTGTGATGTTTGATTCTCAGCCTGTGTGTTGGCAGGCTCACAGCCGCTCACCAGGGTGGAGGGGTTGCTTGGATTCCCCGCGCTCCAGGTCCCAGCATGGTGAGGGTCCCATTAAATGCTGGTGGCTTCTGCCTGGGCCACCGCAGCGTGCCACACTCACAGCCGCTCACGGTGTGGGGAGGGGTTGCTTCAAGCTATCTTTTTCATGAATTGACCCTTTCACTGCCCAAGTTCTGAAATGGCCAACAGATCATAGAAAGTCATCTCTTTAGACTCCTGATTGAAACCAACAGTGTCAGGAAGCTGCTGGCCTTGATTCAGAGCCAGCAGAAAACTATTGAACAGAAGACTGTTTGAGGTAACCATGGTTGAAAAATTTCCAAAGTGGAGGTTCAGGTATATCAGAATATATCAAACAAGATAAACAGTTAAAAGTCTACACCCAGGTATGTCATTTTCAATCTTCAGAAAATCAAAGGCAAAGAGAAAAATTCTTTAAACAAACCCAAATAGGGACACATTTTACCCATATAGGAGCAAGATAAGGACAAAATCAGCCTTCTTTCTGACAACCATGAAAAAAAAGAACAGAATGAAGTGAAATTTAAAGTTTTGAAAGGAAGAAAGAACCCCAAAAGCAAGAACTCCAGCCTAGAATTCTGTATTAAGTGAAATTATCCTTCAAAAGTGGAAGAAAAATAAAACCATTGCCAGACAAGCAAATACAAAGGTATTTTATTTTCAGTAGGTCTGACTTGAAAGACATAATAATAGAAACTCTTCAGAGACAAGAAAATTGAATATTTTACAAATTCAGGAGTACCTAAAAATAAAGAGCATTAGAGAAAAAATAAAGGTAAAAATAAAATAAAATTCTTTTATTTTTCTTATTCTTTGTTGACAGTACAATGTTTTGTATAAGACAATAATAGAATGTATTGAGTTATTATAGCTTATGGGTTTGTGAAGTGAGTAACGTAAATATAAAAGAGTGCATCATGAGTTGGAAGTACTTTGTAATAAGGTAATTGAACAAACCCATGAAGTGGCATAGTGTTATTTGAAACCAAATTTAGACTATTTGTAAATGTATGTTGCAAACTACAGGGAAATTATGAAAAAACGTTATAAAAATGCACTTGTTATATCAAGAGACAACTGAACCATATCTGTTAAACAAATTAAATGGATAATTAATAATCTTCCAAACAGGGTATCTGTGTATAATTTCATTAGTAATCATTACCAAATATTTAAGGAAGAAATCATAGATGTTCTTTAAAAGCCCCCCCCCCCCAAAAGAAAAGTACAGGGCATACTTTTGAAGTATGACACCAGTATTACTTTTATACCAAAGCCAGATAAAGAAATTACAATAAACATAAAAAAGCACAATATTTCTCTTGAAGATATATGGAAAAATTCTTAACAAAATTTTAAGTAATCAAAGAATAAAACATTGTATAAAGAGGACTATTCTCCAAGACCAAGTAGATTTTATGCAAGTATGCAAGGCCAGTTAAACATTCAACAGTCAGTGAATGTAATCCATCACATCAGCAGTCTAAGGAAGGAAAACCAGATGATTATATCAATAGATGGAGAAAAAGCATTTGGCACAGTCCTACTTCAGATAAAAATCCTCAACAAAGTCGGAATAAGAGGGGATTTCCTTCCTTGAAACATACATCTGCAAAAATCCCCCAGTTAACATTTTAATGAATGTGAGAAAGTAGAAGCCATTCCCTTGTGACCAGGAATAAGGCAAATATGTCCACTTTTACTACTTATTCAATACAGTCCAGGAAACCCTACTTAATATGACAAGGAAAGGAAACTCGAAGAGTGCAGATTGGAAAGCAATAGATAAAACTGTCATTGTTTGAAAATGATCTGACTCTCTAGGAAATTCCAAAGAAGAATAAAAAAAAAGCAAAAACAAGAAAAAACCCCAACACACACACACACACACACACACACACACTCACACACAATTCTTGAAGAAAGACACAGGTGTAGGAAAGTATTTCTGAACATAACCCTACTTACAGAAGAAACAATACTAAGAATCAACAAATTAGATCACATCAAATTATAAAGCTTCTGCACAACAAAGGGAACCAACAACAGAGTAGAGACAAACTGCAGAATGGGAAAAAAATTTGCCAGTTGCTCCTTAGGCAAAGGATTAGTGTCTAGAATACATAAAAAATAAAAAACCCCACCAGACACCAGATTTAAAGACCTAATTACAAATCAGAATCTAAAAATAATGAGAATCTAATGAATAGACACTGCTCGAATGAAGGAACACAAATGATTAATAAATACATGAAAAAATATTTCACATCTCTGGACAGTCAAGAAATGCAAATTAAAACAACGCTGAGATTTCCTCTCACTCCAGAAAGAAATCAACCAATCCTCAATGCTGGTGAGGTTGTGGGAAGAAAAGAACCCATCTTCATTGTTGGTGGGACTGTAAACTGATACAATCCCTGTGGAAATCACTATGGAGATTCAGGGCAGAACTAAAGGCAGAAATTCTATTTGAGCCAGATATTCCACTTCTATCTTTCCATAAGAGATAAAAATATCACACCACAGTGATGTATGCATCCCCTTCTTTATAGTAGTACAATTCATAATAGCTAAATCTTGTAAACAGCCTATATGTCCATTAACGGATGAACAGATTTTAAAATGTATTTATGCGTAGTGGAGTCATTTGTAGGAAAATGGGTATATCTTGAGATTGTAATGCTAAGCAAGGTACCTGAGATTTGCATGTTGCATGGCTTATCTCATGCAAAAAGTTCAACAGATATAAAGTATGTAATAAAAGGCATAAAAGGAAAAGTGAGACAGAAAGAAAAAAAGATTCTGATTCAGTGTAAAGTGGTGTATCTAAAAATGTACCTTGATTTAGTATAATAGTTGTGCATACTTTTTAGGTTCTTTGATCTATTGGTATAGTTTTCCAATATGTTTGTATCAGTGATGGAGAAGATATAACACACATGGTACGGCTGGCTGTTTGTATCATTGAAATCTCTACCAGGTTTGCTCAAGTATGTGTAGTGGCACATTCCTATAATCCCAGAACTCAGGAGGCAGAGGCAGGAGGATCACCATGCTTTCTATGCCAGCTTGAGCTACATAGTGAATTGAAGGCTAGCATGTACTACAAAGTGAGACCTGTCTCAAAAAACCAAAAAAGAAGTTTTGCCACCACTGTATGTATGATAACTAATCTTACAAGGTCTTGTAAGATAAATAAAGGAATCTGAAGTTGAAAAAATAAAAGGGATGTGGTTGGAAAGTGGAAAAAGGATTAAAATATGTTATGTATATATACCAATTCCTTACAGTGAATACAATTATTGTGTACTACAAACATGTAGAAATAAAAGAAAAAAAGAAATAATAGCTTATTAAAAACAAGATAAAACAACAACAACAAAAGAAAAAACAAACAGTCTCTACGGTAAGCAGTAGGAGATCATAGCAAGGTTGCAGGACATAAATGATATTATACAGATGTCATTTGATGTCATATATATCACAAATGAGTACATTAAATTTGAAATTAAATAAAATAATTTACATTAGAACCTCACTCCTCTAAAGTAAACATATAGTGTAAGTTGAAATATGTACTAGATCCACGTGAGGAAAGATACAACTTTCATGAAAAAAGTAAAAAAAATCTTAATAAATGAAAAGATAGTCTATATTTAAGGATAGATACACTCAATGGTGTCAAAGTGCTAGCTCTTCCCAACTGGTCCATAAATTTCAGATAATTCCAGTCAAACTCTCAGTATTTTTCTATGGATATCAAGAAACTGTAAAGTTCATATGAAGATGTGTAAGATTTGAAATGGCGGACATAATACTGAAGAAGACAAAGGTTCAAACACTACCTGATTTTAAGACTTACTGTAAACCTATGATAATCAAGATACGCTACGCTAAGATGGAACCATGAGATACAACAGCAAAATCTAAAAATATGCTCACACAAGTTTAGTCAACTGATCTTTGACAGAGGAACAAACGCAACAGAAAGATGACTGTCTTTCCAACAAACGGTGCTGCAACAACTGGGCAGCCATGCACAAAAATCGAATATAAATACAGACATTTCACTTTTATAACTTAACTAAAAATAAACCATAGACCTAAATGCGAACCTTCCAGTAAAAATAGGAGAAAAACTATGTGACTTCATACTTTACAGTGCTCTTTTGCATATAAACCAGAAATATGATCTAAGAAATAATTTTATTGACAGTTGTGGGACTACTTAGAATTTCTATTTCTTTTTGAGTCAATTTTGGTAATTGTTCCAGTTTTTGAATAACAAATTAACTCTCACACTTAGTGGCTTTGTTTTTTTGCTATTGGGGATTGAATTCATGACCTCGTGCTTGCCAGGCAGGCACTGTGCCACTGAGCTATATCCCCAGCCTTACTTACTGGTTTACAATGGCCATTTTTATCATATTCATCTATTTTATAGCTAAGAATTCCATCAGGTCACAGTGGGAGCATCTTGTTTGTCCCAGGATGTCTAGGCCTTTGTCTGAGAAGATTCCATGGCAGGGCATGACGTCATGGCCCAGAGGTGCAGTCATCTAAGGTATCGTGATTTTCTTATCTGGTGATTGATGCTGACTCTCCGCTGTAGCTTCAGCCTAGCTCTTGTATAGTATGGTGCCTCTGGAGTAGTTAGATTTCTTTTTTTAAAATTTTGCTTAAAGAAAGACTAAACAAAACAGAAAATAGGTAGAAATAGTACATACGTTCAGAGAAAAAATAAACAGTAAGAAATCAGTAGTTGATGTTTACATATTTTCATTTTACAAATAGTTGTTCAAGATACAAAAGTGGAACATGTAAAGTGGGAATTCAAACAGCGAGACTGCAAACAGTTCTGTTCAACTGTCCAACAAAAACTTAGTAACATGGTTGTCAATCCTATACACTTAAACATACATGCAGTTATCTATATCTTCATTTATGTTTAGATTAAACAAACTAAAGCAGGTTAAAATCATTCTGAACAAAGAATAATAGTTTTGGTAGATTTCACATCATGACACTCCAGGATCAGCACTGGGTACTGTGGTGTCTTTTTTTTTTTTAATTTAATTTAAAGAAAGACTGAACAAAACAGAAAATGGGTAGAAATAATACATAATTTCAAAGAAAAAAATAAACAGTAAGAAATCACTAGTTGATGATTATAGATTGTCTTCTTACAAATAGTTATTCAAGATACTAAAGTGGAGCATAAAGAGTGGAGTTTCAAACAGTGAGATTGCAACAAGTTCTATTCAACTATCCAACAAAAACTTAGAAATATGGTTATCAATCCTATACACTTAAACATACATGCAGTTATCCATAGCTTCAATTATCTTGAGATTGAATAAACCCAAGCAGGCTAATATCACTCTGAACAAAGAATAATACTATTGTTGGGTTCCACATTATGACACTCCAGGATCAGCACTGGGTATTTTAGTGTCTCTTTTTCTTCAAAGTATCTGTTCATTTCATCATGTGTCATAAGATCAGTTCTCATAAACTGTTTATAGATTCTACACATGCATAAATCTTAACATGTATTTCTATCCTTTCTATATTAGAGGGAGAAACAAAACAAAGCAAGGCAAAACAAAACATATTCCTATAAACCCATGAAATGAAATAAACATATAAGACTGTTGTACAAAGAGTTCTACCATGGTTCCTGTGTTGCCTCTTGTTATCTCCAATATAATTGGCTATATTGTCAGACATAATATAATTGAATATATCAGTACATAACAGTATTAATAAAAACACAACTTTGTATATAGTATAGAACTTCAAAAACTGGCAGTTATCAAACCAGAATGTGTATCGTAGAGTCTTGTCATCTTCAGTGTAGTTGCCTATACTCTCAGACTTGATACTATCATATTATCAGTTTTGAATAAAATCTTCTCTGCCTCATTTCTGTTATGCTCTTTTTTTTTCCATCAGTTGTCTGCTTATCTTCTTCATTCTGTTTTCTGATCCATTCATTGAGGCCTCTCTGCCACTGTTCTGGAATCCTAGTACTTTTCTGTCTCTCTAGAATGCCCGGGAGTATTCTCTGTAGAGTTGGACTGGTGGTTTCGAATTTCCCAAGTTCCTCTTTGTCTTGGAAGCATCTTGTTTTTCCAAAGGGAATCTATTTCTGCTATTATCAGTAGTCTAGGGGAACCCTTACTCACTGAAGATTTACTTCCTGCCTTCCAGAAGGTTGTGTTTTACAGTGAAAATCTCATATTGAATTTTCTCCTGCTATTGTGTGGCCAACAGCCACCGGCTGTTTAGCCATATACCCCAGACTTAGCAGCTACCACCCCATTGGCTTTTGCTGTGTAGTTCCTCCACGGATTGCTGCTGCTCAGCCCAGGTGCCCTGTGGTTGTCATCGTGACTTCTTCCACTTGTCATGTCCTTAATCCCTGTCTGCTTCCTATCACAGGAAGCTCTGGCCTTAATGCTTAATGCTCTTGGGAAGGGTTCTCCTTGAAGACCTCGCCTGCCTTTTGTGAGAGCAGAAACACCTCAAAAAGTGCATCTTTGCGGAGAAAATTTGGATACAAGTTTCCTACCTAATAATAAGTCCAGAAATGAATGTATATTCTTATTTAATTGAGGTTTTTATTTTTTCTTAAACAAAACTTCTACTTATCAGTAAAATTCAAGTTGAACACATCCATTATTTATTTATTTATCAAAAACAAAAGAAATGAACTTAAGTGATCTATCCAGATATGAAAATTTTAATTTTCATAGAAATTCTGATAGATTGGTCTTGATCTCCTGTAATGCTACTTAAGAAGAATTCTGAAACCAAGTCCAGGCTTAATGGAAAGAGAAATAATTAGCAATGTCCTCTAAAGGTATAGAAATGTGGAAAAACAGCACATGAATCTCATAGCACACTCTTACCTACCCAAAACTATGTATTTCACAAATGGCAGAAATAAAATTATATCAGTATTGACTTGACCAATGCTGTGCCATGAAATAGTAGTCATGAAGATATCTAAAATGAGGGTTTCTGTGTTCCCAGCCCATACACATTCTGCTACAGTATACTAGGAGTTCTTTTTTTCTCATCTTTGTCAGTGATAATTGCTGACTCTCTTGGAGTCCATGATCCAAATCTGGATATTAAGAAATTCATTCTGTCTTTCATCCACCAAGAGATGAATCTTTCACTTCTTTTTGGAACTTTCCTTTTCTCTCTTATGTCCTTCCATCACGGAGTCAAGGGCATCATCTGTTCAACTGAGGTTTCCATAAAGAGTTCATTGCCCTTACTGTCTCTTCTTTGTACCTGCTGAGAAATATAGGAGGTTTTGTGTCTCTGTTAAATTTTTAAAATGTGAGACTTCTGGGAGAACATGGCGGATAGATAGCAGCAGCTACAGAGCCTCTCTGAGATACCCCCCCTTAGAATCCAGGAATAGTGTGGTGCGAGGAGTCCTAAGCAAGGGGAGATATATCCTACCGACCCAGGAATGAACTAAGCTGAGAGAAACCAACTGGAAATGCAGTCCCAGTGCTATAACAGGAACAGATAAAATCTCAGGGCAGAAGCTGAAACCCACACCACTGGAAGCCGTGATTTGAATTTCCTGCTGCCGCTGCTTCATCCCAATAGGAACAACAGAGAGATAGACATGCAAAAGCTCTGAGAGTGTGGGAATTGGTGAACGGATTTGAGAGCGGGACTGGCAGGGAGCCCTGCACTGACCTGCAGTGAGTGAGTGGAACAGGGACCCTTCCATAGAGTAGGAGGCTCTAGCAAAGGACATACTGGGACCAGGCAGACTAGCTGGAACAGGACACTGAAGTGACTTTAGTCACATATTCCCCTCTCAAGCAGGATTGGTGTAGAGTGCTTGGCCCGGGTGATGCCACTGACTAAGACCCAGTAGGCTAGCCCAAACCAGGTCCCAGCACCTGGAGGTGCACCACAGCAGTGAAGCCTTTGGTAGGTTGACTGACCTGGAGGGGCGGGCCCAGCAGAGGCTGCTCAGGTCTGTGTCTCCCTAATTAACTGCCGTGGGCAGGAACACCTACTGGTGCAATTCAAACAAACTGTAGCTGACAAAGAGAAAAAACTGGGCATCCTATATTCGCTTCTATGGAAGGAACAAAAAGTATGGAAAGAGGGAGCAACAAGAAAGGGTCCTCAATCCCCAATCCTGAGAACACTGATCCAGGAAAGGTAAATGCAAAGGAGGACAGAAAACATGCAATATCAGACACGGCACCAATAGACATAAAGCATTATCTCCGGAGCCTCATAGGCGAGTTCAAAAGTGAAGTATTTAACAAAATAAAGCAAGATATAAGTAGAATAGTTAGAGAAATGCTAAGCACCGCCTAAGAAAAAACAAATGGTGGAATGGAAGAACAGAAAAAAAGGGAGAATTGTTTGATGGACAAAATAGAGAAAACATAGAATACATGAAGCAGGTTCAAAGTGATTACCAGGAAACTAAAAACTCTATCAAAAGCTGGCATAACAGCTTGAAAGAAACTAAGGATAGATTATCTGAACTGGAGGGTAGATTTGTAATGTGGGAGCATGAAATGAAAAACTTCTCAAAAATAACAAGAAAACAAACAGCAATAATACAAAGGCTAGAAGATGATAAGAGGACCTATAACTTAAGAATTAAGAACATAAAAGAAGAAGAAGGGACACAAACAAATGGACTACAAAAGCTATTCACAGAAATAATCTAAGAGAATTTCCCTAATTTAGCAAAAGGTAAAGATACTCAGATGTATGAGGCATACAGGACCCCAGCCTCCTACAACCCAAACAGAGCTACACCCAGGCATATAATAATCAAAATTCCAGAAATCCAATATAAGAACAGAATATTAAAAGCCATCAGAGACAAGAAACAGATCACTTACAAGGGAACACCCATCAGAATTACAGCAGACTTCTTGGCACAAACCATCAAATCAAAAGAGCGTGGGTGGAAATAATTCAAGCTTTGAAAGATAATAACCAGCCCCACCTGCAGCCTCTCCAACCGGAGGAGTGCACCGCAGGGGCCGGTGGGAAGGAAAGACAACAGCCGAGCGGAGGGAGTCCACTCAGCCCTGCCTGCTGCCTCTCCCAGCCAGAGGAGCGCACCACAGCTGCCAGTGTGAGGGAGAGAGCTGGGCTGAGCCGCTGGAACCTGCTCTGGCCTTGTCTGCAAACTTCTTTTGACCTGGAGAGCACCAGCACTTCTGCCACTGCCTGGAGGAGGGAGCAGCCCTGCTAAGGAGGTTTGAGGCCTATGTAGGCCATAGGGGGACCCTCTATCAGCCTGGGGAGCTTTGCCATCCAAGGAATTGGATGACTACACAACATCCAATCCTTGGGAGAGTATGAGATCCTGGCTTTGGTGGGTGGGGGGTCTGCTGGGCTTGCAGCCACACTAGATTGGGCTTAGCAGGATTTGGGATTGTCTGGACCACACCAGGTGGCCTTCTTTCCCTCAGGGGAGCTTTGCTACCAGAGGGGGAAACTGTGCAGCTTGAGGAGGCTTTAGGTCTACCTGAGAGGAGCCTGGCAACTCTCTTTTAATCCAGAGGCTCTGCTGTCCAAGGAGGGAGCTACACTACCAGAGGAGTCCCAAGAGCCCAGGTCATAAGAGACAATTTCCAACACACCCAGGGGAAACTCTGGAACAACACTTGAAACATGGAAATATAGGAAAATGACAAAATGAAAGACCAAAATGCAATCTCAAACATCCAGCCCAACCCAAGAAAGCCTAGGAGTCATGTACATAGAAGAAAATACATGCCATATACCTGAAATACCTGAAATAATAGTAACTGAAATAAAGAAGCAACTCCGGGAAGCTTTAAAGGAATTCAAACTAGAAATAATCTCTCAGGTAAAAGAAGAAATGATAAAAGAAATGAAGGAGATGCTAAACATAGCTAAAGAAGACACAGTTAAAAAATTGGAGGAACTAAACAAAAAGATAGAATCCCTGGATGAACAATATAAAAAACAAACAGAATATATAAAACAGATGCAAAGAGATATACAGGAAATAAAAAATTCCATTGAAAGTTGTAAAAACCACCTCAATGAATGTGAAGATAGAATTTCGGACCTTGAAGACAAGATTGCAGCCAGTGAACAGTAAAGGAAAGATCTTTTAAAAATAACAAGAAATCAAGAAATAACAATTCAACACATGCAAGATGATGCAAAGAAAAACAACATAAGATTGTTTGGAATAAATGAAAAAGAAGGAGACAACATAAAGGATGTTAAGAGGATATTTAGAGAAGTAATAGCTGAAAATTTCCCAAACATGAAATTGGAAACTGATATCAGGATCAATGAAGCATATAGAACTCCAAATAACCATAGCCAAAATAAAACTACACACAGACATATATAATCATCACCATCCTAGAAATTGAACAAAAGAATAGAATATTAAAAGCTGTCAGAGAGAAAAGACAGATCACCTATAAAGGAAAACCTATCAGAATCACAGCAGACTTCTAAACACAAACAATAAAGGCAAGAAGAGCGTGGAGTATTTCAGATCCTAAAGGAAAATGATTTCCAACCTAGACTGATGTATCCTTCAAAACTGTCCTTCAAAATCAATGGAGAAATAAGATACTTCCATGACAAAGAACAGCTGAAGAATTTCATGATCACAAAGCCAATCCTGCAAAGAATACTGAAAGACAGCTTAGATACACTTAGGAAAAAAGCCACTAAACAAAGCAGACAATTAAGCAGAACAGAAAGATAAAGATGCAATGGCAGAAATATAGCATGTCAGCAATAAACCAATATATAACAGTTATAATCATTAACGTAAATGGTCTCAATGCACCAATTAAAAGAAATAGACTGGCAGAATGGATCAAGAAACAAAATCCAACCATATGCTGTCTACAAGAAACCCATCTAACCCAAAAGGATACCCACAGACTGAAAGTCAAAGGATGGAAAACAATACTCCATGCAACAGGAATCCAAAAAAAAAAAAAAAAAAAAAAAAGCAAGGGTAGCTATTCTGTTTGCAGGCAATGTGAACTTCAAACCAATAATGATCAGAAGAGAAAAAGAAGGTCACTACATACTGGTTAAGGGAAAACTTCAAGAGGAAGAGATAACTATCTTAAATATATATGCACCAAATTCCAGAGCACCCAGTTATATAAAACAAGTAATATCAGAAATGAAAAGCCAAATTAGCAGTAATACAATTATAACAGGCGATTTCAACACACCATTGACACCAATGGACAGATCAACCAGACAGAAAATCAGCAAAGAAATAAAAGAACTGAATCACACCTGTGAACAAGGGAATTGATAGACATATACTGAGTATTCCGCCTAATAACAACAGAATACACATTCCTCTCAGCAGTACATGGGTCATTCTTTAAAATAGACCATATATTAACTCACAGAACATGTTTAAATAAATGCAAAAGAGTTGAAATTATCCCTTGCATCTTATTGGATCATAGCACTATGAAATTAGAAATTAATGATAAAAGATACTGCAAAAATCCCACAAACACATGGAAACTGAATAACACACTCTTGAGTAATCAGTGGGTCACAGAGGAAATTAAAGAAGAAATTAAACAGTACCTACAAACAAATGAAAACACAAATACAACTTACCGGAATCTGTGGGATGCAATGAAAGCTGTCCTCAGAAGAAAATTTATTGTACTGAGTTCCCACATCAGGAAAACAGAACAAATACAAATAAATAACCTGATGTTACACCTCAAACATCTAGAAAAAGAAGAGCAAGTCAAGCCCAAAGCCAAAAGAAGAGAAGAAATTATAAAAATCAGAGCAGAAATCAATGCAATAGAGACCAAAAAAAAATCAATGAATCAAAGAGCTGGTTCTTTGAAAGAATAAATAAAATTGATAAGCCCCTAGCCAATCTTATTAAAAAAAGGGAAGAAAGAGCTCAAATTCATGCAATAAGGAATGAAAAAGGTGAAATCACTACAGACCCAATAGAAATACAGAAGATCATCAACACCTATTTCAAAAACTCTACTCTTAAAGGTTTGATAACACAGAAGAAATAGACAGATTCCTAGAAGCATATGAAGTACCAAAGCTAGATCAAAAAGATGTAAAACTGCTGAATAACCCAATTTCTATTAATGAAATCGAAAATGTAATTAAGTCCTTGCCTACAAAGAAGAGCCCAGGCCCAGATGGATTCACTGCAGAATTCTACAAGAAATACCAAGAAGACCTAATGCTGACACTCCTCAAACTCTTCAATGAAATTGAAAGGGAAGCAATCCTTCCTAAGTCATTCCTGGAAGCAAATATTACTCTAGTACCAAAACCTGAGAAAGACCCAATTGAAAAAGAGAATTACAGATCAATCTCCCTAATGAACAGATGCAAAAATCCTCAATAAAATATTGGCAAATAGGATGCAGCAAATCATCAAGAAGATTATACACCATGACCAAGTGGGATTCATCCCAGGTATGCAGGATGGCTCAACATACGTAAATCAATAAATGTAACCCACCATATCAATAGAGTCAAAAGTAAGAATCACTTGATCATCTCTATAGATGCAGAAAAAGCTTTTGACAAGGTACAACATTCATTTATGATAAGAACCTTGCAGAAAATTGGAATAGATGGTCTTTACCTCAACATAATAAAGGCCATCTATGACAAACCAACAGCCAGTATCACACTAAATGGCCAAAAATTGAATGCCTTTACTTTAAAATCAGGCACAAGACAAGGATGTTCCCTGTCACCGCTCCTATTTAATATGGTACTGGAAATTCTAGCCAGAGCAATTAGACAAGAGAGAAACATAAAAGGCGTAAAGATAGGAAAAGAAGAAGTTAAATTATCACTATTTGCAGATGATGTGATACTCTATATAGAAGACCCCCTAAACTCCATTGAAAGACTCCTAGATATAATAAATAAATTCAGCAATGTAGCTGGATGCAAAATCAATACTCATAAATCAATAGCATTCCTATACACTAACAACAAAATCACAGAGAGAGAAATAAGAGAAGTTACACTCTTCACACTAGCAACCAAAAAAATTGAAATATTTAGGAATTATTCTCACGAAAGAAGTGAAAGACCTATACAGGAAAAATTATTATACACTGAAAAATGAAATTGAAATGATCTTAGAAAATGGAAAGACATCCCTTGCTCATGGATAGGAAGAATAAATATGGTGAAAATGGCCATTCTCCCAAAACTGTTATACAGATTCAATGCAATCCCAATAAAAATACCATCAACATACCTCATAGATCTAGAGAAATGACTCCTAAAATTCATCTGGAGTGAGAAGAGACCTAGAATAGCAAAGACAGTTCTAAGCAGCAAAGGCAAGGCAGGAGGCATCACAATCCCTGACTTGAAGTTATACTACAAAGCATCTGTAGTTAAATCAACATGGTACTGGAATCAAAACAGAGCCAAAGATCAGTGGAATAGATTAGAAGATATAACCACAACTATAGACACACTCAATCACGTTATCTTTGATAAAGGGGCCAAACATGTTCACTGGAAGAATGACAGTCTCTTTAATAAATGGTGTTGGAAAAACTGGCTCTCCATATGCTGAAAACTAAAACTAGACCATGCCTATCACCTTATAGTAAAATAAAATCTAAATGGATCAAAGATCTAAATATTAAAACAGAAACACTAAATCTATTGGAAGACAAATTGGGTAAAAACCTTGAAGACATAGGGGTAGGTAGAGAATTCATGAACAAGACTCAAACCGCATGGGAAATACTTCCCAGAGTCAATAACTGGGATCACATTTTATTAAAAATTTTCTGCATATCAAAAGAAATCTCTAACACAGTGGAAAGAAAACCCACAAACTGGGAAAAAATCTTAGTGAACTTCCCCTCAGACAAAGGACTTCTGTCTAAAACATATAAAGAATTTAAAAAAAATCAGACCCCCACAATTCAAAGACCCCATCCAAAAATGGGCATCTGAGATGAACAAACAATTTTCAGATGAAGAAATACAAATGGCAAATAAATATATGAAAAAATGTTCATCATCATTAGTCATTAGAGAAATGCAAATTAAAACCACACGGAGATTCCATCTCACTCCTGAAAGAATGGCCAAGATCAAGAAAACCACCAACAACAAATGCTGGAGAGGCTGTGGGGATAAAGGAACTCTCAGGCACTGTTGGTGGGAGTGTAGACTAGTGCAACCTTTGTGGAGGTCAGTCTGGAGATTTCTCAGAAAGGTGGGACTGGAAGCCCCATTTGACCCAGCTATTCCACTTCTAGGCATATTCCCAGAAGAACTGAAAGCATCATACCACAGTGATATATGTGCACCCATGTTTATAACAGCACAATTTGTAATAGCCAGATCTTGGAAATAACCTAAGTGTCTACCAACTGATGAATAAAAAAGTTGTGGTATTTTTATACAATGGAGTACTACTAATCTATAAAGAATGATCACATTGAGACATTTATAAATAAATGTAACCACCTTGAGACCATACTCATAAGTGAAATAAATCAAACTCACATGTATAAATACCGAATTGTTTCCCTAGTGTAAGTAATGATAAGAATACATAAAAGTATGTGGTAATAATGGTCCCCAATCACACTGGTTTGAAGCCATATAGTATTTTCACTCATTAATTGGAATGGTTTTAATCTGGGTTGTTTTACATTATTGTCCGCGATACTACGAATAGCTATTTTTAAGAAAATAAGACAGCGTAATAGCTAGTGCTGATTTAATATCATCCTGTTTTGAAGCCCCATCAAGTTGTTGCTTGTCTGTTTCCATTAGTTTTAACATGTTGTATCTTACTATATTTTAATGTATGCAATAGTATAAGCAAAATTTTTTATAGGCAAAGTGATAACATAGAAACTGAAGTTCGGTTTCTGTTAGCTGGTTCTAAATACCCTGCAATACTTTCATTCTCTTGAATGGTTTCACACTATCTTGATAAGTTTAATGCTATAGTATAAGAAGTTAGACTCAAATATTTCAAGGAAAGAGACACTATGGTAACTACTATTAATGTCAGGCTATCTGGTGGTGAAACACAATGATGCTTAAATTGTTTGGTTCTGACCTGTGTTGTGCTATTGGTATGCTCTTTTTTTTAATCTCAATCTCCCCCCTTTTTTCTTTTTATAAAATTAATTTATTTCTTAGTATCTTTTAATTAAGGGAAAACTAAATTAAAAATAGCAGGATATATTATAGTAACTTGTTTGTTTTCCTATTAACCTGATTTGAACCCTTGTATTGGTTCTCCACATCTTGTTCTGACTGATTTTATTATATTCTGTTTTGTTTAATAGTATCAAATTTGAGGGTATAGGCAACCACTTTGAAGGCAACCAGATACTCTATGATGCCCATTATGGTTTGACTGTTATCTCCTTTGGAAGTCCTGCAAGGTCTCCAATGTGGGTTTTACTGGTCTTATTCTGTACCGTTTTGTTCAATTTTTTTAATACCAGATGATATAGGCACCTCTTTGTAGGATAACAAGAGGCATAATGGTAACCATTGTTGATCACCTAGTAATCTCTTTTAGCATTATATACTATGTCCATCCTCCTGTTCTAACTGACTCTGTTTTGCTTTGTCACAGTGGGGTTTTTTTGGTTCTGTTTTGTTTTGTCTTGTTTCTTGTTTTATACATTTTTTTCTTTTCCTCTTTAAAGAAAAATTTATAAGCACTGTGGGAGTAATGGAACCCAAAATGTGTGATTGTTAGCGTAACATACGGAGGAAAGAAAGTGATCTAAAGGATACAACTGCAAGAGTACTTAAGAGTGTAGGATAGAAAACCATATTACTGAGTTTTGGATAATTGAACAGAACTGTCTGCAATCTCACTGTATTACTGTCCACTTTTTATGTTTTAATTTTGTAACCTGAACAACTGTTTCTGAGATGACAATATGTAATCTATTTACTAGTAAATTCTTACTGTATATTTTTTCTCTTGAAATTCTGTATTACTTGTAGCCTTTTACTGTCTTGCATTGTCTTGTTTTGTTTTCCTCTTTAAATAAAAAAAAAGAAAGAAAGGTAACCTCCAGCCAAGATTGATATATCCTGCACAGCTCTCCCTAGAAATTGATGGAAAAACAAGGTGCTTCCAGGATAAAGAGGAACTAGGGGAATTTGCAACCACCAATTCAACTCTACAGAGAATACTGCAGGATATTCCAAAAAAGGAAAACACCAAGATCCCAGAAATAGTGGCAGAGAGGCCACAATGAATGGAGCAGAAAGCGAAATGAAGAAGACAAACTGACAACAAATGACAGAAAAAGAGCTCAACAGAAATAAGACAGAGAAGATTGGATGGTAGGAACAGCTATTTTGGAGAAAACAAGACATCATAATAGCTAGCACTGATTTAGTATCATCTTGTTTTGAAGTCCCATCAAGCTTTTATTCTTCTGTTTCTGTCAGTCTTAATAGGTTGTATCTTATTGGATTTTATTATATGTGATAATATAAGCAAAAACTTTTATACACAAGGAGATTATACAGAAACCATTGTTCATTTTCTGATAGTTGATTCTAAATACCCTATAATACTGTCATTCTTTTGAATGGTTTTACATTGTCTTGATATTTACATTGTCTTGGTACTACAGTATATGAATTTATACTCAAAGATTTCAAGGAAAGAGACACTATGGTAACTACTTTTATGTCAGGATATCTTGTGGTGAAACACTATTTTGCTTAAATGGTTATGTTTTGACTTGTGCTGTTTTGTTGTTATGCTCTCTTTTATCTCAATCTCCTTTTTAAAATTATTTACTTTTTTATTTTTATCTTTTTAATTAAGGGAAAAATAAAAAATAGCAGGATATATTATAGTAACCCACACTGATTTCCTATTAACTTGATTTGAAACCCTGTATTGCTCTCACCATCTTGTTTTGACTGATTTTCCCCTATTCTGCTTTGCTTGATAGTACTAAGTTCAAAAGTATAGGCAACAACTGTGAAGACAATAAGATTCATTATGACGCCCATTCTGGTTGACTATTATCTTCTTTTAAAGTCCTGTAATGTCTCCAATGTTTTGGTTTTATTCTTTACTGTTTTGTTCAATTTTATTATAACTGACGATATAGGCAATTCTTTTTAAGATAGCAAGAGGCAGTATGGTAATCATTGTTGATCACCTTGTATTTTGTTTTTACATTATCTATTATGTCCATCCTTTTGATTTGACTGACTCTGTTCTGTTATGTCACATTTGGTGTTACTCTCTTCAAAAAAAGTAAGAAGAATTTTGGGAGTAATAAAACCCAAAAAGTGTAATTGTCATTGTACAAAAGAAAGGAAAAGAAAGTGCTCTAAAGAATATAACTGCATATATATTTAAGTGTATAAGATAGATAACCATATTACTGAGTTTTGTTGGATCATTGAACAAAACTGTCTGCACTCTCACTGTTTGAAAGTCCACTTTATATGCTTCAATTTTGTAACTTGAACAACTATTTCTAAGATGAGAATATGTAATCTATTAACTAGTGATTTCCTACTGTTTATTTTTTCTGAAATTCTGTATAACTTGTACCCTTTTCCTGTTTTTTTTCTTTTTCGCCTTAAATAAAATTAAAAAATTTTTAAATGTGATATCTTTGTACCACTGGGTCTATTAAACCAAATGTACTCAAAAGCAGCCCACTTAAGCTATAAGCCTTGTAATCACCAGATTCCACCACCCAGAAACTTGGTCCTTTCACTAATACTTTGCTTTCCTTGTTCAGTCTCTGGCATATAGTAGGTCTGCCTACAGGGTCAGGGCTGGAAACTGGTCATGCAGGGTCCTAGGGGTGTAAGAAAGATGGGGAGAGTGAGTGACTATGGAAGCACAATCCATGGTGTCAGGTTAATTGTAGGTAATGATAGTAGAATAAGTTATGGCTTTAAATAAGGAGTGTAGTGTTTAGAGTTAAATTTATAGTCCCAGTTTTTGATCTGGCCTTGTAATAATATTTTCTGCAGTTTCCCAGTTCAAGTAGACAGCCCACATATCTTTGAATAGCCACAGGAAATGTGAAATTTCAGTTGTTTTCCTCCCACTACTTTTCTTGTCTTCTGGGAGAAATGCCTCTGGACTACATAGTAATATCTTTTTAAGCAAGATGAAAGACAACAAGGCCAATAATGTACAAATAAATGAAATGGTACCTTAAAAACAACCAAGAAGTCACATTGTTTTCTGCAAAGGAAAAAAAAATCAACTTGCAGTTAGTTTCTGAAAAAACATTACTTTAAATGAGACCCACGAGGGCTGAGGAACCAGATATGAGGAGCTTGTTGCCTTGAAAGTATGTGAAGAGATCAGGGATTAGTACTTTTAGTTACAAGAAATAAAAGTGCTGTATTGGATTTATCCTGCTGTTAAAGGCACATTTTGAGGCTCATTTTCCTGTGCCTGAATCTGTTCCAATTGAAGACATGGTGAAATCCTGTCACCTGCCACCCAGGAGGATGGTCCAGGGCTGTCTCCCCTCTTTCCTCCAGGACCTCACCATCATGTCTTGGCTGAGGAGATGTCTGATCCAGCTGTGCAAACTATGCCTCTGCTCCTCCATTTCTCCACTTCCAAGGACCAGTCAAATGTGGTTCACATCTGTGGTTCACACCCAGCTGATGGCAAATCTATGGGCAGCTCAGCTTGGCTTGTTTGGTTATTGTCTAATCGAGATGTTTTTCACACACAGGGAGCTCTACTGCTGGGAACTGGGGTACCCCATGGGTCCAAGCTATACTTCACACCATTATAAACACCACCCTCCCATATCAAGTTCAGTTGAAGCCTTTTTTTTCAGAGCATACTTTATAATGAGGATAAAGAATACTTGAACACAATTACAACTTTACTTTTGTTTCTCTACATATTGAGACGCAAATATTTCACAAGCTACTTTTTAATTGACCAGATTTACTTAAAAGATTCAAGGCGATGGTGCCAGTAGTAAAAATTACTGTCTCCTGGATATTTCTCTATTTTATTCCACATAAAGCTCTCTTCATGAGCCACAGCATGCATGTAACCTCAGATCTCTGGAGGGTAATATAGTTCAGGGCACAGGATTTTTTTTTTGTTGATTCTTTGGACATTAATTTATTTGCCTGAATTTCTATGGATATACTAGTAAATAAATATATGTACAGGGAAAAAGATTATAAAATTTATGTTTTTATACTTCATTATTTTCTAGAATTCTCCATGACTGGCAATCTCTTTAACTATAATTAGTCTCCTTATAACTTAAAAATTGAAATTGGGTATTTTTTTAATGGGCCTAACATGTGGTATGCAATTTTTTTACTTTTTTTTTCCAGAGATGAAGGGTAATTATTGTTTAATGGTGAATCAAAGACATCTAATGATTATTTTTGATATATAAAATTATTGATCTAGAGGCTTCTTGGGATTCAAAAGTGAGTAACACATATTGTCTGCCCTCAAAAAGATCACAATATCAAGAGAAAAACACATACATATTACAATACAATACAGTGCAGAGTACAGGTACCAAAGAGGAAATAAAAAACATTTGGGGGATTTATAAGAAGAAATAATATATTCTGGTAAAGGAATCAAGGAAGCTTAACTTTATGAATGATTTTTTATTTGCAATGAACTTTGCAAAATGAGTAGAGTAGACTGAGAGAATTGGTGGTTAGGATCTTGCATGATAAATGTACCAAACAGTTAAGAACAGGCCCTTTGCAAGAGCCCCGGTATAGCTTGTATCTAGATGCCCCCAAAGTCTTATATTGTCATAGGTGAGGTTCTTTGGAGGAGGCTGGATGTAGAGTGTGTGATGCTGGGATTAAGGGTGTGACTGCTAAATCAGGCCCCTGATTGGTTTAGCATAGCTCTAGGTGTTGATAATGGGAAGGTCCCTTCCGGGTATGGGTGGCAGCACCAGAAAGACAGCCTAAACAGGAAAGGAACCAGAGGCAGGATGCTGCTGCTGCTCTGCTGCTTGCTGCTTTGCTGTCTTTTGCCTGCTTGCCATGGACTGTTTTGCCCTCTGCCATATTACCTTGCTTGGAGCCAACTGACTACAGATGGCTTGAAACATTTACAAACTGTGAACTGAAATAAACTTTTATCCCTTTAACTTTAGATGTTGGGTACTTTGTCCCAGCAATAAGAAAAGTAGCTAAGACAACCCTGTGGGCAGCAGGGAGAGGGGGAAGCAAGGAAGGAGGCTGTGGGAAGAATAAACTTGTCAAGTGTGTAAGTATTAAACTCCTACCCTAGGGGCAGCTTCCAACATCAGCAGCAGCATGGGATTGCAACTCTGTGAGAAAAGCTGAAAACCTAAGTGATTAAGTCACTGCTTGTTAATTGAATTGACTGGCTTGCTGGAATCTATACGTAGTGCCTCTGGAGACACTTAAAATCACTTTAGAGATGTGGATGTGTGATGAAATTTCATCAGAGCAGCAGAAAGTGTAGCAAAAGTTCAGATCTGTGACTTGGGCCTGGGATTTCCACACTGCACAGGAATGCAGAAGTAGTTACATATCTGTGTATGTTTGAGGTAAATGTGTGTGTTTGCCTGGGGTTATCTAGCAACTGTAACATGCCGGTAGTGACCTTAAAACTTAAAGAGAATTTTAAGGGTTTTCTAGAAAGTTGCATTTTTCAGCTGTATGTCTTTGGATCTTGTTAGAAAATTTTTTGAAGGACTATGTTGCAAGGAAGCTTAAAAATGTCTTATGAAGAGCTGCGGCCAGTGCTCTGAGGACAATGAACTAAGATAGACTAGTGGGGTAAGGAAGGAGAGAGCTGCACTTTGAGACAAAGGGTCCCTAGACCCAGAGCTCACTGTCTATTGGATCTTCTTGGTCGCAATGAATGGGGACGTCTTGTCTACTGTGACCTTTGAAAAGCACACACAGAGCCATCCAGATTAAACCAGGTTACCATGTCCCATTTTCCCAAGATGTCTATACTCTTGGTCTCAGAATGATTCTCTGTTACTTGTCATAGAAGCTGAACTATTCTTGTGCAGAGGAGTGGAAAAAAGCACTTGGTGCCGTTCAGAGAGATCCTTGCGTGGAAGGAGAATGCTACGGCAAGAGAGCACAGGGCTGGCCCAAACCAGGTTGGGAGCCTGGGAGAATAGTGCCAAGGACTGTTTGGGCTGGGCTGTGGGCTCTATCCTGACTGGGCATGTGAACTGGCTGAAGGATGGGCACTCTGAGACTGATTCATCCAGTGCCAACCCTGCCACTTCACCTCCACCACTGGTGCCTTGTGCTGTCCCTAATTTCCTCAACTCTGAGATTAGCCATTTGGGTTGGCTAATTGTCAGTTTCCCTTCTCCCCTACCTCAGCTATTCTCCTGTGGGGCACTGTACTATGCAGATGAGGGAGACTTCCTTGAATGGTGGCATCAGGGGTGGGGTGGGGTGTTTTGTTTTGAAAATGCCTGCTTCTGATTCCAAGGCTTCTCTTCTGGTTTCCATCACTTTTTCATTTCTTCAGAATGCATAAGGGAAAAGCTTCTCTTGGCCAATACTCTTTCTTTAATCCCCATAAGAAATATCTTGACTTTTATGGTTGCTTCAAAGCTATGTTGGTTTTCTTTTCTTTTAATTAAGGGAGCACTAAAGAACAGAAAGTGCTTGGATTTCAGCTGGGCTGGGAGGGCATGCAGTGGGTGTTCAGAATTTAGAATACTGGGTGATCAGATCTGGAGGATTTACTGTAAGTGATGTATAAATAGGCAGCTTAACAGGGTTCAGACTGAGGACTGGGAACATGAGGAAATTCCAGGTAAAGCAGTAATTCCTTTTTGGTGGGATATCATATAATTTTCATAGGCAGCTTTGAGAAGTTATCTCAACCCTGCATTCACCTTCCAAAGACAATAATTTTTACTCAGCAATGTAGTAATTAAAAATATGATGTATAAAAAGTCATAAAAGGTAGACCAAAGTCAATGACTAAAATGCATATTTCCTTAATAAAATAGACTGGGAAAAATTCAAACAAAATATTTGACCATCTTTGTAATGTTTAAATTCTTGGTCTGGGGCCAATTCCAGTTTTATGAGACTGAAATTCGGTCATTAAAAAGATGGCGCCAGGGCTCTGACTGGGTGTCCGCCAACAAAAGTCTGCGGAGGGCACCACTGTGAAGGGGAGATCCTCTCTCTCAGTGTGACTCGGAATGAGGTCTGCATGTGCGTATGTTTTAGATTCCTTCCTTCCTACTCTTTCTCCCCTCTCTCTCCCTTTCTTCCATATGTTCACTCGGTATGTATCATGCCCCCGAAGCTAACCTAGGCAAGCAAGAAAGACAAGGTCCCTGACTTCATGGAGCTTAGTTTTTAGAGGGTGCGATGAAACAATTGCATGATTGTAGAGAGTGATTAATGCTCTAACAAAAATGTGTTAGAGAAGAAGTGATGGGGATTCCTTTAGAATTCTGGAGGAATGCCCTGGAAGGGTGTAAATATTATCCAGGTTTGTCTTCTGATTGAGCAGAATGGGCAGCCACCCACCTGAGCTACATGTGCAATACCCCAGGCCTCTGCAGGCCCTCTGATCAGTTCTCCAGCATCCCTGTGACACAGCCTTGTTGTAGGTGTACAGCTCTACTTTTTCCCATGTGATGCAGGTCTCTGTAGATTTCTTGTTTTAAACATTACATTTATAGCTTCATTTAATTCTCCTCACAATTCTACGGGAGGAGTCCAATTATCATCCCCATTTCATTTCTGGAGAAATTTAGGCACAAGAACCATGGTAGGAAGCAGACAGCCTGGGTTGGGAGGAGGACCATCCCTTTGCTCCATGTCACCTGCAGGTGTGGGAATAGGATGGAACCAGCAACAGAATTACACCACTGCCATCAAACTCTTCATGTCTACTAACAACAGCCACAAGTTGCAAACTTCTCTGTACAGCTTCCACTTAGCCTTGCTGCTTTGGGTGTGAAATTCAGTATCGAACAGAGTAACCAGCAAATCCCCAAATGTGAAGCCAAGTCTGAGTCCACAGATATTCTGATACCCATGACTCATCCCTGAAATGCATCTGGGTTCACCCAGAACCTGGTAGGTGGGGAAGGGTGACTGGGTAATGGAAAGCTTTCTTTTCAAAAGGGCAATGGACCTATTCTGTGTTGATTCTGGGAACAATTCTGTAGTGCTGATTTTCATTTTGAAAGCTGGATCATCTCTTTGGCCTGTCAGATTTCTTTTACTCAGCAATAGCTATGTAATGCATTTTGTGTGTTCAGAATGTGCCTGGTGGACATTTGTCCCAGGTTTTCCAGCGGCACACCTGTGTCAGAGGCATGCTCCAGGGGAAGGCTTGGGCAGAACCAAACCAGTTCTGGGACAGTGGGGGTAGATGTCACCTTTGGCTTGACAAATCTTTTTTTTTTTTTAAGAGAATAAAACAAAACAGAACAAAGCAAGTCAGTACAGAACAATGTAAGCAACATAGGATTTCAAAACAAGACAACAGGAATTCAACAGTGGCTGCCAAAATGTCTCTTGTTTTCTTTGAAAAAGTTGTCCATATCTTCACACACAATAAAATCAAACAGAACAAAATAGTATAAACCAGTCAACACAAAAGAATGAAAGCATTATGGGACTTCAAAACAACACAATAAGAAATCAACAATGGCTACCATAATGTCTCTTGTTTTCTTCAAAATAGCTGTTCATGCCTTCACACATAATGAAATCAAATAATAGGAAACAGACTAAAACCAGTCAAAACAGAAGAATGAAAGCATTATATGACTTCAAAACAAGATAATAGGAAATGAACAATTGTTACTCTAATGTCTCATTTTCTTCAAAATAACTGTCCATACTATCACACATAATAAAATCAAACAAAGAAAGCAGTATAAAACCAATTGAACAAAAGAATGAAATCATCATAGAACTTCAAAACAATACAAAAGTTAACAATGGTTACCACCTTCCCCTGCTAGGTGTTTCCTCCCCTATCACTTTCATAATATCTATTGTGTTTCTTGGATTCTAATAACTCCTGTTTTTTATGCTGCAGTTCACCAATATGAGTTCAAGCCATTTCTCTCATAAACGTGATCTCCAGTTGCATCTATTTACCTACAAGAGCCTCAAGATTATCCTACCTTATAGCTTAGTGGATTTCCATTGTATGAAAATATCTTTCTTATCCATTCTGCAGTTGATGGGCAAGTTATCCATGCTTTTTTTTTCTGGTCTGTCACATGGAACAATTGTTTTCTCTCCTTTGATTTTCAGTCTATGAATTTCCTTTCCAGTTAAATGTGTTTCTTGTATACAGTATATTGATGGAGCTTGTCTACTGATCCATTCTCCCTGTGTTTCCTTTTATTGGTGAATTGAGGCCACCTACATTACTGGTTAGCATACATTGGTGTGACTCTGCCCTGCTATCCTCCTGTTGTTGGCCCTCCACTTTTCCCCTTCATTCAATTGGCTGTCCTGTTTGGTGATCCTCATCTACTGCTGTTCCTGGATTCATAGTCATCTTTATTGAAATATCTATTTGTCCATCAATTTTGGAAGACAGTTTTTCAGGATACATCAATCTGGGTTAGAAGTTGTTTTCTTTTAGGATTTGAAACACTTTGCTCCAAACTCTTCTTGACTTGGTGGTTTGTATTGAAAAGCCTGCTGCGATTCTGATTGGTTTTTCTTTATAGGTGATCTGTTCCTTTTCTCTAACAGCTTTTAATATTCTGTTCTTGTGCTGAATTTCTAGGATCCTGATTATTGTATGCCTTGGTGTAGATTTACTTTGGTTAGGGCTAGTTGGAGTTCTATATGCCTCACTTATCTACATGCCAGATGCTTTCCCCATGTTTTGGAAGTTTTCTGCTATTCTATAAATAGCCTTTTAATTTCATATGTGACTCCTGCTTCTCCACTGATACCTATCACTCTTAAATTATTTCTCTTTGCATCATCTTGCAGCCATTGAATTGTTATTTCCCGGTTCTTTGTTATTTTTAAGAGATCTTTCTTTTCATGATTACTAGCTGAGATCTTATCTTCAAAGTCTGAAAGTCTATCTTCAGTCTTTTTCCAGTAGTTTTGCCAGCTTTCAATGGAATTTTTAATTTCCTGGATATCTCTTTGAATTTGTTTTATGCACTGTAATTCTTTGTATATTGTTCATTTAAGGTTTCCATCATTTTCCTATGTTCTTTTCTTTTTCATCTGTGTGTTCTTTAGATATGCTCAGCAATTCTTTCATTATGTTTGTGATTTCTTCTTTTACCTGAGACATTATTTCTGATTTGATTACTTTTACAGTCTCATGATGTTTCTTTACTTAAGTTGCTAACCTCTCAGAGATTTCAGGTGTGTGACTTCCATTTTCTTCTAGGACAAAATCTCTCAGACTTGTTCTGTAGGCTGGAAGTCAGGGATTGCCTTTTGCTCTTTCATATTGACATTCTCCTGGACTCCTCCCAACAAGCAGGTTGTGGGGTCTCAGGCACTTCTCATGTTAACTATCCCTCCGTGGTATAGGGTAATGGGACAGGCATCTGGGTTTCCCTGACCTCAGGTTCCCAAGGAGGTAGCAGAGTATGCGGCAGGCTTCTCTAGACCCAAGCAGCTACATTTGGGCTTCCCTGATGGCCAGGAGTATGGGGTGGTAGGCTCCTTCTCTCAGCCTGTGTGTCTATACCAGGACTCTTGTGATTGTGGCAGGCACACAGCGGTGTGTTTCTCTGATTCTCCTGGTGGTGATGGCTGCCCGAAAAAAGCAAGAGTCTCCAATGGTGGCCTGCAGGTGTAAGGGACTTACCTGGCTATATGTTCCTGCTCACACTGGCTACCTGTGGGAAGCAAGCTTTCTGATGGTAGCACCCAGCTGGCAGGCAGAGGAAGATTTGGCTGGGTCTCTCTCTTGGTTTGGCAACTCTTGCATTACAGAACCTTGTGTTTAAGAAACGAATTTGGGTAATCAAAGTAATTCATTTCTCAAAGGTCCAGACTTATAACATGTAGAGGGGCCCATAGTTCATACTTGGAGCTGGGAATTAATTATTAAACCCTTTGTCAGTCATCAAAAAGTATGGTTCATGTTGTCTCTAGAATAACATACACACATACCTGTGCCATGACTTGGGCAATAAAAATACATCTAGTATTTAATAGGTGCTTATTTTATTTTAAATATTTTACTAAGTACTTTACATATGTTATTTCATTTATCCCCATAACAGACTTATGAAGTAAATAGAGAAGTTATTACACATTTATCTTTTATTACTGAGGAAACTGAGGTACCTTATTCAATGGTTATATTAAACATTCTCAGAAAGCAAGGTGGAAATGAAAATAGAAGTCAGCTGAATTGGGGGGAGGGCCTGCTCTTTCAACTGCTTTTCTGACTTGAGCACACACAAAAAATACTTTAATTATTTTATGTTTTCTTTTTATAAACAAAAGCCCAGTCTGAGATGAACTCACACTTCTCAGATGAAGAAATACAAATGGCAAATAAATACATGAGGAAATGTTCAACATCACTAGTCATTTGAGAAAGGCAAATTAAAACAACACTGAGATTCCATCTCACTCCTGAAACAATAACTACCATCAAGAAATCAACGAATAACAAATGTTGGTGGGGCCATGGGAAAAAGAACTCTTCTCTAATATTGGTGGGAGTGTGGACTGGTGCAACCATTGTGGAAATCAGTGTGGAGATTCCTCAAAAAACTAGGATTGGAGGTCTCATTTGATGTAGCTATTTCTCTTCTGGGTATTTTCCCAGAAAAATGAAAAGATTATGCCATTGTGATACATATGCACCCATGTTTATAGCAGCACAATTTGTAATAGCTAAATCTTGGAAACCAAAATGCCCATCAACCGCAGAGTGGATGAAAAAGATATATTTTTATACAATGGGACATTACTCAACTATAAAGAAGGATGAACTTGAGGCTTTTGTAAGTAAATGGGGGCAACTTGAGACCACATTCATAAGTGAAATAAACTCATGTTTATAAATATCATATTGTCTCCTACTGCAAAAAAAAAAGAGTAATGAGATCCAAAATGTACAATAGATATTGTAATAATGAAAGGGTAAGAAAGTGCTCAAAAAAGAAAGAACAACTCGGGTAGGGAAAGGAGAAAAGGAAGAAAGGAAAAAATTATATGTATATAGATATACATATATAAATGTATATATGTATGTGTATGCAATGTAGATAACTATGCTACTAATCTCTGTTAGTTTGTCAGAAAGAATAGTTTGTGCTGTCATTGTTCGATTGTTTGATCATTTTTATGCCTAGATCTTGTAACCTGAGCAATTACTTCTAAGATAACAATGCAATACATTAACTAGTGTTAATTTCTACTGTTTTTGAAATTCTGTATCACTTCTATCCTTTTTTATGCTTTTAAAATAAAAAAGCGCACGGGGAGCCACCTCCCCTGCACGCGTCGTCTCTTCCCCCATCCACACAGCTGGATGTGGTCTTGTTCATGCTCACACGTGCATGGCCAGCATACAGCACGCTGTCTGCCCCTCACAGGGTGGACAGAAACCCAGCCCTCTGGGAACAGGGTCTTCCCACATAAAGAAATGGTCTCAGTGACTCATGGAGTCATTGAACCTCTGCACATTTAGCACAGATTTAGCAAAAATTTCTCTTCAAAATCATCCATTTCTCAAATTCCTGAGCAAGGAGGATACTTATTCTATTTATTATTTATCCATTAAAACTTCTCTATTCTCTGATCAACTAGTTAAGTTTGGGATAGAAAAGTAAGATTTACCATGATCTGTTGCACGGAAGAATTTTTCACTTACTTGAAAAATTCCAAGATTGTTTAGAGCTTTTTTCAGAACTTTTGCTTTGTCTGCTTGGGTTTTTTTTTTAAGCTTCCCCCAGTCTCAACATTTTAAGAAGCCTTGTCATGCCACAGTACTCAAGGAAAACTACAAGAATCTAAGTGCCTTTTAAATAAGACTCTCTAATTTCTTACATAGATTTTATACTTATTTAATATTTTAGTTAAGCAATTTTCTGATTTGGCTTTTCCAGAAAAATAAAATATTTCACAAAAAACAAATAAAGTCACATTTAAAACTTTGCAAGTCTAAACCTGCTCTCTAAATTGGTTTGTCAGGCTCCTAGGGAGAACCATGTGGTGACATCTGTTTGTTTATAGAATAGCCATGGGACAAACACAAGCCTGGGTGGACTGTGATAGCAGCCAGGGATCATGGCCAGGACAGGTGGGCGTGGGCTCTGTCTCTTGTGGGTTGCTAGTAAAGACATGTAATTGTGGGTTGCTGGTAAGAATATGGTGGCAGCCATTCTTTAGCTCATGCACAAGTGTCACATGCCACTGAGATGTCCACATGTGGAAGTTACTCACTGGGACTCCCATACAGAGACCTGCCATCTCAGGGATTTCCCGTGGGTTAGCAGTTCTCATTCAGCAGAACATTGGCTTTTTCTGAAAGTGGTTTCTGAGTTTGCATGAATTTGTGCTCTTGCAGAGTTTGCTCTTTTGGCCTTTCCCCCATCATTTTGTAACTTTATCTCATTAATATTAAAGAGACATTTTCTTTGGGATACAATTCCTCAAGTGTATCTATATTTTTCTGTTTCTGCTTCCTTCTGACCTCATACTTATTTTCTTTTCCATAAATAAGCAACATTTCATAAATGAAAAAATTTGGGGCCAATTATATGTCATTTTTGCCCTTTCCCAGTGCCAATTCTCTATCTCCATTGATTTAGACAATTTTCCTGTTAATAAATTTCTACAATGCTTTCTTCTGTAAAAACCATAATTTGGAATTGACAAACAATATACAGCTCCTGGAATGAGGTCTCTGTAACTCAGTGTTTTTCTCTTCCAAGTGCTGGGTATCATTTGGCAGCATGCATGGTGAGCTGTGCATGAGAGTAAACTGTCAGTTATTTGAGGTCATTAGTGTCTATTTCTTCATTCTAAACAAGGGTCCAAGTCACTCTGGGGTATGAGTGTGCTTCTAGGTTTACAGCACTCATTTCAACTCCGTTGCAAACAGAGATCTGCAGATCCATCCAGATGTTTAAAATTTACAGGTCACTCCCATCTTGTCTCCTAGTATATTTATGGGAACTTAGGAGAATTGGGTCTTTCATTTCATCTCCTTCCAGAATGGAACTCCATGTGTGTTAGAACCCAGGGACTTATTGCAGTCGAAATCTTACAGGTAGACACTTTAATTATTCATCTGAACACTTAGAGATTCAAATTGCTTAGGAATCCAGAAAGCTAGTATGAAACCAAGTATCTTTGAAGGATGCCTGTCTTGCAAACTATTCTATCAATTGGTGTTTCATACCAGAATCCATCCTCGAGTGACATTTGCCAGTGCGACTTTCATTGCCCTACGTAATTGCATGCTCAGTTTCATCCAATATTTGATTTGACTTAAAAAAAATGGCAGTGATAAGAAGCACTGTGCCTATTACAAGGCAAAGACAGTGCTTGTCGTGGTGCCTTGGTGTCTTTCTACTCTGGTGGCACCTGAATCTCTGGGAGGCCAATCTGCTTACTGTGTCCTCATCCAAGTTTTAGACCCCTGCTAGGTGTCCAGTCTCTGTGCCTTGACTTTCAAGGGATGCCCCCATTTCAACTTGAAGGCCCTCCTCATTGCTTCCTGTCCCCCTGAAAGTATACTTTAGCTCACTGTACCCACATACTTCACACCCTTGAATTCAGTTGACTTTGTCTAAAAAAATTTTTGTGACTCTATTGAGCACATAGACATTTTTCTTATCATTATTCCCTAAACCATGCAAAGTAACAACAGCTTATATAGGTTTTATATTGTATCAGGCATAGTAAAAATCTAGAAATGACTTAAAGTCTTAGAGAAAGTATACATAGGTTATATATAAATACTATGCGTTGTTATTAGGGGATTTGGGTATCTTCAGGTTTTGCTATCTGTCGGAGTCCTCTAATCAATCTCCTATTCCTACTGAGCTATATGACTTCATTGGCATGACAAAGTTACTTGATGCCACCCACTTGGCAGGGATGGTCCTTACTTGCCTGCGCTGGGTTGCTAGAGGACCCAGTCCCCATGCCCAGCCCACAAGCCATGCCAACCTCTTGATGTGGAGGGCACAGCTGGTTACTGCCCAAACTGCGTTCCCGCCTACTGCCTTTTTGTCGCATGATGGATGGTTAGGTTCTATCCTATTTCATGAATGACCTGGCTTTTCTAGCCATGGGCCAAATCTGGATACCACGTCTTGCCTGGCTGAGTGGATTTTACATTTTACATGTTTGAAAAAAAATTAAAAGAAAAATATCTCACGGCACAGACAGCTTCTAAAATTGCAGTTCTAGTGTTTGTAGGTTGCACTGAGCATAGCCACACGGATTCATTTCGGTATCATCTGTGCTTCCTTTCTAATGCAGTGGCCCAGGGGCCACAGTAAGGACAATGGTGCTGAGCCTCCCAGGGTTACGGAAGTGGCACTTTGGAAAATGTTTGAAGAATGCTGGAGAGTCTCCTTAATCAGATTTGTAAAAATTATGATACCTTTTTTTACTCCACTTTTTGCTACTATTTTGCTTCAAAAGGTAAACCACGGCACAATAAAATAGTAAAGAATTTATTTAAATAAATAATGATTCATGTATGAAGAAACTCCAAATTGGAGCTGGTTTGGGAGCTGCACAGAAAGAAGGCAGTGGGATGGTTTGGTTTTATAGGGGAAACATGAAAGTAATGCAGAGGAAAGGCAATGTTCAAGGGCTCCATCTCTGTAGAAATCAGATAACTGCAAGTCATGATGTGAGGTATTATTGACTTCTGTGTATTGACAGTTTTGGTGCACTTTCAGCTCGGTTAGGTTCTTTCACAAAAAATAGAGACCGAGAGGCTATTTCATACCAAACACAATATCCGTGGTCATCCAAGATCATCCACAGTGCCCCCTCCCCACAGTGCAATTTGCTAAGAGAGCACATGGTAGAAAGAGGCTCTGAGCTGTCTGTGAGTCATGGTATGGAAAGCCTGCTGGCACTGCCAGGGTTGTGGTCTATGATAAACAGTGAGTTGCCCTTTGCTTTGCTTCTTTTCTGGGTCGCCTTTGTCTTGCTAGCAGTCATCACACCCCTAGATCCAGTGTGGTGGGATGTTTGTCTGCCCACTTCCCGCAGGGTGTCTTGCTGTGGCTGTCACTGGATTTTATGCAGGCTGCCTGTAAACTATTGTTTCATTGTCCTTAGTGTCTACTGGGCCTTACATAAGTAATTCTTGGAAGTTTATTTTAGGTTTACTTTGTATTTACTATAACCCATCACCTCCAAGGAGGTCGCGCTGTAGGTAGAGAAGATGTACAGGCATTTGGTTATCTATCCTACCAAAGCACCAAGAAATCCAGTACTCTCTGGCCTTTCATGGTTTATTGCAGTGTTCTTATAGTTTCTGTGGCTCAGCTAAGTTGGTTTTCTAGTTGGTTTTGCTTTGTGGCTATCTGGATACTAAGTTGCTTATTACAGCAGAATTTAGATATGTTCAAATGTTTGCAAAGCATATTATTTTGGAAGTTTTGGGTGGAGGTGGTACTTTTCTATTCCTTTATGTAATCCAAAGTTTTTCAGGCAGCATGGTCTTGGAGTAGAAATAAGGCCACAAAGAGAGAAGTATAAGACTATTTTTTTCTGTACATGTCTCTGAATACAGTTTAGGAATTATAGTTCAAATGTAAATTTCTCCCAGCTGGTTCTGTGAGTCTCTAGGGCTTGTCTCACATGCCCGTGGGTACCGATTCTCAGTTATCTCTACCTGTCATTTCTTTCTCTGCTCTGGCTTCACGGACGATTTCTCACATGGCTGTGTAAACCTTGATGCCCTGGGTTTAGAGTCTTTGAGACCCATTGTCCAGGCTTAATAATCATGGCCCACATGCCATCACACAATATATAATGTTATAAATCCAGCTAGCTATCAGTGTACATGTTCTTTCCATCTTAGTTAAAAAGTCCACAATGACAAAACAAAAATAAGTATAAAACTCAGATTTTTATATGACAGAGTATCAAAGGTGAGCTTAATTATTGTTTCACATATATGAGTGTTCTGAAGATATTTGAATAGACCATACAGCATAGATAATTTATAGATTACATGTTTAATTTATAAAATCTATTTTTTCTTGCCTTCATTTTAGCTAAATCATTAATCTTATATATAATAGATGTTCATATAATTTTTCTTTAATTTACAATCTAAATTATTAAGATGGAAATATATTTTAAAAACAAATTAAAAGAAGTGAAAAATTTAAGTTTATGTTTTCATATGACTGTGAAAATTAATTTTCTTATATATTGAAATTCAAAATACAAATAACAAAAATTAATACCCAGTTTTAAATCCAGTTATTTAAATGAATCTGAAAGTATGGATTTGGATTTTAAAAATCTCATTACATTTTATGTAATTTTTATTATATTTATATTAAAAATACAACCATAGAGCCTGCGGGAACTTCCGCCCTGACCTGGGGACCCAGGCCGGTTCCCCACTGGACCCGGGGACCAGGTCAGTTCACAAACTATAGCAGGGGCGGCTGGGAGCTCCGCCCAGCCCGAGGAGACACTCTTCCAGGCCTGAGGAGCAGGCCATAGTTCCCTGCTGGGTCCAGTGAGTGGGGCCATCGCAGAGTACTCCATCCCAGGCTGGTGGATCTCTCTCCCACACCTGAAACAACACTTGAAGCTCCCAAATACAGGAAAATGACAAAATGAAAGTCCAAAATGCAATCTGAAACATCCAGCCCATCCCAAGAAAGCCCAGGAGCCATGTGCATAGAAGAAAACACATGCCATATGACTGAAATACCTGAAATAATGGTAACTGAAATAAAGAAGCAAGTATGGGAAGCCTCAAAGGAATTCAAACTAGAAATATTCTCTCAGATGAAAGAAGAATTAATAAAAGAAATGAAGCAGATGCTAAACATAGCTAAAGAAGAGGCAGTTAAAAATTAGAGGAACTAAACAAAAAGATAGAATCCCTGGATGAACAATATAAGAAACAAACAGAATACATAAAACAGATGCAAAGAGATATACAGGAAATCAAAAACTCCATTGAAAGTTGTAAAAACCGCCTCAGTGAATGTGAAGATAGAATCTCAGACCTCGAAGACAAGATTGCAAAAAGTGAACAGGAAAGAAAAGATCTTTTAAAAATAACAAGAAATCAGGAAATAACAATTCAACACCTACAGGATGACGCAAAGAGAAACAACATAAGGTTGATAGGGATAAATGAAAAAGAAGGGGACAACATAAAGGATGTCAAGAGGATATTTAGAGAAGTAATAGCTGAAAATTTCCCAAACATGAGATTGGAAACTGATATCAAGATCAATGAAGCATATAGATCTCCAAATAGTCACAACTAAAATAAATCTACACCCAGACATATAATAATGACCATCTCAGAAACGGAACAAAAGAATAGAATATTAAAGGTTGTCAGAGAGAAAAGACAGATCACCTATAAAGGAAAACCTATCAGAATTACAGCAGACTTCTCAGCACAAACAATAAAGTCAAGAAGAGCATGGAATGATGTATTTCAGATCCTAAAGGAAAATGATTTTCAACCTAGGCTGATGTACCCTGCAAAACTGTCCTTCAAATTTGATGGAGAAATAAGATACTTCCATGACAAAGATCAGCTGAAAAACTTCATGATCACCAAGCCAACCCTGCAAAGAATACTGAAAGACAGCCTAGATACACTTAGGAAAAAAACCACTAAATAAAGCAGAAAGTTGAACAGAGCAGAAAGATAAACATGCAACAGCAGAAAGATAATATGTCAACAATAAACCAATTTATAACAGTTCTTACTATTAATGTAAATGGTCTCAATACACCAATTAAAAGAAACAGACTGGCAGAATGGATCAAGAAACAAAATCCAACCATATGCTGTTGACAAGAAACCCATCTAATCCAAAAGGATACTCACAGACTCAAAGTCAAAGGATGGAAAACAACACTCCATGCAACAGGAACCCAAAAAAAAGCTGGGGTAGCTATTCTGTTTGCAGACAAAGTCAACTTCAAGCCAATAATGATTAGAAAGGATAAAGAAGGTCACTACATACTGGTTAGGGGAAAACTCCAAGAGGAAGAGATAACTATCTTAAATATATATGCACCAAACTCCAGAGCACCCAGTTATATAAAACAAGTACTAACAGAAATGAAAAACCAAATCAGCTGTAACACAATTCTGACAGGAAATATTAACACATCATTGACACCAATGGACAGATCAACCAAACAGAAAATCAACAAAGAAATAAAAGAACTGAATTGCACCTGCTAACAAATGGATTTGATGGACATATACAGAATGTTCCACCCAACAACATCAGAATACACATTCTTCTCAGCAGTACATGGATCATTCTCTAAAATAGACCATATATTAGCTCACAGAACATATTTAAACAAATGCAAAAGAGTTGAAATCATCCCTTGCATGTTATCAGATCATAGCGCTCTGAAATTAGAAATTAATGATAAAAGATACTGCAAAAATCCTGCAAACACATGGAAACTGAATAACACACTCTTGTGTAATCAGTGGGTCACAGAGGAAATTAAAGAAGAAATTAAACAATACCTAAAAGAAAATGAAAATGCAGATACAACTTACCGGAATTTGTGGGATGCAATGAAAGCTGTCCTCAGAAGAAAATTTATTGCACTGAGTTCCCACATCAGGAAAACAAAATGAATACAAATAAATAACTGGATGCTACACCTCAAACAGCTAGAAAAAGAAGAGCAAGTCAAGCCCAAAGCCAAAAGAAGAGAGGAAATTATAAGAATCAGAGCAGAAATCAATGCAATAGAGACTAAGAAAACAATCCAAAGAATCCACGAATCAAAGAGTTGGTTCTTTGAAAGAATAAATACAATCGACAAGCCCCTAGCCAACCTTATTAAAAAAAGTGAAGAAAAAGCTCAAATCCATGCAATAAGAAATGAAAAAGGTGAAGTCACTACAGACTCAATAGAAATACAGAAGATCATCAACACCTATTTTGAAAACCTCTACTCTCAAAGGTTTGATAACACAGAAGAAATAGACAGATTCTTAGAAACATATGAAGTACCAAAGCTAGATCAAGAGGATGTAAAACTGCTGAATAACCCAATCTCTATCAATGAAATTGAACATATAATTAATTCCTTACCTACAAAGAAGAGCCCAGGTCCAGACGGATTCACTGCAGAATTCTACAAGAAATACCAAGAAGACCTAATGCCGACACTCCTCAAACTCTTCAATGAAATTGAAAGGGAAGCAATCCTTCCTAAGTCATTCCTGGAAGCAAATATTACTCTAGTACCAAAACCTGAGACAGACCCAACTAAAAAAGAGAACTATAGACTGATCTCCCTAATGAACACAGATGCAAAAATCCTCAATAAAATATTGGCAAATAGGATGCAGCAAGTCATCAAGAAGATTATACACCATGACCAAGTGAGATTTTTCCCAGGCATGCAGGGATGGTTCAACATACGTAAATCAATAAATGTAATCCACCATATCAATAAAGCCAAAAGTAAGAATCACATGATCATTTCTATCAATCAGAAAAAGCCTTCGATAAGGTCCAACATTCATTCATGATAAAAACTTTACAGAAAATTGGAATATATGGTCTTTACCTCAATATAATAAAGGCTGTCTACAACAAACCAACAGCCAGTATCATACTAAATGACCAAAAATTGAAAGCCTTTATTTTAAAATCAGGCACAAGACAAGGATGTCCTTTATCACCTCTCTTATTTAATATAGTACTGGAAGTACTAGCCAGAGCAATTAGACAAGTGAGAAAAATAAAAGGGGTAAAGATAGGAAAAGAAGAAGTTAAATTGTCATTATTTGCAGATGGCATGATACTCTACATAGAAGACCCCCTAAACTCCACTGAAAGACACTTAGATATAATAAATAAATTCAGTAATGTATCTGGGTACAAAATCAATACTCAGAAATCAATAGCATTCTTATACACTAACAACAAAATCACAGAGAGAGAAATAAGGGAAGCCACACTCTTCACACTAGCAAACAAAAAAATGAAATATTTAGGAATTATTCTCACGAAAGAAGTGAAAAACCTATACAGGGAAAATTATAATGCACTGAAGGAAGCAATTGAAGATGATCTCAGAAAATGGAAAGACATCCCTTGCTCATGGATAGGAAGAATAAATATTGTGAAAACCGCCATTCTCCCAAAACTGTTATACAGATTCAATGCAATCCCAATAAAAATAACATCAACATACCTTATAGATCTAGAGAAATCACTCCTAAGGTTCATCTGGAACCAGAAGAGATCTAGAATATTAAAAGGCAATTCTAAGCAACAAAGGCAAGGCAGGAGGCATCACAATCCCTGACTTGAAGTTATACTACAAAGCAACAGTAGTAAAATCAACATGGTACTGGAATCAAAACAGAGCAGAGGATCAGTGGAATAGATTAGAAGATACAACCACAACTACAAACACACTCAAACACCTTATCTTCAATAAAGGAGCCAAGCAGGTTCACTGGAAAAACGACAGTCTTTTTAATAAATGGTGTTGGAAAAACTGGCTCTCCATTTGCCGAAAACTAAAACTCGACCCAAGCCTATCACCATGTACTAAATTAAAATCTAAATGGATCAAAGATCTGAATATTAAAACAGAAACACTAAATCTATTGGAAGACAAAGTACGTAGAAACCTTGAAGACATAGGAGTAGGTACAGAATTCATGAACAGGACTCAAACTGCATGGGAAGTACTTCCCAGAATCAACAACTGGGACCACCTCTTATTAAAACGTTTCTGTAAGTAAAAAAAAAATCTCCAGCATAGTGAAAAGAAAACCCACAAATTGGGAAAAGATCTTAGTGAACACCCCCTCAGACAAAAGGACTTTTGTCTAAAACATATAAAGAGTTTAAAAAAATCAGACCCCCAAAATTCAAAGACCCAATCCAACAATGGGCATCTGAGATGAATACACACTTCTCAGAGGAATAAATACAAATGGCAAATAAATACATGAAAAAATGTTCATCATCATTGGTTATTAGGGAAATGCAAATTAAAACCACACTGAGATTCCATCTCACTCTTGAAAGAATGGCCAGGATCAAGAAAACCAACAACAACAAGTGCTGGAGAGGCTATGGGGAGAAAGGAACTCTCCTACACTGTTGGTGGGAGTGTAGACTGGTACAACCTTTATAGAGGTCAGTCTGGAGATTTCTCAAAAAGCTGGGTTTGGAAGTCCCATTTGTTCCAGCTATTCCACTTCTAGGCATCTGGCAATTTGTAATTGCCAGATCTTGGAAACACCCAAATGTCCATCAACTGAGGAATGGATAAAAAAGCCATGGTATTTCTATACAATGGAGTACTACTCAGCTATAAAGAAGGATCACATTGAGGTATTTATCAATAAATGGGTGCAACTTGAAACCCTACTCATAAGTGAACTAAATCAAACTCGCATGGGTGAACACTGAATAGTTTCCCTAGTGTAGGAAATGATTCAAATATATAAAAGTACATGATAACCGTGATTCCCCATTATATATGGCCTTGAAGCCTTATAAAATATTCACTTATTAATTGGAATGGCTTCATTCTGGGCTGTTTGATATTATGGCCTGTGATGCAATGAACAGCTACTTGGAAGAAAATAAGATATAATAATAGCTAGTGCTGATTTAATACCATCTTGTCTTAAAGCCGCACCAAACTATGGTTCTTCTGTCTCCATTCATTTTATCATGTTGTAACTTGCTGGATTTTATTGTATGTGGTAGTATAAACAAAAATTGTTATAGGCAAAGAGATAATATAGAAACCATCGATCATTTTTTCTGTTAGCTGGTTCTAAATACTCTACAATGCTTTCATCCACTTGAATGGTGTTACACAGTCTTGATATGTTTGATGCTATAGCATATGAAGTTATATTCAAATATTTCAAAGAAAAAGACATTATGGTAACTACTATTAAGTCGGGTTATTTGGTGGTGAAGCACTAGGTTGCTGAAAGTGTCATGCTTTAACCTGTATTGTTATGTTGTTATGCCCCCTTTTATCTCATCCTCTCCCTTATTCATTAAAAAATTATTTAATTAAAAAAAAGATGCATGCTTCCATAAAACCTATCAACAGTTTACGAGAACTGGTCTTATGACACATGATGAAATGAACAAATACTTTGAAGGGAAAAAAAGGCACTACAGTACTCAGGGCTGATTCCATAGTGTCATGATGTGAAATCCAGCAATACTATTAATCTTTGATCACAGTGATTTTAATCTGCTTTGGTTTGTTTAAACTCAACATAAGTGAAGATATGGATAAATGCATACAAGTTTAAGTGTATAGGATCGATAGCCATATTCCTTAGTTTTTATTAGATACTTGAACAGAACTATTTGCAGTCTCCCTTTTTGAATTCCCTTTTATATGTTCCACTTTTGTATCTTGAGCAATTATTTGTAAGCGGAGAATATGTAAATACAAACTAGTGATTTATTACTGTTCAATATTTTCTTTGAAAGTATGTACTATTTCTATTTATTTTCTGTTTTGTTTTGTCTTTCTTTAAAAAGATACAACCATAAAATTTTGCAGTTCTAGTATTTCATGTTCACTTAACATGTGTTGTGAAAATTGGAGTTATACTTAGTATGTGATGTCTAGACTGATCTATGTATATTTCACAGTAATAAAAATTGTTTAACATTGCAAAATATTTCTCAGTCATACTGTGGTCTCTCAGCAACTGTGCTATCTGTGGCACCCTGAGGAACCTTGAGTTAATGCACAAAGATAGCAAAGAAACGAACTCTTGGCAGTGTGGGATGTACTGGGACTGATGCTTTGCTGTGTGAGAATCTGATGCATTTATGCTGAGGAAGGATTGAAAAAGTAAATTTCATGTGTGCAAATTTTGTGTCTTATACCTAAGCTTCCTCTTTATGAATTTCTCCCTGTATGCCGGCCTTAGCTTTGGGTAGTGGTATATTCCACAAACTCTCATAGTAGTTGGACATGGGCAATTTTTGTGTTGAGGGCATCATAGTGCTTGAGTCTGGGAGTGCCAAACCATCAGTGGGCACTCTATGCCCGCAGGACACCACATCTCAAGTGAATGATGTGCCCAGGGGTATTACACATATTTTTTGGCTTGCTGTGTGTTATGTTCAGAGTTGCTCTTGTCTAGGGCCTAAGCTGTGGGTCTTATGATAATTTCCTTGAGGTGTGTTTCATTATATTAGTTCAAGTACAACAGAGAGTGGACTTGTACCTTGATGTGTCAAGGAAATCCGTGAAATAGCTTTTATTTCTATTTGCCTTTCTTGCATTTCTTTCTTCCTAGGGGCCATTTGTGAGCTCAGGAAACCTTGAAGGACAACTAATGTAACATATACCTCTATGCAGTCCCCAAAGGAACCCTTATACTTTGACTTTGTCCTCATTGGATTTGGCCACATCTGTGGACCTTTGTCTCTTCTTATGAAGAGGTATCTCTTAGGAAGCTTCTTGACCTTTCATGCAAATAGCCCTCAAGTGTACGGATTTACGTTTCTTCCAAAAACATTTTAGGCATTCACCCTAGAGCTGCTCAGTATGGCTTTGTCTTGTTTATATGATGTTACAGTAATAGAAATGGGAGAAGAATATAAACATATGGCACTCATATAATACGTCTTAATGAAATTAACCAAAATAAATAGTTTTGGGGAAAAGGACAAGAGTCTCAGTTACATCCCTTTTTTGCCTAGTGAAGTGTACTTTGTGTTCAGTATCAGGACTTTATGTGTGCTATCTTATTCCATTTTCTTAGTATCCTTAGAAGGCTATCGTGTTTTCTGTTTTACTCAGATGAGAAAACAGAGGCTTTTTAGAGGGTGAGTCATTTGCCTCATTAGTAAGTGGTACGTCAATGTTTAACTACTAATCTGTTAGATTTTAAAACCCTTGTTCTGTAAGATAACCATCCCCTGGTTTTTAACCTCCATGAGCAAAATTTCATTTGAAAATTTTAAATAGGAAACAGAATTATTCATTTAATGGATTTCGGAAATGAATGAACCCATGTCGCTTAAAAGCCATCAATAATCCTCTCCTTTGACTTTATGTGCTCTGGCATCTGGAGACTGTTAGGTGTCTGTTGACTGCTCCCTGTGGAGGTTTCATAGCTTGGGAACCTTAGTTTATGATTCATTAAAAACCAAAATAGCTATAATACAGGGCTCTGATTATGGGCTAGATGTGGTGAAAAAGTTAAGAAGACAGAATAAAGAAGACTGGAACTGTACTGGGGCTGACCGTGATTTTCTTTTAAATGTTAAAATAGAAAATTGTAGAACAGTGAGAAGTTTGCTTATTGGATTTGGATGATAAGAAGCTGGTAGAGATACAGAACGTGCTGGAAGGGTGAGGTTAACTGAAGTCTATGTAGTAGGCTAAACTACGCTAATTTGCAGATTTCTGGGTTTAGGCTCGAAAGATCACTGTACTATTATGGAAACCAGACTGGATCCTGGAAGAAATGACACCAAGGAGGTTTAGGAGGCAGTTTATTATATAGGTGGGCTTGACTGGGACTTTTCCTAAAGAGTCAGTCCTGCCTACCAAGGTTTCAGAGCTTTTATGGGGAAATCAAGGAGGAGATGCAGAGCTAGATTCAGTGCATTATAATTGGAAGGTTGGGTGATATCTTGGACTGCTAAGGGAGTTTAAACACTTTAGGTTACATTATAAGGCCATCAGTTATACATAGTATGAGTTATGCAGAGGAAGAAACGCTCTGTTACATTTTAAATTACATTGCAAGGTCATCTGTTAGACAAGCTTACACAAAAGAAGGAATGCTTTATTATCAGGTTGGTCTAAATATGTAAGCTTGGCCTTGGCAAGCTTTCTTGGTAGGCTTTGATCTAAAATTTTAGTTTCTCTTTCACTTCCCCCTCTTTTAGCTAATCATAAAGATTGCTTTCGGGGATGTGGTATTTAAGGCTACATAGAAGGTGCCAGACCTGAGGGTCATTTGGAGGCTACTACTGTTTGTTTTATAATAAAGGAGGTGAGCCAATTTATTAGGCAAGATCCTGTTAGGAGCATGACGAGAATGCTGGTTAGTGGTCCTGATAGAGCTCCAACCTTGGCTTCCAGTTTCCCAGGGAGCTCCCTCAGCAGGAACCTGTCTGTCTTGAACTTACTGGTTTATTTGTTCTCACAACTGATGGGCCCTTTCCCTAACAACACCAGACTTATTAGCATAATAGCAACATTTTTCCTCTAAGAACCAACAAGTGCCCCCTTGTTGGGCAGTGAAGTGATCTAATGCCCTTCAATTTTGGAGAACTAATGGCAGCTAAGGAATCAATCTGGTCTTGGGAGTGTGTTGAGTGCTCCTCGCACTACTGGAAAGTCATCTTCTATCTGGGTGCCCAGTTGTAAGTACTGTTGTTCATCCATGTCCAAAGCAGTGGCACTGAGGGTTGGACACCCTGCTATTGCTATTCCAGCCCAAACTGGCAGTACCACTGGGTCATTTGTTGGTGAGGTTAATGGGCATAGGTGGGGCCCTGTTGACCTGAGTAGATAGAGAGGTCAGGCACGAGGAAGGCAAGCACACAGAGACTCATTCTTGAGCCTGAGAACATTTGGTGGACTCCATCAGAGCAGATAACAAAGGTTCCATGAGAAGCCATCAGGAGCTTGAGGTGGCAGGTAGAACATCTATACAGTCAATGGAGACAGATGATTTTGTAAAGGAATGCAGGAGGCACATGGCATTTCGCCAGCCTCACCTGGGGCAGAACATGACATCTGTCTTACTCTTCCTCTTGCAGTAGCCTTTTCTTGGCACCATTCGGGACAGATGTATTTGTTGTTGTTTTGATACTTTTGTTCCCATTGTAGACCTCTGCATCCCATAAAATAGGCATGGGTGTTTTAACCCAGGCTGTTGGCTTGAATTGGGCATGCATCAAAATAGATACACACTTCAGGCTAAGAGGGCTCCCATTTAGTCTGGTTGAGAATCACTACTGGGTCAATGCCATAAAGTTGGGTGTGGAACTCCCAGTGGCCTGAGTCTGCTTGATAAGGATGTGGGCCAATCAGGATAAGCAGGAACAGATTCGTACTAGTTACAGAAGTCATTTTGACTGTTTTATTAGGTAAGGCAGTTTAGAGTACTCAGTCCAATGATTACATCAATACAGAGGAGAATGAATGTGACCTTACTCGGGAACTTTCCAGTCCTCAGGGGATACAGTCCAGAACCCAAGGGTGAATACTGAGATTAACAAGAGGTAGGAGACTAGAAACCAAACTAGATATCAGAACATGAGTTGATCAGGGAATGCTCCAGTGTATAGTGTCTGTTCAGTTTTAGCCATGTGTAGACCCGTCAGTTTCTAGGGTGACAAGAGTAGGGCTTTGTGTTTTCTCCTCAGGATTGTCCTTAGTAGAATTCATTCATCTGGGACAGCTTTCCAACAGTCATCTGGGTGAGCTTTCTTGAGCTGCAAATAATGGATCCACAGCTGAATCTTAGATACACTTATTGCTGTGGGAGTGCTCAAAAGAATCCAAATAGGTTGGAGGGGCTCCTTTTTCAACATTTAATCCAAACCATATCCTCAGTGCTATATGTGTGAGCAGGTGCATTTGTGGGCACCATAGGCCTCTCAGTTACGTTTTGTGTATCTGAGGAAAGGTCTTTCCTAATTGTGAATTGTTGCTGCCAAGATATGATAACTAGCTGATTTAGGTCTCCCTGGAGACCCCTAATTATGGATGGGATTCTCCCATGTAAAGCTTCAAAGGGCATATATCCTGTGGGCCCTGGCAAGCTTTGGATCTTGAGGAGGGCCACGGGAAGCAAACTACCAATGGCACCTGGGTTTCCTGGTGACATTTAGTCAACATTGACTTTAAAGCTCTATCCATTCTTTCAACTTTTCTAGAACTTTGTGGTCTGTATGATGTATGTAAGTTTCCTCTAATTTTTAATTCTTTAGTGAGCTTTTGGGTTATTTGTGGCATAAATGCAGGTCCATTTTTGCTGCTTATGGTTAGGGGCAGGCCATATCTGAGGATAATTTTTCCTAGTAATACTCTACAGACTTCAGTGGCCTTTTCTGTTTTGGTGTGAAATGCCTCCAGCCACCCAGAATAAGTACATATAAGTACCAGGAGATATTGTAGCTTCTATATGGCTTGACCTCCGTAGAATCTATTTTTAAGTCTTCAAACAGGGAAAGTCCAACATGTTGGATACCAGGTAGGGATGTAGGTCCAGATGGAGGTTCAGTGTAAGAACTTCCAGATGGAGGTCAGCTACCAGGATATAAGTTCTTACACTGAACCTCCATCTGGACATCTTTGACTAATAGAGGCATAGATTGAGGCTGATTTTCTTATGGTTTCAAAGCAGTGGCTTTGAGGCTGATTTGTAACATCATGATGGCATTTCATGCAGTCATAAGCCAAATTTTGAGAAACTATCACTCAGTTATCTAGTAAAGTCCAGCACCATTTGGTTCCATGTAAGACCCTTCCTGTTGTGCCCATTTAATTTCTTCCTTGGAGCAGCAGAGGGGCCTGCTGTGGAGACTGAGGACAATTTCAGGGGGTATTTCATGTTGGGCTCCCAGATTCTGTACTAAATCATTTGCTCCCTAGGGTGGAGCCTTCTGCTGCCATTTGGTGGCATTGTCCACTTTGTGATTGCCAAGAATGAGAGTGCATGTTACTTTTTGGTGTCCTTTACAATGGATAATGGCAACCTTCTTATGTTTTCAAATTGCATTCAAGATTTGAGAAATCTCATTTTTGTTTTCCTTCTTCTGTAAGAAATCCACATTTATCCAGCATTCCATGGGCATGAACAATGGCAAAAGCATACTTCAAGTTCATGCATATTTGCCCAGTTGAGAGCTTGTATTAGGGCTTATAGTTCAGCCTATTGAGAAGACCAGTTTTCAGGAAGAGGTGCAGCTAGGAGCTTCTCCTTCATGCTAACAACATATCCTGGGGTTTTCCATCCTTGACTGAGCTACTTCCATTGGTGAACAGGGTATTCAGCATCAGACAAAGGTTCTATCTACATATCTGATCTGCTAGCAAAAAGCTTATCAGTCAAAGCAAGACAGTCATGGTTGGAGGAGGGAGCTCTGTAGGCAGAAAGGTGACTGGATTTAGAGGTTTAGTCAGCTGGAAAGTAAGTTGGAAACTTTTACAAAGCAGTCCTTGGTACTAAGTGCCATAACTGTTTGAGAACCAACAAGTTCCCCAACTATTGAGTAGTCTAGAATAGCATATGATACCTGGATGATCAGATTTTGTCCCAAAGTTAATTTTCAGCATCCTTGATTAAGAGGACCATCGCGGCTGGTGCCCTTAGGCAGTATGGAGTGGGGAGAACACAGTATGGGGTGGGGAGAGTGCTTGGTTACTGAGTCCAGATAAACTGGCCTTTTTGTCCCATCTCTGGGTCTTTCCATTCAAAGGCAAAGATGAGCTGGCTGATGGGCACAACTCACAAACAAGAAAGCACCTTTTAAGTACAGATAGGTGAGCCAGGCAACATGAGGGGGAAGCATAAGGGTTGAGGGCTATTGAGTGCAGAGTTGCAGTGGCTGAGTTGATGGTGTGGAGATACTGCACTGGCCAGTAGTTCCTGTTGATAGAACTGTGGGGGGAGGACATGCAGCAGCTGAAAAGATAAGAAGTATGAAATATAAATGACCTTTATTTTGGGAATGTGGGGAGAGACAGCCCCGACCCCCCTGGGGCATGGCATCTCCACCCCGGGGGCCGGCAATCTCTCCGTGGAACATGTGGAGTGAGGCACATAAGTAGCCTCGGCTTGGGGTGGAACCTAAGGGGGGCATTAGGGATGCACAGGTAGCCCACTGGTCTTAGTTTGGCGCCAGAGGTAGATTCCTAAGGGTGGGGGAGATAGGAGCTCCTTGGCTTTACCGGCTACAGTATCCGGCCTGGGCCAAAACCCTTTCATATAATGATCCTACCTCAACGTCATCCTGATAGAATGACATGTCTAATTCAAAGGCACCTTTCCCTCTACCTCACCTGGGTCCTTAAATATGACAGTGCCATGTCTCCTCATAACATCTTGTCTCTTTGTTTTTCCAGTCTAACATATGTGCATTCACCAGTGAAGTTGTCCTGTCTAAAACACCTGGCACCAGCTTCTACCTGGGCATCAACCGTAATCCTGTTGACTCCCCTAGACCCCAGTACAGTGCCCTCAGCCAGCAGGAAGTAGTTAAAGAGAGAAATCTTTGCCCCTTTTCATAATAATCATAAGATGGGATATGGAAAGGTTTTGGCCCAGGCTGGATACTGTAGCTGGTAAAGCCAAGGAGCTCCTATCTCTACCTCCGGTGCCAAACTAAGACCAATGGGCTACCTGTGCATCTCTAATGACCCCCTTAGGTTCCACCCCAAGCCGAGGCTACTTATGTGCCTCACTCCACATGTTCCACGGAGAGATTGCTGGCCCCCGGGGTGGAAATGCCATGCCCCAGGGGGTCGGGGGTGTCTCTCCCCACATTCCCAAAATATAGGTCATTTATATTTCATACTTCTTATCTTTTCAGCTGCTGCAGGTCCTCCCCCCACAGTTCTATCACCTGTTTGTGTTTTTCACAGGTAGAAGGGGAGTGTTCCAAGGTGACTGACCAAGGTGATTGACCACATATTGGGATTTTGAATTGTTTCTAACAGAAGATGTAGGGCTGGGTGCCAAGTAGAGCCTCTTGTGACAATGGGTACTGATCAACAGCAATGGGAGTTGCAATGGCACAGAGTTCATTCTCTAAAGGGGCATGATTGATCACAAGCCCCAGAAGTGAGTCCTCCACCCAAACTTCTGGAGCCTGGTCTGTACATTCATTGTCATCAAAGAAAAGGAGAAGTGGCTCAGGCTGAGGAGGTGGCCCTGGACAATCAGATTCTTTGTGTCCCACAGACAGAAGAAGTATTTATCTTTTCAGTATCCAAATTGTCTGCAGCAGGCACACTGGTCAGCTGCCAGGATATAAAGCTTGCCACCTGCTTTAGGTTGTGAGACTTGTGGGCTCCCTTGTATCTGATGCCACAGTGGGATTAGCCTTGGTGGGATACTTCAGGAACAAGCTTTTCTACACTGTACCTAGGAGGGATTTTGTTGGATTCTGTGATCTGCCTCATGCTGTTGTTCTTCCCTTTTTCCCTTTTCAGTTTACAAGAAACTTTTGAGCAATCTGAAGTAAGTGGTGGCATTTATGCCAGCAAAGTCATCAGCTTTTTGGATTTGTCTTCTAGTGTTGGAGGCTAATCAGACTGTCAGTATTTCTGTCCATGCTGGTGTAGGGCTGTGAAGCCTGAGATGGCAAAAGGGTGCAGTAGATGTAGAACTCTGGACCACTGGAGGGTGCATTGGGGCAGGAAAAACTAGAGGGTTTTGAAAGGTGCTTGATGGCAGCCATGTCAGTGGCACTATGAAATCTGGAAGGAGGAGGGGCTGCAGTGGCAGTCTGTGGGCCCCCATGGAGGGAAGACACCAGGAAGGCCACTTTGACTCTGGATGTGAGCTGGGCTCTTCTTCTTGTGAATTGCCCCAGCTGTAGTGGGCTTCACAGCCATATCTGAGGAGCCTGGCAGGCACAGGTGTGCTACTCTGTATGGCATGGTGCCACGTGTATGAGATAGGTGGTGGTCAATGCTGGGTTCTACCTCCACTATGTCTCTGTCCTCCAACACATGCAATGTCCCAGTAGGCAGGTCTGTGCTGGTCACTCCCCACTGTGTGAGCACCTGACCCATAGTTCTGTGTTGTACACTGTCTCAGTTGGTGCTGGCTGTAGTGACTGTGCTTAGATCAGCTGTGGGGGTGTGGAGGCCATCTGCGTAACTTGTGGCTCACAAATGTAAGGAGGCAGATCTGACTGAGGTCCTCCAGGTTAGGTGGGATAAAGCTTCTCCAGTTTAAGGTAGGCCTGAAAGGGATTCAGGTGGTCTTGGGAATTTGTTTGGATGAACAAAATGATCCTTTTATCATTTAAAGGATGGCCTTGAACCAAGGATGGTTCAAGCAGAGGCCTTGAACCAAAGTGGCAGGTTTTGATACAGGTTAAGCCAAGAATTGATACAAAAGAACTAGTCAAGGTGGCTGGTTTTGAAGTCTGTTACACCATTTCAGACTTGCTGGATAGTCTTGACATTGAGACTTCCCTCAGGCAGCCAATCTGGGTATAGGTCTGGCCAGTCAATCTCACAGAAGGCTCAGAGCTTCTAAAGTTTCATTTTTTCTAAGTAGTCATCAGGGAATCCTCTCTTGAAGTTTTTAGCTTCTAATCATGGACTGTATGTAGATTTACTCTGCTTGCACCCATTCTATACCCTACAATGTAGGTTCTATACCCTTAAAGATGGTGCAACAGACAAAGGACTGGTGCCCCTCAGAGAAAGAGACCATTCAGATGTCTACCTGGCCACTTGCCTTTTGACAACATTGGGATCATCCACAGTATGGAGAAAACATTGGTAGATTCTTGGTTCTGTCCTTATTAGATGCATCATTGGGACTGCAGGTTGGGGTTCAATCAAGCTCCATAGCTCTAAGGTCCCAGAGAGCCCTTTCACCTTGGAGCACAGATGGAACAGCCTACTGCTTTCACTATCCATTACAAACACTCATACATTCCAGCCCCTTTTCTCTCACAGGAGGCCTTAATGAGAGGTGATTGAGGTCTCCTTCTGTTGAATCTGACAGACTGACTGGGGTGCTCCTGGGGCCTTATCTTATCTGATGACCCAACCTGACTGTCTTTTCCAGCTCTTGTGGGTCAATGAGGCTGTTAGCACTGAGCAGGGGCCTCTGATCTGGGCTTTTGAGGAGACTCTAAGAAGGGCTAGAGGGTATGCCTTCCTGCCAGGGGGCCAGAAGATTATCCTGCTTTGGCTACCAGGTCTCAGCCAGTGACCTAAGTGGTCATCCATAGCCTTCCTGACCAGGAAAACAAGAAATGTTATGGTAACCAGACTAGACATGGGAAGAAATGACACCAAGGAGGTTTAGGAGGCAATTTGTTACATTGGTAGGCTTTACTGGGATTTTTCTCAGAGTCAACCCTGCCCAGTAGGGTTTTGGGGCTTTTATGAAGTAAGCAAAGGGGAGGTACAGAAGCAGATTCAGTGCATTATGGTTGGAAGGTTGGGTGACATATTGGGTTTCTAGGGGAGTTTAAACATTTTAGGTTATGTTGTAAGGCCATTAGCTATACAAAGCATGGGTTATACAGAGGAAGAAATGTCCTGTTGCATTTTAAATTATGTTGCAAGGTCATCTGTTAGACAAGCTTAAACAAAGGTAGGAATGTTCTGTTACCAAGTTAGTTCAGACTACCCACTTGATCTTGGTGAGGTTTCTTGGAAAATTTCTTTTTAAAAGTTTAATTTCTCTTTTAGTACTACTATAAAGGAAAGCAAAGCTATGAAAAAAGAACTCAGGGAGAAAGAAATAGTGCATTGGTGGAATAAAAAGTTTGATCTCTCATTTGGCCACAGAAGTATCAGAAGAAACAAACTCTAACTTTGTTAGTGCCCTGAAATGCAGCTGAAAGTTTTCAGCAACCCTGTAAGCACCATCAAGAAACAGTATTTAGAACAGTCAGAAAATGCAGAAAGCTTTGGAGTGTTTTTATTCTGCCATCTTTCACTCTTCCTGGTGGCAGCTGTCTTGAGTTTGAACCAACAACAGCTCATTTACCAGTTTCCTCCCTCAAACCAGAGGGCTCAGAGCAGACTTTAATGGAAAGTTGTGTACATCTGTTCTAAACTGTCTGGATGACACCTGAAGGGCTAACATAAGCCACTCATCTATACTTTGCCTAACTGAGAAATCAGGTAGGAAAATCAGTGGGTGCTGCTTATAAGAGCTGCATGGCAATGATAGACCCACAGATACCTGGCACCAAAGGAAATTATGAGAGATGCAGAAAAGATAGTCTAGGACAGGAGGGGAGAATCTGTGTCAGGACTTGAAAATTAGGACATTTAGAAGCAGCCATTGTATGGCAGTGATTAGAAAGCCATACCTGTGCCCAGGTAAGGTACATGCTCAGGAGAGAGTTGCGAGAAAATGAAGCTTTCTGTGTTAGGCCTGATCATAGGCTCAGAGAAACCTAAGCGAAGTTCTTCAGCACACAACCAACCTGCAAGACTGAGATACTCTTGAAATTCAAGGAAATGTTTGTCAAAACATTCACCAAACATAGCTAAAAAGGCAGAAGTTTCAGATAATTACATGTGACAGGTACTAGCTTTGCAAAAGAAGTTTAGAAAACTAATGGAGCCTCAAAACTGTTACAACTTTTACTAATAAATTAACCAACCTAACCACATCTTGAGAAAATGGACAATCTGATTTTCAGAGATTTCACATTATAATGGTCAAGGGGAAATTTTTCAAGAAAAGTATCACAAAGCACACATAAAGGAAGATACGGCACATTTAAAGGAACAAATAAACTGGCTTCCAGGTAGGCTCAAACATTGGAGTTATTTGTTAAGACTTTTAAGTAATGGTCCTTAGTATGCTTAAAGTACCAAAGGATAACACGGATAAAGAATATAAGCAAAATCAGGAAAACTACCTATGAGCAAAATAATAATACCAAAAAAGATATATAAATTACAAAATGGCCAAATAGAAGCACTAGAGATATTTCAATAACTGAAATGAAAAATTTTCTAGAAGGATTCAAAGATTTGATTAATGAGAAGAAACAATTAGTGAACTTGAAGGTAAGACAATTCAAACTGAGTCTGTGGAACAGAACAATAAATGAAGACAGGTGCATAGAACTGAAAGGATTTCTAGGACACCATAAAACAGGTCATCACTGAATTTCCCGGAGAAATGACTAAGACTCATTCAGAAATACTATTGAAAGAAATAGTGGCTAAAAACTCCCCAAACTTGATGAAAAAAATGAGTTTACAAGTGAAAGAAGCTCAAATATCAAGTAGCATAAACTCAATGAGACCCACATGGAGACACATTATAGTTCAAATTGTCAAAAGCTACACACACACACCCCACAGTCTTTTAAACAACCAAAGAAAAGTGGATCATTTCATATACAGAATCTCCAGTAAAATTATCAACTTATTTCTCAGAAGAAATATTGTTAGCCAGAAGGCAGTGGGTTGACATATTAAAGTGATCAAAGTAAAAAAAAAAAGTCAACTGCAAATTTCATTATCTGGTAAAACTGTCTTTCAGAAAGTGGAAATAAAATCAAGACACTCTCATATAAACAAAAACTGAAATTTGTTATTATTTTGTCTACAAAATTGTTAAAGACAATCCCTTAGGTTGTAAGGAAAGGTTGTAAGTTAGACAGCAACTAATAGTCATACGAAGACAAAGAGTTATCCTGTAAAAGTAAATGCATGAGCAAGTACAAAGTTAGTATTATTACAATTTTGGTTGATAACTATATTTTTATTTTCTGCTGGATTTCCAAGAAAAATACATAAAAACCTTGCAATCTATGTTATTTGGCTATGTTATTAATTTATGTTATTACTTGTTACTTAGTAACATCAAGTTGGGGTATAGAGTTGTAGTAGAATAGAGTTTGCATTTGATTGGAACTAAATTGATATACTCAATTTTGACTGTTAAGCTCAGGTGGTATACATAATTCCCACGGTAACACAAAAATATTTACAAAATACCCAAGGAAGTGAGAAGGGAATAAAAATGTCATGATGAAAAGTCAACTAAATGCAAAAGAAGGTAGCAGTGTAGGAAATAGGCTACAAAAGTGGTATAAAAAATCCTAAAACAAGTAGCAAAATGGCAACAGTAATCCTTTCCTTAAAAGCAATTACTTCAAATTTAAATGGATTGAACTCAGCCAGGCACGATGGGACAAGCACTTGGGAGGACAGAATTTGGAAAGTTGAGGCAGGAGATTTGAGGCTTGCTCTTTCTCCTTGAAGATTCAGCTTCATTCCATTTAAAAAATTACTTTATTTTTTAAATTAAGTTTACCAGCACAACTTTTGTACACATAAATCATGTTTGTCATATGGAGTTTGTACTTCTCTTCAGATCAAGTAGAAAGAATAACAAGAAAAACACATATTCATATTTGCAATAGCTGTGAAGAACTTATGTATAGCACTCACAAATCTTCAAGGTACACACTTACAGGAAGTACAAGGTACTGGCTTTGCAAATGCTGCTGTCAGTGAAAGCAGCCTGTGACCAACCGTGGTCAGGGTCACTGTGTCAAGTCCTGGGGTCATGTCTCCTTTGAATTGTTTATGGACAAAATGCCAAAGACAGCAAAACACTTTGAGCTCTGAGCACCAGAGAAAAAGCATTTTGTTATAAGGGTTCCTGCTTCCACAAAGTTATTTCAGGACTTAAGTGCCAAGGTGGTGACTTCATGGGCTGTAATGGCAAGTCACTTCTTGGGGAGACATTTGAAGATTAGAGCTGCACACAAAGTACACAGGAGCTGGCGTCTTGTCTTAGTATTTTATCTGCACGGCCAAACCTGAGTGGTTGGATGGCAACTCTGAGGTCTTTGGGAATGCAAAAGGAGCGTGAGCACTGTGGAAAGCCAGGGAGTGCATTAGGCCCATGAATGCAAGGCCAGCAGGAAAATTCCCATTGCTTTCTGGGACAGCGCTAACACATGTCACATTGGTTTACATTAACCAGCAGCACATTCCTTCTGTACCTTAGGGCAATTCCTCTCCACTTCATTGGCTCCAATGCCGTATCATCTGTGTGTTCCACTGCATTTCTTGAGGTTCTATGTTTTCTCCCCTCCATGTCTAGGTGGATTTCAGAGTTAGGTTTTGATTATGAGTAAAGACTGAACAACAGAAGAAATAGATTAATTTAGGAGTGAAGCTTTGTGGTTGAATGTCATGAGTGGTAACCAACTAAAGCGGTGCTGCCAAACTTTTCTGTGCTATCGAAATCACTTGGGTAGCTTGTTATAATACAGACTTCCAGATTTGGAGTTGCCAAGTAAAACTGAAGATGCTGTTAAGACTTGTATATAGATGTCCTTCCAGACCCTCATGTGCTCCTGAGTGGGCTCATTGGACCTGGTTGGAGACAGTGTGTGATAATGGGATTAGGGTGTGTGATACTAAGTTAGTCCACTAAATGAAATTAACATAATTCTGGGTATGACTGAATGGACAGAAACCTCAGCCTGGGTGTGGGTGGGACTGACCTACAGGCTTGTAAACTGGATGGAACACAAAAGGATAGAAAAAAGACAGGCTTGCTACTGGCATCTGCCTGCTCTGCTATGGACTGGACTGTTTCTCTCTGCCTTGGAAGCTGATTATGGATTGAAACCTCTACAGACTGTGAGCTAAAATAAACCTTTCTTTCTTTAACTTGTAGATGTTGGGTATTTTGTCTTAGCAATGAAAAAAGTAGCTAAGACAGATGCTATGGATTTTGAATTTCAGTTAAAAAGAAGCACTTTAAAAATGTATTAAACATATCCTAAATACTACATGGAACACATACTAAAAAAGATATTTGAACTTTAAATTTAAATAGGTGTTCTGAACTTTTACTCATTGAGTCTGGCAGCCCTACCTGGTCCTATCTCTAGAATTTCTGAATGAGTATGCTCTGAGATAGGGTTTGAGAAGTTGCATTTTTAACGCTTTCTTAAGTGATGCTGATGCTGCTGGTTCATGACCATGCTTCAAAGATACTTCTTTAGAGGTTTTGTAGGATTCTAGGAATGAGGTGATGGGAGTATGCACCATCCATAAACATGACATGGGAGAGGAGACCAAGCTCCTGAGTTGCTTCAGTGAACTGAGGTTATACACGTGTGTTCTTCAAGACCCCCTGTGCTTCTATTTTACCTCATGGTCAATATCAAACTAAGCACAACAACTTTGTGACCCTTCAAATAGATCTCCAAAGAAGGCCTACAAACATTTATTTAAATACACTTCACTGAATTTTTGATTAAGTTATGCTTTTAAATTCCAATTAGTATCAATGATGCTGTGGATGGAGGGGGTAAAATCCACACTCAAATTTATGGTGAATTTTGCCTAAAATGAGGACCAAGCTGGTATAATGTTAGCCAAGTTCTAAAAGGAGGTCCGTGTATGCCTCCCTGATGAGGATCCCTCTTGTCTTCTGTGAGTACTACTTTGATGTGCTGTTGGTCACCACAGGAGGCAGCAAGTGTTCCCAAGGAAGTGGGAACCAACTGGGTGGCTTCTTTGTGGGTATTCTCTGTGGTTGTGCAACAGTTCTGCAATGATTTCTTTTCTCCATTCAAACAACCTCATGCCCTGAAGTCAGCTAAATGCACAGACTGTGCCGCATTAAAATATCAATTTTATTATGTTTTGTAGTGCTTTTTTTTTAATTTAGAAAAGACTTGGCAAAATTATAATATAAATCAATAAACAGTATAGAATGTTTTTATTTTATATGTAATGTATTTTGAACATTCAAATCCATAAAGCAAAGCCAGATTGTAGGATTAAGTTTTCCAGGAATTTGATCATGGATACTTTGGTGATTAGGTGTAGGAACCAGAACACTGAATGGGTCTTTTGTTCTGTTTCTCATTCTGCAGCACAAGTAATGTTTCATGCTTGTTTCAATCTCTGTCCCACCACCTTCCCATTAGGACATGGGTACATTATTACACTATAGGAAATGTTCTGAGGATTTAGGGCAAGATGGTGAGAAATATTGAAATCATGGTGTTTGGGGTGGCTGAAGACCCTGAGAACATCCAGGAAGGAGGGATGAGGATTCACTGATGACTTGTTATTCTGTCTCATCTCTGTGGGTTTGCAAACTGTCTCTTCTGTGCACATGGTTGCCTCCTTTCTGACAAGCTTTTACTGTCCTTCAGCATGGCTGGCTGCTTCTCCAGCAAGGCTTGCTGGTGCTACAAGAGAAGATCAGACCTCTACTAGGTTGCCTTAACAGCTTGGTTATCACCCAAATGTCAACAGCTATCTCACCTGATCATTTTTCCGTAAACCTGTTTCTTATCACTGTGCCTGTCTAGAGCAGCTGCAAAAGTCTGAGGTATGGGAATGGTTACAGAGTCTGTATTAGTCCAGAAGGGAGACATAGGACTAACAAATAGAAATTATGTGTTAAATTTAACACCAACAGCTTAGCCTAGGTAACTCAAGGAGTATTGTAAACTGAAATGTCTCTTATTCCAGGGTTCTGTTTTTGTAGAGATTTTCTGTGCAACAGTAGTCATAAGATTTGAGATACTAGTAAGAGGAAAAAATGTTCCATATAGATTAAAAAGCTTTCTTCCCTGAAATATATTTCAGAGCCTTGATAAATAAACATGCTGTGATTTTTAATAAAGGCATATACTATAATGGGTCTCTGCTGGTTCCATATGAATTTTAGGATTATTTTTCCTACTTCTGTAAAGAATGTTGTTAGTAATTTGATTAGAATTGCATTAAATCTATGTATCTTCTTTTGGGAATATAGGGGTCTATTTCATGGCACATTACTGGCCTTTTCATATATGGACCTTTGGAGATACATTCAAACTATTCCAAATTTTGTACCTCCCTCCATTTTTAAAGAAATTATGTATCCCGGGCTGGCCTTAAACTTGTGATCTTTCTGCCTTAGCCCTCTGAGTGCTGGAATTGGAGGTATATGATGCTGTCTTCTGCATCTCTGTCCGTTTTCTACTGATTCACTTTTATTTAGGAACTGCAGCTTTTCCTATGAGACAACAAATTAATCTGAGTTTTAATTATGTGATAGTAAAATTCTTATTTGTTTAAACTTTTAGTCAACAAATATTAACTTTTGAAAGCAAATGTATATTACAAAACTTTCTTAGTGCTTCTGGGTAAAGTATTTCACTAATTCAAGTCATTGAACTGCTGTGATACATTCTTTCCACCAAATTGTTACGGTGCTTTGTGAGGTCTATCAGTCAGTCCTAGGATTCTACAGCTTCTTGAGAAGTGTCCATCTAATAATGTTTCCAGTTAACATACAACCCAACCAGAGAGTTATTATCTTAAAAACCATAAAAGAATGAAGCCTGGCTTCTTGGACAAAAAAATAACAGAGGAACCTACAGTTATGTTCACTTGTTAATTTAAAATCAGAAACAATTGGACCCATCAAAAGAAATAAAAGAAAAAGATAGAAAATTGGAGTTTGGGGATGGATAGTGGTCTATTTGATGTGAGGCATGGTTGTTGTAGGTTTCTAGCACTAGACAGGTTCATTCTATAAACTTTATAGGCTTATCCAGATTCAACTAAACCCACAGTGATTTCTCTCCTTTCCATGGATGAATCCTCCCACTGTAATCATTTCACTGTAGAGAATAGTTGCTGAATGTCTAGTGCCTTGTGCCTACTACGTAGTAGAAAACTTAATATTTGTTGACTAAAAGTTTAAACAAATAAGAATTTTACTATCACATAATTAAAACTTCAGGTACCCAGGGACAGAAGCACACAAAGGTCATAGATGTGTTGTCAGTGAGCAGCGCTCTCTGAAGAGCAGAAACAGTATTTGGAGTGGGTTGAGCAGTGAGAGGGCAATCAGTGAGAGAAGACAGCACATACCGCCTTTGAATATTTTGGGGAGACAGTAGGTACTTAAAAAGAGAGAAGTTGAGTCTGATTTTTGGGAACATGTGTAAAGGTATTAAGGTGATGATTAAGCTAGCAGAGAGGGAGATTCGAAGATCCGAGGGGGCGGAGTTAATTGATAATACAAGAGGTGAAGGCAATGACTTTCAGACCATGGATAAGAGATGCGGCCTTTGAAAGGGGAAGGCACAAACAAAGTGAGGGGCAGATGTGGGCAGGGTCTGGGTTCACTGATGGGAACTGAGGGGTTCTGTCACGGCAGCTTCTGCTTTTGTCTGTGGATCAGGCTGTGCGGATATCTGGGGAGCATGGGAAGGAATTTGGCAGTAGGACTGAGAGGGGTGGGGAAGATAGAAAGAATTATTGGGAAATGCAGGGAGGCAAGTTTTCCCAGAGATACACAGTATTATTTCCAGGCAGTGTTGGAGCTCAAATAAAGTCGGTTATCATAAACTTGGAAAGGAGTCAGCGTGCCTGAGTGTGGGACTTTCTCAGCAATGCTCCGCAGGCTGAGTCTCCACGTGGCAGCAGAGAATGTGTCACCAGGGATCCTTGAGTGTGGGACTTGCGAGAGAGCTGCACCTGCTCATTCATGCTCCTATTACCAATCCTACTTGGTTTACTTGTTTCTGGATTGTCAGAAAGACTAAGAAACTTGAATTTGAGCCAGGATAAGTCCTCATTCTTACTGAACTTCAATCACAGAACAGACTGTGATGTGTTTCAGCTCAGGGACCATAAAACGTAAGTTGAAAGTGAAAAAGGCCAATGGGGCGATATTAGAGGTGTCCAAGATGAAAAGTCCATATGAGATAGAAATCTCGCAAGTAGCCAACCAGAGTGAGCATAAGTTTTGGTTAGATGAAGGTCCCCTTAAATTCATCATTTTAGGAGAGAAGATTTGGATAATGAGAAGGACCAAGGTGTGACCTGTGGGAGAGTGGCTGGGTGGAGAGAAGGTTGTAATCTGAAAGGCTGGCATGTTTTTTCTCAGGAAGAGGCAGGGATTGGTGAAGAGGAAGATGAACGTTTAGCACCGAACAAGGATTCATGGTGGGGCCAGACAGACAGACATGCATTCTAGGACTGGCTCTGTGTAGAGAGGCAGTGCAGAGCAAAGGAGCCGCCTCTGTGGAAACTGGTAAAACTACGAGCAGGGCTTTTTGTTTTCTTTTGGGAGTCATTATTCCTGCACTGTCCTGATAGTGCAGAAAAATGAAAGTAACTTCATTCTTCATTTCTACTTTTGTTGTTTTGTTTTAAATCTCACAACAAATCCAAATTACGATTTAGGCAGCTAGGTGGCTTTCCTTAGGGCACCGAGCTAATAAATCTCACAGGCAGGATTCAAACTCAGGTCCACTAGAAGATAAATGTATACTTTTCACTAAATCATGATGCATGGATCATGTTTGAATGAATGCTTCTAAAAATACCAATGTGATATATATTATTATAGGTCTCTAATTACAAACTGGGGAAGAGGTACAGAAGCCGGATTAGTTTCCATCTGTGGATATCGGGTTGTTAATAATTATTAAATTGCAGATTGCAGTAGTGTAGAATAAGTCAAAGTCTGTGGAAATAGCTGATCATGGGTTGAAGAAGAGGTGCTGGAAAAAGCAGTGAGGGGAGGTTACCCACACCAAAACCTGGCACCTTCAAAGTTTGCAGAGACTGAGTGTACATGCGTGTGATTGAATTTTATGGTAACTGTAAGTTATTTTATTGTTACTATCTTTTTTGAACTCTCTCTACTTATTTTCCTTCTAAATTGAAAATGGCTTCCAGTAGAGGTGCTCACCCAGACCCCTCCTTACTCTTAATCCTACAGGCAGAATAGCATGTGATCTGAAGATGTCACTAAAGACACATTTATGCAACCAAAAGAGTCCAATAAAGCAAGACATTCTCCAGCAGCTCTGTCCACCTCTTCACCAATCCCTGCCTCTTCCTTGCTTGCACTTATAAAGGTGTCCTCCCAAGAATTTCCCTAAATGGAAGTCCTTTCCTACAAGGAAGTCTAAGAGCACCTGTAGGTAAATTGTTAAAACTAGTAATAGTTAAATAAGGTTGATGGTGTAGGATTTATTTATAGTAATCTGTTATATTGTGATATCTTTTTGTAAACACAAAATGAATTTTTAAAAGACACTTCATGAAAAATATAATAATTTAATTATTAACTAATAAGTTTATGTGGACAGGAAGAAGGGTTGGAGGAGAGGGAAATGGTAAAAAAGAAGAATTAAGATATATTGTGTACAGTTACAAATTCCCTATGATGAATGTGATCATTTTGTATGGCAAATATGTACTAATAAAAACAAACAAATCAGTAACATTAAGTGACAGGCTATAAATCCAATAGGATTTATCTTTGTGATCTTAAATATGCTTCTAAAATGTATATGGAAAAGTAAAATTCCAGTAAAGCCACATCAGTTGAATTCTTTTTTATTGGTATATTCTTACAATATATAATAATCACATTCACGTTGGGGAACTGGTATATATGCATACTGGATCTCAACCATTTTTATTTCTTCTCCCTTGCCTTCTCCTCTGCCCTTTCCCGAGACCTCCTTCTCATTGCCAAAAAGCTTCTCTGTCTACCATCTTTTTTATTTTTCTTCGTAAGTTATTTGTATTTGGAGCTTGCCATATAAGAAAAACCATGTGATATTTCTCCTTCTGTGTCAAATTCACTTAGCAAGATCCATCCATTGTTTTACAAATGACTCAACTTTATCCTTCTTTATGGCAGATTGATCTATCCATATCTATAAGCATCTATGTCCACCACATTTTCTTTATGTATCCATCTGCTGATGGGCATATATATAGCTTCCATAATTTAGCTTTGTGAGTCATGCTGATATGAACATGGGTATGCATATATCACTGTAAATGATTACATGGATAATTCTCAAGAGGAGATTAAACCCAGAGACGGGGGGGGGGTTGAGAAAGGGAGAGAGAGGAAGAGAGAAAGGCCAGAGATGGTGGTGCTTTAATCCTAGTACTCAGGAATTTGAGGCAGGAGGATCCCCCACAAGTTCAAGGCCAGCCTGGGATGCATAGTGCATTCAAAGTCAGCCTGAATGACATAGCTAAATCCTGTCTCATAAACAAAACAAAACACAAAGAAAGAAAGAAAATAGCAAGGTATTTATGATAGAATCATTTATGCAAGGTTTCAAACATGAAAAGTGTTATAAATATCTGCAAGGCATATGTACATCCGTATTCCATGTATCTCTGTGTACCTTTATTATCTATCTGTGCATCTATTATCTAGTATCTACCTGTCAATTCGTGTACCACTGTCAATTGGTCATCTATTGACATAATATTATCTATCCTTTCTATCTCTAGAATATATGATTCAAGATGTAAAACTAACCTTGAAAATCAATAGCTTTTCTGTATACCAATAATGAATTAGTTGAGAAAGAAATCAGTAAAACAATTCCATCCACAATAGATTTAAAAAGAAAAGCCTAAAGATCAAATTAATTGAGGAGGTGAAAGACCTCCTAGTAGAAATTATAGAAAACCAAAGTAAATAATTGAAGAAGACAGTGGAAGATGGAAAAACATCCCACTTTTATGGATCAGCAGAATTCACACAATTACCGAGTATTGTAATGACCAGAGGTTCTTTCCGGGCTTTTGCTGTCCAGTTTGAAGAGTTGGACAGGACAATTGATGAATGTGAAAGTTAAATATTTATTTAGAGCAAAAGAGGAAGAAAAGAAGAAGAAAAAGATTTGCAAAAGAAGTGCTCAAGAAGAAAAAGCACTCTAAAAAAAAGTGCTCTGCAGAATGCAGGGAAAGGTAGTAAACAGGCTCCTGTAGCCCCAGGCTTCACAGCCACTGTGTTTCGTATCCCCCTTTTCTGACGTCATACCTAAGCCGTCCCACCAGAGCTGGCTCACTGGATTCCATGACAGAAGATTTGCATCAGGTGCAGTAGTCAGATGCTGTGTCCTGAATGTCCATGATTGACAGGTACCTGTGATTGACAGGTCATGCCCTAATTGTACCCTAATCTTCTGCCTTAGTATTTTTAAGATGGTCCTATTACCAAAAGTGACTTGCAGATTGAGTGTGACTGCCATCAAAACATCAACATTCTTCACATATCTAGAAAAAACAGTTTTAAAACTATATGGAAACATAAGAGACCTGCCCAGATTATCCAAAGCAATACTAAGCATAAAGAACGAGGCTGGAGAGATCCCAATACCCAGTTTCAGACCATGGTAAGAAAAAGGCATGGTACTGGCAGAAAAGTAAACACAAATGGAATAGGGTAGGATGGAACAGAAGAGAAGACACAGAAATTAAGCAACACAACTACAGCTGCTTGATTGTAATTGTGTGGGAGGTAATATTAAAGAGTCAGTAAGTGGGTCTACATGAAATTAAAAGTTTCTGCACAGCAAAAGAAACAACTAGGAGAGTGAAGACACAGACTAGAAAGTGGGGGACAATCTTTGCCAGCTGCTTTTATGATAGAGATTAATATCTAGACACACAAAAATGTAAAAAATGACAACAAAAAAACAAATAGCCCCAATCAATTAATGATTAGACGCGTCTCTAAATGACCATTAAGTATATGAAAAAAAAGTGTAATATCTTTAGCCCTTTGCAAATAAAACTACACTAACATTGCATCTCACCTCAGTCAGAACGGCTATTGTCAAGAATATGAAAGATAATAAATATTGGTGGTGAGGTGGGGAAGAAGGAACGGTCTACATTGCTAACGGGAATCTGAATGAATAGGACCACTATGTATCTTTAAAATTAAAAATAGTACTGGGTATGGTGGCACACTCCTGTTATCCCAGCACTTGGGAGGCTGAGGCAAGAGGATCCTTGTGAGTTTGAGACCAGCCTGGGCTATAAAGTGAACCCAAAGCCAGCCTGGACTGCATAGTGAAAACTTGTCTCAAAAATCCAAAAAAATAAAAATAAAAATAGAATTATCATTTGATCCAGCTATACCACTCCTTGGTATATATCTGAAGGACTTAAAGGTATCATATTACAGGGATACCTCCATGCTCATGTTTAATGTGACACAATTCACAATTGCCAAGATGTGGAACCAGCCTTGCGCATATCAAAGGATGAAAGGGTGAGGAATATATGACTGTATACAAAATGGGGTGTTGTTCTGGCATACGGAATGAAATTTGGCTATCTGTAGGAAAATGCATAGACTGGAGACCGTCATATTAAGTGAGATAAACTAGATACACAAATACAAGTATTGGATTTTTTTTCCAATACATGGAATCTAAAAGATGACAAAAAAGTAGAAAGAAGACTATTCTCAGCTAAGAGGAAGGCACTAGGGGGAGGGCAAGGAGGTGGAAGGAGGGTAATGGTGGATGGATGTGATAAAAACACATGCAATGAAACCAAGTAGTTTGTAAAATTGATCAGCACTCAGCATGTACGCAGAAACACAAAACATCCACACCAGAAAATTGTTATTGGAGACAACTGTGTGCAGCATTACCATCACCTCTTGGAAGCCTCCACTCTTGCTAATACTGTTGACAGTTATCATCGACTAATACAAAGCTTGGTGTTAGGCGGAGTCAGGGCTTCGGTGGTTGGAGGTCATCAGCGAGTTTGCTTTGCATTTTACATCTATCTTGTACAGTTCTCTGAGAAGTTGGTTTTATATCTTTGGTGACCTCAACTGACAGTCTAAATCTCTCACTGACTTAAATAGAAGAATTGGAGAGATCTGGATTCAAATTCAAGCATTATTAACTTACAGGATATCACATCAGTTGGCTTTTTTGAGCCCCAGTTTTCTCATCTGGAAAACAGGAAAAAATTGTGAGGATTAAAGGTGTCTGTACGTGTGTAAGCGCAGGGCCCAGTAGAGGTTACTGGATTCTCTATTTCTCAGTAGTGACCACACTGTGACATGTTGGTTAACATGGTCAATGAAATCAAGCCCAGTTTTGATGGTGATATCCAAATTCTCATCAAAGGAGAGACCTGGAGCAGGTTGGATGGAAGAGAAGGAGAGAATGGAGCAGAGAAAGATGAGGGGATGAGGAGTAGAGGGGAAGGAGGGGGCGTCTGGGCCCAGCCAAGAATCATCATAGTCCCGGCTGCAGCTAACCAGATGTGTGGCATGGTGTATACCCTTCAGTCTCTCGATACCTGCATTGCTTCAGCTGAGCAAGAGCACTGCGAACGTACTCAATGAATGAAAGCGAGCCATTCTTTAAGGAAGAAAGAATACACATGTCAAAAGTTAGCTGATAAAGCAGGAGACGGGTTATTTTTTCGTAAGGAAGAGGCTGTTAGAAAGAGACACCCAGGGCTTCTGCTGTGTGTGTAATACCTTCTTTCTTAAATTGGATGGTGTTCTCTTTTCTATGGGTCTGAAATCTTTCTCAGTGCAACTGAAATAAAATCCAGTATTTAAGGAGCAGCTGAGCTGAGCAGGGTGGGCAGGACCATGGCCCTGAGTTGGAGTGAATTTGGCTGATTCTGGAGTCACACTCTCACTGGATTTTCTCACAGATCTGCAAAGCGACTGCCCAGAACTGAGTAAAGTAGGAATACATGTGGCTGTGAACTTGGTACATTATTTACAACCAGATCTACCAATACATACTGAGCACCCACTGTGTACATTGATCCTTGAGGGTGGTGCTCTAAGGTTCTATTTATTTTGCTCTCGGAATAGCAATAGAATGGAAAGGCTGCCTTGGGAAATGGCATAAAAAGGGCAGCCACGGGGAGATGGGTCATTTTAGTCCCTATTCCTGTTCAACTAACCATTTCTGTGTTTATCTCTTTATTATAGTCCTGTAAGCTTTTTCTGAGTGATAACTTTCCAGAACAGAAAGGAGCTAGTGCTGAGACACGGTGGGCCAGGGTTGGTGGCTCTGGCTTCTGGTGGAGGTGAGTGGCTCTCCTTATAGGGTCCAAGGGTGTCTCCCCCAGGTCCCCACCCCCACATTTATGACGAGGTGTGGGGGCGTTCCTAGAGTAGGGACAGGCAAAATTTACACATTCCCTGGGCTCTGCCTGCCAAGTCTACAACAGAATCCCTGAGCCACACCTGGAGAGGCAGAGCGAACCCTGTCACACTGGCCAACATCTGTCCACCCAGCTCTGGGGGCATAAGAAAATGTTTGTCTAGGGAGGTGTCCAAGCCCGGTGACAATGTCTAGTAAGAGCTCATTATGCAAGGAAACTCTGAAATCCAGTGTTTCTGTGACTGGCACTTTGGTAGGACTGCTGAGGTCTGAATTCATTAGTGGGCTGAGACTGTGCAGTTTTCTTACCTGGGGAGTGGAACTACACAGATGTCCTTCTCATGGTCCTGCTGTGATAGGTCACTGAAATCCTACACTGACAGTACTTGGAACTGTGCCTCGTACTGAGTAGTAATCAAATAGTTTGTCTGATATGCTCATATGTCCAAATGAGACTCTTTGAGGCGAAAGGGCCAAGAGTAATTTTTTCTTGTTTCATTTATTCATTAATTCAGTAAATGTCAGGTGAGTCCTGCGTGCTTGTCAGTGATCGAGTCTCAGTGGACAGGCAGTGAGGAAAACCCATGAGACTCCTTGTGCAGTCCCATGCTAGCCAGACACTGTGCTGAGTGACTGAAAGAAATTGTAGATGTACAATCTGCCGTATCTACGGTGGAGTCAACCAACCACAGGTTAAAAACATTTGGAAAACATTGCATCTGTGTCAGACAAGTGTAGAATTTTTCATGTCATCAGTCTCTGAACTACACTGTATAACAACCATTCACACAGCATTGACCTTGTATTGGTAATAAGTCATCAAAAACATTAAAACATACAAGAGGATGTGCGTAGGTTCTTTGCCAATACAATGCCATTTTATGTACATGACTTGCGCGTCCTTGGATCTTGTTACCAACCAGCCTGCTAGGTGGGTAAAGTGCAGGAAAACAGGCAGGATTCATGAAGTTCCTCTGGAGAGATATTATTTTAGGGTACCGGATCCACTACACCGGAGTTTGGGGACACGGAAGCTCCTAGTCCTGGCTCCTCTACTCAATATGAGCCTGAGACTTTTAGAAAGTGGAAAATGTGATCTGTATCAATTTAGATTTTGCCATTGCTATGTCTGTGCAAGCTCTTAGAATCTATCGATGAAGGTCAAGCACAGTGAATGCAGGGCAGACTAGCCATTTCTTCCACACTCAGGGCCAGTCTGTGGGTGGGACAGGCTGCTATGGGGTCCATTACCATGATGTGGACAAGTGGCAATGGTGGATGCAAACATTTTCTAGTAGTAAAGAACCAGTCACTGTGCTAATGTTTTTGGTGTATGTATGTGGTACTAGGGATTGAATCCAGGGCTTTACATCAAGCTACAACTGCATTTTTTTCTTGTATTATTTTATTTTGAGACACAGTCTTGCTAAGTTGCTAAGTTGCCCAGGCTGGGCTGAAACTTAATCTTCTCCTGCTTTAGTCTCCCAGAGTGTGGGCAGCATAGGTGGGCACTACCGTTTCTGGCTTTTAAAAGTGGTATTTGTAGTGGTGGGATTCAGTGTTAATGCCGGGTCACATATCTTTCTTGCCAGTGTGGCAAGTTTCTGCCTTCCATCTCTTATCTGCCTCCCATCGGCTGTCTGTAGGCCATGCACCCGTGGCCTGCTTGGCCTCATGCAGAGTCTTATTGTGTTCCTTGTTTTCTGGTACCAGCATGGAAATTTTTAGCCCAGTGGCAAATAAACAGTTAAAGGCGGAGTGGTCTGTTTTTAGTTGACACTTCTGAAGCGGCAGTAGTAAATCTTGCTGAGGAAGGATGTACATTTTCCTTTGGATGTGTGCCAAGAAGGTGATAAAGTGGTCCTGCGGTGTCAGTGCCAGATGAGTGTGTGGCTGAGCAGGACTGGCTCTGTGATTTGAGGAGCATCTCGATCCCCCAGAGTCTCATTTTCCTCTTCTGTAAAATGATGCCTTTGGGTCCTGCCTCAGAGCCTTTCATGAAGGTTTCTCTAATTGCTGAGAGTTCTTCCTTGCCTCAGAAACATGGATTGCTGCTTCAGAGACGCATGTGAAATAACTCGGTTTAAAAGCCACAAACATGTAGAAAGGCGGGTGAAGGTGACGGAGATTGATCCGTTCAGGTCAAAGGTTGACAGTGAAGCTGCCCACTCCATAACTGAGGAAGAGGGAATCTCACATTTCATTGAAATAAAGACAGTGTTCTTGGAGAAAGCATAAAGCAAGGTGATCTCAGCGTACATGTGGGCTGCAAATGAAGCTAGCTGTGGACAGTGGTTTTCACACGGTCCCCTGGTGGGGCTGTGTTTCTGTGCATGAGAGGTGCCTTCCTGCCCGAGAGTGGCCAAGTCACGTCCACATGGTTGGTGGAGGTTTCCTGCAGTCTGTCTTAATTCCCATCTCTTACCAGAGACAAATGATGTGTTCCAGGAGCTTTATGTAACTTACTTTAAATGATCAAACATAATTTGTCAAGAGCCAATAAGAAATTTAAACTTTTTTTTTGAGCTTGTGCATGAAAGTATGGATTCTTATAATGCTTAAAAAAGCAAAATAAAGCAACCAAAAACCCTGAACACATTCCTTGGAGGTTAAGGGGTGAAAATGGTAGAAAGAGGGGAACTTTTACATCAGAGCATCAGTTGACTCTTTTCTCCATTGTAGCAACCCTAGGAGCATAGCCCAAGCCAGTCCACAGGAAGTTGGTTGTGATGAGGGGAAGCCGTGAGGGCTGACTGATGCTCCTAAAACATTGCATTCAATTAGATGAGTGGCACAGCTGGCTGAATTTAGCTTGTATTTAGCCTAAGTTTGGGAGAGAACATGTCACATACACATGCAGAAGTTGATAAGCACTTTTGTTAGTCAATTAAAAAAAATTGTAAAGAGTTTGCAGTGTTTTCTGTTTGCTGAGTGGCTTTTGGCTCTGTTGTGTGGCTCAGAGTTTAAACCTGCACTTGTTTCCTGCCAGAGATGTCATGGAGCTTTCTGCCTGAGCGCCACCTTAAGCCATTGGATGTCTGCAGGGCTGGAGCTCAGAGCCCTGAGAACCAGGCAGCCTTTTCAGGTTCCTATGGAGGCCACCAGGCAGGACATTTGTCAACAGGGCATGTGGTGCACGGGTGACCTAAGTACCTCCAGTACGTGGAAATGCTTATTGCTTGATTTACATCTATAATTGCTGAAATTGATGAAAATAGTTTACATCTTTGCAGACTGCACCCACTGGGAAACTGTCTCTTACCTTTTTGGTATTGGTTTAGGCTTGCTTTATTGCCTTGGATAGAAGCCTCAGGAGGCCTGACAAGATTCAAATTTTATCTTCGAATTTTCCAGTGTTTTTTTTCCTGGTCACCCCCTTTTGGTGATTGCTGTGTTGTGCTTATATCTGACACAGAAAACTGCTTTTCTGAAAATTATTTTGTGTGAAATCTGTCTAAAGGATGAACACTGGGCACTGATTGTCAAATAAAACCCAATTTCACCAACAAAAAATATAGCAAAAGTTCCACACCTCCCCAGGCAATTTTTTCTACTGATCCGTCAAGAAGTGAAAACCCCAGGGTACAAAACACAGGAAGGGAGAGGCATTTCTTTTCATTTAGTAATTTAGAGGTTTTCTTTTTCTTTGTAGTGTGAGGATTGAATACCGATTTCACATATGCCAGGCAAATAATCTACTCCTGGACCAAACCCCTAGGTTCCTCTTTCTGAGACAAGGTCTCAGCTATGTTGTGAAGGCTGACCTTGAACTCATGGCAAAAACAGTCCTCTCTCTTCAGCTACCTGAGTAGTTGGGACTGTAGTGTACACCACTGCACTTGGTTTTAGGGTTTGCTGAGCCAGCAGCAAAGGCAGTCTGCCTAACCAGTCCGTTGGATTTCCAAGTGATCCTAATTGGTGACTGCTTTTGCCTGGGCGCATCCCTGAGCTCTCAGGATCTGGGGAGGAGGCTGAGCAGGGTTCTCTGTGCGGTCAGCTGATGGGCAAGATTACAGTGCTTGTGTTTGATTTTAGTCACTGTCTACTTGGAAAAAAAAATGTTTTCCAGGCAGTAATATTTCTGACCCTGTGAGTTGCAGATGACACTTCAACCTTTTGAGAAACTTTTACCAGGAGTTCATTCCACTCCAGTAAGTTAGTTATTTGAGTCATTCCCAAAGAACAGAAATGCCCAAGCACAAGTGTGAGAGATCAGGTTAGTACGGTTGCTGGCAAACTCTTAATTCCTTTGCTGACTATGCAGTAGTATGCTTGTTAGCTTTTGCAAAGTTATTTTTGGGAAATAGAGCAAATCACTGTAAGCGCTCAACATCTTAGCAGGCTGGCCAACATAAAAGTGCTGTGTTAATCTGGCCTCCAGCTCAAGTTCCTTCAGAAACCCTGGTGATCTCACTGGTGGGAGGTGACCAGTATTTAGACCTGGAGCCCAGAGATAAGACAGTGGCTGTGGTGAGGGGATTTTGGCCATCTCCAGCAGAGTGGCCAGAGATGTGGCAGGGACAGTGTGGAGCTGGATGGAATCAGGCCCCAGTGCTGTGGGGAGCTGGTTATGCCAAACGTTGAGGCCTCAGGATCTGTGCCTGGGCAGTGAGTCAGGCAGATGGAGGGCCAAAGAAGGCTCTGGAAGTTCCAACTGTGGCCACAATTAGCCAGCATTGGTGACACATTCACCGTTGTAAGTTAAGAGTTCTTAATCCCACCAGAGGACACAAACGATGAACATTCTTTACCACACACAGGAGAGCCACATATGTGAGGATTGAAGGTGCAGACCTTAACCACTTGGCTTCTCGGAGAAGTAGTAGGATTTTGGGCAAGTGTCTTGATTGCCCGCACTTCTGGTTCATCATCTGTAAAACAGAGACCTGACCTCTATTAAAGGACTGCTGTGAGGTTTAAATGAGAAAATAAAAGGGAAGTACTTAGCTACTGACCGCTAATGTTTAACCACCTGCACAAACAATAATTACTATTTCTCCTGATGTGGGAATTATTATGCACAGAGCAGCTGACTTAAGGATCATCTAATAGCAAGGAAAGTAATAATGGAAAAGTTTTTATAGAGCATCAAAATTGCCAAGTAGGTAGTCTATAATTTTTATTAAGCCAATAATTGCTTATATTTGCAAAAGCATCATGTTTAATAGTGTTCACTTTGGTTAAACCCATCAGCGACTGGAACTAAAGAAACAGTGATTCACTAATTTTTCTCTCCTAGAGTTGCTGGTGAGATTTGCTCTGAATGTCTGATACCTTCAGATGACTCATTTATAAAAAAACCTGGGGTTACCTGGGGCTTTAGCCTGAGTCTGTGTATAGTAGTTGTCTCATGATGGCCACTTTCTACTCTTTCTCCATGTTGGAAGTTCTTTGTACCCCATGCAGAGGTAGCATCATTCTCTGTCACCTTTGACTCTGGGTTGACCAGTGACTTCTTCAACCAGAAGAATAGATGGCGGGGGAGACATGCCAGTTTTGGCCTGGCCTTTTTCTTTCGCCTTTTAGAGCATTCTATTGTGGAAGTGAGGCTGCCATCTGAGCTAAGACACCCATTGCCTGAGGAAGCCAGAGTTGGCCACCTACTGAGGTACTGGGTATCATACTGCTAACCTCGAGCTGTTCCATTCCAGGCATCCTGGGTGGGAGAAACCACTGGAATATGTCAGCTTTCACAGACAACAGAGGGAGTTCACTCTGCTGCAGTGTACAGGTCAGGTCATCCCACCATCACTAACCAAAAGCATGGAAAAGAAGCCAACCCCTTTGGCTGTCCGTCCTGAATTCCCCCTGCTGATAACTATGTAGGATACTTTCTAGTCCTGCTGGTTTTGGCCTTGGCCACTTGGGCCTCAGAAAACAGGATGGTAGGGGGGTCAGCTGCACCAGTCAGGCCTCTCATTTTGGGAGCTCTTGGATGCAGATTGAGATTTGTCCCCACCTTGCTTCACAGAAAAGTGGTGAGACAGACCATTGTTGTAAGGGTAGGGCCGTGGGCAGGTAGCTCTCTTAGGACCATAACAGAAAACGCATCAGTATGCTTCAGTGTTTTAGTTGCCTGGCTAATAGTTCCTGTTCCAGTTCTGGTTGCTTCTGTCTCTTAGAAACAACTGATTACTGTGATGCACAGCTGGTCACTAAGATGCACATTGTATAAACCAATCCCCAGTTGACAAATCATTCTGCTCTGTACTTCCTGCTTACATTCCCATTTAAGCCCTAGACCACCAGAAATCAGGGTGTAATGTTTTGGGAATAATTCCAATCAGGGCCTGTTGACATAAACAAATCTACTTCCAAATCCTGGGTGTCATTTTGGTATTTCTGCTTGCTGTTGCAGGACAAGACAATCCTGTCAGCTGTACAGTTTTGCCATTCAGAGTAGACCAAACAAGATTCAACTTTGTCTCTGGACCTTTCCAATCTTTTTTTCCTGCTCACGGAGTCTTAGTTGTAGGTGGATATCACCAATGTATTGATGACCATGGGAACACACGAGACAAATACCTAGAATACTCAGGATAGCCAGTAGTCATACATTTAAATTTAGTGCCTTCTAAGCAGTTCTAAATTTGTGATTTGATTTTTATTTACTGTTGCTTATTTAGCCTACTTTTTAAAGGAGAAATGTGGCTAGAATATGATTAAGATGAGTAATTTTGATATCACTTGCTAATAGATGTATGTGCATGTACGTATGTGTGTGACTACAGGGAACCATGTGAATGGGATTCCACATGGGACGAACGGACTACTCCTGTCCCTTGCAGCCAAGGCCTCTGTTGGTGAACACCATGATCCTAGCTCTCTAAGCCCTCCTTGGTGTGGCTTGTTCCCCCTGCCATATCACCACCCAAGGACTTGCATTCACCACTGCTGGTGTGTGCCAAAGTGTGGTCCTTCTGAGATACTACAGGCGCATTAAGGACTGAGTGAGGCAAATGGGATAGTTTCATATTAGGGCTTTAGGAGTAGGACTGGCAGAGCAAGCTGGAATGGCAACCAGGCATGTAGGAGGTCTCTGGGACTGAACAATACATGAAAGTAGAAAGATCACATTTGAAAGATCGCTGTCACCTGCTATAGTAATAGAATCCTTAGAGGCCCATGTTGAATGACTGTAAAATATTAAGTTGAACATCTGACAAAAAGAATTGAATTTTTAGGGCCAGGGATAAAGCTCAGCAGTACAATGCCTGCTTGGCAAACACGAGGTCTTGAGTTCGATTCCTGATATCCCTCAAACCAACCAACCAATCAACAAACAAAAAAAGAATTGAATTTTTAGAACTTCGGTAAGTTTCAGAGCATGGCTAGTGAAGTATCAAAATGGGACATATTTTCTCAGTTAGAATTGCATTTGACTGAAGTAATAAATACAAAATCAAGCAACCATGCGGCAGTAGGGGCCATTTTTCCTTCTTTCTCAGGAAGTTTAGAACGAGGCAGTCGGGGGCCGATGTAGATGCTCAATGTTTTTTGTTCTTTTTGCTCTTTGCTCAGCCATTGTCAGTTTGTGGCTTTTGTCTTTCTGATCCCCAAGATGCCTCATTTCTAGACATCAGTCTATTCTAGGCAGGAAGAAAGAGCAAATGCTAAGGCCAGAGATGTTCACTAGGGAGTCTTGCTTGTTAGTGAGAAAACAATGATTTTCTTGGACATTCAATAAAATGGAATTCTACTCCATCTCATTGTCGGGGCCATGGCTGTCCCAGCTACAAAATTTGTTGCTGTCAGTAAGGAAGATGGGGGAAAGGGCAAACTGGGCACAATAGCACATGTCTGTAGTCCCAGCGTTCAGGAGGCTGAGGCAAGAGAGCTGTTTGAGACCAGCAGTTGAGGACCAGTCTGGGCAAGATATCAAGATGAGAGAGTGAGACAGACAGACAGACAGACAGGCAGGCAGGCAGAGACAGAGAGACAGAAAGAGAATGATTCTGGCAGAATGCCTGCCACATCCTCACTTAAATAAAGAAGCTCAATTGGAAAGTGCATATCAGGTGGGGCCTGGTTAGGTAAGAGCCCCCCACCAGGGGGAGGGAGAGGAAGTCCCAGGGAAAGGCTGCAGGTGGTGAATGGGCTGAGCAGAGACAGAGGGGGCCGCATTCCTGCTCTGCAATCGGGAAGGCGGTCAGGAATATCTGAAGCTGTGAATTATTTTGGAGGATCTACAAATTATCTAGCATAACTGTAATGAGTTTTTGAACATAAGCCTGCAAATGTTGTTTATATCATTTTAAATGATTTTGTGTGGCCTTACACTTTGCCAGCCTAGGCTGCGCTGGCATCTCTGTTTTGTGAATGTGAAGCTTGAGGTTTGGGGCAGCTTAATCACTTTTTGTCACTCTGCATCATACACAGCCAGCACAAAGAGCCTAAACCCAGTAGGACTCTGAGTTTGTGTCCCACATTCATGACATTTGCCTCCCATTTTTTATTTAAGCCCTACTTTTTTTTTTTGTTTGTTTGTTTGTTTTTGCTTAATTCTTTAGAATGAAGAATCTGGAACTTTTTTTTTTTTGTCGAGAGAAAAAATAGTAAAGAAATGGCTGATCTCTCTCCTTCCTTCCCTTCTTTCCTACCCGCCTCCTTTTTCTGTTTTTTCCCTTTCTCTCCCTCCCTCCTTCCCTTCTCTGACAGAGTCTGGCTGTGTTACCCAGACTGGCCTTGAACTCCTGGCTGGAGCAACCCTCCTGCCTGCAGACGTTGGGACCATAGGAAGCTGCTGTCTGTTGGGGACCTGTGAGCCCCCTGCCTGGCCACTCCCGAACCCCTCCTGTAACTCCCCCAGTGTCCCCTTGCCACCTCTTGTTTTTACAAACCTCATTCCTTTTGAAAAACATTGTTTGTTAAAAAAACAATAGCTGCTCATTGTAAATTTTATGTGCTCTAAATATTTTTTATCTATCTACCTAGAAAAAGTATGAACAAAAAATGAAAGTAATTTGACATCTTAGAATTAAAAAAAATTACTCCATTGATTGGTTTAACGCTGTTCTAGAGTATTTGTAGGGAGATATATGACTATGCAAATACAGGTAGTTGTTTATCATTTTTATAAATATGATTATGTTTTATATGGTTCTGTTACCTGAATCTTCATACAACAAGATGTTATGGACTTTTTTCCATGTCAGAAAACTAACTCTGCATCATTATTGTTAGTGATTGGTGCAATTCCATTGTATGCATGTACCATAATTTCATTAACCACTCTTATTAGTGAGCATATATACTGCTTCCTAGTTAAAAAAAAAAAAAAATGAAGGTAAAACCAAGCACACCAGGTCTTTGTGTTCCAGCAAGGCCTGGCCCAGTGGGTGGCAGGCAACACGCCAGGTGTCTGTGTGCAAGATGCTGGCACAGAGCCCGGGATGCCGAGCATTTTCTTATCTTACGAGTGTTTGACACAAGGTTTTGCCTCCAGTCGAGTCTAATGAGAGCAGGGTGGAGCCTTGAGGGACACAGACATCTGGAACCTGTTTCCTACAGAGAGCAAACGATCTTCCAGGCAGGTTTAATCTCCTGTCTGTGGCTAGAAACCCACAACACTGTTATCAACTGCTCCTTGAGCAGTTCTGTGCCCAGGACATTCTCCTTGTGGGAATATACAGTATCTGTAAGATATGTAGAAAGACAAATCTGAAGACCTGATGTCCTATCAGTGTTTGGGGAAGATCACCTGTCTCAACTTTGCAATGACAGGCTGAGTCACTGCAGGCACAGTCTGGTGGATCCCCGCACAGGACACCATCTCATTCCCCTCACAGTGTGCCCTGGGTCCAGGTCAGCTTTGCTGAGTCTCTTTATCTACTGCTCAGGAATAGTCTTTCTTAGGCTGGTTCCTGGCTGGCTTGGGTATGGTCCATAGGGGACCCCAGTCTAATTCATCAAAGGTCTCTTATCTCATGGCACAGAGCCACCCATCCCACTCGTGTGTGGGGGTGCTGCAGATCAGGGCTCATGAATAAAGGCGGAGGGGTCAGAGCAGCTGTGACCAGTAACAATAACGGCACGATTGCTGAGACAAACATTTTCACGGTGATGCATGGGAACACTAAATCCAAACCACATTGTTTAGTTTTTACCCCAGTAAAGGGGAATGCCACATCCCTTAAAGTAAATGGAAGAGATCATAGTTTAGAAAATATGACAGAGTTGAAAACTTAAAGCTGTATCACACAGTAACATCCTTTGGAAGGGAAAACAACTGATACAAGGGAGTGTATATATTTCTATAGCAGTTTATTCATTTGAAGACTTCCTCAGTTCAAAAACTGAGCTGGGTGGTGGTGAGTCAGAGGTGCCTCAGGCAGCAGTCAGTAGAGCCAGAACATTCTTGCATCACTGTTGGGAAGGAGACTGACTAGTGATGGACTGGAGGGAAGCTCCGACCCAGAGAACCACTTGCATGTTTTTTGGTTCAGTGATTGCTTCTGCTCTATATCAAAGGGGACACATAGGACTGTGCGACCTTAAATTTATGCTCTGGTTCCCCATTTCTCTTATGGGTTGAAAGTTTACTAGGAGTCCATAAACTGGGCAATGGAGTTTAGTTTCATAGAGGCCAAGACAGACTAATCTAGGGCAGTGCTGGTGAACCTTTGAGGATTGCAAATAGCCCACTGTGGCACATATGTTCACCACTACTGCTCTAGAGGAAGGGTCCAGGTACCCTTTGATGCTCAGAAAAACTGCAGAAGGAAGCAGTGGGGGTGCTGCCCCTCTCCTGAAAAGAGGCAGGTTCACTAGGAGCTGGCAGAGTTCAAGTTTTTGGGCTCTCCTAGCCTGGGCTGGATGGGAGATGCTGGGAGGTTAAGAGTGTCCTAGGTAGGGAGAGAAACCAAGTTTTTCAAAGTAAGAATTTCTAGTAAATTAAAGAGCCTTCAGAAAAAAGACTCTGACTCCCAAATCTCATTGAATGTATTATGATTTCTTCTTTCTCTTTTTTTATTCTGGTGATATTTCATCATTATATGTCATTTTGTATGTATCATCATATAGCTTTTTTCCTAAAAAAAGGCTTCAATTTGCATAAGATTTGGGTCTCCATAGGACGGGGACTAGCACTATGAATTTTGGCTCCTGCTGTCCTTGAAATCTGTGCATTCCAATAAGATGGCCCCAGGGAGCCTTCTGAGGGCAAAGTCACCCAGCAGGAGGTGGCCCCACACAGCAGACCCTAACTAGGGTCTACAGTACCAGAGAGTGAACCTCCAGAAGCTCTTCCCAAGCTGTGCAGAGTGCGATAGGAAGCAGGGGTGAGGGATGCAGAGGCAGAATAACCAGGGGAAGCACTTCCTGTCATGTGTGCACATCAGATCTGAGAGCCACGCTGGGGCATGCGCAGCTGAGGGTGGGAAGCACCCTGTATGGGTTTCTATGTGGCACTTACCAGTGGGCCGAGGGATATGATCACTGGAGGGGACCTAGCTGTTTTCTACAAGGTACCTTATGTGGTCCTAAGATTTTAAATATGCTGTACATAGAACTGGAGGTGCTAGTTGTTGGAGATTATAGAAATCTTGAGTTATCATCTAGTTCAACATCTCATTTTACAGATTGGTCTGTGAGATCCATGGTTGGGCCTAGGTACAGGCACTGTGCTCTCTGACATGGGACTCAGGGAACTTGGGGGCAATCCCAGCAGAGGCCTAGGCTCATCCGTCCCTTGAAGGTCACTGTTGGTCCATGTGGCCTGTTCCTTCAAGGACGTGGCATATAGGAAACCAAGCCAATGTGTCATATGTTATGGATTTAAAGACTTTTCTCTGGCATTCAGAGAATGTGATAACTTTTTCCCTTACTGTGTAACAAGCTTTTAAGGGTGTGGAAATTCTAAATGATGCAAGTGTGTACTGCAGGGAAGTTATATGCTGTGTGCATTGTCAGAGGGAGCATGTGTGAGCATAGTCACTGAGGCTTTGCCTGTTTTTGCCAACTGAGTGCCCTAGGGCCTGAGCATTACCTCCTGTCTTGCTTTCTGCTGTGTCTGGCAACAGCCACTGGCAGATAGAGGCAGGAAGTGCAAAAGCAGGAATTCAGTCCTGCCAGTGTTTCCTCTGGGAAGCCACTCAGCTGGGCCCTGTTAACAGAGAGGCTCTGGCCGGCCCAGGCAGCTCACACTCTTCCTTGAGCCATCAGTAAATTAAAAACCTCTGCAGCCTGGCTCACTAATGGGCCCAAACAGTATGTAACACAGCTCCGCAGAAAGAGGACACGCATGCTTTTGTTTTATTTCATAATCCTTGGTCCCTGTTCAAAGTTTTGGTAGGTGAGGGAGCCTGGTGGGAAGTGGAGGCTGCAGTGGGCTGTGTCAGGCAGCCAAGACGATCGGCCAATTCTCCTGTAAGATCCCTGAGGTTTCCTGCACAGGTTGGACTGTGAACAGCTGGCCCCCAGGGCAGTATGGCCAGTTCCTTAGGGCTTGCCTGTACGTAGGATTATGCTCTGGCAACTTTAGTGTATTGGGAGATTCATTGTTCTAAGCCTCATTTGTGCAAAGGGAAACTGTCCTTGAAGTGACGTAGAGATCACTCCATGCTTTATTTCAAAGGTGGGGCTCATGGGCTGAGCATGCTTGCCTGGGGATGAGCCCACAAAAGAACTGAGTGTCATTGTCAGACTCCCCTAAACTGCCCTCATGAATGCTTGAATCTGTCTTGCAGGGTCATAGACCTGAGCCCATGGAGGCCCAGTATGGTGGTGGCTCATATGTTCTAGCTCTTTCCTTACAAGGACCCTGACTGCTGTTTCATGCTGGAAAGTCAGGATTACCAGCCTGGCTGCACAGAAGAATCCTTGAAGACTGTTAAAATGAGCATGTTGGGCTTCACCCACAGAGGTCTAATTTTTTTTCAAATCCATTTTATTTCAAGGATAAAAAAAGAAAAAAATTAACTATAACAAAATATCAAAGCATGTCAATCAGAGGGCAACCATGGCACATACAGTGCTCACTGTCATCCCCAAATCATCCACCCAGAGCACAAGACATATGCATTCAATGGTCCAAACAATACCAGCACAAATCTCTCTCTTCAGTGAACTCAGAGAAATCAGTATTATAACTATCTTAACTATTATTTTTATATACACATACATATGTTTTTTCTTTCAGCTTCTCACACTAATGAAACGTACAATGTTTACACGTGTATCTTATTTATTTCATTAATGAGTATGTGCCTAAGATGCATCCACTTACCAATAAAGGTCTCTGGTTTATCCTTCTTTATGTATGAATAGTACTCCACTGTATAAATACCATATCTTTTTAATCCAATCCTCAGTTGATAGGAATTTAGGTTGTTTCCAAGATCTGACTATTACAAACTGTGCTACTATAAACATGGATTCACATACATCACTGTGGTATGGTGTTTTTAATTCTTTTGGGAAGATCGCCAGAAGAGGAAGAGCTGGGTTGAATGGGACCTCTGGTCCTAGTTTTTTGAGGAATCTCCACACTGATTTCCAAAGTGGTCACCAGTCTGCATTCCCATCAATAGTGGAGAAGGGTTCATTTTCCCCCACAGCTCCTCCAGAATTCATTATTGCTTGATTTTTTAATTAAAGCTATTTTTTTCTGGTGTGAGATGGAATCTCAGTGTTGTTTTAATTTGCATCTCTTGAATGACCAGTGATGTTGAACATTTTTCACGTATTTATTTGCTGTTTGTATTTCTTCATCTAAGAAATGTGTATTCATCTCAGATGCCCATTTTTGGATTGGGTCCTTAAATCTGGGAGGACTAATTTTGTTTTGAGTTCTTTATATGTTCTTGATAACAATCCTTTGTCTGAGGTACAGCTGTCAACCATTTTCCATGTTGTGGATTGTCTCTTCACTTCGTTGGTGGTTTCTCTTGCTGTGCAAAAGCTTTTTAGTAGGGTGAGATCCCAGTTGTTGATGCTTTGTAATAGTTTCTGTGCAATTGGGGTTTTACTCGTAAATACACTAATGTCTTCAAGAGTTTTATCTACTCTGTCTTCCAGGAGAATTAATGTTTCTGTTTTGATATTAAGATCTTGGTTCCATTCTGATTTTAGCTTAGTACATTGTAAAAGATTTGAGTTCATTTTTAATCTTTGGCATGTGTAGAGCCAGTTTTTCCAGCACCATTTATTAAAGAGACTGTCTTTATTCTAGTGAAAGTGTTCGGCATCTTTGTGAAAGATAAGGTGGCTTGTATGTCTGGAGTTGTTTCCACACCTTCTAATCTGTTCCACTAATCTTTGGGTGTGGTGTTTTGTTTTTTCCAGTACCACACTGGTTTTTATCACAGTAGCTTTTTAGTAAAATTTCAAGTCAGGAAGCATGATGCCTCCTGTCTTGTCTTTGTTGCCTGTGATCGCCTTTGCTATTCTATGTCTTTTCTGGTTCCAGATGAATTTTAGGATTGTTTTCTCTAATTCTTTGAGATACGCTATTGGAATTTTGGATTGCATTGAATCTGCAAATGCTTTTTGGAAGTATGGCCATTTTCATTCTATTGGCTTTTCCTACCCAAGAGCACAGGATATCTCTCCATTTTCTAATATCCTCATCAATCTCCTTTTCCAGAGTACTTTAGTTTTCAATGTAGAGGTATTTTACCTCTTTTGTTAGATTGATTCCTACATGTTTCATTTTTTGGATGCTGTGAAAGGTATTGTTTCTCTGATTTTTCTCTCAGTGAGTTTGTTATTCGTGTACAGGAAGGCTATTGATTTTTGAGTGCTGAATTTGTCACCAGCTTCTTTACTGATTTTGATTATTAAATCTAGAAACCTTTTGGTGGACTTTTTGGGGTCTTCTAAGTGGAGTATCTTGTTATTGCCAATAATGATAGTTTAACTTCTTTCTTTCCTATCTTTATTCCTAATTTCTGTCACTGGCTATATCACTGTCATAAACTAGATCTCAGCTATGCATGGATCACTACTTCAGGCTGGATGACTGTCACAGACTAGGTTATTTCCTTAGACTATGTTACTGCCTCAGACCACATCACTGTCTGTATCAGCCCACTTTGCACTACTATAACATGATACCTGAGATGAGCTATGTTACTGAGGAAAATGTTTTCTTCTTTTGCTCACAGTCTTGAAGGTTATGAATCAAAGATCAGGTAGTCCTACTGTTTTGACATCTGGTGGATGACATCATGGTGAGAGTGTGTACAAGAGGGGGAGGTCACATTGAAAACCAGAGACGTGATTCAGAAGCCAGACCAGCTCTTCTAACAAGCTGGTTTCTTAATAACTAACTCTGAGACCCATGAGAGCTACCCTAATTTCCTTTGAGAGCAGTATTCCCAGTGATTGATTCCCTCTTACATCTTAAGATCAGCATGAGTTAAGACAAACTCTCAAAGTATGAATCCTTGGGAGATAAATTCAAGCTGTATCTAAACCATAACTTGTCTCAGACTTGATAACCTATCTGATCCCTGCCTTACAGTAGGTCACCACCTTCACACAGTCAGAACCTGAGACTGGATCACTACCTTAGGCCAGATTGATAATTTTCAACTGGGACCTCATTCAAATCACTCTGAATGCCACCAGATTGGGAAGAAGCCGAGGAAGAGCTCAGTGCATAGCCTCTTTCTTCTTGGAGAGGATGTGCATAGCGAACCACTTACAGCACCAAGTTTTGCACGAACAGAGCACCATCATTATGAGCGTCACCCGATATGCCGTGCAGGGAGTGGAGCAGAGGGGAGCTTGGTGTCTCTCCAAATCACTGGGCTTCTCAAGAGAGTCAGCACACAGAATTTTAAGACAAGGTGAAGGCCTGAACGAAATCGGGCAATTGTCTTCACCAAGGTGACCGAAGCGTGAAAAGCACTGTTTGCGGCAGCGCCCTCTAGCTGGGGTCCCTTCTGGGTCCTGCTCTTCTTGGCTTAAGGAACTTACTGGTTCTGTAAAAACCAGGATCAGAGCAAATGTGTACTCCTTGCTCTGAGAAATGGATGGCTCGGTGACAAATTTGAGGGGAAAGACGCACACTGAGTTATATTTTGTACCTCAAATATATTTCAAGCATGGGCTTAAGAGGCAAACAATGTGGGATTTAGAAAATAAGAAATCTATTTTTCTTTTAAAACAAAAATGATGCTCATCGCAGGTCCCTATCATGCTCCAAGAATGACATGTATCCTATATCAATTGCTTAAGTTTGAGAAAAAAATGAGAGACTAGTATTTTTGATGCTCTCCTTCATCCCTGTACCTGAGCTTCTAGCATGTAGACTTGTTTCCCAAGCTATTGAAAAAAAAACCATGCTGTTGAATCCTTGTCACCCCACAGCTATATTTCATATGCACTCAGGCTGAGTGTCTTGGAACTGCTTGGCCCTTGTCACCCTGATGGTGAAATGAAATCAGTGACCTAGGGCCCTGTATCTTTGCTGAGACACTTACCTTTTGTATGTAAACACAGAGCCCGTGAGTGAGCACTTCTGGCCCTGCTCTCATGGTGCAGTGTCCCTGTCAGGCCTCTGCAGGCCACCGGCCTTCTGCTCACCTGCCTGAGCTTGGTGAGTGGCAGGAAGAAGCGGGGACATCAAAGGTGCTGGCTGGGTGTTCTTGTGCTGCCCACCCAGCAGACCACCACTGGCTGTTTTCCCTGTGAAGGTAGGTTTACAGGTCTGGATTTTTATTAGCTAACAGCTTCCTTCTCTCTGTGTGTTGTCTGCTTTTCTGACTTGCCAGATTTTTCTCACACTTTCCAAGTCCAGTCTAAGTGACTTCGTGACTGGCAAGCAAGGCATGTCCCTTACTAGCTGCCCAGACCACAGAGTTTCCTGAATGAGACCCGTGACAGGCTTCTTTCTCTCCCATTTAGGAAACCTGGCCTGTGCCTTCTGCCGTGGGCTACCCTTCTCCAGGTGGGCTGCTTCTGCTACTTTGGGCCAGCCTTTCCAACTGTGGGCACCCTTGCCTGCTGTCGATCAGAGGCCTGAGTACAGGGAGGCCACAGGGGCTGATGTTGCAGGGGACAGAAAAAAATTCCTTCTTAAATGCTAGGCATCCTCTGGCTCAGTGCTAGCAGTGTGAAGTGACACAAAGGCAGGGATTCAGACGGTTCACAGGCAGGTACTCTGGGTTCTAGCACACCTAGGTGAGGAATAAGTTGTTTTTTTTTTCCAATTTTCAGTGTATCACACAATTACATTTTTCTAAATTATAATGCATGATTAAAAATGAAATTTAAAAATTAGATGTATGTAACATGAGTGGCTTATTTTTAGATTCAGCAGACATGAAATTATTCTATCAAATTGCTACAATAGTTTCTAGACATTCCCAATTTCTGTACTTACCTTGTCTTAAACCAGGAGCAATAAGTTCTCAGGCCCCACTCTGTCACCATGGTTCATGTAGTTCAGTGAGTCCTGGAGTGTGTGTGTGTGCGTATGTGTGCATGTTTACAAGTGTGCATCAACAGATGTGAGTATACGTATTGTGAGTGGCTGTCAGAGTGTAGATATTGAACATGTGTCCCGTTTTGTGTGCATGTGTGTGCATCTTTGTGTGTGGGTCTGTGTCAGTAGGGATGTACATGTATCAGTATATGGCTATTGAGTGTGAAAGTGTGTGTTAGCATGGTTTGTTTCTGTATAATTGTGAATATGTGTGAGTGTACGTGGGAGTGAACATGAGAATGTTAGGAATATGTTTATATGTACTTATTTGTATGAAAGGTTGTCTTAGTCACTTTTTTTCTTTGCTTGGGATAACTACCTGATACCTACAACTAAAAACAGGAGAGGTTTATTTTTGCTCACAGTTTGCAGAGGTTTCAGTCCACATTTCTTTGGCTCCAAGGCAGGGGGGCATAGTGATCGGGGCATGGCAAAGAAGCTGCTCCTGTAATGGTGATGGGAAAGCTGGGTGATCAGTGGAGGAGCCAGGAGGCCTTCTGGGTCACACCCTGGTGGCTCACTTCTGACAAGGCCACATTTCCTACAAGTCAGCTCTAAGCTCCATCCAATCACCTTCCAAAGCCCATGAGTTCATGGAGCTCTTGGGCCAACATCTGAATATAAACCATAATAGTGTGCATGTGTGTAGGCACAGGGATGGTGAGTCAGGTGTGGTAGTAATGTGTGTGTATGCTTGTTTACATGTGTATTAAACTATGGAGAGGTGGAGGGGTGCCTAGTGCAGGACTGTAAGGGTAATATACATGTGTGGGGTAGGGATGGCTGTATCTGTGATCAGGCTTATTAAGTCAGTGCCTGAGGGAGGGAGCCCACAACCAATGGCCAGAGGCAGTGTGGGGACAGGGAGGAGCTTTTCCAGCACAGACCAGGTGGCCATTGTCAGGACAGGCCTGTCTGGAGGTGACTGAGGATTCAGCAAGAATCTCTGCTGTTCCCAGGTGTTGGCCAGGCGTGTGTGCATCTTCCCATCTGGGCCTGTCAGAGCCCCGTGAGGAAGTTATCATCAGGTCTCTTTCACAGAAGGGACACCGGGGCTCAATCGTAGCAGCTTGCTGAAATTGGCAGGATGTGAACCCCATGCACGACTGTGTCCCCGGAACTCTAGGTCTCACTCACAACATGATAGCAGCTCCCAGGGCATCCCAGTTGTTGTTGAGTCTTGGACAAGGAACTGGCTTGAAGAGGACTCTTCTTGGCCAGCTGCCGAGGGGCACTGCTCTTCCAGGCCAGGCTTTGATGATAGAGCCTGTGATCACAAATGCAGACTGCAAAACAGTACATTATAACTATAAAAGAAGTTAGTTAGACAGGCATTTTAACTTCTCAATATTTTGAAGGAATTGGCAATGAGAGGGCCTTAGGTGTTGTTAGTGTTCTGTAGATATTGTTCATTTTCTGTTTTTAGAAAGTAAGACAAGTATTTTCTGATTTACTTTTACTTAAGGTTAAGAATGAATCTAGTAGTCATTAAAAGCTTTCTGCTTATCCATCCCAAGTCACCTTCCCTCATGGTTTCTGAGGACTTCAGAAGCACCTCATGGTTTCTGAGAACTTTAGAAGCAGAACAGCAAGTCTTAGCCTCAGCTTCCCACAAGCCTGAGCTCCTTTGGGGCTCCCCATGGCCCAGCTCCTGCACCAGAGTGTCTCCTCTTGGCCCAGGCTCTGCAACAGTGGGCTCCATGAGACTGGGTCTTTCTGGGGCTGCACCCACTGCAAGCTGAGTGTTGGTGGAGGCTCTACGGCCTCCAGATTCCTCATTCTCTGCTTCCTCAATGCCTGGTATAGAGCAGTTCTAGCCACCTTATGATACAACGTTATGGACATGATGTAAAAAATTCCACAAAAACTTCTGCTTTTAGGAGTCAAATACGGTGGTACTTCATTTGATGAACTTAATTTGCTTTACGATTTTGGACAAGATGGCCACATGTATGTTTGTTTGGGGAAGACAGATATGGTTGTGTTTGTTACCCCTTGCAGAGTTTGCAAACAAAAACAAAGTTTTTCTAAATGCTTGTTTGTGAACCAAATTATTTACAAACAATAACTGTTATGAACTGAGGTACCACTGTGCTCCCATCAACAGAATCACTGGCCAGGATAGATGGATATAAAAGATAGAAAATAATCTCCTTAGATTGGCCCTTCATTCTTTTCCTAGCATGTTTTTCCCACTTGCTATGGTCATACTGTCTTGCCCTGCAAGGTTCCAAAAGCCAATGAGAAAGCTGTCAGAGGGGCTGCAGGATAGAGCTCTGACCATGATGGGTCCCTTCTGGTGCTCATGATGAGGAATGCTGTGAAAATGTGTGGCACTTGATGGGTCTGCTGGGGTCTGACGAGGGTCAGGGGTTCAGTGATTATTCCTTCAAAGGAACCCCAACGTATGGTGTCGATAGCAGGCATACAAAATGTGGAAGGTTTAGTATTTAATGAACCCTCGAATCAGGAAGATATAAGACCTAGGTGGAAAGAAAAACAGTGCACAATCAAGGAGAGGCAGGGAATATTTAACTTAGTTTATGAGTTGCCTTTTGTGTGCTACGGGTCCTACTTGCTCCTGGGACAAGTGAGACAAAAAGATATAAAATAATACAGCTTTTTACTGTATAGGTAAATGATCAAAAATCACTTATGAGGATCCCACTGTTCACTTCATGACTGGTAAAAGAAATTGTGAGGACTATTTTCAAGCATTGTCTTCCCTCTGGCTTCTAATGCCAGTAGGTGTGGTTTTGCTCAGCTGGTCTGGAGAATCTACTGCACCAAAGTAAAGTGGACAGTGTGCCCCTTAGCTCCAGTCTACATGCTCTGAGCTGGCAAAAGGCCAGTGGGACCTTGGAGTTGAGTGGTCATGCCAAGCTGGAGAAACATGCATAGGGACGTCAGAGGCGGGGGGGGGGGGGGCGGGGCAGATAGCAGCAGCTGAAGTAAAAGGTCTGGGGGGACAGAACAGGAAGAAGTTGACCAGCAGGGTGAGACTGAGGCGTTGAGGTTGGTGGGTGCCCACCCAGGCCTGGCTTTCTCCTAAAGAATACTTGCAGAGGGAGACTAGGCTCCTGTCTGGATAGATATTTCTGCCTATCCCCAAGTGGTTTCTGGTGTTCCAGGTCTTGATTCCACCATACTGGAACATCGCGGCATTGTCTAAAAATTAAAAATTGAATTATCATATGATTTGGTACTCTTGATACTGGGTTACATTGAAAGGAAATGAGATCAGAATGTCACAGGGACATCTGAGTTTTCATGTTCATTTCAGCACTGTTTACAGTAGCTAAGAAATGAACAAACCTAAGTGCTCATAGACGGATGAACAGATAAAGAGAATGTGGATGTATACACACGATGGAACACAATTCAGCCTTAAAAATGATGAAATCTTGTCATTTGCAACAACATGGAACTGCAGACAGTTATGTTATGTGAAGTAAACCAGGCACAGAAAGATAAACACTGTGTGATCTTACGCATATGGAGAATCTTAAAAAGTGCATTTACACATGTAACTGTATCTTTATTTTAATAAATATTTTATATTGTTTGTTATATTTTCCATTTACTCTTTAAAATGCTTCTTTAAAATCCAAAAAAAAAAAAAAAAGTTGATCTCATAGAAGTTGAGAGGAGAATGGTGCCAGGGGGTGGGTGGAGGGGAAGGAGGGAAGATGGGGACAGGGTGATGACTGGGCACAAAGTTACAGTTGACAGCAGCAAGAATTCCTGTTGTGGTATTGTATGAAGGGTAACTATAGAAAATGGTAATGTATCAGCCTTGTCAAAAATCCAAGAGAACAAATTTGGAGTGTTTTAATTGCAAAAAATGATAAATTTTTGAAAACATAGATACGTTTACCCTGATTTGAACACTCATATGACGTATGTATGTATCAAAGCATCACCCAGTACCCCATAAATAAGTACAATTTTTATATGTCCATTTATTTATTTATTTTTGTCTTTTTGAGACAAGGTCTCGCTATGCAGTTCAGGCTGGCCTTGGATTCACCTTGTAGCCCAGGCTGGTCTTGAACTCGCAACAATACTCCTGCCTCAACCTCCCAAGGAGTTACTCCCAGGATTACAGGAGTGCACCACCATGCCCAGCTCTATATGTCCATTTTCAATATGTTGAAAAATAGGAAACAAAGCACAAAAATGCCCATGAACTGTAAGTCAGCATTTTCACTCCTATGCTTGTCAAAGGAGCTGACACAAGGATATTTATTCTACTATTGCTTATACTATTCATTAAAGCAAATAGATGGAAACAAATGTTTGTTGTTTTAGAGATAGAAAAATTCCCAGCATAAAGTGTTGGCTGAATAAAGTTGATTGAATAAAGATAATAAAAATTTCTAAAAAGCATCATTTTTATAATTCTTTCCTCTTCCAAGAAGCAAATTATTTTATCAGTTTGGTGTGATTGCTACATCTTTTATTTTTGTATTTATGTACATCTGTGTGTACTTTAAAAATGTCCAGATATAAAAATGTGCATGATTACTATATACCAGTGTGGTATACATCTATGTTGTTCCACAAACTGGTTTTTACACTTGAAATTTTATTCCAAGACTTTTCTGTGCTTGTCATATTATGATACTTTTGTTATGCCTTAATTAATTTAGTTAATTTCTCTATTGATACGTTATTTGGGTTGGTCACAGTACAAATATTGTTGCAATGAATATCCTTTAACCAGTTTCCATCTTTGAGTACTTTTTTAGCGTAAGTTAAGGATGTGAAATTTGAAGTCTGTGTTTTATCCTTTTTTAAATAAATAGGTGCTTCCAGGATGTTTGCTGCTGGGGTTGATTGATGCAGGGGGACTATGATTGACCAGTTTTCTCTGTGTAAGGTGACTCTTACCAAGTAAAGATGATGTTTTATGAGCAGCAGTCCTTGGTATGTGCTTAACAGCTGTATTCCTCTTTCAGGGTAGCCACAGTGACCTGGAGTGGAAGGAAAGCTGTTTTCTAGCCTGAGAAAGTGTCATGTAGATACTTTTGAACCATTACAAGTTTTCTTAGACCTCCAGCCTGGGTGTTGGATGGATAACACAGAGCATATTGGAAACTTTCTGGGGAATGTTATTTTCACTGAGGGTTAACTGTCAAGTGGGCAAATAACTTTTGGTGCTTTACTGAATTCTTCAGTGGGCAGGTAAGATATCTTTGATTGTGTCACTTTTGCAACAGAACAAAGTTCCAGGCGTTGTGACCAAACCTGGTGCCATCACCTTGGTGTAATTGCTGTTCCCTAGTCTTCTACTTCCTTGGCATGGCCTTTAGACAGCCAGAACTCTTCAACTAAGAGGAAAGAGCGTTGTTAGAAATTGCCAATGTTTTAATCTGTTAAATAATTTACAATTTAAAATGCCAGCCATTCTTCATTTGGCAGTTACCAAATTTGATTAGCTTACTAAGAAAACCCGAGCATTCAACTCTAAATGAAACTTTTTTGCTACTAGTATTCTGGCTACCATAGCACTCTTTGGGGCTTGTCATGGTTTATGTCAGTGGCCCCCAAGCCTCATGAATTGTGAACTTAACCAAACCTAGCGTTTGTGATTGGTTCATTGTCTGGTGCCCCAACTGATGGTGTGAGTGCAACACCCACCTAGGGGTGGAGCCAGGCTACCATGTCATGGTGGGGAGAAGATGTGTCTTTCTCTCTCTTTTGATGATTTCTGCCTTGCTGTTTGCAGCAGCCATGAAGGGCTGCTCCACCGTGGCATGCTTCTTGAAGCCAACTGAGTATGGACTGAAACCTCTAAGAACTGTAAGGAATAAACCTTTCCTTCCCTATCTTTGGGCATCAGGTATTTTGTCTCAGCAACGAGTAAAAAGTAACTAAGACATGGTTCCTCTGTCTTTGACTTTGCAGAACAGTAGTCTTGGGCTTTGCCACTTCTAGCCTGGTTCTGGATGTTCCCAGGGTGAGTATGGTGAGAGGAGGGAGTTAGGACACAGAAAGACTGAGGCCACATGGAGCCCTGGGTCCTGATGGGAAGGAATCAAGGAAGGAAGGAGGAGGAGGAGGAGGAAGAGCTAGCGCTCCGCTGGCTGCAGTGCACATACTTAAACATGCAGGAGGTTGAATATCGTGTGAAACCTCTCTGCCTAATAGGTGCTTATGCCTGGGACTTGCCTCAAGTGCTCCGTATTCTCGAGGTGGGCTGTCCTCTGGCCCTACATGTGATCGATGTCCCACATCAGCCACTCCTCACAAGGCTCCTTTCTTATGTTGGAACTAGGTATAACTATCCACAAAATCCATGTACTCTGGTCACAGATGAGGTTTGGTAAAAGATCATGGTTTTGGTAAAAAATGCCCCCACAAGGCACATGTGTTCAGAAAATGAGGTTTTTATGCAGTGATTAGATCACAGAGGTGCCAAATTCAACAATGGATCGGTCCACTGATGAGTCTATGGGTGCATGTGTCATGGTTAGGATATGCCTGGAGGAGGTAGGTTGGTGTGGCATAACCTGGAAGGGTGTATTTTGTCCCCAGTCTTGTCTTCTTTTTCTGGTTCTTTCCTTTACTCCCTGCTTCTTGACTGCCATGAGGTGAGCAGCTTCCCTCTGCCTTATTGTTTCTTGCTTGGAGTCAGCTGACCTTGGGTTGAAACCTCTGAAACCATGAGGCAACGTAAGCTTCTTTTAAACAGTGTTGATCAGATATTTTGTCCCAACATCAGAAAGGTGCCTCATATGGAGGTGTGATGTGGAAGGCATCCTGAGGACCTGGGTGATCAGTTCTCACTCTGATGTTCGTGGAACCACCAGGACACAAATGGAACATGTCTTCCACTCGTGCATAGCATTCACATGTGGCATATTTCCCATGAGAGTGCACTTTGTGGATTTGATTTGCAAAGCTCTTATCAATTTCTGTGCTATGCAAACCAGTACCTTCTATCTTCCTTCAGAAGTGGCTTTACAATAAGGACGTATCAATGAGAAATGTGTATCTTCATGTCTTCGCCAAATACGTGAATATCTGAGAAAAGACTTGGTGGCATCTTTATCTTTTTCCATTTGGCTGAACAATCAAGAATGATGGTGCATTATGACATCTGCTGTTCTTCTTAGGTAGGGGTCTTTGAACATGTAAACTGTACATGCCTTTTAGAAATTTTATTTTGGTAATTCTAGCCTTTCTTTGTGTTCTTCTGCAATACAGCTTGGAATGGAGAACTGGTTTCCTGCTTTTTCTGTGTCACCTTTGCTATGGTTTGGAAAAATGTTCCCCAAAGTTCTATGTATCTTGGCATGCAGCTTGTGTGGTGGAAACTTTAGGCACCAAAAGGAAATAGCCATGGTGGGTTCACCTTGAAGGGGACATGCGGACCTCAGCTTCCTCCTCTCTTTCTAATATCTTCTGGCAACTATGAAGTGAGTAGTTTCCCCACCATGTGCTTCCTTCATGGTGCTCTGCGTCACCTCAGGTACAAAAATCAATGAAACCAACCAATTATAGACCGAAGCCTCTTAAATCATGAGCCAGTATTCCTTTGCTCCTTAAAAGCTGATTATCTCAGGTATTTTTTCACAATAATGGAAACTAACATTCTTAATATTCTAGGTTGTTACTATTAGTCTTAATAGTTAGAAGTATTCCCCCTTCCTTTTATTTTTTTATTATAAATTTAGAGGCATCATGCATCATGCAGCCATCCACTGATAGATGCTGAATCTTCTGGAGATACTAAAAACCTCAAAATAAACGAGATAACCTAACTCCCACGTTGCTCTAGCTGTCAGTGTCAGTGTTTTAGTTAAGGAGGGCTGCGTGCTATGATTTTGTTTACAAGATGCTCAAGGGTCAAAAACATTGTAGGCATTAAAAATGGACTTGGTTACTGTTTTTAGGGAGATTTGGTGAAAATATCTGTTGAACTCTTATAATGTTAACAGTGATAAAGGGACCAGGACAATTTACAGACTGTGATAAATGTCCAGCTTTATGGTTGGATATTAGGTTATTTCAGTAATTATTTGATCAATTGATAGATTGATATGCTTGCAAAGTTTATTGCTGAAAGATCCTACCCGTGAATTTATAAATATAATTTGGGTTTTGAATTATAGCACAAGTAACATATTTTGACATGCTTTTTAGTCTTTATTATTTTACTTTTGTGGTACTGGAAATTGAACCCATGGCCTTTGCACTGAGCTACATCCATATGTTTTTTTTTTTTTTTGAAATACTGAGATGGGGTCTTACTAAGTTGCGCTATTGCCTAGGAAGGACTTGAACTTGTGATCCTTCTGCCTCAGTCTCCCAGAATGCTGGGATTACAGGTGCACACAAAATATAGTGGTTATTAATTTCTTATTCGTTTAGGAATTGGTAAAGAAAACATTGCATCTTATAAATCACAGAATATTACTTCTAAAAATAGATTTTAAGTACAGTGGAATGTCTTTTGCTGAAGATCTTCTATTTCAGAAATGTGGTATAATCTAGATATTAAGACATGCTTTGTGGTTGCAGATTGTGGAGAACAATTCCAAGCACTGGGAAAGAGGTGTTATTTCTCTTCCAAAATAGAGAATGATTGCCAGAGCTAATTATTTCCTTCTGTCAAACAAAGCAATAGTAAATGGTCATATAACTCTTTCATCATGACCCAATATGTTGATCTCAACCACCTCCTAACTTTGATTTCCTGAATTACTACTCAGAAGACAAGTGGTGCTCAGTAATGCATCCTTTTGGAATTACAACAGAATGGATCTGCTGTGTTCGGAAAGAGTAGAGCTTTGTGTGTGAAAAGCGATCTATCTCATTTAGGAACAGAGATTGTATAACAGTGCAGGATCTCTCCAGCAATACTAACATTTGGATGTTACTTGATTGTTGATCTTGTCAACTTGGGGTTACAACAATCTCAAGAATTTCCTCGACATCATTTTTGCCAGTAGGAACACCATCAGCAGCTCAAAGGTATCTTTGGGCATAATCATTCCCCACACAGACTTCAGTCGCAAGTGCCACACTGGGTCATGTCTTATCTGGCACCTGCGAACATCCAGAGGAAGTTCTCCCCACCACTTCTTTCTCCATTCTGCCATTTGTGGTAAAAACTGTCCTCTTTTTCCTTGGTTTTGATCCTTGAGCTCTTGGTCAAAGACAGGGTCTTAAAAAAAAAAAAAGATCTGGACTCCACACATAAGAAAAATAAGTGAACAGCGAGTGGGGAGGGCCTGGCAAACCAGGCAGAGATGGCAAGGAACCATATACTTCCCTCTCAATGCTATACAGAGGGTGTTTGAAGGCATCTTGAAACTATAGGCCCAGGTCCCAGTCCTTTGTTGATAACACACACTCAGTCCCTGCAATTCAATGATGTTTTCAGCAGACAATGATGTTTTCAGCATGCTAGGTCTGAATCCAAGCTATACCCCCATTCACCTTAGCTAGGCTGCCGCAGCAAAGGAGCCCTTTGTACTTGTATTTCTTTTTGACTTATCTTCATTCACTGTTGTAAGCACACATATGTATCATTGTGCATTTGTGTGATTATTTTTCTATCATCCTTTCTTTCTGAAAGAGATTGGGGCCTATATCAGAGGGCCTTGCTGGAACCTTTCTCAGTTTGTGTTTTGTGATGGTAGGAAGTTGGTCATCGAAGACACTTGGCTGGAGCTGCAGGCATGCACCGGCTCTCTGCACACTTCACGGTGTCAAAATTCATCTTACCTTTGATACTTCAGCTGGTGGACTTCAGCAGATACCTTGGGGCGGGGGCAGCATTTTGGGCCCTTGTTCTACTAGCTGCGGGCTGTTGGGGGTGGCTCTGCCTGGCTGGCTGGTGGAGTAGCCTCATGTACAGTGTAGCCAGATCTGCGGTATCAGCAACTCTTCATCAATCTGTTGAGACCAAAGCCAACTCTCAAAACAAACATTTCCTGTGTGAACAATGTGTTTGTTATATTTTCCTCATTTGTTTATGATGGCTGTGTCAGCCACACTGATTTACATAAACACTGCCAATCTTGGGATGTTACACTCTCAACAAAAGTAGCTGAGTACAAACAGCATTCCTCAGTTTTAATTCATATTGTCTAAACACAGCAGATGTTGATAAAACGAGCCAACAAGAAAATACAACAAAGGAGACCATTTCAAGGGGTGCTTTCGATTAAAATGCATTCCAGATTGACACAATGATACAATATTAATGGAATGGTTCACTTAAATGTCATATTTGGCTCGTATAGAACCATAAAACAAGCTTGACTCCAGCTTTTGCAGCTTCCAGACTGTAAATGTACAGATGACTGTATACACATTTGCAGCCGCGCCAGTTCTGTCCAGCTTGCTCCCTCATCTCTGGTTTGCTCATTTAGTTTTGCACATGCTGGGCTGCTGCTGGGCTGGAGGTGCATAAACTTCCCAGTGGATGCCTCCTGTGCTTCCCGTGAACTGTGTAGGCCCATGGCACAGTGTTCACCTGTGGAGCCCAACGCGGGACATGGCTTGGCCTTCCCGGGCAGTCTGACTAATTTGGAACATTTTTCTCTGTCATTAATGTGACTCTGGTAATCTGAGTTTCAATCTAATGGAGCACCATTACCAATAAGGAGACCACAGCTGACAAGAGGTTTGCTGATTGGTTACCTGTTAATGCTGGCTAGCAGAAAAACCTTTCAAAAGTATTGCCAGACTCTTACCATCCAGTTAAAACATTCATAATAAGGGATGACTTAGTCATTTTGAATGTTGACAGCGAGACTGTTTCAGATCATGAAAAGAAATAAAATATGATATTTTGTATATTTGCCTTTAAGTGGATACTTTGGTTCAAAGACAAAGTCATTGGAATCAGCTGTGGGTGCTGTGGGAGGGCTCCACATGGCCCTGGCTGGTGACTCTGTGGGATGGGAGAACGATTCAGTGCAGTTAAAGTCTTTCCTGGCCACTCTGGTCCCAGAGCTGCCTTCTGGTTCCATTCAAGCGCAGGAAGCAGGAACTCAGCCAGCCTTTTTGGGCGGGTCTTTGGGTGGGTCTGGGACCAATCTTGGCTCCTTGGAGTGGCTGCTGTGTGTCCTGTGTGGGTTCAGTGGTCCTGCTGTAAGTAAGGTGTCACAGCTCTTTATGTATGAAGTTCGCAGCAGGATATTAACACTCACCTCATGGGATTGCTTTTAAGAACTGAACTCTAAAGAACTCTTAAAACAGAATTTATGTAATACAGGTACCTCACCAATGGTAGCTCTTGTTATTGTTGCAGTGATTACTACTTTTGCTCTTAAATCATCAGCTTTATTTCTCACCAGAAGCCACATATCAACATTTGTTAGTTGTTGGAATCATCTCTGGTCTATGTCCTTCTGGCCAACACAGGGAGTAGGGCTCAAGTGGTGCAGAGATGACTATTTAGCTATGGATCCTTTGACATAAGGAGAAGAGAAAAGCAACAGTATTGATTGCTTCTCCATTACTGGCTCATTAAAGACAAGGCAGAGAACAGGACTGTATGCCTTTGCAGTGATATAACATGTAATTTTATGGAATTTGCCTTATGATACAATGGGGATCCATTTTGTAGGAGGAGGCGCAAAGACCAAAAGAGGCTAAATGAATTTTCTGAGGTCATAAAGATTTTGAAATTATCTCCAACTTCAGGCTAGTGTTTGGCTTTTCAATAATCCCTTTCTCAGTCAAACTGTATATGCTCTTATACTGTGGGGCAGACAGAGCATAGTATTGAATATACCCACAAATAATTGGTTTAGGAATGCTGCAGAGGAAAGATGGACATTTTCCAGCTGTAGGAGATTGTGGACAGGAGACAATAAAAATGACAAAAATCCTTTTTTCTTTATTCTCATTAAACTTGGATGCCAAGGAATTGTCATTACTTATTAACAATTTTGATGTCATCATAGGTTCATATGCAGTTGTAAAAAGAACACGGAGAGATCCTGTGTACTCTTTGCCTAATTTTCCCCAATAGTAACATATTACAAATTTATTGGACAGTACCACGACTAGGATTCTGTTACTGACACAGTCAAGGTACAGAATATTTCTTCTACAAAGACAGCTCCGTTTGCTGTTTGATAGCCATGTCTTCCTCTTGTTCCCATGCACCTCAAGTGTAGCAACCACTAATCTGTTCTCTATTTCTGTAATTTCATTGTTTCAATAATTTTGTAAACATGGAATCCTGTACAATTCTGAGTATTTCACTGGAGAGTAATACAGGTCATTATCAATATCAATATTTTACTTCTATGATTCTGTGTTGTGAGTTCATCACATTTCATACAGCCATCCAGTCAAATGAAAGTAAGATAACTATTTGCAAGATAGCAAAAAAGAAATTCTTGCAAGAATAAAGAAAAGGGGGAACCACATACTGTTGATGAGAATGCATATTATTCTAGCCATTATGGCAAATGGTATTTCAGTTTCTCAGAAAACTGGAGGTAGAGTGACCATGGCACCCAACTGTTCCTCTTCCTGGTATATAGACAAAGGACATTAATTCAGCATATCAAAAAGATACCTACACACCCCTATTTATTTATCATGTTTTGTCTTCTTTTGATAAATATTTATTCAGATCTTTGCCAACTTTTAGATTAGACTGCTGTTGAAATTTTTGGGTTCATTATTTTAAATATTCTAAATATTATTATTCTAAATAGCAAACTTTGTCAGGAGTTTCTTCACTGTTATTTGTTTCCTTTGCTGTGGTGAAGCTTAAATTAATATAATTATATTAATTTGTTTTTGCTTGTGCTTTTGGGGTCTTACCCAAAACATATTGTCTATATTTTTGTTTTGAAGTGTTCCTTTATGATCTACTTTGGTAACTTCATAGTTTCAAGTCTTTTGTTTAAAATTTTGATCTATTTTGAATTTTTTTTTTTTTTTTTTTTTGGTGCATGTGGAAAGGTATGGGTTTAGTTTCTTTCCTTTGCATATGGGTATAATGTTTTTTCTATTGTATGCATTTGGTGGGTCAAATTTACCAGCACTGTTTTAATTTGCCCCACAAGTTTTGTTATGTTTTGTTTTCATTTGCATTAGATTCAGTGTGATTCTTGATTTTCGTTGAGTCTTCTTTGATCTACAGAATTTTAGATGTGTTTCAGAGAGAATTTTAGTTCTAATTTTTGGATGTTTTCTTATTACTGATTTCTCACCTGTCTCTATTGTGGTCACAGAATGTATGATTTTAATTCTTTTAAACTGAGTTTTTCTTTAATGGCACAAAATATCTGGATATATTTTCCCTAAGTCCTTCAAAAAATACTACCTACTGTTATTGGGTGAAGTAGTATATAAATTCTAAATATTGATTAGAATCTGTACATTAAAATATTGTTGATTTATTCCATTATTTTTGCTAATTTTCTGTCACGTTCTCCTAACAATTCTTGAGAAAGAGATGATATCTCTGATGATAATTATGGAGTATTCTAGTTCTCCTTTTAGTTCTATCAGTTTTTGTGCTACATAATTTGGTTTTATTTTATTTAAAATTTTTAATTGTATTAGTGCATGTTGCATACACAATGATTACATTTGTCATTGGGAGTTACACATGCACATAGCATACCTCAATTCTTTTCATATCCTCTTCTCTCTTCCCTCTCAACTGCATTTTTTTGTTCTCCTCCCCCTGATTTATACAAAAGAAACCATGCAACATTTAAGCTTACGTGTTTGATTTATTTCACCTAACATTATCTCAAGGTACATCCATTTTCCTACAAAAGACTCAAGTTCATCTTTCTTTATGGCAGAGTAGTACTCCATGATGCATGAATATCACAATTTCTGTTTACCTGTTGATAAATAAGTATGATTCTAAGATTTACATATTATTAACTGTGCTACTATGAACGTGGATATACATGTATTACTGTAGTATGATGTCTTTATATCTTTCGGGAAGATACCTAAAAGGGGAATAACAGAGTTGAATGGAATTTCTAGTTTTGGTTTTTTGAGGAATTTCCATACTGATTTCTACAGTAGTTATACTAATTTGCATTTCCACCAATAATGTAGAAGAATTCCTTTTTCCCCTAGCAACCTTGCCAGCATTTTTTGTTGTTTGGCTTAGTAAAGATGACCATTCTTTCTGGGGTAAGATGAAATCTCAGTATTGTTTAATTTGCTTTTCTTTTATGGCCAGTGATGTCGAACATTTTTTTCATGTACATATTGGCCATTTGTATTTCTTTTTCTGAGAAGGGTTTACTCATTACATTTATCTATGGTTTCAGTTGAGTCTTTTATTTGAGGAGAGATGATCTAATCATTTCAAGTTCTTTATATAGTGTACATCTATGTCTGAGCAGCAGCTGTGCATTTTTTCCTATTCTGTCTGTGACTCTTTACTTGTTTATTGTTTCTCTTGTTGAACAGTAACTTTTAAATTTGATTTGATTCCATTTATTGATTCTTGGTACTATTTCCTGTGCAATAGGGGTTCTGTTCAGAAAGTTCTTGCCTATATTAATGATTTCAAGAGTTTTAGCTACCTCATCTTACTAAACATTGTGTTTCTGTTTTAACAGTTAGGTCTTTGATCCATTTTGATTTTACTTTAGTACGTGGTGAGACATATGAGGCTAGATTCAATCTTCTTTGCATCTAGACAGTCAGTTTTCTTAACTCTGTTTATTACAGAGCCTATCTTTCCTCCAGTGTGTGTTTTTGGTCCCTTTGTCAAAGATCAAATAGTTGAATGTGAAAAAAAAATAGTGTAATGTGCTTGGGGTTATTTCTGCATCTTCTGTTATACTCCATTGATCCATGTCTGTTTTCATGCCAATTTCTTGCTGTTTTTGTCACTGTAGCATTGCAATAAAACTTTAAATTTGGGATTACTATGTCCCCTACTTTACTCTTTTTACCCAGGATAGCTTTTAATGCTCTGGATTTCTTCTGGTTCCATATATACTTTAGCATTGTTCTCCAGTTCTGTGAAGGATGCTATTGGTATTTTGATTGTATTGTATTAAATCTGTATATCAAGTTGGAAGATTGGTTCTGTCTATTCAGGGACACGGGCTAGGTTTCCATTTTCTGATGTTAGTTTCAATATCTTTTTCAAAGAACTTCAATTTTTGTTGTAGAGGTCTTTTCTTCTTTAGGTTAATTCCTAAGTATTTAATTTTTCTTAGTGCTATTGTGAATGATATTTTTTCCTAATATCTTTTTCAGTGAGTTCACTATTAGTGTATAGGAACACTATTAATTTTTATGTGTTGATTTTGTATTTTGCTATATTGCTGGATTTGGTTATTCCAAGTGTCTTTTGGTGGAGTTTTGGTGTCTTCTATGTAGACGATTGTATCACCTGCAAATAATGAGAACCTTTTATTTCTTTCTGTGCCTAATTGCTCTTGTTAGTAATTTAAGTGTTGCCTTAAACAGGAGTGTTACAGTGAACAGTGAACATCTTTGTCTTGCTCTTGGAAAACTTTTAGTTTTCCCATTTAATGTGATTTTCACCATAGGTTTGTCATAAGTGGCTTTTTATAAGACTGAACTAAGGTCCTTATATACTCTTTTATTCAACATTTTTATCATGAAAGGATGTTGCATTTTGTCAAAGACTTTTTCTGTGTCTATTGACATGATCATGTGATTTTTGTCCTTCTGTTTATTTGGTGTATTCACTTATCAATTTGCATTGAACCATTCTTGCATCCCTGAGGTGAAACCTACTTGGTAAGTTTTGATGATTTATTTCATTCTATTTACCAATATCTTGGTGAGGGTTTTTACATGTGTATCTATTAAAGATATTGGTTTACAGTTCTCTTTTTTGGTTGGATCTGACTTGGAAGGCACTCTTTTCAATTTCATTAAAAAGGTTGATGAATACTGATGTTATAATTTCCTTAAAGTTTATGTAGAATTCATCAGTGAATCCTCCCAAACATGGGCTTTTCTAGGTTGGTAAGTGATTACTGCTTTAGGTTCACTTCCTGTTATTGGGATTAATTGAAATTTTCAAATCTTCTTGGTTCAGTTTTGTTAATTTATGTGTATCATGGAACCTATCCATTTTCTTCAAATTCCAGTTTATTGGAGGAAGCTTAGGAGAAGTACTTGTTAACAGTAGTTAATAGTAGTTCTGATTTTCAGCAATGTCCATTGTGCTTTATATAATTTTGTGGCTGTGGTGTTTGGAACACACAATTTAGACTGTTATGTCTTCTTGATGAATTGATCTATTATCATTATATAATCTTCTGTCTCTGGTAATTTTTTTGTTTTTAAGATACTCTTTCATATACTAACACAGTCACTTCTACATTTTTGATTGATATTTACATGATATATATTTTCTCATTCTTTAACTATTAATCTGGCTGTATCTTGTTAGAAGTGAATTTCTTGTATACAGTGTATAGTTTTTATGTAATGTATCTATTGAAAAATTAGGAATTCAGACTTATTACTAATATTGTTTTTGCTTTCTGTGTATGCTTTGTTTTTTATTTCTGTTTTTCTTTTTTTCCTGTGAGTTACCCTTTTTAGAATGCCATTTTGATTTTATATATAGTGTTTTTAAACATCTCTTTGCATTATTTCTTTTAGTGTTTTACTCTGTGTATTGTATCCCAAACTGATCATAATTTACTGGTTCTTTTGCCAATTGGAATGACTTGTAGAAGGCTTATCTCCAGTTACATCGCTTGCAATATACTTTGTTATGGTTGTCAGGTGGATGTCCCCCCAAAGCCTCATGTAGTCATGGGGACAGGCTTTTTCAAAGGTAGCTAAATCGAGACTTTGTGACTGGTTCACAATGCAATGGTGGAGTTAAGGGTGCTGGGATTAAGGCTGGATGATTGCTGGATCACTCCACTCATTGGATTGGCATCACTGTAATCTCAGCATTCTGGGTAAGATAAAAGGGATTGAAAAGAGACGTGCCTCTCCCTTTTGCTCTTGTTGCTTTTGATATCTTCTGTGGCCATGAACCATTGCCCCTCTGCCATGCCACCCTGCCTTTGAGCCAGCTGGTTATAGACTGAAACTGCTACAAACTGTGAGCTAAATAAACCTCTCCTCCTTAATCTTGGGCATTGGGTATTTTGTTCAGCAATGAGAAAAGCAACTAAGACACACCTGTTTTTTTAAAATTTAATTTAAAGAAAGACTAAACAAAACAGAAAATGGGTAGAAATAATACATAATTTCAAAGAAAAAATAAACAGTAAGAAATCACTAGATGATGATTACAGATTGTCTTCTTACAAATAGTTATTCAAGATTCTAAAGTGTAACATATAAAGTGGGGATTCAAACAGTGAGATTGCAACCAGTTCTGTTCAACTACCCAACAAAAACTTAGAAATATGGTTATCAATCCTGTACACTTAAACATACATGCAGTTATCCGTAGCTTCAATTACGTTGAAATTGAATAAACCCAAGCAGGCTAAGATCACTCTGAACAAAGAATAACACTATTGCTGGGTTTCACATTAGACACTCCTGGATCGGCACTGGGTATTTTAGTGTCTCTTTTTCTTCAAAGTATCTGTTCATTTCGTCATGGGTCATAAGACACACCTGTTTTAAACATTTCCCTTGCAAATGTTAAGAGCCTATCTGGCTGTTATCATTTTTGTTTTAATTGTCCTGTACAATCTAGAAAACTCATGGGAGAAAGAAGGTCTATTATATTTACCCGTATGTTTGGTTACTGTGATTTTTCTTTCCCGCTATCATTTACTTTCTGGTCAGGAAACTTCTTTCAGTCATTCCTTTAGAGTGGTCTATTAGTGGCAAATCCTTGTCCTTATTCTTTATCTAAGGATATTTTGACTTCATTCCTTGAGAATATTTCCACCGAACACAGGTTTTTTGTTTGGCACCTCTTTTCCTTCAGCACTTGGATCATGCTGTGCCATTTCCTCTGGTATCTGTGGTTTCTGATGAGAAATCAGCGATGTTTTGAATTATTTTTCCTTACAGATGAGGTGTTTTTCTTTTGGTTCTTTCAGGAATAAATTTGCTTTTATTTCTCAGAAGTATAATTATGATGTATATTGATGCTGATTTCTTTGGTTTTCTCCTGTTTGGAGATTCATTTAACACTTTTTTTTCTTTTGAAAAATTTACGAAATTTTTGCCATTACTTAGTTGGTTTCTTTTCAGGGATGCCCATTTTGTCCTCTCCAGCTAAGACTCCAGTAACACAAATATTAGATGCTTGATCCCACATGTCTAAGATCTGTTTATTATTTAATTGGCCTACTTTCTCTGTTAATCAAATTAAGTAATTTTTAAAATCTATTTGCGTAAGTCACTGAATCTTTCCCCTGTCCCTTTCACTGAGTTTTAAAATTCTGGTTATAGTCCTTCAGTTCTAAAATTTCCAAATGGTTCTTTTATTTTACTTCTTATGGAGACTACGTATTTGCTAACACTGTCTTTTCAGTTGTCCTATGCATGTTTGCATCTGTTCATTGAAGTGCTTTTATGTTAGCTGCCTTAAATATTCATCAATATTCTAATATCTGTATCACCTAAGTATTTGCATGCCCTGATTTTCTTTTTCATTCAGTGTAACATTCTCCTGAGTCTTGGTATGGTAAGTGATTTAAGACTGACAGTGAACATCTGAGTATATGTTCTGAAACTCGAAATTTCACTGAAAGCTTTGCTTCAGTCAGCTTCCTCTGGCATTATTTTGGCAGTGGGATGGGAAGGTGCTGTCTGTTCCTGCAGCTGAGGTAGCAGTCCAGGTTCTTCACTAATAGCCGTTGATCTCATTGCTCAGGGGTGTGCATTGTGTGTGTTGGGAGCTCCATCTCCCGCTAGTCAGACCTGATGGTCCTAACTGTGAGGGGTAGATCCACTCCTCAGATTGTCTTCACTGACTCATCACATTGAGCCATAGTGAAGGTCCTGATTGCCCATGAGGTCTCCTCTGATACCACCTCTGCTGATGGGGAAAGGGTAACTCATTAGTGTCAGGGGTGAGTGGGAGTCTAGTCCCTCAGTGATACCACTTTGGTGGTACGATGGGCAGAGTGACAGGACACTTTTCTATAGCCTGGGGAGGGCAGAGGTTTGGGCTCCCAAGCTGGCCTTTTTTGGCTTGGCATAGGATGAGGACATGACCAGTTTTTTTCTATGGTGTTTGATGGGAGTCAAGTGGTTATTTTCTAAAAGTTTTCTATCTGGAGAAACTGCCCCTTTCCTTAAGCTTTTTTAGGGGTCTTTTGGTCAGCACCCACTGGCATTTCCAGGTTGCCATATTCTGTAGCTACAAGTCTCAGTTCTACAATGGAAAGAGGAAATCTAGGATATGCAATATCATGTAATTCCTCAGACCCTAACGTCTGCAGTCAGAAGTTTGGCTTCTCTGTGTCTTTCTGTGTTTCATACATGAAACTGAGCAGTTCAGTTGCACTTGGTAAGAGAAGTGAGGGAAAGGACACCTCCTCTGTCTCCCAACAGGCGGAAGTCCTGTCACTAACTTTTAAATGCTTTTGCCAAAAACATATAAAAACAAATGGCCAGCAAAACATCTCAGACTTTGTTTGCAAATTCACTCCAGCAAGATCATCTCCAGAGAAGACTTTGAATTTCTTTCTCATTGTTTGTAGTGCCTCGCTTGTTAACATTTTCTTGAAGTAGGTGTCATCTAATCCTTAGAAACTTATTTTATATTAGGTTATTCTAGGACCATTGTGTTAAATTTTCTAAGGAGAGCCGAGGGGAACAAGTGCAGATTTATTAACCCACAGTCACTTAAAAGTGAATCCAAATGCTGATGTGCCTAACATTCTGGGGTGGGGGTCTCTGATCATCAAGGCTCTGGGACTGGTAGGGTCTGAGTGTTGAACTCAGACTTTATGGTTCACATTGTCAAGTACTGATGAATTTAAGTGACTGTTCTTGGACAAGACACATGAGTAGGTTTCCTGTAGCAGTTCATAATGAGCAGTTAATTTTAGACTGCTCAAAAGAGAAAGGAGTCCTCCCTGGCTTTCCAGCCCAGTTTTCAGGGAATCACTATAGTGACGAATGCTGTTATAAAGTATACAGAGGAAAGCAATTAATAAGTGCCCACCGATGATGATGTGTTGCCAGACTTCCTGTGAAATGGAGAAGTGGTGTGAAGACCAGGCCATCTATTGGCCTCTCTTGTAATTAATGATTAATGTGCTTTTGAGTCCAACTTTTCCATTTGTACGTTGTTTCTAACTAGGGGTAGAAATGGAAACTATTTATTTTTGGATCTGGACCCTAGACACATTCAGGGTTTGAGAATTCATAAAAGGAAGACTAAGACCTGATTGAAAAACTTTAAAAATGTAGATTATTTTAGAAGTTACTGATCCATTTGACCCAGAAGAAAACATTATCTTCCAAATTACAAAGAACTCTAAAACAGCAATTGAGTTTCACCAGATCCTCCACTTTTGCATTTTACCCATCAAAAAATTCATCCTTGGCAAGTAAACATCTTGATGTCTTAGTCTGAGCCCTACTTGTTTGTGACATGGAATTGATTTTTCTGACTGTCAGTTACTTTGGTGTTCCAGGGCCTGGCCCAGTGTCTGGCCCAGGATAGGTGCTTGACAAACGTTTATTGACTGAGTTGGCCATAGGGGATATCTATGCTCCATGTCTCCAAAGGAAAAGGAAGTTTGGACTTAGTTTCAACTTGGCCCTTGAAGTTGGGCTGGATTTCAGATGAGTAAAGACATTCATTTAAACTCAGGGTTCCAAGATTCTTTGTTAATAAGACTTGAGCTTTGGAAACAGCCATGGATTAGTACAGATCTTATAGCATTATCTTGCAGAAACATTATATTGTCAATAAAACAAATGTGTATCTGTATGTCTATCTATGCCTATGTCTATCTACACTTGGCTCTGTGACTGTAAGTTTTTATATTCCCTGATTCAACCAACAACAGATTGAAAATATTTTTTAAAATTATGCCTGCCCTAAATATGTACAGGCTCTTTTTCCTGTCATTACTCTTTAAATAATACACTATAACTCTTAGATAACTTTTATATTATACTGGATATTATAAATGATTTAGAGATGATTTAAATTACTGAACATGAGAGGTTCTATAATCCCAGCATTTGGGAGGCTGAGGCAAGAGGATTATTGCAAGTTCCAGACCAGCCTTTGATACACAGTGATTTCAATGCCAGCCTGCATTACAAAATGAGATCTTGTCTTACCCATCAAAAATAGAAGTGTATGAGAGGCAATGTATAAGCTATGAGTAAATATAAATGATATGCCATTTCATATAAAAGAGATGAAGCAGCTGCAGATCTGAGTATCTGTTAGGATATCTCAATTCTTCTTGGATACTTAAGGAATCTCTCTCTGTCTATACACACATACACACACACACACACACATGCACACAGATGCAAAACATACACATACTAGTATTCCTTTCAACTTCTAGGTATGTGTCACTGATTGGGGTGGCACACTGAAAGTTGATCTTGTCATATTTTAGCATTTCTCAGGGTAACAATCTTTTATGGTTGCCTCTGAAATATGCTTTATAGAGATAAGTACCAACTCAGTTTTTGTCAGTTAGGATGTGCCTGGTTGTATACAAAAGTCACATAACCTTGAAGTGTCAGAGGACTATACTTTCCTGGAACAGAGCCTGGAGGAGGAGAGTGTCTTTAAAATAGGCATGTTGCTGCCCTGACAAAATGATTATGTTGCTAGAAAAGAAAACAAAGAGAATGAATATTTGACAGTCTATATTTTCTTCCATATCGCTAAACTATGTAGTTGTATTCAGTTATTTACCTTGTACTGGGAAGTTTCCCAGCATTAATTTCTCAGTGCTTATTAGCATGAAAACACAACGACACACTCACAGGTCTTTTTGTTTGTTTTTGTTTTTTGTTCAGGCTGGCAAGAACGTCTGTGACCTTGTTTTTCTGGCCAAATCAGTCAATCAAGATGGGAATATTAATTTGTTTGAACAGTTGTATGCTGACATTGTATGGGAAGAAAGGATCATTGTAACACATATTCTTAGAGAAAAGGAATGAAATTAGGCAGTAAGAAGTGAGCCTCCGTAGATTAGAAACGATATCAGAGTGCTCAGCTATGACGGAGGTTCTAGACTCTGCTGACCACACAATTCCCCAGGACAATGCAGGATTCTTACATTGCCTTACGGTGGAAATGGGCTGAAAACAAGCTCTGCCCCCAGTCATCCACCTGGGCTGAGCTTGGGAGCTGCTTGTACCTATCAAAGCATCATTTTTAGAACCGGATGTCCTCTTCTTCTGTATTTTCATTCCCTCTCATCTACTTTGATTTCTCTTCTTTTTGATACCTTTCATTTTTTTACCTCAAGCAAACCATCCTACTATATAAACACTTAAACCCACAAAAGAAGAAGTCAGGAAAGTGTTTAAGTTTTACTACTGCCATCAACCTCTCGGCCCCATGTTCTTTCATATGAGAAGAAAAGGAACTCTTTTTATTGTTCACCAACTTTCTGTCACTCAGCTGCCCCTTTTCAGCAACTATGTCTTCCCTGTGAAAAGAGATGGCTCAAGTTATTTACTATAGATGAAAGCATTCTTGGCTAATGAATTAGAAACATTTGTTGAAATTGCCTATTTTAAAAAATGCTATTATCTCTACTTGGTTTTAAGGAATAAAAGCAATATTATTATTCTTTTACTAATTTCAGATTTGTATTTTAGATATTTTAAAATTGCTACTGTAGACTATAATACTTGCTCATTCTTCTTGAGCACTTAATATATGCCAGTTGAAACATTTAAATGTGATATCAGAATTTGTCAGCTGAAAAATCTACTTCAAAAATTAGTATTATATTTAAAGAAGAAAAAAAAAAGAAAAAGAAAAAATTGGTATTATGAACTGCATGTTTATGTTTCCTCCAAAATTTGTATGCTGGAGTTCTCACACCCAGTGTGATATTGAAAGTGTTTAACTTTCTTTTCTTTTATACAAGGGATCACAGCTAAGAGTTTATCTTAAATGTCTGAGGAGGCTTTAGACTTGGACTTTTCAGCAGTGCTGAAACTGTTAGGATTTTGGCAATTGTTGGAGATGAACTAAATTCATTTTGCATACAGGGATGTGCACAAGTCCTGCAAGTCTATGACAAAATATGAACTCCAAAGGGCATGGGTGGCTCTGCACCTAATGGCACTGTGCGTGGTTGAAGCTCTCACAGTTTCTCTCCTGTCCCCTTTACTCATTACTTGTGAATTTCCTCACATGATCCACATTCCTGGCTTCTACAACCTTCTAGGGTCTCCATTGCACATTTGGTTTCACATTCAAATCTTCACAAACTCCCCTCCTAGAAGCACACTGCCTGGCCTCCCAGGCCTTCTGATATCAAGGCAGAAGCTTTCCTGACCCCACAACTCTTTCATTCTGCATGCACCTAAAATCAGCATTGCAAGGATGATGGCAAGGTTTGCTTCCAGCTGGAGCACTATTCAAGCTTCCTTTTCTCTTGGTGGTAGGAGTCAAGTACAGCCTGAGATAATTAAAACAGAAACTTGAACCAAGAACCATTCATCACTGACCTTGAATCTTTAGGATAAAGGGCCTGGCTTGGCTGATCCTGCTCATACATTTGAGGCCAACTGGTGTATTGCCTGACACTGGTGGGTCTAAGAGGGCTTTACTCAGTCAGATACCTAGTGATTAGTTAACTGAAGGTTGAGTCATAATAACTGGGCTACCTATCTCTCTTCATCTAATAGACTGGCATCATTTTATTGAAAGACTACATGAGGGGTCCAAGAAGGAACATAAGAGAGTGCATAGCCTCCTGAAGTGAAGCTCAGATCTAGCTATGTCTGCCATATTCTATTGGCTAGAAAACCACAGGGCCAGCTCAGATTAAAGACTATGAGAAGGGCTGCAAATTCGTCAAGGGGGTTGGTGATAAAAGGCAGGGTGGGGAACTGTGACCATTTTTGCAAAGTATCTCACAGGGATGCTTAATTCAAAAATCCTATGAAGCAATTTTTCTTATGACCACTTTCTTCAATAGGAACCTGAGGCTTACAGGGGCTAAGAAACTTTGCTCCAAATCACATCATTCTAAAATGAGAGACCTAGAATGCAAACTCACACTCTTAGAATTTGTTTCCCTATGACTTTAAACTGGGCACCAAAGTCAATTCAGATAGATTTCATCATATAGTGAAATTCTAGATAGCAGTAGAGAAATAGAACAAGTATTGGTGTACAACCAATAAAAGTATTTTGAGGAGAGTTGGTATTGTAGATGGATGGTATCTGCCTCCTTAGGGCAATGAGGTTTCATGGGTTCCTGTGACTGTGCTGTTTTCCCTCTCATGCTTCCTCAGAAGCACTACCAAACATGGCTGTGTGCTGGGAAAAAAGCGATGATGCAAACTGCCAAGGCCCCTGAATGTGTGTTTGTGGTTTTCCCCAGGGAATGTGCTCCCAGATTTTTTCAGATGTTGCTAATTTGATCATAGAGAACCCTGTGGACAGAGATTTGAGAACTTAATTCCCAATTGCAACTAGTCTGAGGTTCCTCAGAGTAGAGAAGACATTCCAGGGAGAAGGTGATAAAAGATGATAGCAGAGGAGTAAGCATTTACATCAGGTATACCTGCTCATGATTTAGGCTCCTGGGACACTGCCTTGTTTCACAAATGTTGTCAGCCTCAAGACCTTGATAGTACAACAAACATAAGGACACCCAAATCTGCTGGTGGCTCCACAGAAAACAGAAAAGAATCTATTTCTTGAATGGCTGTGAAGTCAGTAGATCTCAGCCAGTAATGTTCAGCAGAGTGAAAGGAATATGTGCCCAATTTTACATGGATCATGAAGTCTTAAAGAAGAAACATTAACTTTCCTATTCCCAAACTCCTCCTCCCTGACTCCAGGCCTGGAATCCCCAGAATGAGAAGTTTTACGATATTTGAAAGTGGCTGAGGGAGGAATAATGGGGCTCTGGCAGGGATGGAAGCATTGTTTATGCTTTCCTGGTGAAGGAGTTAGAGGTAGAAGGGATCCCAACCCTTGGCACATCATCTGGAGTAACGAGTAATCTGGCACATCCTGAAAAGAGTAGATTTTCTACATAACAATAATCATCTTCCTAGGAAGTGACTAAAGCTGAGGGCACGTCCTTCAGAAGAGTCTCTGTGTCACAGTGAGATTGTGTACCTCCTGGTCAATAACCACACGTTGCTGATGGGCAATTATGCTGAGACTTTCTTTCTACACTCACAAGAAAAGAAAACAGTAAAAGAAAGAAAAACAGTAAAATTTTCAAAGCATATAGAGGAAATGCCAATGAGCAAATTTGGCAACGCCGAGAAGAATGCAGACAGTGATCACATTAAGATTGCTGAAGTTGCCGTTAGCAAGGGACAGAGAAACTTTACTGTGCTTTGCATCCCAGCCTAAGACGTGCCTCCTGGTTAGAGCTGCTGTGTAGTGCACGTTACCTACACTCCATCCAAAATAGTGATGGCATGAGTGGACCGTCTCCAGTGTTTTCACACACCTCCTCTCCTGTTACCATGAAGTTTAGGCAGAAAGGATATGGCCACTTTCCTTTCACCACTGAGGAAACAAGGGCAAAGCAGGCCAGTTTTGAGACAGGTCTAAGGTGTCTGCACTTTTTGGATTTTTTGGCCTCAAAATCAACATTTTCCCAGTTGTGTTTTGAAACACAAGCAGCTTGGAATTGTACCAGAGTAGCCAATAACCCAGAAAGGCAACAATGAATTGATTAAAGGTTGTATTTGTGGACAAGACACACTCACAAAACATGAGGAAGTGGAGACAGACTTCCTGGATCAGAGTCTCAGGCAACATCAAATTAGGAGCGTAGAGGGAGAGGGCTGTCGTGTGAATCACCAAAAGGCTGTAGAAATGAAATAATTTCAAGTGGGAGAGGGTACTTTGCATATTTTTCCAGCCAGAGATCCCATACCTAATAAATCAGCAGCACCTTCTCTTTTCCCTTCTCGAAGAACAAATGCAAGGACAAACTGTTCTCTAGCTCACTAAAGGCCAAATGAGCATGCTATATAATTCTTTAAAATGTGTGTTACCGGGGCTGAGGATTTAGCTCAGCGGCATAAGCACCTGCCTTGCAAGGAGGCAGTCGTGAGTTCGATCCCCGGTACTGATAAAAAGGAAAAAGACAAAATAAAAAAATAAAATAAAATGTGTGTTACCAATACTCTGTGTTCATCTTACCAGTGTTCACCTTGTTCAGTGTCCCGATGCTTCCATGTGCACTGGAATAGGGAGATCCCAGGGAAGAGGCAAGCTGCATGTCTCACGCGAAGCTCCCCCCATGCACCTATTTAGCTAAGTCAGGGCCAGGGAAAGCAGGGCAGACAGCAGTATTGTGAGACCTTCGCCTTGGTTAAACTTGCAACTGCAATGCTAAAAGATGTGAATATTGGATCTCCAAGCAGAAAGAGCTTTTATTTAAAGCCATGAATTTCATTGTAGAGTTAGGTGACATATCTCACTGAAGATATAAACAGATGGGCAGTCGTGTATATGTTTTCTGGAGGTGTTATACCAAAGAAGCTCTGTAGCAATGTGTACTTGGGGAATTTTGCATTAAACTGAGTAAGTTTCCTTGCTATAGGATTTCCCAGGGTAATTTTACCGAATAGGCATTGTGAGTCTCCAAGAGAGGAATACAATATGCAGAAGCCCCCAAATTCCTCTAGTTATGAGTGTCCTGTTTTTCTTTTTCTGAATCCTATAGAATGAGTATTGCATGCTGTAAGCTTCTCAGAATTTGAGTAGGACTGCCACTTAGCATTGCTAACATCCTTTTGCCTGAAATGATTGTTTTCGGTTGGTCTAATTAGAGGAATGCTTAAGAAGTTTCTTTGATGACTCAGAGGACATTCTTTATTAGCTGGGTGCAGTGCCGTATACCTGGAGTTCCAGTGACTTGTGAGGTTGGGGAAAGAGGATCTCCTGAGTCCAGGAGTTTGAGGCCAGGCTGATGACACAGAGAGGCTGATGGTGTCTCTTAAAAAATGAAGGCGAGGGGAGGAGAATAGCGGGGGGAGGAAGTTCCTTTGGATGTGAGTGATCACTGTGTGTGTGTTGGATGTGGAATTGTGCTAGATAACTTATTCTAATGATATTGTAATACGGTGAGTCATCTTGGGGAAGAAGCATATGCCTGGAGGACAGCAGGGCACAGGTAATGCCCGGGTAATCCTCGGCTGAAGTCTGAGTCTCCCCTGGACTTTATCACCCAGGAGAACTCAAATCCCTTTTACCTTAAATAAGTCTGAGTAAGATCTTCTGTGACTGGCTGTCTACATCCTCTCCACTGCTGGAGTGAGAAGCTAAAGAAGCCCAGGAGGCAGCATGTGCTCTGGGAACAGCTCCAGGCTACCGAAGCGACCTCAGCTCTGCAGTGATTGTGAGACACCTTAGACTGTCTCAAAACTGGCCTGCTTTGCCCTTGTTTTCTCAGTGGTGAAAGGAAGGTGGCCATATCCTTTCTGCCTAAACTTCATGGTAACAGGAGATAAGGTGTGTGAAAACACAGGAGACGATCTGCTGTACGAATGTGAAGCAGAAATATTTATAGCAATTGCGGAAACCTGACCACTTCTCGATTTAAAGGTGTTACAGTGTGGTGATACAAGATATTTGGCTAATGCTGAAGTAGTAACATGAAAGCCAGCTGTCAAAATATTATAATTGGTTTCTGTCTAACCCAAAGATGCTATAACTTTAAGAGCTTATCTGTGGATTTCTGCCATTCGGTAATACTCTATCACAGTTAAAATGTACTCTTGGGTATTTCGAAAGGGACTCTGGAAAGTACTGTACTAATGTATAAACAAGAAATCCCACATTTTAGTTTAAAAATTTCCATCCTATGTAAAATACCAGTCTTCACTCATCCTCATTTGTAATTTGACCAAACTGGAGTACTACTTAATAAATGGTACTGAAGTTTTACTTCCTTCTACAAAAAGAAATAGTTTGGTAGAAAGTTAGAAAAAGAAATTACAAAAATCAAGACGAAGGAAATTTTGCAATGACTTTAATGAATCTGGAACTTCAAATTATTATCCCGTCTTTATTAGGGGAAGTTCTGTAGGGGTTTCTTGTACTTCTAGAAGTCTCTCTGGGCTTTCTAACAAAGCAAAGTTTTGATTGCTCTTGACCTGGGCCATTTTTTGTGGCTGACTTTGCAGTGAGAAAACTTGAAGAACAGGGACGAAGTTTCCCTCCAAGATAAAGTGTGAGCTTGTTTACTGCTTGCTGTAAAAATGGTGGGTTCTTGCAGCTCAGAATTCCCCAGATGTGACTTAAATCCAGATTGTGTGGTGTGTGTGTGTGTGTGTGTGTGTGTGTGTGTGTGTGTGTGTGTGTAAAACATGTATTTGGGCTCCTCCATGAGTCCTGTGAGAATTAGAGCAAGGGAACTGGCATATTCATGCTGTGCTCTAAGTGATAAAATCTGTTTCTCTGATTCAAGAGTCTTGTGTCTTTTGCCAGAAATCATGGAATACAGACTGTGCATTCATTATCTTTCTGCCACTGTACTGAAATATCTGAGACGATCAGTTTACATGCAGAAAAGGTGTTTTTTAGCTTATAGAATTGGAGGCTTCATTCCACGATTCATTGGCCCCATTTTAGAAGCTCAGAGTGAAGTAGTACATCATGCCAGGAACATATGGTGGAGCAAAATGGCTCACTTTGTGGTCAGGAAACAGACAGAGAGAGAGAGAGAGAGAGAGAGAGAGAGAGAGAGAGAGAGAGAGAGAGAGAGAGAGAGAGACAGACACAGACAGAGACAGACAGAGACAGACAGAGAGACAGACAGACAGACAGACAGACAGAGAGACAGAGAGATTGACGGAGACGCCGGGGTCTTAGGATTCCCTGGGTGGGCACCCTCACTGACCTAAAGATCTCACCTGAGTCCTCACCTCTTAAGGGTTCCACCTCCTCCCAATAGCACCACTCATATCACCAAACCTTTGACAATGAGCCTTTGGGGGACACTTACAATACAAAGTATAGCTTAGGCTAATTGATTAGCTTAGAAAGAGGGTGAAAACCAGCTCCCAGACTCTTCAAGAGTCTTGACATTTTTGGTGATTTTGTGTTAGCTTCGTTTTCTGGATAAATTTTGCCAGTGCTTCATACCTATTCTTTGTGGGCGATTGGCAATTTGACTCACCGGCAGAGGGAGCCCGTGCTAATTAGTTACATGCAGGCTAGTTCTTGAGGTAACAAGTGTTAGAGTACCTCACAGAATAAAATCCACTTAGTTCTCATGCTGGTGGCAAAGCACAGGGAAACATGCAGGGTATGAAACAGTAGTATCATTTGCTTTGGTTTCAGGGCATCAAAGGTAAAGATATATTACATTTCCTAAAGGGACTTCCCAGGTAGGAGGAAGTTAGAGCGTGTTTATTGCTGACCCTCAAGTCGTTGAAATAAGTATTTTCTAAAGAACGCATTTAACATTGGGTCTTGTGAAAGGAGACATCATGAATATAATAAAATATTCATCTTTGGAACTCTAGGACTCCGTATTTCTTTTCTGCTATGCAGGTTATTAAAGAAATGTGATCCTAATTTAAAAATTATCTGACATTTACTATACTGAAAAGCTATTTATAAGTAACTTGCATAAATGCGTGTATATATGTACTAATATGTACTTTGTGTTTGTATCTTTTCTTACCAGTACCTCAAGCTGTACACAGACACATTCAGAGCTACTAGAGATGACCTTCAGCCAGGGGCTGGCTGAGATCCCTGAGCAAGATTCTACATCGGTACTTGACAGATTCATAATCCCCTGCTTTCTAAAATCTATAAAATAAAGCTCCTCTCGATCATTTTTTCCTCTGGATTGAAGCACAGAATGTATTCATTAAGGAGGCAATCAATTATAATTCAAAATTACATTTTAAGGATTGCCACACAAAAGAAAACCAAATTGAATATTATTAATGATAAGGCTGATGACAATAAAAATATGTACATAGTCTCTGTTGTCACTTTGAATTTTATTCTGAAATGTGGGCCTTCTATGTGTTATATAGTCACATTTTTCCACCTCTGAATCTGACTTTTTATTTCTACCTTCTAGTGGGTTTGGGAAAGTGGTCATTTTACTTGTGTATTTTTCATTTCATCATTAAATTTTTTTTCTTGCAAGAGCTATTTTGTTTAGAAACACCTTAGAAAATGTAAATGGTAAAAGAATAAGCATAAGACTGTTTTTCAAATCTAGTTAGTCCTTAAGGCAGGCTGTGCTCTTACAAGAAGCTGTGTGAGAGGAAGTGATGTAAGTCAGATCTAATTTTCTCATGCAGTGGTGTGAGTCAAGGGTTATTTTCTTAAACAAAGATTTAAGGCTTTGACTTTAAAGGGATAATTTAAATACCATATTGACTCAACTGCAAACGTCTACTGTAGAACTTTCTGGGGGCACATGCAAATTGGTTAAAAGGTCAATTAAGAAGTTGGTTTCATATTATTTATTATTTAGTTGATGTAAGAGAACCCCAGAAATGGAACAGATAAGGCTGGGTGATTGCAACCTAGGAGCCTTTAGAAATTTAAGAAGAGGCTGCCAGAAAAGAGTAGACAATGCAGTCACAAAGAAGAATAAGGAGGCTTGATGATTTCTGGGCTTCTCAAAAATAGGCACAATTAGGCATGAGTCACAGGAGTGACTTCCACAAGTTGGAGGATAGGAGAGTCGGTGCTTTTATCCTCTTGTTGAAGCAATAATTTGAGAGGCACCTAGAGACAAAGGTGTCTAGTGTCTCAGTGTGAGCTTTGGGATCCAGTAGAAAACTGTAAAATTTTGTGGAGCCTAAGACTGAGGAGGGCCATTTGAAGAAGGCAAAACTTTACACTGATGGGAAGCCTAGCAACTGTGATCTTGGTTACAGTCACAGCCTAAAACCCTGTGACTTGTTCTAGCCCTGCCTGACCTTGGTATGGGCATCAGCACCAGATGCCCAGCCAAAGGACCTAGAAAGAATCTGCACATCTGTGCCTCTATGGACAGGCTGCCAATGTCAGTCCAGTCTTTTGTTATGAAACAGCAGCTTGTAAACCAGCTAACATCCCTCTGAGTTTGAGAGTAGTACTGGCCTTTCAAGGAATGGTGGGTTAAATAAAGAAATTTGCTCCTCTCTGTGTTCCCATCAGTAGGCCGTCTGTCCTGAGTCCTGAAGCAGAACTGGGTGCAGCCTTGTGACTTGATTTAGCTCCCCTCAGCTGTGGTCTGGGACACACTCAGAGACTTGCCCCCACTGGTCCAGCTAGAGCGCTTTCAGGACCTAGCAGAAATCATACCTATTCATGCAACAGAAATACAACATTGCAAAACTTGTGGGATGCAGAAAACACAGTCCTAAGAGAGAAATTTTATAGTGAAAAATGCCTGCATTATGGAGGTAAGATCTCAAATGAACAATGAACACTCCAAAGTACCAGGAAAAGAATGAACCCAGTTTAAATTTAGCAGAAGAAAGGAATTAGTATAGATTATACTAGAAATAAATGAAGTAGTTGAAAACATCAAAACCAAGATTTGCATTTTGGAAAGATAAACAAAATTGTCGAAGCTTTAGCGAGAAGAGAGGGCTCTAGTAAATCATATATGAAAGAAGAGATAACTGACACTACAATAATAAAAAAGATCATGAGACTATTGTAAAAATTACAAGCTAAGACTCGGATAACCTAGAAGAACTGGGCACATTCAAAGACACAGGCAACTTTTAAAGCTGAATAATGAAGAAATAGAAACCCTAATAACGAGGAAGGAGATTGAAACAGTGATCAACATCTTTGCAACTAAGAAAGTCTCAGCACCAGATAGCTTCACTGATTATTCTACCAAGCATTTAAAGATGAATTAATGATAAGCTTTCTCAAATTTTTTCCAAATAATTTGAACAGGAGATATCACTTCCAGATTCATTTTATGAGACCAGCATTACCATGATATGAAATCCAAATAAAGACATTACAAGAAAAAATAGGCTAATGGCGATGAAAAATATTTAATGAAGTGCTGACCAGTAAGCCCAATGATACTTTAAAAGTATCATACGCTATGAGCAAGTGAGACGTATTCTTGGAATGCAAGGATAGTTCAACATATGAAAATCAATTAGTGTGATTCCTCACATTAAGAGAATGAAGAATAAAAATTGCATGATCCTCTCAATAGATGCAGCTAAATCACTCAGCAAAATTCAACACCTACTTAAGAAAGCATCTCAACTATTTAGGTACAGAAGAAATATATATCTTAATATACCAAAGGCCATATAGTACAGGCCTATGGTTAACATATTCTTCAGTATGAATTTCATTTCTTCACAGCTTTTCTTGTAAGATCAGACACTAGACAAAGATGTCCTTTCTCACCACTGCTTTTCAATATAGTGCTGGAATTTTTTTTTTACCAGAACAATTATCTAACAAAAAGAATTAAAAAGCATCCAACTCAGGGAGAAATTAAATTGTGTCTTTTTGCAATTATCACAGTCTTTTTTATTTTTATCGGTACCAGGGATCGAACTCACGACCGCCTGCTTGCAAGGCAGGTGCTTATGCCGCTGAGCTAAATCCCCAGCCTCTTACCACAGTCTTATAATGTAGAAAGCCCAAAGACTCCAGCAAATATGTAAAATTAATAAATGAATATAGTAAAATTTCAGGGTAACAAAATCAGCATGTAAAATTTAGCAACAATATATACTGCAAATAATGACTGCATATAAAATAATTATGAAAATAATGTTAATTACAATAGCATCCAAAATAGTAAAACACTTAGGAAAAATTTAACTAAGGAGGTGAAAGTTCTGTACACTAGACCTGTAAAAGATTGGTGAAAGAAATTAAGAATGATGCAAATAAAGGAAAAGTGATCCTATGTCCATGGATTGAAAGAATTAATAGTATTAAAATGTCCCTACTACCCAAAGTGATCTGCAGATTCAATGAAATTCTTGTCACAATTCCAATATCATTTTTCACAGAAACAGAAAAAAAATTTTAAATTTGGATGGAGTAACAAAATACTCTCAATGGTCAAATCAGTATTGGATAAGAAGAACCAAGCCCAAAACAGAACAGAACAGAACGGAACATAGCAGAGCAAAACAAAACAAAAGAACAAAGCTGAAAATATATTTCTTGATTTCAAATTGTATTTCAAAACTATCATGTTCAAAACATCATAGTACTGCTATTAAGACACATATTTAAAGCAATGAAACAGAACAGAGAGGCCAGAAATAGACTTACACAGATATGACCAACTAATTCTTTTTTTTAAATTTTATTTGAAGAAAAACAAAACAAAACAAAACAGTAAAAGGGTACAAGTAATACAGAATTTCAAAAAAAAATAAACACTAAGGAATCACTAGTTAATAGGTTACATATTATCATCTTAGAAATATTTGTTCAAGTTATAAAATTAAAGCATACAAAGTGGACATTCAAACAGTGAGACTGCAAACAGTTGTGTTCAACGATCCAACAAAAACTTAGTAATATGATGACCAACTAATTCTATATTTATTTGGTGGTAACGGAGATCAAACTCATGACCTCATTCATGCCTGCCAGTTAGGCGCTTAGGCCACTGAATTAACTCACTACCCTGATCAACTAACTTTAGATAAGGACACTTGGAATATACACTAGGGAAAGGAGAGGTCTTTAATAAAAGGTGTTGAGAATATTTGCTTACAAATGAAATGGGAGCCTTCATGTAGACAGTGGTGACATTCCTATCTGTTACACATGTGTAACAGCTGATTGTTATCATTGAACACTCTAAAAGATTCACCATCACTGACTTAGGCCATACACAAAAATAACTGGAAGTGAATTAAAAATTTAAGCTTGAGATTTAAACCTATAAAAGTCCTAGAAGAAAATACAGGGAAAAGCTTCCAGACTTTGGTCTTGGCATTGATTTTTAAAGATGACATTAGAATCACAAAGGCACCAAAGGCAAAAATACAAAAGCAGGATTATCTCAAACTATAAAGTTTTAGTACAGTAAAGAAAATAATCACTAAAATTAAGATAAGTGACAAAATAATAAAATATTTGCATAATTTATTCAAATAAGGAAAGGGTAAATATCCAAAATATGTAAGGTATCTATACAACTCAAAATAGAAATAAGCCCATTAAAAACAGGTCAAGGATTTGAAAGGACATTTATCCTAGGGAGACATACAAATGCTAACAGATATATGAGAATGTGTTTTATGCATTATCTACACATTAGAGAAATTCAAGTACAAACATCAGGTACCACCTCACACCACTCAGAAAGACTGTTGTAAAGGAAAGACAAATTTCAACAAATGTTGATGAGTGTCTAGACAAAAGGAAGCCATTGCAAGCTCTTGGTAAGAGTATAAACTTGTGTAACATGGAAAACAGTATGGTGTTTTATCAAAACTTACAACTATCATACAATCTGCCTTCTCAAAGGAAAAAAAATCAGAGGTAAAAGGGACGGCTACACTCCTATATTCCCTGCAGCACTACCCAAAATAATAAAAACATGGAAGCAACCTACGTGCCCATCATTGGGTGACTGGGTAAATGGAATATGCCGGGCATCTGGTAGTTGTCATGGTGGCTGTAGTTAATAGTATCGCATCATATATTTGAACTGTGTTAAGATAATAGATCTAAACTATTTTTGTCACACACATGCACACACACACACACACAAGCACACACAAACTCTGTGATGCCATAGAGTGTCCATAAACATGGTTGTGGTAATCATTTCAAAATGTATATGTATATTAAATAACTGGGTTGCAGATCTTTTTTTTTTTTTTGGTCTTTTTGTTATCGGTACCAGGGATCGAACTCACAACCACACACTTGCAAGGCAGGTGCTTATGCTGCTGAGCTAATCCCCAGCCCCTGGGTTGCAGATGTTGATGTATACAATTTTATTTGTCAATTATACCTCAGTAAGGTTGGAAAGAAGAATTTGAAGGTACAGGGAGGCTGATTTTTGTGAAGAGCAAGAAGGGGTCCAGCTCAGTCTGTCAAAGAAGGCAGGAAGTCCCTGGTCTATGGAGGTAAAAGATTCTTACTACTTATTTTCTTTCAGTCCTGAGGATTGAACACAGGTCCTCACATATACTGGGGAAGTGTCTGTCACTGAATTATACCATCAGGCCTTTTCTTAAGGATTCTTGATGGGGATGGTTGAGGCGAATGGAGCATTCTTCAAACATACTTTAAGGAACAGCTCCATCTCTTGCTCTTTGGCCCTCATCCTCCCCCTCAGGTGGAGAGGAAAGATGTGACTGTCCTGGACCAGTGCTGGTGAACCCATGCACACACGTTGCAGCAGGCTGTTTGCATCATTGCAAGCTCTGAAAGGTTTTCTGTCACTGTAGACTTCAGTGCTGTGCCTGTAGCTAACTAAACTCCGCTGCTCCGTTCACCTTGAGCTCATTATTTCTTGTTTGGCATTGGCAATGATGTTATTGGTACATGATGATATTTGCCGCTAGGTTTCTTTCTTTCCACCTCTTTTTCCCCTCTTAAGTTTTGTGTGCCCCAAAACATTGCAACATTCAGAAAAATGGAAATGAGGAAAAATGATTTAATGACCTGAAATCTTGCCCCACGCCTGGATCCCTACTGCATCTCAGCCCTCTAGTAGGTCCACTCAGTACTTTGAGATCCTTGTCTCTGGGGCAGAGAACTTTTCCTTCCAGACTCTACATGGAGACAGGCAGGCTCTGGCGGCAGTTCAGCAGCTCACTGTAGCTTGTCTGAATTTTAGATTTGGCACTTTGAAGTCTGACGTGGGTTAGTGCAGCGGTGGGAAGGCCAATTGGCTATCACACGATGTGCCAGGGAGGGTCTTGTAAAGTCTCCCTGCAGCCCAGCTACCACAACAGTGCTGACCCATAAATGACAGGGCAGGCACCACAGAGTCCTATTCATAAACTCCTGTTTTTGGAAGAAAGGTCCAGAGACTCTAAAAATGAGTAGTGAGACAGTGACATCATAATGGTATTTATTATTTCAGGTTAGACTGGCACCTCCTAAATCATTAAGGCCACAGGTAGGTTTTTCCACTTGAGGGAAGTCTTCTTTTTCCCCCCTAAAGCTGGATTACTGAGAGGCGTGAAGCACACACGTTCCTCCGAGCGCCAGTGTGGGTGAAATAAAGCCCCAAGTGATTCCATTCCGTTTTATTTTTACACATTCCCCACCCCAGTAGTTGAGCGGATTAGTTTTTATAGATCCCAGACTGGGTCAGGCTTGCATACAGCCGTCCTGGCTGTAGTCTCTGGTCAGTGTGGTCCTGAGTCAAGGATATCTCAAATGTCTTGTCCCAAAATGCCTTCTTTTGGGCTGAAATTACCACCTCACTTAGGCCTTAAGATCAAGCTTTCAAGAGTCCTAGTGACATAAATCAACATATCAGAAATACATAACAAATACAATTACTTGCATTTTATTACAGGTTAATTTGTCACATTAGTTTAACCTAGAAATTTCTGAGGGAATGGGACTGATAAATTTAGTGGGGGAAGAAGGAGTGAGTGAGTGAAGGGGGCTCTGCCCAGGGGGTGCCCAGTGTACACACAGACATAGATGTGTACATAGGCACGCATCTGTATACATGTGTGTACATGCGGGTATGTGCATATGTATATGCGAATGGGTGCACACCTACACGTATGCACTTATGTATCCATATGTATGTGTGCAGAGTAGTTGAGGTGAATGTGGGGGAAGATGGACGTTGCATCAGGTTATGAGCTGGCTAGATGTAGGTTAGGACTGGAGAAATTAATCTAGAAAGCACGAGAGAGGTTAAGATAGATCATCTGAGTACTCAAATTCCATTGTAGGTATGGGAAAATTCTAAGGGCCTTAGGCATTTATGAAATCTTTATTTTATTCCCTATGGAGGGGAAGGCTGGTCGTGGCTGGGAGATGCCAGAGAAACACAACTTTCCGAGCTCAGGAATTAGCTGGGCTTGCCAAGGCGGGGAGCTTTATTATATTTTATTTTTTTATTCTGGGACTGTGATTTTCCTCACATTCAGTTTCTATCCCTGTCTCACAGCAGCTGCATCATTACAGTAACCCGGTGCTTGAAAAGAAGGGTAAATCTATGCCTAGATTAATGATAATGCACTTAAATTTACATAACACGTCAAGCCCAGAAGGATCCCAAAGTACCATGTAAACCTCCTAGAAGGGCTGGAACGCGTCAGGCTTCCTCGGAAACCTCACAGTGCTGTGCAGGTGGAACAAACAGCGACTCAACTTCCGTTTTCTAACCGTGGTAGCTACAGCAGCAGGACCTCAGACTGGACCATTAAGAAAGGACAAAAGGGCTGGGGATTTAGCGCAGTGGCATAAGCGCCTGCCTTACAAACAGGCAGTCATGACTTTGATCCCTGGTACTGATTAAAAAAATAAGAAAGGACAAAATGGTCCACCAATGTTTCTGTTTTATGGTTGTTAGGCTTTTTAGCACTCCAACTCAGCAACCTAGAAGAAGCGGATTTCTTTCCATTTTGTGGAGAATCTGCCTGCATAGTTGAGGGCAAGAAGAGAAGCTGGAAGAACTTCCTTGGGCACCCTGCCTTTTCTTTGCTCCTCCAGTTTACCAAGCTCATTCCGCCTTGTGCACCTTGGATTTCTTTGCCCTGTACCTGAGGTTGCTGTTGCTCCAGGGTTACTGGCTAAAGTCAGAGGGATAAGAAGGGTTCCCGTGGTACCCCTGAGCTCACTGGCCCATAGTCAGTCACCCAAGTGGTGTTGGTTTTTATGATATCTCATCTCGATCAGAGGTTATAGTCCATTTTTGGCTGTACGATGTTTATTGTCTGTCTCCCCAGATGGAATATGAGAGTTGCATGAGCCAGGAAAGTTCCATTCCCTGCTCCATGCTAGGTGCCGAGGACAGGGCCTGAGACACCGAAACGTTCCATGAGATGCTGCAGATGACAAACTGTATGAAATGTCTGCAACCCTTACATCGTTCTCCTGTAGGCTGGGTCTTTGGGCACAGCCAGGGAGAGCCCTGTCTGTTGGTATTTGGATGAACAGCAACCAGAGTACGTCTAGATTCAGCTCACCTGCCACATAATCCTGTGGTTTGTGTAGAGTTGACATTTGTTGAATTAAACAGAATTCATCTTTCAGAGAGACCTCCGTTTAGTTAAGCTGAGCATTTTTGACATGTTGGACCTAGGAAGATCAAAGCTTTTTTTCCCCTTTTCCTTTTCTAAAGGAGTTTTGATACATACAAAGGCCATTGCAACAGCTTGGTGCTTTGGACTTTTTCCACTGGAAGAAAATGAAGGAATTGAGGTAGTCTTCCAAATGAAGGTAGAGCCCAACCTTCAAGAACCCTGTAACTTTTGGGCAAAGACAAAGTAACCAGAAGCCACAGTATGACCAGATATGAGGTGCTATGAAGCACAGTGCAGGTGGAGGGTGTTGTTGGTGGGGGTTTTCTCTGGTGGAGGGAAGAAAAGGGACATTATAGCAGGGGGAACAGGATGAGCAGACCCAAAATGAAAGAGCTTGTAGAAGGAAGGGAGTAGAGAGGAGCCATGGTTGTTGGAGTCAGAGTCTGGGGAGGCGATCCACACCCAACCCTGGGATATGATCTCATTACCTATGCAGGACCAGGCCTGGGCCAGCATTTTGGAAGAAGACCTCCCAGGAAAACCATGGCATTATAGAGATTGATGCTGGTGATTCACTGAATGGCAAATCCTTCTTCTGAGTCATTCCTCGAGTGTTGTTCTAGCAGGTATATTTGTGTGTGTGTGTGTGTGTGTGTGTGTGTGTGGTTGTTTGTATGAATTGTGTGTGATAATAGAGACGTCCCTGTCTTCTGGAGGAGGAAAGACTGAACCCCTTGAATCTCTAGGGAACTCTCACAGACAGGCATCCTCCTGAGGTTTCCTTCTTCCCAGTTTTCCACTTTTTGAAAAGATGCAAGTCTCATGTGTCCTGAGATACTTCTGCTACTTTTATATCAAGGGAAAATGCACACACAGAGGCTGTTTAGTGACTTAGTGTAGTGGGTGCTTCTAATATAACCTTGTTAGCCAAGTGATGATATCCAGATCCCTCCAGGGCAGGGAGGATCCATACTGGCAGCTGTCCCTGGGAAGAAGACGTGCTGCATGAAGAATCCAGATTCACTAACCAACCTGCCAATGGTCAGTGGGTCCCACCCTCGAGCACCCACTGTGTCCTGTACTAGGTCAACTATGGATCTGCTAATCTTGGATTTGAGCTGAGTGTACTGTTGCAACACATCTTCTACGTTAAGTAATTATTTCTTAATTACTTTGGTCCAAATGATGATGGTTCCAGTAAGAAAGCTCATTGTGCTTCTTAAGCAGGTGGCCCTCTGCTATAGGCTCAGCTTCTGTGCTTCCCTATCCTGGACAAGGGGCTCCTGGGGCTTGGCTCGGGGTGGGTACAAGGCATACCTGCTGCTTGCTAGGTGACAGTGTATGGGAATCCACGGTCCACTTGGGCTATAAGCCTACCCACTCGGTTGTTCCCAACAACAGGTGACTGGGAAGGAGTGGAGAAAACTGACTTAAGATCTGTGAAGTGGACACCTTTGTGTTTTAACTAAGGGAAAAGGGCACAGATCTAAATGGAAACCCTTTCTTGACCTTATCTGTAACAGGCAGTTTTTTCTTTTTCTCTCTTAAATAAATACAGATTTTTACCGCTTTATTAAGAAATAGTTTGACATGCTTTTTGCCAGTATTCTTGTAACTAAGACAGACCAGTAGTAAGTTTTAGAATGATTTAAAAGATACTTTGTGTAGGATGTGATTGGTGTACTTGTAATTCCAACACTCTGGAGGCTGAGGCAGGAGGATCATGGTGAGTTTGAGGCCCACCTGGGCTATGTAAGAGTTCAAGGCCAGCCTGCACTACCGGACCTTGTCTTAAAAAAAAAAAAAAAAAAAAAAAAAAGATATGTCTTGGTAGCTGGAGGTGGGGTGCTGCCAGTCCCTGGGAGGATGGATGGCACCAGTGCCCCATAGTGAATTGTTTTGCTTCTATGAGACCAAAGCCTCAAAACTGAGATCACAAAACGTGACATCAAGACACCATCTATGTTCCAGCATATGCAGGTCAGTTCACTGGTGCAAACACAAGCTTTGGCTGTGAAGTTACTACGTGGTATATAGATACAGGAATTTGATAGTTTCCTGCATGATTTCCACTTTGATTTTAAGATGCCAAGTATGCACAAGCCATGTTTGTGGGTTGGTAGTTAAAAGATGAGTTTTTACATCTGCTGACTCTTACATTTGAATTATAAACTATATGATGAATATTCTCACCCATATGGAGAAACATCAAGAATCCTCCATGTGGTAACTGAGCAAATGTATCCAAACTGTCTGGCGTACCCGAGTTGGAAATGTACACTGTGAAGCCTTGCCCTGGCGGTTCCGAATCTATTTCTGCATTTTCACTCAATATTGTGACTTCGCCGACTCTGAAGGTACAGCCTCCTTGCTTATCTCCGCCAGATTCCTGGCAACGCAACTCAACTGGGAAATGCTGGTCAGTGTAGGGAGGAGTCCCCTAAGTTCCAAACTGCGGCTCTCGTCATCTGAGAAGAATGAAGCCCCCCCCCCCAGCCGATGACTGGTGCCTAATCATTCCCTATACGCGCTTTATTAGCAGCAGATTCCTTCCTGTGTGGTTGTCTCTGACGTGCTCAGGCCTGCGCGTTGACTCTCACCCCTCGGACCTGCACCAAGCTGACACCCGCCTGCTTCAGCGGAAGGTTTACTGCCTCCAGCGAAGGTGTTTTGGCAGGCAAGGAGCTGGAGGAAAATGCCAAACCAAACAAGGTCTTCAGCATAAAACACCAAAGTGAGGTCCAGATAGTGCCTTTCTGAGCCCTTAATAGTCTTGAGAAACTGCTCGGCACTGAGGCTGCGCGTGGCACGGGTTTCTAAACTTCTGCCCCTGCTCCTTACACATGGGGGTGGGGTGGGGTGGAGTGTGGGGAAGCCTTCGTTAAATCCGATACCGTAGTGGACCACTAGATGTCACTGCCTTCAATCTCTTCCTCGAGCTGCCTGTAGGCTCTCAGGAGCAGGCCACTCTTCACAACAGGCCAGAAGAGCCCTCAAAGCAAGCATTGTTCTTAGGGTGAGAGGAACTAAAGGGATCCTCTGACAGCTTCAAAGTGAAGGTAGACAGAGTTGTGGATGGGAGCTCGCGTTCAGGTGCCCGTCCCAAGGGCGCTGGGCCAGAAGGGCCCACAGAGCTCAGCGTGTCCTGGGCCACCTGTCTGCACAGATGCCCACAGTGCCTGTCTGCCTGCCTCCCCTTTGCAGGGAAGGAAGCGGAGACAAGGTGCCAGAGACAGACACAGGAGCTGCTTTTCCTCCCCAGATGAGGAAGATGTGTGTGATGGCCACCGAGGGGCAGCTGCTTCCTGGGTAGAGGGACACGCAGCTTCAGGGGGAGGTTCTCAGGCCTAGGATGGAGAGGCCTTAAAACCCACAACTAATGCTACAGTTGCGGGAGGCACAAACCCCACAGAGACTCTCCTGGAAGAATCAATATGGAGAGGTAGTTCTCTAAGACAAAGATGACACTTTAGGGAAGAAGGCTGATTCCTTGGTTGAAATTGCCCAGGGCTTGTTTATTTTTCTGATAATAGTTTTGTGTTTCTCGATTCTATCAGTTGTTTTGCAGTGTTCCAGTTTTAACATCCATTTCTATTGTGTACAATTAAACTCATCTGAAGTTCGTATTGGACTGGATAATGTGAGTACCAGGGGAAGCAATCTCCATTAGTCAGTCTATATAACCCAGCTACAATGAGAAAGCAGGATGCCTACAAGAACGAGGCTTACCCTAAAGTTGCAGGTTCCACATTTTTCTTTATGTAAATGAATATGAGAGCATTTGGTACCGTGACTGAGATCTGAGCCTGTCCTTTTCCTATTTTCTAGTTCAGGATGATGAGGTAGTCTGTCAGGTGTTCAGAGAACCTGTATGTGTTCCTCTGGGAACAAACCTTTTCGCTGAGGTGAACACATAGTTAAGCCGCCTGCACAGCTAGGCTCCTGGGTGGACGAAAATTCCTTCCACTAGGGGCACCTGTGGACAGATTCCAGCGTTTCTGTTTCTACCTGAAGGAGTTAGCTGGGTGATGGATTCAAGGGTTTATCTACAGCTGCTGTTTGGCTTGTGGCTAAGATAGTTCTAAGTGGGCCAATAAGGATCCTGCCTTGCAAAGGTGGGCAGGAGCTGTGTGTTACAGTCCTGGGCAGGGCACTGTGCAGTCCATCAAATGGGGCACGTTCACAGGAGAAAAAGACGAGTTCAGCCAGGGGGAGCACACTCAAAGTAAACCTGGGATTCAGTCACCCAGTAAACATGGAGCCCAGGCTACTTTAGGCTGGGGGTGCATCAGGGAACGCAAGGAAATATGGAACATTCCTTCTATTGGGAAGAGACACAAAACAAGCCAAAGAAGCAAATGATGTATGTGGATCAGAAGAGAAGTGCCCAGGAAAAAATAAAGGAGGAAAAGGGATAAGGAGTGCAGTGTGGGACATTGAGGGAGCCTAATGGGACAATGACGTTCATGGGGATGTGAGGGAACAGAGGCAGAGGTGGCAAGGAACAGCGTCCAGGTTGCAGGTCCTGAGGTCAGAGGCTCCTGGTGTGTCTGGGGAACAGTGAGAAGGCTGTGAGACTGAAGAAGTATCCAGGAAGAGTGCTGAGATGGTTAGAGAGTCCCGCCCGGTGTGCATCTTTCAGTGGGAACTCTCTGAGGGAGTGGGAGGGGAAGAGGGGCTGGGCTCTGATTTCTGTTTAAAGAGGTTAAAGGGGGAAAGGGCTGGGCAGAGGCAAGGCGGTCAGTTGTGATGATTGTAGAGGTTGAGGCCTGGGAGATTTCGGGGGTGGTGGTAAGAAGCAGTCAGCTTCTGGATATATTTGGACTCTCTGTGGCATGGTCCATGGATGTGTTAGAACTGGCTCAGGAGAGTGGGTTGTTTAGTATTCAGAGCTTGGCCACCTGGTGGCTGAATTATCTGTGGTTTGAAATCAACCATTATGGCAATATTTACGCCATGGAAATGAACAACTGGACCCAGCAGAACTCTTTTCTCTCCTTTCTAATTGGGAGAGGAGATGCAGGGTGGCTGTGGACAGGGCAGTCATTTTTGCTGGGTTAAATTGCACTAAGCCAATGGACTCTAAGTTGATGGGCTCCAGGCGGCTACTGTGTTCCGGCTAGTCGAAATATTCTGCTGTCTGTGAAATTAGTTCCTCACTGAGTGGTCAACTTTTGTTCAGGTTGATTATATCCATTGCATGCCTTCCTCGAAGAAAATAGGTAGGAAATGTACCATATGATTAAAAGTAATCATGTATTTCAGACCACATTCTGTCTCCTTAAGATACTAGGTGGGGACTGGACCATGATTCTTAAGTTTTGTCAGATGAGCCTGAGATAGTCTGACCTGTTGGGGGATGGATATTTCTGTGATCTGTTTTGGATAAAACACACATCCTCATGAATCTTTTTCTCCAACTGCTTCTCCTTCTATCCCACTCTGTATCTCCTGACGATATCAATGAACTAAACAGTGTGGTGTCCGACATTTCAAAAAATACCGCACAGTACATCCAAAGTTCAATAGGGATAACTTTGTCATTGTCTGTGATTTTTGACTTGAGTAGATTTGGTTTACAATTCACCTTCCTTGTTATTGTGAACATCTGAGCTTCGACTTCAGGAAGAATTGGACTCTGTATATGGTGCACTCTTTAGTGTCCAGGAAAAGTCTTGGTGCCCTTTAGAATGGCAAGGTTAGAACAATTTAGAGCCCAAAGATCTGCCTGTGAGGGCCAACAAAAACACATTGGAAAGTCTACAAGAATTGATTTTTCTGTGAAGTTCCCAGAACTTTCACCTACTACATGGCCTGGCACAGACAACCCACATCCGTTGGTGTGGGCTGGTCTAGCCAGATGGTAGGGAGCTCAGGGGTGTGAGTTGACAGTGAGGGTTGAGGCATCCAGACGTCCAGGCTCTGGAGTCAGAAAGTCCAGGCAGCAGCCCTGTCTGGCCTTTGTGTGCTTTTTTAGATGGGGAAAATCAGGGTGCTCTCAGCCTCACTGTGGTTTTGTAGGATCGGCTGCTGTGAGCTCAGATTCTGCCTTGGGAGCGGGGCTGCAGCAGACCCTTCTTCCTGAGGGTCCTTTTGGAGCCTGTATCCTGAGGCCTTTGGAATAGGTGCAGAGCTTTGCACATGGAGCAGCCTAGGTTTTTGACTCTCTCTTACTAAGTCTGTGGCCTGGGCATGAATCTCATCTGCTGCCTAGAGTTTGCTTTGTCCTGGGCTAGAGTGCAAGAACAGGGTTCTGAGGGTGAGTCTTTGAGCCATACCTGGCATCCAGTTGGTGCTTGTGGAATCTCAGCAAGAAGTGTTTGGAAAAGTGGGGAGCATCTTTGATATTCCTAATGCTGATGTCATCAAGGGGTGGGAAACTTGCAAATATGCCCCAGGGGTAGATGCAGGATGGGGAACCCGCCACTGTTTTCAGTGCCATAGGAAGGAACAATACGAGCAAAACCCCCAGTTTATGCAATGAATGTGGTTATGCCTGAATGTAAAGGGAAGACAGAGGAAGGCTAGCAGTGACTTCTGTAAATCCAGGAGAGCGACAATGATCCTCTTGAGGCCTTACCTTATGTGGATTCTGAGTTGACTCAGGATAGCGGGCTTAGGGACAGGCAGGCAGATGTGTTCCCTGAAACATCAACTGTGACTGAGTCCCAGGCAGTGGGAATTTCAGGTGGAGACTCGAGGCTGGGCAGCATGAGCCATGAGGAGGTGTTTTGTAGTGAGGTCAGTGGGGACTGATCCTCAGGTAGTGCTGGCAGAACCCCGTGTTTGCACACAGTCTGTCCCCGCTCATCTGAGCGGAGGAAGTTTGGGGCTATAAGAAAATTTGCTGTTTGCTGCAGGGTCTCACTGGCGTGGACTAATGGTTTCAGGAAAGACTGAGAAAAGTGGATTCCACCAAAGGCGAGAGATGTGTGTGACTGCTTCTCTCTGAGTGGTCTTGCTGTGCTACTTACCACATGCTGCCGGTCAGCTTTATGTGTCAACTTGACTGAACCATGGGTTGCCCAGATAGTTCGTCAAACATTGTTGTGGGTATGCTTTTGAATGAGACTGACACTTGAGTCACTAGACTGAATAAAGCAGATGGCTCTCCATAATATAAGGAAAGACTCAATCCGTTTAGGGCTCAGACACAACAAAAACAGTGACCCTTCCCACGGTAACCGAGAGAGAGCTCTCCTGCCTGGAGGGCTTCAAATTGAGTCTTCCTCTCTTCCTGGTTCTATAGCAGTTTCTAAGCCTTCCAGCTCAGCTGGCGTGTCAGCTCTGCAGACCCTTAGACTTGGCTTCCACAATCACAAGAGTCATGTAAGCCAGTTCCCTCCTCCTTTTCTTTCTGCTTTTTCTCCCTCTCTCCTCCTTTTCCCTCCCTTCTGCTGCCCTCTCCCCTCCTCTGTCCTCTCCTCTCCTGTCCATTCCTTTCCTTTCTTCTCTCCTTCCCTCTCACCCTTCTTGCTTTCTGAGTGCTAAGGAGGTAACCCAGGGACTCACATATGCTGGATGAGCACTCTACTGGGCCACACTCCCAGCCCGGGTGTACTTGGTGTCACTCCCTCTCCCTCTTCCTCTCGCTCTCCCTCTGTCTCTGTCTCTGTTTCTTCTCTCCTCTCTCTCCCTAGCCTCCTGATTCTGTTTCTGTACACACACACACACACACACACACACACACACACACGTGATTTCTGTTTCGTGCCATAGAATTTTACCTTAGTATTGGGGGGAAATTGGTTCCAAGACCTTCATAAATATTAAAATCCATGAATATTTAAGTCCTTTATATAACATTATTTGCATACATCATCCTGTATATACTAAATCATTTCTAGAGCTCAATATGCTATACAAATAGTTGTCAGACAAATTGTTTAGGGAAAAATGCCATGAAAGAATTCTATTTATGCTTAGTATAGACACAATCCCCCCTCCAATTTTCCATGCATGTTGGTTGAATTCACAAAATGTGAATTTGAGGATATGGAAGTCCAATTGTTTTTCTATACCTATATCTATAATCCACACACACTTATTAATAAGATATAACTGAATCTAACTCCGTTTAGTTCTAGAGCTCTTTGACTAATGTATAAACTACAAGATTATCTCACCTGCTACAACTGTCCATTTTCAGAGGCAATGCCTGGTGATTGTTGCCTTGAAGCAGCATCTGGGAGGTTCTGGGAATACTGCTAAGCTTCCCCCAGTAAAAGAAGCTACTAAAAGAAGTAACTTTATGAGTCCTTTGAAGTTTGGGTTGCACTGGAGCACAGATGAAGGTCAACACTTTCTAACTTCTTCCTGTCACCACACTGATTGTTTAGAATAAAACAGATTCAAGATATTGTACAGATAAATAAGCTAACCTACATGCACATTTTCAAGGACTTTGAAAGAAAAAATGCTGGAGAAATATTTAGTATTACTGCTATGATTATTTCTGGATTTTACTCTACCTGTAAAGCAAATGAGAAGTAGAGTTCCATGGCCTGTATTTTTTTGGCAAAAATGTTTAAAATTTCCCCTTGGCTCAAATTGAAAAAAAATCTCTTATAATTCTAAGGTCAGACATATAAATATTCTAAACAAAAGCTCATTAGTTCTACCCACTCCACCATCTACTGAGTTAAGACTGGCTAATCCTGAGGTTGACACAGTTAAACGAAAAGGTTCATTTGGAACTGTTAACACCTTACAATAACACCTTGCGCTTATATAGAACCTTTCATGCCGAAGGATTGCGAAGTGCTTGGCAGACAGTATATAAATAGAACCCCCACTCCACCTCAAAAGGCAGCCTTCTTCCAGGCACAATGTGACCCAAACACCACTCTACAGTCTTTTTGTTGGAAGAGAAAATTGTAGACTATTTTCCCCATTTCAAACGGGCAGTTTTTCTTCACATTGATTAATTCTAAAAGTCCAACACCAACTGGGTGTCCAAGCTGTGAAACTAACTATCTGGGATTAACCCAGGCTCCACAAATTAAGCTCAGTTCCACAGAACTGCCTACTGCATTCTAAGTAGTGGGTCCCAGGTTACCCACACTTCTGTCCAGTTTGGCTATGAATTGCAATAATCCCCTACTCAGTTTGATAATTTGCTCTGATGGCTCAAGGAACTCAGGGAAACACATTATTTCCTAGTTTATTATGAAGGATACAATTCAGGAAAACGAAATGAAAAGACGCACAGGGAAAGGTAGGGGAGATGGTGTGTGAGCCTCCTGTTCCTTATCTGGGGCCCCCAGCCACCTTACCCCTTGATCTATTCAAGAACTGGTCTGTTAGGTTTTTATGGAGGTTCCATTTGTAGGTATGAGTCATCAGCTCTTGGTGACTGAACTTAGCTTTTAGTCCCTTTTCCCTCCCAGGAGTCAGAATGTTGGGCTGAAAGCTCCAGTCCTCTTACGTGGTTAGTTCTTCTGGAATCAGTGGCCAACCTGAAGCTACCTAGGAGCTCATTAATTGTCACTGATTAGCATAATTCAGGTGTGGTTGAAAGGTTCTTACAATGAATAACGAAGCTGTTATTCTCACTCTATCAAAGGTTTTAGGGGGTCTGTTCAGGATCTAGGGACAATGACTAGAAAATTATTTTCCATTTTACCACCAATATGGCAAGATGTTTCATTTTATCAGCAATGGAAATGTTGAAATGATGCCTGGGTTCTGCTGTAAACCTGTCACTACTCATGGAGGGAGCTCTGTGAAATTTTACGTGGCTTCTTCATATTTTCTTATCCTGCAAAGTGTAGCTTTTGTATGGGTACTGTCTATTAGAATTTCTGCAATGTGATGATGAAAGTGTTTGCTATAGAAAGCCCTTCATGGACTTCATGTGGTTTGATAGAGTTTATGTTTGTAATTTCATGGAAAAGTTATTGGAATTTCAATAATTTAATTCCAATCTACCACTTCCAGTGCAACCCATGGTGAGAACAAAGACACTCAGGCATATTTGTAATTGTGGGGATCCGAGGGGGTCTGAAATCCAGTCAGAACAACAGCTAACTGGAACCAAGGCCTTCATCTAGTGCTGAACCCAGGTTTTATTAATTTAAGAAAAGGGGAGTGGCTCAGGGAAGAATGACTGAGAGAAAGGTGAAAGTACATGAGTCTGTCATCACCTGTGCAATATGCAGAAAAAGCTGTAGATGGGGTATCACTGACCTGTCACATAGCTTTATAGACTACATATCAGCCCCTGGCTGGGCCCCTCTGAATTGCTTAAAACAATTGAAAGGATAAAGGCAAATCTTAGCCATCTCTATACATATCAGTACACAGAAATAGGACCAAGTTTAGCTGACATGGAGATAATAGCTCTTCTTTCAAGGAGTCAACCTGGTGATCCTCCACCTTCTAACACACATTGCACAATATGGTAGCCACTAACCATATTCTATGGTGTGAAACTTAAAATTCCCCCAAAGGCCTGTATACTTTTCGGGTCTTGTCACTAGCCAGTGATGCTATTGGGAGGTGGCTGAATCTTTAGAAGGTGAGGCTTAGTGGAAAGAGTTAAGACACTGGAGTGGCACCTTTGAAAGAGAGGATGGAATCTTAGCCACTTCCTGTATCTTTCCTTCTGGCCATCATGAGATGAGTGGTCTTGCTCCACTAAATACCCTCACTGTGATACACTGCATCTTGAGAAGCCTAAAGGCAACAGAATCAAGTAACCATAGATGTAAGCCTCTTAAACTATTAGCCAAAATAATAGTTTTATTTTTATAGTTTCACCTCTGTGCTTCAGTTCTGTAACCTATGGCATGGGGTTGGGGGAGTCAAAGGATTGTAGGGAGACTTACACCCTCAGCTACACCCTCAGCTCTGCAATGATATTTTATTATGATTACTTAATTTCAGTCAGTTTAAATTTAATGAGTCCCTTGTGTCTTGTGGCTGTATTGTGCATGGTGCAGAGCTCTACAAAAACTCTCTGGAAGGGTGAGTAAGGTCACATGTGGGGTGGCAGCTCCTGCTGAGGTGGAAGCAGTCCAGTGCCACCATGTCCACCTCTCTTCTTGGAACCATAGTTCAGAGAGAATAGATGCTGACCTCTGAAAATGTCAGTGTAGCATCCCTCCCTTCCTCATACCCCTGACTTTGAGGGTACTGGATACTTTGCCATATTTAGCACCACTGTTTATACTTCATTTTTAGGTCACTTATAATACTTAATAAAAGGAAAATGCTATGTAAAGAGTTACTATACTTCATTGTTTAGAGAAGTCCCCAACTCTGGGTCACAGACTGGTACCAGTCTGTGGCCTGTTAGGAAACAGACCTCATGACAAGAGGTGAGCACCAGGGTAGCTAGTGAAACTTCTTCTGTGTTTATAACTGTCCTCCATTGCTCAAATTGTCACCAGAGCTCTGCCTCTATCAAATCAGTAACTGCACAGAACCTACTGTGAACTGCATACAACCTGGAGGGATCCAGGTTGACTGCTCCTTATGAGAATCTAATGTTTGATGATCTGAAGTGGAGTCAAGGCAGTGATGCTAGCACCATGGAATGTAATTATTATATACCACAAACAGATAATAATTTTAAAAATTTAAAAATTTTCTTCTTGCAGTCCATGAAAAAATTGCCTTTCATGAAACCAGAGCCTGGTGCCAAAAAGATTAGGGAATCCCTGGATTAGAGAATAATGACAAGAAAAAAGCCTATGTACATTTACTACATATGTAATTTAAAAATATGCTCAATTCTTGGTAAGTTGAATCAATGGAATTCACTTGGCTGCATATTATGTTGTATATTTGTATATCCTCTATAAACAAATATATACTGTGCATATAAAATGCATTTTTTCTTGAAAAGAATTTGGAATGAAATACATAAATTCTTTTTTTTTCCAGGAAAAAATTGTAGCTTACAGCTTGTAGAGGTTTCAGTTTATAGCTGACTGGCTTCCAGGCAGAGCGCTACAGCAGAGGAGAAACAGTCCATGGCAGGGCGGGCAGGAGACAGCGAGGCAGCAAGCAGCAGCTAAAGAAGAAGCAACTGGAATCTAATTCATGAACCAACATAAATCTCTTGGTCTGGTTTGTCCAAACCTTTACAAGCTCACATAAATGTTTTAATGTGATTACTCTGAGTAGATTTTTGGCTCCTGGCATCACTTCAGCACCAAGAAAAGTACTATTGCTAGTCAGGATGGCCACATCTTCATTCCAGGCTCTGAGCATTTAGTACTTGAAATATGATGATCAGAATCTTAGACTGAGGATATTACCTCATGCTTTAACTATATTTTGATAAAGCTGGGGGAATCAGGGCAGAAGACAGGGTTGTGTCAGTTATCCCAATCTGAGATACCCAGAGTAGTGCCAAAAAGCCAACCTGGTTTTAGTAAGTGCTGAGATGTAGAAGGTACACCTTGAGAATAGAAGCAGTACATGTGAGGGTACTCTGTACCAGGGAAGATGACTGGGAACAGACACTAACTGGGTGCTACTGAGCTTCTGTCCTGTGCCCAGACACTCTCAGCACTAGAGGAAGTACAGGTAGATGATAAATGAACAGGACATTTCTCTAATCTTGCACTCATTTGGGAGAATATACAGAGCAGGTGGAAGAATCTGTTGGAGGAAATCTGCACACAAGCCATACTAGAATTATCAGCTTTCCAACCTGTTAGATTCTTGACTTTGTTTCAAATCATGAAGTTTTAAAACATGACTTCTATCCAAGGGTATAAGTGAATGAAGACAATTTATGTAATTTAATCAAATGTCTGATATTTGGGAGTTGATTTTCATGCCAGGATTTTACATTGGCTTTGGGAGGTGTCTCATTCTTCCAATTCCACTATATTCACCAAGTTTCAATCTGCACAGGCACATTCTCATCCCCGAAGAAAAGTGTTTATACCCCATTAATATTAACTAGCTGAAAAATGCCTGAATCTTAAGGGCAGCTTTTTGCAGATGGAGAAAGACTCCTCCCTTTTTTTCAACTGATGGGAAGTTAGTGATGTGTGGCCTTAAAGTGCATTGTGGTGATTCTAGGTGACACCAGGTGGGCTATTTGGGGTTAGGGTGGTATGTGGACATACCAGAGTTTCATTATGGTGATTGAAGCTTGTTTTATCCACTTCTGAGCAACTAATGATTTTGGGGTTGTTTGTGTGGTCTTCCCCAGAGGAAGATTGTCATCTGTGTGACCAAGGCCTCGATCTGACACCTACCTGTGTGGATATGAGAAACCCAGTTACAGAAAAGATGACAGTTCGCATGGCTCACCATGCCCAGATCCTCTGCACTACACGGCCAGGAAAGATTGGGATCACTGCTCAAGGACCCAAGACCCACAGTCTTCCCTACAGGTGGAGGTTGCAGGCTTATCTGAGCCTGGCGTGGCATGTGTTCTGGGAAAACTATGAGGAGGCCTCCTAAGGCTTCTGCCTATGATGGCTCTGCTCTCAGGAGGTGGGCTGTCAACAGCCCAGGAAAGCTCATAGCTCAACCCTTGGCCCAGGAAGCATGAGGTTACCAGATGTTGGAGATCTGTAGCCCAGCAGGCAGGGCTTTCTGACTCGAGCTCCTCTTTACACACACTCCTTGGGGCTTGAAACTCCTTTCACAGAGAAGAATCCTTCCAGAAGCATCAAGCTGTAAGTCTTGCTTCTTCTTTTGGCAATTTGTGAGAAATTTATCATTGGCTTCTGGCTTCCTTAGACTTTCTGAGTGTCAATAGAGTTTATTCAACCTTAAAATTATAAAAGATAACTACTTATGTTTTAGGAAAATTTTGAACTTTGGGGACAAAGAGTCTTTTAAATATTTTGGCAGTTATGTGATCCCGGGCAAGTCGTTATCATCTTTTTTTGGATTTCAAATCACATTTCCTAAAAGGGATCAATTGCACCAGAAGATTGCACAGGGTTCTTCTAGCCTCATATGTTATGATTCCCCATTATCATAATTAGAACAACAACGTATATGTTATGGGTCCTGGAGTAACACTGACTGAAAACATTTTTTTCAAATGTAAATGCTCAACACTATATCATTTCTTGAGATCAGAACTGATAGGGGCAGGTGCTCAAAAGGATGAGCAGAAAAGAGAAAGTTAAAAGTGTCAGAAATAAGTTGTACAAAGAAAGAAAGAAAGAAAGAAAGAAAGAAAGAAAGAAAGAAAGAAAGAAAGAAAGAAAGAAAGAAAATGCACCGACCAGACTGGATTAGAATCTCAGCTTTGTTGCTTACACTTTGTGTGACCTTGGCCATGTTGCTTGACCTCTGTGCTTTAGTTCTGTAACCTATGGCATGGGGTTGGGGGAGTCAAAGGATTGTAGGGAGACTTACAACATTCAGAAGAAATGAGGGAAGAGCTACTTAAGGGGCTACTACCTTTACTAATGAAAATTTCTGGTTGGACATGCCTTGGTTATCTGCAATTTGAATAAATTTCTTAATTCAAGATCAGTTCTGAGTCTGGGAGCAGAAAGAAGTGGAAGAAGAAGAGCCACTTTACTTTTGGCCTTAACAATTTGGAAAGCAACAAGAAATGCTATCTACACTGATGAATCCTCAGTCTAAGAAAGCCCATAAGCAGAGAAATAACTCATGCCTAGAATAACACTTTGAAAAAGTAGCTTCTTTCTCCTGGCTCTGTACTTTTCATGATCTTTGAAAAAGGGACTGATTAAAGACAAGAAAACAAAGCAAAAAATCACATAACTGAAAAATTGTATATTGTGTATTTTTAGGTTTTTTTTTAGTGATTTCTGTGGGTTTTTTTCCTCTTAAGGTTTAAAAAATGTTCTGATTTAGGATGATCTCAGTAAGTGTCAGCCCTAAATGCTTCGGTGATCGTTCATTCACTGATCTGATTATAGCTTTAACAATGTAACAGAGCCTACATCATCTTCAGAAGGTCTTTCCATGGTTCACCTGGGACACCACATTGCTTCCTGGAAGGATGCTACAGCAATCCCTCGCCATGCCATTCCCTCTTCATGCCACCACTCACCTGGTCCTGAGCTCTCTCTGGCCATTGATATCTCTCCCTCACCTTCTTTTGACAGCTCATCTGTGAGCCCAGGAAGTCTGTCTTGGGCTGGGGACACAAGAAGTTTGAATAAATGTAGGCTATAGGTCTTTCTTTTGTTTTCTTCTCTAGATTTATATTCTGTAGATAAATCTTTTGCAAATGTAGAAGGTAATTTAGATGTAAAGTTGCAGAGGCTAAAATCCATATACAATAGGGCCATTAAGAAAGGGATAAATTTTTTAAAAGTATGTGTGGTAGATTAACTAATGGATAACTTATTGTAACACCCAGCTGAACTGATTCAGCATGGTGCTGGCTTTGAAAGGCCCACCTGGGGATTGTTGCCAACAGCATAAAAGGAAAACTGGAAGGGAAGACGGTGTACTGCTGATTCTCCTGGAGAAGCCTATTACATTGGTTTTCCTCACTTGGACTCAGGTGTTCTGTCGTAGCAGGAGCTCAGGTCCGCACTGTCACTGAGAATGGCTGTGATTCTTTTGTGGGGAGTGCTGGTCCTTACCTTGTGTGTTGCTTCCTGCCTCCAGTACAGCCTGCTGGCACAGATCCTCCATCCCACTGGTGCAGACTTTCTAGCTTCCACCACTGACCTTTGGGCCTTCCCAGTGCAGATCCTTGATAGAGACTTGCATGAAACATTGTTGTGAGCTCTAGGCTTCCACAGGGACTCTTTGAGGACACTGCCATGGGCTGTAGGTCTTCGTTTGGACTTGTGCAGGACATTGGTGTGGGATCCAGGCTCTCAGATGGATTCTTTGGGTCTGTATTGCATGGACAGATCTCCCACACTCTTTTGCATTTGACTTTTGGTGAATATTATAAAATAATCCTAGAAATTGTGTCCTATATTAAATCTGTACCCTGACTACAACAGTAAGGAAGGGAGAATGAATTACATTCTAGAGATACTTGGTGTTCTTGGCCTTAATTTAGCTTTGAAATGGCCAGTAACAAAGATATATAGATAAATAGATATTAAAATTAATGAAACACCATGAATTACATAATTTCCCTTATATTGTGAATAAAGTAAACCAATTTGAAACATAAGTTTGGCTCTTAACTCTAAGGGGTTTAACCATGTGCATCTTTATATAAGGGATGTTGACCACAGACCTGGTCACAAGAATCACATGTCATTGAAGTAAAAATGTCACAAAAGTTCCTGGACTTAGTTCTTCATATGCCAATTTCTTCTATGTTGTTTTTGCCTTTTACCTTGAAAAGGGTGGTTTTAATCCAGTACCACCTACTCTAAGAGGTAAGATGATTCAAAAGTGGTGAGAAATGTAAACGAAAACTCAGTCACTTGGACATTACACGGGGCAGTACTGTGGACCTCGTGAGCCATGACACTTCCATCCTGCCTTCTAGGTTCTCTTATGTCTGCCTTCTCCTCCTTCCACCACTGCACCCACTTTAGGGTGGTTTGAATGGTAGCTGGAGGGAAGCAGAGGTCAATGTAAGGTGTGGAGATACGGAGAGGCCACCAGCAGGTTTTGGTCTTTATTTGAAGAGCAATGGGAAGCCATCAGAGAATTTACTTCCATTTGATTATGTTATGTTGTATTTATTTATTTACTTTTTTTATTTATGGTACTGGGGACCAAACTCATGACCTGGCGTTTGCTAGGCAGGTGCTTGGCCGCTGACCTACATCCCTGGTCCCTTGTTATGTTGTCTTTAGCATGAGAAGCAGAAACTAAGTTTGTGTTGAAGCTATTGTATGTGGAGGGAGCAGGGCAAGGGCACATGTGGCACCTTAAGGGACGAGTGAAGGACAGCACTGGGTAGGAGGAGGCATTGGGAATGCAGAGAAGCAGATGGATTGTTTGTTTGGTACTGGGGATCAAACGCACAACCTCATGCTTGCCAGGAAGGTGCTTAAGCCAGTGAGCTAAATCGCCAGCCCTGAGCAGATGGATTCTTGGAAAATTGGCTGGTGAGGGTCAGGACATGCCGAGGACTACTCCTAGATTCTAGAATGAGGCATTAGAATGCCCACGAGACTGCTGGGGGAGGACAGTGAGCTTTGGTCTTGAGTGTGATCCTGAGTCCTGGAAGGAGCCCTCTTAGCGTGAGTTTCTTGTACACTTCCGGATTTGGAGGCAGCGTTTGAGATGGAAGATTTAGATGGAAAGCTGTCAGCATATTGATGGCAAATGGAGGGAGAGTATGGTGTGATGAGCCAGTGGCCTTGAAAGGGGAAGAGAAATGCCCTGAGTGCCAATGCCAGCAAGGCAGTGTTAGCAGGGGTGGAGAGGGCTGAAGAGAATCTGAACTTGGGGAAGAGGAGCTTCAACAAGAGCGCAAGAGTTACTGTGCACTGCCCAGAAGTCAGGAGGAATTAGGAGCAAGCAGGGTGAATCCTCAGGGATGCCGTGGTGAGGGTTGCTGTGGTAGAGAGGCAGGCGGTAGCTGAACTGGGAAGAGGAGGGCACACTGGCATGAGAAAGTGGGGAAGCTGGGGATTTAGCTCAGCAGCATAAGCGCCTGCCTTGCAAGTGTGTGGTTGTGAGTTTGATCCCCGGTGCCGATAAAAAAGATAAAAAAAAAATTGGGGAAGCAAAGGCGAACAGCTCTAAGAGCAACATAAAAGGGAGATGATAGGAAACAGGGAGATAGATCTTTTGCAAGAGAGAAGGGCACCAAGAAATGGAGGGAAGGGAAAGAAAGGGGAGGGGAAGGCATTGAAAAAGAATTAGGATGTGTTTTGTACATGCATCAGCCCCCCATGAAGAATGTGATCATTATGTACTGTAAATGTGCTAAATAAAAGTTGAAAAAATAGTTAAAAAAAACCCAAAAGAAGACACAAAAACTAAAAATGAGATGGAGCCAGAGACAGGAGATTGTGCAGATAGTTAAATGTGATGGTGGTGGGGAGAGGGGAAGAGTTCCCTCCCAGAGTGCTCATCACTTCAAATGTTTTCTGAATCATTAACAAAAAACAGGAAGTGTGTGTTCAGCAAAACGAAGAGAATTTTGATGAGTGCTGCTATCGCTAATGAATTTGGGGGACAGCTTTGATTGACTTGTTAACTTTAAAGCTTCAGTATTTCCACAAGTATTGCTGTGGGTTGATAAGGAGCAGTTGCCTTATAGAACAGGAGGGGGACAAGACCAAGGAAATCGGAGCAGAGGAAACGGAGCAGCTGAGACGCCTGACACCTCTCATCCAGGTAGTGTAATACACACTGTTCTCTCCAACATGGTTAAATCCACTCCTCCAAGTGTAAAAATAGTGTCTAGTCTCTGCCCTCCAAAGTGTCCAGCACTGTCTGCTTCATCACTTGGACACACATTGCATGATGGGCTCCTACCGTGGAGCACATGTTCTGTTTCTGTCTTTGAATGTACCCCGAGACACAATGGAGACAGTGTGAGCTCTTTACCTCTTTTCCTTTCTTTCTCTCCAAATCATTCCCAGAAGGGCAACCCATCAAACTACACCTCAGTGGCTGGACCCAGCGATGGCCCAGGCAGCCAGGAGCGCAGCAGAGCCAGCCCTAGACAACGAGCCCTGCCTCTCAGCGGGAAGAGGAGCTAGTCCAGAAATGCAGGCGTGGGAAGAGTGTGTGCCTGGGAAAGGGATAAAGTGTGAGGTGCCTGTCTGCCAAACACCCCACTTAGCCATGTTTTCCAGGGTAGTGCCACTGGAGTTGACATGAGAAAACATTCAGAGTACTCCTGTGTTCAAAAAGCATGAAGGCTCACTTTCTCAAGAAACCTGTGATTTGTAAGACTTTAGTTTTCAATAGTTAATGGCATTGTTGTGCTTCCAAATGGAGTGGGTTTATTTTATTTATTTCCTGCAACAAGAAACATTTTGTATTTACCAAGGATTCAGCTGTCAGCCAGGCAAACAGATACTATGTTTAGAATAGTCAAGAAAATGTACCTTGTGGTTGTGGTTGTGGGGATGATCCTCTCCCAAACCCTTGAATCTAATTGCTTTTATTTCCAACAGTCTTTCACTAACCAAGCATAGATGAGGGACAGGTGAAGCATATACTCTCTGTGGACTCCTTAATGTCTGCAGACCTGGCCTGACAACCCTACCTGGTGTGCTAAAAGGATTTATGTTTGCCAGATTCTGGGCATATATGGAAACATCTCTGCTTCAGTGAGATAAGGGAAGTGTTAATTAAGTCCATTACTGAATGTGCGCCTTGAGTGTCTTGGTTAACAGATCCATTACTGATTTTGAGAGGAGTGTCTTAGTTAATTTTCTTGTTGCTGAGACAAAATACCCAACACTCCCAAGTTAAAGGGGGAAAAGTTTATTTCAGCTGACAGTTTGTAGAAGTTTCAGCCTGTAGTTGGCAGGTTCTAAGGCAGGGCAGGATGGCAGGAAGGCATCACAGAGGAGAAATAGTTCATGGCATGGTAAGCAGAGGGCAGTGAGCAGCCAGCAGCAAGCAGCTGCAGCAAGCCTCCTTTCACTCTTATCCACCTAGGGTGTCACCCACACCTAAGACCTTTCCCAGCATCCATATCCAGAACTATGTTAAATTAATCAGTGGGATAATTTAATTATCATGCCTTTCATCTACATTCACACATCCTAGATTCTGTCACTCCCTAAAAGCCCTCTGCTCACTTTGAGTGAATGAGACTTTGGGGGGACATCTAGATATAAACCATGACAAGGAGTAAAATGACAGAAGGAGGAGAGATTTTATCCATGAGAATCATCGGGGGGAGTTGAGTCGTATACATAAGAACCTCATTTTAATTTTCACATATGGACGTTGTTGATTTCAGGGATTCACTCATGATGCTGCCATTGTGACTGGCCAACGTGGTGCTTATTACATTTAGCTTGAGTGCTCCTGTCTTGTCTTTTGCTGTGGCCTTCCAGGGGTGAGAATCTCTGCTTCTGTAGAGAGCAATAGGAGGTGCATGAGGCTTGGATGCTGCAGGAATATTAGGCACGGCCATGGAGAAGACCAAGGTCAATATTCATAAGAATCAAATCAATGGGCAGACATGTGCAGTGGTAGTTATATGATACTGAAGGCCAGAAGAGTGGCAGCACCTTAGCTCAGTGGGGTCTCTGAGGAATAACTTGCCTGGTAGTTTAGAGAACAGTGCTTAGGGTCTTAGAGAATTCTGGTGAGCACTAAAGTTTTACTTACTAGTGTATCTATAGAGGAAAACTGATTAATTAACCAGTCTGTTGAGATTGTTTTTTAGTCTCTGCTCTTTAAAGTACAGCTTGGTGGCCTAAGCATGTCAGAAGTGGCTACCTCAGAAAATGATCTTTGATTCTGAAGTCTTCCAGTTAGAACCAGAACTAAACACAACACTGATACCAGGCCTCATCTACCAATGGGGAGAAACACACCCTTGGGGATGGAGCTGATGTGAAGATAGCTATTGACTTAAAGCAGCTTAGCATGTTCAGTTTCATGACAGTCTGAGAGTGGTAAGCTTTCATTAGAAACCATGCTCCAAATCTGAAATTTGGCTACCAAGTTTGGGTTAGTAGTACTCTCTTGAGGTTCTGGATAGCAGCTGTAAGCCATGCCTCCCAATTACCCATGTGATTACGAGGGTGAGCAGGTGAAATTCTAGTGTCTGGTGTTGCTAAGCTGTGATGTTTGCTTTATTAACTATATCCAATGTATTTTTGATTTACAATATTTTCAGCTTATAATGAAGTTGTTAGGATGTAGCCTTGTCATAAGTCAAGGAATATTGTATATATTAGCAAAATAAGAAGGAATGAAAATGTGTATGCAAGTCCTAGAGCAACTACCAAGAAAATAATTCAAAAGACCATTAAAAGAATAAAATGTTATACTAGAAACTATGCATTTAAGCAGCGAAGGAGTAATATAGAAAGAGAACACGAGACAAATAGGCTTCATAATATAAAATGGAAGATATAAATCTAAGTGTTTTCATAATTACATTAAGCATGAATGAATCAAACAATCCAATTGATTAAACAGTCCAAAAAAAGAGCTTCTTATACTGAATAAAAACATAAGATCTAATTATATGTTCTATATGGGGAATACAATCTGCATTCAAAAATTCAGATTGATTGAAAATAATATAATGGTAATTATATTTCATGCAAATAATAACCATAGAAGAGTTGGAGTCCGTATAATAATATGGGACAAAATAGACTTTAAAACAAACAAACAGAAAGCAAACTGTTGCTAGAGATAGAGGGGCAAGGGCCAACTAATGAGAAAGATATACCAATTGTCAATATAAATTGATCTGAAAAGTCTGGGAGACCTCAGATGAATAGGAGAGCCTCTACCATCCAATACTGAGTTTTTTAAACATGCATCTATGCAAAGCAATATCCTTGTAAAAGTGGTAGAGCAGCTGAGAGATTCCAGAAAGGCTGGCTGGTTGGTTTCTTGTTGAATCCTCCCGGTCCCAGTATGGTGCATGGATTCCAACTCCAGGAGTTTTAATGAATTAAAAAACTATTAAAGCCATGTTTGTCTGAAGAAGCCAGTGAAGTTACTGATTGGTTGAAAATAATTATGTGCACAGTAGGTTAAAAAGACTCTTACCCAGTGGTGTTGCTGTTTGGTTACTAGTACCGTTTCTGCAAAGCCTGTGGTCAGTACATAGGAGTGTGCATAATGAATTTCCTTGCAGCTAAAGCAACGTAGAAGCATGGCACAGAAGATGGAAAAATTTAAGAAGAAATGCTCATGTTGATATATTAAATCAAAGAAGAGTTTAAAGAGTAACACCACAATGAAAATGAATGTGAACCTATTTTCCAAGGAAATTGATGCAAGTAGCTATTCATTATGATGCAAAATTCAAAATACAGTTATGGGTTGTGAAAGTTAACCAGCTCTTATGGACTACCTCAGTGTAGTTACCATAATCTACCCCTGTAATAAATACACTTTTTAATGCAGTAAATTTTCTGTTATTTTTCACTATTTTAAATCACCAGCATTGGTTTTTATAATTCATTATGATAAATACTATATATTATATTTATAAATATATATTTATATATATATATATATCATCATTACATTGTTTCCAATATGGGAGGATAAGCTGTGTAAAGACGCTTAGAGAGTTTTAATTTGCTATATGCCTTTTTCCCTCCAAATTTGACTTTGCTAAAGTATGTTATTGCAATGTTGACTTTGCTTACAAGCATTGTGTATATATGTCAAGTGTTGAAACTTGGTTAATGCAGATGTGTCCTTTCTTCCATGCATTTGTTAAAGAAAATATCTTGAGACCTTGGCTTTTCGAATGACTGTGTATTCATTGGTAACTGTGGTTACAAAACTGGTACACACAATTAACCAACCAAAGCAATAATATGTTTTACCTTTTTCTTTATACATGTGTTTCATCTACTCAAGACTTAACATCTGTGCAGCTATTGTTAGCATACCTGAGTGTTTATGGGAGTGAAATGCATATATTGTTTATTTTACTGTGTGAAGTGACTTATGAAATGTCTTGCTGGGCTTGGTGGTACGTACCTATTTTAATATGAAGCAAACTGAGGCAAAAGGATTGCTGTGAGATTAAGGCCAGCCTGGGCTCTATAGTGAGTGTAAGGCCATCCTGAACTACATAGCAAGACCCCATCTCAAACAAACAAACACCCCCTCCCCAAATTTATTATTATTACTATTTTTTTGTGTATGGTGTTGGGGATTGCACACAGGTCCTTCTCACTGAACTACAGCCCCAGCCATTTTTTATTTTTCATTTTCAGATAGGGTCATTAAGTTTCCCATTCTGTCTCAAACTTGAGCTCTCCTGCCTCAGCTTTCCCAGGTACATTAGGAGGTATAGCTCTTGTCTTCTGGGAATATATCTTTTGGGATTATGGGAAAATCGATGAAAACATGTATCCGCACAAAAATCTGCATATGTGATTGTATGGTACTCTTCAAAAAATCTTTATATGTGTTGCCAAAATCTGAGAGCAACCAATATGCTCCTAAGAAATGATTAAACAAACTGATTTATCCATACTATGGAGTACAATTCAGCAATAAAAATGAGTGAACTGAAAATCCATGCACCCTTTCTGGATCATTCTTCAGAACATTCTACTGAATGAAAAAAGCCAATATCAAAAGTTCACATGCTCTATAATTTTGCTTATATAACATTCTCAATTGGCAAAATTATAGAGATAGAAAATAGATTAGTGGCTGCTAGGGACCAAGGGTGGGGGAGGGGTAGGCATGATTATAAAGCACAAAGGAGATCTTTGTGGGGCTGGAGCGATTGTAATTCCTGATTGAGAAGTGGTTACATGAATCTGCACATTAGATAAAACACAAAACTGGCATACACGTTGTACCAATGTCAATTTTCTGGTCTTGATTTTTTGTTGTTATGATGTAAGAGGTAACCACAGGGCATAAACTGGGCAAGGGTACAGGGACCTCTCTGTACTATCTTTGCAACTTTCTGGAAATCTATAATTTGTTTGCATAAAAAGGCTTTTGTGGAGTATAGTTGGCAGCCGATAATGTACTCCCATGATCTCTGTCTCCTGCTTTCATTCCCTAGGTGACCCCTCCCCAGGAGTGTGGGCCCAGTTTAGTGACTCACTTGTAATGAGCAGAATTTGAACAGAAATGACACTGGGTTACAGGACCTGCAGTTTTCTTCTCGGTCCGCATCTTCATTTCTCCTGTTTCCCTCTGAGGGAGGCAGAGCACTGGACAGCAAAACTGGGTGATGTCTCCAGCCAAAATCTAAGAAGGACAACAGCTCAGAGAGTCCAGTTTTGAGGATCAAGCCCAGTTAATCCCAAGACGATGGCAGCCCCAGCAACACCACGTGAGCTGTCCCTGCCAGGACATTCAGAAGCTCTGTTTCCTAACACCCAGGAAGTAGACAATGCATATTGGTTGTTCTCAGCTACTGAAACACACAAACGAAACAAAGCAGCAATAAGAAAAGCTATGAAGTAGAAGCATGTGAGGTATACTTGGAGAAAATGGATAGGCCCATCCAATGGACGTTATCTTTCCAAGAAATCAGTGGGAAGTTAGATGTCATGTGTAATGTGATGACCAAGTCAGAGGACTTCTGTCCAAGTTACTTTCCTTGTGACTAGAACAAAATACCCTACACCTACCACATAATAGTTTATTTTGGCTGGCAGTTTCAGAGGGCACAGACCACACATGGCCAGCTGGTTGTAAGGGAGAAACTGTATGGTTTCTATATGGTTTCTGTAGCCCGTAGGAGGAAAGCTGCTCAGCTTAGGTGGCCAGAAGCAGAGAGAAAAAAGGAGCAGGGGAGGGAGACAGACCTTTCCAGGTCACACCCAGTGACCCACCTCTTCCCATCAGGCCTCGCCTGCTAAGAGCACATTCAGCTACGGGTGCCATGATCCGCTCGTCTCATGCCCCACCTGTGAGCACATGATGGTTTGGGGGCATACTGGATCTAAACCGTAACAGCTGCAAATTCAAACATGAGAAATCAGGACTCCACTGGAGAGCAGCAATGCTACTGCCTGTGAGGAGCAATGTGAGGAAAATGCTCTCTTTAAGAAACCAAGGTTTGAAGGGGACCTGGGCCAGATTGGAGTGGGGAAAAGCTTGGCTCCAGCAGTTCGCTGGGGAGGCTGCTTCCGTGGCCAAGGAGAGGTGAGAGGGCAGTGCTGAAAAAGGAGGAGACAGAACACAGACTTCCAGGGGCACACAACAGGTCCAGGTTGTAAAAGTTAATTGAGTTTGTGACATGAACACTATTATTATTGAGTTATTATTACTACTCTTGAAGTTATTAATAAAATGAGAGCGCTTCATGTACACTCACCTTGAAAGAAAACTTACAATTAATTTCTCACTTCCTGTGATGGTTATTCACATTGACTCAGCTGACATCCCGCATAAGGGCATAGCTTAGCAAAGCTGGCCTTCTGGAGAACCTGCATCTCTCTGGGGCTTTCTGGGTTTGGAGTGGCCCACTCTGCTCCTCAGCACCCTGCCTGTTTTACTGATGAATCAGGATGTTCAGTAGTAAGCAGCCTAAAGCCATATGGAATTGTTTCTCATCCGTACCTGGACTCTAACATCTTCAGGGTAGTTTTCTTGACTGCATAATAATTGAGTAGTCCTATCTTTTTAGGAGCTCTATGAGTGACAAAATTGCTACACCCAGCTTCTGGTGTGAACAGGCCCTCAAAAATGGTGCTATTTGGACTATTAATCTACACAAAGTGTGGGTCATGGTGTTACATTTTGTTTCCTAAGAAAAAAATTACATGGATGGTGAGGACGATGTGAGAACAAGTAGAGATACCGAAAAGAGTCTGATAAATGGGGACTGTGGTCTGTACCTGATTCAGCATAGATGAGTCTTCAGAGAGATTTCTGTCTGTCCTTCCTGGAGAATAGTTCATGCTGACTTGTTAGAAATTGATCATGGGGACCCTTGGAAGTTCTTAGAGTGCCACATATATATGTGTATCAAGGTTTCAATGTCACTCCCTGAAGTACAGTATGTCACATTAAATGACTAATGATTTCTGTCCCTGGAAGAAGATGAGAAATAAATCACTCAGTAATAAGATAGTTGGATAATAGGCCTATTGCATTTTTATTCTGGCTCTTCAAGCAAAAACTTGAAGGAGGGACTCCTATCATTTATTGTTTATAAATAAATGAAGAATTTGGCCCTGAAAGAGCCAACTATTTGTAAATCCCCCTTGATTTCATAGGGACTACAGGGGAAACTGAGCAAAACTCATCATCCTGTTGGCAGAGTCCTGTGCTCTGTTCCTTTGCTTAGTTTGGAATCAGAATGAATATTTAAAACTTTTTTTTATAGTACTGGGGAGTGAACCCAGTGTGCACTGAACTACATCCTTACCTGTTTTTATTTTTATTTTAAATTTGGAGGCAGTATCTTGTTATGTTGCTCTGGCTAACTTTGAATTTTTGATTCCTCCACCTTGACTTCCAGAATAGCTGGGATTACAGGTATGTACCACCATGCCTGGTGAGAATTTAAAATTTTTGATATTCTGTATATTGCATTGACTATTTGAGTATTCTCATATGTATGAACAGTTCCTCAGTAATGAGTAAATACGTCACATAATTAATAATGTAGCTTTTGTCAGATATTTATTGAGTGTTCTCTCGGTCTCTCTGTCTCTCTTTCTCTCTTAATTTTGCTAGATACTTAAGTTAAAATTTAAAACACTAATTAGACATGGTTCAGGCTTTGAGAACTATACAGTTTCCTGAAAGTCGAAGTATATATGTGGAGGCTATTATAAATAATATTAAATAATGAGGTGTGATTCAGTGTAGAAAGGAAAGAACACTTACTATGATGTTTCAGAGGCAGAAAGATGATATTTTGGGGTGGGAGCAAGGAAACTTTCACAGAAATGCATTGGATTTGAGCTTGCCAACGAGGCTGGGAAGAATCTGGACAGGAGGGAAGAAGTTAACTTTAGTGGCAGTGGGGGGGGGGCATGTGACACAGCAGGGTATGAGGATGAGTAGGGGAAGTGAACTTGTTGCTGTCAATAGAGTTTGGATGTCGGCCCATGGCTGTTAGATTTTATTTGTCCAGCCATGAGGAACTACAGCGCATGTTTGTACATCAACACGTTGGGTGAGGTATTCCAGGATGCTTGTGGCAGCGGGGATTGGTGAGCAGATGATGCCTGTCTTAGAATTCTCAGGCCACCATCACAAAGCACCACAACTGGTGGCTTTCACCGGAGTTCCGGAGACGGAAGGTCCAGTGTCAAGGTGTCAGTATCATTGGTGCCCAGGGAGTGTCTCCTTTGGGTTGAAGATGGCATCTTCGTGCTCCCTTGACCGTTCCTCTACAATTAGATAGGATGAGAGGGAAATCTCAGATACCTCTTCTTATGTGGGCACTAACGTGGCCCTTCAGGACTTCAGGGACTAAGGCTGAAGGTGAGGAAGCCAGTGGATCGCAGTCGTGATTACCTAAGGAGTGAGCCTGATTACCTAAGGAGTGAGAAGGCAGAGGCTATATCCATGGGCGTGAGCCCTCTCCCTGGCCTTTCTCCACTTCTTCAGTCATGTGTCCCTCAGGACCAGGCATGCAGGAAGCCACTTGGGGGTGTGTGCAGAGTGAGGGAAGGGGAGGGTGCTGTATGCCTCACGCTGCATGGAGAATGAGATGGAATGGAAATAGTTCAATATTTTACTTCTAAAGCTTTGCTTTAGAGCTTGGATATTTATGCCAAGAGGTGTCCAGAACTGCTGCACCATCACAAATGGAAACTTCCTTTCACAACTGAGATCAGAAAACTAGCTAGCCGGGAAAGGTAAGTCTTATTACTTTTACATCTCTTTTTAAAAGAAGGTAACTGTTAGCTTTGAGATCATTGCACTACCCTGGGAAGTTGCATGGAAATGCATAGGCGGCTGCTCCATCCAGCCTTCCTCACGTCTTGTATAAACATAGGACAGTGTGAACCAGGAAGTCAGCATTGTTTCTACCCCTGTAGTGTACTCAGCTTCCACTAGTTGTGTACACACTTGTGTTTGTGGTGCCACGCGTTGTCACTGTGTATCATTTTGTGCATTCCTCACTATAGTCTAGATACTTCAATGAATTATCACCACTGCCAGGTAGATCATACCAGCCCTATGCTTCCATCTCTGCCCATAACTCCTAGGAACCAGTAACTAGTTTTTCTTCTCTGTAATTCTTTTCTTTAACAAGTGTTATACAAGTGGACTCGTGCAGGATACTTTTGAGATCGGCTCCCCTGCCCAAACTCAGCATAATTTCCTTGGTGTACCGTCTATGTTTTTTATGTAGATCTATATATAGGCTTTTACATCTTTATGACTGAGTAATATTTCACTGTCCGCATGTGTTTATAGAACCTCTTATTCCTTGAAAGATATTCGGTATTTTTTGAATTTTGGGCTATTATAAATAAAGCTGCTAAGAATACTGGTGCAAAATTTTCTGTGTGAAGATTTTTTTTCCTATAATAAATACCCAAGCATGTTATCATAGACCATAGAGTTAACTCACATTTAAACTGAAAAAGAATTGAAGCTGGGTTTGGTGGCATCTGCCTGCAAACCCAGCACTTAGAAGACTAGGCAGGAGGATCACCATGAGTTCAAGGCCAGCTTGGGCTACATATTGAGTTCAAGCCCAGCCTGAACTACACAGTGAGACTTTGTCTTGAATGAATGAATGAATGAATGAATGGAACCGAAAAAATATTTTCCAGAGTGGCCATAGCATTTATCTTCCCAAAGCAATGCATGAATGATCCGATGTCTCTTACCCTTGCCACATTTGAGTCAGTATCACCAGTTTAGTTATTCTAATGGGTGAGCAGTGATAGCGCACGTGGTTTTAATGTGCATTTTTCTAGGAGTCAATGAATGATGACAGTCATGCGTGTGTGTGTGTGTGTGTGTGTGTGTGTGTGTGTGTGTGCGCGTGTGTGTGTGAACAGCCTCTTTGGTGAAACTCCTTTTCATGTCTCTTCATATATATTTCATTTAAGCTTTGAGAGTTCTTTAGACACACAGAGACACATTCCTTGTTGGGTACATGGTTTGTATCCCACCCGTAGCTTCTTTTCACCCTTTTTACTAGGGCCTTTTGTAGAGCAAAATTTGAAATTTCTCTGAGGTCCAATTTTTCCTCTTTTACCTTTGTGGCCATGCTCTTGGGGTTAAATTAGAGACGTGTTTGCTTTGTAGCACGTTCCTAAGTTTTTCCCTAAATGTGCATGTTTTTCAAGAGTTGGGCACATATGTGTGCGTACACTTCTGGTTCTTTATTTTTGTCTCACTGATACGCATCTGTGCTCTCATCAACCTTGGTTATCATAGCTATATGATAAGCCTACTAATCCCTCCTGCTTTATTTCACGTTTTTAAAACTGATTTGGCTCATCTTGCACATCTTTCTCTGTCCATATACATTTTTCTCTGTTTACATTAAAATACACCAAGGTTTTGACAGGAATTTCATCAGACATGTACATAAACTTAGAGAAAACTGGTATCTTTGCTGTGCTGCGCCTTCTAATCCATGTACACAATATAACTATCCTTTAGTTTACTTTATCAAGATTTTGTAATTTTTATCATAGACCCTGTATAGATATTATTAGATTTATAATGAAGTATTCACAAATCTTTGAAGAGGTTGTAATTGCAGTACATTTTAAAGTTTGGTTTCCACATTTTTTCAGCAGATGAAAGTGCAGTTCATTTTTTGTGTTAATTGTGCCACTCGAAATCTTATTGGACTCACTAGTTTTGTGAATTTTTTTTGTAGGTTTCTTATGATTTCTATATAAACAGTCATGTTGACTGTAAATAGTACTTTCTTTTTCTTTTTTTTTTCTTTCCTCATTTCTTTCCTCCTTTCTTTCTTTCTTTCCTTTCCCTACCTTCTTTCTATTGTACATCTTTTATTCCCTTGTGTTTCCTCATTGCCCTGGAGAGCACTTCCCGAGCTATGTTAAATAAGAGTAATAAGACATCCTCATGCTGCTCTTCATCTTGGCAGGAAAGACTTTTCCATTATTAAAGATGGTGTTAGACATAGTATTTTCTTTTTAAAAATTTTATTTAAGGATAAAAAAACCAGAAAGCATTCAAGTTATACAGAATTTCAAAAAAAATAAACAGTAGGAAATCACTAGTTAATAGATTACATATTGTCATCTTAGAAATTGTTGTTCAAGTTACAAAATTAAAAGCACATAAAGTGGACCTTCAAACAGTGAGACTACAAATAGTTCTGTTCAATGATCCAACAAAAACTCAGTAATATGGTTATCTATCTTATACGCTTAAATATACGTGCAGTTATAACCTTTAGAGCACTTTCTTTTCCTTTCTTTTGTACAATGACAATTATACATTTTGGCTTTTATTACTCCCACAGTTCTTATTACTTTTTTTTTTTTGAAGAGAATAAAACCAAATGTGACATCACAAAACAGATTCAGTCAAATCAAAAGGATGGACATAGTACATAATGTAAAATCAGAATACAGGGTGATCAACAGTGGTTACCATAATGCCTCCTGCTATCTTAAAAAGAATTGCCTATATCATCAGTTATAATAAAATTTATCAAAACAGTAAAGAATAAAACCAAAACATTGGAGACATTACAGGACTTCAAAAGAAGATAATAGTCAAACCAGAATGGGCATCATAGTGAATCTTATTGTCTTCACAGTTGTTGCCTATACTCTCAAACTTGGTACTATCAAGTAAAACAGAACAGAGGAAAATCAGTCAAAACAAGATAGTGGGAGTAATACAGGACTTCAAATCAAGTTAATAGGAAATCAAAGTGGGTTACTATAATATATCCTGCTATTTTTTATTTTTCCTTTAATTAAAAAAATAATAAAAAAATAAATAATAAAAAAGGAGATTAAGATAAAAGAGGACATAACAACAAAACAGCACAGGTCAGAACATAATCATTTAGTGTTTCACCACAAGACATCCCAACATAACAGTAGTTACCACAGTGTCTCTTTCCTTGAAATCTTTGAGTATAACTTTGTATAGTGTAGCATCAAACATATCAAGACAATGTAGAACCATTCAAGAGAATGACAGTATTACAGGGTATTTAGAACCAACTAACAGAAAATGAACAATGTTTTTGTATTATCTCCTTGTTTATAGAAGTTTTTGTTTATATTATCACATATAATAAAATCCAATAAGATACAACCTGTTAAGACTGATGGAGACAGAAGAACAAAAGCTTGATGGGACTTCAAAACAAGATGATATTAAATCAACACTATCTATTATAATGTCTTGTTTTCTCCAAAATAGCTGTTCATACCATCCAACCTTCTCTGCCTCATGTCTGTTGAACTCTTTTTCTGTCATTAGTTGTCAGTTTGTCTTCTTCATTTCACTTTCTGCTCCATTCATTGTGGGCTCTCTGCCACTGTTTCTGGAATCTTGGTATTTTTCTCTTTTAGAATGTCCTTCAGTATTCTCTGTAGAATTGAATTGGTGGTTGCAAATTTCCCTAGTTCCTCTTTATCCTGGAAGCACCTTGTTTCTCCATTAATTTCTAGGGACAGTTGTGCAGGATATATCAATCTTGGGTGGAGGTGATTGTCTTTCAAAGCTTGAATTATTTTGCCCCATGTTCTTCGTGATTTGATGGTTTGTGCCGAGAAGTCTGCTGTAATTCTGACGGGTGTTCCCTTGTAAGTGATCTGTTTCTCGTCTCTGACAGCTTTTAATATTCTGTTCTTACATTGGATTTCTGGAATTTTGATTATTATATGCCTGGGTATAGTTCTGTTTGGGCTGTAGGTGGCTGGAGTCCTGTATGCCTCATAGATCTGAGGATCTTTACTTTTTCCCATATTAGGGAAGTTCTCCTTGATTATTTTTGTGAATAGCCTTTGCAGTTCATTTGTTTTTATCCCTGCTTCTTCCTTTACATTCTTAATTCTTAAGTTATAGATCCTCTTATCATCTTTTAGCCTTTGTATTGTTACTGCTTGTTTCCTTGTTATTTTAAAGATGTTTTTCCTTTCATGCTCCCACATTACAAATCTGTCCTCCAGTTCAGATAATCTATCCTTAGTTTCTTTCAAGCTGTTATGCCAGCTTTCAATAGAGTTTTTAATTTCCTGGTAATCTCTTTGAACCTGCTTCATGTATTCTACGTTTTCTCTATTTTCTCCATCAAACAATTCTCCCCTTTTTTTCTGTTCTTCCATTCCACCATCTGTTTTTCTTGGGCGGTGCTTAGCATTTCTTTAACTATTCTACTTATATCTTGCTTTACTTCACTTGTAGTGAAGTTAAATACTTCACTTTTGAACTTGTCTATGAGGCTCCGGAGATATCGCTTTATGTCTAGTGGTACCGTGCCTGATATTGCATGTTTTCTGTCCTCATTTTCCTTTGCATTTACCTTTTCTGGATCAGTGTTCTCAGGATTGGGGACTGAGGACCCTTTCTTGTTGCTCCCTCTTCCCATACTTTTTGTTCCTTCCATACAAGCATATATAGGAGGCCCAGTTTCTTTCTTTGTTGGTTACAGTTTGTTTGAATTGTGCTGGCTATGTGTTCCCCCTGCTTAGGACTCCCCACACCACACTATTCCTGGAATCTAAGCTGCCTATCTCAGACAGCCTCTGTAGCTGCTGTTATCTATCCGCCATGTTCTCTGGGAAGTCCCTAGACATAGTATTTTCATGGATGTTCTTCATGAAGTGGAGGGGATTCCCCTTATTAATAATTTGCTAGGTTTTAAAAATTATGAATTTATATTGAATTTCATAATTCTCCATAGATTGGTATAGGCATCTAATATTTTTCTTAGATTGGATTATATTAATTGATTTTTGATTGTTGAAGCTGTCTTCAACTTTTACAATAAACCTCACTTGATTATTGTATGTATTTTCATATATATGTATATATATCACTGAATTTTTCTAATAGTGTATTAAGAGTTTTTACATCTGTGGTTATGAATGATATTCATCAATGGTTTTATTTCTTGTACTCTGGTCTTAGCATCAGCAAAATACTATTTTTATGAGTTGAGAGATATATATCTCTTCTATTTCTTCAGGAAGATATTATGCACACTGATACTAATTCTTCTTTGAAAATTTGATATAACTTTCCAAGGAAATCATGTATTAAGAGATGTCTTTCTTGAAGTTTTAGAATTATGAATTCACATCTCTTCCCTGAGTATACAATGATTTATTCCGTAATGGGTGAATTGTAACAGTTTGTACTTTTAAAGACTATGGTACATTTCATCTAAGTTTTTAGATTTTAATGTCTAGCATTGCTAATAGTAAGATTTCAGAAAAGATTCTTCTTTTATTTTTTGGGAGAGTTTGTGTGAAATTGTTGCTAAGCTTTCTTAATGATCTCAGCCTGGAGATTATTCTTTTGAGAATTTAAAAAAATTGTATGTTCAGCTTAATAGTTGTAGAACTATTTAAGTTATTTGGTTTAACTTCACTGAGTTTTGGTGGTTTGAATTCTCCAGAAATTGGTAATTTTCTTCTGAATTGTTTGTAGATATAAAGTTGGAAACAATATTCCTTTGTTATTCTGAAGAATCTTTTGTAAGTTCTGATTTTTCTAGATTTTAAGAATTTGTCTTTTCAAAAAAAAAAACATTGTCAGCTTGTTTAAAGATTTATTAATTTTACTGATTTCCCCAGGGAACCAACTTTTTTTTAAAAAATCATTTTTTGCATTTTCAATTTCATTGATCTTTGTTTTTGTTATTTCCTTTTGATTGCTTTTGGTTTATTTTGCTTTTTTGTGTGTTTCATGAGATCAAAACTTAGATTTTTAAATTTGAAATCTGCTCTTTTTCTATTAGAACCATAGAGCACTGTACATTTCCCTCTTAGCACCACATCTGTTTTATTTTCATTTTCACTTAGTTGCAGTTGTTTCTAAAAAAAAATTCCTATGCACTCTTTCTTTGACTCATCCATTGTTTAAATATGTCTTATTTAACTTCAAAGTGTTTGCAAAAAATTTATCTTTCTTTCATTTGTTTCTCGTGTGATTACGTTGTTGCCGGAGAATGTACTGTATGATTCAATTGTTTTAAACTTGCTAAGGTTTGTTTTATGACCCAGCACTCTTAATGGTTATTGAATGCACATTTTGCTGTCATTAACTATGCGCTGGAAGGCACAGTTGGGTCCTGTTGGCTGATGAGGTTGTGGGGTCCTTTAGCTCCTCTTAGCTTCTGTCCAGTGGTTCTATTGATTGCTGAGAGTGGGCTATTGAGGTCCTCAACTGCAATTTACTTCTTTTCAAGTCCATTAGTTTAAGCTGTGATATTTGATGCCTGAAGCATTAGAATTGCTATGGTAGATATGCTTGCCGTCAAATATCCCTCTTTGACAAAATATCTCCCTTTTTACCCTTTTAATTTTCCTTTACCTGAAATCCACTTTATGTGATATGAATGTTCCCAATTCTTGCTTTTTAAAAATTAATGGCATAACTTTTAACATTCTTTTACTCTAAACTTGCATATATTATGTTGCAAATGAATTTAGAGAATGTGTCTTTTTTTTTATTCCTATGTCAACCTGTGTGTTTTTATTGGTGTATTTAGGCCATTTATATTTAAAGGAACTTTTGCTATGATAGGATTTTGATCAGGCTTTATATTATTTCTTTCCTATTTTTTTCTCATTTCTCTATTTTTACTCCTTGATTTTCTGTCACTTAAAGAATTTTTTGGTTCCACTTTAGTTTCTTTATAACTTAGCTTCTTTGAATATTTCATTTTGTGTACTTTCCATTCTTGTTTTATGTATGTACTATACATACCCATAATGTATCACACAGTCTTACTGGTTTTGATATTTTATCACTTTGAATAATCTGCAGAACTTATTTCCATTTCAGTCCTATTTCCTTCCTTAGTTTTAAAATATTAATTATCTTAAGTATTTCCTTCATACACATTAACATCACTTCAAATATAATTATAGATTTTACTTCAACCATAAAATGTGATTAAAGTAACACATTAAAGGATAATTTATCATATTTGCTTCCATTTTTATTTTTGCTTTGTTCTTTTTCTTTCTTAAAATTTTCAGGCTTCTGTTTTCATTGTCTTTCTGCTTGAGTACTTTCATTTAGCCAACATTTAAAGCAAGTGTGCTAGTAATGAGTTAGAGGATTTCTTTTTTCCCTCTTTATTTCTCAAGGATAGTTTACCTAGGTGTTGAATTCACAGTTCTTTACTGTCAGCACTTGAACGTTATTGTATCATTTTTCTGTAGGCTCTGACTTCAAATGAGAAATCTGCTGTTATGAACAGATTGGAACGTGTCAAGTCTCTGTGACTGCTTTTAAGATTCTTCCACTTTGACTTTCATAAATTCAATGTGATGTGTCTTTCCAGAGTTTTTGAGTTTATTGTATTTAGGATTTTCTCAGCTTCTTCAATCTGTAAGTTTACATATTTTTTCAAATTCGGCAAGTTTTTAGCCCCACAGTCAAAAGGACAAAAGTCCTCTCCTTTGAGACTCTGAAAATATGAATGTTAGATTTTTTGTTATCTTAAAAATTCCTACTACTCTGTTCATTTTTAAAGTTTCACTTTTCCCTACTACGCTGTTCATTTTTAAAGTTTCACAGATTAAGTCTATTGATTTGCTTTCAAGTTTGCTGAACATCTTGTCATTTATCATTGCTGCTCTACGATTGAGTTCATAAATTAGTTTTAAAATTTCTGTTGTTGTATTAAGTTACACAATCTCCATTTGATTCTTTTTAAAAAAGCATTTCTTTCCTGAGATTTTGGTGTCTATATTTGTTTCAGGAGAAGTCATAATTGAATGTTGAAGCATTTTTTATAATGATTGGGTAAATATCCTTTACCAATGATACCAGTTTCTGATTCTTTTCCCCATTTGTGCTAGCAAATTGTCTTTATGTACTAAAGTGAAGGTTCTATTGGTTCTTGATATGACATTTTAAAAATTATGTTAGGAGATGCTCATTCCATTTAAGTCTTCTGTTGCAGCAACAAGTCACCTTGTGTGAACTTAGTGTTTAATTTTGCTCTACTTTTGTTGGCTCTAGTTTCATATTGTTGAGTTTTCAGAACAGTTGCAATGCCTTTTTGATTGAACTCATCTTTCCAGTCCTTCTGGGGCCTCTTTCAATTTTTCCTCGCAGTGCCTGGAGGGACAAAAGGCACTTCTCTGGGCTGCCTGTGTTGCTGGCCCATTTCTGTGTCTGGGGAACAGAAGCTCAGAAGCTGCTGTAGTGGGGTCTCCATGTACCTGTGTGGAGGGCAGGCAACAGAGGATGTGCCCCACACTGACCCTGCAGGGGCATCTACCTGATTGCTGGCTTCCTGGTTATACAGTAGAAGTTGGGGCTTCTACCAGAATTCTGTAGGACTTCTTCCTTCTTGGTCACTTGGCTAGAGAGAACAGATTGGGAGAAATTCTTTGTTTGTTTTGTCTGTATCTGTTGACTGTTCGGAGTTGCAGACTTGTCTGGTCCTTTTGGAAATGCAGGGAACCCCATTATCTTCCAAGTCTTGAAATCCCTTCCTTTGAAGTCTACTGTCTTTCCAGGTTTTGGAGTTCCTTTTATCACTATCTGATAAATAATAATAATAATTTTAAAATAATAAAATAATAATTGTTAAAAATAATAATAATTTTCAGGATCATTTAGTTGCATTTAAAGGAAATTAGCAAGGAAAAGTGGATCTGTGCCATCTTGTTCCAGATGTGGAATGCATAATTGGATTTTGAATGACAAAATATTACTTCACACTCGCAATGAAGTGTAAGAATTGCTCTGACTGTAGTGTGACACCAAAAAATACAGGTCCACTGTGTATTTGTATATAAACAGAAATCCCACTTCTTGTTTTAAAATTTAACAACACAGCTGGGGATTTAGCTCAGCGGCATAAGAGCCTGCCTTGCAAGCAGGCATGCATGAGTTCGATCCCTGATACCGATAAAAAGGAAAAAGACAAAAAAATAACAACACAAAAAAATATATAAGCCATCCTGACATTATTTGTGATTTAAAAATATTAGTCATTTCCGCAAGGAAATGACTGCCTACTTGTAAGTATTGTATATAAGTGTTCGCTTTGTCATTTTAGATTGAATTTATTAAGAAACTTGATCAAATCTGCAGCAAAAGTTGATTTCCAAGGCCATTTACCATTTAATAATAGGGTCAAGGGTGGGTCTTCCACAAAGCTCATTCTTAGATTTGACTGTATAAGAGCAGGTTAGGGTACCTATTTCTGCTCTACAACAGCTTTGGCCAATGTTGTGCTGGTGATTATGTTACAGGTAACTGAGTTAGATAGAAATATTATAGGCAGTCAGACAGGGCTGGTCTCTCAAAGAAACCAGTGCAGAAGACCAGATACCTTGTAACTGTGGGGGAGACAGACACCTCCCTATGGGCCAGACCTCAAGATGAAAGCTAAAACAAATACACCTACATACTTCCTAGGGATAAACATCAGGGATTGATATTCTAAATAGATCTCTATCATCAGAGGAAAGCAGGAGTCACTAATCCAACCCCCTACAGGCAAAGGCCCTGTGCTCTAGTCATGCCTGCTTTCTTTTTTTTTTTTATACTAAACATTTTATTTAATATATTATCCAACCACTTCTAGAACAGGCTTTATGGCAAGATACGGAAAGTTAGAACAGTAATTCTACAACAGGAAATAGTCTTCAAAATCCTAGATCTCTATCTTGCCAAATCACCTATTAAGTTCAGTGGTCCAGATTGTTAAACAGCAGCCCTGCCCTAGTATTGTTCAGTGCATGGACTAAACAGAGACCAAATAAACATAGGCATTGCCAAGCCCCAGGAATTGTACAATATTTCTGTCCCCAAAGCAGACAGTTGTCACTGTTCATCTTTGCTGTACTCTCGAAACTCCTTGGACAAGCCAAAGGCTGGATGTTGACAAATTTCCCAGACTCTGGTTCCAGACTCTGGAAAGCTAAGTATCTGGCTTCTGATCTCAGGGGTTCAGTATCTTCCATCTGGAGAAGACTCTTCCAGAGTTTTGCTCACAGCAACAATCTTAGCACCTCTAGGTGGCATTCAGTGGTGCTTCCAATATGCCCCTTCGGCTACAACATGTCTTTTTCATGCCATCTGTCCTCATGAAAAGTAGGTGTTTACACTAGTCCAAGAGTCCCCATGTCCTTCAGTATTCAAGAAGAGAAGAAATTGAAGGCACTTGTCATTCATGCTGGCCAGCTGCTATAAAGTACATCAGGAACTCAATGCTAAATAAAAACTTTTGTATGAAGAGCATCAGATGGAAATCAGGCTAGGATCAAGGCTGAGACACTCACCTCTGAATTTCAGCCACAAGATGTTCCTGTTTAATGACCTCCTCCTCTCTGGTGGCCACTGACCAGAGCTTGATGACCCCTTCCTGCTGTTCTTGCTCACCAATAATAACCACCAGGGGAATGCCTGTGTTCTCACAGTAATGCAGTTGGGTTAATAATTTGGGGTTATTCTTGTATAGCATCTCTGCCTTGATCCCAGCATCCCAAAGCTCTGCAATTAGCTTTAACTGTTCTTGGAGAAAGTTCTTTTGGAGTGTGGCCACAAATACCTGGGTCTCTGTGGTATGCACTTTCTCACCAAAAGCCTTCATCCTCTGTTCCACAATGTGGAAGATTCGCTCTACTCCAATGCTCAGGCCTACACATGGCACCTTATGGCCCTTAGGGTTAAACATGGCCAGCCACCAGCTCATCATAGCGCCCACCAGCAGCCACACTGCCCACATGCAGGGGTTCTTCTCCAGCAGCTGGAGGTTATAGCAAAACTGCTTCATAGATTACTCCCATATAGTAGTCCAGGCCTTGAGCAAGACTCAGGTCAAAGGAAATCTTCTCAGTGATTCTAAATAAAGTCAAGTATTCAAAAAGAAGCTTCAGGGGCTTTAACCCCTCCAAGGCCTGCTCGCTTTGGGATAGTCTGGGATCCTGGAGCATCTGCTCTACCAGAGATATACCACCATGATGTTGGACATAGTCCCCAATTCGATCAGCCACCTCAGGAGCCAGGCCTTTCTTTGCCACCATTTCATGTCTCACATCTTTCCAAGATATCTTGTCTAGTTTGTCCATTGAAGCGCAGATAGTATGGAACTTGCTTTCAGGAACACCACAGACAGCAAAGATCCTATCTATAATCCGACGGTCATTGACCTTAATGAGAAAGTCTCCCAGCTGCAACCCACTGAAGATTTCACACATGATCTTCAAATATTCTGCATCAGGGATCAGAGGGTCAAACTGACCAGCAATATCAAAATCACACTGGTAGAACTCCCTATAGCGGCCTTGGACGATAGTTGGACTCTCCCTTCGCCACACCTTTCCAACTTGGTAGCGTTTCATCTTCTTCAGTTTATTCATAGCCAGATAACGAGCAAAAGGGACAGTAAGGTCATAATGAAGGGACAACAGCTCTCCACCTTGATCCTCCAGGTCATAGATGAGCCCAGACTGCTCATTATATTTCTCAGTGAGCGTTTCTTTTAGCTCAAATGCTGGTGTATCCAATCCCTGTGCTCCATGACGTTAAAGCAACTGATAACCATATCAAAAATTTTCTCCCTCACAACCATCTGTTGGGGACTCAGATCCCTGGTGCCCTTTGGGGTCTTGATGATAAAATTTGGTTTCTCTTGATGTGGTTTCAGTTGGGATGTTAACATTACCTCTGCAACAAAATGCTTGGTTAGGTGCCAGCACATAGCGGGTGCTCATTAAAACCAACTGCCATAATTGTCCATATCTTCAGACCCAGGGCTCCTTCCCCAAAAGCCCTGAGCTATCTCCGTCATGCCTGCTTTCTATGTGACTTGCTTCCCCATTTGTCCCCGATTTAATCAACTTTACCTGAGCAATTAATCTTATCTAAATCACCTCAAGCCCATCTTGCAAGTTCCCAAGTTTTCCCCATCTTGCACCTGCCTCGCCTTGTGGTTTAGCTCTACTTTTGTCCCTAGAAAAGATGAAGTCTTTGACAACCCACCGGGACCCCTTCTGTCTCCTCAGACAGAAGGTTTCCTTCTCTCAATAAACCTGTTCTGCTCTGTTGTTCCTAAAATTCATTCTTCCAGCTTTAGAGAACATGAACTTGTACCAGACATCCAGTAGGTTGGGAGTTTCTTACCCTAATGGTTAGATCTCTGGGGAACTGAAGCCCGGTTGCTGAGTTTACGGTTTCTGTGATGTAGACTCACACTACAGCTGATTTCAAGTGAGGTGGTGTGAAAAGATGCGCAGAGTTGTTCTCTTAGCTGGCATGAGCAATCTCTAGCACACGTTCATTCAAGAGACTTTAGGGACCCTTTAAGAAAACTGTAGTATCGCTACCACACACGTTGAATAGCTGCTGTGGGCATCAAACTTCTGACAATTGTACACCTAACATTCTCCCACCTTTAAAAAACACACCTACGGAAACATTGCTTTCTGCACGATTTCATTTTAATGGAACAGAACATGGGAAAGAAATAAATCAGATTTTTCCTTTTCTTCACTGGACTGAAAAACTGGTTTCATTAACTGCACTGTTTTCTTTATAAGTGAATATTTACTTTTCGATTGATGAGCCCTGCACACCTTGTAGTAGTTAATATCATCTTTTAAATGATATTTCTTTGTTATTTACAAGGCATTAGCCTGGGTTTAGGTTTCAAAAAAAAAGGCAATTTTTGTTTCAGATAGCTTTTGAAAGAGCATCTGTTAATATATCAAAGCAGTAAAGAAACCCACTCTTTAAGGTTTGAGATACTGAGTCAGCTACTTTCGTCACTGCTGAGAACAGATGCACGCCCCCTCCATCAGTAGGGTCTTGCCTTCTTGGATCATGTGGTGATGACTACCATCTTCACATGTTTCCAATTTCCTGAATTTCTGCCCTATGTACTCCTGCAGCCCATTTTCTGCACTCTACTATACTAATGGTAGCTTAGTACTTTGTATGTGTTCTATGGACTTCCACGTCTCTCTACTCAGACCTGCACCCTGGAAGATGGAACTCTACCAGGACCTACCCTTTCCTGCCAATGCAAACTAATTTCACTTGTGTCTCGTGGTATGGAAACTCCCATGATAAAGAACGAGTCCAGATTAGGAATCTAACACAGCTATTATACCTCCAAGGTAACTGTACTATTAATCCAGAACTTTAGCTGGGCAGGGAGGCACACAGCTGTAATTCTGCCTCTCTACAAGGCTGCAGGAAGAGGATGGCAAGCTTGGGTCCAACACAAGTAATGTACTGTCTTGGTGAGACCTTTACTCAAATTTTAAAAATTCAGAAATAATCCAGGTGTGATGGTTTATGTCTGTAATCCCAGCCCTCTGGAAAGCTGAGACAGGAAGACTGCAAGTTCCAGCCCAACATGGGTGAATTAGCAAACTTTATCATGATGGAATTTATATAAAACATGAAACTATATAAACACACAGGCAGTGACAGTTTTACTGACAATTATAAAAACACTTTTCATCATTTTGTTTGGTGTAAAATGCGTTGTAGTTTTCCTGTTGGACTTCTTTATTTAGTTCTTTTAGAAATTAACTCAGTAAACATTCTAAAAAGTTTTTAAATAAGAAAATAAGAAAAAGACAGAGCATTTTGATTTTAGTGAATGTTAGAAGGGCCGGATCTAAGAAAACTGGTAGCACTGTCTTTCAGCCTGGATTTTCACAGCAGCTGTTGACTTCTGTTATTCCCAAGGCTGACCAGAAACTTTATGCCAGCCAGGTAAAGAGATGCAATGCTCCCTGTCACCTTCATTATAAACTGTCCACTCTATGAGCCAAGACAGAGCACAGTCCCAGGAATGAGGAGGTTGCATTTCATCCCATGGCCTGTCATTGACCCAGGAGTCTACTGAACTTTCTATACTAGCTTTTTATCTTGTGAGATGGGACAGAATTCCATTTGTGGGAGAGGATTTGAAAGCCCTTTGCCACAGCCTTTTGTTCGCAACCTGGCACTGGGTTAAGGAATTATCTGCAGGGTCAGTACAGGGAGTACAATGGATGTGGCAGGACAAGATCAGGACCCCCAAGTAGGTGATCATCTTTGAGATGTTGAATTCCTACCCCATCCTGAGGTACACTCCCCCTTGGTGCTCCATCACTGATGTTCATAATTTGAGAGTTTTTCCTTCTCCTTAAAGGTATGTTGCTTGTGGAATGCAATCTTCCCAGAAGGACATACCATTGTTTTTCAGGATGATCAGTGATTGAGTTTTAAATAACATTTTAGTTCATTACATTCTTTTCTGGAGACTAAGGCCAAAAGGAAGGGAGGAGGGCCCAACAGAGAGGGAGAGGTGCAAGAGTTAGGTGGCAACACAGACCTGTCTTATAATAGACAAAGATCATTCATGTTGTTGCTTCTGGTCAATCCTTAGTGGAGCAAAAACACATTAACTATTTCAGTAAGAGCTGTATCAAAGGGATAATGAATGTGAGCATTCACAGGGGGAAGTTAGTAACATATCTACCTAGATGACCCTTAGTTTCAAAGAATGTGAATTTTACTCTGACTTTGGATAACCACAACCTTCTTTGCTAGCATTTACCATACTAAAATGTCAAATATCAGGAAGGCAGAATGGAATTTTACTGGAAAAAGAGAAATTTGCTTTTTAAGAGATGTCCAATCATGAGTATCTCCAAAACCCACTATAGTTTTCTTCACATAAGTGTATACAGTGATTTCTTTTTCAGAACATTGTTTCTGAGCCATTTCAGGATTCTGACTTCTCAAAGGAAAGTTGAAGCATGTTTATAGGACTGTGCATGAAGAAGCTAACATTTATCAGTACCTGCTTAAAGTGGGAGCTTTGCCTGAGTTCTCATTTAATCCTAGCTATGGTTTTGGCTGCCACAACAGAACACCAGGACTGGGTTCTTTAAACAACAGAAACTTATTTCTCGGAGTTCTATAGGGTGAGAAAGCCCACCAAGATCAGGAAGGATGCCAGCAGCTTTGTTGTCTTCTTGGCTTAAAGATGGAAGTGTCTAGCTGTATCCTCATTTGGTAGAGAAAGTGGGAGATTTGGGGTCTCTTCTAATGCCACCATCCCAGTTACTTTTCTCATTGCTAAGACAAAATACCTGATACCCAAATTATAGGAGGAAAAGTTTATTTCAGCTCACAGTTTGTAGAGGTGTAAGTTCGTGGTTGACTAGTTTCAAGGCAGAGAGACATGGAAGAGAAGCATTGGAGAAGAAAAATAACTCATGGAAAATCAGGCAGGAGGTATCAAAGGAGCAAGCAGCAGCAGCAGCAGCAAGTCTCCTTCTTCTTTTTATCCCATCCAAGCTATGCCACCCACACCCAGGTTGGCCCTTTCCATTATCTACACCTAGATCTATGCTAAACCAATTTAGTTGCCACATACCCTAATCCAGCATCACACACCCATGATGTATTCACCTCCCCAAAACCCCCCTATGAGTTCATGAGGCTTTGGGGGGACATCTAGATACAAACTATAACATTCTACTCCTGACTGCTGATAAGAGGCTCATATGTAGCTCTTTGTGCAGAAGGCATGTAGTCTATCTCTAAGAGGTGCCAAAGTCCTAATAGTTTCAGTATTGCTGAACAGTTCAAGTCCAAAGTCTCCTCTGAGATTTAAGGCAAATTTTTAACTCTAAGTCCCTCTACAAATGAAAAGAAAGTTAAACACTTCCAACATACAATGGTACAGCATTACCTTTCCAAAAGTTATAAACAAGGAGATAGAAACTAAAGCAAGTCCAATATTTAGCAGGGTAAACATTAAATCCCCTAGTTCCATATCTTGCATCTGGTGCAATCTGTAAACTCTGAAGTGCTTAGGTGGCTCTGCCCCTATGGCACTCCTGATTGTTGTAGCTCTAATGGCTTTTCCCTTGGTCTGGCTTTGATCAGTCCTTGTCAGTTTCCTTAGATGGCCCATGTTCCTGGTTTCTCCACCCTTCTGGGGTCTTCACTGCACCTTTGGCTTCACCTTTACAGCTTCTCACATTGCCTTCTCAGAGGCATACTGCTTGGCCTCCCAGGTTTTCTTTTGTAACCTGGGTGGAAGTCTTCCTGAGCCCACAGCTCTTGCATTCTGTGTGCACCTAACACCAGTGCCACATGGATGATGACAAGGTCTGACACCGGCTGGAGCTGTAGCAATGCTTTTTTCTCTCTTGGCTGTAAGGATCAAGTGTCTGGATTAATGAACACTATGAAGAGCAGGAGAGGTAAACTTTTTCTTCTTGGAGCCTCCTTTATCGGGGCATTCATTCAAGTATAAGGACAAAAGTCTTGTATTTTAATCACTTCTCCAAAGGCCTTACTTCTTAATACCACCACTATGGGGATTAAGTGCAACATTAAACATTACTTTGCAATAATGTTGCATAACATTGCAACATTACTTTTACAAGGACATGTGCTCAAATCTAACCAACTATGGTCACCCCTAAATTCATGTCCTTTTCATATGTAAGCTATACTCATTCCATTCTGATAACATCATACAACTTTAATTTGTGCTGTGACTTGTACCTAGATGTTCTCTCAAAGCCTCATGCAGTCATAGGTGGGGCTTTTTCAGGGGTGGCTGGATATAGAATGTGTGATGCTGGGACTGACTCATGATACAATGCTAGGCTCAATCCTAGGCTCACACTAGGATTAAGTATGGGAGTGCTACCTGCTCTAAATAACCTTCATAAAATTTAAGGAGGAGAAAGAACTGTGGTTGTCTTTCGTTGCTTTTTCTACTTGTTGTCCACCATGAACTATTTCTCCTTTCCATTGCCACCCTGCCTTGTGTCCAGCTGACTTTGAATTGAAACCTCTACAAATTGTGAGCTAAATAAACCTTTCTTCCCTTAATCATGGGTGTGGTGTATTTTGTCTCAGCAACAAGAGAAAAATTGCTATGCCAATTTGTTTTAGCATCAACATCAGTCTTATCTAAATGCCATCTAAGACAGAAACAGTGAGACATAAGGTCCACTTCATTTGAATACAAATTCCCCTCCAGGTATGAGCTCATGAAGTCAAACAAGATATGTGCTTCCTCTGTACTATGGTGGGACAGGCATAGAATAGGTGCTACTATTTCCAAAGGGAGAAATAGGAAGAGAGGAGCAACAGGTCCCAAGCAAATCCAAACAAAACTAGGAAAATGACTTTTTAAGGTTTTAGAATAACCTGTGACTCTATTTCTTGTGTTCTGCACACTGGGGAAGCCCACCCAGCAGCTTTCACGGAGAGAAGTCTGCAATCCTTTCCCTGACTGCGACTGTACTCTGGTGCCTCTATAGCTCTGAGGCTTCAGAGCCACTGCCACTCTTGTGGTGTTGCTGTGTCAGGGGCTTTGTGTGCTGGGCTCTGAGGCTTTCTGTGGCTAAGATCCAAAGTCTGATGGGTATAGCTGTGCCTCTGCAGACCAGGTACTCTGTGTGCTGCAGAGCTGGTAACACATGAAGGCTGTCAAGGTTCGCAGTCTGTACTTTCCAGAGTACAGCCAGAGCCACACTTAAGACAGCTGAGGAGCTGTGAGCCAGAATTCACGTAATAGGTAAGCTTCATTGTCAGCTTGATTGACTTGGGAGCTACTTAGGGCATTAGTAAAGCCCTGGATGTGTCTGGGTGGGTTCTGGAGGCATCACTTGGCATTGTTCCTTTTATGTCCTGGATGCCACCAACTAAGCAACTTTGTTCACCATACCTTTTGCCATAACGCTCCTGCCTTGGAATCAGGTAACCAGAATCTCCTGAAGCCATGAGCCAAATTAAACCTCTCTTCCTGTAAACTGTGGGTATGACTCAGTCACGGAAAACTAGCTACCAGTGTGACAGAAGAGACTTGAGGTGGCCTTGGGCAGAAAGCCCTGAGGGCCCTGGACCCTTCCCTCAAAACCTTTCTGTCCCCAGTATCCCAGCAAGTGCTGGCCCTGTGATAGAGGTACAGTCTGGAAGATCTCTGACATGCCTTGGGGGATTGTATCCATCTTCTTGATGAATAGAGCCTGGTTTTCCTCCTTCCATGCCAAAGCGTCCTTGGCTACACCCTTGGTTCTCTTTCTAACACACATTTAAATCACAGTAACTGCTGTTGTGGGCTGGGGATGAAGCTCAGTGGTAGGAAGCTTGCCTGACATGCACATAGGCTCTCAATTCTGATCCTCAGCACCACAAAAATAAGAAAAACAAAGAAAAAATGCTACTGATGTGGAATTTCCTAAGAAGAAAGCATATGATTTCTTTAGCATTGATCTTCACATGGTTGTTTTGAAAAACTTACTGAATCCTCCCATGAATTCTGTAAGATGATTACAAATCTCCATTTTACTGAAAGCTAATAAGAAACTGCCACAGGTGAATTCTTTGGGCAAAATTATAAGAACTATGATGGAGCTAGGGTTCCAACTCAGGACACCACCTAACGCACCCTTACCTGTGCTGAGGTGTCAGAGCAGGATGATTAGAAGGATTCGACCTTCACTTTCAGTCATTCATTTCCCACTCCCTCCTTGAGTAGAGTAGTTTGCAAGCACATAAAGTGTGTGGCATTCTGGTACTGGAGATGAGTGTTGTAGTTAGGGGTTGTGCGGAGAACAATTAGAATCAGGACATGGAGTTTATAATATTACTCTATGATGGTCACCCAGAGTTAACATAAGAAAGTGCAGGAAATCTGTCTGCAACACCAAAGACATAGAATATTTATCCAAGGACCTGAATCCCATCACAGTGTCCCACATGAGTCCAGATGAAGACTCAGAGCTCATGACAATGCCTCCTACGAGGACTCACACCAGTCTCTTTTACGGATCCGTGTTGGGAAGGCCAAGAGGTCAATGGTGGAAGCCAGGAAGTCTATGCCAGCAGGGTGAAGGAGCTGTGCTGGTAGGTTGAGGGTTCTACTCTGGAGCTGAGAAGTCACACTCACAACAAAGACCAAGGCTGTCCTGAAAAACGCCACAGCCATCCTCAGTGACACGGAGGCCCCGAGCTCCTCCAATGACAAGCACAGTCCAGTACTTGCCAGGAAGCCAGTGTGATGAGTTCATCCTGGAGACCAAGCAGCACATGTGTTCCCCTCTGGAGCCAGGAAGCAATGCTCGATGTGAGGACCAGAGCTTCCCCAGGAGAACCAGTGGCTCAAACAGCAACTCGTAGGAGAATCCACAGTGCCTCGATGCCTCAGCATAATAATGCATTAATGCTTTCCTTCTCCACCCCTCTATTTATGCTGGCAATTTTCCTCAGGTGGAGCATTTATGCTCAGTGCCATGCTGATGTAATCTAGCTGGCATTGTTGACCACCAGTTCATAATCCATAACAATGAGGACGTGAAAATACAGCTATATCCTGATGCTCAGGGCTTAATTTCCTTCTGTGAGGCTGCCGGGTAGGAGGCCTGGTTGTGTAAGTCTTCTAGATAGGCCCAGTGTTGTTGTTTTTCATTTTACTTTATTATTTATTTTTTCACCTATTTTAAGACAAATGCATGAACCTCTGCTGCCTGAGTAGATAGTGCCACAGAAGAAATTAATGAAGTGGTCATCCATTTGCAGGATTTGCAGCTGTAATCAAAAGAAACAGTTAATCTGACTCTCATTTCATGATCCACATGGTTATTATTGTACTGCATGATAGTGAGACATAAATGATTGGCAGTTAATCAAAATAACCATAAACAGTACAGCTTTTATACAGCAAGTCCTTATCCAAATGTTTTTTCTTATTAGGTCTCTAGCTCCAGACCTGGTGCCATTCTGGCTTTATTAGGATGGTATGTGGTGCAGCTTACCACCATGCTTGGCTCACATATGGACACAGAACTGAGACTTCATCTGGGCTCTGTTCATTTGGTTCTTCCTCTGCCCAAACATCTCTCCTCCAGGCTCTCTGCATCTTCTTTCCTGTTCCCAGTGACCCCCTCCTTTCTTCTCCTTAGCTTGGGTTACTTTCAAAGCTCAGTCCTGGAGTCAGTGTTGCAAGGGGCAGAGAGTCTGGGACTGTCACCCAAGGGCACTGGCTAAATGCTTCTCCAGCTATTGAAATAACCCAGGTAGAGTATAGGAGGGCAGGGGCCAGGGTGAGAGATGGCTCAGGGTAGGGTGAGGAGAGCCATGATGCCATGTCCTTTTAGATCCAGGCACGCAGGAATCCTGGTGTGATTTTAAGTGTAAGAAGGATTTATCAAGAAATCCTCTCTTCAAACCAGATATTCTTTTAATAAGACACAGAGTTTCCATTTAATGATTAAAGATAAAAGTCTAAAAAATACAAATCTCTGGGGAAGTACCAATCTGGTTGGGAAATGGTCAATTTCCATGATGAATATACTTTGATTTAGAAAAGAGGTAGAAAGCTGGACACTCCAGGGGACAGAGAGGGCAAGGAACGTGCCACTGGGGAGTAAGACCATGATTTGACACCCTAAGATAGTTGGTCAAGTTTGAGCACAGTTGCCTGCTTTTCTAGATCTGTTCTAGGCCCATGGGAGTTGTTGGGAAGAGTGTAACATGTGTCCTGAGATGTTGATCTCTGTTGTAAGAAGTTTCCATGAAGTGTAATTCTCAAAAAAAAGAAGACATGCATCAATAAAGAGAAGTTGGATCACAAGGGAGTTACTTAACATATCCTGCATTGTATTTTAGGGTAATTTTTGGATGCTTTGGGTGGAGTTACAGGCACAAAACCAAGGTTGAATGACTTTAAGCCACCCAAGTGGAATAATCTTTGAGAAGAAATGAATGGCCTGGAGCACAGAGGCAGCCAGTCAGCCAGAAGAGAGTAGGCACAGCCTCCTTGGGGTAGAGGTTGTCTGGGGCAGTGGCCTGGTGGCAGGATGCTTGGTAGGGAGCTGCAATGGGAAGAGCACAAAGTAACCAGGTCTACATTCTGCTGGGGCCCAGGAAAGCCACCACCCAGTGAGGGCCACCCCAGACAACCTGCAGTTGGATTTACTAGGAATGTGGGAGGAATGAAGGTCAAATGGTAAGATTCTAAGCAAGTCAGAGAAGCAAACACACAGTCCTTCAGTTTACTTTCCTTTCATCGGGGCTTCGTCAGAATAGCAGAATTGCTGGTTTCAGGATTAGGCTGATTACTGTGGGTGGCAACACACCCAAAAAGAAACCAAAGACAGATGGCTTACTTTGAGTCATATTTTTTCTCACACAATGTTTAATGTCAGAGAAAGTAGAGAAAAAGAGAAAAAATAAGACCCAGCCAGATCAGCCTGGTGTAGCACATTCTCTTGCCATGATGGATTTGGTAGCCAGGACTTCACTTGGGAGGTTGGTTGTTCTTTTGGAGGACAGTTGAATACTGTCATCGAAATCAGCATTTCTCAGCAAAATGCTAATCCCAAGGAAAAACATTTGTCCATCTGCAAAGTGTTTGTTCTCATAGCCATCTGACACAACTTTTCCTACCAGACAGAATAACCTGTTGCTCGTAGCATTGTAATTAACAAATACCATGTCTATGTTTGTGTTATATGACTACGTATGTCAAATATTTCATATCTGATTGAGAATTGTTCTCTATAAGGAAGAGAGTGGAGGTTGGTCCATATGACTGGACCCTGGCTCTAGAGATCCATATTGTAGGCAGTAGAGTGACCTCTTCCAGACGCCCTCTCTCAGTGGGTAGAGGAAGCACAAGTAACCCGTCCTCCAGTCGCAGAGCTCACAGGGACATCTACCATGCAGCTTTGAATAGTTAGGACATGCATAGAAGAGGACATCAGAGGCTGAAGGAGTGAGCCTGCGTCATCGGGAGAAATTCCCTTCCCACTTGGAGGATGCACAAACCTCTCACCTATTCACAGTTTAGGCCTTTTGGGAAGATGGGGATGGTTTTTCAAATGAATTATCAAGATTTATTTCTCAGAATTGTTATTGGATCTGTGGCTAATGTCTAAACACATCACTGAACACATTCTGTCATCTTTGTGAATCTTTAATCAATTCCACCTGCAGAGGATTGCGAGTGGTTTTCTACTTGTGTGGACTCAATCCTGGTTCCACCAGCCCTAACCCAGGCAGTTTGTCCACCAGCGAGTGCTCCTTGACCTACTCTCTCCACCAATGCTGGACATTTCTTTAGCCATCTTCTCAGTCCAGATCACCTAACTTCCATCCCAAGTGAGATAGTCACGAATGCCTGGTGAGCACTCACAGTTCACATCACTTGCTGTTCCAGATGCTTTTCAGATATTAGCTCATTCCATGTGCTCAAAATCGCTACAAGACAGATATTATTAGTATCTTCTTTTCACAGATAAGGAAAGCAAAGCCCTGAAGTCCCTCCAGTTTCTGCAGGTCCTATAGCTTGTCAAAGTCATAAGGCAAAGTTTTACAGCTGCACACCAGATGCAAGGCTCCTCCACTGGCTTGGCACTGAGGGCGAGCATCTCACAGGGCAGCAGAAACATGGACACACACTCTACCAGTGGGCCTGGTTTCACGTGAGAGCAGTGTGACAGGCCATTCAAAATAAGAAGGTCCTGGGCTTCTCACTTGCTTCAGATCAGAGAATCTCTTCAAAATGCCTCCAGTGCTTTGAAGTGAAGCCATGTTTGGGGAACATATTTCATTTAGTAGGAGCCAAGCATCAGTGCAGTACAGGTATTTGATGACTATCCACCAAAGGAATGAGTGTATGTGTGTGCATATGTGTACACACACACCCATGTGTGTGCACAGGCATGTGCATTCAGCTTGCCTGGCAGAGGCCTGAACATTGGTTGCCTCAGGAGTACAAGAACCTGGAGGGGAGGATGATAAGCCATAGACAGGTAGGAGCTGCCACCTCTCTTGCCAGATAGGCAAAGCCCACAATGGCAGTTCCTATGCATGCATCAAGAAAAAATTTACTTTATTTAAAATCAAGAGTTCTAACCGGAAGGACAGATTTCTCCCAAAGCGTGTTTCCAGTTTTGTCATTTGCCTAGTTACAGAGCATCTAACATAACTAACAAATAATTGAATGTGGTGGGTTGAGGGTGACTCCTCAGGCCTCTGGGAAGCCGATGGTCCTCAGCGGTGATGCCGGTGTTCGCATCCTTGAGGGATGAGGCTGAGCCACAGAATCTGAAAAAGGAAATGGGTCATTCTCTCTTGGTGGAGATACAGTTTAGATTCTATGGAACCATCTGCCCCACTTGTCCAACAAATAAACTCAGCCATGTGTTTGACGGCTCTTTTTGGTCAGGAAGACAATCTTCTAAGCAGGATTGGCTGTTCCCAGTGAGTGAGGGTCACTGCAGTCCTTCCCAGCCTGCTTAATATAAATCCCTGCTTCCTGCAAGCTTCCAAGGGTCACATCCTTTTTTTTTTTTTTTCTTTCTCACATCAGACCAAAAAAAAAAAAAAAAAAAAAATCCCAGGGTAGCAAACTTTTAGGATTAATTTCCCCTTTCTCCTCTTTCTTTTGGCTCTTCTCCTCTAAGGGTTAAGTATGTGGAGGGAAGAATTGCTAGACTTTGTGTCTGTGCTTGGTGGGAACTATTAAATTACTCCTGGATGTTTCTGATTATACCACACATCGGTGCCTGCGCGGTCCTGGGGCCACATGAGCCCCACTGGCCCGCCTGCGCCTGCGCCACCCCACAGCCCACACTCTCTCGTGGGGGCCCCTCAGTGGCACTGAAACAGAGTGGGTTTTTTATTTTGAGCACAGAGATGGGAGTTAGTGCTGGCAAAGGGGAAGGAAACGGGCAATAAAACCGAGAGCTGAGCGGCTTACTGGAGCCAGGACGCTGGGGTTTGCTTAATTGCTCTGAAATGAAAAAGATTCGGGGGTTTTTGTGAAATCCCATAGGTACACTTGCCAAGCCTCAAATATTAGATTGAATTACAGCTTCTAATCCCTCCCCTCTTCCCCGGCCATGTGTCTTTTTTTTTTTTTTTTTCTGGCGATTTGTCCCCAACTTTAGGGCTTGGGAGTTAAGGGGCCTTGCTCCCAGAGGGGACCCCACCACTCCTATTTCCCAGGCTGCGAGTCCATAAAAACCCACACAGCAGTGTTCTTAGGGGACCCTCGCCGGTGCCAGCCAGCCAGCACCCAGCAGTACCCAGAGTTCTGGAATCATTTAGGAGGAAGTTCTTCACCCTCAGTCCACAAGGCTGCTCCCAGGCCCCGGGGTGATTGTAAATGTGTTCCACCATTGTTCTGGGGCAGATCCACATCTTCTATGGGAATCTTAAAGGAATCTTCAACAAAAGAAAGTTAAGAGAGGCACTGATAGAGAAAACAGAAGTATGACAATACGGTTAGGGGGTCTCCTGGGGAGGGGATAACTTTCAGGAATGATGAAAGGAAGAAGGGGGAGAGGAGCTGGGGCTGCTCAAAGCCAGAAGGCGCCGATGGGAGCAGGCGCTGGATGGTTAAGTGCGGGAAGCATTCCTCATCTGACCTCACTCAGTGGGAAGCGTCTCACTGAGTAATTGAGGGAAGGAAACCTGGCCAGGGTCGAGAGGATGTAGCAGGAACACCAGCCTGATGAGTCATGCGACATGAAACGCTGGCTATAACCAGTGCAAAGGATTGTTAGAGGCAAGCGGTAGAGAGCGGGGAGGGAGATAAGGACCGATTGTACAGAAAAGCAGAGTGTGCCAGGGAGCTGCCAGCTGCCACTCAGCCACACTTGCTCCATGCTCTCTGGGACAAAGAACCAAAGGGGGAGACTGAGATTCCTCAGGGTGAGCTCAGGCCAGTGCCGTGGCTGGGCGAGGAGGACTTGCTGGGGCTCCTCTGGAACCCAGCTATCTTGGTTGGGTTCCTTTGCCTGCTGGTGCAGATTCTGTATTGAAACCACCTGTAGGGCTCCTGCTTCTATTGGAGCAGACTCCAGAGAGAGCTTGTGTACTGGATGATAGGAACTCTTAAATCAGCTTTTCAAAGCTTTCTCAGAAAAAGCAACACTGATGTCTTAGAAACTATCCTTTTTTATGTGGGATTTAGAAAATTCAGTTAGTTAAGCTTTGAGGAAATCTCCAAGAAAAGTGATAGGAAGAGGCATAGTGTGAGGTCAAGGAAGCTTTGGAGGTCATCAGGATTGATGTACAAGGATGGCAAAGAAAACCCATCCACGTATAAGCTGATGGTCATCACCAGCCTGAACCAAAAGTGCTTGCTGTTGCAGTTTCTAATGTACTGAGTAGGTGACAGGGAGAGCTAGGTTTGGAGACTTGTCCTTTCTAATACTTGCACCAATATGTGGCTTACAGTGGCTTCAGGGTAGATATTTGCTCCTACTTCTGGATGAGGCCTCTGTGACTCACATCTCAGATGCACTGATCAATGTGGCTATGATGACATCATGGGGTCCTCTGTTTCTTCCTGGATCTCCAAAGGCCTTTGCTATCCTGTTTTCTGCATGTTCATAACTGCATGCTGCAAGTTTTTCCTAGTCAGTTCTATGTGGTCTTTTTGTGGCCTGGCCAGGTGAAGGGTATCAGTGCTAGAAAGAATGAGGTCATCCATCCAGGGGGCACTGTCTCCCAAGGAATGGTGATAGTTCAGCACCCCGTCAGAAAGCTCCCCTGTGGCAGACACGAGAAAATGGGAGTCTTGTGGCACACAGTGCTCAGGAGCTGACTCTGTGTGTGTTTGTGGGGTGGGACTTGTTTTCCCAGCACATCATAGTCCTCACAGTGAGGACACAGCTAAGCCTCAGGACGATGAGCGCTTGTGCAGACAGAATCAGGCGGTCCATCTGCACACCTTTGTTTCCAGCGTGACATCATGTGAGGATGTGCCAGCTTCCCGTGGGAGAAGGGGGATTGCAAGCTGCTCTTCAGAAGAACAGTGTGATGGTTTAGATCTAAAATGTAAAGTCTCACATTCATAGGTGGGGGCTGGTTAGAAGGGTCGGTCACAGGGGCGGGGGCATGGCCTGGGAAGGTATATTCCCTTCCAGGCCTCCTCACTTTTCTCTCTGCTTTCTGAATGCTGTGTGACTAGCAGCTTTCTTCTGTCATGTTGTTCTGCCTTGGAGCAAGTAGATCATGAACTGAATCCACTGAAACTGTGAGCCAAAATAAATCTCTCTTCCTTTAAGTTTGGGTGTTAGGTACTTTTGTCCCAGGAAAGTGATTAACATGAATGGCATGATCCTTAGTCCTGGACTGGCTGGCTATTGTCTTATTCACGGTCATTGGATGGCTTGGGATTCCTTATGTTCCTTCAATTACTAGATGGATGCAAGGCATAGAGAAGCAAGCATCCTACTTTGTAGGTACACCATGGGTCTTTCTCATATATCATCCTATTTAAGCCCCACGTTATTTGAACTCTTTTAAGTGAGGAAACTGAAGCTCACTAGCTATGATAACAATAAGCCATCAAATGTACAGTAAATCCTAATGGGCTTTCCAATAGTCTCACCTCTTTCCCAGGAGACAGTTCAGGGAATATGGCCCTTACTCTTTGAGACTTGTCATTTTCTACTCTTGAACTGTGTTCCCCTTCACCCCTCCCGTAAAGGTGATTTAAAATTTGGTTTGAATGTTATTTTAGATCTGGAATAAAGCACAGCAAAAAGTAAGACAAACTCATGTTTTAGTTAATAAGAAATTGAAACTCAGGGAGTTTAAGGAATTAACCAATGTCTTCAAATTAGGTAATATAAAATTAGTTCATGCATCAAAGCCATAGATGCTAGTGAAAATTGGTTCATTGGACAAGTGAAGATCCTTTCATCCTCTTAATAAATTAAAAAATAGAGAAACCACAAATTCAACTCATGATGACTCATGAACTCAGTTCATATGTGTAGTCCTAAGACAAGGTTTCAGTGTTGTTCTATAATCTATTGGTATGAATATTTTGATAAATAAAAGGTAATGCATGTAGCTATAGCAATCCTTATTTTTGAGTAACGTAATAATTATGTGTGTTGTTAGTGTACAGTATGATATATTGATACATGCATATAATTCTGTGATTAACATTTCAATATTCTTATAATTTGCTTATGCTGGAGCCTCTGAGCTCCTGTCTTTTAAATCTACATAAAATATATCATAGGCTATCCTGAATTACAGTCCTACTCTACTAAGTAGCCCTAGAACTTTATTCCTAATGTTGGTGTTTGGAAACTGTTATCCAACCTCCCACCTCCCATCCTAGTCCTGGGTAATCACTATTTTATATGCAGATTGATTTCTTTTTTAGCTTCCACCTATAAAAGAGAACATTCAGTATTTTTCTGTTTGGTTTATTTCACTTACTACATAAAGACGATTTATTCTGCTGCAAATGACAGTAAAGTAGTATCCCATTTATTCCACTTTTCTTTATCCATGCATCTATTTTATTTATTTATTTATTTTTTTTGTACTGGGAATCAAACTCACAACCTTGTGCTTGCCAAGCAGGCACCGTGTCACTGAACCATATACCCGGCCCTATGCATGCATCTATTAATGGGTACTAAGTTGATTTTTTATCTTGGCTGTTGTGCATAATGACAAAAGTAATACCTGTGGTCACAGGCGGTTATGCCTTTTAAGGAAATACCATTGAGTTTCTTTTTTCCCGTCTACTTAAATTTTCGCTTATCTTTCAAAATACTTATTTCTCTCTGACTGGTGAAAAGTATTCCCAACAGGTGGCAAGCAAAATTTCCTGATTCACTACCCATGGGAAGTATGAGTGTGCTTTGTTTTGAAATTCCCTATACTCTGCGAAGATGTGGTGTGGACCAGTGCAGGAAAGCAGGAGAGCAAATGCCCTGCGAGCTTCCATTTGGCTTCTGAATGACACAGGTGGAAGGCAGGTTTCAAGATTGAGGATGCAGTGCCAGCTATGAGGGAGAGGAAACAAAACAATGGCAAAAGGCAAGGCGTGATTGCTTTAACGGAGAGCAAGTAAAGAAAAGATAGGTTACATGTTATCCGTGAATTTCCTTTTACCTAAGACGCAGACTGAAATTCTTTTTGGAAATTAAAATCTAGCTTTGCGGCCTCCATTGCAGAAGGCCCATGGGTCATTAGCTGGATGTCTCTACTGGAAGAGGGATGAAGATGCTGTGCAGAACCATGCAGCTGGCCAGAACGAAAATCTCTAATTTTTGTCCATACTTTCAATTTCTACTTCCTAACACCAAACAAGGAGTAAAAGAAAGAACAGTAACATGGAAAAACCCCTCAACAACAATAGCATGTGATATGCAAGAGAGCCCTGGAAATGTCGATCTGTTGATGTTAACACGAGCAAGACTAGAATCCTGATTGGTGGTTCTGAGTACATACAGGGCATCTTTGATGAAGTCGGGTGCTACAGAGCCAGGAGTTGTATGCAGCTTGTTAAGATCATCATCAAATAGGAATGTTTCCTTATTTTATTTGTACATGCAATATGTCATGTTGGCATCATGATTTTTTTTAAGTGAAAGACATAATTGAGAGAGAAAATATGTCATTTGTTTTAAACACTGTGGGTTTTTTAAAATGACAAATCTAAGCAGTGAAAAACTTAAAAAAACAAAATCCCTGTTGAAATTGCTTGAAAGTTTTATGGTCTTCCAACAATTCTCCTGCATTTTCCTTTAAGTTAGATGATAGGAGGAAGAGTGGGTTTGTGGTCCTTCCCCACGGCAGTTGAGGTCGTGTATAAATCTGATGTTTGAATCATTTGATTCTTACTAACTGTTCAGAGCAAAGTTGAAACAAATTACATCAATTTCAAATCAATTAATTTCCTGAACTCTTTGGGAGTCTCGAGTGATTTTAGCAGTGGAATTTTGGTGCTAATATCAACACAGGCAAAGCAAACAAATGGAAAAACAACAATCCCACCACATGATGGCTTGTGTTGGAGAACTCTCAAGTACAAAAGAGTACTGTAAACCATCCTTTTCTAAATGGCACTGGCTTGGAATATCTGACAAGTTTCACTGTAATGCTCTGATAAGCTTCCTGGTAAAGATGCCTCCCTTTTCTACAATGAAGTTATATGTGTATAAAATAGATAAGATAAAACATTTTTTCTTTGTTATAGAAGTTTGGTGACCAAGTGCCTTATTTTACTTTTGAAAACTGTGTTTTATTTTCCAATTTTACTTGGTTAATGATACTGTTTTTGTTGGGCTTGTTACTATAAATGTGCAATACTTTTGGCTTCTTGGGGACTAAATGAAAAACCTTCAGTTTCTAGACAGGAAGAAAAGGACAACCTGTGCATGGCTGAGAACCACCGGACCCTTGCCCTGCCACAGCATGGAGACATAGGCCTCAGGCTCTGTGGTCTCCGCCTGTCTCCTCTTCCTCCCAACTGTGAAAGCCTCAAAGGAACCTCCTGGTAGCTGAATGATCCAGTCTAAAAACCTCGACACTTGGATGTCCTGGAGAAGACTTTTGAGCACATTTAGAACAGAACAAACTGCAAACCCAACTGTGTCTAGAAACAGTCTGGTGGGATGAGGGTTTCTGGAATGTTTTCTAGCGTCTATTCAGCATGTTGTCACATTCAGAGTCGGCAGAACACTCCCTTTAAAACAGGTCGTCTTCTGATTGCTGTTCTGCTTTTATATTAAAATACTTTTATATTGGGGGAAAAACCCTTTTAAAAAGTTCTGTATTTTCTCCAGTACTGCAAGCAAATGGATAAGGTGTTGGAAATATAAATAATATTGGAGCCATTTTTGGTACAAGACATTTTTAAAAACAGGCTGGAGATATACATCAGTGACAGAAAGCCTGCTTCACATATTCAAGGCCCTGGGTTTTGTCACCAGTATTAAAAAAAAACCCAAACAAACAAATACTTTTAAAAAGTATAAGATACTCTGAATACATGGTTTCTCCTGCTTCCTCCCACCACTGCTGTCTTTCTCTTACTAGAAGACTAGTCACAATGGGCACCTGGGTACGGTTCTGAAAGAAAAGTCTTTTCCTCTTAAATTCCAGTAGTTTTTGAACCCCTGGAATTTCACAGGAGGTGTAAGAGGTGTCAAATTTAGCTGACCCCAAAGTTTTCACTTGGATAGAAACAGAAGCCTGGAGGGGAAATGCCATGCTGTGTGCTGGGGATGCTTCTCCCAGAGGAAGGGGACAAGGGGCAGTTTTAAAGGATCTTGTGAGAAACATTATGGTCCTCAGGGTAATGTTTAACCCTTCAGGAGCAGGGGAAGGTCAGACTTTGTGGAGAGTTATTGTGGTATCTCAGTTAGTAGAAATATTATTTTAAAAACTGATATATATATATATATATATATATATTTGGGGGGGGGCAGGACAAACCTAATACCTTAACCTATCTTTTCTTCCTTCCATCTCTTCTAAAGAGCTATTTATTTACTGATTCTGTACTTAAGGGTGCCGATCATGGGTCTACAAAGGACTGAAGGTAAATAAGATGCAGATTTTATTTACAAAAAAACTATTCTGAATTTTATCATTTTAAAATTAGAGTGCTATGTCTGACCTTTCTTTTTCTTTTGAGGTGCTGCAAATTGAGCCCAGGGCCTCATATATGCTAGACAAGGGTTCTACCAGCCAGTTACACCCTTATCCTGAGTCTTAAGTTCCATGAAATGATCAAGTGTTACTGATTGACTATCTTGGATATTTGTCCTACAAGGTCAGATTGCTATTCCAATTAATACCAGCTGCCTTTTGCTGTTTACAATTTTGTTCACAGCATAGGTCCTACTAATCAAACTTTTCAGTGTTACCACGGAGCAGAAGATGTGCTAGGCTTTCCTTAGAAAACTGACCTAGAAAACTGAGAGTGTAGTCACACAGGAAACCATGGACCGACAGCCCTATCAAGAGACACACGTTGAGTGTGACAGGCTGAAAGTTCAATCATGAAGGTTCAGCCAAGTGATAGAGCCATACTTGGAGGTCTCTGGAGAAGGGGCAATGAGCATTGACCCACAGGTGATCTGGGGAGCTTAGCTCAGAGATGATGCAGGACATCTGGATGTGAGCAGTGAGAGGCGCTTTTCCAAAGACACAGGTGGTTGAGGAAAGGGGTGGAGAAGGGCACGGAGAGCGTGGGTGAATGGGCAGAGTTTTAGTGGAACAGGACAGAGATACCTCCTCTGGGGCTCAGGGCTGGGGTTCTTCCTTTTGGGCCAGAGCTGCGTCTGCAGCTTCCCAGATCTAATGTCCATGAAAAGCTGTGATTCACTTGCTTGACTTTGGGAATCAGCCCCAATGAGTGCCACACTAGTAAGATGCACTAATTCCCTTAGAGACACTGAGATTCCAGACCTGCCTGTGGAATCTGATTGCAGCATGCCTCTGTGATCAGAAAGAGGAACGGTGGCTGCTGTTTCTAAAAGAATCTCTCTGCTAACTGTGGCACACTTCAGCACACCTGCACAGAAGCTAGGTGAATTCTACTTTAAGTCCTGTAGGCATTTTAGGCTGGGGTGTCAGATGCTGGGCTGGGCTGAGTCCTGCCAAGGACATAGCCACTGGTTGGTGGTGTGGTATGAGACTCTCTGTCCACTGTCCAACTCTGGTCTGACTGTAGTCGGAATTTATACTCTTATGATTGCACCCAAAGTAAACTGTCTATCAGACAGCAGAGAGATACTTTTGCCTCTCCTGGCATATAAAATTGTATCTCCAGAGATCTCTTTTACTTATGAATAATTGTAGATATAGAGAACTTTTGCTGTTTATCATTTTGCTCACAGCTGTCCTGGGGGATGTGCTCTTCAGGTTCAGCACAGAGCTGGCTGTGCCTGGGAGGGGCTTTGAAGTAGGCTGCTGCCCTTTCTCCTCAGCAGCCAAGATAGACTCAGCTTAGGGTCATGGAGCTAAGAGACACTGGCTGTCAAGAGCCCACCGGGCACATCTCATCTTCCTGTGTGGCAGGTGTGAACTGCTCCTTGGGTGGACTGTCCCAGAGTTGCTGGAACTTGGGGTACCCAAGTGGCAGGGAACAAAGCAAGATGATTTTCACTGTTTCTAGCCCCTCAGTTAGTACCTGAGATGACTTCAATCAGTTCCCCTAGATGCCCAGAATGACTCACTGTGAAGCAGATGGCACCCTGAGTGGAGCAGGCCACCCTCCCCACAGAAGAGGGCTGTACTAGTTAGCATTGTGTTATGAAAACGAGCTAGCTGAGGCAGTTAACTTATAAAGAGGAAAGATTGATTTTGCTCACAGTTATGCAGGTTTTGGACCAAGGTCAGATGGTTCCAGTGCATTGCATTTCTCATGAGAGTAGCATATGCTGGGAATGCATGGAAGGGCAAAGAGCTCACCTTATGAATCAGACAGTGGAGCAAGAGGGAATGATTGGGTCCTGAAATGTTCTTTGGTACACACTCCCAAAAACCTAGGTACCACCTACAAGACTCTCTCTCAAAGGTTAAGGTACTTCCAATACCACCTCCCTGGAGATCAAGGCTTTAGCAAATTGGCCTCTGGCGAATATAATCCACTTTCAAGCCACAGTATAGGCTATAGAATTAGATGGTATTAGTGTAGTCAGAATATTAATAGCATGTGTATGATGTTATATATTGTTATAGATTAAGAACTGGTGGTCAACTGAATGCTAGCTGGATTACATCAGCATGGCACTGAGCGAAGATGCTCCACCTGAGGAAAGTTGCCAGGATAAATAGATGGAGAAGGAGAAGCAGGTTGTTAAGGTGTTGAGGCATTAACACGTTGTTGTGTTGAAGCATTGTGGGTTCTCCTCCATGTTGCTATTTGAGCCGTTGGTTCTGGAGAAACTCTGGTCCTCACATCAAGCATTGCTTCCTGGCTCTGGAGGGGAAGACTTGTGCCATTTAGTCTCCGGATGAACTTGTCACGCTGGCTTCCTGGCATGTACTCGACTGTGCTTGTCGTCGGAGGAGCTTGGGGCCTCCATGTCGCTGAGGATGGCTGTGGTGCCTTTCAGGACAGCCCTAGTCTTTGTTGTGAGTGTGACTTCTTGGCACCAGTGTAGAACTGTCATCTCACCAGCACAGCTCCTTCACCCCGCTGGCATGGATTTTCTTGCTTCCACCGCTGACCCTTGGGCCTTCCTGGCATGGATCCATAAAAGAGACTGGCGGGGCTGGGGATTTAGCTCAGCGGCATAAGCACCTGCCTTGCAAGCAGGCGGTCGTGAGTTCGATCCCTGGTACCGAGAAAAATGAAAAAGACAAAAAAAAAAAAAAAAAAAAAAAAAAGAGACTGGCACGAGTCCTTCTTGTGGTCTCTGGACCTCCAGTTGGACTGGTGGGAGGCATTGTCATGAGCTCTGGGTTTTCGTCTGGACTCATGTTGGACATTACTGTGGGATTTAGGCCCTTGACTAAATATTCTATGTCTTTGGTGTTGTGGATAGATTTCCTGCATTTTCTTGTATTAACTCCTGGTGACCATTATAAAAATATTATAAATTTCATGTCCTGATTTTAGTTGTTCACCACACAACCCCTGACTACAACATATGTCATGAGGAAATCACTCCCCTCCACCCATCTGAGTTTGGATAGCACTCCAGGGCCATTCCTCCTCCCACTGTCCTAAGAGAAGTAGGACGTAACATAACAAAACCATGGTAAATCTTTGAAACTCTAGGTTAGAGCATACATTCAGTCTCCACAACTGACCCTACTCAAAGTTTATTAAGAGTTCATGCAACATGCACTACGTCTTAGTCCATTTAATGAAGATCAGAGCAAATTCTGGAACAGATATGCATGTTGAGGGCCCCTAAAATGACTCAGCAGCCTGTCAATCATTGCTGTCGATGGGAGGCATCCATTCAGAAAGTCTGATTTATCTGGGTGCAATACAATGCTTTTTATCTTCAGCACCTCTTTGCTATCCATGCCATATTTTTCTTTTCTGTCAGCACAGATTTACCCTGAGCACATCCTTCCACAATCTTCAATGAATGTGGCTGCTTTTCACTTGCCATCAGGTATACGCTTTGCAGTTCTTTGCTCCTCATACACAAGAGCTGGGGTCTATCAGCTGGACCCACTGCGCAGTAACAATACGGCTGCACACTGGCTTAGAAAAGTGACCTCAGTGGTGGTACCAAAGTGTGGCCCCATTTCTGCTGCTCCTAGGAGACACGGGGTAGCTGATGAGGGGCCATGTAGGCTGTCTGCATGCCTGAGGTGAGCTAGCACCACGAGCGAAGGCACATTTCTGGATAATTTGTCCCTTTTCCAAACTAGTGCATACATTCCATTGTGAATCTTCAGAGCTGGCTGAGTCTAGTCCCAGTATCACTCTGTTTACCTGACCTAGTTTAATGACATTTAAAAAAAACAAGAAACTGAATTTGTAGCTTCTTTTTAAACCCTGGCATTATTATGCATTAGAGCTGGGAGAGAGACTTCTGGTTCTTAGTTGCTGCATTTTGCTGAGCAGTTGTGCAAGCTGAAGTAGAGCCTTTGGAAGTCTACCACCAGGTTCCAAATCCCGGCTCTTAACTGTGTGAAAGGCACAAGCTTTGCAGTCGTGCTTTCTTCCTTTCCAGAAGGGGAACTATGCTTACCTACTCGAGTTGTAAAGACTGTATGAGGTGGCAGTGTCGGAGGCATGGTGAATTTTCATCACTGTCTTTATTAATATCATAATTTACCTTAGGTAATAGGACACAGGGGATGTGGCTTTTAGCACAGATCCAGCAGAATGAGTGACCTGCGCTCTCCTCCCAACTGTGTCACGTCTCACCATGTGACCTGGACTAGACCCCAGATTTATATACTACACCGCCATCGTCACGCACTCCATACTGTAGCAAGAGCTCTCCGAGGATTAGATCTATAGCCCCTTTTTTTGTGTCATATATTTGGTCACAGAGGTGAAGAAAACAAGCATTAAAAAAACCACAGACCTAGTACTATTTTGAAGCTAGATTTTGCTCCATTCCTGCAAAGCCTGAGGAATGTCCTTACTTTCTCTCAACCTTGTTTGTCTCATCTGTAAAATGAAGGTGACAGCACAGCCTGCCCCTATTAGGAATGAACTCGTGACCCAGCAAAGAGCCTCATGCAAGGCTGGGAGGAGCCAGCACTCCTCATGCATGTTTCTGGCTGTATCTCTGTCACCATTCGAAGGCGTGTTGTGAGGAATCCACCTCCCTGTCGTTTTCCACGTGGGTGCTGGGACTCTCAGTGGTCACAGGCTGTGGTCGCTGGTCACTCACAAAGTGCTTCTTTCCACGTTTCTCTCCTGGTCCTCAGAGAAGGCTGCCTGACTGGCTTTGTGAATCCCAGCTGTTTGCCTTTCCCTCTTGGTTCTTGGCTCCTGAGCCAGGCAAATAATAGATGCTCAATACAAATTTGCTGAATGAATGAGCGAATGAACAAATACAGAATAACGAACTCAGTGGCCTTCCTCAGTTATCTCCTTGTGGGTTGGCTGAAAGAATGTGGTCCAGTTATAACCTCGGGTTCAAATCACCTGCGCCAGCTTGGCTTTTGGGTCCTCAGCACCTAATGTCCTCCACAGCTGTCTCAGGGCAGCTGTGGCCCACGCATTTCAGCAGCTTGCTTTTTTTTACGAAGATCTTCTAGGGGGACCAAAGTAGCGTGTGGTAGTTTTTTTTTTCAATGATTTTAATCCTTTCTGAAGGGAGGATGTGATGATTAATTGGTGGGGTCTGTATAAACTATGTGTTACACACAAATACACCAACCACTAAACCCAATTAAAAAACACTTCTAAAAACTTAATTAGTTCAGCTGTTCAGTTTGCTTCGTTAGTGGTTCAGGCAGTAGAATCTGGTGCTTTGGTTAAATGTGTTTGCTGTGTCTGTGTCAGGGTGGTGTCCTCACGAATCTGTGGGCTCCTATGTATTGCTGGATGGCTTCTCTGTTTTGCTTTATTCCTTTACAGTTTGTCAGCCTAAATCTGACTCTGCCTTGTTTTGATTTTTTGCAGGGTCACCTGGATGAGAACACCTTCCTCCAGAATAGGTATCAGCTGGCGTTTAGGACTCTTCTCTAGAGGCCATTCTCCAGGAAGTACCTCCGAATCCCAGGGTGCCATCTAAAACAGGCGCCATCGCTGTACTTGGCCCTCCTCACTCACGGTTGTAAGTTTTACTCCATGCTACTTGGTGGCAAAGTACAGGCCACCTGGTCCTGGTGCGGATCCGCCATGGGCCTCACCAGGCTCCCCAGCAGCTGGGCAGTCTGCCTGGGAGGGGCCTGAGCAGCCGGGCTTTAGCCCAGCGACTCTTACTCTCCTTTCACAACTGAAACCGAAGGTCTCAGGTACACAGCACACAGGGCCACTCTGAGGAGCAGGTCTGTGACACTGTCCCAACCTTTCTGTTCTCATGGCATTTCTGCGGGTGTTTTCCCAGGGCAGGGCCCCCAGGCGGTCACTGGACCCCAATTGCGGACAGCCCGAGGCCTGGTCCTCTAGAGCTACGAAGGCTTGGACCTCAGATGTGACTTTGTTTGCTTCGCCAGCAGCACCTCTCGCACCCTCCCGGCGCGAGGCAGGGAGCAGCGCAGCCTCCGTGCGCAGGCGCGTTGGAGCAGCCCGCGCCCCCCGTCGGCCCGCCCGCCCCGGCTCCGGGCGGTCCCAGCAGCGCCCCCGCCCAGCCTCCGCCCCTTGCCTGGAGTCTGGGTCCCCGGCCCCCCCTCCCCCCCCCCCCCCGCCTCCACCTGCCGCCGCCGCCCCCGCGCTTCGCTGGCGCCAGCCGCTCGATGGGTCCTGCACTTTGATTATTTGTGTTAACAGTTAATTTAGCACCGCGGCCACGTGTGCCAAAGCTGCCTCCACTTCCTCCGGGCTCCCAACAAATGGCACTTTTATGAGGTCCTTTCAAAGCGGCTCCCAGGTCGGCTCCGCGGGCTCGCTGGCCTCTGCTTTTCGGGGCGCGGACCCCGTTCCTCCCCGCCTCCGCCCTCCGCCCAGGCGCCCCCTCTCCAGCGGCCTTGGGGAGGCTGCGGTCTTTGCGCCGTTGCAGGAAAGAGGCCGGTTCTGGCAGCCCTGTCCCTCCACCCGCCCTCAGGCTGATCTAATGGAGATTTATGGGGGAGGCTCTGCGCTCACGGGGCGCTTTCCTGAGCGCCGGGCTGTGCCTGTGCTCCTGGGGAGTGGGAAGAACCCCAGGGCCTGGTGTCCCCAGCACAGCGCCCACAGCGACGGACCAGCTCCCCACCCTCCGCTGGCGTGGTGATTCCAATAAAATATTGCTACATTCTCATGCAGACTGTTTCAGATCCCTTTCAACAAATCCGCTAAGGTCCCACTGAAGCCCCAGATCTGATTTCTCTCAATTTCCCCTGTCTCTAGAGTTCTGGCTGCCTGGGGTGCCGTCAAGCATGTGTTTTAACTTTATGTCCTTTCACACCGAGCGCTTCTTCTTACCAGGTGAAAGATAACGGCTTCTCCAAAGCCTTACAAAGAGAAGGCATTTGATGTTCACCAGCACGTTCTGAATTCTGGCTGTTCTTTGAAGGAGTTGGATTTCCCCTTTGCTTAGATTTCTAGGATAGCTGGTGTTCTGGTCTGTTAATAACACTGAAGCTTTTACTTGAGAAGGACGCACTAGCCATGGTTTCAGTAAAATGTTGCTACACTCTCAGGAGTGCTTGTCCTCCTGGAGTGGCACAGGAAAGGATTAGGAGCATTGTGGCTGCGTTTGAAGACGCAGGAAGGGCTTTTTCCAGTGGCAGGAACCCAGGCCAGAGCAGGTATTTTCTTTCTTGAAGGATTATAGTCAGCCTGGGCTGATTTCAGTGTCATGTGGGACTTCCACTCTGCTCCTCATCATCCCCAAAAGGTGGATGCCCTGAGTCACCCCAAATCCCTACATCCCTGGGAACCTCACTTTATTCTTGAGTGCCTGGAGGCTGAGGCCCTCTAGATTGCAGGGAAGATCACTTTCAAGAGAGAGAGACAGCCCTCTGGTGGAACTGCCTTCTGTGTAGGGCAGGGGCCTTTTGTGAAACGAGGTGATGCTTTTTACTTAACAGAGAACCTTCCATTTGCTCTGACCAAATGTGTGTTCCAGTGGAAGGGTCTACCATCAGATCCAGACAGAGCCAACCATCCTTTTGCAAAAAATCCTAATTCTTCCTTTAAAGCAAATACATTTTGGTTGACTCCTATCCCTGAAGATAGACAGAGATATTTATTTCTATATGCAAATGTAAGTTTGTGCCTTAAGCTTATACTTCTATATGGTGGTGTCTGGCTAGGAATAATGGGACATCTTCAGGACCAACAGTTCTAAAACTACTTTTGTGAGGAAACAGACCCCCCCACCGTTTGTCAAATTCAAGGCTTCAGCCTTCATCCCTTGTTCTCTTTAAATGCTTAGAATACAGTAAATCCCCGACTTAGGAACGCTTGAATTTTGAACTTTAGTGTGTGTATTGTGTAAGATTCACAGGTGTACGATCTAAGAGTCACTTTGCCAGATGATGAAAGAATCCGATTTACAAACGTTCTCTGGAGCAGAACTCGTTCATAAATTGGGGACTTACTGTACTGGACAAAGTTGTGCAGTCAGGCTCTGCTTTTACTCTCTGTAATTACAAAGCATTTCTGCATTTTTCCTCTACTTGTACCTTCTAGCTGCAGACGGATGCAAATCTTCATCTCCACCACTGCCTTTCTGCAGATGACTCCAAATTGTAAACTTTCAGTGTTAAACATTAGGAATATATATATATATATATATATATATATATATATATTTAAAAACTAAATCGGACATTTATAAATGGTTGAATTGCTATGATCTGAGATGCAACATGTTCACTTAAAATGGTTTAAAAATGTGAAGAGCTTGCTAGTCTTTGTTTTTGCTCTTGGGAATACAGTAGTGGAAAAACTAAAACACTGACATCCCTGCCATGATGGGGGCCGGAATTTTAGGTGCTGTCCAGCACTTTTGTAACCCTCGACTCTGTGAGCAAACACATGTGGTCAGTTCCATTTTCTACTGTTATTTATCTCTTTCTTGATCAAGACCTATTGGTTTTTCCTCCACAATCTTTCTAGTCTGTTCTTCCTTCTTACTCACCTTCATTATGCTCCCCTGGGATCATGGCTCTGAATTCTTCTACTTTCTTCAAATCGCCACCTCTACAACTTTGGTTCTTCTCTCTCTGCTGTGCTAGATTGCTGTTCAAAAAGTACAGATGTTATGAATTCAATTATTCATTCAACAAACATACTGAGATTATTCTGTGTACCAAATGCTAGGCCAGATGCTGAGGTGACAAAGAATAAAGGAGATCCTTATAGCTGTCACCATCCATGTGGTAGCACCTGCACTGAAAGATGTATTAAAACATAGTGTGATAATTACTAGGGTAGAAATATGATTCTTGATCAGCTACAGGATTGGTTTATCATTTTTTTTTTTAAAACGAAGTATCCAGATCTCTTCACCACCTGGGCCCAGCTTGGCTTTCAACATATCTTCCTTTAACCTGCTTCCTGTCTTCATGGCCACACTGTGTTAAATGCCTCTTCCGGAGTGTACCCCACCTTTCCTGCCATTCTGTTCCTGCCTCTGCCTTTTGTCTCTTTGTGGACAGTGCCCTCCCCTTCACGACGCATTGCAAACTCTCTATCCTGTAAAGCCAAGCTTGAATTCCGGGTTGTCCATGCAGGTTTTAGTCGGCTCTCCCCCAGATGAAAATCCTCTCTCTTTCTCAAACTCTCACAGCAGTTTACGTACATCTCTTCCACCTTCCCCTTCCACTGCCGAGACTGCCTAATACTGAAGTTACTTGGCACCCTGCTCCACTGCAGGGTCCCCAGGGGCAGGGCCGGCGTTCTGTGTCTTGTCACACTCACGCCACAGTGACCACACAGCACACCAGCCGACAGGGGCAAGTGGGGAGTGTGTGTGAGTTGATGGTTGATTGAGGGGGCACATGGAGTTCATACAGTGATCAGTGCTAGGATTACTGATGTGAAGAGCAAAGACTTCCTGAGCAGGTTACAGAGATGTAAGCACACAGAGTGGACGCTATTAACAGAGGAAGGACACAGCAACCTTATGGTCAGAACAGAGCTACTTTGAGTTGGAAAGACCCAGTCTCTCCACTGAAGGTATTTTCAATAGGAATTCAAGTATGGTTGCATCTGGGATTCCCAGGGGTAAAAGACCTTAGTTTAGAGGGAATGACTCCATTCAAATATCAGAGTGAAACTAGAACAAACCAGTCTGTAAAAGCAGTGTACCAAGGACTAAGAGGAGGAAATGGTAGAAACTTCTAGGAATTTGCTTAGGTTTTCAAACCTTTTAACTGAGTAATGCAGCTTCTTCTGTAGCCCTTTCTGCTGCACATTTCCTGAGTTCTCCGTTTGCTTTTGTAAACAGAGAGAAAGGCAGTGAAAGGCTGGGACCCAGGAGTAAGATTTTCTGTGTAGGAGCCTGAGTGTGACACTTCAAAGGCTGATCACAGGGACTGTGCACAGACAGCGGAGCTCCTCATCTTGAGGAAGAGGAAACCAAGCCCTTACTAGCTTAGTATGACAGAGCAGGTCCTTTTGCTGCCTACAGTAAAAGAGGAATAGTGTCCAACAGGCAGACCTTTGAAGATAGTTTTGCATGCAAGCAACTGGAAGTCCCGCTTCCTTAAATGGAAAGGACAAGTGTTCCTCACATCTCTCAAAGCCTGGAGGCAAGACAGGCTCCTGGATGGTGGTGGCTTCATTTCTTCATGGTTCACCTATAGGCAGTAGAGCCAAGAACAGGGGCTAGTGAAGCAAGGTTCCGCCTAGTTGTCCTGCCTCTGGGCCATCTTTGACTGCCCTCAGTCCTTAGTGGCTACCCAGGTTGTCTCTTGTAGAAGGGAGCCTCCCAGGGCCCAAAAGTGGCATGAAAAACAGAGAACAGTTCTTTAGGGGTCCTCAGACAGATTGCATATGGAAGCCGCATAGCATCCCATAAATCGCCAAATAAATTGCTTGAGGTTGACTGTATTTCAAGGGTAGATATTTTACTTCTTAAAAATCACTAATGGCTTCTTAGATTGGCCGCTGCACTGACTCAGTGTGGGCTGCCAGGCTGCTGGGTTCCCTCTGCCCGCATACGCACTTCACAGCACTGATAACCCGTCAAGGATGTCTTGGTGTTTTCTTTGTATCTGTGGGTTCCACATCTGTGGATTCAATCAACTGAGGGTTAAAACTATTCAGAATAAATATTTCAGAGAGCTTCAAAAATACAGCTTGAATTTACCATGTGCCAAACATGCAGAATCAATGAGACATATGTACAGATATTGTGCAAAGTATTACAAGTAATTTAGAGGTAACTTTAAGCCCATTAGAGAATGTATCTTAGATTATACACAAATACTACAGCATTTTCTATAAGGGATTTGAAGATCCCTGGAGTCTGGTAGGAGAGTCCTCAGACCAATGTTTTGTGAGCATGAATGGACCTTGTCCATGTTTCCCATATGAGGTAGCTGTCCTGGAAACTGCACAGTGGAACCATTTGACTGCATTCCTCACTGGTCAAGACTGGTAAGGGGCAAGTTATGTCTCTAACATGTTTGCACACATGGTTAGACACATCCTAGCTGGTGTTCCTTCGTGCTGACACTCGCATGGTTGAGAACACTGTGGTCTCACAGTATTGCCTTCATGCCTAATGAGCAAAGCAGGAAAGAGATGGGGAACTGCCTGGGGTGCTGTTTTACTTTTTGCAGTGTGTGATTTATCAAAGCTCTTGTGTACACTGATGTTGCGTATGTATGCTGTGAACACAGAGTTGTCCTTCAGTATCCATGAGGGATGGCTCCCAGGATCCCTTTGGATGCCAAAATCTGAAGATGCTCAACTCCCTTGTATAAAATGGCATATTTGTATAACATCTATACACATTCTCCCACATACTTTAACTCATGTCTAGATTACTTATAATACCTAATAAAACATATGCTATGTAAATGGTTACTCTGGGGTTTGATCCTCAGCACCACACAAAAAATTTATCCTATCGTGTTGTTAGAGAATGACAAGAGAGAAAAATCTGCACGCATTCAGTACAGACACAAATTTAGATCTTCAATCTGCAGATGTCAAACTTGCGAATATAGCAGGCTGGCTGCGCATGGTACAGACAAAAGCTCTGCCATTAAAAAGTGTATGTCCAGTGCAGAGAGAAGGATCTAGTTAGTGTTTGTGCATCTCATTGTGGGTGTACACCAGAGATAGCTTCCACTCTGCTTCCTGATTTGAGTGACCAGGGACAGCATAGTTTTATAAACTAAGAAGCACAATCTTCTGTTTCATGTTCTCCTTGTAGCTTATGAGCTATTCTATATCTTTCCAGTACATTTTCCATATAATTTCAATTGTGAGAATAGGTTTTTGAAACCTGAAACTTTAGGGAACTGATACTGTAAAGAAATAATGGCTCAGAAAGCACACAAATGTGATGTTTGAAAACTTGATTATCACAGGCAACATGAAACTGACATTTACAAACTGACACCTGTGTCTGAAGAATGAAGAAGCCATTTGGAAGATTTGGCCCTGCAAGTCATTTCAGGATACATTGTTTAGATCATTCACTCTACGATGAGGGCACAGTGGAAACAGCTTGTAATAACAGCCTCAGAGTTATCTGTTGGGCTGTTTCTTGCTTTCTTACTAGGATTGATGTTTCTAGCTGCTACCTGGGTCTATGAACATGCTTGCTTACCTGCTATAAACTGCCTCTCAGCCTAGAACCTCTACGTGAAGGTGTAGTTATAAGCAAAGACAAAGAAGAGGTAATCACTTTTGAATGAGAGTCAGGGACGAGATTTAGAGAAACATATTTGTGTCTCTGAGATACCAGAATTTCTTCCCTCCTTTATTTCTTCTTGTACATAACAATCAGAGGACCTATTCTGAGACTTTAGTTCCCAATGTGGCCCCAGGAAATACCTGCAGGCATGGCAACTCTGCTTATAAAGCCCATAGGATTTTCTTAGATGTTGGGGATGAAGTACCTCAGCGATCAGGCAGCCCACTCCCCTTGGTGAGGGGAGAAGCCCAGAAAGTGGGACTGAGGCGAGGTAGTGCCCAGAGCCAGCCACCTCCATGGGGGTCTGTCTGGTGATCATTCTTGCTGTATTAAGGTCACAGGGGTCATGGCTCAGAGGGGTGACCTCGGTATCAGGGTCCCTCTACTCAGAAGTACTTAGAAATATGTGATTCACTTGAAACAAACAAAGTTGAAATAAGCTCATTTGATCAAAAAGTGATGATCTGAGTGAGGGCTATGTTCTCCAGATGCCCTGATGGGGTACTTGTCCTTGTGACACGCTGTCCCTGGAGGCCACACTATTGTGTGGGAGCAAATAATGACGTGAGGCTTTGGTCCACTGAGAGAATATCATAGTACTTATCAGACTATAAACAGACTAAAGGAGGCTATGGAAGAAGAAATATAGTTTTACAGTGCAACAAGCTGGATTTATAAGCATGAGAGTAGAAATACATTCATAAGAAATTTGATAGTTATGGTTAGTTATTTCAGTGAACAGATCCTTCCCCAGCCTTTCCAGTTACAGTTTTTGTATTGGTGCATGGTATTGTTTTGTATTTTCTTGGTTTGAAGGGGAAGTTCTCCCAATTTTGTTTGAATTCAGATGTTGGTGTTCATTTGAGGTAGGTAGCTGCTGATGAAGCGGTCACTGAACAAGAAATCCAGGATCGTGCCAGCCTCAGCTGCCTTACAGTAAGTGGACAACAAGACAGGAATAGGGTGGACAGAAGAAATCAGCCAGTTCTTTGGCTTTCCCTCATCAGTGTATGCTTAGCGACCTTGGTAAGATGTACACTTCTTTCCTGGAGGTTTCTTCCACTCGTGACTCATGATTCTGTTTTAGGTGCTCAGCTGCTGCCCAGGATAGGCTAAGTGAGTAGCTTGAACCTGTACTTAGACTATGCCAGGTTTCTGTCATTGTGACAAAACAAAACAAAACAAAACCTAAGATGAACAATGCAAAAGGGAAGGCTTTGTTTTGACTTATGATTTCAGGGTTTCAGTCCATGATCACTTTGCTTTGAGCCTAATGTCATAGTACACATTATGACAGGAACAGGTGGCAAAGGAAGCCTGTTCACCTCATGGTGCGAGGAAACGAAGAGCAACAAGAAGGAGCTAGAACCATAATACCTTTCTTTTATGTGGATACATTCTCAAAGACGCAGCTCCCTTCCAGTAGGTCCACTTCCTGGAGGTTCCACTGCCTCTTGCTAGTGCCGTAGGCTGGTGACCAAGACTGTTACACAAGCTAGATGCTTTGATTTAAGAAAAAATCACAGGCTTTTTACCACCCTGGGGAAATGTTCGCTACACCCTCATTTCCTGGTGAAATTAAGAAGCACAGTGCAGAATACTAAAATTTAAAAAGATTTTGAATTTTTAAAAATTCTAGCCTTGATCTCGAAAAGGCTAACAGGTGTGGAATGGAAATGCTGGCAATGCCTTGTGCGGCAGGCAAGTTTTTGCATCCACTCAGACAAATGCACCCCTGGGTCAGTGGGAAAAAATGGGCCTTCGCAGAGGACCTGGACCGCTGTCACTGTGATGCTGGCAGCACCCAGTCCTGGCCTGGGCCAGAGCTCTCGGAGAGTTAACACAGCCCTCACATTCCCATTTAAATACCAAATGGAGTTAAGAGTGTTTTGATTTTCTCTGTCTCATTTTTTGGGGGGCGGGGACCAGGGATCAAACTCACAACCTCACGCTTCCTAGGTAAAGTACTGTGTCGCTGAGTTACATTCCTGGTCGAGTGTTTTCTCCAGACTAATTTGTAAATAGTGAAAGTAATACTGCCTCTTGCTAAACCTGCATAACATTAAGCTAAAGTCCCTCATAAAGGTGGGACAGAACCTAGAGAAGGACATGAAGACATGTGCTGGTGAGCTCCCGGGCCATCTGCACTCCCATTGTACACAACCTGTCCTCACACTCCACAAGCTGACACCTGGGCTTGATTCCTGCAGTCACTGAAGCCCCTGTGGACTGCAAGCGGTTCTGGCTAATTCTGTGTTCCCCCCAGTGAAAAGAAAGTGTCCTTCTATTTAATGGGGGCTGGGAACCTTGTTGCTCTTTGGGGTGGCCTGGCTGCTGGGCCTGTGGCTGCTACTCAGTGACTCTTCTGGGTGCTGCAGATGTATTAGGTGAATCAAGGGTTCTACAGCCGCCTTAGAGGATGTTGTTCTCAGATTCAACCAGTATGCTTTCGGTTTGACTAGTTGCATTTACTGAGATATGTTCTAGGTCCCGAAGTTGCTCCAGATAATGGCATTTCACTCATAAGGCTCTTGGGAGGAAGAGATGGGCTCCTTTTGCCAGAAAAGACAACAGAGGCATGGAGAGGATAGGCAGCTGGTGAAAATTTAGTATCAAGGAACTGGTACCTGGCTATCCTGCCTCTCAGGTATGATAAAAGAAGCATGAGAGAGGAATTAAATGGTCAGATGCTTTCCCAAAAGCCCTTCCCCATCATTTGAAGTGATGATGATAATGTCAACATACTTAGTGGGCAAATAAGGCAAAATCAGAGAAATAAGAAATATGATGACTAATGTGAGAAAAGCTGGGGTGGTGTCCGGATGGTCAGTGATTCATTTGTATTTCACTGGGACATCAGATGGCTTGGTGCCCACGAGGAGCACATGCGACTTCTTCCGTATGTGGGAGCACAGAGCTTGCATGTGAGGTTTTCTACACAGGTGATCCTCGCAGTGACTTTCAGTGGCTCTCAGGTTGAGAACCCACTGTGTATATTGTACCCGTGTGGAGTGTGGAGCCATGACCTCACTCAGGCTGAGACCACTTCCAGCTGTTTTATCCCCCAGCTGTGAGAGAACCTGTCACAGCCACAGAAATCTGACTCACTCAAAAGCTGAAATGTGGGTCCCATTTGCCTCACAGCTCTTTCCTAAGATCCTTTTATCTGTGCCAGATCAGCCCTTGAGTATCCTCCAAGCAGAGATGAATAAAATTTTGCTTCTTTGGTCAACATCCTCCCCCATTATATCCCAAAGAAATGATCTAGGAAGGAGTCCGTATTTACAGTGAGAAAATCCATCATATTATGATGCAGAAAAGTGTGTCCCTTTTCAATGCTGAATTTGTTACAGAAAAGCAAAAGAAGGAAGGAAGGGAGGAAGGAGAAATGACAGTGCCCCTCTCCCCAAGCCCAGCACACATGCATACAACTCCAGCCCTGGTATGGGCTGTTCCCTGTTGCAAGCAAAGCTGCTGAGAAAGCACACACCAGCCACAGTGGTGAAGTCATGCAAATGCTATGCCCCCAAAGGCCACAGGAATTGTGGAAAGATTTGTGTAAATATCTCATGCATTCTTGTGATCTAAGGTTTATGGAAATGAAAACCACAGTCAAAAAGCCAATGCCACATTTATTCCTCCCTCTTCCTTTTTTGCTTCAGAATAAATTCATAGAATATTTTTCTGGAGTGGCCAATAAAATAAAATTATTTCAGCTTTATTACCAGTAATACATGAACCAGTATGGGCAGTGAGATAAACCTAAACAGGATCCATTTGGGAGGCAAAGACAGGAAGTGGCTGGAGCCTGAGACAGGAAGACAAGAGTGACTCCTGCTCTGAGCTTTGGACTTCCTTTCTTCTCCTCGTGTTTCTTTACTCTGTGGTGCACTTTGGAGTTGGGATGTCTCACACAGAACACAGCTTGGACAGTCAACTTGCTGAAGCTTCCCTGGCACCAAGTTTAAAGAAACCACCGAGGAACACATGGTTTCCCACCCAAACTCCAGCCGGGCACGCCCTCCCGCTAGATCCCAGCAGCAGCAGGCCTCCCAGAGTCCTGGGCCTGAATGTAAGGAGGGGCCCCCCCTGGAGAGGTGCCCAGGACACTTTGGACACACGCAGCCTTCCCTCTCTTCCTCCTTCCATTGCACAGCAGTGAAATCAGGACTATGAGAACACTTTCCAACCCCAAATTTTTAAATGCACCTGTGTTCAGTGCTAAAATTTCCATTGAGTTTGTGTCCCAAGTTTTCTGATTTATGGTTTCTCTTTTCCCTGGCTTCTAGTCCAGTTGCTCATGTCATCCATACAGCGAATGGACTTGACTCAAGAAAATGCAAGACAGGAAATGACCCAATTTTCATTCATCTATTGATGTTTTCTTCATTGCTCCTAGCTTATATTGTGGACAAATTTCATAGCTTTTCTGTTCATATTCAAGTAGTGAAAGTTTAGCTTGAACTTAAAAAAAAAAACCTTTAGTTTCTCACGTTATTGAAAGTGTCCTCCCACCCCCACCCTATCTCAGTGCTGATTTAGACTTAGGACTGAATCCAGGGGAAAGAAAACATTTCTCCATCTTTTCTTCCTACTCTGGAGTTAGAACTGGGAAAGGAGAGTTGGTGGCAGGAAGATCATATTTGCCTACTGTAGCTGTCATTGACACTGACATCTCTCCAGAGGCTCTGATTCTGGCTTTTCCTCACATGAATGCATTCCTAGGTTCTTGGGAGAACACCCATTTCAGAGGAAGATGCTTGCATGGCTCAGCTAAGTGCTTTGACCTGTTCTTGACTTCTGCTCTGACAGCAGCATTGTGGGGGCTTGCTCATGTGCTGTGGGTTATTACCTGACTTCCAGATGAAAGTCAGCTTCCACTATAGTTATGGGAGCTCATTGCAGACCCTCCTGGTTAGATTTTTTTCAGTGAGAAGCAGGCACATGCATCCAATTGCCCAAGGCTCTGCATTGTGGCACAGGACCTGGTCTCACTTGGCTGGAGACATTATTATGTCTTTGGATGACTTGAATACCATAGTACTCCTTCCTCTCCATTAGAACAAAAGCTATTCCAAAACATCTGTCCTCATCAGGGTAGGTATGTAAAATGGCAGAGTAGGAAGCTTCTATTTCCATAGAAATGTTGAAAAATAAGCAGACACTTTCAGAATTTTGGAAAACAGTTAAAGGTCTACAGTGATCAAAAGAATGCTGAATCAGGGAAAAGGCAATTTAAAAATGACAAAGTTTTGTGACATTTTAATTTGGCCTTACTCTATACCCTTTCCAGTTTAGTGGTGGTCGTGAAGAAAGTAGCCTGTATTGCCAAGAGGGAATTATGTTATTGATCTGTTTTAAAATGTCTAGGGTTTTGCTAGGGGGATGCCTACAAGGTCTTATGTCACTGTTTTGGTCAATTCTGAAGTTACTCAGAGTAGAGAAGCAATGGTCATTGCTTGAAAACACTGCAAGGCAATTAATGTGACTTCTGGATAGAAGATAGACAGATGTACAATTGACCACATAAATCTGGGGAAGGAAAGTTGGAGTTTCTTTGTGAATTTACAACTCTCAAAAGCACCCAGTTATACTGGGAAATTCAGAAATCAAAATGATACCAAAGATAGGAGATACACACAAAAAAGCCAAGAAAATCTAAGCTTTCATTTGCTGATTTACAGGCTTGGTGTAAACACAGAAGGAAGGCAGGATTGTGAACAGATTGACAAAACATTGAATTTGTACCCTAGCATAGAGTGAACTTACAGAGATTACGAAAGAGTTTGTTGTTTAGTTGGTTCTTAAAAATTTAGATCTGGTATGCAAGGAAATCGCTACTGAAATACTAGCTGAGAACAGACTAAAGGAAGAGAGCTTTCACTGACTACCCAAGACAATGGAGTATAAACTTTGATGAATACAGTCCTCAGTGACAATCAGCCTTTGGCAAGGTGGATTGACTTTATTTTGAGTTGCCACATTATAATATGCAAATGCCCAGCTCTTACCCAAAAGTCATGCACAGAAAGAGATAATTATGGGTGTTTTATTCAAAGGATAAAATAAATAGAAATTATACTCAAGGGAAGCTAACATTGGACATATTGGGCAAAGATATGAATCATCTGCTTCAAATATGCTTAGACAGCTAAAGGAAAAGACAAACAACTAATGAGAAATGAGATGGTGATCTAAGGACAAAATGAGAGTATCAGTACCAATAGAGAAACTAGAAAAACTAACTAGAAGTTCTCCATCATTGTGTCCATCGCTATGATGCAATACCTGAGAAAAGTCAACTTAAAGCTTTACTTTGGATCGCAGGTTTGGAGGGGTTAGTCTGTGACTGCCTGACCTTTTCACTTTGGACTTGTTGAAAGGTAAAACTTTATGCTAGGCAGCACATGGTGGAGCAGGGCTGCTTACCTTATGCAGCCTGGGAGCAGAGAAAGAGGAAGGTCCCGGAGATAAGATGTGCCTGTCTGGGATGCGTCCCCAGTGACTTCCCCCAACAGCCTCCACTTTCTAGTTTCCACTACCTGTTAAAAATGCACCAAATTAGGAATCTATAGAAGGATTAATCCACTGTTGAGATTAGCACCTTGTGATTCAATCATTTCCAGTAGGACATATCTCTGAACACTGTTGCAATGAAGACCAACTCTTTAAAACATGAGCTTTTGTAGAGCATTTCAGATCCAAACCATAATATACAGTAATCAGAATAAAATATTCATTGGAAGGATTTCATCAGAAGATTTAATTAGGCAGAAAAAAATAACCAGTAAATTTAAAGACTGAGATAGTGCTGTCCTTAGAATAGAAGAAAAAAGGAGCAAGAAAAAATTAATATAAGGGGCTTGCAGAATGCCATAAACTAATGTAATATATATATATATATATATATATATATATATATATATATATATATATAATTGGCATTCAAGAAGGAGATAGAGAAAGGGGCAGAAAGAATATTTGAAGAGCAAATAGCCAAATAGTTACCAAATTGAATAAAATACATGAATCTACAAATCCAAGGAACTAAAAAATATTCCACCAGAATCTATTCAAGTAGTTCTGCACTAGACACATTGTATGGTTTTTGAAAGTCAAAACAATGAGAAAATCTTTACAATAGAGGGAAGCAATGAGCTATGACATCTGAGGGCTCCCAATTAAGATTAGCAGCCAGCTACAGGAAATCATCAGGCAGAGGGATGGCATATTTAAAATGTGGAAGGAAAAGACAGTCAATTATGGATTCTAAATTTGGAAAAAATTAACCTTCAAAAATAAGGGTAAATTTCAGATACTCCCAGATAAAAAAATGCTAAAGGAGTTGTTTACTATTATTATTATTTTGTGTGTGTGGTACCAGTACTCAAACTCACAAATTCATGCTTGCCAGATAGGTGCTGTGCAACTGAGCTGTATCCCCAGTCCTTAAACAAGCTTATTGGTAATAGACCTGTGCCCTAAGAAATACTAACATGAGTGAAATAGAGGACAATAGACAGTAACTTGAAGCTATATGAAGAAATAAAAACCTCTAGGCAACTTTACAGGTAACTACATAGGCAAATACAAAAGCCATCATATTATGAATTTGGTTTATAATTTCACTTTCAATTTCCTACATGATTTTAAACAAAATGCATAAATGTAATTACAAATCTGTTATTGGGCACACACACAGACACTATATATATATATATATATATATATATATATATATATATATATGTTTTTTTTTTTTTTTTTGGTAGTGGGGGTCAAACTCAAGACCTCTTGCTTGCCAGGCAGGCACTTATGCCACTGAGCTAAATCCCCAGCTGGGCACACAATATGTATACATGTAATTTCTGAAAATAATAAAATAAATGGGAAATGATTGATATCAGCACAGAGTTTTTATGTGATATTAAGTTGTTAGTATCAATTATTATTATTAATTAAGGTGTTAATTATAATCCCCTGGTTATCAAAAGAAAATATCTCTAAAAATCTATGAAAAGAAGTGAACAAGGAATCAAACTGCTCCACTGTAAATAGTTGCATAAAACAGACAGCAATGGTGGAAATGAGGGACAAATGGCGTAAGACATGGAGGAAACAAATAGTAACGTTATAGACCTACTTTTGCATCAATAACTCTTCCTTCCTTACATTTAATTATGTGAAATTCTAACAGATTAAACTTTCCACTTCAGATGCAAGATACTGACAAAAATCGATGAAAAACCATGCTCTCTCAAATGTACATTTTCTATAAGAGACTCACTTTAGAAGCAAAACTGCAATAGATTGAAAGAAAGAGGATGGGAAAAGGTACCTCATGGAAACAATGGCCGAAAGAAACTTGGCTACACTAATGACAGATAAAATAGACTTCTATGCATAAATCCACAAACAAAGAAAGGCATTAGACATTGAAAAAAGGCTCAATTGATCAAGAAATAAAAATTAAAAATGTATACATATATAGCCCAAAATACATTGACAGAAATGAAGGGAAAGATATTTCTTTTTTAGTAAGGTACTTTATTTATTTATTATATGCTTGTGATACATAATAATTACATAATAATTACCTTGGAAATTGATATATATATATACATCTCATATCTTGATTAATAATTCTATATTAAAAGCTGGAAACTTCAGTAGTGGTAGAATAACTATAAAGAGGGTCAGTGAAGAAATAGAGGAGCTAAATCACACCAGAAACTAAGTAAACTTGAGACATATAGAGAGTACTTTGTCCAACAACAGGATAAACATTCTTTTCAAGTGTATGTGGAATATTCTTTATTATAGCAAATAGGTTGGACTGTGTAACACGTGGCAGTACATTTAAAAATGTTGAAATCATAAAAGGTACGCTTTCTAACCACAGTGAAATGAAATTAGAAATCAGTAATGGAAATAAAACTAGAAAATTTACATAAGTAGAAGTTAAGCATGTTTAAATATTAAATCGTCAAGGAAGAAATCATAAAGAAGATTAACATGTACTTTGAGGTGAATGAAAATGAAAATCGAGCATACCAAGATTTGTGGGATGCAGTAAAGGCTGTGTTCAAATGAAATTTGTAACTATAAAAGCATACATTAAAAATAATCTGACTTTATTCCTAAAGGTGCGAGAAAAAAGAAAACCTAACCAAACTCAAGATTAGCAGAAATAGAAACAATAAAGATTAGATCAGAGATAAATAAAACACACAACAGGAAACAACAGAAAATTTCAAAGAATCCAAAAGTTGGTTTAAAAGAATCCAGAAGTTGATTCTTTGAAAGTATTAACAAAATTGGCAAGCTATAAGCTACATTTAAAAATAAAAAAGTTGCAAATAACTAAAATTAGAAATGAAACTGGGACATTATTACAGATCTTGTAGAAATAAAAAGGATTATAAAAAGGAATCTTATGATCAATTATCTGTTAACCAATTAGATTATCTAACTGAACAAATTCCTAGAAACACACACACACACACACACACACACACACACACACACACGTGCGCGTGCACAATCAAAACTAATTTGTGAAGAAATAAAAATTTCAAGAGACCTATAACAAGTAAACTGATTGAATCAGGAATATAACAAAGTTTCAAGTCAGATGGCTTCATTGGAGGGTTCTAGAAAACATTTAGTGCTATGCTTATACTAAAAATCATTGAATTATATATTATTATATGGTATAAAATTATATCTCAATAGAGCTGTTTGTATATTTTTAAAAATCACCTGGATTTAAGCACAGCTTGTTAGTGGCAGGTCAGCTCTTCAGCTCTCTTACCACCATCCTGAGCTGCCACCAGGAGCCCCAAATGACTCTGTCAGGTTAGCTCTGTCTTTGGCAAAGACCGATGTGGATGCCTGCTTTGATCCTCTGCATCACTTGCCTGTGCAACAACTTCATAAGTTCACACCTACAAGACAGATTGTACTGTGCATTTTGTGTGGGGCTTCATAGTCCAAGTGGCTGATACTGTAAACAGGAAACCAATTGTAGGAATGAAGATGGTGCTGTGGTTTGGATGAGTATCTCCCAAAGGTTCGTAGGTAAAGACTGGCTTCCTGGAGGTATTAGGAGGTGTTGTAGACCTTTATGAGATGGGGTCTTTTGGGTAATTAGGGTCCCTCCCCCAAAAGGGATGGTGAGGCTCCTGTCTCTTCTATCTCTGCTACCTGACCGCAGCTGTGATTGACCCCTTTGGCACACAAGCTCCTGCCATGCTGTGCTGCCCTCATCCGAGGCCCACATTTGTGGGCTAATTGTGGACTTGGGCTTCTAGAGTGAATCTATCGTTACATGTTAAGAAGCCTGCATCAGGTATTTTGTTAGTGATGGAAAGACGACTAACATAGATGGTTTTGTAACATTGCTCTGTGAAAGTGTCTAATTTTTAAATTCTTTCTAGGCCATGGCCCCCTATTGGGAAAGTGCTTTGAACATCTGTAGGAGAGGCCATGTGTGATGAAATGGAGAAGGACATACATGTCTGGTGAGGTGGCTACATCACTTCTGAAGCTACTTGGATATGAAGCAGATGGACAGGGCACAGAACTCTCTGGGTAAGTAAATTTAAGAAACATTCATGAGTTACTGATAGCAAAGCTGAATTGGTATGAACAGCTTTTCCAAAGTTTGTAGAAACCCTGTTGGCCCAAGCTTGTTTTCAAGTGTGATAAAATGGCCTTAAGATAAATGGCTCTGCGGACTAATAATGGTCGTATAGATGAAGGGCCAGGCTGCTCGATGTGTGGCCACATTTCTACCTGAGGCTCCTTTTAGGAGGAATTCTCACTTGCAGGCCAGATACAGACTTGGGAATTGGAAAGACCTCTTGGGGATGTCTTGCCTCCCCCAACAGGACTCTGCACAAAGAAACTGCCTCTGGTGTTTTTGTGGTGATGGGTTTGGTTGGTTTATTCATCTAAAGCAGAGGAGCCATTATGAGTGTCAGATGATTTTCCTCTAAATAGCTGCTTCTTTGTACCTGTCTCCAACACATTTCCTCTTCCCTCCACCATTACTCTGCAGGCAGCTGCTGTGTTCTCCTGACCTTAGTTCAGTGGTCCGTTGCTTATTTTATCTCCCCAAACAAAACAAATTCTCTCCATTTTATCCTACTTCCTACCAGATAGAATCTTTTGTTTTCACTTGCTGCCTTGTCAGCTTCCAAGAATTTTTTTATGTCTTAGGACCTGTGGAGACACCAGGGTTCAGTGGTCTGCACCCGGCTCCAGCCCAAGGTCAAGGATTCCCTCCTTTTCCTTCCCTGTATTGTCTGGCATCCTGCGGAGCTGCTGTCCCAGGCCACACCACCAGGACAGTGCCGCCTGGTACAGACCCCTCCTGCGGCCACGGGCGCCACCAAGCCCTGGACACACCTCACCACTGCCGGAGGTGCCTGGGCCCTGAGGAGGATGAGACAGGCAGGCGTGGACAGTGGATTTCTTTCCCTCTTTGGCTCTCTGCCCTGGTCTGGCAGCGGCAGGCTACACTCATCAGAAGGGGTGGCCTCATGCACGGGAGCAGCACCGTGTCTTCCGGCAGACCACAGAGTACCTTCTAGGTAGTAGACTGTACCAGCACATCAGGGGTTGCTGATTCAGAGAGTATTAGTTTAGGACAGTGAGGAATTATCACAATGCCTTTTCAAACAAAAAAGAATTCTCTCTCACAATCTTCCCAGACTGAGTTTTCATCTTAACCATAGACTTAGTCATGTTATGTTGCTTAAAAGTCCTCCTTGGCTTCCATCACCTCAGCTAACCCCCCACACAGGTGCTGCCTCCTGCCCATGGCTCTGTTTCTTTGAAAACCCTTATTGACCCTGTGATGTTCATGTTCACTCCATCAGGTCTCCAATGGCCAGTGTCTTCTGTCAGACTCCTTCCAGTTTTCTAGAAGTCAGCATTAGTGATGACACAGCACTTGTCACAGGGCACTGTGAACCATTGCATCCCTATCTTTCCCTTCAGTTTATGGAGGCATAGACTTCAGCTCAGCATGTGTTGGGTTCATGGCAGGTCATCAAAAACATGAGTTTGTTAGAGGTCTGTAAGATGAAAACTGAAAGGCCTTCAATTTCATCCAGTGCACGTTCTTTGAACAGGCAGTGGAGTAATATAAAGATGAATGAGAGGCTGTGCCTGAGCAAAAAACAAAGGCTAAGTGATCACTCCAGTTACCAACCAAGAACAGCAGGGGCAGCTGATAGCATCTCAGTTGTCAGACTGGTTGCTGCTTTTGAATAAGGAGGACTGATGAGATGCCTACTGGGGTATAACACAGAGAGAGAAAGAGACAGAGAGACAGACAGGGAGAGAGAGAGACAGTGAGAGAGAGACGGAAAGAGACAAGAGAGAGACAGAGGGAGTGAGAGAGAAACAGAGAGACAGAGAGACACAGAGAGAGAGAAACAGAGAAACAGAGAGAGAAAGAGAGAGAGAGAGAGAGAGAGAGAGAGAGAGAGAGAGAGAGAGAGAGAGAGAGAGAGAGGATCCTGATATCCAAATTACACCTAATTAGCTAAGGTCTCTTTCAGATTGCAACAGTCTTTTAAGAGGATTATCTCTGTCATTTCTATTGTGGGTGCATGACTTTGCTCAGATAGTCAAACTGCATTTTATCTGAGACAGTTTAAATCAGTTAGGCTGAAAGTAATTCAAGAGCTAACGGCATTTTATGGGAAGAAAACTTAAGAAAACACATTGCCCATTGCCCTTATTCAAATCCCCCTCTTTAGAGGTGCAGTGACTTAAATGTGGTCCTGGCTGGGCAGAGAGTCAGGATGGACACTGTCCCACCCTAAGTATAACGTTGATAACAGCGGGTAGTTGGATTATTAAAAATGCATGTTTCTCCAATGTGTTCCACAGAATGCCAGCCTCTGTAGAAAGTTTCTAGATATTTCATAGGGAAAAGATGCTTGGAGTCCAAATATATTTTAGGAATGCTGAACAGGTTTCTTTCTTGAAGAATCTCTACAGTGGTTATGGAGGATGCCCCATTTCCAGACTCATAAAAATCATGACAGAGCACACATTTTGGAAATATTGATGTGTTTAAAAGAAAAGAGACTTTGCAGTCAGTAGATGTGAATGAATTTCTCCAAACAGCATCAATCTGAGCTAGGAAATGAGAGTAGAGCTCTGCCACTGTCACAGGCTGTGTGACGGTGTCTAGAGATTAGGGAAAGATCGGCCCCCAAAGGTAGTTCCTGATTCACACGCAATCACTTTGTTCCTACTTCGAGTAATAAACCTCTGTAGTCAGATTGAAGTTTTCCCTAGATATGTGAAGGGAATCTAGTACCCACATGGATTCCAAAATCCAAGAATGCTCAAATTCCTTACCTAACAACATTTGCATTGAACCCACACATATTCTCCTGTATACTTTGACTCACCTCTAAATTATAATATCTAACATACTGTAAGTGCTATGTAAAATCTGTTATACTGTATTTTAAAAGCTGTTGTGCTGTACTATTTAGGGACCATTGACAAGAAAAAGTGTACATGTTCATAACAGATGCAATTTTTCCCCGGTGTTTTCTACCTGCAATGATTATACATGCAGGTGGAAGCCTGCAGGCATAGAAACAGGCTATGTTTACTTATGTGCCTACTACCTCTTCAAAAGAATACACAGTTGTCAAGGAACCTCAGCTGTGGAATGAGGGGAAATTACCAAAGAGGCAGGAGAATGAATGGGAATTACCAGAGAGGCAAGGAATACGTAAAATGTGAAATCACCTGCTTGCCTCCTGACATCATGACTGTGTTTGCTTAGAAAGTGCCCAAAGGTTGGGAGTGGTGTGATAACAGGGCAAACTTGACTCTTCATTTATCCAATCAATCTCCATGGGGTTTTTGCTGAGTTGCAGGCACTGCTTAGAAGACATTAAAATATTACAGTGGAAAAAACTGACACAATCTTTGTCTTCACTGGATTACTGAGTGTGTGCATGACAGGCTCACCAAATAAGCAAAACTGGCAGATTTTCTGTGAAAGGTCAGACAGCCAAGACTTCAGGGGTGGTGGACCCTGGTCTCTGTCATAGTTACCCATCTCTACTGTTACAGTGCGCAAAGAGTTACACGACACACAAAGGCAAGTGCGTGAGTGTTCCAAGAAAACCTTATTACAAAAATGGATGATGGAACCAGTTTTGATTGTGGGCGTTGGTTTGTCAAACCCTGGCGAAAACTGTAAATAGACCATTGCAACGCACTACTATATCAGGAAAAGATGTGTGGCATTGTCAAAGGATGTGGAAAGGAACTCAGTGTATGACTTGAGATTTGAAAGATAAGAAGAAATTAGGCGAACAGAGGAGAAGGCAGCGTGGTTGGTAGATGGAGAGGATGAGGAATACAGTGTGAGGTGGAGCTGATGAGGTAGGGCCGATAGTACTGTTTGGTGAGGCTCAGAACTTTTATCATGCTCCAGAATAACAGAGTTACATGTGTGTAGTTATGGCTTTGGAGTCACCCTGCTGGGCATGTCCTGGAGGATGGATTGGTGGTGAGGGACCATACTGTAGTGGTTCTGAAGAAGATGAAAGAAGCAAACAAAATGGCTATTAAGTTGGAAGAAAGCAAAAATTCAAGCAATTCCTCATGAGTAAAATCAAGGTATTTCATGCTGGATTTAAATATGGGGCTATAGATGGGTCCAGAGGGACTCCTGGGTGTCTGACTTGCTTGATTGTATAGCTCTATTGTTTCTGAGACAGAAAACAGGAAAAGGAGATATCTTAGCCTTTTAGGATATTATAAAATACAAAAGACTTACTAATTTATGAACAGAAATTTATTTCTGTTATTTCTGAAGGCTGAGGGGATTAAGATCAAAGCACAACAGGTCCCATGTCTTGTAGTGACCTCTTCTTTCTGTGTCCTCACATAGCAGAAAGGCCAAGTAGACTCCCTCAGGGCTCCTTTATCAGGGCACTAATCCTATTCATGGGGGCTCCACCCGCATGATCTAATTTCCTCCCAAAAGCTACATGTCCTAAAACCATCATATTAGAGGCGCGAATTTCAGATTAATTTGAGGAGACACAAATACTCAGTTTAAGACCTTCCATCCCAGCTCCCCAAATTTGGCTTCAGACATAAAATAATTTCATTCCATTCCAACAACCCCCTGTCTTAACTCATTTGAACTTCAACTTTAAATTCTAACCCTATCTCAACTAAGTGTCATCTAAATCTGACATGTGTGATTCATTTTAAGGCAATGTCCCCTCAGGTATACATGAATCTGTAAAGTAAAACAAGGTATGTGTTCTCAAAATACAGTGGTAAGACAAGCTGAAGATAAAAAATCTCTTTCCAAGAGGAAGAAATCGGCAAGAAGGAAAGGGTTAACAGGTCCCAAGCATTATAAAAATCCAACAAGGCAAACTATAAAGCCAAGGCTTGAGAAGACAAGGGGTGAGTTCTATCAGGGGACAGAGTCTGCAGAGGGAGAACTGGAGTTGGAGCTCTCTTTGTACAAATCACTAGGTCATCGAAGGGGACACTGCAGTGTAGAGGACACCACAGTACTAGGAAACAGCATTCCCAGGACAAGCCTTGCCTGCTCTGTTCTCCAGGTGCACCAATAGGATGGTCAGCCTTCTGGACCCACTGGGGTAGCAATATAAACTCCACAGGCCTTGATGAGCAAACAGTGAGCAAGGAGGGAGGATGGGTTAGTGAGGTCCAGGGGCAAATCTGTTACTGCAGAGTAGAGGGAGACCTTGCTGTTCTGAAAGCCCCCACCAGCTTCAAAGGATTCAGCTTAACACTGCTGTGTGTGTGCGTGCACTTGTGTGTAAGTATATAACGTATACAGAACAAGCATTCAGAGTGGGAAGGAAGTAGGGGGCAAAATGGCCTTGAGAGATGCGTTCCTAAGTGTTTGCAGAAAGTCTTGGGCCATTCCCGGATTTCTTCTATAGGGGAAAGGATGAAGGCAGGAGATAATATCATCTACATCTGAAGGAGGAGGGAGTCCCCAGGTACCATCTTGCTTACTACGCTGAGTTAAGGGAAGTGGGTATTGATTCACTTTTCTCATCATCTCTCCCCACTGGGGCACAAGTGTTATGATGGTAGAAATTTGGTCTGACTTATTCAGGCTAAAGCTCCTTACACCTAGAGCTGTGCCTAGCACAGGGAATCGCCAAGTTCTTTGAACAGGAAGTAGAAATAGAAATGATGATTGCTACCGTTTTATAGGTAAAGAAACTGAAGGTAGCAAGTCAAGGAGTTGGCCAAGAATCCAAACTTCTAATCTGTAGTTTACGTACTGGAGTCTTCCTAATTCTTAGCTGCACGGAGGTCCTGTCCTGTCCTGGGCATGTTGCTTCCTTTGTGCCGAGGTGTGCTCTGCACTGCGGTGTCCTCTTTGATGATGCAACAATTTGTATAGAGAGAGCTCCGACTCTAGTGTGACTCTAGTGTCTCCCTCTGCAGACTCGGTCCCCTTGTAGAACTCACCCCTTGTCTTCTCAGACTTCCCCGCCATGCTTGTTATTACTGCTTTCTTATTAGAAAATTGCTTTTAACACACCTTTCATAAAAGCTGCACACACTGTCAAGTGTGCATAGAAGTGAGGGAGTGTGAGGCAGAGATTATCTTCTCCGAGTGCTGAATCTTCTGTGGTTCAATCACAGTTATCAGCAGTTGCTTGGCTAGAAGAGTGACACGAAGGAAGGCCTTGCCTGAGTATTGTGCAGAATATAAAATCAGGGTTTTTTCTTTACCTGATTGACAGAGTTTGCTAAAATCCTTCAATAGTTTGACTCTTTAAAAACCAGTCGAATTTGTAATCTGTTCTGCAATTTCAGCTTCCCAACAGGATTTTTCCCACTGCTTCCTGCTCATAGGAGCCCTGCACCTACTGGTGATTGTGCGGACAGGACCTGGCCCCATAAACCAAGGGCTGTCCTGCAATGCTCTGTGGAAACCCTCAGGCAAGGTCCTGAGGTGATGGGCATGGAGACTTACACTGTAGCGTTGTTTGTGGGCATGGGAGTTAGGGCAAGCTCGGTGTTGGTCTCTGAAGTCTGGATGGGGAAGAGCAGAGCATGAAAACACAGGTCAGATGTGCGGTGGTCAAAAGCAATGGATTTAGTGCACGGCTAGTGGCACAGGCAAATTTAAAAACATCTTTGCACATCTGAGGGGGATGGTTCTGGGATTCCCTCTGTCCTCATGATACCAAAATCTGTAGATGCTCAAGTCCATTATATAAAATGGCTCTACATTTGCATATAGTCCACACATGTGCTTTCATGTACTTTAATCTCTAGGTTAGTTTTAATGTATAATAAAATGCAAATGCTATTTAAATAGTTGTCATACTGTATTTTTTAAGGGAGTAATGGCAGGGAAAAATGTCCTTATATGGTCAGCATAGAAAAATTTTTTTCCCTGAATATTTTTGATCAAAGATTGAATGAATTCATGGTTATAAAAGCTGTTGATAAAGAGGGCTTGATTTCTTCATTAAAATAAGAAATGTGGTAAGGTAAATTATATAATCATTTACATACATCAAGAATTTATGCACACAAAACTGTAAACCATACTTTGTGAGGACACGTTCAAATATGAAGACATAAAATTTTAAAATATTGCCTTTGCAGGGGAAAGGAATGGGAGTGTTATATGGGATACAATGGAATTAAAAATTATAGCAAAGACGACCTTGTATATATTCATGGTAGTGAGCCAAGAACAAGGGATATGACTAACTCAGCGCTCTGTTGTGGATGTTTAAAAATCCTCCCAGGCCTTTTTCTTCTAAAGTCCAATCCTTAAATCAAGTGTTGGTGAAAATACGGAGAAATTGGTACTATTCTTTCCTGTTGATAGGAGTGTAAGATGAGACAGCTGCTTTCAAAAACAGTATGACAGCTTACAAAAAATTAAAAGTGGAATTGTCATATAATCCAGGTATCCCCCTTCTGGGTGTGTTGTCCAAAGAAGTGAACACACAGTCGTGAAGAAGTATGTATCTTTGTGGATAGCAGCATTATGCACAACATCAAAGAGATGGAGGCAGCCCAACTGTCCGCTAATGGATGAGTGGATACATTCACAGGAACATCCTAAGGCCAGGCATGGTGGTGTACACCTCGAATGCCAGTACTCTTGAGGCTGGGGCAGGAGGATCACTGTGAGTTTGAGGCCAGCCTAAGCTACGTAGCAAATTCAAAGACCCCCTGAACTATATAATGAGACCTTGTCTCAAAACAAAAACAAAAACAAGACAAAACAAACAAACAAACAAAAACCCATTCAACCCTAAAAAGGAGACTCTGATTCATGTGACAACATGGGTGTGTGCCTTGAGAATATCATGCAAAGTTTTTTGAAAGCCAGTCACAGAAGAGACAAATGCTGTTTGATTCCACTTTTATTTTATTTATTTTTGTCTTTTTGAGATAGGGTCTCACTATGCAGTTCAAGCTGGCTTTGAGCTCACTTTGTAGCTCAGGCTGCTCTCAAATTTGCAGTGATCCTCTTGCTGGGACTTACTGTGTGCTGAGATTTTAGCCATGTATCACCATGCCTAGCTTCCACTTTTAAAAGTTACTTAATTTTTGAATTCACAGAGACAGAAAATGCAGTGGCAATTGGCAGAATCTGGGAGGAATCAGGAGTTAGCGTTTACTGGGTACAGGGTTTCAATGTTGATGTATGAAAAGATTTCCAGACTTGGGTGGTGGTGATGGTGGCACAATAATGTACTTAGCTTTGCTGCACTGTACATTTAAAACTAGTTAGGATGGTAAATTCTATGCACATTTTACCATAACAAAACAGGTAGCCAAGCTGAATGTGGTGACACAGGCTTGTAATCCCCCAGCTCTCAGGGGATTGTGCAGGAGGGTTGCACATTTGGGCTCAGCAGGGCCAACTCAGCTAGCAAGAATTTGTCTCAGAATAAAAAATAAAAAGAAGGCTAGGGATGTCCTTCAGTGTGAAAGGCTCTGGGTTCAGTCCCTACCATCACCACCACCACCACCACTACCACAAGAACAGAAGCCTTAACATTTAGCAGGGTTTGTGGTCTGGGCCAGGCTCACCCCTTCACCCTCCTATCTGTATCTCCTACCTGCTCCCTCTACTAAAATCTGTCCAATAATTCACAATTTTTCTCTAGGCCTTGGCATGCTCTTCCCCTTGTCTGAAATACTTTTTTCTCCTGTCTGGTAACGCATAAAATGTCTACATTCTAATCCTACATCCCAGCCTCTTTCGATCCCCAAACTTGTTTTGGTTTCTCTCCTTGGCTCTCACAGTGGATCCCCACAGTGTGCAGAATGCCCTCATCTTCTACTCCCTTGGGGAGGAGGTTGACAGCCACCAGACACGTCACCTCAAAGCAGGCCTCCTGGGTGTCCTCTGTAAAGGAATGTTTTATTTTTTAACGAAGCCCAAATATTTAGCTGCTTAGGATGCTCATTATCTTGCTTTCTGATAAATTCTCAAAGGAAAAAAAATAATTTTGAATGTTCCCTTTCAACCTGGAATTTCTTTCTAACCCTTAATATTTGCTCACAGCCCTGTGTGTGAGTGAGCCCCTCTCCGAATCTCCAGTGCTCTGTGTTGCTTTCCACCGTGTGGGGGGATTTTCAGTGAGTGGCCCATAATCCTTGGGGCCTCCTCTGCAGCAATCTCCACGTGAGAAAGGCTGTTCACTTCCTCCATCAGGGCATGCTGTCATAGTCTGCCTCTTCTTTCAGATCTAGAGATCTGAATTCAGCATGCTCCTCATCTGGAAGCACACAGCTGACTGTCTTCCAGGGTCTATCCCCAGTGGCAAGGTTCAGACTGGCCCTCTCTCTGAAGGGCTTCCTGTTTTGGTGTTTCTGTCACTAGGGGTATCTGCTCCTGAGGGCACACGACTGGGTGGGGCTGCAGGAATGGGTGCCTTTGCTCAGCAGGAGCTTTGGTGTCCCCACGCCTGTGGCACCTACCCCACCTCTGAGTGGTGAGACCAGATCCCCTCCCCACTCTGCCCAGTGTCCTCTAGTCATCTGAAGCAGCTCTGGTGGCCAGTGAATCTGGACCATAGCTTCTGGCCCAAAACTCTGGGTCTGCCCTGAGGAGTGGTGGTGGGCAGGGCTGGCCAGCAGAGGACACGGTGGGCTCTCCCACATTTTCATAACAAACAGCTATGAAAGGCTCTGTCCAGTGGCTGTACTGGTCACTGTGGACGGTCTCCTGCCCCAGCCCAGCTAATGTGTCCTTCCTTGAACACACAGCTCATCCACGATCGCCAGGTCTGGCGACCTTTGAAAGAAGACTTTCTTTCCATTTTGGCAACTTGTCTCTTGACAGACACTCTGTTCTTTTTATTGGATGGGCAATCATTTCACAAGTAACACTTTTACTTTAGTAACAAATGCCCTGCCCTGTCTTCCTGCCATCCACCTCCCAACAGAATTTCCCTCTTATCTGATCTTTTTTTCTTGGCCTCTGGTATTATGGTAAGGTCAAAGTATAAGCTCTCCAGGGGATCCCAGCATTGTAAGGACTTGACTTAAGATCAGAAACAAATTGTAGCGAAGCAAAAACATCAGGGCCACAGCGTGGAAAGCTGTGAACTCCCCGAACGGCCGCCATGTGTGCCGCTCGGCCGGCTGGCGCCCAGTCGGCTTGGCTTGGCAGCCTCTTCCTCCACGCTGTTTTCCTTGCGGGGTGGAGGGTGGAGGAGAGTGAGTCAGGGAGGGGGGCGGGCAGAACCGGGCAGCTCCGTTGCCCTTTGCCTCGTGATTTATATTTGGTCAGAGTAGCCTTGTTCCGCTCTCTTCTGGCGGGAATGTCTTGGACATGTTGTTTCAATATGAGACAATCAGCTGGACCCTCTGCGGAATGTCCCCTGAGACTGGAAACGACCTCCCAACAGGGTCATTTGTTCAGCAGAATTCTAAGTTGCAATCTCCAACATCTGCATTCTATTAATACCTTCAGAATATTTCCATCGGCTTTGGGAAATCAGAAGAGATGTTCAGCTCCAAATCCTGGAGTCTTTTGAACACTTCTTTGTGACTGTGTTTTGTGGGTGGATCTCTGTTCCCCTCCCATCCCTTTAGTTTGCTGGGGTGCAGGTGGCTGGATGTTCACATGCCCCAGTAAAACCCGAGGTTAGGGTGAAATGAGTCGGGTGGACTGCTGTGCATAACAACCCACAGTGAAAAGTGAATTTGTAAATGCACAGAAGAGAAATGTACCTAGTCAGGGCCAGGAAGGATGGTCCGGACCACTTGTTGAATCCTAGTGGGAGAAAGTCCATGCCTTGAGGTCCCCAGGGCTAAGTGAGGGTCCCAGGCGGTAAGGGATCTTGTTGGAGATTGAGCCTTGTCGTGCTCCATTGGGGGATGTGGACCTTAAAGGAAAGGCGGGGAGAGAGGAAACAGGGGAAAAAGGAGTGCAATAAAGAGAGAATAAAGAGAGATTTCTTTAAGAAAAATAAAAATATCTAGATGGAACAGAAATGAAGCTCACATCAGAGAGACCCACACTTGGTGAGAAGGTGAAATAGAGATGCAGCTCTGGTCTTGTAGGCAGCTGAGTCTGAGCCCTGAACGGTGCAAGGAGATACCAAGGATGTCACTAGGGTACAGGGCATCCTTGGGGAAATGCCGAGGACCCTAAGAAGGTACACTCTATCCAAGGGAGCACTTAATGAGTATTTACCTAGGGCATGAAGCTCATAGCCCATCAAGCAGACTTCAGGGCCAGAGGGATTCAGATGAGGAAGTGAGTTGGACTGAGGAGGAGCCTTTCAGGCTGCCACCCTCTCTTCTCACAGGAAGACGTTGAAGCCTGCCTGACATTTAAACCCTCTGGAGATCTGCAAGGCACTGAGCCAGAGAGCAGCAGGCCTTAGTCTGCTTAGTAGCAGTGGCCGTTACCCAGTGCTGTGTCATGGCAGATGCTGAACACGGGAAACCAAAAATATATATTCATAGTTATCTTCAAAGAATGGAAAAATAAGTGTCTGCTACCAACAACCACTAAAAGCATAATTTTATCCAACATGTACTTTGCTGCTTATGATTCTAATACACAGGGTCAGATGAATGAACGATTAAGTCTTAGCAAAAATTATGGAGCAACTTTCTTGGAAATTCAGAGGAATGCCAGTGTGTGATAAGGTCTCTGATAATGATAAATGACTTCCTGGTTGTGCGACTCGAAAAACACTCCTCTTTGCTGGCTGGAGTTAGCTCAGGAGGCAGGCTGAAAGCCCTCACTGGGCAGAAAGAGCGGCTACATAATGGGGCTAACCGTGTTTCCTGTGCTATCCGTCTGTCTGTCTGTCTCTGTCTATCCAGGAGAGAGCTCTGACAGACACTCCTGGCTTCCTCTGTCAGGGCCTCCTGTTCTGCCTCACCCTTTAGCCAGCAGGAAAATTCTGAATGACAAACTAACGCCTCTTTGCCCAGGGTCATGAGTGTGCTCTGTAAGCAGACACTTCCAAAGGGCAGTCATATACATTTTGGCTTTAATGCCTACTTTCCCTTTGTCCAAATTATGCAAAATATCCTGGAGAACAAATAAACAGATACAACAAATAACTGGAGTCAGATCTTTGGCTCAGGAAATTCCTGAGCTCACGTGTCTGCTGGGAAGAGGTTCTCACAGCCTGGCCCTTATTTTTTATCTATCCCCACAGGATGTACTCCTACTCTTTCTTTCAGGGTCCTCTGCTTCCTGTCCGTGTTCCCACAGCTGCCGAGGGCCACAGCTCCGGCCAGTATTCAGAGGGTCCTTGCAGTCTGTGTGAGATGGTGGCTGCTCATACAATGTGGCAGATGTTCAGCATCAGGAATCAAAACAGCTTTCACACCACGCAGCACATTCTTCTCCCAGTCCCGTTCATTTCCTCTTGGCGGGATGTGGAACAATTTCCCTCATCTGCTGCTCACTCAGTGGGTTTGGGATTTTGTGAATTTTACAGTGATACTTAGATTCCTCCAGAATCTGTTCCAAGAGAAGAGAAGGGAGACAGAGGGGAGGGGGGGGGGAGAGAGAGAGAGAGAGAGAGAGAGAGAGAGAGACAGAGAGACAGAGAGAGAGAAACAGACTCATTCCCAGCCTCTGTTTCTACTTGAGGGGTTTCTGCTTTTTGTGAGATGCAAATGAAACTGAGAAGCAAAGGAAGGAGATCAGAGACCACATGGAACTTCCTAGTCCTGAGTCCCCAGAATACCCTCCACTGATCTCTACTTTTTGCAGAAAACATGACAAGCCTGCAAGACTAAGGGGGAAATGTAAGGCAGTTTCTGTTCGTTGCACACTGGACACATTCCAAACAGATTCTGCTATACTGAATTGCCATAGAGGACTTTCTGGAGGGGACCAGAGAAGTAGGCACTGTTCCTGACTTTTATACTCAATGTAGGATTAGGGTCAATGGACTCTGTTTGGAAAATATGCTTACTGCAGTGCTCTCCTTCTGGATTCCCTGGCTATGTGCAGGTTTCTTGGCTTAAAGTCTGTTTTCCATCTCTTCCATTAGAAACCAGGAAAGCAAACTCACATTTGCAGCTCCTCGCTATGGACCAATCAGATGTTTCCCATTTGAGTGTCACAGTGCTGTGTAAGTAGTAAGTAGTACTGTGCCCATTTTACCGATGAGGAAACTAAGCTCAAAAATACTAACTCAGCTTGTCTGAGGTCAGCTGGAAATGGATGCAGCTGGGATTCAAAGCAAGATATTCATGCAGCCTGATTGTTTTACTATACCAAGTTGATTTCATCAGAAATCAACATTCCTGAAAAATGCTGGCTGGGGAAAGAGGCACATAATGGGAACTGAAGATCTGAGGACTGTTATTATTACTGTTGTTATTATTATTATTTTGGCTTCTTGTCACTTGAGAGAAATGGTCAGTTTTTCAAGGACCTTCATTCTTGCTGCTTGGTTTCCTGTGTCCCAGTAGTACGCTGGATTTCACAGGACCCTCTCAGTACCTGCCCTAACAAGGTGTAAGGGTGCCGAGGGGAATCGAGGCATCCATTTATGCTATTTCTGCAAAGGCAGAGCCAGGCAGCAGACACTGACAAAACCTGTCTGCTCCCTGAGCTTTCAGATTTGTGTGCAACTCAAATATTTACCCGAGCTCACGGCTCTGCTGGACTATATACTGGGAAATGGTTATTGACTCTTTTTGCGTTCTTAAGACAACTCTGTGAAATTATTCTGTTTCCCTGGCCTACTTTAAAGCTCTTGAATTCTGCCTCCCACCCCCATTGACACAGCTGGGTGAGCTCACCGCCTCACAGCCTGTCTCGGGGTGGCAGGCGGCCTGCAGGAACCTATTAATAGCCCTCATTTCCAGTATGTGCCTGTAAAGTCGGGCCTCATTTTTAGCAGCTCACTGTTGCTCACAATTCTAGGAAAAGTTCCCTTTGGATGTCTTCCTGCCGGAGGATGGTTCGACTCCCTCTCCCTGTACAGGGAAGAGGAGAGGAAGGAGCCCACAAATACTTGGTGGGTGAGCCATTCAGGGCAGAATAGCTCTAGCTGAAACCCCTCCTGTGGAGGGAATTCTCTCTCTGCTTTGAGAGTGGCTTTGGTAAGCTCCCTGGGATACAGTGAAGTCTGCATGGCCAGGCAATGCTGAGGTCTTGCTGGACTCACCCCTACCTTTCACATTGCTTGTCCAGTCCGTCGGACACTTAGGTGGCTTCACCTCCAAAATAATCCGGAAATCAACTCTCTCTCATTGCTTCCAACTTTGCTTGGTTGTGCAAGTTGCATCCTTCTCTTGCTAACTTGATGGGAAGGTCCTTGTCTGAGTCACCTCCCTCCCAGCTCCTGCCATCTGGTCTCTTGAGAACTGACAGAGGGTTCCGAAAGCTCATAATCCTCAGCTTGACCACGTCAATGGCTTTGTGTCTCACACTGTGCCAAAAGCCGAAGTCTTCAAGTGGTCTCTGTAGCTTGCAGGACTTGCCTCTTTCTCTTTCTTGGCTCTTGTCTTCCATCACTTGCTTCTGCCCCTCTTGGGCTGGCCACACCAGCCCTGTCCCTTGCCATCGCTCTCTCTGTGTTTTACATACGCTAACCCTCCGTTCCCCCATCTGAAATGGCTTTCTCCGGAAAACGTAACAACATTTCTACTGGTTTCTGCCCAAACATCCTCTCCTCTGAAAAGCCTTCTGAAACCACCTTAAATAAGATAGCACCCTCAGCACTAACCACCTGTGTTCCCTGCTATGGTTCGAATATGAATAGCATCCCTTAAAGGCCACAGACACCTAGTGGATGACCCATCCTCAGAGGAGCAACTCTAGCCAAATTCTCCCCAAGAAGGGAGTCTCAAGTGTGTTCCCAGGGTGGCAGTATTGAGAGGCGCTGTGAGCCTTAGTGGGACCTCAGAGGAGATCCTTAGGTCACTGGAGGTTGTACTAGAAGGAGATCGAGGGAGCTCAGACCAGCTTGTTCTATCTCTGCTTCCAGGCCCACATTTTGAGCACGTATTCTGAAACATACTCCAACCATAGTGTGTCTCTTTCATGAGAGGTCCAGTTAGGGCTGCCTGATCTTGCACTTATGTTTTCAGAGCCATCAACGAAAATAAACCTCTCATTGCTACACAAGTGGCATGTGCCAGGTACTTTGTTATAGTGATGCAAAGCTGACCATTCACTCCTGTTTGGCTTCTCTTTTTTTTTTTTTTTTGTCTTATTACTAGCTGGTAGATCATCTGTTTGCTGTTTTACACCACTGAAAGTCAAGCTCCAAGAAGGAAACAGAGCATGTTGCCCCAAATAAGAATATAATAAATGTCTAATCAGGGAGTAGTATTGAGTAAAAGTGACAAAGTATGGCCAAACTGCCTTGCATTGGGAATGCAAGTGTTCGGGGAGAGGGAGAGGGAGGAGGAAAGAAGAGGGCATGCAGAGGGGTGCTGTGACCAGGGGAAGTGTCTGCTGGCCCTCAGGAATGAGATTATCCAGGTAGGGCTTTCTAGGTTGGTCTTCATGTGCTAAAACTTTATTTGTGCATATAGCTTTCTTTTTCCTTGATGAGAAATAACTAAAGAAGAAGATGGAGCCCCACAGTGAAGTGATGACTTGCTAGTTCACACACACTGGCATCAGAGGGCAGAAGAATATCAGCAACCAACATCTGACTATTCTCTGAAATCTTTGTGATGGCATTAGCTCTGCACAGAGCATTAGGACATAAGCCAGTGTGGTTCAAATTTTATGGGTTGTGACTCTGGTTTACCTATAGATAGACTTTTGGGAACCCCAATTATCTTTTATTGGAAAAGCCCCAGCTGACTCTCAGGTCAACCTCAGGACAAAAGACAGAAGAAAACATGGAGTCAGGAACGTGAAGTTACTGTAGGGGAGAATATCAGTGAAGAACCACTAACCTCCTCGCCATGGACCTTAGCATTAAAGGGAATCTTAGAGTGTGGCTCATCGGCTTGCCCCCCAGCTTGAGCCCCACGAAGCTGGAGCAACAGCTCCTTATGCTGGTGGAGGGAGCCTTCAATATCCATCCCTGAAGGGAGGGCAGAGAGACTGGTGGAAGAAACGGACTGATCTGCCTAACAACACAAGTCAGCCTCTTGTTGAGTGTTCCTGGAGAACAAGTGTTCTCTCTGCCAAGATACCGTGTTCTTTTAAAGTAGCTAAAAATTATAAACATTAGAATCAAAAATAAATATTCAATATGAACCTTTCACGCAGTGTTCTTGAGTTTGTCTCTGACCTATCAAAGAACAAACTTTATTCTGCTTTTACTAATAGATTTGTTGGAAATCCATGGTGCCAGCCATAACTGTTTTCCAGTAAAACAGATTGTGACTAAAAGTGCTAACACATTTATTGTGAGACCTAATTATACATCAGGTACTAAGACATAGCAGGATTGGTACATCTCTGAAGTTAACCTCTCTTCAGTGGAAGAAGTCCTGACCTTAAGACCCAACATTACAAAGATACCAGTCTAGGCAGCAGAATATTTAGTGCAACCCTAGCTGTGAAAATACTGATGTCGCATTAAAGAAAAGATTCCCCCTGCCAGTTAACAAAGAATGGTGAAACAGCTGTGGTAACCCATATTCTTGTCTCATTTCTGTCTTGCTTGCCTGTAACCAGACGGTGTTTGAATCCATCCCAGCTTCTTTGTGCATCCCTCTGTGCTACTGGTCTTCACTTAAAGTCTCCTTTAAGGACTTTATCTCCCTGCTAGGGTTGGCTTCTATGCTGCACAGTGGCTTCGGGAACTCAGAGTGCCCTGCACCCTGCCTTTGCCTGTATCTCCATTTGACTCCAGCTCGTTGCTTATGCCTCTCAATCTGAGTAAGGTCAAGACTCAGCTGTCTATACCAGTTGGTAGAAATAAAGGGTCAAAAGCAGGAGGCTCTGGGGCACACAGAGAGGTCTGAATGGTCTTGAGATGCTGCCAAACCAGGTCTGAGGGTCTGATGGCCTGTGGGTTCCCTTGATACCTCCCAGGAGTTTTCTGGCAGGGACGTTATTCCTTTACCAGTGAAATAATGAATTACACGTGATGAGGAACAGTAGAATAGAGATCCATGCAGTGCTTCTCTTCCAACTCTTTCCTTTTTCTTTCCACCTTCTTTTCTAGAAACAAACAAACTAGAAACAGTTGAAAGCTCAAACTTAAATCCTTATAAGGAGGCAGCTTTACTAGCTGAGAATTGCAGGTCTACAGAACAGTTCCAGATTGCTGTGGACTAGGGTTTGTGAAGGGTTTATGATTTCTTTGTTCTTTCCCTCATGCTTGTATATGGAACCTGGAATCCAGTCCATAGGAATGGCCTCTGTGCCTGCAGTGGGCAGTGCCCAGAACTTGGAGTCAACCAGGGCTGTCAAATCACCTTTTCAGGGAGCTCTGAGGGATACCCAGCTGAATATCAAGGCTCTTTACCAAACACTGAATGCCAGCTTTCCTCACTGACAGAATTGTGCTTGTTATGTGGGCATCTACAGAGCCCTTTACATGGGGGCTTTGCATGGCTTGGGTTCTGCCTGGTGAAACCTCTATAGTCTTCTGGAACAATCATGGCCTCGTTCTCCAATTTAATAGGAGAACACAGTGAAATAAACCAGATCTTGGCATCTGGCTTTGTGTGGCTATTTCCTGATTTTAGAGCCAAATGAAAGGAATCCCTTCTTCTGTAAAAAAAAAAAAAAAAAAAAAAAAATTGTCCTTAGCTGAAGGAATCCACAGCTACTGGTAGGTTAAGACTTATGCTTCAGGGATGGCTTTTAATGTTGCTGGAGTGAACATCTAACTAAATGCAAGCTAGGACAAAGGTTACATGGAGTTCGGCCTTACAACCATCTAGCCTTTCTTATGAAAACTCGTATGTCTGCATGCTATCTGGTTTCCCTTCTTTTGCAGGTTCATCCAGCAGTTGGGTGCTGGACTAAAGCCTTCAGGACATGGCTTTGGACCCTGCCACTGTCTTGTCTTGGCTTCAGATCCTTTAATCAATATCTCCAAGATTTGGATTCCTCTTTAGTTACCTGGCACTAGTATTGGTCTTATGAGCAGCTCTGGGTGCCACATGAGATGATTCCTGTGCATTATGGAGCACAGTCCAGGATCATGCTAAATGATCAAAAATGTTGGCTCTAGCCCAAATCAGTTTTGAAAAATCTGAGCAATGATGTATAAGTTTCAAAATGCAAAGAAAAATCAAAGTTTTTCTAACTTCTTTGTCATTGCAGAGAAAAAGGCTGCCTTGACAAATATAATAATATTTATCCAGAATCAAGAGGACAAAAAGTCTTCTAGGAGAGCGACTTGTTTTTTGATGGAAGAGAATGTTAACCCTTCTTCCAGCAGCATTTAAATTTGAACACTTCTTTGGTGACAATCTTTTTGAAATATACCCTTCAATTTCCTGCCTTCTTATGCAAAGTTTCCTGAACATAATTCATCAGTTTCCTTCTGTCCTTGGTTGTCACTATCTACATCGATTTTGCTGTACTGTGTTTTAGATGGGGACAGTGTGGGAACAGGACTTAGCACGAGTGTCACTTGCCTTCCTGCTTTTCTATGCAGTGAACACCCACCTACTCTGCTCTGAGCAGCTCGGTGGGCTCATGGCTCTGCGTTCAGACCTCTCTCACATGCGCCTCCAGATGCTCCTGACACCTCTGTGAAATGCCCGGCAGGAGGTAAGTTGTGCAGGTCTGCAACAGGTAGTGAGCTTTTTTAGAACTTTTGGTGACTTTCTTTTGGGCTCGGGATAATGCATTTGCTTAGGACATCCTGAGATGCAAGTTTCTGGGTCCTGAGATTTTATTTTCTTTGCTGACATCATCATTAATCTTGCATTTACCAATTTTATTTTGCTTTTAATCTTTTCTTGGAAGGACTAAACCTCTACTGAATTATCTCCATTCTTAATAGATCCACTTGTGTTGGATTTGGTGCTTCCTATCAAATGTTTCCATTGTGAGTGGACAGTGGCTCTGTGGGTAGGAAGAGTAGTTCCTCCCTAGCTAATGGGTGGACACAGTCCTCAGGAGTTCACAGACTTCCTTCAAATGCACAGTAAGCGGAAACCCAGGAGGGACCTGCGTCAGACAGTTCCTCACCCAGGGTTTCTCCTGCTCCTTGGCAGTTCCTTAGACTGAGCCCATGTTCAAATTTGAGGAATATTTGGAAAGTTACAAGAATAGCACCAATGCTTTGTACTTAAATGACATCACACATGTGTGTTCATGGCAGTGTCTGCATGGATTTGATGTTCTGTCCCTAGGATCGTTCAAATAGTAACTAAATTCAAATATTTGAAACATGAGTAAAACTCTGATGTAAAAACAAAATGCTTTGCCAGGAAAACACACACGGGTGTGCACACACACACAGAAAGAGAAAGTGAAAGAGAGAGAGAGAGAGAGAGAGAGAGAGAGAGAGAGAGAGAGAGAGAGAGCAAATTATTCCTGTTCTTGCAGTTAGAATTCTGTTGAAGTCACAAGCTGGATTATTGGATTTCATCAGTGCCCCATAATTGAAAAAGCATCATGCAAGACACATGTATGTGCAATAATATAACCCACCTTGTCTCCATGTTGCTTTAAAAACATAGCACACAAGTTTATTTTGCAAAGACTGAGTGAGATAATACCAAGTAATACTTCCAGTGGTATCTGAGAAGAGTGCCTGGTTTGACTTAGTGGAAGCATGTCACTGATGAAGATCCTGACATCTCTCTCCAAAAATGCCAGCTTTCTTTGTGAAATACCCTCTCAACGCTAACATGTGATATCTGATATTCTAAATTATGGCACAGGGGAGGAATGACCTCATTTCATTCTCTGTAAATGAATTGATAATAATATGTGTCCATGCCTGTGATAATAAATGTTACCTTTTCCTATTTTATTGTGGTCACTACTGTGCACTGTGACCCTTAGCAAAGAAATGCAGAAATCTGCCACTTCCTTCAAGGCGCTTACCCATAAAGCTATTGAAGAAGAGTTCGTTATGAGGCCTGGGGGTCACCTTGGCTATGCAACAGAGCCCAGCAACTCAGGCTGTGGCCAAGCTGGGGGCCAAATGCTAGTACTGCCCCTTGCTTATTTCAAGACCTTTGGAAGTTACTGAATGTCTTTGTGCTCCCACCTAAGATATGAAGACAATTACAATCACAATTATTTTTAAAAGCAGAGTAATGCCTGGCACTTAGTAATACCTCTATCTCGAGAGACAACAGTATGGTCTAGAGGAGACAAGAAAGTCTCCTTAGAAAGAGTTATGTGACGAGGTTACGGGAACACTGAATGACGCGTAGGTTTGGGTGGTGAGGGGACTGATTCAAGAGAAGCCAGACTTGGGTTTTTGTGGAGTGTGAATTTGAACAGGGTGGGTTCTGGAGGAAGTAGGGTTCTGTGGGACCTCTAGTGCTGGGCAGAAGGGAATCATGGGGGACTTTGCCACTGGGGAAGAGTATGGGGAGGGAGCAGATGTGGGGACAGTGTGATGGCAGCCTAGCCATCAGTTTCTGAATCTGTCCTTGGCTGACCACATGCTGGGGCTCTACTATTCAGGTTCCCAAGTTTGGCTGCACTACTGGGAACTAGGCAAGCTGTGCCAATTAGGTAGTCTGTGCACATCCTCAGGGGATGTGTTCCAAGACTCACGGTGGATTCCTTCAGCTGTGGGTAATATTGACCCCATTGGGCTACGTGTTTTCCTACATGCGCATATGATAAACTTGCACCTTTTCTCCTAAAGAAAACATTTACGGCTTCTCTTGAGCATACACAAATTGCCAGAATTATTACTGTGGGGGCATTATGAAATGAAATAAGGCTTCCCTGAACATAAACTCTGTAATACCTTAGCAGTCAGTCTGTAACTGAGATGGCTACCAAGTGGCTAACAGCAGGTAAAAGATACAGAATGCATATGCTGGGAAAAGAGATGATTCATGTCCTTGGTGTGACAGACCCAGGTGGCAAAGACTGCCTCACACACTTGGAAAGTGTCCATTTAAAAACTTACTGTTTATTTCTATAATTTTCTATTGAATATTTTTAGACAACGATGACTACTGTTACCCGAAACTTCAGAAACAAAACCTTGGCTAAGGGTGGGTGTCTGCGGCTTCTCCACCTCCCTTCTGTCCTCATCTTCATCCTGCACACAGGTTGGCGTTCTTACTTTCTTCTCGGTAGATGTGACACGAAGACCTGTGGATGACACCATCTAGCAGCCTTGTCAGAAGAGAAGCTTCTGTGATTTGACAGCCCTGATGCCCAGAGACATGCTCCATGAGCGAAATGGCTTGGTCACATTCCAGGAATGACTTCCTGTGGGTTTCATGAAGGAACTTTCCCCTTCAGTGTTGGGAGTATTTGTCCAGAAACAGAAGCTTACAGGCCCTTTGCATTTCAGCAGTGCAAATAGCTGCGAGAGAAGACCCAGCTGAGCAGCAGCAAATTAAAACCTCTGCACACGTGAAATGAATAGTCCTTTTTTTAAAAAATCATTTTCCAAGCTGAAGAATGAATGAAAGATAAATAAATAGTGGTACAAATAGTAAAAACCAAATTAGATTTGAGGTTTCTCCCCCTTCCAATCAAATAATAAGTAATCCAAACAGTTATCATTTGAGAGAGTAAGGAAGTGATACTATAAAAATAAATGCCTTTCTCTGCGGAAGCTTTGTCCCTGTGCATTACTGCAGGAGGAGAAGGGTTTGCTGCCTGTAGTCCTGCTGCAGGGTCTGGCGAGCTCTGGGAAGAAAAGACTTGGAGAAGCCAAGAAAGCATTAGTTACATGGGAAAGGAGGTCCTTTCAGCCCAGCGTCCCCTTGAGAAAGGGAGAGTTGGGAGGTGGAAGATGCCTGTGTTCCCAGATCCACATCTGAAATGACAACCAAACTTCTGTCTTTTATTCTCGTTTGTTTACTCTTTTTAAAAAAAGATTTTCTTTTCTTTTTTTTTTTTTTGTTTCTTTGTTTGCTCTTTTTAAAAAAAGTTCTTTTCAAAATGAAGAATGGACTTGTGCATTTTTTAATTTACCTTTTTTCATTGAAAAATGAGTTTTTAACATGATGAACCCCCAGGACAGTGCTTACCAATCAAATTTTCCGTCGTGAGATGTCTGTCATTAGCCTAACCTGCAGATAAGCTAACACGCTTGGGGCAGATTTTAAAAGTGTCTGAGCGGTAGGTTTGAGTTCGGTTCCACCCTCTCTAGGTCCTCCTACTTGGCTCAGCAGCCTGACTAGGAAACGGCTCCAGTGCTGCGTAGGCCCTTTGCTCCAGATGGAGGTTCTGGGAATTCTAGCTGTGCCTTCGTGGAGGCTCTGTGGTGCTAATCCAGGGCAGGCTGGCCTGTCTGTGGCGAAGGAGGGAAACAGACTGGAATTCCTCTCCCAACGTTTCTCCAGAGTAGTCCCTGGGAAAATGAGATGTTCACCATTCTCACCTTAAGAAATAAGTATTTCTGCTTCTTAACAATAACACAACCCCCAAACTGCAATGCTGGAATTGTGGTTAAAATCTTCTGCATTGAAACCTTCTTTTCATAGAGCTTTCTTTCCCTTGCTGCAGCTGAGAGGTAGGCTTTAATTTTTTTTTAACTGATTTTTACAACTGATTAATTCAGTCTGATCAAGATTGAAAGATAGAATTTGCCAAGAACATTTGCAAATGGTATTTACATGGGGTGAGCTTTTGCTTTACATATAAATCTCTGTTCTCCATATTTTGCAGATACAGAAACTAAGATTTAGATGGGTGTCCAGGTTAGGAAGTGGCAGAGGTGGGGTTTGAACCAACTATGTTCCCACCAGGGACTGCTGCTCTTTCCCTAGGTGCCACCTTCCTGAAGGCAATTTAGAGACAGAGAGAAACAGGATCCCCTTCTCACCATATACCTCTCCTCACAGTATGCGTGCCTTTCAGTGGATCTTTTTTGTTATGACCAAACATAATTCCCTTTAGATATTTTTATTTTTCGCAACGACTTTAAGAGTTGCTCATAAAGCTGTAAAGACTATTCTGTGGGTCCTTGGCGAAATTATTTCCTCTGACCTTCAGATCACTGAGTGGTTATATTTGCAACAGGACTGACCAAAATAGACTGAAGGCAGCACATTTACTTGAAAATCTGAAAACACTTGTGGGTTTGTCAGAATTCTGCTTTGGGTCACTGTGTGTGTGTGTGTGTGTGTGTGTGTGTGTGAATATATGTGTGTAATTTCAAATTGATCTGAGAAGCAAAGCCAAGTTTTTTTTTTTTTTTTTTTTTTTACCATCCTTATCTCTCTTTGACAGAATTCCAGTCTTATCAGCTAAAAACCATACACTTCCCAGGATGCCTTACTGGGAGTTGACCCCAGGACAATTCTGGCCATCTGAGGTGGCAGAAGTCAACTGCACATGGTTTTGGCAAAATTGCTTCAAAAGGGGGTAGAGTGCTGGTGGGCGCATTTTGTCCTTCCTTGCTTTATTCCTGAAGAGTGTGTGTGTGTGTCATGGTTCAGGATTGAGGGCTGGCTGAGTGCTGGGCTTACCTGGGAGGATGAGGATGGTCTCCCAGGATCACCGGGAAGAAGATCGAAGTATCCTGAGACACTTTGCTATGCTGAGCTGGTGCCCCACTCTGGAGGGACTGCTACAGGTGGTGACAGTGTGAGAAGGTTCTCTGGTTGGCTGAAGTCTTACTTTCCTCATCTTACATGAAGCCGAGGCAATATCTACCCCAAACACTTATGTGATGCCACGTAACTTTTAGATGGCCACTCTGGAAGGTCCATCTTGATTCCATCACATTGTTGCCACTCACATCAGTTGGACTCTAAGAGGTGGTGTTGGGAGATGTCTCACAGCAGCCTGCATGGTAGATGTGGTCGTTTGTGCATCTCACCATCCTTTGAGGTTCTGTTCAGCTTTCCTGTTAAGAATTTACTAGGGGCAGGCAAAAAGTCAGTGATCATGGACTGCCTCATTTCTTCAGCCTACAGAGTGTGGCTAACAGTTCTCACAAGGAGATTCAGGGGACTGGTCCAGGAATCCTGTGCATGGTGCAGGCTTTTCTTGGAGACTCTCTTTTCATGGGGAGAATGATGACCTGAGTGTCTCTCACTTGAGACTGATCTATTGACTATTCCTAAAGCTGGCTATTTGAGGATGGCCAGAGTGCAGAGGGACAGGCCGCAGGCATGCTTGTTCGGTCCAGATCTGTAGCTCGGAGTCCCATTCTCTGAGTGGATGCAGCATGGTAAGTCAGGATGCAGCAACTCATCCAGTCCTTCTCCAGCTGTGTCTGTAGACTGCACAGTAGGTGTGCTTGAGTTAGGAGCCCTCAGCTCATTCTGGGACAGAGAAGTTCTGTGTCGCCTGAGATCTTTGTAAATTTCAGTTGCCAGTGTTCTCTGGGATTAGCTTAGAAACTAGGCCTGTACTGGGTTCTAATGAGGGAAATGTATATTTTTTCACTCCAGTGAATCACAGGATAAGGTGACCTGAATGGGATGACGCTTTGTTTTGTGTGTGCAAATTCTTAGGGGTGCCTCGCTTTCCTTTACCATCAGCCTTCTTCTTCTGAGGGTTAGAGAAAGAGGGGTGGAGAAAGCATTACGCAGCACTGCATGTTATCACAGAGACCCTCCAACCCACAGCGCACACATGAGAAGGTAACACAGAGGCAACCTGGGGAAAGGGAAGCTTGAGTAGCACAGTGTAAGGTGTGGAAGAGATTTTGCCTTTCTAAATGGAGATGTTCACACTGACTATCAGCCGCAATGACTCAGGCCAGAGCGATCTTCAGTCAAAAAAGCTCAAGAACTCCATGAATTCAACAGACTTCTGTTTCCTTATGGACTTCTTAAACTACAAGAATGCGTTCAGTGGCATTTTAGAGATGATTTGTAACTCATGGCCCGTGCCTACATCCTGTTAGGGAGTGAGGAGGAACCACAGAGATCTACATAAGTGTTTCAACTTTCTCAGACCTCCTGTGGATGAGGCCCCCATTCTTGCCACTACAAACATCACAGCTGTAATGAAAACCTTCGCCAGGATAAAGCCAACATGGAACGCTAAAAATACAAAGGGCATATCATGTATCTATTTCTTTTGCATTCTAACAGGCATCATATTTTTAGTAGCTTTATGGAATTTCTTTTACATTTACTTAAACTGAAAATGATATTGACCTAGAACAATGACTTAACATCCAGCATGATTTCAGTTTTTTCCATAGCATCTTTCTATCATTTATCCATGTGTTTATGTAACATTTATGAATACAAGATGTATGCTAAGCATGGTGGTGTGCATCAGGGACATGGAATTGGACAGTGTGTGAGTAAAGAGGCTAGGAGAAGAATCTCAATGCTAAATCTAACAAGCTTGATCCTACTTACAGTATAAGGGAGGAAAAGAGGCTTGCTCTTCTCTGTTTTACTCTTGTTGCTTTGCTATCTTCTGTTGCCTTGAAGTGTTGTTCTTGTGCCATGCCATTCTCCCTTGGAGCCAGCTGATCATGGACTGAAACCTCTACAAACTGTGAGCTAAATAAACCTTTTTTTCCTTAAGGAAGATGTTGGGTATTTGGCATTTTTTCTCAGCAATGATAGAGAAATAACCAAGATGAAGAATCATGCAGATGCAATACATTCTTAAAACTGGTGGTGGTGGTAGTTACTAAACGTAATTAGTTTGAAGTAAGGGGAGAATGGGACCAAGGAAGTGTCTTTGAGCTGAGGTCTGAAGGCTGAGTGAGGTATGAACTCACTTGGGGAGCAGTTCAGGAACAGGAGGTCCTTCCAAAGCAGGTGGCCTGGTAATGAGAAATGGCAAATGGCTGGCTATGTTAACTGAGTAAAATGGCCTGATGAGAAGGTGAGGGAAGACTGGGGAAAGTGTAGGATAGGGCAGGTCAGCAGCAGCAGAGGAGTAAGCAGGGGGAGAAGACCAGTCCAGAAGTGTTACTGACTACTCCAAAGTCTATAGGGTAAAAGAGAAATACAAGTTAATGTGAGGATAACAGAAGATACCGGGGGGGGGGGGTCCTAAGTGTTGTGGAGAAGGAAACCTGGGCTTGGTAAGGGCTTTCCTTGGAGTCTCCTTTCTCCTTTGGTGATGGTTTGGACATAGAGGAAAGGGCCTGAATCATGGAGGGCCTCAGCCTGTGGATTCTGGAGGGAAATGAGTTGCGTGGAATTCTTCACCTGGGGATGAACTGTGGCATGTCTGAGATACCTGCTGGATAGCTAAATGTCCACGGGGTGACAATGTGTGTCAGTTGGTTGTCAGCATGGTCACACATTTAGGCATTCTCAATGTGTAGAGTGTCACTAAAACTATGAGTGGGGGAGATGGCTGAGGTGGAGAATAAAGATACTCAAAACGTAATTAAAGGTCTCTTTTGCACATTTACAATGGTAGAAGTGTGAATGCTGTGTCCCTCCAAGCAGGTGGAGGTCTTAGGTGGCTGGTTCCTAATCTGTCGTCCTCCTGACACATCCACACACATTGCTGATGTCACCAACCTTGTAATGGGATGGGGTAGGGAAGTAGAAACAGTCTTCCCATCCTTTTATTGCAGTTTAGTTTGGATGAAAGCTGCTCATTTCAAGTCCAGTCTTCAGCCAGAGCCAAGAAGCTGCTGAGTGGGTTCTCAAACACTGGAACCCTCCCCATTTTGCTAGGGGACTCCATATAGTTGCTGATGACACCTGCCTTTTATGTCTTTACACTGACTAATCTGTGGCATTTAAATTTATTTTAAAGCTGGAGAACATTAAAAAAGAAAAATAAAAAGATCCCATCCCCAACCAAAAAAGCCTGACAGCAAATGCCCAACTGGACTAAAATCAAGCAAAATTAAAAGAAAGAGGAGGAATCTGGCTAGGTCAGCATGGACAGTCCATGCCTGCCTGTGGCCATGTGTCCGGGTCCAGGGAGGCCCCTTTGGGGAGGCATATGCAGGAAGCCAGCTCCCCAAAGCCTCCTTCCCAGAATGAAGGGCGTTCTTTGGGACCAGGCTGGCCATGGTTACATCCAGATGAGCCCCACCCTGACCCCAGGCAGCTCCACAGGACCATGGCAGAGGCTTGTCCAAGAGGCAGCTTTCCTCACACTGTTCACAAAAGATGCCAAGGTGTGAGTCTTGTCCAAAGCTTCTGCATGAAGCTGACCTGGGGTTTTCTTAAGAGTGTTTGTGAACACCTCTTTGCTGCCTGTTACAGGATGTAACGAGTTACACAGAGGCGGACTCTGAAGAGCAAATCACAGTCACTGCTATGAAAATGAACTAACCTTGGGTCAAGACATGAAAACAAATATCCAGGCCCATGGACTAGGCCCAAGGCTGAAATGATTGACTTACATATAAAGACTTCATTCAAGCCTTGTAATATTGGATTGCAAAACCCTCAGGATGCAGACCAGCTAAGGGGCCTGGTAAACAAATCCAAGACATAGATACAAGGGGCCCTTGCTTCTCCACCTCTCCCCACCCCAGCCACTGGCCCCAGTTCCTTCACAGCTGACACCCCTAGCAAGGACTCAGAACAAGGTATTTTGAGGAAGAACAGAAAACATTGAGTGTGAATAATATTTGGGTCACAGGTATCTTATTGGATGGGTGGGAGCTATGGTGCTTCCCAGGACCTGTTGTAAGCAAGCACATGTGTGAGAAAGACACAAAGGGAAGGAAGCCTGTGGGCCCCGTCCTGAGGGCAGGGCTGCTGACTATCTAGACATTGGCAGGTCCAGCATTTCTGTCATAGTGAGTCGGGATCTTCCCTAGATAAAGACCCCACCAGGATGTCACTGGCATGAGTGCTTTGAAGCATGGTCTTGGGCATCTGGGAACCAGATTCTTGTCCATTGCAGAAAGGACGAGGGACATCAGGGTTCCACACAGTGGCAATATAGAGGCCCTACAGGGACCTGAGCATCCCCTGGGGGAGAGAATTGGCAGTGAGGAGCTCAGTGAGCTGGAGATACTGACATCTGGGGGGGACATCCCTTAAGATGAAGTCAGCCAGAGAATAAGAACAACTGATAAACTGATCTATATTTTTTTTTATCAGTACCAGGGATCGAATTCATGACTGCCTGCTTGCAAGGCAGGCACTTATGCCGCTGAGCTAAATCCCCAGTCCCCCTGATACATATTTTTAGAATTAAAGGTATTCTTTAAATTTAAAGTCCTCTACCATTGTAGAGCCATGGTTTTTGAAGGGTTGATTCAGGGCTTCTTGAAACACAAATATTTGTATCTCCAAATTACTGGTCAACCATAGACTTTTAGGATACTGCCTTAGAGAATGAAGTTTAAATTCATGTTAAAGAAATAAGAGTTTCAGTTTGGGCTTCCGAGATTTTTCAGATTCTTAGGTAAAAGATAAACCTAAAAGTTAACTCACTTATGTGATATGTGTATAAGATGTTGTATACTTACTTAACCGAAAATTAAGTTTTGTCTATGTATTATGTATCAATCTATCATGTATTTATCTATTCATCATCTATCTATACCATGTGTAAACATGCATTTATGAGATTAATTATTATGAGAGGAATTATTTCACCTATTTAAATACAAGAAAATAATTTTTATCAGTCATAAGCAACAATAAGAAGTGGCAAAAGATTTCTTTACTTTTTATTCATAAATAATTTCTACAATACAGAAGAGTGGAAAGAAAAATACAAAGATCTCATTCATATTTCTCCTATTTTTCCAGTAATGCACATTAGACAGAAATGCTGAGGTCCAGAATTGTACATTACACTGCTATTCTATCTTATTTAACCTTCTATCTGAACAGTTTTTCAGTCTTCCCTTGACTTTTATGGCTTGACATTGTTGAAATTTATTAGCTAATAACTTTATAGAATGCTGTTCCATTTGAGATAGTTCAGAATTTTCTCATGACTAGACTCAGATTTTATATATTCAGACCAGAACATCACAGAAACAGTACTGTTCTCTCTGTATTTTATCAGTTGGCAAACTGCTACTGATTTTTGTCATGACTGTGGCATTAACTATGCCTATATGTTGAAGATGCTGTATGCTGCCCCTTCCCACCATGAAGCTGCTTTTGATTCCTTTTATAGTATTAAGTGTTCAGTGTGGAGATAACTTTGAAACTGTCTCATTCCTTAATCACTAGTCCAGTTATGTTTGGCATCTATTCATGCCAAGCCAGGGTAACTCAGTAACTTAGTGAGATACTGTCTTAAAATTTAAAAAAATTTTAAAAAGGATCGAGGATGTAACTCAGAGAGAAGACCGTGAGTTCACTCCCTAGTACCACTTGGGATGTTTCTTGCCAGAAAAACAAATGACTGCTTATGACTTGGTGATTTTAGCTGTCATTTTCTCCTGTACTTATCAGTTGGGCATTATATTAAAAGGAAGAACATTTTCTGTTTAAAAAAAATACATATATACATAAATGCACATTTTCAAAAATTACTAATGTGGGGTCTTGTGGATTCTTATTTTTCTTGATGAGCTATACATTAATTGCTATCATTTTTGATGTTCAACTTGTCTGGATTCAACCACTGAGATTCCTTTGGTCTGGTTTTGTGTCATTTTGGCATGTCCCCATCATTTCTTTGAGCGTCATTATTTCATAACATAACAATATACTCTAGGCCCATCCTGTACTTTCCTGCACTAGAGTGGATGAGCTATTATCTGAGTAGCCTGGTTTCTTTTAGTAGTGAAAACTTTATCTGTGGAACCCAAGGTCTGGACTATAGCTGGAGTCTTGCTTCCTGTGGTGCTCCCATTCACAGACAGCTTTGTGCTCTCACTAGGGAATGTATTCTCTCTTTCTCTTTACATATGTAGACTCACTGATACATTTATGCGATCTGTGTCCATGCCTCTTTCTACATTTATCAGTGTGTAGTGCAAGCCATGAGTTTACACCAACACCTCCCAATTGAGGCCAGCATTATGCATTCACTCTCTTCAATCTAATCTTTGCCTCTTCTATATTTGCAACCTTGTCCTTCACAGTGAAGGACCTGGCTTTCCTACCCTCAATTTATTCACTTAGTTACTCAGTTTCAGCCCCCATACCCACACTTAGGGAAGACCCCGATCTACTGGGCAGCCACCTACGCAGACCCTCAGGACTGCCCAGGCTTCTGCTGGATTGCTTCACAACTCTGTTTTTGCCTCCTGCATTTTTTGTTGTTTATTTTTAATATGGAAATTGTGTTCCATTTAACATCAGAAAGATTTCAATAGGAAATAATATTTTCCAGTATTTTAAAATCTTAAAAATCTAGAGAAAGCAAGAGCATCAGGAATACAAAATTAAGTAAGAAGGAAGCCTTGTCAAAAACAAGTAGACTTAGATGTTGGATTTCCCCTGTCAGAATGGCACCTGAGTTTCCTGCTGGTTGTGCCTTGGGGCCCTCCAGTCCCTTCTGAACTTTGTATTGGGATTTGTATTGGGATACATGCTCTGTATAGTCTCATTAGCAAATATAGGTGAATGATAGTTTGACTAAGTCTTAGTATTGCTTAATTGATAGATACTGAGCCCATTAGGGTCTGTTGCATTTGAAACAGTGTGTATTTTTGTCATTGTTATTGTTTTTGAGACAAGATTTTGCTACAAAGCCCAGGTGAGCCTCAAATTTGCTACAATCTTCCTGCATCAGCCTCCTAAGTGCTGAGATTACAGATGTGTGCTGCAGTGCCATTTTAGTGTGTATCTGTTGAATCATATAAACTTGACATACTTAAGCATGTCATAATTCTCTTTATTTCTTTGTAAAGCACATGCGCTATGTCGTAGAGACCGCACAGGTGGTTGCTATGGTCAGGAATCCAGGGCCCTTTTCCATGAACCCTGGAGAGGTCTGTCTGAGTAGAAGCCCAGACTTCAGACAATGTACATAATACCTTTTCTAAAATAAAACAGGGAATTCAAGGTGATGGTGCAAGCCTGTAAATCCAACACTGTGGGAGGTTGAGGCAGGAAGACAGGAAATTCAAGTCCAGCGTGGGTAACTCAGCAAGCTAGCAAAATCCCAGCTCAGAACAAAAAAATTAAAATAGGAAGCTGAGGTTGTAGCTCAGAGTAGAGGCCCTGGATTCAATCCCTTGTACTGTAAACAATTAAAAATTTTAAAAAAAGAGACATAAACTAAGGTCTAGCATGCAGGTCTCACAAGGTAGAGGGAAGAACAGGCAGACACAGGCTGGCTTGGACCAGCAGAAGCCTGAGTGTAGGGCTGTGCTCTGATCCCTGTTCCAGAGGGCAAGCAAAGGCTCCCATTGTCACCAGCCCCCACCTCTAGGGAAGGCCAGGGCTGCTGCAGTCATTTAGAGTAGAATGCAGGCACAATTTAACAGTGACAGCAATAGCCTCCCCAGGGAGACTCAAATGAGTATCTAGTGGTTCTATAATTAAGAGCCTTCCCACAGCACAGGAGGAAAGAATATAGTGCTTGTGAGGGAAAAGGTGAGACAGACATGCCTGAGGGTGTTAGACTGTTCACTGGTGCCTGCCCTATTAAAGTCTCCAGTGAGTCCCCGAGCCAGCCTAGGCCTGGTGAGCACTGGGAACACACCAAAGCAGCATCTGGGTGCTCAGGCCAGAGGTCTTGGGGAGACATGGACACTTGTCTGATGTCCTTATTAGGGGTATGGGCTGGGGAATTTCTACCATGGTGTAGCTTTTGATCTTGCTGCTGAGGGGCTCTGTTGCTCATGAGTCTCAGCTCTGGAGACACCAGGAGATAAGAGGTGGAAGACCTTCTGAAGCAGGTCCCTGTTAAGCTTACTTTGAATTTGTTGAGGCTCACTTAAGTGGAGCATAGACTTCAGCACTTGTTGTGGCTTATGTTTAAATGTCCCACAAAAGCCTCATGCAGCCATAGGTGGAGCTTTTCAGAGGTGGCTGGATCTATGGTGTGTGAGCTGAGATTGATTGATGGTCTAACTAAGTTTGGTCTAAGTTAGTTAGACCAAACTATGGTCTAACTAACTAATCCACATGAGGATTGACCCTAGGCCTCAGAGTGGGGTGGATTCTTTGTATTTTTAGGTCAAAATAAAAATCAGGAAGTGGCTTTCCAGAGACTGTGTCCAAACCACAGGAGAGTACATCCTTACAATATAGGGAGACTGGACATAAAGAAAGGTTATTTGCTGATCAATAAAACAATCAAACTCCAATACTAGGCTGCCTTCCCCTAACCTCTGTGTGTGTGTGTGTGTTCAGTGGTAAAATATGGCCTCCTCTACCCAAGAAGATGAAAACCTGTCAATTATTAAAAAATTATAACTTTGCACAAGAAGGTTACAGATAGATAATGTCATGGCATAATTTTCCCTATATTTTTGATTAGGATAGATAAATTAAACTCTCAGTATGAAAGACAGAATGTGCTGATCAGTGGAGGGGATAATCCTTTTCAGACTACTGAATATGAAGAAGGCTCACTCATCATGAGGGATGGTCTTCAGAGAAAAGATGGGAGTCTCAGGGGTGTCACAAGCAAGAAGAGTTGGCCTTGTGAAGCCATGGAGAGGAGACTTCACTGGGTCTTATCTCAGGGACAGAGATCCTGTGGAGCCTTTCCCTTCCTTCTTGGAACACTAAGAAGTAGGGAGGATTTCCTGACCATTGATTGTTTTTGGGAATTCTAGCTATTGGGTAAGTTCAAACTTGTAATTCTCTGCTCTATTTAAAGAGGAGGGAACACTGTTCTTGGTTAATCATTTGCAGTGCCACAATCTTGATGGATAGGGTGAAGCAGGTCTGAGAATATTCTCCTGTGACTGTGGCTGGTGATGTGCCCATAAATTGGTTGGAGGATCTGTGATACGGAATTGGAAAGACCAGTTTTGTTAATGTCCCCAATGCCAGGCATGTTAAAAGAGGGATGCCTACAACGAGAAGGCAATATGACTGAAAAGGTTGATTTGAAGGGCAGAATGAGGTGCTGGCTTGAGGATGACTACCCAGTAGGGAAATCTCCAGCTCCCACGTTGGGCAGGATGCACTCAATGCTGTGCACACATGTGGGTGACTCGGTGTGCATGACCTGAGCATTAGCCCAATTCCCTTAGTGAACCAGAATAGTGACCTGTGCAGAGAAACTGACCCTACCCAAACTCTGCGGTGGTGCTATGTCCTGGAAGGTGTGGATCCATTCCAAGTATCCCAGCTCACATGATGTGACAGTCCTTATCTGTCAACTTCATTGGGTTAAGAAATGCCTAGCTGATCAGTAGAGCATGCTCCTGCATTTGTCTGAGTCTGTCACAGAAGAATGGCCTCAGGTACTACACTCCTCACCCCTCCCCTCTCTGGCACTCTTTCTCTGCTCTGCTTCTTGGCCATCATGAAGCATGCAGGTTTTCTCAGCTATACTTTTCTGCCATGATGTTTCCATCCTTGTGGCAACCGACCATGCACTGAATTTCCCCATACCATGAGCCAAATTAAACCTTAGGGTTATGGAAACTGTGAGTGTTGGATAATGTGACCAGCAACAGGAAAACTGATTAATATGTGTAGCATCTCAGATTCTGGGAAGGGCAGATAGGCAGGCAGTGTGAAATTCCTATAGGAATCTGGTGACCAGGTTGTTCTCTGTGACATTAGGAAGGAAAAAAAGTTGAAAATATTAGTATGGATACTTACATCAGGTTATAGAAGGTACCTGGCAATCTAGACAGGGTAAAAAAACCCTACCACATTTATGGATAAGTTCTCCCACAGGATGGGGAAATCAATTCATTCTTTAGACAAAGACAAAGATTGTGTATTCTTGATTTACAAGGAGCCACAAAGCAGCTTAAAGGCAAGGCCAGAGTCTGAGAACCCATGGGGGCACTCTACAGTCTTTTAGTGAAATAACATTTCCTTCCACACTTCCCCTTTACCACGTGATTAAACATAATACGTGGGAAAGATTTTCTTTCCTTCCTTTTTTTCTTTTTCAGAGTTGGGATTGAGCACAGGGTCTTGCACATGCAAGGCAAACATTACTACTGAGCCATCTCTCAAGCCTACCAGATTTCATTTGTAACACTTAGAAATTTGGATAAATTCTCTTTAAGTCTCCAGCATATTCTAAAGTTCTCAGGCTTCACAGGAAGTGACATTCTTTACTTCTGTGAGGCTGGGAAACTGTAAATCAAGCACCAGATAAATCTTCCTAAAAGGAGTTTGCATTATCTCAGTCCCTTGAAAATATCTGATCATATTTAACTCAATGGCCATCTTTTTCAAATAAGGCATTTCTGGAATATCCTCGTTTATGTCATCAATGTTTTTAGTTACATCCTGTTACAAGAAAAGAAAGATTATTATGGGACATAGACAATTGTATAGCCATGAAAAATACGAATATTCAATATGAATTCTGAATTCTGGAGCACTCAGGTGAGGAAAATAAGATTCACTTTTAAATGTTTTGTTGCAGCTTCAAAAAGCAGTGTCTACTAAATTATTATGAGTTACAGACAGCTTAAAAATAAAGCAAAAGAACTAGTCTTATGTCCCCAAGGCATAGCTCATTAAAACATCAGTGACATCCAAACACAATCCCTATCACTCTTTTAAATTCAGTTATTTCAGATAAATAATGTGTCTTCTGGTAGGTGTTGGGTCAGCATTCTCATGAGTCTATCTGAATGGAATTCTCATGCCTCCAAGACCAACTGGACAGAGTTCTGGAAATTTCTACTCTGCTGAATGGTGCAGCTGGGCAATGCCAGAGTGGTCACATACCCTCAGGCACCTGGAATTGTCCCTTGATTGGGAGTGGGGATAGTTCTTGAAAGATGACGCACTCTGATTTGTAACTGATTGCACAGATTTCAAGGATATATGAGAAGGATTTTTAGATGACAAATAAGGATCTTTAGATGACAAAAGATTTACAGAAACTTAGTTAGCAATTGCTAATAATTTTCAAAAGTAAAATGTCTGGTGAAAGTTCATAACAAGAATAGTTCAACTGAGTTGAGAAACTTGGTTGCTGCTATGGAATGCAAACCAAGACCATAAAATCACTCTGAAAAACTTAGACAGATATCTATACACTAATAATCCTATTTTCTAAAAGTAATCCTATTTTCAAAGCAGGATGGTTATTATGTGTGATTTACTTAAATGCACAGTATGCTTTTTATAGTACAAGTACATTTAGTTATAACACAATAATCCTGATATAAAATGAATCTGCTAAACATATGTTAAAATATATCAAGAATATATGAAGTACATCCAGTTCCAGAGGATCAGGAAGGTTAGAATGGGCTCTGGGTGTCTGAACATTAATGCACTTCATAGATAAGGCGTCAAACCCTGTAGAAAACTAGTGGCTGAGACAATGCTAGATTCAAATTGAAGAGAGATCGTCATAACCAAGTTGGCATTTAAAACAGAAGTACAGTCCAAAGTGACAGCATTGTTCTGTTGGATGGCAGCAGGCAGCATAGCAGCAGGGCTCTGACTAGGATCAGTACACATCAGGGACTAGCCAGTCTCTGAGGACTTCTGGTATGCACACTCTTTATGAAATCCTTACGTTGACAACATTTTGCCTAGACGAGGTTAACATAGGAGAGCAGACACATCTCAGGTTTTGACAGTGCTTCTCACACAGCTTAATGGTTACAAATCAAATAAACCTGGTTATCTCTAGAGTCTCTCTTTTTAAGTTGATATGCACTAATTGCACATATTTGTGGGGTAAAGTAGGTAGTTTTCTAAAGGATGCATTGATTAAATCAGAGCACTTTAGGATTCTTTATTCATAAACATCACTTCTTTCTGCTGAGAAGCTTCAAACTCTTCTAGATATTTATAAAATATTTAATAAGTTTTTGCGAACTGTAGTATCTTATTATGTTATAGAACAGTGGAGCTAATTTCTCCTACTTAACTGTATTTTGAGACCCAGTATCCAATCTACTTCTATCTGTTCTTCGCCCTTCTTATTGTCTTATAACCCTTACTTTTATAAAGCAAAGGAAATCCTTTGTGATTTTCCAGTGGTTTCTGGTAAACATCCAAGACAGCTTTATGTGCAAAAGTTATCATTTCAGATCTGATTTAGAAAAGCAAAAGATTAAAAATTGTTAAATGACTTTACCAAACACTTTATTAAGATACAATTGTGGTTTGCTAAGCAACAGTACTTGGCTGACCACTCAACCAAAGTGACACTAAATTTTCTAAAAAGAAAAATATAAGTGGTAACCTGACTGTAAAGAATCACAGTGCTTTCAAAAGTGAGACTGCTTGGTACTTTTAAATATCCAAGGACATGATAAAATCAACAAGAAGCACAGAAGGTTCTTAACAGACATAGTATTTTTGCCTTTTAGACAGATTATTAAGATGGTAAAGGAAAACCTTTCACAGTCTCTTGGTGAAAGCAGACCAAAAGCCCAAGAAAAATGTAAACACGTGTTCTTTTTGACAACCTTGTAAGTAAGGCCACTAGACCTTAGTGGAGGGGAGCATTCCAAATAAAACTCCCCTTCCCAGAGCCTGCCACATCTTTCTTTTCAGTTTTGCCTTACACTTTTCTCTTTCCTATTCTAGAGCAATCAATCATTTTTATTTGGAGACTAAACTATTCTCTTTTCTCTTCAACAAAAACATATCTTTCATAGTTTTCATGCAAAGTTGTTGCTGTAGAGTCTCTCTCATGAATATCAACCTTAACTTTTAACCAAAGCAGCATCTTTAAAAGCTACCTCAGAAAGCTAGGAGGTAGATAACTGTGAATGGTCACGTGATAGCAAGTGTGCATACACATACCAGAACTTTCTATTACCACACATACTGCTTGCATGACAACTGCTTGAAGATGCAAAAACAAACACACTCATCAATAAACCCAAGTGTATACTTGGTATACACTTAAACACTTAAAAATTAGGCTTAATAGTTGATGTTCCAGATTTCTCTTATTTAGAAGGGATCTTGATGGCTAATGGATATTATCCCAATTTTAAGTTACCTGGAAACTATCTTTCAATTGACAAACTAAAAACATAATTACAGGTGAAGTAAAGTTTGTCAAAATAATGTTTTAATTTGATTAGGCACAAATTACATTTTTAACAATTATAGATATTCAAAAGAAATAATGCTAGCTTATTTGGTAAGTACAGCTGTATGGGTAGAGTAGAAATATTTTTGTAGACAGTTGTTTTTATTAAATCAATAATATTAAATTAATCTCATTTGCCAAGAGTTACTGACATTATGTGAGCTTGAATTTGTAAATTTAAGTTGTTTCTCTAAAGATACTTAAAAAAATAAATTGAAAATAAGAAAGGTCAATTTCAGTTTCTGGAAATTTTAGAAATATTGAACTTATTTCTAATTATCTTTCCCTAAACCAATCAGAATAGAATCCCTTTAAGAAATTTTACAATCTAATTTGCTAAAGCCATCTGGAAGTAAGAAAATATACACTCATAAGTAGAGATAAAAGCCTTTTGGAATTATGGACATATAATGAGAGAGAGAAAGAGTCAGAGAAGGAGAGAGAGAGAGAAAGAGAGAGAGAGACAGAGACAGAGACACACAGAAGGACGGAGAATGCTACCACTGAGCAACATATGTTTTGAATGCCACCCTGAGCATATGCTTTGGAATATCTAGACCACAGAGAAACAGAACTCAAAGGACCAGAGCGCCTTGTCACTTGGAGAGTCAGGAGTCTTATTCAATCACAGCACCAATAACTGATGCAGACAAAATGCATAGAGCAGGGAGGTGATTATGTTCAGTTACTCAATAGTGGAGATGTTCATAGTTAAAAACACTTAAAGCTAACTTACTTAGAAATGATTTGGGGATGGTCAAGGCAGGTGGAGCAGGGCAATTCAGAGTTTCCGTAGAGGAGCTAGACTGCCCCGAGACAGAAGAAGCCTGGAGGTGGAGTTTGGTGCCTATTTCTTAGAGCACTTAGCAGGAGAACTGGGGTTAACGCTCAACAATGTTCTTATCTTCCAAATGAATAAAACTGCATTAAAAATAGAAGTTATTTTTGTACTGAATCAGGACTATATTTTGCTCACTGATCTATCAATTATTTGTGATGCTATAAAGTCCTTGTGATCAACCATTTTATATAATAGAAAGAAAAACTTTAAAAGCTACTCATTAATTTTAAAGCAATAGTTTCTTGTTGAAAAGTATCTTTTATTTACAGAGAGATTTGCTACCTCAAGGAAAAGGACCCATGTTGTAGTCCAAGTCTTGAGTTCTCTCTCTTTAGCAGATCTAGGGACAGTTGATTGCTCCCTAGGTAATAGTACCAAAAAGAGATTCTCACTATTAGCTAGACTCTTAGCACAATTCTATGATTTTTCAAAGAAAAAACTACATCCTAGGATATTTAAATTTCTCGCAATAAATTTAGATTTTCAGAAGTAAACCCAACTCCTTACTTGTAAGTAACAGCATCTCTATAGCGTGTAACTTTCCCACTGAAAGTATTTCATCATTATGTACTCAAGGATTTCATAACCAGATTAAATTATGGAAATTCTTGACTTTAACAGTTAAATCATTTTGGGAAAATTTGTTAAATATTTTTACACTAGTGGGGCGTAACAAATTAAGATACATAATGGAGATTTCTGGGAAAAAAAAAGCCAGGGGAGTAAATCAGTTCTAGGTTTGGGGAGGGAAGGTGCCCTGTGCTGATTGGCAGGACGCAGCCCTGAGGTCTCTGGGACTATCTTCTCAATCTTCCGACAGTGCAAGTTCTCAAGGTGCCTTGTCCATGAACCTTTGCGGTTCCTGTACCCCTTCCAGGAAAGAAGCAATAGCTGTGGGCAAGAAGAGCACAGCAAACATCTTTCCCCCTGGAGGTGTGCAAGGCAAGATCAGTTTCTGCCTGTGAAGCCAAACCACCCCACTCTAGGGTTTGCTTCAGGCAGGAAGACCTGTGGCATTTATGGAGTGATATTAGAACAATGGAAGAAGAGCCTCCCACTCCCTGCCTGTCCCATGGAGTGAGAAGCCAGCAAATGCTCTCTCAGAGCAGGAGCAGCAACAGTTGTCTTTATCCAGAAAGTAGGGACTTGACTAAAACCTAAGGGACAACATGGCCACAGTGCTGGCCTCATGGCAGAGGCTGAGGGTGTCAGGGAAGAGACATGTCACTAGTGCCACTGATGGTGCTGGGAGGCCAATCTAATCCCTGGACTGCACCAATTTTAACTGTGTTCCCTTGGGTGAGAATGGTGAGGTCAGATGTAGGTCAGCAGAGGCATACTGTTATCTACTACTGTTACCTACTGTTAGAGTTTATGGTCAGCTAGACTCACAGATCCTGGGGGAGAGCGGACTGGAAGTACTGGGTGGCCAGGAGGCCAGGGAGAGGATACTCTGGGCCAATACTTTTATTGCTTAGCTTCCATGGGGAGGAGCAGGTCAGGTGAGAAGGACCCCTTTGAGCCACTTTAGGGCCTGGCACATAGGAGCCCTCTCCTGTGGGCCTGGTACTGGCCCCTCAGGGGAATTAGGCCTGCATGTGGACTTTGGCCTTTTATAGAGGGGGATGCTCAAGTGTGGGTGCATTTTGCTGTCAAAGTAGGGGAGCTAAGTGGCTTCAATACTGCCTGAAAACTGGGTGAAGACAGCATTTATAAACATGGAACTTACAGAAGTAGAGGTTACCAGAGGAAATAGTGGTTACCAGAGACCAAGAAGGATGAGAAAGTGGCTGGAGGATGGTGGTTAGTCATTCTAGGAGTGTTTGGGGAGGAGCAATGGTGCTTGATTTTCTACAATTCAGAGAGGTAACTATGGTTACAGTGATGAACTGAGTGTTTTAAAATAGCTAGTAACAGAGGATTTTAAATGTTCTCAACAAAAGAAATGATAGATGCCTGCGGTGATGGGTACACTTATTACCTGGATCTGATCATTACACACGGTGTACATGTGACACATTGAAATGCCATACTGTGCCCTCTAAATGTGTTCACTTATGTGACAATTAATTTAAGAGTATATATTAAAATACAAAACCAAATCAAAACCAAATCAGTCCATATATATATATATATATATATATATATATATATCATTTTGAAGGTAGTAAAATACAACAGAACAAGACAGAATAAAAGGTTCAACCAATTGAGACAAGGCAGTTAAATTGATACAGAACTTTACAGCAGGATACCGGGATAACAGTAATAGGTGCCATAGTATATATCATTATCTTCACAATAGTTGCCCATTCAACCAGGTATAGTGAAATCAAATAAAAAACAGAACATTATAAAACCTATCAAAACAGAATATTGAATAGCGCAAAACAATCAGAACAAAACAGTGAACACAATATTTGCCTTCAAAGAGATGGTAGAAGGAAATCCCCCATATTTGCTACATTGCATACGGTCATCCTCCCAAGACATGCTCAGACCTCTGTTTCCCATTTGCTAAGGGAGAGGGGAGGGAGGGGAGAGGTGTTTGATTCTCAGCCCGCATGCTGGTAGGCTCATGGCTGCCTACCAAGGAAGTGAGCAGGTTGCTTTCTTGCCCAGCGCCCAAAGTTCCAGCATGGTACAGATCTCTGGAGATGCTGGCTGCCTGGTTTTCTCCCCAGGTCACCCATACTCGCTCGAGCCACGGCTGCTTAGCCCTGGCTGTTTCTGGATGGCTGTGGACTCTGCAGTGTCTGATCCTGTATGAGATCAAGAGTTGAGGGCTCTCATTTAGCTCTAATCTCTTCATAGTGTGCAAGAAGACCTTGAGCTATCTAACGTGGAGTTCTAGTGTCTTTTAAGTGTGGGAGAAATGATTTGGGCACTAAGGAGATGAAAGAGAATTTTTCTTCTATTCTCATTTTGTTTATCATTTTCCCTTTTCCACTCAGTTAGACACCATGTATGCCACCATGTCAAAATCAAGTCAGATCCACAGTGTATGGGTAAAACAATCAGCCTTCCACATGACTAGAATGGAAGTTTCTATATTAGCCTGTTTTCTATTGCTATAACAAATACCTAAAGCTAGGAGATTTGCAAAGAAAGAGGATCTTTTAGACCAAAAAAAAAAAAAGGCAAAAGGGGCTGGGGATTTAGCTCAGCGGCATAAACACCTGCCTTGCAAGCAGGCAGTCGTGAGTTCGATCCCTAGTACGGATAAAAATGAAAAAGACCAAAAAAAAGAGGCTCTTTTTAGCTTAGCATTCTGGAAGTTCGTGAGTACAACCTTGAATGTGCTCTAGAAAGGGCCCCCTTGGCACTGCCACCACATGGAATCAGGGCAGGTGAGCGTACAAGAAGCAGCAATCACACGGCAACACAGGAAGCCAGAGAGGGGCTGGACTGTCTCTTACACAACAGACCTCGGGAACTAGCGAAAGCCCAGGGAGAGCTACCCCAGTCCTCTCTGAAGGCTTTTCCCTTTGGCCTATAGATCTCCTACCAGGCCCCATCCCTTAAAAGAGCCACCACCTACTTCATTCACCACACTGAAGAGCAAGCTTCCACATGTGCACCCTGCAGAACAAACCACATGTGAACCACAGCGATGTCCCTGTCAGCCCTGTTGCCTGGCACTTGTGGTCACCCAGGCCAGAGACCAGATCGTTCTGTGGATTTCATACAACCAACTGGGGCTTGACGTGTCCTGGGTCACACAAATGTGTATGGCAGAGCCAGAATTTCTTGTCCCTAAAGTCTGTAGTCTTCTTTGCATGCCATATTACATGATATGAAATGATAAAATTTTCTTAAATAAACTTCTGTCTCTTCCTGATTTCTCATCTTTGTTCCAAACAGTAGTCTGCAAGGGTTGTATTAACTTTGACCTGGGAAGATTGAGGGAACAAAGCATTATCATTTTGAGCCTATGTTTGCTGCTCTGTGCTATTCAGGGGACAGAGAGAAATCTTCTTTGAAAATGTTCCTTAAATTTTTCCAGACAAGGAACCTAGCAGATGGACTAACGTGGTCTTTCAGAGAATCTGCAGCATGAATTCCAGTGGCCAAGTGTAAAGGCAAGAGTATCCTGGTGACCTTTTGTTTCACCTGTTAAAAGTCTCATTATAAAAATATTTTATATTTTCTTTTTTCTGGCTTGTTTTTGTATACCTGGTCTTCTGGGAGTGATACTGTATGTATCCAATAGTTTTGGGTCTTTGCATAATCTTTGAAGAAACCTTGTAGGGGTGTACATAACTCAGTGTTAGATACAAAATTTAGTTTACTTCCAGTGGTGTCCAGTGTAGAGTGGGTCTTCAGGAGGACATTGTGATCTGAGCAGGAGCCAGTTATACTCCTTTAGCACCCTGCAATCACTATCATTTTAACACTCACTCAGTGACCTCCAAGTAGTGACATGCCATTGGTGCCAAACCCCATGGACCACAGAGAATGAAGAACACTGCCTACTGTCCCTTCTCCCAGAAGGGTAGCCCACTGACTGGTCAGGATGTGGGCTGTGCAGTGCTGGCCACAGAGGAATTCTCTGGAGGCTTTTCTGGGTCTGGTTTATCTCCACTAAGTTTATAGGAAGAACAGATATTACTCAGGTTAAAAGGGGAACAGAAAGAACAGTCAGGTGCTCATGCAATGCACAGAGTGAGAAAGATTCCATTGGGTACTGCACCTCAGGCCACAGAGGGTCAGGGCTGGGTGGGTAGTAAGGGGCACTCAGCAAGGCCAATCCAGTCTTGTTCCAGAACTGTCCCCAAGCCAGCTGTAAAACCTCATTCTAGAAGGGTCTTGCCCTACACCGGAGAAGATGGAAAGCTTCCCAGATGGGTTAAGAAGAATTGGGCCAGGCAGACCTTGCTAGCTCTGCCCGATCCAGTTTATTGTATGAGCCCGACCCTCCATCTAGTCCCACTCCTACATTGTCGGTCATTCTTCATAGAGCCTAAGAATAAAAGCAGACAGTTTTCCCAGGGTCTCGGACTACCTTTCTGAAGGTTCCATTTGTCACATAAAGCTTTGAGTACATGAATCTGTCATGCTTTCCCTCTTTCTTGTTAACTCATCTTTGGTTGTAGAAATACATGCTCTGACCCTTGTGCAGGGCGAGGAAATGTGTCACATTTTTCTGCCCCAAGATCACCCAGACACACAACAGAGACCCTGCATTTATTCCTCTTGTCTACCTGAAACTCTGTTCCTTTGACCAACATTCTTGGCTCCCTCAGTCCCAAGCCCTTGGTATCTACCACATTCTTTTCTTTGATTTTCTCTTATCTTGCGTTGTAAAATGCATTTCTTTCTTTGATTCTGCATTTTTGTTTTACAGAATGCCAAGAAGACAAGTGTTCTATCACCAGATTTTTATGTTATGGAGAATTTAGTCCTCTTCCTTTACTAAATTTTCCTCGAGAGAACAATAGACATGTGGATGCATCAATTTTAATAAAAGTTCCCATAATTTCCTGCCTGATAAAGTGGTGTGGGGTGAAGGCTGCACAGGAGAATGTTTTGTTAGTAACTGAGAGTCAGAATTAAAGAGCTGAATTGATCCCAAGGAAATCCAACTTTATTTTTCCTGCTTCTTCCCAACCCCCATGAAGAGTTTATTCATTATAGAACTTCTTTGTAAAGTGATCTCTGTGTTCTTTTGAGCTTGAAATTATACTCAAATGTTCTTCTGGAATGTTTTCATTTTCTTTTGGAATAATACAAGTATTGACTCTCAGGAACTAAATTAAATTAGGCAACATGTCCAGGGAAGCATGAGATAGGCTGGATAGCCCCTCTACCTGAGATTATTGGGAGTAATGTCTGTTTGGCCAAAGTCACCTTGGATAAGCTGCAGCTTGCTTTGTAAGCATACTCCAACGCCATCCATTTGCTACTTGTGTGACTGTGGGCAAGTTCCTTATCTTTTTGTGGTACGAATTTATGCATCTGTGGATGGAGGGTAATAATAACATCTAACTGGAGGGATTGCCAGGAAAATAAATGAGGTATCATATAATCAATACCTTACCTATAATGAATGCTCCTAAAGTTTAGCAGCTGTTATGAAAACTGGAAGATCATACGCATAGTTCAGAGGGAAAGAAAACCTATCAAAATGGGTGAACCCTGCCAGTGATCAGGACCTCACATCGTTATAATGTTTCCACAGCAACCAAGGTTAGGCAAGACGTGGTTGTTTGATCATCGAAGTTATAAACAGTAGGGGCAGGGTTACTCCCTCTGGAGTCACCGCCTGGCTCCAGATGTTTCAGAAAGCCTGGCTTTGCCCACAAGGTCACCCTTTTGGCAGCCAGTCTGCCCCAGGGGATGTTACCTGTGCTGGAACTCACTGCATTACCTGTGGCTGGGGTTTCTCCACAGGTCTGGGTAGGTCCACATCTAAGCCAGTATGGCCAGGACTTTTCTCTGAGCATGATGTGTTGAGTGCCCCTAACACTGTACTTTGGGGTGAACTGAAACTCCAGTTTGCTGAACTTCTCCTGAGAGATTCTTAGAGAACAGATGGTGAAGGCCTAAAGTCAGATGAGTAGGTTTAGATCAGCCTGTAGTATACATTATGAAGATTAAATAGTGCATAAAAAATTTTCAACTACAATTCATTTCGGTATTGGAAATATTTGTTATGAAAAATAGGATATGGAGATCGAAAGGGAACGTGTATTTCCAGGACAGTACCACGGCAGGCTTCATAACCCCGTACTTTCTCTCTTGTTCTGCGCATCTCCAAGCACCCAGGCTCTGGGCAGCTGCTCTCAGATGTACCACTGGCCTCTGAAGCAGGTTTTCTTGTGATGGCCCATGGAATCTTCCATGCTAGAGCTCAGGTCACTGTGATGCCATTGTAAGGCTTGATCTCAGGAGTTTGGAGACTATTTGGGAAGAAGAAACATGACAAGGGAGTATGTTAAGAGGCACAATAAAAATAATCATAAGTGGGGGAAATATGAGCATCAGAGAGAAGGTGTAGGCAACACTGGGGAGGGAGTTTGATGTGGAAAGATTGAGGAAAGGACCACAGGTGAGGCATATACTGCCTTCCATTTACACCTCTGACCTCTCTGTTCCTCACAGTACTGGATATTGTCTAATCACGTGATACTTAGTGATGAGATAGTAAGAAATACATCACAAGAGATTCAGTGCCTTCCTCACAGCGTGGGCGTACACAAACCTTGTGGTTGAGGTCAGGGTCTTTGTGTCATCCTGAGATGGGGTTAAACACGGGATGGATGAGACTGTTTAACCACCAGTTTAAACCCCCCCCCCTTTTTTTTAGTACAAGACACGCAATAGTAACAGCTTATTGTGCTTACCTCGGCAGCACATGTAATAATAAACAGTTTATTACTCTTGTATTATTCACTATGCATAATTGTATGTGTAGTTTTATGTGAGCAGCGGTGTGGCAGGTGTGTTCAATCAGCAGCACTGCAGACACGTGAGTAATACCTGTGCCAGGATGCATCTGTGGCTGTACTGTCACTGGGCAATAGGACAGTTTCAGCTCCACCATAATCTTATAGGACCCACGTCATACATGGGTCCTCTAAGTTGTTGTTACTGAACTGTTGGTATGTACCACATGACTGTAGTTTAACCCATGTGTCCAAGATATCTGCAGCCCTGTTACAATTGGTGACTGTTCAGACAGCTCTGCATAAAGCTTGAGTTCTAAAGAGGGCAGAGGCCCAATTCCTGCCATGCCATGACGTCTGCTGTTTTTTCTGATTTCTCTTCTAAGTAACGGCTTTGGCTTGGAGGATTCAATGGTGCCACGCACATTAAAAGTGCCCTCAGAATTCTCAAAGCTACCCCTCCTTGTGGAGCTCAGTGTGCGATTGATCACACTTCTGCCTCTCAAGTTGGAGTAAGACTGATCAACGTGGAAAATAAATTGTGTATCTCACTGTCATGAACCAGCCCCCAAGGTCCCTGTAGAAACTGGAAAATGCTAGCATTTATTTGATTTTTCAGAGAAGTTAATTATTTCCCAGAATAAGTCACTGTGACTTATCTCAGGACCTTAGATGGTTGCAAATGAAGCCTGGGTTTCATCCTGTAAGCTACCGGCTTTGCTGGCTCATTTCACACTGAGCAACACTGCAGCCAGAACAGCCAGGCATCCGCCTGGAATCCCTTTGAACTCCCTGGCTCATCTGGTGACTATGAGGAATAATTCCACCCAGCACAGCAACCATCTGTTGTCCCTGGCACTTACATGGCCACAAGAGCTGCCACCAAGTGGCACAGTGGGAACAGAAGTTGCTGTTGCCTGCCAGAGCTTGGGAGAGCCACAGGAAGGATCTGGGGCAGGAGGTCTTGTAAGGCAGATGTGGAGCTTTAGGCAAAGCAAACTGACATGCTGGTACGCTGAGCGAGTGGAGAGTCCTTTGCATTGAGACTTACTGAATAATGAGAAGGTTTGCTGAGCAAAATGCACATGGGGTCTTGGGATGTGGGCACGCATGACAGGAATACAAAGAGGAGCTCCCTAGGCTGCTCCATTTAAGGACTTAATTTGCCTTCTAGATATTCAAATTTCATTAGGGACTCTCTATGAGGATGTAGTGGAAGGAGAATTAGATGCTTGAAAGAAGAAATTCTGGCAGAATGGGCTGGCTGCCTTTGCTACGGATGCAGTGTGTCCCAGGAGCCACAAGTCGGGACTCCTTATTGTTCACGTATTTGAAGTGAGACCAGAAAGCTCTTTAGGGACTTTTCAATTCTAGGTCCAATCAACTCAACACTCTGGGCATCCTGGGTGTGGTGACGGGAAGGACTGTACTGCTTTCCCAGGCTCCTTTGCTTTTGTGAAGTCATGGTAGTCTCGGGAAGGGCTGCAGGGGCAGGTGTGGGTGGGCCCCAGCTGCCCTGCCCCCTGGCTGAGGTGGGTTCCCAAAGGACTCTCGGACATTTAGTAGTCAGTTCACGAGTAAGCCGCTCTCTGCCTAGGGGAAATGGGTAATGTGAGGGTCACACGTTTATTTCTACGATTGTCCACTCTGGTGTGAATCAGCCAATTAGGTTACTAGATTAGGAATTAGATTACTAAAGATCTAATTCCTAGGATCCTGTTTCTAGGAGCTCTGGGCTAGAGTTGCCAGAGTGAGAAAAGCAAAACAAAATGAAACCAAACAAACAAAACAAAGAACTTAATATAAACAATTTTTTTTAGTATAACTATGTTCCAAATATCATGAGGCATTCTTATACAAAACAACTCTTTGTGTTTATGTTGCTATAGATTTAAAATCCTGCATTTTCATTGGCTCCGTATTCAGGATGTAAATTTATTTGAAAATTTATTGATTCACGGGTACTTTTTGTTTATTATGTCTTTTTCTAGCTTTTATGATCAATATGTCTGTCTAGTTATGCTACAGATGTAGTACATTTCATATAAATAGTATAGTACTTCATCTAGGAATTTTTAAAAGGACAAATTTTTAAAAAGACAAATTACACAGAAATAAACATATTATGTGTTTCTATCAACTTGTTTTCTATTTTCCACCTGGTGTGCTATATCCCTCCTTCTTTTCCCCCTTCTGTGTTATTTAATGAACAGTTTCTTTTGTTGTCTTCCCCCTAGCCTAATGAAAATAAGTCACGTGACTGGGGTGGGGTGAGAAGGAGACTCTCTATGTAGTTTAGGCTGAGTTTAAACTCACACTATAAACCACATTGGCCTTGAACTTGCCAAGATCCTCCTGCCTCAGCCTTCCACATGCTGGGATTACAGTGTGCACTACTACGCTCAGCATATATTTAAATTAATGAAATCTGAAGTAAATGAATATCAGAAATCATTCTTCCTACTAAACAAGAAATTAGAATTTAGTTTGGATTATTTCTTTTATCTTTAAAATTATCTGTTAGTATTTTAATTCTATCATCTTATTTTTTCTGAGTGTTATTTTCATGACTAGGTTATAGTCAAAATTAATTTTACTTATGAAGACATTTAACAAATGCTTTGCTCATTATTGATCCCTGCACTTTTCTTCCTTTAGGTCAATTTCTGGCTTATCAAAATCACTTATTTTTAATTTTTGTTTTTATTAGTACATTTTACAGTACATAATGATTGCATTCATTGTAGGAAGCTGGTATGTATACATAATATGCCCCAATCCTTTATATTTTTCTTTCTCCTTCCCTCCCTCCTTTCTCTCCATTTCTTGACAGCCTTTTCATTTGCAAAATATTCTTTAACAGTTTAGGTAGAGAGCATGATGACCTCCCAAAGCTGTTCAGATCTTAATCTCTGGAGCCAGGAGTATATTTTGTTACATGGCAGAAGGGATTAAAGTTGTAAATTATGGTAATAAAATTAAAGCTGCTCATCGGTCAGTTGGCCTTTCTCTAAGGACACTCCTGGATGACCCACAGGGGCCCTGTGAAACCACAAGGCCCTTTAAGGTAGAAGATGGAGCAAAGAGGATGCTGGGGTCAGAGCAAGATTTGAAGATGTGCCAGGAGTAGCAGTGCATGCCTGTGATCCCAGCTTTCAGGAGGCTGAGGCAGAAGGATTGCTGTGAGTTCAAGATCAGCCTATGCTACCTAAGGAGACTCTATCTCGGAAAAAAAAAAAAAAAAGAAAAAGATTTTTTTAAGACAGAGAAGACACTGTAAGCTATGAAATGCAGGTAGCACTTGGAACTTGGAAAGGATCGTTCCTTAAATCTTCCTTAATAAATGCATCCTGCCAACAGCCCAGTGGCAGCCTGATGAGGCCTATTCTGGATTTCTTTACCTTCACAATGGTAAAAGAATAAATGTGTGCTGTTTCAAGCCTTTATGTTTGCAGTTATTTATCACAACTGCAAGAGGAAATAATTTTGCACAATAATAGCTCACTCAGAAAAAAATCATGAAAAGGCAAACTTGTGGTCTGTTTTTTAGCTCCATTTTATGAACTTGGACAAAAGTTTGATTTTAATCTCTAAATTGTTTAATCAGAAAAGTAGGAATCAGAGTCATGACAGCTATTATCTATTACTTAATTCACAGAGCTGTGAGGGGACAAAGAGGTTTATGAAAACTGAAAATTTGAAATCAGTATCCTAATGGGATATCCACTTTCTCATGTTTGTTGTGACATTATTCACAATGCCAAAAATGAAATTCGCCTAAGTGTTCATCTGTTGATGAAAGGATAAAGAAAATGTGGTACATTAACACAATAGAATATAATTCAAGCCTTTAAAAAGTATGAAATTCTGTCATTTTGGACAACATGGATTATGTTAAATAGAATAAGCCAGGCACAGAAAGACAATTACTACATGATTTCATGTACATGTGAAATCTTAACAAGTCAAACTCATAGCCCCAGAGAGTAAACTGAGAAATACCAGAGGTTAAGATTCTGGGGTTAGGTGGAGTTGGGGATTGAGAAGAAAAATAAAATTGGAAATGATCAATTTGAGCTTTTCCCATGATGTGGTTCTAAAAGGACTCTTTGTGATCAGGCACTGAACCCTTATTTTCTGCCCAGCTTTGTGGTAAGCCTCTCTCTGGTTTCCAACGATTGTATAAAGTATTTTAAGTGGGATAACCCTCAGTTATAGGAGGGTGAATGGGTTGGGAGTCATGGAGTACGCGAGGGAAAGGGACACTGCTGGTTGATGAGTGGAGCAGAACCTTAGGCTGCCCTGACTCTGTCTCACGGTCTCTCTTACCTGCAGATGCTCATCCCTGCCCAGCTGGCCATGTCTCCTACTGGGGTAGAGCCCGAGGCTTGTCGGGCTATGCAATGGGCAGGGACATACTCTCCAGACATCAGGAGCCCAGCTGCCCTATGCAGATCTTTCAAGCTTAATAGGTCATTGTGGATAAGGTTCCTCCTCCATCTGATTTCCTGCCTTATTTCCCAGGAAGCAGAGGTAGTGAAAAGTCTCTGCCCAGAGAAGATTACATTTTTCACCAACCAATTATAATTTCCACTAACATCTGTCCTAACCTGACTCCTACAAGGGCTATTTTTTGAAGCCCAAGCTTAACAAGCCAGAAAGTTTCTCATATTTTGATACTTTTGTTTGGATTTTCCAAGATACTGATACAGCACTTAAAATTGAACCATTTTTCTCAAGAGGGAATTCCCGAGATGAGACTTTCTACCAATCATTTATAATTTCCACCAAGCCCTATCCTCACCAGGGCTCAGACACATGACTGACGCACCCCTTCCCTCCAGTGGGCGGCAGCAGATTGGGGATGCACTTGCCTGGTGCGTGTTACAGAGGTGATGGACAGACTCATGGTCACATAGCAAGATGTACAATTGACAGTGAGAACTTGAGGAGGAAACACTTTTGATTGTAGAGGGAGTTTTCCATGTTTATTCACTTCAACTGAAACTCCTTTTGGTTGATCCTGGGAGTTGCTGGGTGTTGCGTGGTGTTTTTAAGGAGAATGATCACTAAATTTTATCTATGATGGCAAAGTATGTCTGTACCATTTGATTAACACTCTGGGCTTTATGTGCATTGAACAAAGTCTAATATGGGTTGTTTCCCGAAGAATTTCAATAGTAGGTAAGATTCAGAGGCAGAGGCTTTACCGAGAGGCTGTATAGTCTGGGGAGGGAAACAGGGCTCAGAGCCAGTTCCCCCAGAACTGGGACCCCAGCTCTGCTCCCTCTGTCTTCCCACTGTCACCCAGTCTCCCTGCACTGCATCTTCCTCAGCTGAGCAAGTGCGGGACTTGTTTGTTCTCTGAGTTGTGCATGAAAGCTATGATGGTCTTCTGCGACACCCACAGGCGATGCCTTCTGGGTAACAGTACTTAGAACATGAGAGGGATGTCTCGAAGTTACCATCAGGGCTATCATCTTTGTAGGTGGAGCAGAAGAAAGACTCTAGAGGATGACAAGCCTGCAGATAGTATTTGTTTCTTGTAGCTTAACAAACTGCCACCATTGACGTCGGTTAATCCAGCAAAAATTCATTTTCTCATCAATCTGGAGGCCAAAAGACCTAGAATGTGGCAGGAGCACGCTGCCTCTGTCAGTGTCTGGTGGCTGCTGTCATTCCTGAGCTGTGCTGTCTTCTCTAGCCTCTGTCTCCTCGCCACGAGGCCTCCTCTGTGCGTCTGCCTTATAAGAACATCAGTGATTGCATTATGGACCCTACAGAGAGTCTAGAAGTTTCTCCTCTTGATATATTTATCTTAGTCATATTTTTGTTTTGTAAGGTAATTTTAATATTTAATTACCTGTGAATGTCTCTGTATATCTTCTCTGCCTATAAAGAGGCCATTGGACATAGAGCCCACAATTATGTAGTATATCTTTATCTTGAGTAGTGTCATCTGCAAAGAACACAGCTCCAAATAACATTTCATGTCAGTGTTCTATGCACTCCACTATAGCTTCCATTTGTAAGAGGTAGCCGATAGCACCTTTATAACTAAATGCCTGCTTTTTCAATCTCTCTCTCCCCTTTAATGGATAGGGAGTGTGCTTTATTTCTAGGGCCTAGAATTATCCACTAAGTGCTCAGGGGAGGTTTGTCAAGTTAAAGAATGAAATTACTGAATTGTTGTCAATTTCCTACATTAACTTGGGTGCTGTATTGTAGGTATAATCATAGACACTAAGGACAATCAATTTCCTTTATCTGTGTTCATTTCATGCTTTCCTCTTACAGTTTGAGTAAGTTTTAAATTGAAGCTAGTCTTATTAGCAATGATATTCACAGATACAAATGTCCTTCATTTCCAAGCGAAACCCAAAACCTCACAGGGATTCATATTCTCTACAGCTCTGCGCTGGTAGAGTGTCTGAAGGTCACCTTCAGGCCTCTAACCAGCCTTTGCTGGCCTCTCTGTCCCTTCACACTTCAGGGTAGCTCACTGTGAGGCCCCAGCTGAATATTTTAGCTGCCCACCTACTGATATAACCTGCATGTGAGTGGACATCCCTAGTGGAATGTGCCACTTCCTTCCTGAGTCAGAGGTTCTGGAAAATGCACCCCTGGAGAGTGTGTGCAGTCAACTGGAGGGTCCTTCTGAGAAAACCTAGGGTGGGCAGGTGTGCAGGAAAGGTGGAGGTAGAGAGAGCCCACCATGGAAGTTCTAAGTATAGCCCCAGGGGAGAGCAAGAGGGGCACCCAAGGTAGGGGGCATACAGTGGGAGAGAGGTCCTGGAGTTAAGAGAAATGACTGAGTGAATTTAATTGTGAGGGGCAAGGCTGAGCACATGGTAGGACCTTCCCAGGAGCCCCAGGCCATGTCTCCTCCAGCCCCAGACTCTTCTTTTCTGGGCATACTAGCTAGGTTACTCCTTGGGAACAGTTTTCCCAGAATAGGGGAATCCTGAGGTTGGTGCATTCATACTCTGTAGCTGCTGAATTCTTCATGCCAATTACTGAATAGAGTATAAATTCAGAGGCAGGGATGGCACCTACTTTGTTTATTACAGCATCCAAGAGTCATGGGTGGGATACACGGAATGTTCAAAATGTTTGTTTCCTGAATGACCAAAGCAAATGCGGCAGGAAGACCCTGTGTATCAGCCAGGGTTCATTCTCAGTGGCAGATGCCCTAGGAGCCTCATGAGATAAGGAGGAAATTCAGCCTTACACATCACTGAAAGATCTGGGAGTCCTGAAGGAGGCAGGGGATCTTGAGAGGCATCAATACACCATAAGCTGACAAGGCCAGCATGTCCAGCGCCAAAGCAGGACCTCACGTGATACTGAGGGAGGCTCATACTTCCTGGTGCAACTGCTGATGTTTAGCTTCCAAAGCAGAGTCTCTTGTGCCTTGGGGACTTTGATGATCAGCAGAGTCAGAAAACAAGACAGTGAGCTGGGCTAAAGGGGGTGGGCAGAGGGCAAGGATTACCTAGTACTTCCCCTAAGGCTTTGCATCTGTCCTTCACCTCATCACCTGATTTGGAAGAAACCATCAGAGAGGCTATCATTAAGGGTTCTCCAGAGAAACAGAACAAATAGGACACATATACATAAAAGAGGGGATTTGGCTCCAACATTGGCTCACAATTACAGAGGCTGAGAAGTTTCACAATTGTGGATGCTGGGAAGTCTCACATTCTGCCTTACGCATGCTGAAGAGCTAGGAAAACGTGGTGAAGTCAGTCAGTCTGAAGGTCTAAGAGCCATGAATTTTGACACCAGAGTCTAATGAAGATAGGTGAATGTCTCAACCCAAGGAAAGGGCAAGGGTACTCCTGCTGTGCCCTTTTGCTCTGTTGGGCCCTCAGGTGAACGCTGCCTTCCCACATTGATGATGGTGGCTTTCATTACTCAGGCCATCATTTTTAAGTGCTTATCTCTTCCAGAAGCACCCTCAAGCAGACATGTAAAAAGGATATATCTTGTCCTTTCTTCTTTGATATGTTCATTTTTATCAATATGCATTTAATTGTTGCATATTTGTGAACTTCCCAATCTTTTCTGTTGTTGATTAGAACATTGGAATTTGTTTGCGATGTGACCTATCGATTGGTTTCAAATTGAAAAAGTTCCAAAGTTCTTTCATAAAGAAGTATATCTGCTATTGTTGAATGGAGTTTGTTATGTCTAACTGGTTTATAGTGTTGTTCAAGTGTTTTATTTTCTTGTCAGTATTTATACATAATTGTTATGCTCGTTAGTAAGACATTGAAATGTACAACTTTTATTAGTTGTTAGTTTCTCTTTTAACTTAGTTTTGCACCATTTATTTTGTCTATGTTGTTATATGCTTATATACTTATTACATATTTCTGAAGAATTGGTCATTTTAATATCATCTAAATAAATAGTTTTATCTTAAAATATATTTTTGTTTGATGCTCGTATGGACTCTGTAGCTCTTTTTGTTTATTATTAGCATAATAAATCTTTTCCATTCTCTTACTTTGAATTTTTGCTATTTTTTCACCTAAAATATGCCAATTATAGACCATAAATAGTTTGATATTTAAAAAATACATTTAACTATCTGGTTTATGATTGAAGTGCTTAGTTTGTTTTTAAAGTAACAAAAGATAATACAGAATTTCCTGTAAGTCTTATGTGTTTTTGTTCTATTCCTCTGTCAGTGCTTTTGTATGATAAATGAACATGTTACTTATTTATATATAGAATTGCCTTTTCTTGTGCCCTTTACCTTCATCTCCTTTCATTTCAACCTGAAGATTCTTCTTAGTATTTGTTGTAGGAAATGCTGGCTAGAGACAAATTCCTTGTTTTCATTGATTGAAAGTATATTCATCTTCTTTTTATGTGGATCAATTTGCTAGCTAGACAATTCTTAACTAACATTTACTTCCAGCAAACTGAATTTCCCTTTACACTGGCTTGTGTGTGTTCTGATGCGATGTCAACTAGTAATCTTATTGATAATCCCAATCGCTTCTTGGCCTTTTGGTTAAAATCAAGTACAATCTCTTTGTATATGATGAAGTATTTTTCTTGATTGCTTTCAAAACTATCTTATCTTAACTTTTGATCATTCAACAATGATTTGTTTAAATCTGGAGTTCTTTGAGTTTATCCTACTTGAGGTTCATTGAACTTCCAGAGTGTGTAGCTTCATATTTTTAATAATTTGGGAAGTTTTAAGCTATCATTTCTTCATGCATTTTCTATGCCCCTTTTCTTTCCCTTTGGAATCCCAATTATGCATGTGGCACACTGGGTGGTCCCCTGCAGGTCTCCAAGGCTCTGTTCTTTCTTCATTCTGTTACTCATTCTGCAAAGTCTCAATTGACCTTTTTTTTTCTCCTTTTATTCTTTTAAAGAGGATAAATCCAAGGAAATAAAACAGAATAAAGCCAATTAAAACAAACCAGTGTAATAGATACAGGACTTCAAAACCTTACAAAATCATCAATAGTTACCTTAATGCCTCTTGTTGTCTTTAAAATAGCTGCAGATACCTTCAGACATGGTAAAAATGAAACAGAACAGAATAGAAATAATAAACACAAAACAATGAATGCAATAAGGGACTTCAAAACAAGACAATAGTAAATCCAAAATGGCTACCATAATATATCTTGCCATCTTTGAAATAGCTGATCATGCCATCCAGTATAACAAAATCAAATAAAACAATACAGAATAAAATCCAAGCCAACAAAACAATGAAAATGATACAGGGTTTCAAAGCAAGATAATAGGGAATCAGCGGTTGTCACCACCCTTAGGAGGAGATCCCCCCTAGATGCCACACTGCATATCCATATCCTCTGCACAGATGATCACACCACTGGCCTTAGACCTGCAAGGTCAGTGAAACACCAGACACTACAAGCATCACTTTGCATTTCACCTCGATAGCTATCAGCCCCAGCTAGTGTTTCTCTGGGTCAGCTGGTTCTTACAGGGGGAAAGGGGATTGGTTCTTCTTGCTTGCCAGCCCATGAACTGGAAGGAGGTGGAGTCTGGCTGTCCCTCTGCCAGCAGCGGCCCACACATGGTACTGGTTTGCAGGGACGGCTTGTTACTTGGTGAGGCCTTGTTCTCTCCCCTTGCAGTCCACAAATGGTGCTCTGAAATGCTTTCAAACCCAGTGATTTTTTTTCTTTGATCATCTGAAATCTTTTTCTCTTGAATGTCTCTGGTAAACTTTTCATTTTAATGATTATTCAATTTTTAAATAATTTTAATTTTTAAATTATTTCTAGACTTTCAATTTTCAAATAATTTTGATCTCTTGATATTTTGTATTTGGGGAAAAGGCATTCTTACATTTTTGATTATTTGGACACAGTTTCTTTTGGTTATTTGAATATATTTGTAGTGGCTGTTTGTCAAGAGGTAGTTTTTATTAACTTTTTCCTCTGTATAGAGGCAATGGTTTTCTGCTTCATTTTATATTTGTATTTTTCCTTGCTAACTTTAAATCATATTCCCTTTGCCTCTCTTTTGCCCCAAGCTTTGTCATTGCTGCTGAGTTTTTGTTTAATAACTTTTCCAACGTACTTGTGTAAATGCTGTATTGTTTGGCATGGGTGGCTACTGAAGTCTGCTCAGTTAGCTTAGTAACAAGATAATGATTGGACAGAGATTTTCATAAATACCTTAAATCAATGTGTGTCTCAGTATTTGCTGAGGGGCTGTGTGTCTGTATGTGTGTGTGGCATGCTTTAAATACTCTGACCTCTTACAGCTCTACCTTAGTTTTCACTTCCTTGTACAAGGGTTTTAAACTACAGAGTTTAGAGATTAGAATTTTATGAGGTTTTTCTTGAATCATGCATCAATTCTATATGTGTACATACCCTTCTAAATTTCCAGTAATATGTCAGAATTCTTCAAAGGTGTTTCTAGATATACTGTTCCTCAGATATTCAAGGCATATGGTCAGCCTGTTGTTGACCAAATCCGCTATCACTGCCTCAGGAAATTGTTATGTTAAGTGATTGTCGTTCATTATTCAACATGTGCATTAAGTCAGATTAAATAAAGACAAGGCCTGAGAAGATAGTTTTTCCTGCTACTGCCACACAGATCACAGAGTAACACTTAACTGGTAAGGGAGTTTTTATTCGCTATTGTTGCTTTTCTTTTTCTTTTTAGAACTTCAAGTCTATTCTTCCCCTCTTGTAGCTAGTAGTCTTCTGTTTTCAAAACTAGTGTCATTGAAAAGGTGTTAATTTTCAAATCCTACTGCAGACCTGAGTAGATAAGTTACATAGAAAGATGTGGCCCTATCCAATGCTTATGTTCCAAAATTCAGAACTTGTGAACAGCTATGTTATGTGGGGAATTATGTTTCCAGATGGACTTGTTTGCAAACTATCTGACCTTAAGATATAGAGCAGCTGCCCTTCAAACAGGGAGATTATCCTGGATCATCTCAGGGTATAAGGTATAATCAGAAGGGTTCTCTGAGTGTGGATGAGAGGGGCAGAAAAGAAGACTGGCATGATGACCATCAGAAAGACTTGACCTCCATCTTGCCTTTAAAGATGGAAGGATGTCTTAAGCCAAGGACGAAGGAAGCCTAAGGAAGCCTTAGGAGTAAGAAAATGAATTATCCTGTGGATCCTTCAGAATAAACTAGAATTCTGCTGTCATCTTGATTTTACTCCAGTAAGACCCAACTTCTGACCAGCAGAAATGTAAGGCAATAAATTAGTAAATTAATTTTGTTTAAGCACAAAGTATGTGGCAATTTGTTGTAGCAGCATCAGGAAACAAATGCAATAAGGATCGGAGTAGGCAATTAACAAACCATAAGATGTCAATGTTTTTTCCTGAACTCCCTGTATTGTTGTACTTTATTTCCAGAGTTCAGCAAGTGTTGATTTTGAAACATTTTCCAGTGTTCTCACTAAATTTATTCAGGACCAGATTTTTGAAGGTTGTTGTTCCCCTTGCCAGAATTGCTCTTAGTGAGGAGCAGTTTCCTAGGAAGTCCGCAGAAAGCTTTCTAGGGGTGTGCAGTGTGGGAGGCTGAAGGATGGCCAAGTGAGCCCCCAGTTTTCACTCCAGCAGGTTTACCTAAAGCAAATTTCATTTTTACCTGTTAGTATATTGAACTCTGATTTCAATTTTGTTTGAAAGGGTCTTTTTTTTTTAGTGGAAGTAAATGGTGAGGACTGGGGGGATGGAGTTCAGTGGTAGTTTGCCTAGCTTGTTCAAGGCTCTGGGTTTAATCCCCAGCACTACAAATAATAATAGAAACAACATAACAACAGTAGTAATAAATAAAAAATAAAAACTCAAATCTCTGCCCCTCTTCTTCCCCTATCTTGTCACATGAGTCTCTTAAGCATAAACAAGATGTGTTTTAAAAATTGGGAGATGATCACATCCTTTGTGTTTAACCACGCTTGCTCAGCATGAGTCACTGCATTGTTCTGGGCAGAGGTGGCTGCCAGCTGGTTCACAGCATGGGAATAGCGAGATGAGCAGGGCGTGTCTGTGTCTAAGGACCATCAGTCAACTGTGAACTGATTCCCTGGATTACAGTGTGTTTAAGGTAAGAAGCATCAATCCGAATTGAAGAGAACAAATAGCAATGTAAAACAAAACAACAAAACCCATCAACAATGATCGAATTTAGAAAAGAAAGAAAATTGAGATTAGAATAGGATCATATGTAGTATTAGAGCTGAATGAGTCCACGGAGATCATCTGGTCTAGCTGCTCAGTTTGTAGAGGCAGCAGGGTTTTTCTAAAGTTCAACAGTGGCTGGAAAGAGCTCCATGTCCTTCTGGAAGGATTTCAGAAAACCAGGACAGAGTCAATACTGAGGCTGAGGACACTGCTGAAGGACAACTCAGGTGATACAGAGCTACCCAGCAAGAAACTGGAAGGCTCATTGTCCAGCCCAATGTCTTGCTGTAGGGATGGAAATTTAAGGTCCAGAGATGTGGCTGATATGCTGAAGGCTGGGCTGGTCATAGAATAGAATTCTGTTCTCTCATCTCAGCATTCTTCCCATTACCTTCACCTATCTCCTAGAAAGATGTGTTATGGCTTACAGGTTAAATAGAAGAGCCTGTTGCGGGATGATGGATTAAAGTAGATATTGAGTAAGTTTTCCAAGCTAATATCTTTGGGAAGGAAAGGAATTAAACTAGCATTGAGAAATTCAGCCCCTGAATTGGTTCCTTGACAGGTGGTTAGAGAGCTGGAGAAGTCACAAAGGAAAGCGTCTCCCTCCTAAAAGTGCATTTTATTTTATCATTACTGCTTCCACCTCCTTGCAGTTAACTTGGTGTCTCAGAGATTTGTCCTTGGGGAGCCATTAACTCAGGCGACAGTGGATAATCAGGCCCATGCTCACAGCTGGCACTGAAAATTCCCCCAGATGAATCTGACACACTTGTTGCAGGATTTGTGCAGTTAGATGACCTGGCTACATTTCAGACATCGTGGCCCACGATCCTGCTTGGAGCTGGGGCATATTTTGTTGTCTTTATGTTTGGAAATGACTTTTTTTTCTCATATGATATTAATTCTGAAAAATCAATTATTTTATGGCAGAGGACAAAACAGAATGAATAGAATAGAATTATTGCCATGCCAGAAAAGGACATCATTCTGGTGGAATCTGAAATTAGAAGTTGGTTAACATTTGTAGAAAGCTAAAAGAAAATGGTTTTGATGGTGACACTGGTTGAACAGCATGGGTTTCTCCCTTTCTAAAACGTCACATGGACTCTGAAGTGAGTTAACAGTTGAGGAAGTACCCTCACAGCCTTCTGGGAACAGTGGTGCTCTGGGTCCTGTGCTGACTGGACCCACCCCCCATGAGGAAAGAAGCAGAGGTCGCCAAGGTCATCATGCCTATGAGATGGCACCCTGAATACAGCTTAAACACCTGCTCTGGATCCCACAGTTCAGCACCTGTGCATTACAAGAACATTTTATCATCAGATAAAATCTCCTTTCCAAAAGTTGGCAGAGTTGCCAAGTGACTAGCTGCCAGTTGGGCCTCCTCTGAAGTCCCACAGTTAATCCTGGGCTCCGGAGAGAGGGCACAGCTATGCTGTTCACTTTGACTAGGACCCACCTGGCCAGGGCAGGTCATGCCTGCCTTTTCCCTTTGTTGCAATACCACTTTGCCAACAGCAAGGTACTTCTAGGGTGTGGCAGAACTGAGGTGCAAGAATGATTCATAAAGAACATCTCAGGCTGGGGACCTGTTCCTTTGGGATTCCCACGTTACGTGGGAAAGTGTTGAACACACTGTACACATCAGCCCTGGAACCAGTTGTTTGGGATCATGCTGTCAGTGGTTGCCACTACGCACAGGGTAAGTGTCAGGGTATTTTAGCAGTTACACCCATGCAGGAGAGAGCTGGAGGACCTGCTGACAACTATGTCACTGGTCCATTCTTCATAGTCACCTAATTCTATTTTTCTAGCGTGAATCAATCACTGAAAAGGTTGGGAAATGTTAAAGCTGAGTATATCCAGTTTGTATCATATATTCAGTTTGTTGTAACAAATTGATAACTACACTTTGGAGACAACTGTGTGTTTTAAAAAGTTCTTTAAGTTGCATGCATCATGAAACTGATGGTGTCATAAATGATTTGTACTATTATTTTTTTTTAAAAAGATATACTTTTGGGGGCTGGGGATTTAGCTCAGCAGCATAGGTGCCTGCCTTGCAAGCACACAGTCCTGAGTTTGATCCCCAGTACTATATATATATATATATACTTTTGCATTTGAGTTGTTTAGTTTTAATGTGATACTAGAAAACCTAGACAGGATTGTTCAGAAAAAATTTTTAGATTAATGTGGTACGCTTTTGCATTAATGGAAATATAAACAGAAATAAGAAAAGTAGATTAATACTTTTTTTAGAATCAAGTTTATTTTGCTTTTCAGATAAGGAGTCCACCAGCCCCTGAAACACAGGTGCTCCTCTCTTCTCCCAGAGTTGACTAGTGTTTCCTTCACGTCACTTGCCAACCAGGACAGATGCTATTCCTTCCTTGCCAATGACCCCGAGACCCTGCAACTTCAGCAAAACATCGTTTCCACTATTTTTAGAGTAATTAAATTAATATTCTGAAAATCTCATTTTAAGTTAGTCAGTCATTGATAAGAAGATGAAATAACTTGGATAAAAAGTGCTTGTTGTGAGTTGTCAAATGAATCACTGATTTACACTTGCCTGGTCCAGATCTACCAGTATCTTACCACTGCTTGTGAGCAATACCTTTAAAGGTAGTATCCAAATCAACCTAAGATTTCCCCCTTCATATATATTTTTATAATATAGGTGCATAGTTACATAATTTATGTAGATGCAGAGTAACTATACATTTTAGTCGGTTTTCTGTTGCTATAACAGAATACCTGAATCTGGGTGCTTTATAAAGAAGAGAGATTTATTTTGTTTTCAGTTCTGGTGACTGAAAAGTCCAACAACATGGTGCTGTATGTGCTTAGCATGTGGTGAGGGCCTTTCTGCTGGTCCCGATGGAGGGCATCACATGGAGAGACAAAGCAAAGCATCTGGAGGGAGATGACTTCTATAACAAGGTGTTCCCAATAAAACCCATTAATCCATGTTGGGATTAACAAACCTTTCACAAGGGCAGAGCACGCATGACCCAGTAACCTTTAACATTTCACCCAGTTCCTCCTCTTTTTTTTTCAGTGTTTAAAGATTTTAAATTTTCATTTGAAATAATATACAAGTATTCATTTATCAGATTGCCAAAGTTAAAAGCATTCATATTATCTAGATTCATTCCACCTCTTAATAGCACACAAGGAGTATTAAACAGCAGTCTCATTTTAGGTAGGGACATTCAAACAATACGTGTACGCAATGTGTATTTTTTTTTAATTTTTAAAACAATATTCAATGCGTGCGGCTCTTACATGCTACAGTTAAACAGGAAAGAGTCCCAGTAAATCTCATTTCTCAAAATGGATTAAGTAAGAGGGCGGTGTGAGGTTTCTATCCTATCAACAGCGTGAGAAAGTTTCCCAGGGTGTTCTAAGGCCTGGCTGCTCAAACCTGCTGTGCGGCTTTGTCACCTGGCCACTGACTGGGCTACCCCTCAGCCCTCACTCAGCTCCCTGTGCACCACCTGGCCCTTGCCCATCAGGCAGAGTTCCCACGTGCAGCTCCTGCCGCTTGGCTTCTTGCAGATTGCGAAACCTGTTTATTGCATGTGTTTCACGGCAAACTGTGGGTCGAGTGTTTCCCAGGAAGCCCTGCCCTTTCTGTTAGAGTGGCTAATTAGCTTGTAGGGTTTAATTTTGCTGTAGGAAAATTTGCCAAAGCTTTGAATACTGTCACTTTGTAGGGGTTCTAATATGGCGATAGAGTCCTTTTTCCAGTTGGGAGTCAGAAACAGGTTGGGGGCCCTCATTTGGGATGGTTTTATTTAACACACATGTAGATCAAAACAAGTGTATCTTTAATTTTATTAGAGCGCCCTGTTCAGGATCAAGTGAGAAGGCAATTGCCACAGACTCCCCAGGGATCTCTTCCCACTTTCTGTCTCTGCCACAGCCCATTTTATAGTGTTCTGAGAAGAGAATTTTTGATGCTAAAGATTTAGGGCCTCAATGCTAGGATACCTTTCTTACCTCACTTCATGGGACCATGAGTAAAGTCCTCTGTCAAGTCAAAAATGCCTAAGAATTTGTAGAAAACACCCTACTGAGAGAACATCTTCAAAAGTCAAATGTCGTTGAGCTAATAAGCAGAGTTACATGGGGGCTAACCTGCCTTCGAGAGACCAAGCATCTGGTGTTTGGGAGGTGCAATTCAGCTTCTTCGTCTTGGTATCTCTTTGCCCTTGCCTCAAGAAATCCATCCCTTAAAACAGAAAATTGTTGATGATTTGTTTAGAAGATTGAACAACCATAACCTAGGATGCACTTTGTCTGCTTTGGCTCTGGCTCTGGTAGGTTCGTGGCTACAAAGCTTTGTAGATCCTTCTTTCTGCGAGGTTGAGGGTCCTCTGGAGTGGGAAAGGGCTCTGAAGAGAGAGGGGCGACTGTCCCGAAGAACACTGATATGCACCAGTTCAGCCTGAGATGTGGGATGAATTTGCATTGATTACTGCAGGATATTACTCAATGAGCCCATGCAGTACACAGGCTCTTGTGTTTGTTTGTTTGTTTGAAGTATAATAAATAAAACACATGGAGGTAACTTTGACTTTCTTTGTGTGCCAGGTACTCAAGAAAGTGGAATTGGACACTCTGTTTTGCTACATTGTCCTGTTGTATCCACTGATTGTGCTGAAGGGTCCTAGGGCTGTTCGCTTTTCTGAATGAAGCAAATTTAACACAAAAGAACAAGCTAAGACTGTACCACTATTGGGCTGTGTTTCATGTGAGGTTGGATGTTCTCTACTAATGGTAGACCTTTGGTAGAGTTGGGTCCACTCACTAATTCAGCTCATATTTGCAGAAGGAAGATGTCCCAGTATTATGGAGTGTACGACGCACTGGGCTACAGTGGTGAACAAAATTACTTGTATACTTAGTGTGGTGGAGTAAGCTTACAGTCTGGTGAGAAAAAGGATGAACTAAACAGTGGGCAGAAAAAGTTAGTATTCTAAAAATGGGTGATTTCTATAGTATTCTTTAAAAACTATATTTTAAGTATATTATTTAGTATAGTCAATATAATAATGTACAAGCATTCATGGTATAATGAATACATACACACATATTGGGTAGGCAAATTCAATTGATTTTACAAACAGATGCAGGAGATCCAAGCTGGACATGGTGATGCAAATGTATAATCCCAGCATTCTGGAAGGCTGAATCAGGAGAATTAGAAGTTTTGGTTCAGCCTGGCCAACTTAGAGACTTAGTGAGATCCTATCTGTAAATAAAAAATTTAAAAAGATGGGGGATGTAGCTCAGTGGAAGGCCCTAAGTTCAATCACCAGTACTGAAAAAAAGGAAAATATAGATGATAGATAATAGATATAGACTTAGAAATGCAGCTTAAGGCAAGAGTCTTGATTTCAATCCCATTACTGGGGGAAAAATAGATGAAACAGCTGTGGAAGTCCATGTACTGAAGGATGTCAATGCTCCAAAACTCGGTCAAAAGCTGAAAAGCCTTGGGATCACCTGGCTGAAAGCAGGAACAGCTTCTTCCAAGCTAGAAGTCCTGAAATATGCTCTGTAACTCTTGCTCGTGGTTGCTTTGGTACCCTGGCCTGTGCTACTCTCTTTAACTCACCCCTTTCCAGCTTGTCTACCTGATTTGCTAGTGGTTCCTCGGCCTTGTCTTCTCTCTCAGGAGCCTTCACAGCTTGCATAAGCAGCGTGGCGCACTGCTCCCTTGTGCTTACTGAATTCCCCAAGTGGGAATGTGGTGGGACCCTTCAAGGTGCTGGCTGCAGTGCCTGGCAGTTCATGCTGTTGGTGAGGACTATTCCACCCCTCTTTGCCAACTCTGCCTGTTCTGTATTATTAGCCTCTGTGTGCTGGGCCTTCCCAGTCTATGATGCTCTCTAATCACCCAGTTCCTTTAATTCCTCTGAGGAAGTGAAAGGAGGAAGCTGGAAGTTCAGTGCAGAACGCTGCCAATAGAGGAGGAGGCCAGAAGGCAGAGCTGTGGGGGCAGAGCTGAGGGCTCAGGTGGAGCTAAGGGCAACTGCGTTCTCAAAGCAGCACGCAGGAGAGTGCGAAAGTGTGGGCGTGCTCAGGAAATCTCTGGAAATATTCAACCGATGGAGTTCAGACTCACTGGTAAATACCAAAAACGGGAGTGAGTTTACATTTGTATTTATTTCTCTTTTGTTAAGCATCTAATATGCAGGGATGGTATTCTTAAAACTTTTGGGTGGAATAAAGTAGCATTTACCTCTGTTGCCCTGTAATAGTTAAAAGACTTTTAGCCACTCAGGTTATCAGTAGAAAACTAGTCTTGCTTTTTCATTCCACTGCACACTGAAGAGTTCTTCTGTGCTCTTTATGGCTTCAATTGTTTGCCCAAATCGCCTTGCTTCACTCTGGTGCTTTGGCATGGTTCCTGGTCAACTGTTCAGGCAGCAGCTGCTCCCATCACTATGGTTTTCCCTTCTCTAGATTCTTGAGAATTCGGTGTATATGACAATGTGTGAACATGTAGCCAGGTCAAGAAAGATTCCTGATGGGGCCAAAGAGATAATGCTATTTAGTTCATCATGCCCTAGGTTTGTGTCGGTCTACACATAGCAACAAAACTGCAAAAAGACACATTTGTTAGACCGTGGCCTGTTGCTAAGTGGAACATGGCTGTATGATATCTTTGTGTTGCAATGCTTGCTGCTCCTTGTAAGATTCTAGACTGACCAACATCATGGGAATACATGTTAACCCGTTTAAAGTGCTGAGGCAGTTTCCATGGTGTTGTCTGTATTGTGGGAACTACTAAATCTTCCTTTCTCATTTGCTCCAGGAGCCTAGTGGCCTATTTGTTTTGGTGATGAGTGTCGCTCCTTCATGGGGGCGACATCAAGACTTCAATTACTATGATGATAGGACCTCAAAAACAAGCAAAGCAAAATAAAACAACATTTTGCTGTAATATATTCTCCAGCTGCATCTTTGAGTTTTCCTCTGGACTATTTGCCTTTTCTGGCATATTTGTTAGTTAGCGTGGGCTCTATGTCTTATAAACCATTCTGAATTTTCAGGGCCTGGAGACTGTCCCCTAAATGGCTGATGTGTTTGGAGGTTGATCCTGATCAGAAGAAAGTCACTGGAAGCGTGACCTGGAAAGTGTATTCTTGTCGCCAGCACGCCCTGCTTCCTGGCTACCTTGGGTTGACAGTTTTCTCCCGCAGGCTCTCCCATCAGGCTCTTACACTGTGCCAGTTCTGCCTTGGAGTCAGCTGATCACAAATGAAACCCACTAAAACCAGGGGCCAATGAAGTCTCTCCTTCCTTAAGTTTGAAGTGTCAGGTGTTCTGTCCTGGCTGTGAGCAGGTGACTAATATAGGCACAATGGTTCATTTAGCACAATATTTATCTGAATGTGGGGATGAGGCAGGAGAATGGTGGTGAGTGAAGACGTGGGTTGAAGGGTGGAAAGTGCTTGCTCTGGAGTCACCAGGGACTCCAGCTCTTGTTAGCCACTGCCCGGGGAGGTGGGGAAGCTTCTCACCTCAGCACTGTTGGCAGTTCTGGTGCATTGTTATCTGTATTTGGCTGTCCTCTGCTCTGGAAGATGTTCATCAGCCTCTGTCACTAAATGTCTGGCCTCTACCATTAGTAGCCAGTAGCGCCTCACCCTTTTAGGACAACTGAAATATCTCTATTCAGTGTTAGAAGACTCCTGGTATTAAAATGGCTCCTGACAACTGCTTTGGTGCTTTGGCACCAGCTGTGGGCACTTTCATGGACTTCAGCCCCAAAGCCAAGATGCTTATTGTACATAAGCCTGGAGAACTAGAGGTCTCCTTCAGGCAAAGTCAAAAAAGCCATGAAGGTGGCCACTGACGTAGGGTATTGCTGGATGGACTGTGCCTACACCTTTCAGAATGAGAACAAGCGGGGAGAAGCATCCAAGAGAAGCTTGTGAGGTGGGAGGCCCTCTTCATCATCAGCAAGTGGTGGCCTTCATTCTTGGAGGGAAATTTGGTGAAGGAGGCCAGCCGGAAGACTCTGAAGGACCTAAAACTGGACTACCTAGACATCTACCTCATTGATTTTCCACAGAGACTTCAAGTTAGGAAGGAACTCACCCCCAGAAATGATAAAGGCAATATCCTCCCCAGTAAAGTAACGTTCCTGAGCGCATGGGAGGTCATGGAAGAGCTGGCAGGGAAGGGGTTGGATAAAGTCCTTGGTGTCTCCAACTGCAAGCACTTCCAGATTGAAAAGTTCTTGAACAAATGTCTTAGTCAGGGTTTTGCTAGAGAAAACAGATATAACACAAGATATATAAATGTATAAGAAATGACAAGATTGGCTTACGATGGTCAGCCACAGGGTCGAATGAGGAAGTGTGCAGGGGGTGTCTGCAAGCTAGAAGCCGAAGGATTCAATCCAAGGTCTGGAGTTCACTGCAATGTCCCAGGCAAGTCTGCTCCAGCAGGCTGATGGGTCTGCAGCAGAAGGCTGAAGAGTCTATGTCAGAAGTCTGAAGGATCCAAAGCAGAAGCCAAAGAGTCTGTGCTAGAAGCCAAGAGAAGGTGCCTACGTGGACAGTGAAGACTGGAGCTCCTCTGAAGAACAAAGAAAGGGGCCTCATCTGTCCTTCCTCCTTCCTTTTTATATCATCCAGGAAACGAGCCACCCTAGGGTGGGTCTTCTATACCCTAGGGTGTAGAATTGCTAAGCCGATTTAGTTAAGCTTCTAAACATTTCAAATTGACACAATCCATCAGCCACTACAACAAGCCTGGGCTGAAATGTAAACCAGTGACTAACCAAGCAGCCTGTCACCCACCCATACCTCATCCAGGATTAACTGATCTTGTACTGCTACTCCAAGGGCATCACTGTCTCTGCCTACCTCCCCCTGGGCTCTGTAGATAGACCTGGGGCTAAGCCAGAGGACCTTTCAGTACCGGAGGATCTAAGATTAAAGAGACTGTTGTAAAGTACAAAAAACCACAGCCCAGGTTCTGATCTGGTTCCATATCCAGAGGAATGTGGCAGTGAACCCCAAGTCTGTGACAGCAACTTGCATTTTGAGAACTTTCAGGTCTTTGACTTCAAGTTGAGTGATGAGGAGATGGTGGCCATCCTCAGCGTGGACAGAAACTGAAGGTCCTATTTATACCTGGATATCACATTTGGAGCGTATCCCTTCCATGCTGAATACTGAAGCTGAATCACGTGAGTAGATGACCAGAAGGCTGCTACCTGCTCTGTGTGGAACTCATTCCCTGTGAGACCTGTGTCAGCCAAATTTTTCTGAACATCTGAACCATCTGGACCTCAGCTCCCTGCAGGTAGACTTTAGGAAAGCTGTATTTATTGAGCCTGTGTTCAATGACAAGCAGATGTCACCGCAAAGCCTGACTCATGTGACAGTTTTTTTTCCACTTATCTGATCTGTCCAGGTGTTTGTTAAATGTTAGGAACTTTGCTAATATTGAAGATACAATGATAAAAATAATAAAAAATAATAATAGTTCAAACCTCCCCAGCTGCCATGCAGCGGACAGCAAGGGCAGAAAGAGCATGGAAAATGACACAGAAGGGATTGAAAACTGGGGCCATAAACATTGTATCATTTAACCCACATTCCACTGCCAGACACAGTTAACATGACCCCACAAAGGAGTGGAAAAAGCATGATAAAACAAAAAAAATTCTTGCACATCAATGCATCCGTGAAATTGCAGTTCCTTGTGAGGCTGAGGCAGGAGGATCGCAAGTTTGAGTTCAGGCTGGATGACTTAGAAAAATACAAAACAATACAAAAGGGATGGGGACATAGCTCAGTACTCCCTGAGTTCAGTCCTAGTACTGAGGGTGGAAGGAAGGGCAGACATGAGAAGGGGAGCCCTGAAACATATAAATAATATTTTAATTTAAAATTCCAAGAGTAAACTGTACAGTATATGAATGCTCCAATTATCAGAAAATTAGATCTTTAGGTATTTCTGAACTTTTCTTCCTTGTAAATTTCCACGGATAATTGGGTGTTACATTTTATATACATTGTATTGTGCACCTGTGTACACACATGTGCATCTACACATATAAATGCTTTCCTTCACACAGGTTCTCGTTATAATACAATTATTAGCTAAAGTTACAAAAGCTGACAGGTTTTATAGTAAAAATAAGGGCCAGGGATATAGCTCAGCGGTACAGTGCCTGGCTGGCAAGTGCAAGATCCTCAGTTCCATTTCTGATAACAAAACAAAACAAAACAAAACAAAACAAAACAAAACAAAACAATAAACAGGTAGCTGGAGCAGCCACAGAAATGTGTTTCATAACTGACTATTTGTATAGGGACGAGATGGTGAAAAGGAAGAGCAGCCCATACAAGTGCTCTGAGGTCTGCAGGGCTTAGATGTTCCTATATTCAGGGACGATGGAACAATTCATCCGTGAGGTACCAATCTCTTCCACAGTATCCACAGGTCAGAAGACAATTAGACAAACACAGCATATCAGTTCCTACGTATTATAATAGTAGAAGACTTGCTCCAGGCTGCAGCGGCTAGACGTGGTCTTTAAAAATACAGGTCTAAATGTTGAAAAGCCGACAGTATTTGCTATTAACTCCATGCAGGCTGTGTTGCAGTAGGTCGCCTGGCTGTGGTGGGGGTTACAAAGGAAGTGGAAGTCATGCCCCATGTACTCAAGGAATTTGCAGCTTAATAGATTATATACACATGCCAGCATATATGGAACATTTGGGCTGACAGCCAGCGGTAGATCTGGTCACTTGTTCACTCTGTCTTCCTACATTTTCCATTAAGTATCTCACACCAGAAAAACCAAGATCATCTGAAAGAATTCTTTCTTAAATAATGAATATTTTTGTGTCTTTTACTGCAAATACCAGATCACTTAGAGATGAGGCGTGGGACTAAATTATTAAAAAAAATCAGCGGCATACTTTTTGAATAAATTAAATGTGTGGATTATCACTGTGAATGCTTTCCTTTTTTATTACTTTACTTTTTTCATTCCCAAATCTACAAAGAGCCTCTGTAAGTCAGATTTCTTCCAGAAACAGGTAGCTTTAATTCCGGGCTACTTTGCCTGTATGGCTATTGCTCAGGGCTGTGATGGGCCACGATCACAGGGCTGCCCAAACCTTGCCAGGGTCTGGACCATTTTGGTGCCATTCTGGGGACACAGGTCAGCGCTGTACAGGAGAAGGGCTGTGCCTTTCTTGAGGGAGGGGACCTTTGCAGGAGAAATGCTTTCACATCTGCTTTGGATGTGGAGAATTATGCAAAACCTTGAAGCCCTATGTAATTTGGGCCCTTCTATCCTTCACCTTTATTTAAAAAGGAGAGAAAAATCAAAAAACAAAATGAGAAAGAAAGATAACAACTTAGCTATTTAAAAACTTTCAATTTCTGATTCTTGCTTTCTACTTCCCCCCTCAGCTTAACTATGCTTCCTTTCTACTCAGGTTTCTAACAAACATATTTTAGGTGTATCTAATACGTATTTTTGTTTCTAGAAAGTTGCAGCTGTCTAGTATATGTTTAGATTTATGGTGATACCTCGGTTGTCAAAAGGCTCCAAGTTTGAACTTTCCACTACTCTAACAGCAAAGTTTTGATGAAGAAAACCTACTTGGTATTGATAACCTTGCACCATACCTGAACAGAAAATCCAACTGAAAAAAAAAATACTTGGGCTGGCCAAGGGTGAGTCACCCCTTTCCTCTCATGTCAGACACAAAGGGTGACACTTCAGTTTAAATGTTGCACTTGCCCAGAGAACATATAATGCTGTGCTAGTGCATTAAAACATTCATCCCTGTGCTTTTTCTTTTTGTGCTTCATCCGTGTAAAATATCTTAAGTGTGGCATTAGTGACACCAGCAGTGAGCTAACAGAGAAATCTGTGACAACCTTGATAGAGTTAAAGAAAGAAATCATTGCACAATTTGTTAAAGGCCTGGAAAAATGAATTTATAATATTTGGACCTCAAAGCCAATTGTTTGGTTTTCCATTATTTTTTATGGGAAAAGTATGTTGAATTCTTGAGTTTTTTGGTGTTCAAAACATAAATTTGGAGGACTCTGGGAAGCCACGCAAGCACCTCCCCTCCCTGGTAAGCGGTGGTGATCTGGCTGACTGCAGCCCTTCCAGGGGGAGAACCAGCAGAGTCTCCTGAGATCCGTGCCATGTTGGAACTGAGGACCCTGTGAAAACAAATGACCATCCTGCCTCCCTGCTTAGCAATAGTGAACCTATTGCTACATGGCCTAGAGTCAAACATCCCACTTCCCCTCTCTCCCTCCCCCCCCCCCCCCCGCCCATTAGCAAATGGGAACCAGAAATCTGAGCATCTCCTGGGAGGTTGACCATAGCAAATAAGGGGAACTTCCTTCTACCATTTCTTTGAAGGCAAATATTTTTATTACTGTTTTGCTCTTTTCTGATTAATGGTACTGCTCTATTCAATATTCTGTTTTGATAAGTTCTATAGTGTTCTATATTTCATCTCATTTTGATATACATGATTGAAAGAACAACTATTATAAAGATAACAAAATATACTGTGATACCTATTACTGTTATCCTGGTAACCTGCTGTGAAGTTCTGTACCAATTTCACTGTATGATCTTATTGACTTTATTCTGACTTGTTCTATTGTATACTTTCAAAATAAAATTTAAAAAAAATTAAAAAAACATAAATTTGGAATGAGTTGAGTTTGACAATGAGCAATCACTATTTTTTTTGCTTTAAGAGGACCTTCATATATTAATCCAAGTACACACATGAGGGAATCCCAGGGCTTGTGCATTTTTGCTGAAATCACAGACTTCCATCTTATCTGAATCAGTCAGGGCTGGCAGTCTGGTAAAGTCAAGGACATTCCCAGAAATAAAACCTCCACTTGAAGGTGGGATCTCTGGATTACAGCTGTGTCCCTTTGAATTCATAAGTCAAAGCCCTGACTCTCAGTCAGAAGGTGTTTGGAGATGGAATCTCTGAGGAGCAATGAGATTTCAATGGTGTCCTGAGGGTGGAGCCCTCAGGGTGGGATTAGTGGCCTTCCAAGGAGAGGGTGGGATTAGTGCCCTTCCAAGGAGAGAGAGAGATGCATGCTGGGTTTTTGCCTCTGCTTTTTGCCATGCAAAGATACAACAGTAAGTTGGGCCCCTGCCCTCTAGAGAGAGAACCTTCACTAGACATTCAAACTGCAAGAATCTTGGCTTGTCCTGCTTCCAGCACTGTGAAAAATAAATGTTATTAAAACCACCCAGTCTATAGTAATGTGTTGTAGCAGCCCAATTTGGGTAAAACAGTGCATAGTTGAGGTTGGTTATGCCTACAGTCAATGAGTTATAGCCACATTAGCTATGTGACACTAGGAAAAGTATGTAATATACTTGATCTCTGTCCTTTTCTGTTAAGTGGAGATAATGACATTTATGAAGAGGGTCATAACAATAAAGCACAGTGAGAGTATTTTGAAAATGACCAGTCTCAGTTCAGTGCGAGTCATATCAGACTTCATCCTCAAGGAGTCATTTTCGGAAAAGTCCCCATTTGTAATCTCACGGAAAAGTTGTTGCAGTTCTAATACTTTGATTCCAATCTACCACTTCCAGTGTAACACATGGTGAGATTAAAGACATTAAGGCATATTTGCAATTGTGGGGGGTCATGGGGGGCCTTAAGTCCAGGTAGAACGATGGCTGACTGGAATCAAGGCCTCCACCAGGACTGAATCAGATTTTACTAACTCCTGAAGAGAGGAGTGGCTTGGGAGTGAGTGACCGCAAGAGTGGTGGGAAGCAGGGGAGTCCTGTGAGCTGGGACAGACAGGAGGCCTGAAACCGCCCCTGCAATATGCAGAGGGAAAGCTAGGCAGAAACAGTAACCTACAGGTCACAGCCTGGGGAAGTCACAGATTTGGCGTCGGTGCTTCAGTTTTGTTATGTAATGTTCATGCACTTAGAAGTCATAGCCTCTTTTCTTGAGGCTCATTTTGAGCAGGCGAAATGGCGTCACTCAGCCTGGCTCATGCATATTGCTTGGGAGCTACAAGCAGGACTTTATTGATCTGTCACACTGCTTTAAGGATTACACGCCAGCACCTCAGGTGGACCATTTGCATTGCTTAAAGTCAATTGAGGGGGTAAAGACAAAGCTTAGACAGCCCACCACATAGCAATACATGGGAAGAGGGCCGAGTTTAGCCAAAATGGAGACAGTTGCTCTTCTTTCACGGAGTCACCCAGGTGGTCCTCACAGTCATCATCTCCTGGTCAGAAATGGACAACTTTCAATTCCAAGTTTTGGTGAATCAAACTAAAGTCGGTTGCTTTTTGGGGCGAGGAACACAGACACAGGTTTTACTTTTCTGGTTTCATCGTGAAATGGACTTACAACTTGGGAGAACTATTCAAATATCATTTGATGACACTTTTGAAGTTCCTTAGAATACTCTGGAAATATTCTGGAATATTTTCTTGGTGGGACTTTATTTTTCCTCTTAAACCTTACAAGGATAAAGTCAGAAATCAAAGTATGAAAGAGCCAGATAGGCTATTTTGAAATCTCTCTAGCTCAGAAATGCCTTTGTACTAAAAATGAAGACTTCTCTAGATCATTGGTTAACAGAGAATAAGGCCTTTGAGTATTTCAACAGTTTGAAGGAACTTAGCCACACAAATTATTTTCCCTCCAGGAAACAGATTTGTGAATTCAGATTTCCATATAAAACTGTTCCCTGGGAACAGGTAAAATGACCACGGAGGCAATTTCTGTTTCTCCAGGATCCAGAAATTCTGGTATAGCAAAAATAAAGATGAGATTTTTGTTTTTATTCTTTGAATTAACATATCAGCATATATGGATGAACTCCTGGATTCACATTTGGTTTTTTTTGCATTTTTTAAAAAAGTAAAACTCCTTGAAACAGTGCCCCACTCCGCCATGCCTGGACAGTGGAGCAGGATGGGTTAGGAGTATCTGGTCCTTAGCAGAGGAAGGAAAGGCCGTCCTTCATGCCACATTCTGGCAGCTGTAAAATGTTTGTGAAAACACTTCTGTGGCCAGAAGGCAAGTAGTGTACAAGGGAAAATGCCAGCGCCACTGCAGACTTGTTAGCTCTGTGGAGTAACACTGCATAGGATAAGGCAGAGGCCTGACATACTGCCACTTCTCAGGGAAGGGTAAGAATTCCGCAAGTCTCATACTGGTTAAAAGCAAGACAACCCAGTGCTCTGCTCTGTGGCTGCAGGCCTGCCTGCCCCTGGGCTCTTAGGCTGGGCCTTTGCTATCTGTAAGCTGCAGGTGCTCCTTCTGAGTCACGAAGACACAGTCATACCCCCAGGGTTGCAGTAGGGGCCTCTCAGGCAGGTTTGGTGTCCTCTAGCACCTTTGCTCAGCTGGACCAGGATCCTGGCACTGGCTGAAACCCCAGGCCTGTCATCTTTTGTAGCACACGCAGCTTGTAACACTGAGCAACGATGCTGAAGTATAACCTAATGTTTCTTCTGTTTCGGATGCCTGTGCCCCCTCCATGGGACCTTAGAATTGGTTTAGCTAATTCCAAGCAGCACCCGGAGAGCCGTCTGAGATGCTTATTGACAAGCACAGGAGGTTGTCTCTGGGATCGCTGTTTACTCCTGTGAACAAGTCCGAGACTGGATCAATGCCTGTGCATAGCACTATGTAGCGAGCCCATGCCAGGACTCCTTGCTGGATGCTCCAGATGGTTCTGCATGGGTCTTGCTCCGGGTTCTTTTAGTCCAGCACATCCGGTCCAGCCCACACTGTTCCAATAACATCACCAGGAGCCTCTGGCCACATTCCTTCTGTACCACAAAGAAAAGTTACCTCCTGTCACTAGCTCACACCCATCTTGTAAAAGCAGGTCGAGAGGCATTAGTAGTGTGAGGAGCTATATAAAAAGCCAGTGTCATAAAGGGTTAGGCGGCTGCTTGGTGGAACTGGAAATGTATTTTACGCCGGACAATGAAGGAGAGCAACCCATGGGCAGCCGGCCTCCTGGAGGAGACCCAGCTTCCTGCCCCAGCGGCCCGCGGTGACCTGTGTCTCCCAAGGCGCAGGACAGGGACAGGGTTGGAAGCGCTGATGTCAGCTCCCGACCCAGGCGCGGCTGCCGGGCGGGGCTGGCCGCTGGCGGGGGGTGACCAGGGCCTGCACAGAGCCTCCAGTGTGTGGCAGGCCAGCCCCTGCCAACAGCAGCCTCTTGGCCTGGCCGGTTACCTGTCGCGGGTCCTCCCAGCCCCTGGATCCTCCAGCCAGGCAGGGAGGTGCCGCTCTGGCCTCTGCCCTCTGTGCCTGCAAGCAAACAGGACCTACAGTTTTCCCTCGCGTGTTTTAAAGTCTGGTCCCCTTCCTCTCTTTTCTCGCTACTACTGTGGCAGCCCCCAGCTCAGGTTGTCCCAATTAATTGCAAACAGTTTGCAGGATTGAGACTTTCAAGCCCGGTTTGCAGGCAGAGAGGAGCTCTTCCAGCTTGACTCCACTTTCCTAGGTTGCTGGGGGAAGGGGAGGGGAGGGGGAGGGACTGGGGGGGGAAGAGGTTGGGGGAGGAGAGTTGGGAGTGGGAGGCGGGGTCGAGGGAGGAAGAAAGAAGAGGGGGGAGGAGGGGGGAGGAGGGGGGAGGAAGGGGGAGGGGGGAGGAGGAGGAGGGGGGAGGGGAGCCCTAGAGGAAGGCAAGGGAACCGCTTCCGGTCCCTTCATTCCCACCGGCCTGGCCTGCTCTCCACGCATCTGTTTTCATTTTCTCAGTGTTTAAACTTGGTTCTCTCCCCACCTCGGAGGGCTGCCGCCACTCCCATGAAAGGCAGAAGATGGATTTCATCTGCATCGGGGACCAGGGCAGGGCGCACTCTGACTGGGGACACCAGGGCGGTGCAAAGTGTGCACGGTTGCCTGAGTGGTCTCTGGAGAAAAAATAAAACAATATTCTATGTTTTAATTAGGAATCCGACAGAAAGTTCCAGACTTCTTTTATTCCTTAAAGCCAATTTTACCAATGATACGTGAGACCCATAAATTAGATGGTTTCTCAGCTCCAGTATTTTTACCCCTTTGATTCATTTCCCTTTTTGTTTTTTGTTTTTGACTGATGAGCAGTGGAGTCCTGAGGTGGTTCACAGTCTCCCTGCACCTCCCTCCGAGTCTGGAAGTTTGGAAGTGGCGGTAATCCCACGTACTCCACCTGTCCACTGTAATAGCCCCTCCCCCAGACCATCTCTCCAATTCTAGGTGTGGGCAGCGTGTGCACCTGTGTCTACCTCGGTGGCTGTGTATCTGTCTGTACATGTTTCCCAGCGTTCCTCAGATTCCCTCTTTAAACTGAGAGCAGAAAGAGGTAGGAAGGAAGAGACAGGCTGGCGCCCCGCAGCTGCCGCTCACACTCAGCCCCTTGCACAGGGGCACCGTGGCTCTCCAAACAGACTGCCCAGCCATGTCCCTCACCGTGACAGGTGCATTTTTACTTTAAAAATTTTAAGTATAAAGCTAAAGAGATTTAGCGTGATGGTGGACTTTGTCTTTTGAGTGAGGAGAGGGTGATTAGAGCTTTGTTCAGTTCATGGGGTATGCAGATTAACCTTCCTGCTCAAAGGGATGTCCCCATGGAGAAAGAGTCCTGGCCCCACTATGCCTGTAAACCTGTTTTCTCCAGGTTCCTAGCAGGTGGGCTGATGACCCTAGATTCATTTAGCAGGCGGCCTGTTTTGTGGTTTCTCTTTGAGAGTATTCGGGGTATCTTTCCGAGGCACTGGTTGGTAGAGGAAGCATCATTTTGCAGGGAAGAGGAGGTGTTAAAGATTGAGTGGTGTACAGAGTTGTTCCAGAAGATCTTTTACTTTTTCTTTAGAGACACTGTGATGATGCCTTTCATATGGGACTTTAATAGTACCGTTGATATTCTTGGGATCAATGTTGAATTCTGGGGAAAACACATTTTTACTTGAATATACTCTGTTTCAGTTAGTGAAATAACTTTAAATTGCTTACAGAGATTTCTAATATTGATGGAGGGGAAATAAAAACTAGATGTCAACCTTCTACATGTCAGATACATCAAGTTCATGTTCCCCAAAATCAAAAATGAATTTTAAAAAACAGTGGATGTTAAGAGCAGGAAAACTTTATTGAGAGAGAGAGAGAGAGAGAGAGAGAGAGAGAGCTCCTGAGAGACAGGAGGGGACCAGAAAGTGGGTGGCCAACAAGCCCACTTCTCAAAGGAAGTCTTATAGAGTGAAATCACAAGATGGGTACAACATGGGTCAAAACTTGACAAGCCAATAAGATTACAAGTATAGCTGCTTAGGTAATATTGATTCCTTGGGAAAGCAGGTCACATAGCAAAAGAACATGGAAAGAACAAGAACTTTTTTAGGAAAAGTTGAATCAGGAGGTATCCTGGTGCCCCACTCAAGTGACTATCTATCTAGACTTTATTGGACCAGATGATACCAATTACAGCATATTGCTTATCCTTGGGAGGCATGCAGGCCTGGTCATTCTGTCTCTATCTTGAGGGCTGGCCTTCAGCAGATGCCTCTCCACCAGCCACAGTTATAATGTGTTCTCATCTCTTGAGGTCCTAGCCCTGTCCCACTGCCTGTAATATTTCTACCTAACTTAGCTGTCTGTAATAGTATGAATTTTCTCTTATGTGACAAAAATAAAAAAGAATAAAAATTCCAGTGTACACCTTTGTGTTTGTACATAAATTTTAATTGTTTTACATCCAATATGTTTTCAAGTGTACTACATGTTATATAAAGCAGATGCAATATACAAATACTTGATAAGGGAAAAACCAGGGAATTAGAAAACTGTTCTTTTAATATATTTTGATTCATCTAAAAGGCTGTGTACCATGGGCAAGAGGACACCAGATTTGGAAGCCAATCCCTCATGGAATTGCTAGGTTAACTCTTTTCTCCAAATCAGCATTCTTTATATAACTGCATTTTCTGGTATGGTTACTCAGTAGTGTCTCTGAGCCAGAATTTCCCCCAAACTCCCTTGTCTTTATCTTCATTCTCTTTTTCACATCACTGGAAACAACTTTTTCTTTGGGAATGGGAGAAAAACAGAATGGGGCATTATAGAACTAAAGAAGAAAACAATCTGTGTGATTCCTCTGTCGTTTTCATCGGAAGAAGGAAGCCATTGACAAGTTTGCATGGTCATTAAGAGCTGCCTGTCAGTGGAGCTTCTCAGTGTCTGCTTTCCAAGGTGGCCCAGGGCCGAATTCCCCCCAGGCCCCCGCCCCCATGAAGTAAATCCCTCTGGCTCCCAAGGCTGTGAACACTGAGGGACGGCAAAGCTGCTATCAATGCCTCACCTTCTCTGGAACTGTGAAAGGACCAGGAGGAAGGAAGATTCAGAACAACAGGGAAAGTAAGCAAGGGATGCATTTCTCAATGGCAAGACTGTTTTCAACAGGCACAGGGTGCCCTCGCCTCACAGGAGGGAGGCACAGAGTGCTGTTTGTGAAGGAGAAACACTGCACCTTTATGCCGAGCTTGGGAGGTTAAGGGTCTGAGATTTATGGACAACAAGGGACTTTTAAGAAGAAGCAGCAGCAGCAACCTCTTGTTTACCAGGCTGCAGGTGCAGGGGTTAGGAGGAGGAGAGACCCAACTCTTGGATGTCAGAGTTAGGCATGTTCCCTTCTGCAGGCCTCACCTGACCCTCTGTGTATTGGGATTAGGACACAGGGAGGAGTCCAGGGCTCCACTTGGGCAGCACAGCCTTGGTGTTCAGAGCCAGAGACTGGATAGGAAGCCTTTGAAAGATCCGAGGACTCTGGGCACAAGCCTTGAAGTGTTAAAGTTACTGACTGCAGTGATCTCCTTCTCTGTTCTGAGTCTCTCTGTCTCTCCTATGTCTCCCATGATTTTAACAAAAAAGAAAATCAACATGGGGTAATGAATCCAGGTAATGACTGTTCTCCAAGATGCTTAGACAAATTATTGAATCTTTGGACTGTGTTTGGAGTCAGATTGCTCAGATTTTGACTCTGACATAGCTGTGTGGTCAGTGAGGTATTTAACTTTTCTGTGCCTTGATTTCTTATCTACAAAATAGGCGTAGCAGAAGTATTTGCCTCTATTGGTTGCTGTAAGAACTAAATGGGAAAATGCATGTTCTTAAGAATTCTTGCTTGAATTTGAGTGGACCATGACTTATTTAAGCAAGAAATGAGCTTTAGAAGGCTACCACAGCACGGCTGCAAAAGTACGTTTTAAAATGGGCAGTAACAGAGGAGGGATGGACTTGGGTACCCCCTGAACCCTGGTTGGGTGTCCTGGATTGGAGCAAAACTTGATTCCATTAAGGTTACATGGAAGGCTCATAACTCTTTCTGAAGTGGGACTGTTTCCTCCAAAGTCCTGAGTGGCCTGTCTGAAGGCTAGAATGCACGCCGTGAGGGGCTAGGACTCATTTCTCCAAGCAACCGAGCATTCAGGTGCTGAGCTACCAATCAATGGACAATGCCTAATAAGATTTATAAGGTGTGCAGGATCATGCTTGATAAGGAGCAACTGAATGTCATAGTGATTCACTTCTGTTTTCTGTGAAGAAGTGATTAAGAGGATTCCTGCTTGGAAAGGCATAACTATCAAAGATCGAATCTGCTTCCTGGCATGTAGTAATATGTGCTAAATGTGGGGGTGGTTAATAATAGAAACATGGTCAACTGTAAAAAAAGAAGAAAAAGAAAAATGATCACCTGAAGTACCGGGACGGATTAAAATATTTTCGGCTTATCAGAAGTTTCAATGCCCTTGTAAATCATTTTTAAAAATCGCTGCAAAAGAAGAAAATCAGCCAAAGTTCTTTCCGTTGCTTTCTTTCCTGCTTCACTGTCAGTATCTCCTTATATTATTCTAGGTTTATACAACAAATAATCTTACACATAGGTGAATTTTGTCTGAAAGCTAAATTTTAATAAAAAAAGACACAAAAAGCAACATTTATTCATTTTCACTTTATTTTCTGAATCTTGGGGAAGTGTTTACTTTTAACTTAGATAAATGTATACTGTCTTGGAAAAAAATGTAAATGATGTCACTTGCAGATATCATAAAAAGTAGAACTGTGTGCTAGTGATTTAGGTTTTAGATGGGAATAAATTCAGGTTTGGAGATTTTAGTTATTTCATTGTCTCCTTATGAAAAACAACCTGTTCTAGGTATGGATTAAGATCCAGAGGGAAGATTATACATCTGATGTATGTTTTTCCCTTTCTGAGAGGGTGTGTGTTTCTATATAAGGAAACCAGACAGTTCACAAGTTCCACTGTTATGTTTCTATAGCAATCTGTACTTTCTACTTCTCTTGTAATTATTTAATACAGTATTTATTTAATCTCTGTGTTTTTCCTTGTAGGATCCAGGAGCACAGGATCGGTGGCTATTTTGTGTGCCAGAGTGCCAAGTACCCACCAGTGGTTTTGTGCTTGGACTTAGTTTGAGCAGAGATGCCAGGGTGAGGTTCCCACTTGGCTACTTCTCGCTGCTGTGTTTTATGTCTCATGACTGTAGTGCTGTGTGTCTCTGTTTCTTCACCTGTAAAGCTGAGGTGGTAAAGTCGTCTGCCTCGAAAAAGATTGTGAAGGCTAAAGAAGGTTACACCTGAAAATAACTGAGATTATTGCAAGGACTGTAGTAAATGTTAGTAGTCAGCCAGCAAAGGACACAAGGGCAGGAGGTACACGGTGACCACTCACTGGAGTCTGGCCCATAATGAATGACCCACCTACCCCAGTGTATGGAAAACTGTAAAGTCATTCAAAGCAGCAAGACCATGTGGAAGATGCTCATTAGGACACAAATCCACAAGACCTGTGCCTTAGAACGCATCCTGAAGCCAAGATGAAGGAAAGCATGCAAAGACTCCTGTGAAACACCAGGTTTAGAGACTGGCTTTCACTTCCCCCTGGTCACAAGTTTGTTTATAGTATTCACCTGAATGCAAACCAGCCATTCTGGTGTCTTTGACCAGTTTTCCTCACTTGGGAAGGCGGGTTCTGCACACTTACAGTGTCATGGGACTGAGGGTAATGACACTATTACACAGAGAAAGCTGAGTTTCTTTGTATTCTGCTCTGGCAACGGCTTCTTCCAGTGTTATGGCTGCCAACTGGCAGATACCACTTTTCCAAAATGCAGTTGGGTTAAGATACACGTACAGTGCACATCCCTTTTAACAATGCTGAAATCATTTAAGACCTGATTAAGGTTTTACAAGTGAGTGTGTTTGCATCGGAGGCTCCAGGAAACTGTGTCTGTCCACTGCTAAACCCAAGTCCTGGTGTTCAGACTTGGATTTCTCAACCACAGGGTCTATTTTGGCTACACGTGCCATTTTCATCAAAAGAAAAGTTGCTGGGAGCGATAGACCAGCAATGAGAGCATCTGCTACACAGTTTTATGGGTAAGCAATAGCACAGTCAATTTGCAAAGCAGGTGGAAGTGGGTTAAGTAGAAGGGATATTTATTTCTATGAATTCATCCTTGCACCTGTGCTCATATGCACTTGGCACCTAGGTCTGTTCTCTCACAGGTGCTCTGTGGGTTTAATCTGCCTGAAGTTCTGGGTCTTCCTTCCTTTCTACGGCTCCTTGCTCCTATGACTTGTTCACTGGCTGGGCTAAAGGAGATACTTCCTCAGCTGGCCCAGGTTCAACATTGTTCACCATTTCCTTTGCATTTTTAGTGTAGGAAGAAGTAGGATTGGCGTCTCTGAAAGCCCATGCTAGGACAAAGAGTTCACTACCCTGTGTCTGATGATTAAAAGTGTGCTATAAAAAAATCTTTTGGCAGAGGAAGGATGGTGATCAGTTGACACTGTTCAGTATGGTAGCTTCATGGCGTAAACACTAGGAGGAAACCACAATATTGAACACAATGGGCTGGACCACAGACCACATGCCAGAATAGCCGGGCCACCACTTCCTAAGTACAGTGGCTTTGCTGGCTTTTGCTGCCTGTGTCAAACAGGCAGCTTAGAGCAAAAATGTGGGGCTCACCTGGGCTTTAGCTTGGGCAAAATGCTAAGCATTCTGAGCCTGTAGGAACTGAGTGGCACATTTGTTGTGGAAGCAGCTGCTCCTGTGTGACAGAGAAGACAAGAGAGCCCCCTGTCTTTCCCACACTGCACGGCTTATCACCCAGGCCAAAAATGAGGAAGACACCTCAGATCACTCTATGTCATGAAAACATGCTTTCCTGCATTTTATTTTAATTTTAAATTAGCCTATGGAATACGCTAATGCAACTTCCTATTTATACGCACATTATCAGGGTGCTTTGCCTGCTCTTGAAAAGAGCCTCACTCATACATTGTGGAGTAATGAAAGCATTCCTTATCTATTATCACCTAGGCACTAATTTAGTGTCTCTGTGCAATTAGATTTGGCTTCAAATGGGATTCATTTCCCAGCAGGATTACTCAGTGAATTACTTTATTGTCTCTTTGTTCCCTTAGGGTCCTTTCAGTAAAAAAAAAAAAAAAAAAAAAAAAAAAAAAAAACACAGGAGAAAATGCTGCTGCTGGGCAAATCCCCAGTGACCAATGTTGTGTCCTCTGGGCCTTGGTTACCAGAGCCCGTTACTGTCCTACTGCTGACAGCAAAGAGTCAGGAAGAAGAATCCCAAGCTGGTAGCTTTTAAGACCTCCTAAGACATATTGGCTGTGGAAATGAATGCTCGACATCCAGAACTTCTTCTCCATCACCCAATCAGGCAGCTGGGCACCATGGGACATTTTCCCCCCTTCTATTGCAAGAATATTTGAGCATCAAACATTCTTTTTAAATTAGAGACAGAGAGCATTGTTAAGAAGATAAGCATGGTTTGCAAACACCTGCTTGCCCTCCCACACCATGCATGAATGTACAAGTACATTCTTCAAGTACAGGTTTATTTCCCAATCGCTTTAACAGGTAAAAACTGGCAGAATTTCCTGGCAGAACATGCACTCTAATTGTCCTTCTAGCTGATACCTGTTCTGAGCCACTCCAAGTGGATTTCTTATAAAGCTCTCCTATGATCATCCAACTAGGAAGCATTCCAGTGGGCTTGCTTTGAAAGCTTTGTGGTTGCACAGACCCTATAGAAGAAATCGGAGAATTATACACATAGAGAAAGCACCACACGGTTGCCAGTGGCTTCCCAACAACCCTGGGTGGAACAGGTGTATGTAAGGTGACTTATTCCAGGGAGACAGAGCCCTAGAGAGCTGCAAGTTGGAGCATGCAGGGAGGTTTTCAAGAGTGAATTATAAAATTCCAAAGATTTGAGTTCGATTGAAGATAAGCACCCACATGCTCGGTTTTCAGCACAAACCTGTCTAAAACACTTCCCATAGCCTGCTAAAATGAACTGGAAATCTTGCAGCAAGTCCATTTCTCCTGAGGCTTTTGCTGCTTCCTGTAAGTGTCAGCCCAGAATAGCCTTGCTACATCTGAGCCAAAGACGGAAAAGTAATGCAACAGGCTTCTCACTTTCTATTGTTTTGTGTTCAAAGGATGTGCTTATTGGATGGCCCTGAGTGCTGTATGCACAGATACATCAATAGAGATGTTCAGGAATCCAGATTACTCTTTGGTTTTGGGAATCTGCAGAAGCAGGGAAGAAGTGAACTCTTCTTTCACTCAGCAGATTTATGGTTACTTCTTACTTAGACCTTGTTGGCATTCTGAATATTGTGGGCCTGGCACTGGTGCCAGAGGCCCTCTTTTCCATGAGTTGATAGAATGATTTGCTGACCAGTAGATCTAAGTAAACTGAGTCTGTTTCCTGGAGGCTACACCAATAGGCAGCCCAGAGATGGTGGTGGTGGTGGTGGCGGCAGCAGCATGTGTGGAGGTATTTGATCTGTCAGTGTCACTGTAGGTTGGAAGAAAGGGACAAAACTTTCCAAATGCCACGATGCTCCTAAGTATTATATACAGTACTTGCATTAGGCTGCTTCTTGCACAGAAGCTCGTAATGAATCAGCTGCTTACATATGGGCAAATCTGTATAACGTTTGCTCCTTGGAAAGACAAATACCACTGTATTTGGCACATTGTGCTCCTAAGACCTCTGCACAGAGCAGCCTCTGGAGAGTGGGGTAGCTAGGAAGGCTGCAGAAACGAGACCTTTGGGAGGACCACAGTGCTGTGTCTCTGTGTGTCATTGGTATGCGGGTGACTTCTTTTGGTGGTGATGTGGCAGTTTGTGCCTGGGCGGGTTTCAGGTGAGCTTTCTTTTAAGTTCTCTTTTATGGGCCATCTGATTTTCAAAATTTGGAAAGACTGCCAAGGAAGGTATCCAGCCGTTTCCTGCATCTTCTCAGGACCATGTCTATTATTCATTTTAATGTCACTTCAAAGCAATTTGGGGAAGAGTTTGCACAGGGACCACGTTAGAGTACAGAATTCACTCTTCTGGGCTTTCCCAGCAAGTCTTGTCCTTTCCTGGGACAGGTGCCTTTGAAGGCCACCTGATGGGGGCTGATGACTGCGTCCAAGGCTGCCGCTGTGAAGCCCGGTAACTCAGCTGTCCCCTGGCACACCAGGAAACCTGCTCACTCTGGCACCAGGGAGCTGCCTAGGGAAACCTAGAAGATAGAACTGGGGTGAGGGGCAGTTGCCCCGCTGGGTAGGTTGGACTATGGCCTCATGCCTGCCTCCCTCACTGACACTAGCTTACATGTAGTTAGGGAGTTAGGGTACTTGGTGGTGGCGAGAACAAGGTCACCCAGTGAGGCAAGTCTCATTTGGAGAAGTGTCCCGTGCTGTCTGAAGTGGAGTGACATAGGCCATTTGGAAATATCTGGAGGAAAGATCAAAGCCTGTGAATTTAATTACCCAATCCCACCTAATTGGCTGTGGCTAGGCTACTCGTCTTCCCGCAGAGGATTATTGATGGGCTGCTGCCCCTTGTCCTGTTTGCCCTGAGGCCAGCTGCACCCTGGCAGCAAGGGTTCAGATATCTGCAAATGAGAATTCATGACAGTCAGCAGTTTGGGGTTCACTTTGGGGCAAAGCACCTCGGACAGGAAGGGTGAAGACAGAAACGCACTAGGGAACAAAAGTTATGACCATGTAGACTGGTGAGTCACCATTTTTTAGAATCTGGAAATTCCAGGTGGATTCTGTGACTCTTGGCTCCCCAAGTGAGATGCCTCTAGGGAAGAATATTCTTTAATGGAGTTGGCTGGGGCGTGGGGTTGCATGTCTAAGGTGGAGAGGTACAGCCTTCTTAGGTGAGGATTTAGATAGCACTCCAGGCTTGGTTTTCCTGGGGGACAAAGCTGCCCTAGGGATTGGACTTGGGTGCTGTCCTGGGCTTGCCTGCTCTATAGAGGTGCTGACCCCACCTTAGGGCAGAGGAAACCCTGAGAGGCTATAGGCGAGGGCCCCTCCTGTTCTGGTGGAGTCAGCATCCTGTGTTTTATAAATGACCTGGTTAAAACTACCTTCATCCAGCCTCCCTAAGAGGACTAGTATTAGAAGCTGGAGCACCATTCTGACTGGTATCTGTTCCTCAAATATTGCCTCTCATGTTGATGAATGAACAAAAGGACTCTCACAGAATGATTCTCTATTTTTTGGTTAATGATAATTTTGGTAAGAAAATATACACCACTTTTCCCTGATGTGGACGTAACTTGTGGTAGTAGAATGCACATTTAAAACTACTCATGTGTGTTGAACTATTCTGGGCACATGTCTGGGTCTCGTGTGTCCCCAGACCTTGCTTTCTCCACGGTGCTGGCTGCTCCATGAGAAATTCAGGGTGGCAGATGTTGGCAAAGTAAATGCTAAGTGCCAAACTCCAGCTATACAACTGAGCTGATGTGCAAGATTCAATTTTCTGTGTAACTCAATATTTCCTTTAGGAGGAAGCCCCTCCCCTTTTCTCCAACCTCTTTTGAGGTGTTTTTCTGGGTTTCATTGGATGCTATTGTAGTTTTCTTTCTCTCTACTTGGATTACTTTCCTTAGATAGTATCTTGGGGCTTATGTTGTTTTGCCTTCTTTCCATTTGTTGGTATTTTAAGTCTTACACCTTTATATTCAAAAAATTTCATTTGTTTTCCCACACTCACTTTATTTGTCATAAATATTTCATGACTCTGGGAGTCCAGGGGAAGACAGTGGCCAGGTCAGTCTCCTAGAATACTTGGAGAGGTGGGCAGAGGCCCTCTCTGCAGATGCAGCTAGGGTTGGGGATCCCCTGACACACAGAGACTGCACATGGTGAGCAAGAGTTTCAGCAGACCTTTCAGAAATGCTGGTCTGTTCTATGGGGTCCTTGCTATAGTTGAATGATTATTTTCTAGGCTGCATTACCCTTCAAATTAGCATTCTGGACATTCTGTGTTTATTTTCCAGAGAATTTTGCTAGCCTCCTTCTTAGTCAGTGACTGAATACCACAGCCTGAAAAATTTATGAAAAGATAAAGGTTGATTCACCTTATGGTCCTGGAGGTCCAGATCAAGGGGGCATGTCTGGTGGGCACCTCCTTGTTGGTAAGGGCTCTCAGCAGAGTTACAGGGAGGTGCATGCATGACATGGCAAGGCAGTGAGCTTGCTAACTTGGATCTCTCTTCCTCTTCTTATAAAGCTACTCACACCATCACAGGGGAATCGCTCACATGACTTCATTCTACCCAGATTGTCTCCCAGAGGCTCCTACCTCCAAATCCCACAGTTGAATAAGAGTTTCAAACCTCTTAATACCTCACAACGGGAAATCAACACACCGTGAGTTTGGATGGAGATGTTCAAAGCAGCATCTCCTTTCTCTGCAGGAAACAGACTCCAGTGAACAGAAATGCGCCAGATTGCAACAAGCAGGCTGTTTGTCTAAGGACAGACCCATTGCCTCCAAAATTGTCTCTAGAAATGCAGAAGAGTTTCAGAAAGCACCAAGAGAAGACTGAACATTTTACTCCACAATCTCGAACTAACCAGCCCTGTCCACACCCAGGTTTGGGGAGCTGGGCAGTACACGTGGCTTTCAGAGCTATTTCTAACATGGTCAGTCTCAGTTTCTGAGTGTCTGGATGGATTAAAAATTGACCTCGACCTCTGCCCTTGCCCTTTAATCCCACACTGCTCTGGGTCTGCACGCATGGGCAGCCTTGTCTCTGGAATGCATGTGACCATTCATCTCCTCCATGCTTCCTAAAGCTTTTGTTTGTTGACCCTTCGCACATGGGTCTGCTGCTGAAGCAGTCCAAGTGGGAGTTCTCACTTTCTTCCTCTGGTGTGTAAAAAGCACAGACATTCCGTGTTTATTATTGTTGAACTTCTCTCAGCTGAACTGAAGATATAGATCGAGATGGCTTGTTCTCAGGGGACTGACTTCAGACGTTTCACAATACAAAAATAATTATTTTCAACATAAGCCACTTACTCTGTGTCTTCTTTGTTTACGAAGAATTTTCCTTATTCGATGTTAGTAAAATGACTAACACATACTTGGTGGATTTGGTGTCTATATTATTTTCTTGACTTAATTTTGTATCTTTGGTGATGAGAAAATTCTTGTCAGCGGTAATGTTGGTGCACTTTGAAATTCATGGAGGACTCTCACTGCTTCCCACATGTCACATTCAGTGCTAGCAATGCCACACAGAAGGAGACTAAATTTGTCTACTGAGGGTTCTTTGTTTGGTCCAAAGAAACTTACATAACAACTATTTGAAAGGACAATTTGAATTAGAAAACTAAGGACATTTAATAGATATTAAGGATACAAATTCACTTCTTAAGGAACCTTAATTCTGAGTCTTCTTATAACTTACTGATCATTTTGTCTCCGAGACCATGAACTTCTATTAGTTTTTAAAACAGAACACATCATACTTTCTGGAAAAGACCGGTGTGCTGTGTCTGAGCTGGCCACCCAAGTGCTGGCATCTTAAGATGCCCAGAAATGTATCTGGAGTAAGACTTGTCAAGCTCTAATGCTCCTCTTCTGAGGCCAGCCAGTTCTCTAAAAGTTCACATGTTCTCTCTGGAAACATTGGTATCTAAGTGAATCAGTAAGTCATGAATTAATTCAGCAGTGTTGATGTTGGTTGCCTTGACCATACAAAATGCACACTTTTTGAGCTCTAAAATGAAACCAGAAGCTATTTCCATAACTGTTCACTCTCAAATTCCCAAACAGAAATGTGCCAGAATGCTGAACTTCTGGGAATCAAGAGAATCCACAAGGAATTATTAAACAATTAGCATTCAAAATTTCCAGGTTTTTGCTGAACTCATTAAGAACATTTTGGAACCAGGCAGGCTCCTCTCTGATCCTTGCATCTTCCTTTGAACCATGAAGCAGAAACATGTACTGCATGGTACAGTGTCTACAGCACTAGCACCCGGAACACAGTAGGTGCTTAATGTGAGCACATCTGGCTTGTATCACCGCTACTCTGTCCTTCCCTTAGTGTGATCTGCAAAAATTTAAGAAATGTGTTTTTTAAAAGTAGAACCCCATCATGGTGGCAGCCAGTGGATTTTTTCTCCTGAGAAGGGAAAACCAAGGGACTGTATGGTGTGAAGGGTGTGGGACAGTGGGAGACGGAACATAAAGTTAGGTCAGGTCAGGTTTATTGACATGAACTCACAGAGCAGAGATTATACATTGAATTTTACAGCTGCTTGGAAAGATAGAAAGGACTCTTTTCACTATTTGTTTGGCTGGTGAAAAGACATAGACCAAAGGCAGCCACAGTGGGTGAGCTGGATAAGCCAGGCCCGTGATGGTTTAACGTGGAAGAAAGAATTTGAAGGCTTGAAGACCACAATGCTGGAGTAATTTTGTCACTTAAGACTTGCTCACTGAGTACACTGGGAGGCTCCGGATGTCATACCCGTCACCACAGTTGTGAGCATTGGATTTGTGAAGAGGCCTCCAGAAGTCTTGAAAGCCCTGTAGGTCAGACCTTACAGTGGGACTGCAGTCCCTGAATTGAAAATTCTAAATGCAGTGGGAGTGACTGGATTCTAGAGAGGCAGGGGCCAGGTGGTGGCACTCTATTCCCCAGGGCAAGGTTGGCATGGTTTCTATAGTGGTGTAGTGCAGTAATAACACTCAAAACAGTCTTATTCGTGCAGAGTTGTGGTTTCAGGAAGTTGAATATGGTGTTTCTAGAAGTGAAATAGACCAGAGGCCTACTAAATTCTTTCTTGATCTCTGAGCAGAGAAGTTCTAGGTCAAGTGAACAAAAGTTGAAGTTGAATCATAAAAAGACAGAATAATGGCTCCTCAATCAGTTTCTAGATTTGAGCCAGTTTATGGATGCAGACCTCTTGAACAAAGGGGAGATTGGTTTCCTTTGTGGAAGGAGCCTGAAAAGCTGCCCAAAACTTACACTTAATCTTTATTCTAGTTGAAGGCACCTAGTAGCCTCTAGACTTGAACTACAACGTGACCTTTTCCTAGTTCTCTAGTCTAACAGTGTTTGGGACTGAACTTCAGCCTCAGCTCTTTCCTAGGACTCTAACTTACCAGCCCACCCTAAAGATTTTGGATTTCCTCTTTCTATGTAGAATTGCAGAAGTCAATTTCTTGAAATAAATCATTCTGTATGTGCACACATTCTATTGATTTTGTTTGTCTGGAAACCTTCAATTAGTAAAGACGCTGGACAGTCCTTGTATACCAAACTAGTGACCATTTAACCGTCATAGTGCCCAGTAACCTGGGTAGGAATTTCAGAGTGCAGAGACCTGGGTGAGCTGGGGACAGTGCTCAGGACAGCCTGTGGGTACACTGCTGTCCATGCCTCTTGCGAGGTCTTTTAGGCTCCCATTCACTGCTTCTTCACTGATTTTGTCTTCCCTTTGCACCGTATTGCATCTCACAACTTCACAACGATGTGTTTCATATAGCAGAGTTGATACTAGAGTCTGATTTTTACACTTTATGTCTTACACCTGCTTGCAAGAGCACCCAAGACCTTTGGTATTGCACTTTCTTCACATTTTCCAAGGTTTTTAATGGTGGCACTTACCTCTGAATGCACCACACTTCTGGCAGTATTTTGTAGCGTTTAACAAAGGCAGGCATTTAAATGTATATATGATTCTTTAAAGGAATACACAATAACAGTACTACACATACAACTAAAATTTAAAATTTTAACTGAACTTGCAGTATAACTGAGGTTTTTCTGCATGTTGCACAGTTTCGTGAAGCTTAATATATATGTCAGTTTGCATCATCACAATTGATGTGTAGAGATGATCCAACTTGCCAAATTTCATGAGCCACATCTGTGCCATAACACCCTCCCATAAACTTCCTTGAAGTCACTGATTTCTGGAATCTACATAGGACCCAATAGTCTGAAACTTTTGAGATTTAAGTATATAAGAAAATTCCAAGCTGGTTTTCAGAGTGGCTATACCATTGCATACCTCACCAACGTTGGAGTGTTTTCCTTTCTTCGCATCCTTACCAGCACTTAATATTTCTATTTTATTCATTCTAATGTGTGTGTAGTGATACCTCATGGAGGTTTTAATTGCATTTTCTTAGTGGGTAAGGTTGAATATCTTTTTGTATAATAATTACCACTATTCTCTGGTGACATATTTAAATCTCTCCCACATTTTTAATGAAGTTTTTTCTTGATATGCATGATAAGAATTCTTTACATATTCTGAATACAAGAACTTTACCTGATGTGTGATTCAAAAATGCTTCCCCAGTCTGCAACCTATTTTGAAACTCTTTCAATAGTACTTTTACCCAGCAAAAGTTTTTAATTTTTATGAAATTTAATCCATTAATATTTTCTTCTTCAGATCACACTAATGGTGACATATTTAAGAACTTTGTTTTACCCCAGGTCAGAAGATGTCTTTTATGAGAGGTTTTTTTTTTTTTTTTTTTTTTTTTTTGCCTACAAGTTTTATGTTTTACACACGTATCTGTGTTTCATTTAAAGGTAAGATTTGGCTAAATTTTGAGGTTTTTGTGTCAGGATGATGTATATCTGGTTCACCCTCATTTGCCAAGCTGACTGCCCTTTCTTTATTTAATTGCCTTTGTGCTTTTGTTAAACACCAGTCGGTCATATCTGTGGGAGGAGCACTTTGAACTCTGTCTTGCTCCATTGGCCCATGTATCTATGGCCCACAAATACCATTAATGTATTAAATGATTTAGTCTCTGATCTCTAATACCATTAAAATCAGAGGTGACCTGTTTCTAGCATTGCTAATGCTTACTTAGTCTTGACCAAGTAGCAAAACTCCATTGTATACTGTGTAAGGCAGATTACAGAGATGTGATTAAAGCTTGTTACAGATCTGGTGTTTCTGCAGAATCTGTAGACCTCAGACACAGAATACATGTACTCTGTTAGAGTTGTACTCTTCCTTTCACAGTATCCCAGAGTCTCCACTTCTCTCACAGTGAGGTTGAGAGATCAGGCAAAGTTCTCTTGCCCTGTGAGTACTCCTACGTCTCTCCCTGAGCTGCCCCCAGCAGCTCAGCCTTGGCCTCCTCGCTGTGGCTCACAGCCATGCCCCTTTTGGGCCCTGCATATGGTCTCTGCCACCTCCTTCAGGTCCCTGTCCAGCATCACCCTCGGAGTCCTCCCTGATCACTCCATCAGGACGTTGTGCCATTCTGCAAATATCTCCCAATTTCCATTCTTACTCTATTGTTTCTGTAGCATGGATCAATATTCAACATAGCTCAGTTAATTTGTTTGTTTTGTGATTCTTCAGAGCAGAAGCCACATGATTATAAGATTTTGTGTTTATTCACCCCTGTATGCTGTGTCCCCAGGCTGTATGCAATGCCTGATGTGTAATAGGTACATTAGGGAAAAAAATCTTCTAATTTTTCTTGGTTATTTCTCTTAACCAGAGACCAGATCATCTGTAAATAATACTAGTATTTTTTGTAATAGACCATGTTTTCTCCTAGAAATTGGTTTTTATGTAGGATAGCTCTTCTATCTTCTTTACTATAGCTTCTGTTTGCTTGAAACTCTGAGGGAATCAATAGCATAGAGAACACAGAGAAAGTAGATAAAACGATGTTACATAACTTTGTTGCTGGTTGAGGGTATTTCTTGATGACAACTAACTTTTTAATATATATTTTTAAAAATCATCCCCCACACAAAAAGTCAGTTCTGTTTCAACACACAAACAATATACAATTGAAAAAATTAAGAAAATAATTTTACTTCTGATAGTATCAAAACTAATAAAATATTTAGAACAAATACAGCCAAACAGACAAAATATTTATACACTGAAAACTATAAAACATTATTAAAAGAAAGTAAAGAAGTCAGAAATAAGCATGAAGGTAGAAAATTCCATGTTTATGAATTGCAAGCTTAATATTGTCAAAAATATTAGTTTATTGTTAATGCATTGAATAAAACATTAATTCTTCCCACATACTGTATTGTTCACCTCTTAACAATGCCTATGCATACAAACTGATCTACAGACTCAATGCAATCCCTATTAAAATCTCAAAAACATTTTTTGCAGAAGTAGAAAAATAAATTATGAAATGCATATAGAATCTTAGCCATAAATTGCCAAAACAATTCTGAAAAATAAAAACAAATCTGAATTACTGGTATTTTCTGGTTTCAAAATTTATGATAAATTATAGTAATCAAAACAGTATGGTACTAGCACAGAAATCATTCACTTACAGGCAATGGAATAGAATTGAAAGTTCAGAATTAAACTTTCACAGACACAGTAAAAATTTTTTTGACCGTGGTGTTAGGAACCATTCAGTGGCAAAAAGGGCTGCTTTTTCAAGAAATGGCTCTGGGAGAAAGGGATATCCACATTCAAAAGGATGATGTTATAGTCTATACAACATGAAACATTAACTCAAGATGTATCAAAGATCTAAAATAACACTGTTAAATCTATAAAAGATTGTTTTGTTAAAAATGTAAGGAAAAAGCTTCCTCATATTGTGTTTAACAATAATTTCTTGGATAGTGTATCAAAAGAACAGTCTACAAAGAAAAAAAGGAAAAGAATAGATGAACTGCACTTAATCAAAATTAAACTATTTGGTTACTGTCAGAAAAAGTGAAAAGGAAATCTACAGAATGGAGAAAAATATTTGAAAATTCAGCATCTAGTCTGGGATTGATAATTAGAATATCTGAAGAACCACTATTCAATGACAAGAAAAATTTTCAAAAAATGAATAGAAGACATGAACATTTATTCAAAGAAGATAATGCAAGTGGCCAATGTGCATATGAAAAATGCTCTCATCATCACTAACCATCATTAAACATAAGGAAAATACAAATCAATATCTCAAGGAGTTACCGCTTTATGTCTAATTAAATGAGTATGATTAAAAAATAACTGTATGTACTCAAAAGCATTGAAAGCAAGGACTCAGGTATTTTTATGGTTATGGACACAGCATCGTTATTCACAATCGCCAAAAAGTGGGAACAACCCAAATGTCCATGAATGAATGAATGAACCAAATGGACTACTATTCAACCTTAAAAAGTACTAAAATTCTGTTACATGCAACAACATGGGTCAATTTGGTAAATGTTATGCTAAGTGAAATGAAACAGATGCAAAATTATAAATACCACATGATTTCATTTATAGCTACTTCTCTAGAATAGAAAGATTTATAGACAAAAGTAAAATGGTGATTTCTGGGGTTGAGGGGAAGGGCGATGGGGACTTTGTACTTAATAGGTGCAGAATTTCTATTTGGGAAGATGAAAAATCCTGGTGACGGATGGTAGTGATGATGGCACAGTAATATAAATGTGCCTAACACCCCTGAATAATAGACTGTACTTAATAATTGTTGAAATGGCAAATTTTGCATTATGTATATTTTATCATAATTTTTAAAAATCATCCTGTCACTGCAAGGAACCACAAGGTCAATGTGTAATGCTAAGTCTCCTAAAGTAATGTTCTTTGTGTGACCACTGGGGAAGTTGGTCCAAATGTAACTGATGACACATGCGCTTGGTGGGAGGCCACAGTGACTTCTGGGAGCCATTGGTTCATTCTAAATAAAGCAGATTCACTCAAGGAAAAAAATGAGCTGCAATTGCAGAAAATTTTCTTGAACACACGATTATTGTATTAAGTTCCTCTCAACCATGAGCTCTTATTTCATGAGTTCTTTGCCCATGTCTGGAACTCTATCTTGTGGTCAAAAAAGGGAAAATTTTGTTAAAACTCTGAGGCTATATATTGCATGTAAGGAGAAAGGGGCCAATTTTTTAAAGTGTCTCAAAGCACTTAAAAGATAGATGCCCCTGACACTCTAAAAGAGGCTGGACCATAATTGCTGCATGGCTTTGAGGCAAAGCCCCCTTTTTCGTGTGGGCTCCATTTTAAACCACATGGCCTTAGGGTTGCAAAGTGGGTGTGGCTTATAAATACCCAAATTACAGCAGCCAATCTGCATGAATGATTTTTTCCCCTTTGTAATAATAATGTCAGAGCTGTTATTACACTTGGCTCTGCGGGGGATTGGAAGTGTTTCTCAGAAGGGAAGCGCTTCCAGCTCCAGGCTCTTTCAAGGGCTCCATTCCCATGTACTTGCTGGAAACTTTCAGGAAACCACATTCCTTTTCAGGTCCCCATTTAGCAATGCGATCTCTCCCAGCCAGAATGCTTCCCAGACCACCTCATCAGCCAGGCCTGGGAATGGAATGTAATCACCAGGGGCTGGGCTTGGGGTTTAGGTCCTATTTCCCTGTTGTGCTTGAATGAGAGGAAGCAAATGAGTTCTTTTCTCCTGAGAATATTTTGTCAACCCCCAGCATATTTCAAAGGATTCAGGGTCTAATGAATCAAAGGATTCAAAGTCTCTCATGTGGGCATGAGGGGGACAGGAACTTGAGAAGATCATGATATTAAGTTCCGTCCTGAGAGTGACTGGTACTGGCCGGGACTTCAGGTCAAGCAACATTTGACAAGGGTCAGAGAAACCTGTAGAAATCTTACCAGTGATTTTCTGTAACTTCTTTTGGAAATCAGATCAAAGGAGACTAACTGTAAGAAGTGCAAGATGGTGATCTCTTGTTTTAAGATTTAATATTAAAAAGGGGGGAATCAAATTTTAATAAACAAGATAAGGATTTTGAATGGATTTTAGAAAATCCAGTAAAGCAAATCTCTACACAAAGCAACATATCCAAAAATAAAGCCACACGGATTATCCAGTTATCCCAAGTCATCAGTGGGTATTGCCATTGAAACACTGGCCACGAGTGACAAAGCTCCTGGCCACAGGGAGATTGTCTTAGCAGCTTGGTCCTTTCATTTTGTGTCCGTATCATTTAATTGGGTAAATACATGTGGGTGAAGTTGATACAATGGCAGAATGGTGGATGTAAAGAGTGTCAGTATTGGTAGTTGGATTTTATTCAGGTGCATATTTTACCCAACTATTTAGTATTCTATATAAGACAATTAAAATTTATTTCCTCCCTGACAGAGATCATGCCGGTTGTTAAGGATTTCTAAGTAGCACCAGAAAATTTAGGGGAAATCTCCATTATTCCTGAACTTGTCCTTATGGTAGAAGAACTGACTTTATAATGTGCTTCTTAGTGAACAACTTAGAGTCAGATTTAGAAGTCTGTTTACAGAATAATGAACTCCAGAGTTTGCTAAAATACAATGACAGCAACAAGGCAACTGTTTGTGCTTCTTACCTCAGCAAGCTTTTTAATCGTAAGCTGTTGCTAAGACTGTATAAGTAGTACAGAAAGTTTAGGGTTACCCACTCAGGGATGTCTTTAGTCACTGTAGATCTGACCACTTTCTTTTGGTTTCAGATCTGAGCTTCAGAGTATGTGTCTTTTGGCAGTATTTCAGTGTAGGTCTGTGACTGATAAATTCTTTATCTGCAAAAGTCTATTTCGCTCTCCTTTGAAAGTAACTTAGCTAAGTGTAAAATTCATCTCGTCAAGAATTTTCTTCTAGCACTTTGAAAATATTGTGCCATGGTCTCTGGCCTATTTCTTGTGAGGATCTGCTCTCTTTCTAAACGCATTTTGCACATAGTTACTTTAAGATTTTCTTTCTCCTCTCGATATTTTGAACATGTCCAAGTGCAGATTTATTTTTAAACTTCCTGATTGGGATTTGGTGAGGCTCCTCATGTTGACTGTTTTATTTCAATTTGGAAATCGCTCAGGAACTTTCTATTTAAAATTGTGTCTCCCTCCCATCCCCTATGTTTTCTTAAGATTCCTCTTACACATTTTTAACAACCAAGATACTAAACCCAGTTGCATTAGGTGGAAGTGCAGCTTGATGGGGACTTGAATAGCGGGAACTCTGGGCTCTCACACGAGTAGATCTGTGACGGCAGGCTGACCCAGGCCCTGTTGGCTTTCTACTTTGTCTTCCTTTGTGTGTCTGTTCCACGTTGGGCACCGTATCTGTCTCCCACACAGAGGGAATTGAGAACCCAAGGGCAACCTTTTGGAAGGTAGCTTCAGGAACGTAGAAACTGAAGCCTCTATTTCTCTGGACAGAATGGTGTTCTTCGACTATTCCTTGACTTTGAGGAAGAGCTGGGAGATCATTTTCTTAGGTTGGAATAGTGTCATTACACCCAGATCAGAAGGAGTAAACGTGGGAGGATGGAATTGGCGAGGCAGTGAGCAGGATTTGCAGTGTGTATGGATCTGTTTCATAACTTAGACCTCTTAGAACTGCTTTTTATGTTATGGTTTCTTTGTCTTTCTATGTCTCAGCATTCTCAGGAACATCCTCAGTGACATATCCTAGCTCATTAATTCTTCCTTCACCTATTTATAATAAGGGATGCAAACTGACTGTGAATTCTTAATTTTGGTAACTCTTTCTCTCTCTCTAAAACTTTTTTTTCAAAACTGTCATTCTATTTTCTTATTGGTTTATTAGTACATTTTAGGCACACGTAATGATTATATTTATCATGGAGGTTTTATACCTGTATATGATATATCTTGATTCTTTTTTTCCCATTCCCTATCCTCCCTTCAATCCTCCTTCCCCTTCTTATTTACAAAAGCTTCATTTTCAATTTTTCATTCTTTTCTCATTTTATTTCTTTTCCCCTCTCCCCTTGTCTTCTTTCTCATTTGGACAATTGTTTCTATTTCACAGTGTCTATTACACATTTTGATCCTTATTTATACTTATGGTTTCTCACACCAGAGAAGCATTGTGGCATTTACATATAGGTATCTGGTTTAAATCACTTAAGAGAATGGTCTCAAGGTGCATTCATTTACCTAGAAACGTCTAACGTTTATCTATCTTTATGGCTGAATATTATTCCATTGTATATAAAAAAACCAGGTCTTTTATATCAATTCATTGTTTGGTGATCATTCAGGCTGTTTCCAAGATTTAGCTATTACAACTTGTGCCACTATAGACATAGGTGTGCATATATGCTTGCAGTATGATGCTTCAATTCCTTTGGGAAGATACCACAAGGGGATTAGTTGGGTCAAACAGAACCTTTAGTTTTAGTTTTTTGAAGAATCTTCACATTAAGTTCTACAGTGGTTCCCTTTTCACACAACCCTGCCAGCATTCGTTAGTGGTTTATTTCATGATAATTGCCGTTGTTTCTGGATGAGATGAAATCTCCATATTGTTTTAATTTGTGTCTCTCGAACGACCAGTGATGTTGCTCATTTTTTCCTGTATTTATTTGATATTTCTACTTCATCACCTGAGAAGTATCTATTCAGCTCCAATGTCTATTTTTGGATTAGGACTTTAAATCTGGGGTTGGGATTTGAATTTTTGAGTTTTTAAATATATTCTAGATAGGAGTTCTTTGAGAAACAGCTGGCAAAATTTTTATCACTTTGTAGGTTGTCTCTTCACTCTGTTGATGGTTTCTCTTGATGTGGAAAAGCCTTTTAGTAAGATGAATTTCAGTTATTGATTCTTTGTGATAGTTCTTGTGTGACCGGGGTTCAGAAAATCTTTATCTCCACCAACGCCTTTTAAGAGTTCTATTTTCTCTTCCAGGAGATTTAATGTTTCTCTTTTTAATATTTAAATCTTTGATCCATTTTGTTTTTAGTTTGATGCATGGTACAAGATATGGGTCTTTAGCATGTAGAAATCAGTTTTTCCAGCACCACTTATTTAAGGAAGCTATTTTTCTTCCAGTGAAAGTGTTTGGCTCCTTGATCAAAGATAAGTTAGATGAGTATGTCTGGAGTTGTTTTTATGTCTTCTGATTTGCTCCATTGTTCCTCTGGTCTATTTTTTTTTTTTTTTGTCAGTACCATCCGGTTTTCATCAAAGTAGCTTTGTAGTATAATTTCAAGTTAGCAATTGTAATGTCCTTACCTTGCCCTTGTCTAGAATTGCCTTTGATATTCTGATCTTTTTTGCTCCCAAATGAATTTTACAATTGTTTCTTCTAATTCTGTGAGATATACTATTGGAATTTTCATTGGGATTGCATTATATCTGTATAACAACTTTGAAATATGGCCATTTTAACTATATTGGCTCTTCCTACCCAAGAACAAAGATATCTTCCCATTTTCTGAAATTCTGTTCAATCTGCCTTTATGGAATACTGTACTTTTTATGTAGAGGTCTTTCACTTCCTTCATTGGTTGATTCATTTTTGGGGAGGTGTGCTATTGTGAAAGGTATTGTTTTCCTAGTTTATCTCTGTGAGTTTTCTATTCTTGTATAGGAATGCAATTGATTTTTGAGTGTTGACTTTGAATTCAGCTATGCTATGAAATTGGTTATTAAATCTTAAAGTCTTTTGGTGGAATTTTGGGGGTCTTCTATGTAGAGTATCATGTCATCTGCAAATAATATCATTCTTCTTTAAAGGTAACTTGTTTTTTGTGAATTCTATCTTTTATCTTTCTAATAATTTAAAAATGTTTATTTTACAGCTTAGTTGAGCATGTTGTTCTATTATTTCTAGTTCTTAAGATTTGCAGTGTCTGCCAACTCATTTATGATAAACAGTTTCTTGTGTTTTGAAATTGTGATTATGAGATTCTCGTAACTTTTTCTCTGCACTCTTGTGTGGTCTTGATTGAAAGACTATTCCTAAGATTAGCTTTATACTTGGTTCTTGAGATGCTTAAGGGGTTCCTAGACTGAAGGATGAGACCATACAAAGCATTCCTCAAGATGACTGTTTTTCATGGGTGGCTTTCTGTACAGTTAGTTGATGGAGGGTTCTAGGCCAGTGTGAAGCACTAAGTTTTGTCACAGCTGTCTAAGAATTTGGGCTCCCATTGTCTCTGCTTCCTGCACAGTGTGTCATTCCCCAAAGCCTGAGAGGAATTTACCAATGTAACAGAGCTCTCAACCACACTGGATGTAAATCAAAGCTGAGCACAGAGACTGGAGGCTGTTAGAGAAAGAAATATCAAGGCAGGGCTGGTCCAGTGAGATATTCTGGGACTTAGCAGAATCAAGGAATGAATCTCTGTATACCAAAAGGGAAGTCAAGCCATTATCCTGCTTAGTTCTTTAACATCATCCCTATAAGCATTTTTGATAGCATTTTGAGCAAGCCTTGGAAACTGCCAATTGAAGAATACAAGTATGAAATGATGTTGAAGCTGTTACACGTACATGACACATCTTAGATTCTTTGTTTTTTTAATGTCCTATGCCTCCTCTTCTTCCTTAATTTCTCCATCCCTTGATCCTCTTAAAAATTTTGTACAAAAAAAAAAAAAAAAGAGATCAAGAGATGGAGGGTGGGAAGAGAGGGAAAAGAAATGGAATAAAAAAAGAGATTAGGATGCTTTATGTACCAACTTCCCATAAGGAATGTAGACATTATGTACTACACACATGTACTAATAAGCTAAAAATGAAATAATGTTGCAAAAATGAAAATTGATCTAAATTTTCATTTATTTAACTATTGTGACCTTCTATAATAGTTTGGAACAAAACAATCTCCCCAGAAGTTTGCAGTTTCAGTAGTGAGGCTTTTGGAAGGTGGTTCGATCATGGGAATGTTATCTGAATGGGCAGCAAGGAGCTAGGGCCTGGTTGGAGGAATTGGTCACTGGGAGGGATCATAAAACAGGAAGGTATGTCTTATCCCTGATCCTTTCCCCTCTTTGCTTTCTAGCTATCATGAAGTGAGAAGCTGTCCTTTACTATTTCCTATTTCCATATTTTTTCTGCCTTTGTACAGGTTTAAAACAATAGAGCCAACTGACCTTGGATTGAAACTTCTGAGATTAGGAGTCAATAATATGTATTTTCTCCTTTTCATTGGTTTTTCTTGGGTATTTTGTCACAGTGATGGAGACTGCCTAACATACCTTCCCAAACTGTGCATGCTTTCCTGCAGTAACTCTTTCCCTACTGTATTTTTCTTCTGATGGCCCATTATTAAAGGTACTGTGAGCAGAGGTTGATGAGATAGTGTTTGTTCTCAAGTGCAGAAGCAAAACTACAAGCAAATCAGTGTAATGCAATCAAACCTAGCTAGAGGGGTAGCGGGATACAGAAAAGAGGCATTGCAGCTTTGTGAGGGAGGACTTCACGAAGCAATCGCTCTTAGGTGAGGTTATGAAATAGAGGTAGAATTTTGACAGGTGAGTAAATAGGTCATGAAACCCTTAGCTCATTCTGTCTCAGCTCAGATACCCATTTTTTGGAGAGGAGTTCTCTGATAAGTCTATTTTTTTTTAAAAAAAATAATACTTGCATATTTATGAAATATGGTGTAATAATAAATATATGCAATACAGAATGATCAGCGCAGGGTAATTAGGATATTCATTATCTCAAATACTTATCATTTATTTGTAATGGAATCATTCAAAATCTTTTAGGTATTTTAAAATATAAATTATTGCTAACCATAGTCATGCAACTATGCTATGCTGAACACTAGAACAATTTCTACTCTTTAACTGCTTTTTGTATCAAAAATATTCTTGTTTCTCATCTCCCTTCTCCCCTCTTGTCTCAAGCCCTGGTATCCACTATTCTATTCTCTACTTTTATAATACTAACTTATTTAGCTTCTACACATAAGTGAGATCATGCAGCATTTGTCTTTCTGTGCCTGGTTTTATTTAGTGTAATGTAAAGATCTCATTCATGTTGTCAAAAATAGAAGAATTTATTTCTTTTCATAGCTAAAAATATTCCATTGTGTATCAGATCTTCTTTATCTGTTCATCCATTCATGGGCATTCAGGCTGATTTTGTATCTCAGCTATTAAAAATAGTAATGCAATGAACACAGGGTGTGGGTGTCTCTTTGACGTACTGACTTCATTTCCTCTGGATATATGCACAGTAGCCACATTACTGGGTCCTGTAGCAGCTCTATTTCTAGCTGATTGAGGAACCTCCACGCTGTTTTCCATAATGGCTATGCAGTCATTCACACCAACACTGTGTGGGCGAGTTGCTTTGTCTCCACATCTTAGCTGGAATTTGTTACTGTTTTTTTGTCTCTGTGATAACCATTCTCATTGCGGTAAGACGATATATTGCGGTTTTGATCTGCATTTTCCTGATGATCAGTGATGTTAAGCAATTTTTTTTTTCATATTCATATTTGGCCTTTTTCTTTGTGTTAGTTAATATTCTATAGCAAGAATAAAAATAAAGAAAATTTAAAGGAGGACATGTTTATTTTGGCTCAGGGATTCAGAGGTGGTGCCCATAGTATGCTAGTTCCCTTGCTTTGAGTTGGAGGTAAGGTAGAAGATCATGGCAGCAAGAGCTCGTGATGTGGAAGATGCTGGTGATTTCCAGGAAACCAAGAAGAAAAGAGCGGCACTGTAGACCTTCCTCCTCCTGTTTTTGTTCTATCTAGGACCCCAGCCTACTAGATGGCACTACCCACATTGAGGACAGTCTTCTGCATCAGTTTGCTGTTCTACAAGCCAGTTATCTCTGGAAGCACACCCTCCGAGACAACCCTGAAGTATGCTTATCTAATTTCTTAGGTACTTCCCAATCCAATCAAGTTGACAGTCAGGATTCACCACAGCAGTCCTCTTTGATGAAATGCCTAAGGATCTGCACACAGGGGCCCAGGCCTGCAGCCCTAGTACTTGGGAGCCTGAGGTCCGGGGTTTACAAGTTTAAGCTCACTCTGAGCAACTTGGTGAGACCTTGTCACAAAATAAAATGAGATTATAAAAAGAACTGGGAGCTGGGCATGGTGGTGCACCTCTGTGAACTCAGCATGTGAGAGATGGCTAGAGGAGGATTACCATACATAGTAAATTCAAGTGTAGTCTGAATCTCAAAAGAGAAAATCAGGCTCAGTGGTAGAGTACCTCTGGCTTCAATCCTCCATGCCAAAAGAGCAACAAAGAAAGAGGAAAGAGAGAAAGAAAGAAAGAAAGAAAGAAAGAAAGAAAGAAAGAACCTGAGTGACACATTAAAAGAATACACTACTTCTCTCTCATTTGTCTTGTGACATTTCTATCTAATACTCTTTGCCTGTTTATAAATTTATTATCCTCACCTGTTTTCCCCTCTAATATTTCAAGACCTGTGTGGGAAGAATTTTTTTGTACTGACCACTGACTGTAGCACACCCACTGCAGAGAAAAGTACTTACTGCAAAACAACAGAACAACAGAACAGAATTCCTTGCATGGGTGCAAAAGCGAGCCTCCATTCCCAAGGTGGGTAGGCAAAGCGACACCCCCTTGACCCCCACTCTGAGAGTGCACAGGAGTTGCTCTTACTTGGACACCCCATCAATACATGCCCCCAAGCTTCTGGCCCTTCACCCCTGCTGACATGCCAGTTCTTAGAATCCTTCTACTCTATTTTTTTTTCTGTTCTTTTTTTTAAAGAAAGGAACTCAAATAGTGCTCTCTTGAGATTTGCCCATGATAGGTGCAGAATGTATTTATCATACCTCCCATGAATTATTTAAGAGGCAGAACAGCTGCTCACACCTACTTCGCTAGGTTGTGTCATTCAATCTGGTTTGCTTCACCAGAAGAATCCTTATATTGATCAGATCCTGTCCTTTGGCTTTGTATTGTGAGAGTGGGACCCAAAGTTACAAAAGGGGGGAAAAAGAAGAGGAAGAGAAAACCATTTCAAATTCCAAACAGTAGCCCAGACTTTCACCTGCTTCTAAGACCCTGTGAATCAGAAACTCTGAAAGAAGATGATACTTATGATCAAGTGTAATTTTGCTTTTAAACTGAAAGTGAGTTTACAATTTTAAGGTTTCCTTCCACCCAAGTAAGGTAGGCACAAAGGGCTAGGTTTGGGGTAAGCAGATGTAGTCTGAGGTTCACACGGATGGCTCCACAAATAGCTTTTTCTCAGAGGCTGCGGAGTTCCTGCTCACACAGTGCACGCACGTGTGCTGAAAAGCACGACTGCCCCCTCCTACGCTCCTACAAAGTTCATACCCTTCCTATTTTGTTCCTTGTGTGTATTCTTTAGGAACTGCTAAAGTTGTAGAGAGTGGGAGAGGGTAGCAGCTCTGTTTTATACCTCTGAGCAATCTGGGGGGCATCAGCCCTCTGTCTTCCAATCAGCCAGGCCAGGCTGTGCTGAGAGCAGGGTCCCATGCCACAAGCCAGCAAGGCAGCATCTGACGAAGGCCTTTCAAAGAAATCTTTTCCTGCATTTTCAGAGAGGAGCGTCCTTTTGTTCTCCTTCTAGAAGGTCGCAGGGCCAGTCAGCCTCCTCCAGAGAAGAAGAAATTCCTTAGGAGTTCCCTGGAATTGTGCTTCTGTGCTGTATCAGGCCACAAGTGGCAGGCCATACTGTTTACAAGACACCCTGTGGCTTCTTGGACGGACCTGGTTTCAGAGAGCGGGTTCCAGGTGGAAGATGAAAGCTGTGCAGGCCGCTGGGAAGGCAGAAGGCTTTTGTCAGCAAGGCAGTCACTGGAGTGAGAGAGCACAAATGCTCTTTGGGAAGAGTCTGCACTCTGGAGTCTCAGATGCAGTAAGAAATGAAGGCAGTGTGTTAACCTGCGTATGCTAATAAGGCATCATTAATCCCCTGCCTGATCAAAATCCTTTTGGCCACTGAGTTCTTAAAGTGCACAAGATCTCAGGGGGCAAAAAAGCCACACTACCGATGTCCTTTGCTTTTAAAGGAAAATAGGTATCAATCAACATTTTCTTTTCCTTTTTTTTTCTTCTTTTTTTTTTTTTTGTTTGTTTTGTTTTTTTGAGTTCATCCATAAGCAAACACATTTGAAGCTATTTTGGCAAGAGAGCAGTTGGGCTTTTCTGTATTGATGTTGGAGAGGAAGTGACATCAGTTGAGAAAGATTTAATAGTTCTGTTAATGAAGTAGAGCAGAGTTGTTTTTCTTAATTAACAAGTATCAAGATGAATTCAATAGCCATTTCTCTCTTTGTCCCCTCCGCCAGCTGATGTCAAGTTCCTGAGCTCAAGAGATTCTCTTTGCCTCAGTTTCCTGAGCTGGGGCTGCAGACATGTGCCACCATACCAGGATCCAACTGATTGTGTAAAAGAAATGCTATGCACACATAAAGGGAAAGTTTTTCTTTGTGAATGGTTTAAAATTGTGCCTTTCCACCTGTCTTGTAAGGGGTCAGTCTCAGGGTTGTTTTTGTGAGATGCAGACTTGTTTATGGGAAGTTTAGAGACTGACAGGAAAATGTGAACTGTCTAATCTGCTTAGAGCTGAAAAGAAAAGACATATCCCCCACTTCTAGGGCCCTCATGAATGCTAAACAAGTTAAACTCCATGGGAGAATCACATCATAATATAAATGAAAGTCATGGAATGTGAGAGGGAAAGGAAAATGAAACAGGAAATTCTCACGGTGATGTTTCATTCTCAAGTCTCATTGAGGACAAGGCCAGAATTAATGGACCTGCGAGCTCCCTCTGTCCGACATTTATTTTGGCCGGGCATCAGCCTTTTCTTCAAAGATTGAGGAACATGGCAAACTTCAGTTACAGAGCTGAGGGCTCCTCTATCTGATGGCTACCGCCTTGTAACATGAAAGTGGAGTAAAAGCTTTTGTTAATAACTCATGAAGCAATTTCTTCCACATTAAATATTTTCACTTCATGGTCCTTGACAATAAAGGATGTTTTAATGTGATTCTGGGCCTCAAATTCAACATATAGGTTCTCAATCACCAAGAAAGCACTGGGATTTCCCTCAGGCTGGCTGTAAGCAAGCCTCTCCTCTGTTATACTTTTGAAAAAATTACTTTTCTGTTCCAAAACTTGAAATTGATTCATAAATCCCAGGGCTTAGTTTAATTATGTTGGTTAACTATGATTTTAGAGTGTATAGAAATACCGTTTTGAACAACGACAGCCAACAACAAAACCCCAAAACAAACAAAAAAAGTAAAGACAAAAATTAAATTAAATTAAATAATATTATGTCTTAGAAAAAGATTTTATCTGTTACTCAGTTTTAATTTAACTCATTGGTCTCCCTCCTCAAAGATAGCAGCATTATTGTGGTTTATTACGAATGCTCTGGTAGGTTGGAGAAAGACTCAAAGAATTAACCTGAAATTAGTGTTTTTAGCAAGCTGAGTGACAACTAAAATTCAAACAGTTGAGATTTGCTCCCCCAACAATCATCTCCATCACTTGAAGTTTCTCTGTATTACAATTCTTTGGAATGACTTCAAGTTCTTGATTTCTGTATTTATTATCTAATAATATATGTTAAAGATCAGTGAGCAGAGTTTGTGTCCAAAAAATGTTTGTGACCAGAAGCCCCATTTAGGTCATATAACAGTCTTTGTACCCGATTAGGCATCTCCCTCTGCATTTTATGATGTAGCCTGTGACTCGCTTTTTGCTTTCTGGGAGCTCAGGCTGCCACAGTGACCCAACAGTAGAGGCTGGGTGTACAGATCCACCGTAGACAATTTGCCTAGCATGATCCCCAGCTTTGTACAAACAACAACAACAACAATGAAAAATGAGCTTCTAGGTACTCAAATACACCTGTACTTCATGGTTAGGGTGGCCAGTGGTTCAGGACTTTGATTTCCTGATCATTTTGAGAGCACAGTAATGTCACTAGGAAAGCCACGGAAGGTTAACAACATGGGGGCAGCTTTGGGAGGAGCTCCAGAAGTTCAGGTACACGGCACATTTTGTGGGGAGTTCAGAAGCGAGGTCCCGGCCCTAGTGGGCCTCTACTTCCAGTATGTACTGCCACCGTGGTGTGTCATTTTATGCATTTCAGCCTTGGTCTACTCTCTTATGGAATTCATAAGACCGAATGTCAAAGTCCCTCACCTCTGAGAGAGGTGGCTGTAAGGATGTGGCAGGCTAGGAGGCTGTACTCCAGGGAAAAGCTTGAGTCTTAGCAAGGCAGGAGTCTCAGTAGCAACAGAGGTGGGCTGTGTCCCTCCAAGTGTAATGGTCAGTGGGCAACAACGATTGGCTGCAAGGGGCAAGCCTGGGAAGGCAGGGGTTACCGGAAGCACTGTGCATACTGAACCCGAAGGTTCATGTCCTGGTACTGATGTGAAAGAAAACAATGGCATTTGGAAAAAGAGCCCATTGTGGATGTAGGCAAGGGATAGACTGTTTTAAATCTGGTATCAACCCCAGTGAGTCAATCTTAGTGTTCTCATCTGTAAATGGGCATAATAATACCAACCTCACAAGAGTACACTGTAAACCAAGTCAGATATGCGAAAGCCCTTAGCATATAGCAAGTGTTTAAAGAATATTCCCTCCTTTCCTGTGCTTGAAGATTTGATAAGCTGAGTGCATATGTTTAGGGACTCAGAGTTTCCGGGATCACTTCTGCAGGGTTGGAGAGGCAGGGCTGGCATTTTTATTTGGTGACCTTTTCTTCCATCTCTGGCATCTTTGGTGACCCCTTTATATTACTGAGCACGTTTTACTTGAGAGTTACACTGCTGTCATCTGTTGCTGATAATATTGTTGATTACTGGTAATAATATCGCACCATTGCTGCTAATGTCAGTGGTGTTGCTCTGCCTTTCTGTGAAAAGCTGATGGAAGACGGGTGAAACGAATGGGTAGGGCAGGCACCATGAGTTTCTGCGTTCCTTCAGCTTTCCTTTCTGGGGCCTGGCCTCTGATTTTCCAACCGAGAGAGCAGCACCCAGTGCAGACCTGGTCTCTTACCCTCTACAGAACATCTCTGTGCAGATTTACCCTGGAATCAGGCCTCCCTTCTCAATGTGACATGTACAATCTCTCCAGAGACAGTCTGACTAATGTCTTGTAAACATTTGAAGAGGCTGTAGATACCATCATTTTGCATAGAGATTGTATTTCAGCAATGTAGAGAATCTGCAGTGGCTAGAGAGCTCACCCCAGCACATGCTCCTTCTTTTTGGCACCAGCCCAATTCCAGGGGACAGACAATGACACACAATCTCCCTTACCGGGGGGAAAAGGATGGCTTTCCTCCATTCCACTGGGAAGGGAAAGACTGGCACCTGTGGTCAACTTTGAAGTTCTGTGCTCAGCCCAGGGCCAGGACACAGATGGAACTCATGGAACCATGGTTAGAGGACAGACTTGTATATAACATGCAGAGCTGCCAGGTTCCCCTCGGCACCATGCTGCTTCCACACTAGGCCTCAGCTCACATAGTGTGTCCCAACCTGCCAAAGCTAGAACTCCATCTCAACTTCCTTTTTATATCTTTGTCAGGACTGGTCCACTCCCACATGCTCTGCTCATAGATGGGTTCACATATAGATTGTCTGTCTCCTCTTTTTACTAGATGTAAGTGTAAGCGACAGTTTCTATCTTGTTGATGCTTTTCCCTAGTGCTTAGTACAGTTCATTGTCCAAAGAAGGCATTCAGTAAATGTTCCTTGAACTTGTTGGAGTGACTTATGATATTCATTTTATGTATGCATCCAAAACACAGCAGTGTTCTGTTGTCCAGAAGTTGGAATTTGGGCAACTTCAAATTTCTGGAAAATGACTTTGAACCCAGAAATGAAAAGCACTCAATGTCAGAGGTATCAGGAAGAAAACTTGACACGCGGGAAAGGTGCTGGACTCAGTGCAGCCTTGATAATGGACTGTGTTGATTCCCAGCTGGTAGTCAGTTTGTAGTCAGGTCACCTTGCTGTGAAGTCTACAGCAGGCCAGGAGGACTGGACATGGCTGTGCTGGTGTTAGACATTGAAAACTTCCCCATGGAGTGCGGTTACTAAATATAGGGAGTTCAGGTAGGGTTCTGTGGACATAGATGCCAGAGAGCTTGTTAGCCTGGACTTCTCCAGAGCCACCTGGGAATGGTGTGGTTGATGAAGCAGAGGATCATAGACAGAGAGCTCCCCCTGTACACAAGGCTCAGACCTGTGGAAGTGCCTTCCTTCCTATTGTATCTGTATAGGTAAAGGGCCAGCTTCATTCACCTGGTGTTCATTTAGTTAGCTCTTTACTGTCTGGTGTCCTCTTTATTCTGCTCTAGAGAGAAACAGAAAATGGTGTTGCTTTCAAAGACCTAGGTGCATGTATTCTTACTTGGTGTTCAAGTGCTCATAAATGGATGCTTTCACTATATTATATACATGGATTCTGCAGATTATTTGTCTATAGACAATTACATTAGGACTAACTGTCTCACCAAGAGAGACTAGATCTGTCAACAAGGTTCTGTGCGGCAGGCATGGACACAGCTGCTTTTATTTTTAACTGCTTTTGTGTGAGAATACAGAGCAAAGAATTACGTAAAGAACAGGATGTTTTGGACATCTACTTCAACTGCATTACCTAATCCTGCAGTTGCAGATTTCACAAGATTCACCTTCAGGTGTTGGGAGCATCAAAAAATTATACTGTTATGCTTTAGGCACCAGGAATAAGAGAAAAATTGAAAACTCCACAAATGATCTTAGAGATACCAGAGGTAAATTATATAAAATCCTTCAATAGAAAGATGACTCTAGGTTGGTCCAGATAATTTTATTTTCAGTTCTAATTGTGTCACTATGGGCACAAAGTTTGAGGGTCTGAGGTCTTGGTTTCCATAATTGTGAAGTAAGAAAAGCAATATATTATTCTGTGACTACTTCATATGGACATTGTGCAATCAGATAGGACATCTGATGGGACAAATCTTTGGAAACTTAGGTGCTGCCTCTGTTAAAGTTATTCATATTTGGTGCATTACTCAAAGAACTTCTAAGAATCTCTAATTGTAATAGCTTGCATACTACCTGGGTCTTACAGCGTGGAGTCTACTTTCCAGGTCAAGTGAAAGTGAGTTTGGAACCTGGATCTCTCAGCTCCTATATGGGCAATCCAGGCTCTGTGTAGGGTAAAGTGAAACTCCCTTGACATCCTTCAGAAGGACAAGAGCACCTAAAAGAGAATCTGGGTTGTTTTCACAGGGTCACACCAACTGTCAGAGGAATTTCTTCACCAGAAGATCTGAAAATGACCTCTTCTTGGGAGACCTCTTCAGCTCTCTCGGGGTTTCTTAAACCTGAGGCCGGCTGTACAATTTAGGGAGCACAATGTCAGTGGATGTAAGCGTGGGTACCATACTGTCTTCCCACAAATGCAGGTAGAGGTTCCTGGCTTTCCTTGTGCCTGACTTTTCCAGCACCATCCACAGAGAGGAGAACAGATTGAATTACAGGACAATTACAGCCAGTCACTGAAAACTACTCCAAAGGCCGGTGTACAGATTGTGTCACTTACTCTAAGCAAGGAAATGAGGTAAAAAGAGATCAAGGGCAAAGTGACAGCAGAAAGCCATGGAAGCAAAAATTGAGAAGCCAGACAGAGTGAGAATGATTATGTCAAAACAGCAAAAAGCTAGTAGATAAAAGTTATCCTGTCCCCCCAAAGACCCTCAAATAAGCACAGAAACGAAAGTAGATGGCCCTGGCCTGCATCCAGCCCCATCTACTTTGTGGTTTTACTCTCATGGCACCCCATGGGCTTCAGATGCTTCCTCTAAAACTCCAGAGTCAAAAATTCCCTCTCCTGGGAGGGCGTAGGTTCCAGGGACAGGTGGGCTGACTCAGGTACTCCTTTGACCATGACTTCTGCCAGCCTTTATCTCCAGGTCTTCTCATAATTGCCGTGTCCTAAACCTCGCACTGCCCACCCCCGTCAGGGTTGTGAGCTCTTCTCACTGACCCACAACAATGCTGTGGAGCATACTTTTGTTTCTTTTGATTTTAATAAATTTTTCTCTTGTTACTCCTTCTGAGGGTCTTGATCAGTTCTTGTTTGGAATACCAAGAACCTCCAGCCAGTAGCAATAGCATAACTTATACCTGAGTGCATCGATGAACAGACAGGCAGCCCAGTTCAGAACTTAAGCCTCTCCATTCATGTGACCATCGGTGGCTGTTTAACCATCCCGGGACTCAGTTTTTTCATGTGTGACATGCCTCGTCCTTATAAGGTAGTAGGTGAAACAGCTGAGGTTCAGAAGTAAAATGACCTGCTCAAGGTCACACTGTCAGGCAGCCAGTCCACAGATTTCTCTCCTAAACATCTTACTTGTTCCCAGCTCAGGGCAAATTCTGTAGCATTAGGGAATTTCAGGAAGCTCACATTCTCTGCTGAGGATGGAACTTTGCTCTATTTTGAGGTAGAAATGTCTGGGAGGCTTCTTTCAGCCTGGACCCAGAGAGATACTTGGGATTGTTGGAGTAAAACCCCTGACAACTGCCATGTACAATAGCTGTCACTTACACTGACATGAATTCTGAAGTCTCCACATCTTACTCAAGGAAATCAAATGCAGACCACAAATGAACAGTGCTACTGCATAATGGGTAAAAGGCTTTCCTTTTTTTCCTGCATAAAACTCACCAAGATAAAATATTTTTCTTGAAATTGTATGCCTGTAATTCTCACTAACTGCTTGGCAGAAGGTACCGTGGTCTGAGGGTGACATTGATTTTTATTTCAATTTATTTTTGCTGGAGGTTTGGGCCCTTGCCTTGTGTAGTGCATGCTGACTACTCGTTCTGGTTAGCAGGCTTGACTGCGGGGATTTTCTGCCAGGCGGCTGTGGATTCCATGGTGGCTCTTGTGTTGGGAGCCATGAAGTCAGGGGATACCATGGGACAGCTGTGTTGGAATCTTTTTTAGGGAGGAAGGATTGGTTTATGTGTTAAGTTAGGTGTCTCGGCTTTGATACCATGGATGCTTGGGCCCAGTTAATTCTTCATGTGGGGTTGGGGTTGTCCTGTGCATTCTAGAACCTCAAAGGCACTGTGGGTTGATGATCATTTGATGCTAGTGACAGCCACACCCAAGAGTCATGATGACCAAAAGTGTCTCCAAACATTGTTAAATGGCCCTTGTGGACAAGGTACCACCCATGATTGAGAGCTTTTATATTAAAAGATGCAGTAGGGCCCCAGGATGGGCATGCAAGGGAGTAAAGCAAGCATGGGGAGAGAGGAAGGCATTGATGATAGGGTTATTTGCATATTAAAATACAGTCTAAAGATATATGTCAGTACCTTGTGACACAGCTGGCCTTTAAAATAGCAATGACAGTTAACTCTGGCTTCTTTGGAATGGTCTTATACATCCAGAGGCATGTGTGCCATTGGTCTTCACTGATTAAAAAACCTGTTATGTCTACATATATCAGATCCTTACATAGCATCTGTAATTCTTTAGAAGCAGATTTCACAAAGCAGACGGGAGGCTTGGAATGGGTAGGGCATGTTAACTCTTGTGTGAGGATGGCCATGTAGTTTTCCTTTCTTCTGCTCTGGTTTCTAGAAAGCCCACAGAATGCTTGTGTGGTGAGGCTAAGAAGACTTAGCCCTAAGGCATGGAATTGAGACCACAGAAATAAGGAAGAGAAGCAGAAAAAAGATGGTTGCTTGACCTAGGCACAGAGGACCACAGTTCAGGGCTCCTCTGACTATGTTTGCCGCGGCCACTGCCACCATGACTCAGGGTGCATGTGTCCTGTATATGCATGTGTCATTGTACTCCTGTGCATTTCTCTGCATGAATATCTGTATGTTTGCATGAGTGTCTGTGCTTCTGTGTATGTATCTGTGTGTACGTATGTATGCGTGTCTGTGTTTCTGTGTATGTATCTGTGTGTGTCTGTTTGTGTGTGTGTGTGTGTGTGTGTGTGTGTGTGTATGTGTGTGTATCCATGCTTGTGTGTGGGTCCTTGCAGTTTGGATTTGGCTCTGTGAGTCTTGGGTGGGCCCAGAAATTCATTTCATATCCAGCACAGAAAAAGGCGGTGAGGAAATGCCTTGAACTGTGGCGCAAAAGCTAGATTTGCTTTTGTGGAGTTTGTTTCAAATGGGCTTTGTTTTGAATCTACAAATTCATTCAAATTCAATCACAGCAAAATTCATAGATTGTGATGTCATGTGGATTAAAACCAAAAAAAGGCGGCATAGGATGCTTCCTGCCAGATTTCACTCTTGGATTCAGGAAACTCCCCTACTCACTGGGCTTTTTTTTTTTTTTTTTTTTTGCTTTGCTTTGTAAGCCAAAACTCCAGGGCTATGTGCTTTACTAAGCTTTACTCCCATTTACAGAATTTTCTTTTTTGACTAACTCTTGGGCCTTAAGCCTATCATCTGTGCTATTTCTCCAAAGCTCAGATCACTGTGGTTAATGTTCATACTAAAAAGGAAATTTATCTTTCCAATTGTACGTATGGAAGCATTGCTGAGGGGTGGGAGGGGGCAAGCAGAACAGGAATTATTAATCATCTGTTTGCTGTTTTGAAGCTGGTGGACTTGAGAAGGCTTCTCCATGCCCAAGAAGGTCCCTCTGACACAGTCTACCTGCTGTGGCCACCCTCAATGTGCTACTAGTTCTTTCTGGTCTCTTGCAAGCTTGGTGACCTCTTTTTTGTCACTGTAGGCTGGTAGAGCTGAATGTTACTTATATGGGACTATCACTTGGGACGCTTAAGGAAGAGTTGGCCTGTCCTTTAAGAGAAGGCATGGTCTCTAGTCCTTCAGACAACGAAAGAGAGAACTCTGGAGCGTATGTCCACCACCCTTCTGTGTCCATCATACTGGAAATGTAAAAGGCACACCAGGATCATCTGTTTTAGCAGTGTCTTTTCAGGACACTGTTAGAATTAGTGTTGTATCTGATTTCCCACTGAATCTCTTTGTAGCTAGAGAGAGCCAAAATTCATTCCTCCTAGCGTAACTCTTAAATGATAAGTGTGTTAGCTCAAGGTGTTAGACACAGGAAGTAGAATCTCTGTGTTTCCGTTAGTGAACTAATGGATAAAGGTACATGTGGCTGAGAAGTCAAGGTAGTTATTGCATGGTTTCAGTGTAGACATCTTCATATTCTAACGTAGTCTTGCTTTTCATTGTCTTTCTGCCAAAGAGATTACACCCAATCTCTTAGGGACTCGGATTTGATTAATAAGTAGTTATTGGGCACCTGTTCTGTATAAGGCACACCATCACATGTTCTGTGGTGTGTCCCTTAAAAAGCATATCTAACCAAATTGTTATGAAAATACATTAAAGACCTAAACTTCAGACTGTGACTGCTCACTCACCTGTTCACTCGTACACTTAGCAAACTGCTCTGTGTTAGGAGCTGTGCTAAGTGCTGAGGACACAGGTTTATAATATGCACTACCAAGGCCTATGTATCAGTATTATTGATTTTCCTGGCAGAAAACACTTAAATTGGGTGGTATGCAAGAAAATCAAGGGGCTATTTACTGAGATGTGAGCAAGTTTACGAAAAGCAGCCAGAATGGTGCAGGACCCAGGACGAATCGTAGGGAGGTACAGGCCCCCAGCTGGCAGTTACATTGCTACTGGAAGCTGGAAAATAGAAACAAGCCTGGGGAGGCCGGTGGAAGCCCCAGTACACTGGGAAGGATGGAGAAGACTGAGAAGTAGTCCAGGTGGACATTTTGGGGAAGGAACCGGAAGTTACTGGCCTGGAAATATATTTGCCAGTGTGGCCCCATCCACGGAGTCCTGAAATGTGGAGGAAAGCACAGCTATAAGTGCTATACTAACCCATCTTCTGTGAACATCACATTAATCCATCTGCAGATAGTGCCCCCATGACATGACCGCCTCCCACCAAGCGCCGCCTCTTAAAGGCTCCACCACATCTCACATTACCGCACTGGACCCAAAGCTTCCAATACAGGAGACTTTGGGGGACACTCCCAAGTCACCAAGTACTCTGTAAGATGTGAAAGGGCAGGACTTGATTGCTGACTGGATTTCAGAGTGCAAGAAAAACGAAGCTGGCCCTGTTACCAAGCTTTGATTTGAACAGGAGAAGACAAACATACCATAACCAGCTAGCAAAGGCACAAAAGGATGAAGAGTCTTTGAGAGAAAAGATGCAGTTTGATTATAGTACTTTAGGATTAGAAGTGAACATGAGACATTTTGTAGACTTGAAAGCTGGGCAACAGAGGTAGCACTGGAGATTAGCTGGTCATCATCCAAGTGGGGTGTGGGTAGGGTCTTACTGGGGCCCCTGGGGTCCTTATGGAGGCTCATCCTCCTTGAGGGACTGTAGACTGGCTTTGGGGTTTGGTTAGGATTTACCTCTAGATAATAGGGAAGAATTTATACCTAATTCTACAACTTGAATCCTGAAGCAAGTGTTGATCTCCAGGTTGGCAGTGGAGTCCCCACAGCAGGCAGAGGAAGGGAAACAAAGGCTCCTCAGAGAACCTAAGCACGAGGGCAGCTGGAAACTTATGGCTGCAGTGGAAAAGGAGGGGAGCATCAACCACAGGGGTGATCAAGGTCAAAGGCATAAGCTTTTTCATGAAGGCAAACTGAAGAACCTCAAGGTTTTGAGCACAGATGGACAGGTAGTCATGTGCTGAGTGGACAGCAGGTGGGCAGCTGCAGGCTGGCTTACTCACTGTTGTATCTTCAGAGCAGGGGACAAGGCCTGCCCAACAGAGGTGCCACTGAATGAGAAGAGAAGTTATGAGAAGGGGGAATGAGTTAAAGAGAAACTCAGGTTATACCGAGTGCCTCTGCCTGGGAGAGTGATGTCATCTTTGGGAGGCATTGGAGAGAAAAGAGGATCATGCAAATCTAATTTAGGAGGGAAGAAGATACATTTCCTTGCCAGTGTATTGCAATTCAAAGGACGGTGTGAAATTCAAGTGAATATGTCTAGTTGAGGCTGGGAGAATCTACACAGAACTTGAGAAAAACTTCTAGGTTACAACTGTAGATCTCCAAACCATTAGTTTGGAGGCATTTGTTGAAGAATACAATAAATAGTGAGAAAAATGAGGGGGCCAAGGATTACAACCAGGGACAGCAGCATTGGAGGAGAGCGATGGATGAGCTGATCAGAAGGGTATGGGGTAGGGTGAGAAAGAGAGAGAGAGAGAGAGAGAGAGAGAGAGAGAGAGAGAGAGAGAGAGAGAGAGAGAGAGAGAGAGCTCCCAGCAGAAAGGGGCAACGTAGAAACAGTGTTAGCCGGAACAGTCTTGCCACTAGCCCTGTGATGCTGCCTTTGAGTCTTCAGTTCAGAAGAAACATGACTAATTGGTTGTGGACTCTGTCATTAGTCAAATTGACCCAGGCTGTGGACAATTCAAGTAGGCAGCCCGGAACCCAGGTCACAGGGCTCCTCCGCTTAACCTCTGATTACAGCCTTTCCATTGGCAAACTTCAAAGCTCTGTTTATGAAGGTAAAAGTCATTGCCAGATAATGAATTTTTGCTGCGTTAGCTCCTATCTCTGAGGAAGGCCCAGATGTAAATAAGCCCTGCCTTTGAGCTTCAGAGATGATCCTTGAGAAACACACCCTTTACCTCAGAGCGTCCGTCCCTGTGAAAGAGTTTTGGGCTCAGGGAGTAGGACACGTTCGTAATGGTTCTATAAGAATTCTTCATCTCATCTCTGGCTTAATGTTATTTTAAAATAGCGTTTGTGGTTTAATCATTTTTTGAGATCTTGCTACTAGATTTTAAAAAATCTGTTTCTAGAAGCCAAGATAATTTGCTCATATAATTGTTTCTGAAGCAGATCTTATGCAAGATATTCTGTCTTGGTAAAACTGAGTTGTGCATCTGCTGACTTGTGGCCAGACACCAAAAAGGACCCCAGCTGATTAGCGAAATTGTACCCTTGCCAGGGTCTGGATCTCAGACACATGTGGCGTCCTCCTGACTCAGAGGAGGTGGGGGCCTAAAATCACTGTGGGCTGAAGAGGACTGGCTGGAAGCCGGCTCTGCGTGTTGCTGAGATAAGCAGTTCTTCTCCAGCCAGCAGTATTTGCCTCCCAGCCCCTGGGGAGTAGCCCGGGAGGAAGCTGGAGGCCCGCAGCTGGCCCATTTCTTCCCTGGATGAAGGGCTGCCCAGCCTGGGTTTTTGGTGCAACTCTACCATTGCTGTACTCCCTATTTCTCTATGTCCTGAAACGGGTCAATAAAGCTATTCAAGAGGTTCACACAGATCCATTTCAGATTGTGATGTTACAGGTTCTGGAATTCTGGAGTCTAGAAAAAGAAAACAATAGATTTCAATCATCAGAATTATCGTAAAATGAAACGCAGTTTTCAGCAACCATGGCCACAGTCGCCTTGAAGCATGTGGCTTGGTTGGTGGGAACTTGGATTATTAAAAAAAACAAAAAAACAAAAACGGTTCCGTCTTCTTTTTATTACAGCTCAGCTAGCAAGGACTGTGGAGGCGGCCGGCGATCAGAAATGAATGTCTAACTTGGATTTTGCACAACTGGGTCCCACTCCAAAGCACTCTGGCTGGCCTCTGACCCAGCTTGAGTTTTACAGGGACAGCAAACAAGGTAGAGTTTGGGGAGTCGAAGGCCCCCCAGGGCTGCGCTGGGGACCACGCTGGTCTGCAGGTCGCTGCTGATTAGAAGGCCCACAGCTGTTTTGCTTCCCTGTTCTCCTCTGAAACACCACAAACACGAATCTAGTTTCTTTTAATTTTTTTCCCGGGGCATTTTCTTTGATTCCTCCTCCTCCCTCCTCTTTTTCTTTCTCTTGTTTTTACAATCTCCCTGTAATGACTAATTGGCACTGTTTCCCAGCTTTTTTTTCTTCTTCTTTTTGACTGTTTCTCTTGCTCTGGCTGGTTACAAGTCGTGCTAACCCAGTAACATCCGCAGGGACCTATAGACAGCCAACATTTCCAAATGATATACAGCACTCCCCTTTTCTTGCAAAGTGTAAAACATTTACAAGGAAATGTACACATGTATTAGGAACATTTCCCGGGTCGGTCATTAGCGCGCGCTCCCCGCACCCCGCGCGCCCGGGGCCCCCGCGACCCCCTCTGGAGCTCACGTTTCCGCGTGCCAGTGGGGCGGCCCGCGAGACCGCAATTGCTCTGGCCCGGCTTGACGAGCCTCCGATGCCCATTTACTGCGCGCGGCAGCCACTCTGGAGCCGCGGCACATCTGGATGGAGTCAGCTGCCGAGCGCCAGGGGCAGCGCGGCCGAGCCAGCAGAGCGCGGCGGCAGCGCGAGGGAGGCCGGCGCCCAGGCCGCCCCCGCCGGCCACCCTGTCCCCGCCCGGGCTGGATTTCCTGCTGTAAACAGAGCGGCCCTACGAGAACAGAGCCGCTCTGCTGAATGTGTCATTGAGCGTTCTTTATCTGCTCGGGGTCAACACAGTGCTTTAGGGGAAAAAACACAAGCCTTGCTGCTTTTGAATTTAAACAGCTCCAAAGGCACAGACGTTACTCTGCTGGGTAGGGCTGGGCTGGAGGTGCCCCAAAGCCCAGCTCCTGCTTTTGTGTTTACTTGTTCCACTTTATGGTAATTTGGGGGCTAATTTCATTATCTACAGCCAAATTGGAAACAAGATGCTCTTTCTGTGAGCGGCGCTAAAGGCGTGTGTGAGTTTCTGGGCAGGAGGCTGCAACTCCCCAGCCCCACCAGGCCTGAAAGAGGGCAGAAGGATTTTCCCAGGGGGCAGCTACAAGTTCCTTTGCTTTTTGTCACTGAGCTCTGGCCAGAATGTATTTCCATCCTGAAGGGCTCTGCAGAAGGGGCAGAGACCACGGTTTCCTGCCCTGGAGGTGGATCGCTCCTCCTCGGGTTTTTCAAGGACTGGGGACTATTGTCCTAGTGGACCCATTGTCCACTACACTGTGTCCCCGTGAACTGGGGTCGCCCCCCCAGCTAACCTGTGTTGATTGACTTTCTTCTGTGGCGGGGGATGAGAACTTTAGGCTTTTTGGTTCTGAATGCTCTTGAAGGCAGACATCAGCTAACTGAAAACCATGACAGAGGCACTTTGACATAGATGATAGAGGGGGAAATTCAAAATGATGGCAGAGCTTGTGTTGTCATCGCCGATAATTAAAATGAAATACAGATCTGCTTCCAGTTCAGTTACAACCCATTTAAACCGTCGCGTCTAGAAATTTCTACTGGCAGCATTACCCTTGGATACTGGCAGAGTCTCTAGCCCTTAGTAGGGATCGGCTTTGCAAAAATCTTTAAATGGAAATTGGGAGGGGCCTGTGCGCCTATCTGAGAACAGTATTTGGCCAAAAGGCAGGTTGTGAGCTGGCTTGGAAAGAGCCGCTGGCTTTGGGTGTAAGATTTCAGCGGTGCGGCTTCCTGTGCAGATTTGTCAAAGCACTTAAGCTCTCTCCTGCAGACAGTAGTTGCACTCTGGGAGAACTTTCAGCTGAAAAGAACCCCACGGTCACCTCTGTCTTAAGGAAGGGGTCTGTCACAGTCAACTCTGATCTGCACTGGGAGATTAACCGTCCCTGAACAGGGCCACAGGGTGGACCGATTGTACTTTGTCAGAAATTGACCCAAGACCCAGGGAGGGAACCAAGCAAGATCTGAGTGGGCAAATTGTCTGTTGGGGGTTCTGCCTGGTAGATTGCAAAGGAGGCCGGACCAGGTCAGTCACAGTGAGGTTGTTAGAGCAAACTTCTGCCCCTCCTGAGGTCAGTGGATTCTGGGCTCTGTGCTTCTCTGACCCATGAATAAAACAAGATATAGGAATCTGCAGTAATTTTCTAGCATTGCTATAGTGTTCTAGCTCACAGAGAACCAGTAAGGAGTTCAGGAGTCTTCAGTGCAATTGCCCCTGACTTTTGCATCACTGAATTTTAGAATAGATACCATGGAAACAGGTAGCAGGTTCCACCTGTATTTTGCTACATGAGAGACAAATATTTTGGTCACTGAACCATCATGACCTTCAATTTCCTCATCTCTAATATGAAGACAATATCTCCTTCTCCAGGTTACTAGAGGTTAGAGACTGCATATTAGAGCCCAACTAGTGCCTGCAGGAGTTACTTGGCAAATTTTTGTGGAGGAAGGCTTCTGGCTTCCAGTTTGAAAATTTTTCCTTCTGTTTTCCCGTCTGTAAAAGACACAATGACGGGTCATGGTGGTGCCTGGAGTCCCACATTCTCGAAGACTGAAATAGGAGGATCCCAAGCTTAAGCCCAACCCGGGCAACTTAGTGACCTAGCCAGATGCTGTCTCAAAATAAAAAGTGTGTGGGGGGAGACTGGGAATATCATTCAGTGTGAAGGCTCTGGGTTCAACACCCAGTGAGGGGAGCGGGGTGGAGGGGAAGGAACAAAATAAAGCAAAGCAATGAATGTAGAGACCTGACCTCCTACCCTTAAATAGCTCTCAAAATTCATTCCAAGTATTTACTTTGCATTTTGGGGGAGCGTCTTGGTTTTGAGTATGTTGTTGGGCCATGGATTCTGGTTTTTGGTTCTGGATGGTTCCCTTTGAGCATCTCCTCACCTGTGGGAATCAGGAAGAGCACATATGTCAGTGTTCTCCATGCCAGTCGTTTCATCCCTTGGGTCCTTGGGTTTGTAGAGGAATTATCAGGAGCCTGTGTGTTTATTTATTTATTTTTTGTTTCTTTTTTCTTTGTTTGCTTTTAGTGGGGAGTGGTTTTGAGCCAAATTTAAGTCCAATACAGAGCAGTGACCTCATGCTAGTCACTGTGTTTGTCTTTAGCTGAAATTTTATTGAGATAGTAGGAGATCCACATGTGGTTGTAAAAAAGAAGCATAAGACAGTCTATGTTCTAGAACATCCTGTGTTCTATGTTCTTACAGTGGTAACACTGTACAAAACTAATGTTGTAACCAGATGTTAATATAGTACACCTATCTCTTTCATGTGTGTGTGAGTGTGATTGTGAGGATAGCACTCACAGCTTGTCTGTGTTCTAGGAAGTTCCCCAGCACTCATCTGTGGGTGTTTATTTGTGCTATGTAATTTTATCACATAAGTACTTGGCCATAGTCAAGACTTAAAATAGCTGCAATCCAGAAGGATCCTCTGAATGCCTGGTTATAACCATAGCCACTCCACTTTACCTGTGTTTCCTTCCCTCTCCTGTCCTAATGCTTGTTGGTGCAAATCTGTTTTTCATTTCTAGATGTTTGCCATTTGGGCAATACTGTAGAAATCAAGTTAGACAAAGTACACTTTTACAATGGAGCTTTTTCATTCAGCGTAATTTGCTGGATAGCTATTGCTATCTTTTCACTGCTGAGTAGTATTCCATGGAATGGCCGGACCACAGTTTGTTTAGCTGGGTACCTCCCGAGGGGCATCTAGGCTGATTCCAGTGTTGGTCTATTATAAATACAGCTGCTATGAACATTTGTGTATAGATTTTCATGCAAATATAGTTTTCATTTCTCTGGAATAAATGTCCAAATATATTATTACTGAATTGTATAGCAGTTTAATTTTATTGGCTGCCCAACTTTTCTGGAGTGCTGTACTTTATTAATATTTCCACAACTAATGTATGAATAATTCTATGATTTTGCGTCTTTGCCAGAATTCTTTCCTTTTTTGGTCATTCTGATACCAACAGACATCACTGTGGTTTGACATTTTAGTTCTCTCACGCCTAATGATTCAGCCTCCTTTCATATCCTCATTTGCCACATGTATAACAACCTCTCCTCTTTATGGCTTTTGCTCATTTTCTATTGATTTTTTTCTCTTTATGGATTTTGCTCACTTTCTAGTCGATTGTTTAAAGTGGTTGGTTTTGAGACCTCTTTGTGTATTCTAGGTACTGGTCCTCTGTCAGGTATGTGGCTTGACAGCCTCTCTCAATCTGCAGCTGGTCTTGTTATTTTTTTTTCCCAAGGGCTTTCAGGGTAAAAGGTTTTAATTTTGATGAGGTCCACTTTACCCATATTTCCTTTTATGGATGTACTTTGTGTTTCAATTATAAAAACACTTTGCCTAATCTTTATCTTAGGGATTTTCTCTTAGCTCTTCTTTCAAACTAAATTTTGTGTTTTCTTACCCACCATGCACACAGCAGATCTCCAACCATGCAGTTATTAGCTCTTGGCAATGTAGTCTTTTTTATTGTAACACTTTGCCCCTTGTAAACAATTGGGAATATTTTTCTGGGCCTATTTATGGGTTCTGTGTTTAGTTGCATTAATCTACACGATTATACCTCTGCTAGCACCACAATGTCTTGATTTCTGCAGCTACATGAGAAGACTTAATATCATGTAGGGTACTTCTGCCACTTTATTCTTCTTTTTAAAGTTATTTTCTGTTTGTCTCTGTGTTTCCATGCAATCATTAGGACAATTTTGGCTGCATCTGTAAAGAAAAAAAAAAAAAAGACAAATCTTTGTTGGATTTGCAAAGGAAGTATATTTATCCTGGAGATCTATTTGAAGAACTTGACTTTATTATGAATATTGAGTTTTCTAATCTATGAAATATGTTTATCTTTCAACCTATGTTAGATGTGTTTCTTCGTGTCCTCTTTTATTTATTTTATAAGAATTTTGTAATTTTCAGCACAGAGTTCTTATGCATATTTGTGAGGTATATATTTAAGTATTTCATTTTCTTGATGTAGTAATAAATGCAGATGTATTTTATTTTATTTTGTTTATTTCTCTGGGCTCTGGGCATTGAATCAGGTGCTCTCTACTACCGAGCTAGGTCCCCAAGCCTTTTTCTGTTTTATTTTGAGGTGGGGTCTTGCTATGTTGCTCTGGTAGAACTCGACTTTTTAATCTTGCCTCTTGGTAATCTGACTTTACTTTCAATCACTAAATGTTCATTGTTGGTAGAAAAGGAAGCGATTTTAAATAGTAGGCTCATCTTGTATTCTGAAACCTTTTAGAACTTGTTACTCTAGGACTTTTCTGTGTAAATCCTTCAGGATTTTCTATGTAAGCAACCATGCCACCTGAAAATACAGACAATTTTTATCTCTTCCTTTCCAATACTTATGCCTTTTCTTTTTCTTGTCTTTTAAGTGGCTAATACTTCTGGTCCTGTGTTGAATAGGAGTAGATTAGCTTTATTTTTTCTTTTGTGAAGGTCTCCATTTGTCCTAGAGATTGCTTTTTAAAAAGAGTGTATGAATTACGCATCTCATGTCTTTAATGGTTATAGGTTAACTCTTGGGAGGATCCATTCATTCTTTTTTTTTTTTTTGTCTTTTTCATTTTTCATTTTTATCGGTACCAGGGATCAAACTCACGACCGCCTGCTTGCAAGGCAGGTGCTTATGCCGCTGAGCTAAATCCCCAGCCCCGATCCATTCATTCTTTCACCATGGGATGGTATGATGTTAACTGTCAGGCATTTTTATAGATGCTACACACTTTTTATCAATTTGAGGTAATTTCCCTCTATTTCTGTTTTCTATTTGTGTTGAGTGGGTGTGGGGCATTGTGAGATGCCTTTTCTGTATCCAGTAATATGAGTTTTATTTTCCTGTTGATATAGTGCAATATTTTACCATATTTCAAGCACTGAACTAACCTGACACATCTGCAATAATTCTCTTGGTTATGATATGTGAAGTGTAATTAAAAACATGATAAACTTTAAAAATAAGAATATGCCAGCTTATTACAGTAAAACACCTTTCCACGAATCCCCTTCAAAATACACTCCTTCACTTTGAACACATGAATTTCTTTATTTTTTCCACTTTCTGAAACTTTTCCACAAGTCCATTTTCAGGAGTGTCTTTTTGTGGTTGCCTTGATGTCTTGAGTCAATTCTAAATATTTGTAGTATTTTTTTTTCATCCATCTTATGAACCAAATATGGTGCCAGAATTTATGGAGCTTCTGGTTCTTCCTTAAAATCAAAATGACCTTGAAAGGAAGTCAGGACCTCAGAGCAGCCATGACCGTGCATCTAAAGATACTCACAAGTGAATGTTTCGAGAACTGCTTCGGAAAAGGGGCCAGAATAATGGAAGTAAATCAGAAGTTAGGGCGAGTGTTTGAGAAGGATTAATGGTCATGTGATTTTTACTGTAATACATTTTTAAAAATGTAAATGTTTACTGTATTTCTTTATCATGCTTCATATGATACTTTGTATACCTCATTAAATTCTGTTTACCCCTATTTTATTGAGGAGTTATGCATCTAAGTTATCTCATGTATATAATACATATATAGATATGCATATTAAAAAACTTTTAAAACTTGTTTTTGTGTGACTTTGGTTTCAGAACTATGCTGATATTAATAAATGATAACAGGACATGTTTTCTCCCATTTCATTATCTAGAAGAGATTATATAAGATTAGTTTTATTTTTTCTTTAAATATTTGTCCTAGAGACTGTTTTTTAAAAGTAGTTTATGAATTATGTACCTCATGTTTTTAATAGTTATAGAATTATAAATAATTGTGTTTTGTTTTAGTTAAATTTGGGTAGTTTGTAGTTTTTAAGGTATTGATCCATTTCTTCTAAGTTAGAAACTGTAAATTTGCTCATAAAATTCCTTTATTCCGCTCTCCCCCAGTGCTGGGGATCAAATCTATGAATTCATGCACACTAGACAAGTTCTCTACCATTGAGCTATACCCTCAGTTCCCTTTTTTTTTTTTTAGTGATTTTGTTTTTTATTTTAAAGAGAAAAAACCCCACAATGACACAGAATTTTATAATAACATAATAAGAAATTAACAATAGTCAATATATTGTATATTGCTATCTGCAAAGTAGTTGCTCAGATTATAAGATATAGGCATGCAAAATTGATCAAACAATATAAGCACACATTGTTCTCTTCAATGAACTAAAAGAAATTAGTGGTATAACTGTCTTAGCTATCTCATGTGTATAGATATGTATCTTTTCTTCTCTCTTCCTTCTTTTCTCCTTTCTCCCATCACAGTTGTTCTGTCCTTTTGAGCAGTTTCTTTCCCTTTCATGATCTCCATTGGAGATGTTGGATCTTACTCTTTCAGCTTCTTACACTGGGGAGACAATACAATATTTATACATGTAATTCTGTCTTATTTCACTTCTGAGTATGGTCTCAAGTTGCATCCATTTACCCATAAAATCCTCTAGTTTACCCTTTTTTGTAGCTGAGTAGTAAAAATACCACATCTTTTTTATCCATTCCTTGGTTGATGGTATTTGGGTTGTTTCCAAGATTTAGCTATTACAAATTGTGCTGCTGTAACCATGGGTGCACATACATCACTGTGGTGTGAAGTTTTCACTTCTTCTGGGAAGATCCCCAGAAGGTGAATAGCTGGGATGAATAGGACCTCAAATTCTAGCTTTTTAAGGAATCTCCATATTGATTTCCACAGTGGTTGTACCAGTCTGCACTCCCACCAATAGTGGAGAAGGGCTCCTTTTTCCCCACAGCCCCTCTAGCGTTTGTTATTTGTTGAGTTCTTGATGATAACCATTCTTTCTGAGGTGAGATGGAATCTGAGTGTTGTTTTAATTTGCATTTCTCAAATGATGAGTGATGCTGGACAGTTTTTCATGTATTTACTTGCCATTTGTACTTCTTAATCTCAGAAGTGTATATTCATCTCAGATGCCCGTTTTTGGATTGGGTCTTTGAATTTGGGGGACCTGATCCTTTTTCAGTTCTTTATATGTTCTAGATAGAAGTCCTTTTGTTTGAGGAACAGTTAGCTAATTTTTTTCTCCAATCTCTGAATTTTCTTTTCACTTGGTTGGTGATTTCTTTTGATATGCAAAAAGTTTTCAATAAAATGAGATCCCAGTTGTTGATTCTTTGAAGCACTTCCTGTGCAGTTTGGTTTTTGTTCATGAAGTCTCTGCCTACCCATATGTCTTCAAAATTTCTACCTATTTTCTTTTCCAGAAGACTTAGTGTTTCTGTTTTAGTATTTAGAACATTGACTCATTTTGACTTTAGTTTAGTGCATGGTGATGGACATGGGTCTAGTTTTAGTTTGGCATGTAGAGTCAGTTTTTGCACCACCATTTATTAAAGAGGATATTCTGTTCCAGTGAATATATTTGTCCCCATTGTCAAAGTTATTTCATTCTTAATAGATTTGTGTCTTTACTATTTTTGTCAGTCTTGATATAAATTTTCCAATGATTTTTTATAGAGCTAGAATTTTGTATTATTTATTTTTCTATTTTCAATTTCATGGAGATCTGCTCTTACATTATTTCTTTTCTCATTTCTTTGAATGTATTTTGTTCTCTTTTCCTAGTTTATTGAGGGAAGTATTGATGTATTTCTTCTTTTCTTCCCATCTCCCTCTCCTGCCCACCTCCTTCTCTTTCTTCTTTCCTGTTTTCTGCACTACGAATTGAATCCACAGCCTTTGCACTGAGCTATATTACTGGCTCTTTTTACCCTTTATTTTGAGATTTGGTCTCACTATGTCCCTAAGTTGCTCAGGCAAGGATCAAACTTGCTAACTCACTGCCTCAGTTCCCCCAAGTATTCCTTATTTGTAATGCAAGCATTTAGTGTTATAAATTTCCTTCTGATAACTACTTTAATCATGTTCTATATATTTCAATATGTTGTGAGTTTTGTCATGTTTTGTTGTATGCTTTCGTTCCTCTTAAGTTTCCTTTTTTGTTCTATGAATTATTTAGAAGTTTATCAGGCATTTCCTTTGTCTCTTTGTTATTTATTTCACTGTGAATGGGAAATACATGGTATAATTTTAATTTTCATAAATTAGTTGATGTTTATTGCCCAGTATATGATGAGCTTGACCATATACCAAAGACATTTGAAAAGTTGTATTCTTTGGTTACCATATAGAATGTTCTATGTATATCATTCAGGTCCTATTGATTGACTTTGCCCTTGACATCCTCTATGTCTTCACTGAAATTCTCCCTGATAGAACTTTCAGCTGTTGAGATGGGACTGCTGAAACTTTCAGCTCTGATCATGGATTTGTATATTCCTTCTTTCATTTCTATTAGATGTTGCTCCATGTAGTTTGAGGCTCTGTTGTTTGTTGTATACAGAATTAGAACCACTATTTCTGCCTAATGTATTGATATTTTATCAGTATCTAGTGTTTCTGTTTGTATCTGAAAATTTCTTTGCTCTGAAGTCTGCTTAGTCATATTTATAAGATAGTTCTAGCTTTAAAATTTAATACTTATACGGTTTACATATTTCCATCCTTCACTTTTAATCTGTTTATGCCATTGTCTAAGAAAGGAATTTTTTGGCAAGCAGCACTTAAGGAGGCGATCAACAAGTATAGTGAATATTTAAACACAAACATATAGTAAAAGACATTGACAGTAGGCCCCCTCAAGATATTTGTCCTTACTTCAAACACTCTTATCTGTCATCTTTCTTGTCACTTTCTAAAACAACTTTGGATGTTCTCTTTCAGGAATGCCATCAGCACTGTCGTGAATGTTACCTGCTGTCACCTAGCAGAAGGGGCTGGCTTGTGAAAATATGTCAGTGTGTCCTCACCTGGCTAATTCACTGCATTTAGCATGATGTGTCTTCTGGCTTTCCATGAAAGTCAAAATGATCTGGAAAGGTAAGCATTTTGAATTGGTTCAAGACACTGAGGCAACTAAAGATTCTCATGGTTGCATCATATTTCTTTGTACATTTTTTAACTTACAAATTTTGATCAGAATATTTAGACAACTTACTTTAAGGTGACTATTGACACATTAATATGAATATGCCATTTTCTTATTTGGTTTTTCAGTTCTTGACCTTCTAGCTTTTTTCTTTCTTTTCTTTTGGTTAATTGCGATGTTTTAGGATTCCAGTTTGCTTTATTTTCAGCTTTAGTGTGCTTCGTTAAGTAGTTTTTGTAGTGATTTTTTTTTGCTTTTATAATATGCATGTGTGACTTTTAATAGTTGACTGACATCATTATTTTATCATTTTTAGTGAAGTGTGGAAACCTTACTTCCCTGAACTTTTGTTTATCTTCTTTTAAATATCACTATGAAGCAGTAAGTGTTATGACTTGCAGTTATCAGCAAATTTATAAAACTCACAGAGTTCTGCCTATTGCTGTGTTCATGCACACGGGTCCACTGTTCTGCATCCTTTCTAGGTCTCTCATCTCTTTGCTTTATCATCTAATTTCTGTTGAAGCGATTTCTTTGAGCAATACTTAAGGGCAGGCCTGCTAACCACAAATTAGTAGGTTTTTGTATCTGAGGATTTTTAAAATTTATCTTTCATTCCAGAAGAATACTTTTGCTGGGTATAGAATTCTGGATAACAATTTTTTTCTTCCCATGCTTTCACAATAGTATTTAGATTTTTTCAGTTTTTTAAAATGCTTTTGACGCACTTGTGAAGAATTCAGTTATGATAATCTTACATCCACATTCACAGCTGTCCTTCTCTTTCTGGTCAGGACTCCAATCGTATGAACACTTGGTCTTTTGTCCCAGCAGAGACCCTGGGGCAGACTCTATTCATTTCTTATGGTGGTGCTGGGGACCGAACTCGGGCAAGCACTTTCCCACTGAGCCACGTCCTTGGCTTTAGTTTTATTTTGTCTCTGTTGCTCCTCCTGGAGGACTTCTAGTGTTCCATCTCAAAGTTCATGGATTTTGTCCTCTTCATCTCTGACCGACTGCTGAGCCTATCAAGCAAAGTTTTCTACCTGTGGGTCTTTCTAAATCTCATCTGGTTTTTAAATATAACTTTCAGTTATTTCCTAAGATTTATTTTCTGATTTGTTTCAAGAGCTTTAAATTGATTATTGAAATATTTTTATGCTTATTATTACAAAATCCTTGTTAGGTAATTCCAGCATCGGATTAATATCGCTTTTGGCATTGCTTTATTGTCTTTTGTTGTGATTTTCCTAATTCTTGGTACTACAGATGATTTTCTGTTGTATGCTAGGCATTTTGTCTTTTGTACTAGGTATCTATGGGCCCTATTTAAAGCTTATATTTTAAGATGGAGTCACCCTTTTTAGGTTTACCACACCATCCTGCACTAATCTTGTGGACTAGTTCTAATCACAGTTTAATTTTCAGAGTCTTTCCTGTGTGGCTTTGGTCTGCTTTATTTTTCTGCTTCTCTGATGCTCCCCAGAATGCCTGCTGGTGCAGCCTGTGAGGTAAAGGAGGTTCGCTAAACTGACCACCAGACATCTCTCGGAGGGACCCATGCACCTATGCTTCAGGCTACCCGGATGTTTTTGCCATGCTCCCGTTTGGCAAAAACATGACTACCATATAGTCAAGAAAAAGTCAGTTAAAATCGACATTAAATCATTTAGTGGTAATATTCAGTTACACAAAAGTCTTAAAGGGACTAAATGAGAGTTTTGGTCTTACAATGCAGGAGTCTAATGTTTGCAATGCAGACTCCCCGACCAGCTGTCTGCTACATTGAGAGACCTTCCTGGGGTGCAGATCCTACTCTTGTGTCTCTCAGAAAAGGGGTATCTGTGGCTCAGTGAGAAAGACCCTTCAGTGCCACTGATTTCTGGTGGGCTCCCATGGGCTCCTGCCAGTGGCCCACTTGATGTTGTCAGGGAGCCCCGCATCATCTGGAGGATGAACTCTCCTGAGCATTAATGAACATTGCTGGTTCAGGAGGCTGCTCTGTCCTCCAGAGGTGACAGGCATGTGGAGAAAGCAAGAACAGACAGTCTGGGACCCATCCCTTGCTTCTGAAGAAAGCTGAGAACATTTTGGTGTGTTAATTTGGAGGAAGAAGGATTTGAGCTATGACGCTGAAGCAATAGAGATCTCAGCCAACAATATTTTGCTCATGACTTCCTAATAAAGGAATCTTTATTTGAAACTTTATAATATAATATAGCAGCAAGCTATAGCTCTGCCTTTAGGAGTAAGCAATTTGGTTAAAAAAAATCCATACCTTTAACTGATTCATGGGTTTTTCCATTTTTGCAAAGTCTGTTTGAACTTTGTTCCACGACTGGCTTCTTTAGCATCCAGGTATTTTTAGTAGTGACAGTTTGGTCTGGCAGTTTACTTTACTTCTCAGTTATATTTTTGTTTCAATTAATGGTACGTACTACAGAAGCGCAAGGCTGGTTTTGCGAAAAGGTCCAATTTACCCCTATTTTCTTGACAATATGGTTACTTGAAGAGATCTATAAGAAATTTGCCAGTAGTTTCAATCTATTTCTCTAAAAAATAATTATGATAACAGCAAACTGCTTTTAAAAGTTGATGATGAAGGCCCTCTTTGCCATTCAGGGAAAGAAGTGAAGAAAAAATAATAGTTTACATTAGGCATCACCCCTGGGTAGATAATTAATTTCTTTCTTCCACAATTTGTAATTTGATAATAATATTCAGTTACACAAAAGTCTTAAAGGGACTAAATGAGAGTTTTGGTCTTACAATGCAGGAGTCTAATGATTTCTTTCTTAATCTTCAGTTATCCCAATAACATGTTCATCTGTTCTATAAAGGACTATTTAAAACATTAGGTCTCCTTTGAATTATCAGACTGAAAATTGCCTTAAATGAATGTTCTCTGTACTTCAATGAAAGACTGAAACTCTCTGAAAACCCTTCAATAATATGGTGCTTTAAAGTATTCATTAAGGAAGCATTTGTTTTATTGATGTGTTTTCTTTAAAAGAAAACTGGGAATTTTTCACCTGTGGAATTATTTTACCTGGTATTATTAAAAACATTCAGAATGAAGTATTTTTGAAAAGCTAGTGGTAGAACTATATTACTAATCTAGACAACTTTCCAAGTAGCTCTTAAAATATTGTCCACTATCTCTCTACCTGTTTTATTTTTTCCCACTTAAAACTAAGGCCATAGATTACATAGTTCCACCATCCAAAAAGGGACCTGGACAGGCAAGTGTCTTGGGCACCTTTTGGCCTGATGGTGCCTGCTTATGATGACTAATGTATCAAATATACCATATAGTCAAGAAAAAGTCAGTTAAAATCGACATTAAATCATTTAGTGGTGAGGTATTATGAGCAGATCAGTTAGGTTAGACTAAAGGACACCCAGAAGACCTTTGTTTTTGTTTTTCATCATTTTTAGATGTGGTTTCAATATGCAGTTCACTCTATAGCCCACTATGGACTCACACTTGCAGCATCCTCCTGCCTCAGCCTCCTGAGTGCTGGGATTACAGCATGTGCCACCATGCCTGGTTTAGCCAGAAGAATTTGGAAACCAGGAGATGAATAATGTGTTAGATGAGTCCTTCAGGACTCTGAGGAAGGGTGAAGACATCAAGTAGCCTCTTGGGTGTATTTCTGTTAAAGGGAAATTTTCAGCAAAACCTGAGAGAAAGATTCTCATTCAGATAGAAAAGAGTACCTGAGAATTTTATTTGCTACTTAATGATGAGGAAACTAATGAGATGTTAAAAATGGTCCAAAGGAAAGTAACTTTACAAATTTATTTGGAGTAAAGTAGGTGAATTACAAATGGAGGCAAAGCTGATTTTTTCCCCTCCGATGTTAGGAATGAGGTCCCAAATTTATTTTTACCCCCAAAGGAACAGTAAAGTCAACTGAAACCCTTCAGAAGCAGACAGGTTTGCATCACTGTCCCTTGCCTGCAGCTTACAGAGGTGCAAAATAGCTTGATGACAAGAAACACAGTACGATCAGACCACAAGGACGAGAGTGATACACACAACCCATCGTTTTTCATTGAAGCATAGCATTGTTTTGGTCCTGTCTGTGGGTTCCTTTTTATTTCTTGCCTCCCTCCAATCAAATGAGTTAAATCTGGGGAGTATGGAGCAAAAATCACACATGTGAAATTCTTCAGTTCACTGGGAATAAAACAAAAAACTGAACAACAGACTTTTCAGTTCACTTGATGGAGGAAAAGCTTGAGTTTTAATGGGAATAGCTTTGCATTATTATAATACCATTGTGGGACTCTTCCAGCTGTGCACTGAGGCTGTTACATCAGCGTTCTTTTTTTGGTGATACTGGAGATTGAACTCAAGACCTCACACTTGCCAGGCAGGTTCTCACACCATTGAGCAAAATCACTTTTGAGGCCTCAAAACTACTGAATACTGCAAATAGTTAAGGAACACCAATAAGCCAGAAAGTAACAAAGTTTCACAGTGACAGGCGTTTAAAATACAGTGATCACAATTTCACTTTCTGTGTTAAGAAAAATATTTGCTCTAGTACCTTTTTATATATATTCCCAGTGTACCTTTAAGTAGACCCCACCCAAACCCTGTCCTGCTCAGATCCTCCAAAGTTCACCAGCTTTGGGGCATGGACTTCCATCTTGGAGCAGGCTATCAAGAGTGGAAGGCAGGATTACAAATTTCGGGCATTTATTTCATTGTGCTAACCTAATCCTTGCCAAGTGTTTCAGGACCCAGTGGAGGGCTTTAAGGGTAAACACGGAGGTATAAGTAGTTTAAAACTTCCCCAAGAAATCATTGTTTGATCAGCTGCTGGGAAGACGGGAAGTAGAAGTGACTGAGACAAACTCGTTTTCCATTTTGTCAGGAAAAATATGAGTGTGTTTGGAATTAAGCAGAACTTAAGGATCCTTTGAATGATGCACAAGGACAGGTAGCAGATGAAACATAATAGTTGGCTGACTGAAGAAAAAGCCTTAAGGCCTGTCTCTGTCTATCTGTGATTGTCTGAATCAGGGTGTGACGGGGGACGTATGTGGAGCCTCACTTTCTCAAGAGTAGTCTAGTTAGGAACCCTGATTACTAAAATCCTTGTCACCAAACCTCCCAAATCTTAGCTTACTCATCTAGTAAGTGGGTCTAACAATAGTTACCTTACAGGGTTGTGAAAATGACATGACGTACACCACACAGAGGTCAGTGTCCCTCACTCAGCGGTGGCTCTGACTCCGGCCACCCTGGAGAGAGTCCTTTCCCCAGTGCTGTAGCTTGACCTCATGCCAAGCCTGTGCCAAGCTGAGCCCCACTGACTGAGTAGAATGGAAGGCAGCTTGGTCCAAGGGAAAGGATATGGTTTTGAATGCAGAAGGATACAGGTTCAAATCTTAGCTCTGCCCCAGTAATTAGTAATTCACTAAAGTCATCAAGTGTTATTTCTGAAATGGAGGTGGTTGTAATAAGGTTTATAAGGTATATAAAATATTTAACACAAGACACATAATTTATATGATTATTGTGTAACACTCATCCAAAGAGTCAAATGCAAAACAGTGTGGGAGATCTGCGCACATACAACAGATCAAAAGAATCCAGTTGTGGACCCAGATCCTATGGCAGTAACCTGTACAAGTCTGACTGAAGACATAGAACCCATGGCAATGTTCTCCACGAGTCCAGCTAGAGACTGAGAATCCATGACAATGTCTCATGCAAGTCAGAATCAAGGATCTGCACTGGGAAGGCCCACAGGTCATTGGTGGAAGCTAGAAAGTCTGCACCAGTGGGATCTGTGCCTGTAGGCTGAGGGATCTGCAGTAGAGCCAGGAAGCAATACCCAAGGTAAGGACCAGAGCTCTCCTGAGAATGGTGGTGACAGGGAGGACCCAAGGTCCTCGGATGATGAGAACAGCTGAGTTCATAGCAGGAAAACCAGCATGACAAACTTCTCCGGGAGAAACACCACCCCTTCCCCTCCAGTTTTCTTTTCTGTGTTGTTGGCAACAATCATCACACCCAAGACCATGCTGAGTCAGTCCAGCTGTGTGTTATGACTGACCATTAGTTAATGTACCACAGTCCACCCCTTGTCAATTTGATAACCAGACACATTTCTTAAATCACAGTCTCCATGGCAGATTTGGGAAAGGTTAACATGTCTTGATCCATTCAAATTTTTCATTAATATAACAATTACATATACACAATTCTTACTGTACTCATTTCCATACCAAAAGCAAAATAGTCAAAAGGTGCTCAAAATTCAAGATTAAAACCATGAAACGTTGACTAATTAACCTGATTACAAACATATCTAAAACTACACTAAAGTAATAGTAAGAGAACTATCCTTGTTTTCCATTAATTTTTAACAACAGGGCATTGCACTGGAATAGAATTTCTAGCTTTCACCACTGACGTTCAGGTCTTCCCAGGGAAGATCCTTGATACAGACTTGCATGAGACGTTACCGTGGGCTGTCAGCCTTCAGTTGGACTCATGGAGGACATTGCCATGGGCTCTAGGTCTTCAACTGGATTCTTTGGGTCTCTAGTGTATAAACAGATCTCTCACACTCCTCTGCATTTGACTTTTTGGTGAGTATTATAAAACAATGCTCCAAGTTATGTGGCCTGTGTTGTCTATTCTCTAGCAAACCTTAACTACAACACCTATTTGCCCCATTAGAGGGAATTTAGTGCATACTTAGTAAATCTTTAGTAAGAACTAAAATGAGGTTAAAGCTCCTGGTACACGATGCTTAGTAAATGATGTCATGTCACTAGAACATGACTGAAACTGGCCCCTGGCATCATTCCTTGAGTCTTGCTTCTTGTGTCACATGACCAGCCATCTGTGGAGCTGTAACACAAAGGATGCATTCCCTCCTGTGGCCTTTCTCCACCTGTGGCTGGGTAGGAAGTAGCATCCTCTTTTCTGTGCCCAATGCTTTCTCTCCTCCCACTGGACCAGGTCTTTGGTGGGTGATTAGGGACCAGGCACAGGGATGTCAGCACTTCACAGTTATGTGCCTGACTGTTTACTGAGGAAAGAAATTTTATACTGTCCCATGCCTGACCTAAACACTGTAACGAGCACTTCTTTAAATCTGTAATGTAGGAGAGAGGCATCAAATTTCTCCAAATCTCATATCCCCTTATAAAAATGATGCAAACATACAGATCATGAATTTACAGTCTTCATAAAGAGACTAGCTCTGGGCATAGGAAGAACTAGAGGTTATCAACAGCTTCCCCAGGAATTTCTCTGTATGTCTCAACATGAATACGTTAAAATGGGTCATCATGGTCTGCTGCCCATGGAGATGTCCCTTCTTGGCCCAGAATGCTCAAATCCTGCCCCCCCCAACCTGGCTTAGACACACAAGGAAGACACTAGAGAAAATAGCCCTCAGTGAAGGCTTTTCCTCTGCTTCTCTGTGGGGTGACCCAGATGGACGCCCACACTTGGTTTCCCTTGATCCTCTTATGGCTCCATGGAGTCAAAGCTGATGAGGAAGCTCTTTCCTACTCATGCTGTCACCCAGTGCACTGCCAGAAGGCACAGCTTTCCTGTGAGAAATGTGCAGGCTCAGTGGTTCAATGGGACCCCAGGGCCCTTCAGGGATACGGGGTGACTTTTATCTCTAGACTCTACTTCGCATTTGCATGCCAGTGGAGAGCCAAGAGCCCGGGAGGAGGTGGGTTTTCCTTAGGTGTCCGATTCCTAAGCTGCTGTGCATTCTGTTAGCAAAGCTGCGTCCAGTCCAGTCCAGGGAAAAGGGAGAAGCAGAGGAAAAAGCAGGAGCTCTGGGTTTAAATTATGGTGACAAGCATTAATTTCTCAGAGGCTCCTGGCTCCCGTTGTCCTTTCAAGTTGAATATTCTTCCACATGTGTGTGGAACATTTTTTTTTTATGATTTCCCCGATGGAGGCAACTGGTGGAGTGAAACCCTGGTGCCTCAGAATCAGGAGTCCTTGGTCTAAATGGAGGTCCGTGGCTTTGCAACTATGTGATCCGGGACAATTTACTCACCTTTTGGAAGTTCCATTACACCAGTTGCCAAGGGTGAGTCTAGGGATCCTGGTAATCCTCAGGCAAGTGGGGAATAGATGAGGAGATAGGGCAGTGCCCAACTCAAATTTTCTCTCAGCTTTCATTCTTTCCCTTTCTTTCTTTCTTTCTTTCTTTCTTTCTTTCTTTCTTTCTTTCTTTCTTTCTTTCTTTCTTTCTTGCTTCCTTCCTTCTACCTGTCAATCCTTAAGTTAAGATGAAATTTTCTAGAACAGTATTTTTGAACTGCTGTTTCATAGTAGTACTTTCATTTTTTATTATTTTGTCATTTATTGCAGTTTCTTACTTGGAAGCCTTTGCCCCGCACTCTGCCTAGACACACTGACACAGATCTGACACAGTTTATTCTACATTAGCTTGGCCTTGAGCTGGTCTTCTGCCTTCATGAGTTTAATTTTGTTTTTCCTGCCTCTGTGAATGGTTTACTACCTCATTAGAGAAACTTCCTGACAGAGCCTTCAAATCCTCCATGGAGCACAGGAACAGTGTGCTCTCCAGAACACAAAGCAGTCTCCTCCCTCAAGTCCCCTAGGTTTAGGCTTCCTTGTATCCTTGATGATAACGGTGTCTTGATTGCTACCTCAGTCCAAAGTGAGTCCTGCTTTAAGTCTAATTCCAGTCTAAATTTCCATGTGTTCTGACCTTTTCTTTCCCATCCTGAGCTCTTGAAAAGCCTTTGCTTGGTGGCATTTTCCTTCCCTTCAGTGAGCAATGAACTCAGATCTGTGCCCATGTTTCACGGTGGTGATATTCAGGGAGACAGACTTCTACAGATTCGAGCGAGGTCAAGGTTGACCTCACAACCAGATACATTTTTCACTGGGAAACAAGAGCCCTCTTCTGAGTCCCACAAACTCTGCCACTGGGTCTGGGACTTGTGATCACGACCCTAGGGAGTGTAGGCTTATGAAAGGAAAGGTGATGTCTTTTAAAGAGCTGTCAGGAGCAGGGTCTGTCTCCTGGAAATAAGGATGCTTTTGAGGTATCTGTTGGCTGGTTGAACAGAATTGAGAAATGTTTGTCCCTGATGGAAAGGAGCCTTCTTGGTGCTTTATTTGAGTGCTGAGGGTGAAATATGGGGTCTTGCATATGCTTGGCAAATGCTGTACTACAAGCTATGCTCCCAATCTTATTATTATTGCTTCATTTTATCCCTGTCCCTGTCATTTTTATTGTCCCCTACTAAGAGGAACCTTGAAGCGAGCCAGTTCCTAAAGCCACACCTGATGATTGAGAAGTTCTGAGGTTTTCTTCTAAGACCAGTGTCCTTTGGGCTACGTTAGGCCTAGAACATTTCTCCTCCCCACTGGAGAGGCTTCCTGAGTCTGAGTCATTCTCTCAGGCAGAGGCAGCTTTAGGAGTCCTGGCCGCTGTAAACACATCCATTCTTCCTGAGTCACAACCTTGTTGGAGTTGCAGCTGGATGGGTTCCTCTGCTAGGTGGGAAGTGGACCCAGGATGCAGAATGAATTGTCTCAGACAGAACGTTCATGTCTTGATCTAACATTAAGTCTAGGGTGAACTCCTACTTAAGGAGTAACATGTTTATACTACAATCCCAGTGCATGTGCTAATGTTTGTAACTGGCATGATTTCATTAGGATCAAGGACTTTTGCTGTAACCAAGATAGTTTCTTAGAGAGATGTGTTAGAAGAAACAGGAGCTCAATTTCAAACTTCGTACTCTTTGCAAATACAATAAAAATTTAAAAAATTTAAAAAATACTCTTCGCTTTTTAATTAATAGGAAGAAGCATCAAAATATCAGAACAAAGAAAACTAATTGCCAAAATCTCTTCCTTGAGAGATTCCTTTATAAAAGTGAAAAATAAAAACAAACAAACAAAAAACAAAAAGAAATTTAAAAACTGGATCTTTTATATCCTTTAAAATTATAGCTCAAGCCTAAAGCCTTTCCCTTACATTTACTTCTCTGTCCCATGCTTCATTTCCCTTTGGCCCTATTTTGCCCTGTGATAAATTCCCTTTCCTCCTTACTGACGAGAAACACCCAGAGTCTGCAGTGCTTCTCAGAGTTATACTTCCTGAGAACAGGAAGCCCTTTCTGTTGATCTGAATCTGAGATCAAAAGTTGAGACCAAGCTCTCTCACCTTCTCTGAGCTGAGTGATATTGTTAGAGTTTCTAAAGACCTGCTTGGACAGGGAGAGGTTTGTAAAGGATTTAGAACAATTTACAGAGTGTCTTATCTGGGATTTTCTGGTACATATCAATTGGTTTTACTATTGATAAGAGCCTATACTGATAAAATATCAATTTAATATGATAAAATATGGGTGTGAATAGGATGGGAATTTCCAATGAATCAAAACTTTTTGGACTGTATAGTAAATCAGAGCAGCTCAGAAAAGAGATATTTTGCAGAGTTTTCCCAAGGTCATCCTTCTAGAAATAGACTGGGCTTTAATCTAGTTTGTAAGCAAAGACAGGACAGAGTTTGGAGGCTGTGCAGATGGGATCTATGATACCACAGGCAACATCTAGGTGGACCTTGAATCAGAGAAACTCTAGCTCCCTCCTCCATGGTTGGTGAGCTAGCAACTGGAGAGTATAACTGGAAATATGCACTAGAATGGGAAATAACTCCATCAGCAGAACTCCTTGCTAAGTGATCTAAGAATTCTTACAGTGGAAAGAAATTTGAATGCTGTGTGAGCTTAGGGTTTTATAAAATAGGTAGAAACTCCTGTTTCTGTCATTCAACCTTGGGAGAGTGAGTCTCTTGCTAAAGATGTTCACAGATGCTGCACCCCAAATAAGAACTGCCCTGTCATGACCGTGAAAACAGAGAACCTGTTTTAAAAATGAAGTGACTGATCAATACAGCGCTGAGAGAATTTTCAAGAAGAGCTCTTTTAGCTTTAGTGATCAGTAAGTGCAAAAAGGGATGCAAAAAGTTATCAAATGTGTTAAAAATCTAGTGGAAGTTTGCTCAATTTTGATGAACTTCTTTGGTTTACTATTTAATGTATTCATCTAAAATGTAGAGGATTTTATCCCTGTGTAACCTACAAAGATGTTATTTTGCCAGAATACTTTTTTTTGTGTGCGTAATATTCATATGTTTATTTTTAGGTATTTTATTGTCAAATGAGTGATCACAGACTTTTTTCTGAGGTATGACAATCACACATGAAGTGCTCAAATCTTACAATCTTTTTCTTCTTAATATTGATTTCTAATGTAAAATGATGTACAACAATTTTAAAAATATATTTTGCACCTAATACTATCTTTGGCATTGATTTCTCATACCTCTGGGATACCCATGTGATCCATTTTTGTACTTACCACTAAAGCTAAAAGAGAGCTCTTTTTGAAAATTCTCTGAGCACCGTATTGATCAGTCATTTACCTTACCAAAGCAGACAAACAAGCCACTTGGTGTCCTAAGAGTCAAAGGAACCCCTCATCTCAAAGGCCTGGCCTTATTCTTGCTTCTGATCCTACGACGTATATTGGGACTGTTACCCAAGCCAAATCAAGGCTCTGCTTTGAAAGTCCCAGCTCAATCTTACTCCCAACTCTCACAAATGTAGACCTTACTTTCCTGTCTCTGAGGTCCTGCTAAGGTCTGTTCAGCCATGTTCTCCTTTATTGCTGCAAACAATCAACCTAACTCTTATCAGCTGGTTCTGTGGGTGACGTTAGAAGCCAGGTTTTGAGACACTTTCCATGTGCCAATATTTCAGAGAAGCTGTAAAATGCAAGCCTTGAAAGAAGGCTGCTCTTTATGTGTTCTATCTTAAATTAGTGTTACCATCCTGAATCAAGCTTTTTAGTTTTCAACATTTTCAGCTTCTTGAACATCATCTAAAATGCATGCAGTGCTTTTTTTCAAAGTTCCACAGATATTGCTTTGATTTATTTTGTTAAAGCTAATTTCTGGCCATTGACTAATAAGTCTTGCACCATCTCAAGAGACCAGATCTGCCAACACAGCTGTCAGAGCAGCTGGGAAAGAAATGAAAAGCTACTCTAGCTTCATACACATCTCATCATTTTTATCCTCAGGGTGGCCCTACCATGGTATTTCTTGTCCTACAGGTGAGGAAACCGCTACCTGGCCAAAGGTCTCAGCTGAGCAGGATTTCAGACCTGGCCTGTATTCTCTTCCTCTTTTTCCTTGGCATTTACTTCCTGCCTGCTATAGCATGTGTGTGACCGCAGGTGATGGCGTCCAATACTGAGGCACAGACTTGCATCCAGAACTGCAAAATGGGCTACCTGGCTATGTAGTGCCCAAGCCAGCTGCTGAGGGGCAGACTTATCATCTCAGCCATTTGGGAGGCTGAGGCAGAAAGATCGTGAGTTAGAGGCTAGCCTGGGCAACTTGGCAATGTCTTGCCTCAAAATTAAAAAAATAAACAAAAGAAAAGAAAGAAGGAAAGGAAAAATAAGGCCAGGGATGTAGGTCAGTGGTAAAGCACTTACCTAGTATGTACAAAGCCCTGGGTTCCATTCTCAGTGCAGCAAAAACAAAAAGCTACGGTGCCCTTGACTCTGAACGCAAATAGAATTTTCAGATTCTAAGTTCTCGTCTTTCCCAGGGAGTCCTTAGGGCTCCTCTGCTTGACACTGTCTGTCTTTGGTTCGTGGCAATGACAGAATGTGCTGCTTAGTGACTTCTACTGCCCAAGTTCACATAGAAGCCTGGAGCTGACATTACCTTGCTTTCCACCGAGGTGGCAGGAGCTGTCTTTTCTCTGCCTGGCCAGTCTTATTGGCTCCCCAAATTGGTTCTTAGAGGATCAGTGTGTGACTCTAGAATCTGGATTATGACCCAGTGCCTCTGGATGGGGCACAGACGCATGTCCACAGCTCCCATCCGCATTAGTCTTGCTCTGTGGAAGTCACTGGGGGATCCAACTTTCTTTTCTCAGAAAGAGCTTGCTGTCCTCTTTGAGGTCACTTGGTCTGTCCAATCTTCTCTTCACGTCAAGAACTTCTGCTGGCTCATGATGGCAACACTGAGTTCCCAGAGGGAAAATCAGTTTAACACACACTTTAATACTCAACATTTTGAAATGTATTCAAGTCTTATTCAGCGTACTCTTTTTCAAAACTCAAAGCATTTGCATTGTTCTTTTCTTTCTCTGTATTTTTTTGAATAATGGACCATCAGGTAGCTATTAGGAAATCTGCTGGAGGACATCGAGTTTTGGAAGCAAGCTGTTCTCAACTGTCATGAATTTAATTTGAGTTACATAACTTTTAGTTGATACTTAGCCAAAGTTCATTTTTATTGGGAATAAGTTATTACTACTAAGTACTACATTCCTAATCCTTTTGGATATTTAAGAATCTTTATCAGAAGCAAGTGGGACACCAGTAACTTTTGGTCCTTTCCAAATAAAATAACCTTGTTTCACTGTAACAAGAATTTATTTCAGTGTTATGACAGATTTTAATTGTATTATTTACAACTTATGTATTTGTCTCTTAGAGGGAAGGATGTCCTGGAAGGAAGTTTAACTAAGTCAGATTTGGAGAGCTTTGCAATGATGCGGGACAAAGGTATCTTCCCATGCTGTGTAGGCCTGCCGGGGCTAGTGATGGGTATCTGTGTACCCCTGTGTGCCAGAGCAGCATTAAGGTGAGAGTCTGGAGGTGGCAGTGGTATCAGTGTGCCACGGCTGGGCTCCAAATGATGAGAATAAGAGTTTATGCAAATATATCATTTGTGAGGCTGAAATCAGTGTTCAGATAAGTATTTATCCCACTGAAACAAATCTTTCTCTTTCTGAAAACATCAGAAATTATACAATCTCCACAATGTCAGATGAGAAGAGATTTTTAAATAAGATACAATGAGAAAATTTTTTCTTCCAAATAGTATCTTACATGATATTACATATCTAGACAGTATGAGTAGGACTGCTTTGCTTTGCGATGGAAAATATATTTTTAAAACTTCATTCATCTATAGATCCCTTAATGAGGAGAGGGGGCATGACTGCCTCCTGCTGATGTGGGCTGTTATTCTGCAAATTCTGAGTCATTGCAGATTCCAGGAGTTCTGTTTGTGTTGTTTTTAAAGTGACTGCATAGTAAAACAAAATGGCATTAGATAGATCCTTTATGCAGTGCTTAAAATTCTCTAAAATAATCATATCTATTTTCCTAATAATCTGAGTCAAACGGCCAAATCTCTGATCCAAGTCAGAGAAAGAACGGATCAGCTGGGTCCCAGTGTCTCTTCCTCAATCTATGGCCAGAGGCCGTGGGAACCAGGGGTTTGTTTGCTCAGCCTGCACTGTAAGGATGTTAACTGGCTCCTGCCCCAATAGACCAGATTCTGGGTCCAGCCAAATCTTCAGCTAAAAAATCTTAACCAATAGGATCCTACACTAACCTTTCAATGCATACTTATCCTAAGAAGTTTAAACTGAATTATCTAATAGCGTACATTAGATACATCCTTGAGGGAAAAAAATCTGGTTTATCAGTCAATGAATGATGTCAGAACCATTTTCTCTACTGCTTTTAATATACAGCAGTGGCTTCAAAGGCAGCATGGCTGAACAACATTAAAAATGAAACTCAAAATGGATGCAGTAGAAACATAGAGTATTATTTACTAATTTACATGCTTATTCAGATGCATCTTGGTTGCTGTGTGTTCCTTTTAGTCATTGTCGTACAGCTTTTATTGAAGGCCTCATTTTGTCTTAACTCACCCGCCTTTTGGATAAATGCTGAACTTGATGCGTGCTTTGTGTATCTTTTTCAGATTGCAATTTCATTTTCACTGCCCAAGTAAAGCTGTGAGCCATGTGCAAAGTTAGCTCTGCTGTTACGGAGGCATAGGTGGAGATCAGCATGAAAAAGTAGCTCTAGACCTAACAAACACCTGAAATTCCAATTAGAGTGAAAATAATACACAGAGAGGCCGTGCTGAAGCAGAGCCCAGTTGGCGATTCCATAATGCAGTATCAGGTTGTTTAGGTGACACTGCCAGTTTGGCTGCACTGGGGACTATTGGTTTGATTAGCTTTGCCCTTTTCCTAGGCACAGCATGTGGCCCATAATTGCTCTTCCCTTACACAGGGAACACTGGCTGGTGGGAACTGGAGTTGCTAATGCAATTAGAACTGGTTTAAAGGGCAGCTGCTGGTTGGTCTCATCTTTGCAGGCCGCACCTTGTGTTAAAGGAGAAAAGCATCTGAAGTCACAGATCTGATTCCGCAAAGGCCTAGTATTTCCCTGCACTGACTGCAGTCACATGCATTTGGCGTGGAGTTAGTTCAGCCTTTTCATGAGTGGCTCAACTGCCAGCAGTTGGTAATGGGAGTGACTTCTATCTGTGAGGACACTGTGAGAATGGGGTACGGCATTTGGCAAAGCAGGGGCAGAGAGAGGATCTCCAGGAGGAGCCAGTTCTTGGGGTGCAGCCTAGCAGAAGGGCTGTACTTATCATCTACACTCTGAAATCTCTGACTTTGCATCCTTCCAGTCTGAACTTGGCACTTACAAATAGTCCATTGTGAGCGAATTTGAGTTAAGTCACCGTGGATGCTCAGTTGGCTCTTTCAGGATTTGGAAATGGCATTTCTCACCTCCTCCACACTAGTCTTTTCAGTTGCTTGCCAAGTACAAGGGGGAAAAAATCCCTTAATTCTAGTTAGAAGTGTTTTAAACATTGCATAAAAGGTAGCTTGGCTGGTTAACTTCGAGAGCAGCGTGGCTAACTTCGAAATCAGTTTTGTTCAGGAAGCATTTAAACATGCTCTGTAGGATACCACTGCTAGTGAATAACAATGATTTAAAGCCTTCCTTTAGACCTGCTTTACTGCCTCATTGTTCTGCTTTGAGAACGCTACCAGTGTATAAAAATAATGAATATTTTGGCTGAGATATCTTGGTCTGCATTTGCAAAGGTACAGTAAGTTCCAATTCGAAAAATAAAGTTCTCGGATGAAAATGTTCCTTTTTCTATGATTTTAGGTTTTGCATCTTTGGCCTTCCAATGGAATACAAAAACTGACACATGGTAAAGCCAGCACTCCCACACGATCCAGCACTTCTAATCCTGAAATAAAACATTTATTTTTATCAATGAAATTAGGAAGCTCCGTGCCATTGATAATACTCTGATGGACTGCAAATGCTTTCATTAGGCCATTTTTTCTGGCTATGTAGTTGTCAGTGTGTGGACAGAGAGAGCCAAACAAATTCCACCTCTGCACTAACCGTGGAGAGAGGAGCCTTGAGGATGTAAGCTATAAAAAGTAGCTTTCAGTTTAACCTGGTATTTGCAATTTGTAGGAACAAATTGTGTGTCCTTGTTCTGGTAAAGTCAGTGCATGCCACAATGGTGTGTCTCAGTGCCTTGTGGTTGGGAACAAAATTTCATGCTCAGTCTCAGAGCACAGTGGAAAAAGTTCTCCTATATAAGAGTGGTAGTCATGGCAGAGGATTCTGCTTGGCTGCCTCCAGCCGCAGGGTAATGTTACTAGGTCCTTGGCTGAAGAGGGGCCATGTGGGTGGAATTCTCTTCAGCTGCTGGCACTTCATTTTTGCTGAGGAAAACTTGTTCTCAGAGTGCATGGGTAGTTGTGTACCAGGATTCATGAGTTATGACAGACACAGCTCTTTTTGGTCTTTCTCTCTTCCTTCCTTGTTATTTTATCATTTATTTTTTTCTGTGCTGAGGACAGAACCTGGGGTCCTGTGAATTCTGGCAAGCGCTCTGTCACTGGGTATTTCTAATACACTGATATTTCTACTTGCAGTGAGAGCTACAATGTCTACATGGGGCACCTGTCATCAGTAATAATATCCTGCAGGGAATTTCCAGCACCTTCCACAGATCCTCCTCCAGGGGTAAACATCCTCTGTGGGGAGTTGACTTCATCCGTCTCTGAGTGACTTTATGGGGCTGGAATGTGAGCTGGTTCTTTACCATGCTTGCCCTCTCTGTCTCGTTTTCCTCTCGGCCCTTTTATTTCTCCCATAATGAGTTTGTTCCCTGTAACTCATTTTGGTGCTTTTTAGTATAAGGCATGTTTATTTTACTTGAGAATTCCCTATATAATTCTAGGAGCTTTTTTTTTTTTTTAAAAAAAAAAAGCACAATAAATTCTTAGTGAAGGTATTAAAGATATATGGATTCATATTCTTTCTAGATAAAGATGCTTCACTAACTGGGTGAAATAGCTACACTCCGCTTCTTAGCTGGGTGCTTTTTCAGTCCCCTTGCATTTTGCTGTGAGTGTGTTGATGTGTTTTCGTGGCAGGGCTGTGGGACATGCAAGGGGTGAGGCCGGTGCCTGCGCTCCAGAGGCTCTGTCAGTTCAGATAAATTGTGCAGTCCTGGTCCTGGATCCCACATCTTCAAAGCCAGAGTGTCGGGTTACGTTTTATAAGTAGAAGACTCAGATTCAAAGGACTTACAGAGATAATCTAGCCTTAACTCAGAGACTCTTAAAAATGTACTTTTGATATTTATATGCTTTATTTTCACAGGCGCTCTCTCCTGCCAGTCCTTTTGTAGGTCAGGGCTGTAAACCTGTGATCCTCATCCTCCCCACCACACAACCAGCCTGGTTTCTGGCGGCTTCATCATTCCCATCGGGACTGTGGGACTGTTCCACCCTGCAGGGCTGGCTCATGAGCTCACGCATGTGTCTGCCAGGCTCTGCTGTCTGGAGTCCTATTGGTGGGGCTTTTGGGACACCTCGAAGTACAGGGTGACTTGTCATTTATTTTCACCCGTAGAAACCCACCCAGGCTTCTTCTTCACAGCAGGGCTGAAAACCTTCATCACACTTCATAAAACCGTGTGCCTGTCAGGGTGACCTTCCTGGGGCTAAGACCTGGCCTCCCGGCCACCAAAGAGAGAGGAGCCAGTGGCAGCAGGGTCTTCCATGCAGATCCCTTGTTTATTTTGATGGGTTCTCATTTTCAGTCCAAATTCTAGCTTATTTCCTTCTGTTTGACTCCCTTGACTCTCCTAATAGTATTCTGGCCTATCTGTCCTTAGGTAGCTCCCAGAATCCTGCTTCAGAAAGAAAGACATCACGGTGACCTGGCAGGCCTGGGGCTGCCCCATGGGCAGAGGGCTGTGAAGGGCAGGAGCTCATGTCGCAGAGGGGAGCTGGGGGGACAGGACCTGTAAATCACTGCTGCCTTCCCCAGGGACATGCAGAGGGCCTGCAAAGGAGGCTGTGGTTCTCTCTCACTTATGTCACTCGGGACTTCGTGTCACAGGAGAAAACAGCTCTTTCCCAGCCCAGGGGCTCACGTGCAGTTGCAGAAGACACTCAGTGCTCAAGTTAAGCTTGGATGTCACAGAATTTCTCCCTTCCCCACCCACCTCCAACTTGCCACTCTCATTAGGGAAATAACTTGTTTTCTTTTGCATTCCACTGGCTCCCCTCTTCTCTGCTGGTCCACCACTGTGGAAATCTGTGGTGGTGGCTTTCCGCAGATGGAGTGGAGGGCTGCACGGGGAAGAAAAACTGAGGGAGTAAATAAGTGTCAAGGAACTCATTGTCTGCGCTCCACCTGTTGTTATTCTGGTCCCAATCAACCTGCTCGCCAGGCTGGAGCCAGCGGCCATCTGGAAACACTGCTCTGTTTATAAACTTGGCATGAAGCAGCACTCCCGGGCCCTGACCTCCCACACGAATCTGGAAACAATTAGAGCAAGATGATAGGCAGGCAGGGAACGCTCCAGGGAGGGAGGAAAAGGGAGGTGGCCTGGAGCCTGCAGGGGAGGGGGCCAGGAGCGTGCAGGAGCCCTGGAGTGGGGGCGGGGCAGAGTCCAGGGGACTGGGGAGCAGGCAGGGCTTCTGGTGGGGTACATGCAGGAGGATGCAGGAGTGGGGGACCAAGGTACTGATACGGGGGAGGGGGACATCAGAGAAGCCTGGGTGTGGGTGGGAGTTAGGGGTTTGGGGGAACCCAGGGTAGGCCCTAGTGTGGGTTGGGTAGGGTAGGTGTGGGGTTTGGGTAAGGGATAACTGGGGCTCTAGGAGGGAGCTAAGAGTCTGGCAGGAGTTCAGGCAGGTCCAGGGCCTGTTGGGAAACAGGAGTGGCCAGCTCGCCTGGGGTGGGGTCCCGGAGAGGGCCTGGCTGTTTGCTTAAGACAGTCCCATAGCTGCACATGCCACACTGCCCTAAGTCTCAGCCTCGCAGGGTGACTTGCTAGTTTCTGGGACCTCTTGGGAGAGCAACAGGCGAGTGGGGCAAAGAAAACACACTCCCGGCTTCCTCTTCACTGTGAGCAGCGGGCAGTGCGTGGTGCCCTGGTGAATGGAGGCCTTTCACACCCTGTGGGGAGAGCGGCGTTCCGAAACATGGGTTTTTGGAAAGCATTTTTTTTTTTTTAAGCGGGGTTTCTTTTTGCTCCAGAAAACTAACTGCTCTGAAGCTGTAGGGGACCTTGCTTTGGTTGCAGGCCATGTGAGCCGTCTGTGCTGCTAAACGCCTTCTTTTGTGTTTGGTGGTGGTAGTGGTGGGGTGATTCAGGTTTCCAGAGTCCCGAGTATTGATGAGATGAATGAGTCTCTTCCTCTTTACTTGAGAAGCGATTTCTGTTACTCTCTTTTTGCCCCCGCAGTTTTGAAATGTGATTCCTAACTCAGAGTTGATGCTGTTTTCATGCTCAGCTGGGCTTCTAACTTCTGAAATATTAATCTGTAGGATTGCTGGCATCAGATAATTGGCATCAATTAGCAAGCTCCTGTTGGTCAAAGAATACTTGGAGACGGAAGTATACTTCATGGGTCTCCTAGGCTCCTGGGGCCTTGGGGAGAATGCTGGGCCATAGGAAGGACAGTTTCTCTCCTGGCCTGTAGATGTAGGGGCTATCAGAATTCCCAATCTCAGCCTGGAACCTTGGCTCCCTGTATGCATTTGCTTAGGCCTCTAGAAATTAATCCATAGGAATGGTGTCACCAACCACTTTACAAATCCTATTGTCTTTTCCCTGTGCAACCCAAGGCTGCATCCCATCTCAGCACGTTATGCTAGGCATTGGCTTTTCTTTTTGCTTGAACTCAGTTTTTTATACTCCCTGTTTCTGACAGACTGGTCATTAAACTCCAACCCAAGCATGTTTAGGATTGCAGAATATGCAGCATAAAGTGATACAAAAAATAATGTGCAGAGGGCAGGGCTGAGGGCTTCATCTGTGAGTGCCCGCGGCCCCTTGGTTTAGCTTTATCTCTGAACAGTGTTCATGTGACCCCAAGAGATGAATTGTGTAAGCCAATTTTTGATCCTAGTGTTGTTGCAAATGGATTCATTTGAAGTATAATATAAAATATTCTGTTTATTTAGCCCCTGTAAACTGATCTCCTTTGTCTTCGTGGACTGGCTGGAATGCTAAGGACCTATATTCCTTCCATGATTAATAAAACTTTATGTATTTATAAATTTAATTACGGTTAGACCGTTTATCTTTTCAAGCTTTACATAAATTTAAAAAAAATCCCTACAGCATGCATCATCCTCATACTCTTTAGATTAGAAGCTATAAATTGAAATTTCATTTTGCCATTTTGCCCTAAAAGATGAATCTTGCATTTTCAGACATGTAGCTAAAAGTGATGGAAAGTAGGTGACAGCTTTTCCCAAGGTAATAGATTTCTACTTTAGTAATATTTGTTTAATCTTATTGAAAAGTGTCTCAAAAATGTCAGAAATTTATTCATTTAAACATTCAGAAAGTACTTGGAATTTGTACAAATCAGGGAGTAAAGAAGACGAACTGCGGGAGTGGTCTCCACCAGGACGCGTCTAGGCACCTGGAAATTGATAAAGTTCTCTTTTGCTCCTGTGGCCCTTCTTGGAGTTTTTTGGTAAAAACTGGTGATATTTCTGTAAAATGTTCTCTTCTTGAGAGAAATAAATGTAAATTACCAGCATCCTGCAGCTTCCTGTGTCTGAAGGCAGCTTGTTTGGGTTTGGCTGTTGTAGCCAGCAGTGAAGCAGGATCTATTTGGGCATCTTGGGTCTCCTGGAGGCAACATCTATTCACATGGCGCTCCCCAGTTACCTTCTTCTTTGTTATTAAGCACCCCACCAGCTCCTCTTCATTTGAAACACTTTTTATTTTCAAAGCCTCACTTTCTTCTTCCTTCTTTAGTGACCCTTGACAATTCTCTCTCCAGACTGACCCATTGCTAATCACTCTTCTCTGTTCATATCCAAAACCTTTTGGTTTTGCTCTGATTTGACTAGTAAGAGAGCAATGTTTGCTCCTCCACCGGCACACAAAAATTAAGAATTAAAACTAACACTTAAAAACAAAACCAACCCAGACATATTCTAGAGAATTATTTTTTTTCTAGAGAATTACTTTTCCATAATTTATTCTTACAATAGGATTTTGCTTAAATGCTTGGAACCAGGGAGACTTAAAAATGTATGTCTTTCCACAGTCACCTAGAAGTCAGCTAGTCAATGAATTTGATGAAAGGAAAGGTAACAACTTTCAGTCTTTCCTAAGGAATGGACCTGCAGAGATAAGTAGCTTTGAAGGAGTCTCTCTTGCAAGAATGCTTGGGCGTGTAGTGTAGACTAAAACTCAAAAAATTTTAAGACCAAACTCCTATCTGAAGACTAGACATTTTTTTTCCTACTCTGATCTTGTTTTCCTGGAGGAGAAGAGTCAAGAAAAATTTCAACCTCATGGTGTTTTCCTGTATGGACTGTATTGGTTGGTTGGTTAATTCCTGGAGCATTTAGTGGAGTATGACTTTTTGTTTTTGTTTCTGTTTTCATGACACATGGTGTCTCTATGTGATGCAGCTGGCCTCAGCCTCCTGGGCTCAAGTGACCCTCCCCTCCTCTGCCACCTAGGAAGCTGGAACTACAGGCCTGAGATGCTGTGCTGGGCTGTGAAAGATGATTTTGAAGGCAACTATAGGATCAAGACCTCTGTGGGTTATTTCTAATGATTGTCCTCCTCTCTTGCAGAGAAGTAGTTGCTCCTGGGCCTCTGCAGGGTGGTGGGTTACAGTCCTTCACAGAAGGCTGGAATGTCCCTTATCTACAGATAAGAGGTTGCAAGCTGGGCTTTGACCAGATGGGCGAGGCAATTCCCATATGTGGGGATTATCTAGTCTGCTTAAACTTTGTGTATGGTAATGCAGGGGTTTGTATTCATGAGACTTATTACTGATGTTGTAGTAAAGTTCAGTAAAAGCTGAGCACAGTAGTACCAGCCTGTAACTTAGCACTGAGGGAGGCTGAGACAGGCAGGCAAATTCAAGTCCTACTAGGAGGATCTAACAGGATCCTATTTCAAAAAGTGAAATAAATTGAAATCTAATCGGCCTGAGGATGTAGCTCAGTGGTAGAGTACCCTTGGTTTGATCCTCCATACCAGAAAAAAAAAAAAAAGTTCAGTAAACATTTGTGTCCGTGGTAGAGTTTGTCTACTTCTCTGGATAACATATTTAATGTCTGCTTTATTTGTCAGTTTACTGATTGATCACAAGTAGGCATCCATTAACTATAGGCTAAGTGAGTGAATGGGGAGAGACATTTATTTGCTTTGAAAAACTGGGAAATACTTTACAGTAAAAGTAACAGAGAATGTCTGAGCCAGCTGTAGAAAGGTGGTGCTTTCAAACAATAATCTGTCTGTCTCCTGCCCAGCTCCATTTACTTTGATATTTAAATTTATTATTATTACTGTTATAATCATTAGAAACAGCATTAGTGCTTTTCTGAGCTGTGGTAATCGGAATGAGGGTTTTGTTGCAATAGGGATAATGGTACCAAAGGAATTTCCTTATCTTCTTCACCACTGTCCTACAGAATTCACAGAAAGTGGTGGGTACCTACTGAACAGCAAAGACATTTCTCAGTTTTGAAAGTCAAAGCTTTTTGTTTGGCAATTTAATGTGCTTGAATGTATAGATCTGCAGAGAGAGAGAGAGAGAGACAGAGAGACTTCCTAAATTTCCAAGCATTTCAAACATGGATGATTCAGAGTATATAGTGCTTGCCCACAAGTATAAAGAAGATGCCAATGTTGTGTTGCTGCTCCAAGGAAAAATAGGTAATAAATTAATTAATAAAGAAGACCTGAAACCCCATTCCTCATTACACCAAGAGTGTGTGAGAAGAAAGTTTGGTTTCATTTATGATGATTCTGCAAATTGGTTGCTTCAGAGCTATTCAAATCAATGCAGGGATCCTGGGTCATCTGAGGACTAGAATCTTCCCAACTCCCAGAATAGAAGAGCTGCAGCTCCCAGAAGCAGCCCCAACTTAGCCTCTTCAACACCTATCAGGACACAGGCACTGAAACCATGCTGGGCATGGGCAAAATCAGAGAACTGGACCTTTCCAGGACAAACTTGAATTGTCCAGAGAAGAATACTTGAAATAAATCTGATAGAAATGTAAATCAATGGAATGAATCCTATGAGCAAGCTCAGAACAATCTAATTGTCACAGTTATGCTGCTCATGTCAGTCAGCTTTGTGTTACTGTGACCAAAAACTTGAGATACTCAGTTTACAAAAAGGAAAGATCTATTTTGACTTGTAGTTTTGTAGCTTTCAGTCCTTGGTTGTTTGGTTCTGTTGATGTTGGTTCCCATGATGAGTCAGTGCATTATGGTGGGCAGTATGTGGTGGAAGATATGGCTTACTTTATGGTATCTAGGAAGAGAAGGTGTCAGTCTTGATATTTTCTTCTAGAACACACCTTAGTAATCTAACTTCCTCCCAGTAGGTACCGCTTAAAGGTTCTACCACTTCCCAATCCTGCTGCAGACTGGGGATCAGCCATCAGCAACTTATCCAAACAGCACAGCTCATATATCTTTCCTCCAGTGCTCTCGCCATACTGTGCCACGGTAGAAATAGTGAGTGGTGTGGAATGTGGCAGGCCCAGGGGCTCTTCAGGAATGCAGAGCCTGGTGTTGGGGTGGCATTTTAGACAGGAATAGCTAACCGATGCAATTAACAACCACCTTTGTTGCTAAACCAAAAGATATTTCTTCAAAGTCCTTGCAGAGACTGATAACCATTAACCTGATAAAGGCTAACAGAAATCTGCTTCCCCTTTCATCACAGGCACACACCTGGATGACAGGTTCTCATCTCCATGTGGCCATGGGATGGAGTTCTGGTTAATGGGACAGGGACAGAAGTGATGACAAGCGCCTCTTCACAGGCCTTGCTACGCGGTTCCTATCATGTGGCTGAGTGGAGATAACCAAGAAGAGGCAGAAGGACAGATGGAGGATGCCCGGGTTCTCCGTGGCCACATGTAGACATCCAGTGACATCTTCAGGGGACTTAGTGTGAGTGACAAACCCACTTTCACTGTGTCAAGCAATGGATCCTGGGGATTTGTAAGGATAGAATTATTTGCCATCACCAGGGCTATTCCTTCTCTTACTTGGCTCACTGTGGCCTTGGCACAGCTGACACCACCTCCTTTGTAACATCCTTCTCCTGGGTCCCTGCCTGCGAGCTGTAGTTTTCCCACAGATACGTCAATGGCTCTGCCCTACCTTCAGATAAAACTCCGGATTCTTAGCATGCCTTTGCTAAAGCCTCTGCCTACCACCAACCTCCTGTCCTTCTCCCCACAGCCTTACACCCTGAGCCTTCACAGCAGCACACCATGCTCTCACATACTCTGAAGTTTTGTGTTTGTCTTTCCCTGAGCTCCTCCCACTTTTTTCTCTAATTAACTTTCTCAGGTCTGACCTATCACTAGTTCCAAGAATGCTGGACCCTGCGGTTGATGAAAAGCCCTAGTGGCTCTCACCAAATCCTGTGTGTTCTGCTGATGGGCTGACGGTTGTGAAATCTCTCATCTCTGTCACCAGCTGACTTTAAGTTCTGAGTGGCTTCAGCCTACGTGGCTCACTATAACATCCCAAATGCATGAACAAGTACAAGTTTTAGCCATGCAAAACACCATTTAGTGGGCTCATAACTTAATGAGCTTTGTAGGACCAGGGAGAAAAATAATGCATGGAGTTTAGAAACTGGACTCCAACTTCAATAACTGGTAAAGAATGAAGAAGTCACCCAGAAAAAGTAATGCTGCTTAATCTTCCTTGGAGATTATCTGTACTTGTGTCTCTCACAATCACTGCCCTGTTTGCAATTATAGGTATGGGACAGCCCTTCTTTTAAACAGTGTTTCCTTCTATTATCATTAGTGATGGAAATTGGGCAGGATTTATTTCACCTATTACAGTGCAGAATTGGATGTTGTTTTTATGTGAACACAACTACTCTGTCAAACCTCAAGCATTTTTCTCTATTAGAACTGGCAGATGAGAGGTTATATAAACTTGTGGCCAATTGAGGGGTTCCCAAAACATCTCTATTGAAGAAGAGGGAACAAAGGGTATAACGTGGTGTGTGTGAATTGCTTCTCAGGGGTGGCTTAGGTCCATCTGTTCTTTATTAAGCTGCTGCTTTTTATCCACAGGGCTGACCTAGCCCTGGAGGTTAGCTGTGCTGCCCAAGGTCACATGATCACTGGGTTCCTTGTGGCAGCTGAAAGCAGGTACAAGTATCTTTCCCTGGGGCCCACACTGACCTCTTTTCTTCTGCACATGGGACAGTCATAAGAGGCTCTTGTGACTCACAGTGATACACTTTGCTTCTTATGACGTGTACCCATGAGGTTGCATGTGGCACATTCCTGAAGGTTACTCTTGAACATTGTGGCAGGGTAGATTGTCCTGGACCTTGCTTTTTTGCCTAGCTGCTATTGTTTGGGTCTGTCCTGCGTGTCCTCACTCTGTCTTTGACTTGCGACCCCAAGAAGAACATCCAGGGAACCTAGGAAAGGGTCCAGGACTCTTGCCCATATCTTAACTTGGCTGATGAGGACAGAACTTCTAAGCCCACAAAGAGCTTAGCGTATTTCTACCTCCTTGCCTGAATGACCTCTTTTAGTGCTCTGTGGGCACCCCAAGGGTACTGTTGTCACTTTCAGGAGGCAGGGGCTTTCATGACTGGACAGGGTGTCCTCCTTCTTCACCAGGTTGCTTGTCAGTATGGGCTCTGCCCCCTGATCGAGGTGCTGCTCGGGACGTATTATCTGTGGCTAGGTTTCCTTTACATAGAGCCCTGTTGTGGGAAGGAATCCTCTCCTTTCCATGCTCCTTTAGCTAGACCCCTCTCCCCCACACTTAACTATTTTAGCTCACTTAGTGAGAGCTGTGTCTTATACCTTGAAGTGAGGGTGCTTGTATTTGGAACCGCAAGGAACGAGAGGGGATAAAACACAGCTGTGGGTGAGCAAACAACCTTGTGACTGCAAAAACATTCTGATTGCACTTTTTAGACTGCCATGTACTTTTGCACTGATTTGACTGTGTTGAACGCAGATGACAGAGGACGACTGCAGAGAGATGTAAGCAGGAAGAGACTCTGCTCCAGGCGACATCCATCTCATTATTTTGAGTGCGTGACCCTCTTCTGGCTTGACCCTTCCTCATGGGCCGCTGAGCAATACCTACCCCCACACATCCTGTTCAGGGTCACTGTTATACCCTGCAGAATTTTCCTTCTATTTTTCAGCAACATAATATGAGGCAAAGGCCAAAAGCTGCTGATCTGTGTGCAGGGGCCTGACAGCTGTTGTGCAGAGCAGAGAGGTGCTCCTAAGCTTCATAGCTCCCTGAGGCTCTTGCCGAAGGTCAGCAGCCTATGGTCTGTTTCTATGGGCGCATTCCCCTGACCCTACCAGGCTGCGTCATCTGCCCTGTATTCTGATGCTGTGCTGTGTGTTCTGGTGGCTGAGTAAGTCCCATTCGTAGACACCTGCTTGATGAGCAAGAATTACAGCGGTTGCCTGATGGCACCAGTATAATGCTGGCCTAGGAGACCCAGGACGAACCAGTGGTGGTTAATGATGTAGAATTCACTTTTGCCTGATGACTAACATGATTCACACAGAGAGACCTTCCGGCCGCTCTTTGAGCCTGCTGTCATCTGAGTTCAAGTTTGGGATTTATTACAGAGCAGGTTGGTCCCCACCTACGCAGAGCTCCCATGGTGGGGGCCACACTTGCACTCAGTGTGTTCAGTACATGAGTGTTTGCCCACTACACTGAAAGTGATCAGAATTTAGGAAGTAAAACATAAAGTAGATAAGGGGATGGCTACAGGGAAGGACACAATTTAAAATAGACTGGACCTCTCTGTGGAAGTGAGATTGGAGAACAAAATGAATAGAGATACAAGTGTGGATGTCTGAGTGCAGTGTTCTCTGGATGGAAAAGTATCTGTGTGAGGGTTGGTTTGCTGATAGGGTACTGGAGAAGCAGGGAGCCTCGCTTATCCAACACAGCAGCGACATCATTTCAAAACCTCGGTGAACTGTATTACTGCTCTGCTACTCACCTTTGAGTGGGCCTTCAGATGACTGAGAGTGAGAGTTTAGGTTTATTGCAATCTCTACAGGCTGGCTCTCAGCCCCCTCCAGTCCTCCTCTTCCCCATAGTGGTTCTTGCATCAGCTCTGTTGAGCATGGATCTTGGGAGCACGTTTGGAAGGCGCAGGCCACTGCGAGGCTGCATAGCAAGTCCCAGAACACCTGAGTGATGCACAGCAAGACCTTAATTTCATTTAGGTCCTGGGATTAATGCAACCTTGCTGGTCAGGGCAGGTTTCCTCATTGATCGTGGTTTCACTAATGACACTCAGGGGGACCTGGGCCGCCAGTTAGCTCTGCTCCTGTAAAGGATGGAAAGGCTGGCCTGAATGACAAACTGGACGATATGGGGGAGTGAAGCAACTCGATGTCATAAGAGCTGTGTTGGGATGTGTGTTAAGGGGGCACCTGAACCCACTAAAAATATGGCGGCCATTAAACCTGCCTGCTGATGTGCTTAGAACTCTGCCTTTTGTGTCCCTCGCACCTAAAAGATGTGTGGCATTTCATGAATAGTGCCATGTAGTTATTGGGCTTATTTTAACATTATTTGGTGCATTAGTAAGTAATAACAAATTTGAGCTGAAAGTGGTGGCACACACCTGCGAGCCCAGCACTCCGGAAGGCTGAGGCAAGAGGATTACAAGTTCAGGCCTTATGTGGGCAACTTAGAAAGAATCAGTGTCAAGATAAAGGATGGAAAAAGAGGGGGAGCTGGGGCTGTAGCTGAATTTGAAGGCTACTGAATCTCAAATATTAAGTAACATTAAATATTAAAATCTCAAATATTAAAACAAAAACTGTATCAGGAGGTGGTACATGGGTCCCCATAGTACCGAACGACCTTCCAAAGGCATGGTTCTCGTGGTTGGACTAGCTTTTCAGGCCTCCCCCATGGCTCTTGGTCACACTGCAATCTGTGTGGGAGAGCAGACCAAAGCATGGGTCTGTAAGGAACCAGGACACAAGGCTTTCTCATGCAGAGGTCACTGTGAGGTCTGAGAGACATGCTGGTGACCTGCATCAGGGGCTGTCATTAGAGATGCCATAAGGAGGCAATTATGGACATTTTCTGGTGGTGGTATGAACAGGATTTGTGGGTAGCATGGATGTGGAGCACAGAAGAGGAACTGAGCACGACTCAGGTTTTGGGGTTGAGCAACAGAGATGGTGGGGGCATCTCAGGCAGGGTGGAGTAGGAGGAATTGGGGTTCCCTGTGGCTGCATCAAGACCTCCTGGACATTCTGTGAAATGTTGAGTAGGCAATTGAATGTGTGGATCTGGAGTTCAAGGGAGATAAAAATTTTACCATGCAATATTTTTTAAGACCTATAGACTGAGCTGGAAAGAACACCGAAGGTGTTGGCCTACTGCTAACTTATTGTGTCTTTGCTTAGATGTCTCTGATGCATAAATTCAATCAAACAATCATTGAGCACTTATTCTACGTAACATACTACTGAAGCCCCAAAGTCATTGGGAAACTAAGGACAGAAATAAGTAAGTATTATTGATACAACTCACTACTTTTCTCAAGCCTTGCTTATCTATCTGCTTATCTACTTAGCTCCCTTTGAATGCTGTTTGGCTATATCCTACTTTACCTTGAAAGCCCAGCTTGTAACTTCAGTAATAGATTCACTCATTCATTTGCTTATACGCTCACTTATTTGGCATTCCTGGATATTTACAAAACACCACACATCTTGTTGGAATGTGGAGACTCAAAACAACAACAAAAACCAAACTCCACTTTAAGCACTTTGATTATTGTTCAGTGTTAGAGATATAAAAAACAAAACAAAACAAGTAAACCACCACCACTCTAAGTACATTCAAAGGCCACAAGCCAGACACTGGACTAGAATTTGTGTACAACCAGAAATCAGTCATGGAGTAGTGGGGTTTTTATGCAAGAGTTATGGGGATAACTGAAGAGGACATCAAGCCACCTCGGGAGCAAGGAAGTGTCGTTTTCCGGAGAGCCCTGCCCGGCCACCGTTAGCTGGGTCAGACTCTTTCCTCAGTGTGATTTCAAATGCAGCCCTCAGCACAGTGATCTGCTCTTCTTTTTCCTACACCAGTCTTGCCCCTAGTTAGGTGCCCAGGAGTTCCCTGTACAACTCTGGTTTGGCTCTTTTGACTGCATTGTGTTTTATGGTGTTTTGACCTTTGGTTAATACTCTAATTACTCCAGAAAAATATCTGAGATGGCTTTCAGGAAAAAAAAAATTCCACAGAACCATTACAAAAAAATTAGGAGAAGAGACTGGCCAGAGGCAGAGAGAAGATGGTACCAATGGAAGTCTGTTTGCAGGAAGGAGGTTGCCATGGCCTCTGTCAGCTCAGTTACTCTGATATACGTTTGTAATAGTCTCCTTCCGATCAGGTGTTTTACTTTAATATTAGCTGACACACTAAGAAAAAAACCCCACCAAATTTATCACCTAAAGCAGAATATGGGCTGATACAAGTGTTAAAATACTATGTCTTTCATAATTTGTAGGAATGCCGTGCAATAAATTCTTAGAGGCATTGTTCACAGCCTCTAGCCCTTACTTGTCTGCAGAAGTAAAGAGTTCCACCTTTTGTACTGAGAATCCAAAGAAACTTTTGGTTGGTTGCTTTCTCCTTCCTTCATGTCCCTTTCCCCTAATTGCTGACTCTGGCTTTTTCCCCCCATCAGTATATAGTGCCAGCTCCAATATTTCTTGTTTCCAATCTTGAGGAGGTTCTTTATTTTCAATTCTTAATACTTCTGTTACAGTAGGAGACGTGACATGTGCCTAGAGCTGGTATCACCCTCTAGCCCCAGTCTACTTTCTGTCTCTATGGATTTAATGATGCTAGACATTTTATATAAATGGAATCAATCATATAGTATGTAGTTTTGGTTTCATTTAGCACAGTGTTTTCAAGGTTCAGATATAGCATATATCCGCATTCATTATTTATGGCTGAATAATACTCCACTGTGTGGATATCTACATTTGTTCGTCATCAGGTGATAGAATGTGGGTAGTTGCCACCTTTTGGCTATTATGAATAGTGCTGTTGTGAATACTCAACACAAGTGTTTGTTTGAACACTGATTTTCATTTCTTCCAAATATGTCTGGGGAATTGGCAAACCCGTCAAGCAAGAAGTTTTTAAATTTCTTATTCTCTCCAAATTGGCTGACTGGTTTACTCCTTGCTTTCAGTGGTTTTTGTTTTCTCCAAGTGTTTGCTCCAGCTATTACTCTTTGCTTTGTTGATTTGTCTCTGGCTGTTTGGGAACCCCACTGTGTAGACCTGGCACTCTAAGGAGGTTGAACAGAGCTTTGCCCTGTATCAGTCTTGTGGAAGTCAGATTGATGAATGGTCATGGTTCCTTGAATCAGAATCTGGGCTGCTTCCCTGGATCCAGGTACCAAAGGAATGTCCATCAGTCTCCAGGGAGAGAGAGCAAGGCTGCGACAGTGAGTTCAATTGCCTTTTCTCTGGATTAACTCTTTCTAGGTTGCTATAAAACTCTTATCTATATCCTAAGCTGTTTTGACACTTTTTGTCAAATTATATTGAAGTTTCTCAGACAGACCAACTTACAGAGTTTTCTACGCTGCCGTTTTCACTTCAGTAGGTTTTACTTGAATAATTTATGTCTTGTATTCCTAGATTAACAGCAAAATAGATTGACTGCTCAGGCTCCTGTAGGCATGCATCCATAGCTGACAGATTTGCATACCCTTATGGTTGCTTTGATCATTTGTCTAGGCTGGTTAACAGTCTTGGAGTTAATCACATCCCTTGGGCCTTATGTGTGAAGACTATTAAATTATAATCTGATGCCAGTAAAATTTTTTCTGTCTTCAATTGATGATTTAAACTCAGAATGAGAATTATCTTGAGAACTCTTATATCAAGATGGCCACCAAGTTCTGGACTGCCTTTTTAATCTTTTTTAGTCTCCACTATGTAGGGTGAGGCTGGGATTCCTAAGCGTAATTCTAGTCTTTTTGTTTATCTACACAAAACTTTTTCAAAAATGTTGAAAGTTAAGAGTCTAATGGATGACTTGCCATAGTAGATACTAAAATGAAGTGTGGGTTACAAAGGTAAATACAGTCTACAGTGACTGAAAAATGGCAGAGAAGCATCGGCATAGTGGCATAGGTAGTTATAGAAGGAGATGAGGAACACATACTAGTTTTGTGTAAAAGTTTGCTATTCAAATTTGGTTTGGTTATTATGCTTGCTCATATTTTTCCTTTGCTTGTTTGTATCTTCTGATTGTTTTAGATATGAATTTATTGTATAGAAAATCCATAAAAAAGTATTTTATTAAAAAAATCCTTTGGCACATTCTGCCGCTTTACGATTTAACTGAAAACTCTTGGGATTGTTACTGAAAGTTTTCCATAATGTGTCTTCCATTTTTATTGTCCATCATTTGTCTATGTAATGAAATCAGATTATATTGCTTCCCTGATTAAAACCTTCATCGTTTTCCCATTTCATTTAGAAATAAACCGACTCCTACTTGCCACATAGACTGGGTAGTGCTGGTCTATCTCCCGTCCCCCAGCATCTGAGCGATTCTCCTGTTTCTGCTCTCACGACTATGCTGTCCTCCTGGACCTGACTTTCTACTGACACAGAGCAGTGTAAAGACTGTCTTCGCTACTCCTGGATCTGCCTGGTGTCTGCATTTTTAATGTGACTTTCTTGGTGCTGTTTCCTGATACCCTACTTAGAATAACTGTCTTCACTCTAGTCTAATTTTTTCATTCATTACAATCTGATGTCTTCATTTAGAGCAATTATTTCAAGCTACTCCCATTATCTAATTGTTACTGAGCTGACTGGAATAATAGTTATCTCCTCCATCAGATTCTGTTCCTAGAGCTGTTTCTTCCACCCTTACATAAGTGGTGTTTGGCATAGCTTGTGTGTCTTTACTGAGTGACTAAATGTACACACTCTGCTTTAGTCAGACACACATCACACCTTGAGCAAGTGTAATTTCAGTCCTGAACATTATTATTTTCTATGTTTCTGCCTGTTAAATCCATTCTATACTTCAAAGTTCATTCAAATTCTATTCCCACTGATAAAGGCTTTCCTCATCTTTAAACAGGAGGCGGAAGGGTGAGACATCTGTAGGATATATAATTCAGAGAAAGGCAGGAAGTCCCTCGAGTTCGGAGGGAAGGGTTTGTCAAAAGTGAAGTGATGAGTGTCACCACATGTTGGGCTGGTTGCAGCAGGAGGGGTCCATGGAATGAGTAAGGCCAGAAGGAGAACAAAAAGACAAGAAAGAGCCAGGGTTAGGCTAACCAAAAAGTGCTAAGGTAGATGAAAGAGAAAGTGAGTGGTAGAGAGCAAGAGAAAACAGAGAAGCAAGAGGGAGGAGGGCAGCCGGAGAAGTAGAGCAGCTCAGAGAGGAGGCTCCGTGAAGCATTCAGCCAAGTGGGAAGCCCGGGCCTTGCACAGTCCAAAGCCACCATGCTCTTTTGTTGCTCTCCTAGAACTTTAAGGTCATAGCCTTAAAGTCTAATTCCACAGCACAAGCATTAATGGAGACCCTCAGTGCAATTTGCTTATGTTTGCAATTGCCTCCTGGCCCATGTCCCTGCAATTAACTTCTTCCTCTTCAACCCCAGGGTAATTGTGTTCAATGATACATCTGACTCTTTATAAAACATTACTATGGGGGCTGGGGATTTAGCTCAGCAGCATAAGTGCCTGCCTTGCAAGCAGGCAGTCGTGAGTTCGATCCCTGGTACTGATAAAAAGGAAAAAGACAAAAACAAAACAAAACAAAAAACAACATTACTATGGAAGGTCACTCACTGGAGTCTCTTAGCACCCCTATGAATGCACATTTAATGGCCAGGAAAATGGTAACTGGCAGTTTAAAGTGACATATCCAGTAAGATGGGTTTACAATAATCTCAGGATTTCTTCTTTGAAAGGGACATTGCTTGTTTTATTGCATCTACACAGTTTATTTGCATCTTTTTTTATTCTACAGTATAAGGCTAAGGGCTTGCCATGTTCTGTACACAAAACCTTCAGTGATTTGTGCCATGAAATCTGAGCTCCTTAAGGAGCTGGTGGATGCGCCTAACTCATTGAACTTGAAGCTCATGATTTCTTTTCATTCCTAAATACATTGTACTCTCCACCCATACTCAATATTTGCCTCAATTATTTTGGTATGTTCCTGACTCTCGAGATTTACTAAGCTGGTTACTTCTTCTCTGGATCCCTTCCCCAGAGGTAGGAGATGTTTGGCACATATTTGACTTTCAGTTAAGTGTTTTCACTCCTTCAAAGATCTGTTTGAGCATTTTCCTTTCTTATGATGCCTACTCACCATCCTACAGTGAAATCTCATGTTGTCAGGGGTTATTTATCTGTTTTAATTACTGGATTGTAAATTCCCAGAGGGCAGGACTTTATCTTTTTACCATCTGAAGAGTCCAGTATAGTGTGTTGTGAAATAATATTTGAATATTTTTACTGCTGCATATAAAGTCTGAGTTGTGACTTCTATGTATATAGAAGTACCTTTTCTATTAGGTACTATTTAAAATTATTTATGCTTTCTGAAGCTTATTGGTGATACATATGTATTTTATATAACTTTAATATTCTTAATATAAAGAATATTCTGTACTAATCATAAAATATAAAATCATAAAAATGCCTTACCAGAGTATGAAAATGATTAAGTAATTTTAACACTTATTTTGCATTTTAAATTGTCGGTCATGGCCATGTAATTTCATTTTATTTGGTAGTTCAAGTTATATAGAGGGTCATGAGATTAAACATATTTGAACTGAGAGCTTCTTCCAGGAAGATAAGGGTGGTATGTTTTTCTTTATTCCTCCCTCTAAACACACCTAAATCAGTAGCACATTGTATATTAAGCAATCATAAGATAATTCTGAATAGTGGAGAAAAGAAGGCAGACCTTAGGACTAGAGAAACAACGTAGTTATGAGTCTCCTATATTTTTTTTGTTCCTCATATGTTCTAGAGTTGGAGCTGAAGAAACTAGAAAACAACACACCAATGAGCTCAGAGCAAAAAGCCCTGAGTAGAAAAGGCTCCCTCCAACCAAAATGCCAGGAAGAAAGCAACAGGACAGAAACTTTTAAGATAAGACTGCTTTATCCTAGCCAAACATCACAAAATAAGATATAGTTTTCCCCATTCTGCCCAGCAGAGGCCAAGTAGGGGACCTGAGCTGTCACCCTTGCTAGCTGTAGTGAGGCCTCTGCACACTGCTGCCTGGGGATGTAATAGAAAGTCAAGAAGGGAGCATGGGTGTCCACCTCTGCCAGCTGGCAGTGAGCCCTGAAAATCTCTGTCTAAGGAGCGTGTTTAAGGAGGCTGGGTTTCCACTCCTACCCAGTATTAATGGTGTCCTCTCTCTCTGCCAAGGGCGGTGGGGGTCACATAGAAAAAGTCCAGAGAGGAGTGAAGACTTTCACTGTAGTCCTGAGATAATGAGCCCGCCTCAGTTTACTGCAGTACCACAGTGGAGGTGTAAAGGGAGGCAGAACCCCCAAATCTGCGCAGCAGTAAAGAAGAATGATCCTTTCTACTCTGAAGTGTCAAAAGATCTGGAATAAGGGGCATGGACTTCTCCATGCACCTGGTAGTTGTGGGCTGAAACCAAGAAAAAAATAAGATAAATCAGAATGCTTAAATAAGATAATAATGCAACATGTTCATTGATACATGAAACATCATTTGAACATAAAAGTCAATAGCATTCCAAGAACAAAGACTACCTCAAACAGAAAGACAGATGACAGCTTATAGACATCAATACATGATCTGAAAATTTCAGAGCTGGTACCTCAGGTCATGAACTTAATTTGTTCCATGATTCTGGTTGCAAACCAAACTGGACTAGAATTGAATTGAATTTTCCTGTAAGGTCAACATTGAACCTACTATTGAATTTGATTTAGTTCTCATTCAATTTGGTTTGCAACCAGAATCATAGAATTAAGTTTGTGAGCTGAGGTACCACTGTATCTGAAAATATTTTAAAGCAGTCATGATAAAAATGCTTCAACAAGCAAGCTGAACATATTTAAAACAAATGAAAAATGTCATCTCTGTAAAAATATACAACACTAAGTAGACATTTTTAGAACTTAAAAAAACTATAATTAAACTAGAAAGTTCAATGAGAGACTTTAATAAGGGATGGAGAAAATAATTCACCTGGAGGATACCATAAGAAAAATCAGCCAATCAGAATAACAGAAAGAAAATACAGTGAAAACAGTTGAAATGAGCCTTGTGGGTGGGTGGGGCTATAACAAAAGACCTAATATTCTTCACCAGAGTGCCAAAATGTGGAGAAAGAGGGTGGGACTGGAATTGTGCTTGAAGCGATGGTCACTGAAATATCTCAGAGTTGACAGGAGAAAACTACAGACTCAAGAAGTTAAGAAAGTCTCAAATAAAAGAAAAAAAAACACATTGAAATTAAACTTCTAAAAATTAAAGACAAAAATATTGAAGCAGACAGAAAATGATGACACCTTAGCTAGAAAGAAAAAATCCATAAGAACAACAGAATTCTCACTAATATTTTTCAATTGTTTAAAGGGAAGAATTTCCACATAAGGTGAATATTTTCTTTAGGAATGAAATGAATCAGGACATTCTTTAATAAATGAAAATTAAGAGAATTTGCCACCAGCAAACTCATCTTGGGAAACAGCTACATTAAATTTGAAAACAGAATGGGAACATTAAGAAAAGAAACCTTAAAGCATCAGGGAGAAGAATACAGTAAGCAAAATATGCATAAGTGTAAAAGGTGTTTACTTTTAAAAGTAATCCTTTCAAAATAATTTCAAATAATTTCTTTCAAAAATAATTTCAAAAGAGGAGCTTCAGAAGAAATATTTATGACAAATTCAGAAAAAACATTTAAGTTTTCTTTACTTGTAAAGCAATAGACATTAATATAGTGTGACTTGTAAGAAATTATTCTTAGTTATACAAGAAAATCTATAAAACATTACAGATAAATATAATCAAAGAATTAAAATTGTTCAAAACTATCAAAGTTGGGGAAGAAAACAACTGAAAAAAGAAAGAAGCCAAAAATTAGAAATGAAATAGCAGACCAAGTGCTAACATGCCAGTGGTCATACTGAACATGACTTGTGTAAATATGCCAGTGAAAAAGAAATACATAGACTGAAAATATATAGAATTGACATGCTCTCCACAAATATGTCAATTACAACTGGACAGGAAGATTGAAATTAAAGGAACAGCCTCCCCATCCGGGCTGCACTTGGAGAACTGCTGAGGTTCCAACGGGTGGGCGGGCCCACACTATCTGCGGAGCCCAGCCTGTTTGGACCTCTGGCACCTAGCCATCGGTGTGCAGAGGAGGGGCTGGGCAGATCTGGGGTGCCTGCATCAGCCTCCCTGTGTGTCTGGAGGACTGTGGATGTCTCGGTGGGAGGTGGAGCATTGCGGGTTCCAGAGGCCCTGCAGCCTGTAGTGAGTGCTGGGCGCACTCTGCCCAGAGCCCAGACTGTTTGGGTCCCTCCAGGCTTCCTGGTGCAGCGAAGTGGAGAGGTGGGTTTGAGGTGTCTACATCTGCCTGCACATCCCGGCTGCGATTGGAGAGCTGTGGAGCTTCCAAGGGGCAGGTGGGCGCACAGTGATCCTGATGCCCAGCTTGTCTGGAACTGTGGAGTTCTGAGCAGGCAGAGGAGGGCCATTGGTTCTGCAGGCCCAGTGGCTTGGGGTAGCGTGGTGCCAGAGTCTCAGTAGCTGCAAACATAGAAGGGGATTTCCAACAGATCCTGAGGAAGCTTTCAAATAACACTTGAAACACAGAAATATAGGAAAATGACAAAACGAAAGACCAAATTACAACCTCAAACCTCCAGCCCATCTCAAGAAATCCTAGGAGCAATGTATGTAGAAGAAAATATATGCCATTCACCTCAAATATCAGACACAATAGCTACTGAAATTGACAAGCGATTCCAGGAAGCTTTAAAGGAATTCAAACTCGAAATAATCTCCCAGGTAAAAGAAGAAATGATAAAAGAAATGAAAGAGATTCTGAATATATCTAAAGAAAACACAGATAAAAAATTGGAGGAACTAAACAAAAAGATAGAATCCCTAGACGAGCAATATAAGAAACAAACAGAATACATAATGCAGATGCACAGAGATATACAGGAAATAAAAAACTCCACTGAAAGTTGTAAAAACTGCCTTAATGAAAGTGAAAATAGAATTTCAGACCTTGAAGACAGGATTGCAGCTAGTAAACAGGAAAGGAAAGATCTTTTAAAAATAACAAGGGATCAGGGAACAACATTTCAACAACTGCAAGACGATGCAAAGAAAAATAACACAAGAATGATAGGGATTAATGAAAAAGAAGGAGACAATATAAAAGATGTCAAGAGGATATTTAGAGAAGTAATAGCTGAAAATTTCCCAAGCATGAGATCAGAAACCGACATCAGGATCAGTGAAGCATATAGAACTCCAAATAAAACTAAACCCAGACATAATAATCACCATCCCAGAAATCCAACACAAGAATAGATTATTAAAAGCTGTCAGAGAGAAAAGATAGATCACTTATAAAGGAAAACCTATCAGAATCACAGCAGACTTCTCAGCACAAACAATAAAGTCAAGAAGAGCATGGAGTGAAGTATTCCAGATCCTAAAGCAAAATGATTTCCAACCTAGACTGATATATCCTGCAAAACTATCATTCAAAATTGATGGTGAAATACGATACTTCCATGACAAAGAACAGCTGAAGGACTTCATGAACACCAAACCAACCCTGCAAAAAATATTGAAAGACAGTTTAGATACACAAAGGAAAAAACCACTAAGCAAAGCAAATAATTAAACAGAACAGAAAGATAAAGGTGCAACAGCAGAGAGATAACATGCCAACAATAAACCAGCATTTAACAATAATAACCATTAATGTAAATGGTCTCAATGCAACAATCAAAAGAAACAGACTAGCAGAATGGATCAAGAAACAAAATCCAACCATATGCTGTTTACAGGAAACCCATCTAACCCAGAAGGATACTCACAGACTGAAAGTCAAAGGATGGAACACAATACTTCATGCAGCAGGAATCCAAAACAAGGCAGGAATAGCCATTCTGTTTGCAGACAGCGTGAACTTTAAGCCAACAATGACCATAAAGGACAAAGAAGGTCACTACATACGCGTAAGGGGAAAATTCCAAGAGGAAGAGATAACTATCTTAAAAATATACGCACCAAACTCCAGAGCACCCGGTTATATAAAACAACTATTAACAGAAATGAAAACTCAAATTATCAGTAACACAATTGTAACAGGAGACCTTAATAAGCCATTGACACCAAGGGACAGATCAACCAGACAGAAAATGAGCAAAGAAATAACAGAACTGAATCACACTTACGAACAAATGGATTTGATGGACATATACAGAATGTTCCACCCAACAACATCAGAATACACATTCTTCTCAGCAGTACATGGATCATTCTCTAAAATAGACCATATATTAGCTCACAGAACATATTTAAACAAATGCAAAAGAGTTGAAATCATCCCTTGCATGTTATCAGATCATAGCGCTCTGAAATTAGAAATTAATGATAAAAGATACTGCAAAAATCCTGCAAACACATGGAAACTGAATAACACACTCTTGTGTAATCAGTGGGTCACAGAGGAAATTAAAGAAGAAATTAAACAATACCTAAAAGAAAATGAAAATGCAGATACAACTTACCGGAATTTGTGGGATGCAATGAAAGCCGTCCTGAGAGGAAAATTTATTGCACTGAGTTCCCACATCAGGAAAACAAAATGAATACAAATAAATAACTGGATGCTACACCTCAAACAGCTAGAAAAAGAAGAGCAAGTCAAGCCCAAAGCCAAAAGAAGAGAGGAAATCATAAAAATCAGAGCAGAAATCAATGCAATAGAGACTAAGAAAACAATCCAAAGAATCCACGAATCAAAGAGTTGGTTCTTTGGAAGAATAAATACAATCGACAAGCCCCTAGCCAACCTTATTAAAAAAAGTGAAGAAAAAGCTCAAATTCATGCAATAAGAAATGAAAAAGGTGAAATCACTACAGACCCAATAGAAATACAGAAGATCATCAACACCTATTTCAAAAACCTCTACTCTCAAAAGTTTGATAACACAGAAGAAATAGACAGATTCTTAGAAACATATGAAGTACCAAAGCTAGATCAAGAGGATGTAAAACTGTTGAATAACCCAATCTCTGTTAATGAAATTGAAAATGTAATTAAGCCCTTACCCACCAAGAAGAATTCTACAAGAAATACAAAGAAGACCTAATGCCGACACTCCTCAAACTATTCAATGAAATTGAAAGGGAAGCAATCCTTCCTAAGTCATTCCTGGAAGCAAATATTACTTTAGTACCAAAACCTGAGAAAGACTCAACTAAAAAAGAGAACTATAGACTGATCTCACTAATGAACACAGCTGCAAAAATCCTCAATAAAATATTGGCAAATAGGATGCAGCAAATCATCAAGAAGATTATACACCATGACCAAGTGGGATTCATCCCAGGAATGCAAGGATGGTTCAACATATGTAAATCAATAAATGTAATCCACCATATCAATAAAGCCAAAAATAAGAATCACATGATCATTTCTATAGATGCAGAAAAAGCCTTCGATAAGGACCAACATTTATTCATGATAAGAACTTTACAGAAAGTTGGAATAGATGGTCTTTACCTCAATATAATAAAGACCATTTATGACAAACCAACAGCCAGCATCATACTAAATGGCCAAAAATTGAAAGCCTTTACTTTAAAATCAGGCACAAGACAAGGATGTCCTTTATCACCACTCCTATTTAATATAGTACTGGAAGTACTAGCCAGAGCAATTAGACAAGAGAGAGAAATAAAAGGGGTAAAGATAGGAAAAGAAGTTAAATTATCATTGTTTGCAGATGACATGATACTCTACATAGAAGACCCCCTAAACTCCATTGAAAGACTCTTAGATACAATAAATAAATTAAGTAATGTGGCTGGATACAAAATCAATACTCAGAAATCAATAGCATTCCTATACACGAACAACAAAATCACAGAGAGGGAAATAAGAGAAATTGCACTCTTCACAAGCAAGCAAAAAAAAAAATGAAATATTTAGGAATTACTCTTACGAAAGAAGTAAAAGACTTATACAGTGAAAATTATAATACACTGAAAAAAGAAATTGAAGATGATCTCAGAAAATGGAAAGACATCCCCTGCTCATGGATAGGAAGAACAAACATTGTGAAAATGGCCATTCTCCCAAAACTGTTATATAGATTCAATGCAATTCCAATAAAAATACCATCAACAAACCTTATAGATCTAGAGAAATCACTCCTAAATTTCATCTGGAACCAGAAGAGACCTAGAATAGCAAAGGCAATTCTAAGCAGCAAAGACAAAGCAGGAGGCATCACAATCCCTGACTTGAAGTTATACTACAAAGCAACAGTAGTAAAATCAACATGGTATCGGAATCAAAACAGAGCCAAAGATCAATGGAATAGATTAGAAGATACAACCACAACTACAAACACACTCAACCACCTTATCTTTGATAAAGGAGCCAAGAAGGTTCACTGGAAGAACGACAGTCTCTTTAATAAATGGTGCTGGAAAAACTGGCTCTCCATTTGCCGAAAACTAAAGCTAGACCCATGTCTATCACCACGTACTAAGTTAAAATCTAAATGGGTCAAAGATCTGAATATTAAAACAGAAACACTAAATCTATTGGAAGTCAAATTGGGTAGGAACCTTGAAGACATAGGAGTAGGTAGAGAATTCATGAACAGGACTCAAACCGCACAGGAAATACTTCCCAGAATCAATAACTGGGACCATTTCTTATTAAAAAGTTTCTGCATGTCAAAAGAAATCTCCAGCATAGTGAAAAGAAAACCCACAAACTGGGAAAAGATTTTAGTGAACTCTCTCTCAGACAAGGGACTCTTGTCTAAAACATATAAAGAATTAAAAAAACTCAGACCCCCAAAATTCAAAGATCCAATCCAAAAATGGGCATCTGAGATGAATACGCACTTGTCAGATGAAGAAATCCAAATGGCAAATAAATACATGAAAAAATGTTCATCATCATTGGTCATTAGAGAAATGCAAATTAAAACCACCCTGAGATACCATCTCACTCCTGAAAGAATGGCCACGATCAAGAAAACCAACAACAACAAATGCTGGAGAGGCTGTGGGGAAAAAGGAACTCTCCTGCACTGTTGGTGGGAGTGTAGACTGGTGCAGCCTTTGTGGAGGTCAGTCTGGAGATTTCTCAAAAAGCTGGCATTGGAAGTCCCATTTATTCCAGCTATTCCACTTCTAGGCATATTCCCAGAAGAACTGAAAGCATCATACCACAGTGATATATGTGCACCTATGTTTATAGCAGCGCAATTTGTAATTGCCAGATCTTGGAAACAACCCAAGTGTTCATCAACTGAGGAATGGATAAAAAAGTTGTGGTATTTCTATACAATGGAGTATTATTTAGCTATAAAGAAGGACCACATTGAGATATTTATCAATAAATGGGCGCAGCTTGAGACCATACTCATACGTGAAGTAAATCAATCTCGCACGTGTGAATACCAAATAGTTTCCCTAATGTAAGTAATGATTCAAATATATAAAAATATGTGGTAATCATGATTCCCCATTATGTGGCCTTGAAGCCTTATAAAGTTTTCATCTATTAATTGGAAAGGCTTTATTCTGGGCTTCTTGGTATGGAAATATTTGAAGCTATAGTATATGAAGTTTTATTCAAATATTTCAAGGAAAAAGACAGACACTATGGTAACTACTATTAAGTCGGGTTATTTGGTGGTGAAGCACTAGGTTGCTGAAACAGTCATGCTTTGACCTGTATTGTTATATTGTTATGTCCTGTTTTATCTCAATGTCTCCCTTATTCTTTAAAAAAATTATTATTTATTTCTTATGTTTGTTTTAATTAAGGGGAAAAATTAAAAAAATTAGCAGGATATATAATAGTAACTCTTTTTGATTTCCTATTAACTTGTTTTGAAGTCCTGTAATACTCCCACGATCTTGTTTTGACTGATTAGACTCTGTTCCATTCTGTATGATAGTATCAAGTTTGAGGGTATAGGCAACTACTTTGAAGGCAATAAGATTCACTAAGATGCCCATTCTGGTTTGACTATTGTCTCCTTTGGAAGTCCTGTAATGTTTACAATGCTTAAGTTTTATTGGTCTTCTTCTCTACTGTTTTGTTCAACTTTATAATATCTAATGAGATAGACAATTCTTTTTAAGGAAACAAGAGACATTGTTGATAACCATTGTTGATAACCTTGTACTCTGTTTTACATCATGTGCTATGTCTATCCTTGGTTTTGACTGACAGCTTTGTTTTGCCATATTTGACTTTATTCTCTCCCCCCCAAAAAAGTAATAAGAACTAAGGAGTAATAAAACCCAAAATGTGTAAATTTTGTTGTAAAAAAGAGCTCTAAGGATACAAAGCAAGTGTGTTTAGGGGTGTTAAATAGCTGACCATATTAATATTTTGGATCATTGAACACAACTCTATGCAGTCTCACTGTTTGAATGTCTACTTTGTATTCTTTGATACTCTGATTTGAGCAACTATTTCTAAGATGATAATATGTAATCTATTAACTGGTGATTTCTTACTGTTTTTTTTCTGTAGTTCTGTATTACTTGTACCCTTACACCGCTTTGTTTTGTTTTGTGTTTTTCTCTTTTTCCTTTTAAATAAAATTTAAAAAAAAGAAATTAAAGGAACAAAAATGTTATTTTGATATTAACCAAGGAAAACAAAAATTATTTTAGTAATCAAATAAAATGAGCTTCTGAGTAAACAGAGAACATAATATAAAGATAAAAGGGCCTTTTTTACCAAGAAAAAAATTATGTCAAATATAACTTTGCAAAATATGTGAAACAAACAGAGCTAAAAAAATAGATACACTTACATTTGGAATATAACAACTATCTTTCAAAATTTGACATAAGAAATAGAAAACTGACAAAGAAAAGGAATTCAACAATGCCGTCAACAAACATGGTGTAATTAATATTTATAGAGCGCTCGGAGAAGGGTAGGACACATACATTTTTTAAAGTACCCATAGAAATTTATGAATATAAAACCTACCCTTAAACAAACAAGAACAAAAATTAAAATTATACAATGTTTTCCCTGACCATGTTGGGACAATAGCAGAAGCAGAACAGGTAAATTACCAAACACCTGAGCATTCAACATGAATTAATACACAAATGAAAGAGGAAGTCTGATAGAAATAAAAAAATTGATCTCAACAAAAATTATAAAAACAGTACATTGAAGATTTTAAGGCACAGCTAAAGTAGTTCTGCAAGGAAAATTAATAGTATTAAATGTATATACTAGAAAAGAAGCAACTGTTTAAGTTCTCAATCCATGAATCAAGAAAACAAGATCAAAAGAAATCCAAACCAGTAAATAAAAGGAAAAACTTAACATAAAAGAGAAAATCAATGAGACTGAAAACAGCAAAATGATGAAGAAAAATTAATTACAGAACTTATTCTTGAAAAGGATCAAAGCAATGGACAAATCAAGGTGACTGATATAGGACAAGGAAAGAAGTCACAAATTATCTCCATCAGAAATTGAAAAAAGACATCATAATATGAAGACATCAAGAGACTATCAAAGAAATACTTCAGTTCTACACATACAGATTTTACAACTTAAATAGGCTAATTCCTTTAAAAATAAATAGCTCCAATTCAACCAGTATCAAATAATTTAAATAACTTACAACTATTAAAAATTGAATTCTTAATTAAGCTCCTGAAAACCAAAAATTCTGAGGGTCAGTGGCTTCACTGGTAAATTAGGGAAAATGTTTAAAGAAGAATTAACATAGATATCTAGAATATCTTCCAGACAATAGAAGATGAAGAAAACAATTCTCTATATATTTTTATAAAACCAGTATTACCTTTATACTAAAATAAGGAAAGTGTAAGATGAAATAAAAACAAAAAACTATAGGCCATTAACCTTTGTAAATAGATGTAAAATTCTTTAAGAAAATATTAGCAGTAGAATTTAGCAGGATATTAGATGTGTCACGAAGTTACCAAGTGAGTTTTATTTCAGGAATACAAGGCTGGTTGAATATTTGAAAGTCAATCGATGTAATCTACCGTATTATAGAAAAAGCATACAATCATGTCACATGATCCTAAAAAACATTTACAGAATTCAACAGCCATTTTGCATATAAACTGAGAAAAAATAGTAATGAAGAAGAATTTCAACTTGTTGAAGAAGAGTACGTGAAAAAGATCTATAGCAAACATTATATTGATGGTGACAGAAAAAATGTTTTGTACCCAAGATGAACAAGACAATGATATTAGCTTTTATTATTTCTTATTCAACATAAGGTTTTAAGTTCAATCCTGTGCTATAGTCAAGAAGAAAAATAAAAGGCATGCAGTTTGAAATGGAAAAGATACAGTAGTCTCTATTTGTAGGTATCACTGTTGTCTGTATGGACACACTAAGAAATTGAGTAAAATTAGAATTGATAGGTTGGTTTAGTAAGATCACAGAATACAAGATACATAAAAATCAACTGCATTTTAATATAGTAGCAGAGCATATGTGTACTAAGAATAAAAATTACTATTTACAATTATTTGAAAAGGAAATTCTAAGTAAAAATCTCAGAAACATGCATGTGACTTACATGAGGGCCATGAAAAATACTGATGTGAGAAACCCAAAATCTTAGTGAAAAGAAACACATTCCAAGTTCATGGATGGGATGATGTACATAAGAATGTCTTTTGGTAATTTATACAGGTTTAATACAATTTCTTTCAAAATCTCAGAAAGATATTTCTAAATATATACAAGATTATCATAAATTTATATGGTGAGACAAAGAAACCTGGGTGACTAAAATCAATTTGAAGGAACAATAAAATGGGAGAAATCATTCTGTTTGATTTTGAAATGTGTACCATAGTCATTATCATGAGGATCGAGTGGTCCTCTGGAAAGGGAAGAGGTAAAAAACACAGAAACTAAGAACCCAGAAGTAGACCTACGCAAGCATACCCAAATGATCTTTAACTCAGTAACAAAAGCAAATGATTAGGGGGAAGACTGCCTTTTCCACCACATTGCTGGAGCAAGCAGACACAACATGGAAAATAACGTACTCTGATCTAAATTTTACAGCTGCAAAAAAATTAAGTGTATCACAGACCTAGAGTTAGACTATAGACTTTAAAAGTTTTAGAAAAATAGGAGAAAATCTTTGTGGTCTTTATGTTGGCAAAGTTATTAGATTTCACACACACATACATCCATGTATACATAGTAGGATCTACACAAGGAAAAGTAGACAAATTTAACTTTAAATACATTGGATTTGTGAAAGACCCAATGAAGAGGATGAAAAGACATGTTATAGACTAAAAAAAGAGATATTTTCAAACCGCGTTAACAAGGGATCAGTTTCTAGAATTCATAATGATATGTCAAAACTAAATAATGTAAGCGCAAACAATACAATTAAAACATGGACAAAGGTAGGAAAAGATTTTTAACTGAAGATAAAGTCATCTCCTTGATGTCTTATAGAGACTGTTTTCAGAGATATCTTATAGAGATGTTCTTATAGAGATTGTTTTGGATACCAAAATCAGAGGATACTCAACTTCTCATAAAGTGGTATAGTACTTATATATAAAATACGCATATCCACTCACATACCTTAAATCATTTTGAGATTTCTTTTAATACAATTTAAATGTTATGTAAATAGTTGTTATTCTAAACTGTTTTAGGAATAATGACAAGAAAAAAGTCTGCAACTGTTTAGGATGGATGAATTTCTTTTAAATATTGTCACTTCATGGTTGATTGCACCAGTCTACACTCCCACCAACAGTGGAGAGGTGTTCTTTTTCCCTACAGCTCCACCAACGTTTGTTATTGGTTGATTTCTTGATGGCAAGCCATTTTTTTCTGAAGTGGTATCTCAATGTTGTTTTAATTTGCATTTCTTGAGTGAGAATTGTGGTCATTTTTAACTCATCCTAGAATATTTTGTGTACTCTTTGTATGGTTGGTTTGCTGGTCATGAATATTTTCAGTCCTTTTTCATGGAAGTATCTTTTTTCTCCATTAATTTTAAAGGATAATTTGTCAGAGTACGTTAATCTGGGTTGAAAGTTGTTTTCTTTCAGGATTTGAAATATTTCACTCCAAGCTCTTCTTGACTTGAGGGTTTATGTTGAGAAGTGTGTTGTGATTCTCTCAGGCTTTCCTTTATAAGTGTTATGTTTCCTTTCTCTAATGGCTTTTAATATTGGTCTTATTTTGCTGAATTTCTGGGATCTTGATTATTATATGTCTGGGTGTAGATTTATTATAGTCATGGCTATTTGGGGTGTTATACACCTCACTTATTTGTATGTCAGATTCTATTTCCATGCTTGGGAAATTTTCTGATATTACTTCTTCAAATAGTCTTTTTATGTCATTTGTGTTGACTCCTGCTTTTTCATTGACATCTCCCAGTCTTATTTTTTCTTTGCATTGTAGCTGTTGAATTATTTACCATTTCCTTGTTATTTTTAAGAGATCTTTTCTTTCATTAGCCATGAACCTGTCTTCAAGGTCTGCAAGTCCATTTTCTGTTTTGTTCAAGGGGTTTTGCCAGCTTTCAATGGAACCCTTAATTTTCTGGATATCTATTTGAATATATTTCATGCATTCTGTTTTTTTCTATATTGTTCCCTTAAGATTTCCATCATTTTCCTATGTACCCTACTTTTTATATATGTCTACTCTAGATTTGCTGGGCAATTCCTTCATTATGGTTGTCATTACTTTTTTTTTTTTTTTAACAGAGAGATTATTTATGATCTGATTTCCTGTATAGCCTCACCGGTTTGTTTCTTTACTTTGGTTGCTATCATTTCAGACTTTTTGTGTATACATGTCTTCCTTTCTCCTCTATCTCAATGTCTCCTGAATTTATTCCAGGTGAACTGGAGGTATAAGACTGTATTTTGCTTCTATGTCTTATTTCGTATTTAAATTTTTTTTCCTGTGTTGATCTTTTTTGTAGTAGGTAGTTATACCACTAGTATGAAGACTTGTCCAGGTAAAATCTCTTCTTCTGGGAAGTGATTGTGTAGAGGTTCTTTGTTGTGTCTGTCTCAAGTTCCTACCTTCCCAGTTAATTAAGTGTGAGATGCTAGTATCTGTTTGGCTCAGTCCCTAGTTCTTTGGTGTTGGGCTATGGTGAAGTTATTACCCCAGAGCTTCACAATATTGTTATGGAAGGTAGAACAACTATTTACAACAGATATGACATCCTAGCTAAAGTAGTGTAATTAGCAATATCAATAGCATCAAGCAGAGTTTACAAACTGACAAACTGTGGTAACGATTAACTTTGTACCTTACACCATGGGAGTAAAATCTACACTTATGTAACAAAATCAATCATACATTAGGAGCTTGCATGCAAAGTGTTTCCTCTTAGTGATTTTTCCCTGTAGTGGGGAAATTTAACAAGGACAGTAGATAAAACAGAGATAACTGCAAAAGCAGTAGAGGCAAGTCTGGAGGACAAACGATGATCACATAAGCTTTGGGAATCTAGAGAAGAGGACAGAAAGCAAGAGATTGGGTGAGCTTGGTCTCTGGGTTTGGGGAATGGGGTTGGGTTTCTGTGACTGGAGTTTTCCTCAGCTGTTTGGAAAAGAGAGAAAAAAGATGAGAAAAAAGAAAAGAAAAAGAGGAAAATTTAAAAAAGAAAAAAGAAAAGATTGGGGGAGATCACTAGTTTCTGTCCCATGTGTCTTTGTCCCCAAGCACTAATGGTGCACCTAACTTACCACCTGTTGGCTCACTTTGTTAATGTTGCTTTGAACTTTGCCATTCTGTTAGCTCTGCTTGTCCATCGTGTGTGTCCTAGTCAGGGTTCTGCTGCATGGTTAGCACCTCCCAGTCACCTGGTCCCGCTGGCGTAGGGAGAAGCATTCAGTGATGATTCTTGTCTAGTCTACTGCCAGTTCAGTGCAGGTGGGAGGAGCTGGATCCTTCCTGGGCTTGTTGTGGGTTATGTGAAGCATCACTTCTTATAGTCCCATGCAATCATGCAAATATTCCAAAGTAAAAATTTCATCAACATAAATGATATATAAATATTTATTAACATATCAGGGAACTGGGAAGGAACGTGGATAAAATGATTTGATAAATTTCTCCTCTGAAGTTGAATGTAAACTGTATTGCAAAGCATTAATAAAGGAAGTCAAATGTTAGATTTACAAAGGTGCTCTTGGCTAGTTTAAATCCAAATCTCACATTTCCTCCTGACAATCGCAGGTGTTTCCTTCCCTTTCTTCACATACAGATTCCACCATCTTCTCTCCTATAAGGGTGGAGCCTGCCAAGATTTATAGCTCAGTTATTTCCCCTTCACTGTTAACCAGATTTTGGTACGTCAAGGAAAGTCTAAGAAGGAATACACTTTGGTGGAATTTTCAGGTAAATGGGTCAGGTATTAGAAAAAATAAGTATAAAGATGTAGGAATGATTACTTAGAGAACAAATAATAAGAGTGGCAGATATAGTAGCATAGGAGACTATAATCTGAGAGGATATTTATTCTCAGTACAGAGCACACTGTGAATACAATAGGCATTCCTCACTGGCAGAGTGAGAGGAGTTTTTGTGTAACCTGAGCTACAACATTAGCAATCATTTGATGAAAAGAAGTCCCACTGTATCCCAAGCAGTGTGGTGGGTCTGACCCTCACATAACAACAGCCATGACAACCATGACAGCTGACATTTATTTAACACTTAGAATGTTCCAAACACTGTCGCAGTATCACACCAGTGTCTCAATCTTCACATTGACCTACAGGTAAATATTATTCTAACTTATAGACATAGAGAGATTAAGTTACATATCTAAAGTAACTAAATAACACAGGTAGTATTTTGTGCAGCCTTTGGAAAAGCTTTCTGCTTTCAGTAGGGTGTAGAATCTGTGACAGTGTGTGAGTTAACATTTGTCTTTTGTAAATCTATCACCTGGCTAATCGGTAAAAAGAATGTGGTAAATGTACATGATGGAATACTATTCAGCCAATAGCAAGATGAAATGCTGTCACTCAGGATGACATGGACAGAACAGCCTTTATGATAGGTAAAATAAGCCAGGCACTGATGCATAAGTACTGCATGATCTCTCTCATAAGTAGAATATAAAAATATTAATCTCACATTCTCTGTGAGGAGAGTGGTGAATACCAGAGTTCTGGGAGAGAAGAAGGGGGAAGTGTTAATCTATGGACACTAAGTAAAAAGAAGAAAGAAATTCTCGTGTGCTATTTCACTGTAAGATAACTATAAATAATGATAATGTATTGCATATTTCAGAAAGTTAAAGTATTTGAATGTTTTCACCATAAAGAGGTGATACCTGTTTGAATACTTAGTCTGATATAAGCATGGCATGACATGTTTGCATGTATGGAAACATTACACGGTGCACTGTAAGTATGTACACTTTTTATGCTTTTAAATATTGATTAAAAACTAAGTTTAAAATAATAAAAGGTTTGTCTTATTTTGGTGCTGGTATTGTGGACTCCGCTGATGGTTTTTTGCTGGCCCACTGTTAGCATCAGCGCTCCTCATGCATTCAGAGCAGGGTCATTTCTCAGCAGTTGTCCTCAAACTCACCTATTCAAATAGATCATGATACACAGAGGTCTTTGTCTGCAGAAAAGGATATAAAAGTCAAAATACTTTTCCTGCCAGCTATTGGGTTGATAGGGAGGGAGTATATTGTATTTTCGGACACAATTCAGATCTGTGAGTTATTTCCGCTCCCTCTCACTTATGTTCCTACAGTTGCTGAATGTACACTTTTTCTTCTGACTTTTAGGAAGTGTTTCCTGTGTAACCAGAGTTCACTTCTGCAGCATCTCCCAGAAGATCGCTAGCTACTTCCCTCAAATTTCTCACTCCAGGTCTCGTGGAATGGGATTCTTTTTACATATAACAATGTTTGTGGAGGTGTTTTGTGCAAATGGGGCAGCCTCATTTCAGGAGCTGGTGGAGGGAAAGAAAACAAAAGAAGTTTCCAGAACCCTTATGCCCTACTTGAAAACTCAACCAGAGCATTTTAGTTGAAATTCAGTGTGTCAGAAGTACAAGTAACATGTACTGCATCTATTCACACCTGAATTTAATGTGTGCATATAAAATAAAACCTTTGCTTTTCCGTCACTGTGTTCCTGGTAATGAGATCACAAGATGAATCCTGGTGGCATTCAATGCATTACAAGGGAACTGTGTTTGCATGTTTTGGTGCTTATATGGCTTATGCTTTTGAATAGCATTTTTGTGTTGTGTATACAGCTTATACATATCTGTGTGTATTTTTTCATCTGCTTGGATAAGTGATAGCAATGAGACTGTTGATCTCACAGCTTACAGAAGCTACTGGAGGATGGATAATAGAACCAGTGCTGGTTGTGGATTCTCCCTGTACCCCAGTGCCTGCAGAGTTTCCCTTACTTCATCTTGCTGGTCTTGGGGGGCTTCTGAAAAAAAAAAAGAAACCATAGGACTTCTCTAGAGCACTGATTTGTATTCCTTCCTCCTCCAACTCACTGTGGAGACTTGTATCCTAATTTTTGCTCAAGGATGAATTAAATGGTCTCTCAGTGTTTGCCAGGACTGATTAGCTGTTTTCCATCATGAGTCATGGCACCAGCAAAATAAATGTTCTTTCATTTCAAAGTCATAGAGTGGGTCCTACTTGTGTGGTAGAAAAGTAGATAGCCCCAGAAGCATAAGACACCCCACTGGAAAGCTAGGGATGGGTGTAGGGGGCAGGCAACTCGCTCTCCACGCTACTCATTGGATTGTTTTCTGGAGGCAAATTCATTCTCGACTACCATGGATGGGTCAGCAGGGCCAGTTTGGATGCAGTTTTAATGCTGAGAACACACAAATTAAAAAAAAGAAAACGCTCTTGGTTAGAATTGGTTTCTCAAATCCTTCTTTCAATTATTGAAAATAGTTGTGCTTTAACAAGCATTCTCTCCCTCACAGTTCTGCTTCTCATTTGGCCTCTCCTCCCATGAAGTCATAATGTGTGTTTATGACATGGCAGAAGGTTACCGAGATGGAAATGATTATGATATCCTGGGTACCAAGCAGTAGAGATGGGCAAATGTTCGCAGTAGAAACTGACTTGCTTTACGCTCAACACAGTCCTTCCTTATCACCCAACACTTCTTTGGTCTAACTCAGTTTAGTCTCATTCACTGTCTTTTCTCCACTACGCTGGTACAGTGTGTGGCCTTTGAAGCTTGGACAATGATATCTGAGCCAGCTGTCTGTTCTTGTCTCAGGGATTCTGGAATTTCTCTGGAAATAGGGCTGCAAAGCTTTCTGGGATACCATTCAAGTAGGGACTGTAGTAGATGGGCTTGTGGATGGCAGCTGTGGGAAGTCTGGCAGAGATGCCTGTATATCTGCTATGAACAGGAATGGAGCCTAACCGTGGATATGGATGACTTGGAGAGAAAAGAAAATTTGGGAGGAAAGGGGAGGGAGTTTCTATATTTAAGATTCACTGTGGTGGGAGGCTCGGAGGAAGAAAACCAGCTACCAAAATGTCAAGTCATTAAACTTTTTCTGGTGATATTTTAACTCAGCAAGTTTAATCTTTTGAATAGTATTCCTCAAAATAAAATTAGATGAGATTTTTCCAAAGTAATAAACAAAATCAGATTTTTGAATGTCTGTATGACTCTTGAACTTGATACAGTCTATCATATATCATTGCAGTGGTGTACTGGAAATCAAGCCAGGTTGCTGTTCTTCTGACCTGGAGGGCTTCCTGGTACTGGTGTTGCTCAACTTTTTAAGCCTTCTTTGTGGGGAACCCAAAGCAGCTGGGTCTTTCCATAGGTGACCCTGAGAGAAGGTTGTTCTTTCAACCATCTGATGAAGGCATATGGGAAAGGTTACACTGATTTTGCCCTCACATAAGAATCACATTGGAGAAAATAACAGCCCTGGCATGAGAAAATAATTTTGAGACATGAGAAAACTGAAACAGTGTTCAAGGACTTGGCAGATCTGTTTTCTGCATTTTTCTGTTCTGTATTTTAGTTTAAGTACAAGTTAGGGGTTAGGAATCTATCCTGTTGCCCGTGGGCTTACTTTAATCAAGCTAACACAAACTGTCTCTGTCTTGATGGAGCCCACGTTACATATAATTGGGGGGTAACCAACATCAAGGACTCTCAGAGTGAACATGTTGAGCGTAGGACTTTGGCAGTGTCCTGAACTATCTATCTTTATTTTGAGGCTTAAGTCTCTCATAGTCTCTACAGAGATGATTCATAGTAAGTCCTGGCACCATATTAAACTTAGTGGTTGGCATTTGCAAGTACACAAGCAGTGGGCATGGTTAGCAGGACCCAGGGCTGCCATTTGAGACATGTTTGCTGGGTGGAGAGTTCTCAATGGTTCACTGGTTGGTTCTGGGGCTACCGGGGAACCTTGGAGGAGAGAGTTCAACAGCTGCTGAAACGTGTATGTTTAGTTGTCTTCCTGAATATTTGTCTGCATAGCTTTAAACTTTTGAAGATTAACAAATGTATTTGATTTTCACTTTGCAAAAACACTCCCTGAATCAAAAATCATTTTTAGCTCCCCTTTAAGTGTTATGTGGAAAAGATTATCAATTTCCCTTCTGGGAATTTGCAAATGAGGATTAACAGAGTTCAGCTGGGGAATCTCTGTGAGCGGATGAATCTTGCAAGGTGGCAGACCTTGAATAACTCTGAATGAGATAGTTGGCCTTTTTTCACTGGGTTTGTATCTGATGGTCATAAAGTATTCAAGGGTAGCAACTTCAATTAGTAAATCAACACTGCAATTGCCAGCCTTCCCCTGCCTATAGGCTTGCTAACAGGCAAGATGGCTAGCAATTGTGGAAGAGTCTCAAATGACAAACATGTAGTTTTGAGGCTGTTACAGATAATTGCTGCTGGAGAGTCTGAGTGTTTGCTAGAAGCTTATTTCGTGGGCAGATACTACTGGGGAGCCAGAAGTAATTTAGATATGAAAATTGGTCCTTTTCTGAAAGTGGTTGTTGCAGATGATTTCAGATTTTAAAATCTACTGTACTGGACTGGACAAAGACTATCAGAGCTTAAAATCTATTATAGTCTCTCTTTACTATTTCTTAAGGAATGATTCAGTTAATTAGAACTCTGTGCACATAAGTATATCAAATTGCATGGGTATTTTGCCCCAAGATGTCTTTTTTTCCCCACTCTGTTTGTCTTCTAGAACTGGACAGAAAACTAGTAGGTAAAAGTGCTGCCTTTGTGAGGATGTCTGACCAGAATAGCCATCCAAATGACCCATCTAGTGTGTGAGACCAGAATGTTGGATTTGGGTATTTGAGTGTCTCTTATCAGTAGACTGGTTCACAGTAGAGGTTCTGAGTAATACTTGAGCCTTAATAAATCATTTAAAGATGCAACTCTGTTCTCAGGTGGAAGAGAGAGCCGTGATAAGGCTCAGAGGCAGGAAGCAGCAAGGATTCAGGTAGAACCTGTTTTGATAGGAAGCAATGAATCTGAGAAGAACCCTGAATCTCTAGTTCTTGCTGGGTATGCTTCTTGGGTGTTCGCAGGGCTCTTTCTCTGCAGCAGCCTTTTACAGGCTTTGAAAATACAATCTTACCCTCCTCCTCTTCTGGTCAAGAGCCTATATAGCCCACCATCCTCTACACTTTGAGAGCACTTCTGCATTGGGCAGGCCTCTTTCCTGCAGCCACTGCTACTGCCCTCATGCTCAGCCCTTCCTTGTTGCTGGCCTCTTTTTCTTTGGAGCCTTTTCCACATTACCTGCTCTGTTGGTAGTGCCACTCCACCGCAGTCATTGGCTGCTCCATGAAGGATAGCAATATGATAGTTATAGCAAGTATTTAGTGCTTGCTTCATGCATGGCAGGCATCCTTCTGAGTATTTCACCAATGTTAAGCAACTTATTCCTTCCAACAATACACCCTGGGCTCAGCACTTTCATTGTCCCCCTTTCACAGATGAATATACTGATATGCAAAGTTATACAGCTCACACTTGCTAAATTAGGTATCACACTCTAGTGCTATGATGCAGATTCCATGCTCATTATTACTGTACTGTACTGGACCAAGTTAGTCTTAGCCATGTGGTGGCCATGCTAATCCTTTAGAAGCACCACTGGTAGAGTTCTGTGCTTTTTTTTTCTCTCCAGATAGGCAGCCTATTAGCTACAGAAGACGAGGACAGCAAATTGGAATGGTGATTATCAAACTGTTCATCATTCCGCCCCAGGCAGACACTTTGCATATGTTAATATCCTCTTTGGACAGATCAGATTGTTACTCAGGTGAGTTAAGACATTCACTGACACCAACATTAAGCTCAGCAATTTGTGTTTTCATTCCCAAGCAAATAGGAAAGGTTAATAAATAAAATTTGTGGAATTCAGCCCCAAAGATTATCTGGGCTGCCTAGAGTGTCACACAGAGGGAATCATGAAGATTCTCTTGATGAAAAGATTTCCATGGTGGGTGAGGGGTCTCCTGGGCCCAGTGGGAGTATATTTGCCATCTCTGCCTAAGAGTAGTTTCTCAGGTGTTTCACTTTATGCATTCTGAGAGAATCATCAAATATTCCTGTAAGTAGCAGGAATATTCTTTTTCTCTGTCAGGGAGAAGTTGTTGCTCAGCCACAGTATGCTGACTGGCCAGTCCTTGTGTGATAGTCTCCAAGTTGGCAGAGGCCACTAGCTTCAGCTTAGCAAGTAGGTGAGCCCCTTGTGGGAGGACCCTGAGGCATCTCAAAGACTCTCAGCTTAGCCAGGCATCAGCAAGGTACAAGCCTGTGCTGGGATGGGTTTTCATTCACCCCAAACTGCTGAAGGCTGAATAGGGTGTCAGGCACCTGCCGGCTACTTAACATGGTATTTCAATGTTCTAGGAGCAGAAGTTTTCACTGCCTATATTGTAACTTAAAAATTTTAATGTTCACTGATTTTTGCACTGTGGGATATCTACTTTCCCAGTTGGAAAATAATGGGCTCTCATAACCCATAACTGGCTTTAGGACAATCTTTTCATACTGAGGCAGCAGAGGAGATGGTTAGGAAGGCATGATGGGGCACACAGACTAGCATGTTTATATTGCACAAGGCGGACATGGTTAGAATAGCTCGTCACTTTTGAGGTTACTCCTCAATAAAGATTCTATGGGTTGTTACAAAAGCAATAGCTTTGTCACCTTCTGTGACAACACCGTAATCTCAGAATGCTGATAAATAGAGCTCCATGGCACACTCCAGTTATTGTGCATCCAAAACCGATTATGGAAATGATGTGGGTGAGTCTCAATTATTTCCACATTGCCTGGCTCTGCTCCAAGACTACTTTTCTTCCCATCCCTGGCTTGTCATGCTATTCTTTTCATATCCATCCTGGGGCCCTGACAATACTCAGTAAAGTGCACAGATATGAAATGTGGAATTGGCATTTCCCTCCATAATTATCTCTCCATCAGACATCATTTGAGCAAGACTCCTGGGTTTTGGAGAGGAGCTCACTTTTTCGCCCATTGTTCTGCAGAACCTGTACCATACTACAACTCGCAGGTGCCCATTTAGTCTCTTTAGTTCTTTTACCCTAAAAAGTATTTTTGAGGCTTTCATTCTTTAATTCTAAAGAAATCAGCATTACATCTTTTGTTCATGGTTTGCAAATCTCAATTTATGTTCAAACTGTGAAGTTCTCATTTGAAATCATTTGTCTTGGAAATGATTCATTGTTTTACATCATCCAGATGAACATGTGCTTGTGTTTTGTTACCTATTTACTTCATCTCTGATTTGTTTTCCTTATATTAAATTGTCCCATAAATAATAGATTTTTATACTGTATTCAAGCTGCATAAGTCTTTATCCCTCATTTTTGTTTTAAGAAAACAACCATGAGTAGTTAGGAAAAAAGAAGGGTAAGAAGCAAGTGATCCTTTGCTCCCAAGAGTGAACACATCCTCCCGCACAAGGATTGCAGCTCAGATACAGATTTGAAACAATAACCAAAGCCAGTTGGCCTATTGTATGACCCTGTGGGAGTGTACTCAAAATTATGCCTTCCCCAAATACCTGATTTAAGTCTGCTCCCTTCGTCCTTCCTTTTCCCAGCCTGGGCTGTGTGACAGTGGGCAAGGTAGTCATCTCTGTATCCTATCTGTAACATATTTAAACATTGATCTTAGTAATACCTGCCTCAGGAGTTGTCTTGAGGGCTTAATGAGAAAATTAATGTAGAATATTTAGACCAGTAATGTTTACCACACTGTTCATCATCAATTTAAATTTTGTCTTATTTTCTTTAGTGCTTATCAACTAGTTAACATGCTACACACACACACACACACACACACACACACCACACTTATTTACTTCCTACTTATTTCTTGGTCCCATTAAAAGATAAATTCCATTAAGGTAGAGATTTTTATCTGTTTTGTCTAAAATTGACTTCGTGGTCCTTAAAACAGAGCAGACATCTGGCAGGTGCTTTACAAATATTCCTGGGGGGTAAAGATGCCACCAGGGTGTGTCAAAGTTAGTGAAACAGACCGAGCACCTGTGAACAGGGTTAGGCAGAGAAATCATCTTTGCAGCTTCCCCCAGGCTCACTTTATTGCCTGGAACGTAGCTCTCTTGGGTTCCAAGCCTTCTCAGGACACCAAGCTTGACGTGGCCTGAGGAAGAATTCATTACATTATCCATGAGTTCAGGGCCTCAGAGATACCTTAAAGTGCACCCAGGGACACCTTGGGCTCCTTGACTGGGATCTGGTGATGTATTAAAGCTGGATGCTGATAACACAGTTCAATTGACTCTCCAAAAACTCTATTCCTTTTGTGAGTGTTAAGTTCATCGTTATGGTTTGCATCTGCCATGTCCCGCAACAGCTGAAGTATTAAAAGCTCGGTCCCAGTATGCATGTTTTCAGACAAGGAGCCTTTCGGAGGTAACAGAGTAATGAGGGGTTTGTCCTCTGGGATGGACTAATCCATTTGGGCTTCAGTGCTGAATGGAAAATTGGGAGGCTGTATGACTTGTAGTAAATGGGCCTAGCCGGAGGAGGCAGGCCGCTGGGCCTGTGCCCCCGAGGAGAACATTTTGTTTTCTCTTTTTTCCCCTCCTGCCTACTCCAGCCCACAATGAGGTGGGCATCTTTGCCCACCACATGCTCCCTGCCATAGTGGTCTACTTCACATAAGATAAAACAGCAGAGTCCAGCAACCAAGGACTGAAACTGCAGAAAGCATGGACCAAAACAAGTCTTTCTTCCTTTAAATTAACTTTCTGAGGTATTTTGTAACAACAATAGGAAGCTCAGAATACAAGATGGCCTATCCCTGCAGAATGTCCACTGGCTTCATAGCTGGCCACCTATGAGGTGATAAATGGACAGAAGGCGGGAGGAGATGGCAATCTTTCTTCATCTATGGAGCACCCACAGCAGTTGGAAACCCAAAGCCTTCATTTTGGAAAGAAGGAAGCCAAGTTAAAGCTTGGTGAGTTGCAATAGTCAATTTATAGAGTGAGGAAATGTTTCAAATGAGGTTTAACTTCTGTGAGGAGAAATTACTTGGTTTTACAAAAATCTCATGAAGGCAGTTGTCCAATTGTCTGAACAGGATTGAGCTTTCCAGGCGGTTTCAACCATGTGCAGGGATGGGTGTATCCTACTGCGCAGCTGCAGGTGCCTTCTGGCAGTGAGCCACGGACCCTCGAAGTGCTTGTGGTGTTTGCAGGTCATGGCCGTGTGACCCTGAGACTGTCACCTCTCTTGCTGCTCCTCTTTCTGGGCCTCATTTGTCCTTTTCTCTCCAGATCAAGCTTGGCTTGGGCCTCGTGTATTCTCAACGACACGTCCAACTGAAAGACCTCAACCAGGGCTTGGTTTTAAGCTTCATTTATAAACCAACGACTTCTAAATTGTTATGTCCTACTTAGCTCCACACCCCACCTCTTGCCATGCCCACAGGAACACGGGAACTTCTCATCTGAACTCACAGTTGCCATGAATACAACCTGAGTCTGATTACCACCTCCTCCCTCTGCTCTAGAATTCCCATTGCAGGAAATGAGACCACCACCCACTCACTTTAGTTGAATGAAAACAATGGAACTTCCGTGATTCCTTCCGCCCCCCACTCCCACACACCCAGTCTGCTGACGAGTCCCATTTCCTCTCCTTCTGAGGGATTGGAGGCATCCTCCTTGCTCATCCTGTCCAGCCAGGAATGGCAACAGGACTCTGCAATTTCCCTGTCCCTCTGGTCTTCTATAAAAGAGTCCCCATGCAGCTGCTAGGGGCGAGAGTGAGTGGGGATGGGGGAAGGGGTTAATATATTGTAATCAAATAACAGACAGCTCTCCCCTGAACATTTTTTCCACAACACTGTTGTGGTTTGTCTGCCTTCTCCTGGCTTTGCCAAGCTTCCTTATGCCCCAGGTCACCTGTTTGTCCACAGACCCGTGTCCTTCCCTTGAGAGTAGCTTGGTCCCTGTTCTGGCCCTCTACCCAGAATGCTCCTGCACTCACCTCTCCATGTCCTTCAGGGCAGCTGGGAACACCTCTTCACACTCATGAAAGTGACTTAAGGGGAGCTCTGGGCGTGACAGTCCTTTGTTTCCAGTGTTTTCAGCGCTGGTCAATGTTGGCACATTTCTTAGTGGGTCACAGGTGTGTGACTGTCCCTTTCCTCAGCATCTACACATTAAGTGGAAGGGTGGTGGTTGTCATCCAGGACAGCACAGACGGCTTGTGCTGCATAAATTGTCAATGAAGGAGCAAACAGTTTTCCCTGGAGGGTCACTGACCCATGTACTCCGCATTCCTGGAAAGGGCACCAACATGGCAGGACTCTTCTGAAGGGGCTGACACAGCGTGGTGCTCCAGGACTGTAAAGATTAAGAACTGTTTGAGAGGCAGGAAGGGGGTAAGGAGACCCAGAGTCATGCTGGGAATCTGTTTTTTGCTTTTTCTTTCCCCCGCCCCAGCAGGTTGTTTGGAATGTCTGCTGAGTATAAAAAGGTTCCAGGACCTCAGATCATTTTTAGCAAAACCCAGTTTCTATTTGACCTTTCTGGATCTTTGAGGAGCAACTTTCAATTTACAAGGCTTTCCCCATCATTTTAGTTACCTAAAATTGATGCCCTGCACAGTTTGAAGTTCCTTCGACAATACCTATTTATAATCTTCAGCTTTGTCTCAGACCTGAGGTGAATCAAAGCTCTGAGGTCACTTTCCTCTAAACATCTCCCCAGGGGCATAAGTATCTCACTAGATACTTCCGTATACTTAAGATATGTATTGCAGTTATTGACAACATAATCCCACAAAATAATTGTGTATTGGTGTTTCATAGTTTTAAGCAATTAAACTTTGACCAAGTACAACAACATGAATCAAAATAATGATTTTAAAATAATGAATGAAAAGAATTGACTTTTATTTTCAATTGCAATTTTATTTTAGGATCACTTCATTTTATAGAAATACAATGTGAACATGACTTACCACTGCTGATATTAACATTGCCCACTGAATGGTTACCCATCTTTCCCTTTGCATTGCATTCTTTGGAAGTGAACCCCTAAAGTTGCTCACACTCCAGAGTCATTAAGTCTTACCTCCTGGAAGAAGGTATCTACTCATATTATTTGGAATTATTTTGCAAGGATTGTCTCTTCTCCATTTATTTCTCAGTCATTTATTTGCATCAGTACAGATTCAAGGATATAATTTATCCTGCAGTTATAAGCCCAAGCTATTTTATTTATTTTATTGATCAGATTCCTCTAGCTTTAGCCACTAGGAGCTCTTTCTTAATGGTCCCATGTTCCTTCAGCATGCCTTCATCTGTTTGTTCACTGAGAAGTTCATGTTTTCTGGTCTTGAAGGATACTGAAGGATACATTATTCTTTCACTATTGCAGGTCTGGGATCAATCATTTCTGCAAGGACTCTTGGTTCTTTTTTATTGGAGGAATTGTTGTTAGAGATAAAGGTCTAGTCAAAAGTATGCTCACTGATGATCAACAGATATGATCAGCAGATACTGGGGATCTGTTGCCAACAGTCCCTGCCAGCAGACAGACCTAAGAGATATGTTAGTAAGTAATTAACCCATACGTGCACATACATTCATACCAACGTCTGTCTCCATCCATAATGTAATAAACTGAGCACTAAATTTATTCTCCCATCTTGGATGCTAATCTATTAGTAAATAGTCAAATCTAGATTTCTTGCTTTTGAGAAATCAGATTGTGACTACCATTCATTCATTTATCTGCTCAATCTTACTATATATAGATGCAAAATACTTTCAGAATTATTAGCTCATACCTCTGTGAGAAACAGATTTGCCAATTGGAATACAAGAAAATACATAGTTTAAAAATTTAAACCTTATTTTTCTAGATCATACACTATATTAATAGTATATTTTCTGTAGATCATATTAACTTAATGTTCAAAATGTGTTTTAAATAGGCCCTTTCTTTTAATACCTACATTAATGATAATAGCTTCCCTTGATCTGATTCCCTCTGTGTGGCAGATGTGTGAAGCACTTCACATGAATTCTATTTATTCCTCATCCTTAGCATAGTTTTACTCTTCTTGTTTGCTGTGGAAGCCCCAATGCAAAGGAGCTAGGTGACTTGAACTTGCAATTAATAAAGATCTTGAATTTATACAGCGGGACATTTGATGGAGTCAACTGCCTGTATAAGATGCTCTCACAAAAGAGTGATAGAGGATGAATGGATTCACTGGATAACAGCCATCCAGACATGAAACTATAGAATGATTCATGGAACTGAAAGGGACCTGCAAATCACATAACATAGCGTTTGTGTACTTGGCTTCACATTAGAAACATGTAAAGAGCTACAAAGACACAAATGCTACCATGATCCTCATTCTACCTCAGCACTTGTAACCATCTCATGCCACAGGTTTTCCCTTTCTCATCTCATTTCTCAGTGATTATGATTCAATTAGATGGGGTCCAGCCTGGGTATAGAACACTTAAAGTTCCCAGATAACTGGTGTGCAGAAAGAGCTGTGAATGGTGTTATTGCAGTTTAGATGCTTAATGTCTTATGTGTTAAAGTCTGTTGCTTTTGGAAACTGGGGAACCTGTAATAGGCGAGAGTCTAGTGAGAGGTTTGGGGTCATTGGGGTGTGTCTTTGAAGGGATTGGGGAACCTTAGTTTCCTCCTCTTTCCCTCTTCCATTTCCCAGCCACAAGGTGAGCGATTTGGCTTTGCCATACACCCCTACCCTGGTGTGATCACATAGGTGAATGTAGTGGACCTGTTGGACATGAATTGAAAGTTGGATCCAAAATAAACATTCGGACCCAAATGTTATTTCAGATATTTTTTTTTTTACAGTTAAAGAAAACTAACACAACTGGCATTTCCAAACTCCTGTTGCATGTGGACACTCTTCTTAGAATTATTGCCTGACCTCTGACTTGAAAGATTTCCAGTGAGAGAATTAAATGTCACCCATTCTAACTGCATTCCATGTAAGACTGGGCTTTGCATCACATCAAATTCTCTTCCACATTATCCTCCATATAACTATTGAGAGTAGGAATTCTGTTATATGGATGAATGTGTCCATGTTTTGCATAGGCTTAATTCCATCTGATCTATGTCCAAGTCTTTCAGAATCTGCTGCACAGGATTATTTTATCTCCTCTTACCTCTAAGGGCAGCTGACCTCATTGTTGGATAGGTCTACTCATGAGCAAAGGCCTCAAGTCTAATGTTTATTTATTGTTCTTAGTTCAGTTCTTAAGAGTTATTCCTTAAGACTGCACAGATTACCGACCTCCCTTTCAAAGTGAAGCCCTCTGGACACCTCACTAGGAACCCTTTACTTCCCTGCCCTGTGCTCCTTCCACTACTACTGACAAGGTGCTGCCGTGGTCCCCAAGGTCTGGTACCTTTTTTTGCCATCTCTTTTTACCGCTGGGACCTCTAATCAGTGACACTGGTAGAAACGCAAGTCCCGCAACTGAGCTTTGACCTCCTCCGAGTTCAGTAGGTCTCTCTCATTTTCTATTATTTCTATTAAAGGTTTTATTAGCTCTCTGTAAAGCTCTGCCCAATTCTGGCTCATATTAAGTAGATTTTTGCATATGCACTTCTGGCAAACAACATGGTTTCCCAAATTGGATTTATATAGCTGATTTTTTTAAAAAAAATATTTGACTGCACAACTTTCTTTCATTTTTATTAAACAAACACTCTCATTTCCGTATACTACTCTTATCGATCCAGGTCTTTTAATACTAAGTCTGTCAAATATAGAAGGGTGTCAGTCTGATCAGCACACTTCCGCGTCTCTAGCTAAAGCACTGACATCACCAGACCTTTGCTGTGGCAACTTTTCTGTATAACTTTTCAGCTGTCACCCAGTCCACATTTTGTTTTCTCATTGGATTATTTTAAAACATTTTATAAGCTCCGATAAATGTTTTGTAGCCCTTATTTCTTTGTGAGTCATGCAAGCTACTTTTTTCCCTCTAACTTCCAAATTTTTAAAACACTGTATGTTAACCATTCTCTTTAACTTTGCCGTTCTAGGTATCTTTAGGGAAAGTAGAGGTCGATCTAGGCTTTCCTCAGAGGTGAGAGAAAAGGGCCAGGCTCAGAAGAAACACCCAGTCCATTCCCTTCTATGTTCATCATGAATTAGGTATTCTTGCTACCTAAGAAGTTTCTTCAAGCATAGTGGCTTAAACCTAGAACAATCTATGGTCTTATAGTTACTGTGAGTGAGGAATTCAGGAGTGGGTTAACTGGGCTGGCTAACAGGATGTCTCATGAGGGTACAATTAAGGTGACAGCCAGCCAGGCTGGGCTCAGGCTTCTTAGCCATTCACCTGGTTGATGTTTAGAGGGCTCGCCTTTCACAGAATGCTTGAGGGGTCTGTAGTCAAGGCCAGTGGCTTCCCCCAGAATGAGTGATCCAAGAGAGAGAGAGAGAGAGCACCAGGGCAACCTCAGTGCCTTTTATGACCTGTCACTGATATCACACAGACTGCTACTGCTTAATTCAGTTCATTCCTCCCGAGGCACTAAGCCTAGCCCAGCACAAGGGAGACAGAATTAGTTTCTGCCGTTTGCAGAAGAGAATGATAAAGAATTGTGGACCTGTTGTACAATTACACATCAAATATCAGAAATTTTCCCCATTTGCCAAATGTTTATGGCATTGTGTGCATATTTTTGACACCAGTAGTTAGCTATAAATTTTTATCAGGAAGGTGTGGACAAAAAGAATTGGAGAATTTAATCCAGTTTGGAAAGCAGTCCTACCCTCTCACAGTACAGGACTTTGTACCCTCTAACATTCATCTCTCCTTTACAAATCATGTCCGTCACCATTTTGAAAATTCTAAGTAGATAGATGTCTTCTTTCCCAGCATGTGATCATGTGTTTGTGTATATGACATTGGCAATGGGCAACTCAGCTTGCTATGGGCTCAAAGAAAGCCCATGGAGACTTCACGGAAGTGAAATGTAAACTGCTCCTAAAAAGTTAGTTTATAATCTCCTTTTTTTCTTGTTAGTTACTTGTTTTTTGAATAAATGTGTAGGGTGAAAAAGTTTTCCTTATACAAAGATTAGTAACATAACACAGTTTGCCTGTACTCCTGATGCAATTTCCCTTATTACCCTCTTACCTTTGTGCTATGTATTGGTCACAATTAGTGAATTCATACTGCTACATTATCAATAACTAAAGTTCATAGATACTTGTTCTCCTGTTTTTAATTTATGTACAGAATCTCATTATGTTTCATCATTATGTCTTCATAGGTTCTTTTTGGCTATGACAGTTTCCGTATTTTGTACATTTTTGGCGATTTCATAATTTCAAGCTGTACTAGTTTGATATTTTATAGAATGACCTTTTATTGGATTTGTCAGATAGTTTTGGCTCATGATAATCCTAGTTGTAAGGGTTTTTGCCACAGAGATAAAGTACTATTTATATCACATTATGTCAAGGTTTCATCCTACAATCATGACCTATTACTGTTGTTATGGTGTATGTGTAAATGGCCACAAAAGCTTATGGGAGGGTAGGCTCTTTTTAGAGGGGGCTGAATCTAGAGCGTGTAATGCTAGGATTAAGGGCACTGATTTATTTTTGCGTAGCTCTGACTAGGATTAAGGATGTGAGTGCTACATCTGCCCTAGGGCAGGTAGCCTGCGTACAATATAAGAGACAGCAAGAGCCTTGCCTCCCATTTGCTGGTTTTGCTGTCTTCCACTGCCATGAACTGTCTCCCTCTGCCACACACTGCCCCTACCTTGGAGCCACCTGATTATAGATTGAAACCTCTACAAACTGTGAGCTAAATAAATCTTTCTCCCTTTAACTTTGGGTGTTGGGTATTTTGTCTCAGCAATGAGAAAACTAACTGTTGACAGTTAACTTGGTCACCTGACTGCGTATGTTTGCCAGGTTTCTCCTCTGTGAAGCTTCTCTCTGCTTCTTATTGTCCTCTTTGGAAAGAGGACACTGGGTGTAACCTACTCTAATAAAGCAAGGTATTATATGGAGTGAGGAGTTACGCTTTGCTTCTGTACTAGTTGTATTTCTGACATAACAATTTAAAGAAGCAGAAGTTTAATTTGGCTGTTTCAGAGGGATCAGTCCATGCCCAAATGATGCTAAGGCAAAAACATCACATTAGAAAAGTGTTGTAGAGGCCAAAACTTCATCATAGAAAGGTATTGTCACTCTAATGTCAGTCACAAAGTAGAAACAAGGAAACAACTCAAGAAAAGTTAAATCCTTGAAATTCACACCCCACGCGCCTACCTCTTCCCTGCCCCCTAATAGCTGTGAACTCAACAGTGAATACATTGATGAGTTTTGTACCCTTAACATGAGTCTTTCTTTGGGAGGTAACTCATATTTAAACCATAACTACCATCTTTGGAATGAACTATCAACATACATTATTTGGAATTCGTATACGCAAGAGGCTTGTTCTTTCTTCCTCGTTGATCCATAAATTATACATTTATAAGGGATGGGAGTTTCAGTGGCACAACTGTGCCTTCCTGGCAAGCATGAAGTCATGAGTTCAATTCCTGGTACCCCTCACCCCACAAAAAGGAAAAAAGGATAAAAAATTATTCATTTATTTATATGTATGTAGACTTATACGTGTATGGACTTTGGATAATTTGTACTTTGAGTTATTATTCAGTATACTTTATTTTGTCATAATATTTTATTTCGCTCAGCTTTACTTCAACTTTGTCTAATGTCTGAATACATCCATCATCACCTATATTTCCTATTCCATTAGCCATTTATGCCAAGAGCCTTGATTCCTTTATTTGGAACGTGAAGTTAGAAGCCAAGATTTAGGTATTGTGTATGCTGACTTCCACTGGGATATCTTTGCCTCCAAAGTAACCCAGGGGTATATAACTTTTTTCTAAACAGTACTATGTATAATCAGGTGTATCTGTTTTGAGTAAGACTGGTTTTCTTTCTTGTGTCTCCAGTTCTCATCTATTGTCACATGGATTATTCTAGTCTTTTCTCTTTGTGTACCTATAACATCCCACCTCAAGAATGAGAAACCATGGTCTCATTATCTGTCGTCTATTGGTTAATTGTTCAATTCCACTACACATTTACAACACTATCAGAATCACTAACCTCTACCCACAAAAGAAACAACCTTGTCAACTGAAGTAGAGTGCCTATGGACATTTATTTTCTTTCAGTTAAAAAGACCTCATCGATTTTTAAAGTTACTTAGGTCAGCAGTTTTCCCCTTGACCCCTCTTCACTGAAATATTTGAATTTCTCATAGACGATTTGATTTAATGTGAGTTTCATCTCAAAATATTTGGATAAAGATGAATAGGTATCCAAATCCTGCAGTAAAATTTCAGATTTGGTCATTGCTACTTCAAATAACCCTGATATGTTTCAGAGTCTGAAAAGTTGACATTATTCATGAGTTTCCTCAAATATATATATATATATATGGAAAGAGCTACATGGTTATTTTTAACTTTTATAAGGTCAGGAATAGGTAAGTGCATATTTGTGGTGAAAGACAAAGAAAAGGAAAACAGTCTAAGTTGGTTGATTCAGGATGCTCTGTGACTTGTATCCACACATGTGTAGAGTCACCTGGAATCATCGTAGTCTTGGCAACATTCAGTATTTGTGTATAAGAACAAATGAGAATCCAGATTCAGAAGGATTGATTACACTTTATTCCTCTGGCCTCCTCTAGGATGTTATTTGTGTTTCTTGGGTTAAATAATTATTCTAGGAAATTTGAATATTTTTTCCTTGGTCTTATGAATTAAGTCAGTCTTCTTAAAATAAAATCTAGGGTTGGGGTTATTTGAAACTCCTGAAAAACCTAAGGCCCTGGTATTCCTTGGTGTATACATTGAAAAGCCTGCTCACCATGCTTACGTCCTTAGGATGTGGTGGCTATTTAAGATTAGGCACAACCCATATGACTCCTTCACTCTGCTCTGTGAGTGAACTCTTAGATCAGGATAGAGAGAGTGACTCAGTCTTTATTTTGAGACCTTGCCTAATGACTTTACATCACTTGACCCCCCACATCTGAGTGATTTACTGGTCTAGCATTAACTTCAGACTCACAGCAATATTCCCAGCAGAGTTCTGACCCTTCTAATATTTGAGTGTTCAAGCAAAAGAATGAGAGAAACTCATGCATGTGGGAGAATTTCCAAGTTCTTATCCAAAATACCCGTCTTCCCTGAGTTATGGATCCATCAGTGACTCACTTGTTGGTGACACTTTAAGTTGAGAAATTTCCCTTTAAAGTTATAATTGCTCTTCCCGGGAATGGCTGCAGGAGGGTCTTGCCTTGACATGCAGAGGCCTGAGTGATATGGACCTTGAAGCCTTTTGCTTCTTCTATATTTTGTGGTGATGTTGGAAAGTCCCGAGCTGTAGGTCAGTGGAGGGTGACTGCTTTTGACACTCCTACTAGTGCAGGTATTCTCTTCTACCACAGCCCTGGAAGTGACTTGCTGATGCCGTCCCTTAATAAACACCTGGCGAGCTAGAAGCTTCTCAGTGTCATGGTCATACTTTCTTGATAGGGGGCTGGCTTACTTTCGCATCTGATGTCAGGTGTCTCATCACATTCCCGTGATTCTAATTCTTCTTACTCACTGAGTGTGCTATGTGTTAATGTCTCCTAGCCAAGCTCAATGTTTTATTTTAAGGATCTTTCTGTCCCACATTATTTTTACTGCATTGAAAACTTCCAAATCACTGAGAATAATGATTAGAATAATCCTTATTCTAATCACATGTCAGTAAAGTCCTCTTTACTCAGTAATCTCTGAGTACTCTACATGTATTCCATGTGCTGTGTGCTGCTGAGGGTGACAATAATGTGCCCAGCCAGACTTCTGCCCACAGCTCCAAACTTTTAATTCTAATAATTCTCTAGTTATCCAAACAAGGAATCTGGGACACATCCTCATCTCCTTCCTCATGCCCTTCTCATAGTAAACTTGCCAGAATCCTGATGACATTTTGTTCTCAGTATTTCCATGACTTTCTAGCTTCATCTTTATTACCACTGGCTCTGACGTCAAACTTCTGCCAGTTCACTGTGTTCGGTAACCAGCTGCCATGGTTGGAATGTGTTCCCCAAAAGCTCATGTGTTGGAAACTTAATCCTCAAATTTATGCTTGATATTATTTAGAGAGGAGGGCTTCAGGAGGTCGTTGATGACGGAGTGCATCCTGCGGTGGGGTTAGAGGCTTTCTAAGTAAAGGAAGAAAGGTGATTTATGGATGTAATCTTGTTTGACATAGAAAATCAGAGAAAGAGAAGTAAAAAGTGACCGATCGCCAGGGACAGCAAAAACAAAAACAACAAACTAACAAAGAAACAAAAAACAAAGCAAAAAAGGAGATAGCTGAGTTGGTGTATTCTAGCTAGATTTTCCATAAATAATCTCATGATTCATCAAAAAAAAAAAAAAAAACCCAAACCTTCACTAGATGCCATGCAAATGGGAGCACTAGCTCCTACACCTCTCTTCTTTAGAACTAGGAGCCTGTTTTACAAACTGCCTGATTTTAGGTATTAAGCACCTGGTTTTAGGTTACAGTGAGAGGAAGCAGACTAAGACACTATCCAACTTCCTGTTTTTTTCTCTCCAAACCCACCCTTCACAAATCCCCCAGAGTAACTCCAGTTTTGTGACTTACACTGTGAAGTACTCCTTGTAAGATGCGGTTTGACTGTCTTTGTCCTGGCTGTTTTGACACTTCTTGCCTCATACTTGTCACTCTGGGACTTTACCGCCCAATTCTGTGGCCTCCGGGCACAGTGGCTGCTGAGCCATTAAAATATACTCAGTTCAAACAGCAATGTACAATTAATTGGTCTGTGACACACAGTTAGCCCTGAGGACTTGCAGTGAAGAAGACTATCACATGTCTCTTTAGTAATCTGAATAGTATTGTTAATAAAACACGTTTAAAGTTGATTTCATTTTTTCCTTCTTAGTTTTTGGGTACAGTTGCTAAAACTTATAAACTGACTTCACTTATATTTGTGACTGCCCTTAAATTCTTTGTCTTTATTTGACACAGGGTCTCCCTATGTAGCTCAGGCGAGCTTTGAATTCACTATGCAGCCCAGACTGGGCTTGAACTCTGGTGATCCTCCTGCCTCAGCTTACCAAGTGCTGGGATTACAGGACTGCATCACCATACCTGGCTTCCTTTTCCTTCTCTTCCTCCTCCTTTCTCTCCCTCACACCTTCCCCACTTTTGTTGGCATTTTCTTGGTCCTTGCACGTATTAAACACCTCCAGCCCTTCTTCCATGCTTTTGCTCTTGACATTTCTTTTGCTTGAAACATTGTTTTTTGGCTTTTGCCTTTAATTAGTCATTTCTCAAAGTTAAGTAACCCGATATGAGCTTGCAGAGTATACCTGCTTGCCTTCATTGTAGCACTTATAATAGAGGACACATTCCCATGCTTGTTCACCCTGCTAACAAGACCAGAGGTGGCATTTATTTACTTATTTATTTTTATCCTTTATTAAATAAGTAAAAATTTATTATTTACTTATTTATTTTTATCCCAAGTGCCTGTCACATACACAGAATAGACATGTAATAAATGTTTCAGATATGTACTGTGGACTACAGTTCTAAGTCATTTGAGATGGGGACAGCATGTTATCACTTTGTAGGTCATAAAATTTAAATGTCTGTGTAATTGAGCTTTATAATTACATTATGTCTAACATAAACATGTATTCCTTGACTCATGAAAAATCAGCAAGAATTTATTAGACAGTGAATAAAATAAGATGAAGATCTTATTGTTTCAATATATTTAAAAACCAGCATTTATAGGGAACTGACATGGTATATAGAACATTGACTGATGCATTTTGTCTGTCTTAAAATACTTAAGCTATGGTTGCAGTCATTTGTGCAGACTGTTATTTAAAATAATCTCAATATCATTATAAGTAAAATTGGTTGCCTTAGCTATTTATTTAGGGCAGGGTGTGTAGTGCAGCTCAGGCTGGCCTTGGACTGACTATGTAGCCCAGGCTGGCTTCAAACTTGTGGTGATCCTCCTGCCTCAGCCCTCTAAGTGCTGGGATTACAGATGCACACCACCACATCTGGCTGGCCATTGTTTTTAAAAAAAAATATGCAATACACTTTGAAGTTCTTGACAAGGTAAAGTCCCCTGAATATTTTTAAAACTTTACAGAGAAATAGTCAGAAGGCACATCCAGGCCCGTGGTAGTAAACCTGTGTCACACATGTTATTTTTCTTCCAAAATGAAAGATGTTAGTGTTTGAGTTGTTTTTTCTAAACGAAAGCCTCAGCAGTCAGTCTAATTGCAGTGTTGGCACTTTGCAATGAATAAGTGGGTTTTGAGCCACAGTTTGGGTCCTGGGTCTTAAAATATTTGTCCTCGCTGCTCCAGGCATTCTTAGGGATCTGTGATACTAACTTTACTACTATTAAGGTTACTCTTAGGAATATCTGCTTTCCTTCTGCCCATCTTTCTGCCCTATCTTGGAGGTAAAAGCTCTCCAATATTTTTATGGGGATTCAAACTTGTCATTCCTTAGTCCTTTTGGGAAAATGTTGATTTGAGAAGATTATATCCTCAGCCTTCCTATTGTATAGTTTCATCTACCTCAATATTTAGTTCAGGGGTGAGTTTGAGTCATAGATGTGGCTGATATGAACTGGGACCTTGCTCAGCAGTCCTCTTGCTTTGTTGATGTTGCTAACCCTAAGACTCACAACACTTAAAGTCATGTTACCCCATATGCTACTAGTTCAAGCTGGGTTATGTCACCTGCTTTTGTTCCAAGACTCTTGGAATCTCATCTGAGTGAATCTGAAGAGCCTGTGTCCTTTATGCCTTCATGCTTTTTCCCTGGGTCCCTGGATCTGACATTGCACAGGTGCTGAAAGTTCGGAGAGAGCAAATCAGGCAGAATCTCAGTTCTGCTAAGGTTTACAGCCTGACCTCAGCGTTTCCTACAGGTGACCTTGGACCGTTTTCCAATTGTGAGACTCAATGTCCACATCACTAGATAGCGCACAAAGACTTGCCTCAGACATTTTTTGTAGAGATCAACTATACAAACACAACAGTAAGTATAGGCTTTGTCTTGTAAGTGTTCAATAAACAGTACTGTTGGTGGTGATGGTGATGATGCTTATATTCTGATAATTCCTCCTGGCAATATCTGTGTCTCTGAAGACATCTGAATTTTGGGGTTCAATATGTAAATTCTTTAAGAATCAAACATTTCTCTTGTGGTTTTAGCCTAAAACCCCTTTTTGTAGTGTCTCACTCACTGATTCATAGATTTGGAAGCTTATGAGTATCATGGGTCTACATCCAGATTTAAGAAGATGATCTGTGAACTTCTTGCAGTGATTCTTTCTGCAATATTCAGGCTTAGGGCAGTATTTTTACTGTATATAATACCTTCTCAAGATACAGGGTTAGTACCTCACAAGTGGCAAATGTTTTGGCCTCCAAGTATAAAGCACAGTGGTGGTGCACATTATAACTACCATTCTGGGCAGCTGAGGCAGGAGGATTGCACATTTGAATTCTACCTAGGTGAGTCAGACTCTGAAGAGAGGTAAAAAAAGCTGGACTTGTAACTCAGTTCTCAATCCTGAACTCAGGGTTCAATTCTTAGAACTGCTCCTCCTGAAAAGTGGTGATAAATAAATATAAATATGTATATTCATATACATATGTATACTGTGATACAGATTATAGGGACATGAAACTCAGGCTGTCTCTGGCTACCCTGAAGAAGGCCAAATTTTCCCCTGCCTATCTGTAAGTGGTTTATATCCCCTTTGGCTGTAAACTTTTGGTAGCAGTGAGAGTTGATGGGTCATAAGAAATGAAAAATTATTTTTCATTTTAAAACTTCAACAAGTAGACACATTGCCTTACTGCAGTGTTTTCCTTTCTAAGGGAAGCCTCAGAGCTGGCCGGGACTGTTTAAAGATGGGCTAATTATCATCAAAAGAAGAGGAGGAGCTGCTGTAAGGTCCCTACAGACTGGCAACTTAAGAGAAAAACCTCAGAAACCATATGGGGCCAAGAAACACTAACATCCTGTCTAAAGTTGCTAAACTACTCCTTTGTATTTAAGTGATTCATCTTGATAAAGTTAAGTAGGAATTCAGACTTTTCAAGATTTTCATGTTTTTATCTTTTGTGTGATTGGGAACATTCTAGTGTTGTGAAAATGTGTCTGGCTGGCCCGCACTTGGAAGGCTTCCACTTATCTCCTGGGAAATGTCAGCTGTGTTTCTGGGGCTCTGGGATCCTTCAGTGTCCAGCTGGGCACTGTGGAATGTCCAGCTCTGCAATTTAGGCGGTTCTGTTCTTAATCCTACTAGGAGAAGTCCTGCTGAGATGGAGAAGTCTGCTTTGAGTGGCTGGGACAGAATTTTGTATATGGCTCTTGGCAGTCACAGATATTTAGAACTGGAATAAAGCCTATGGAATCCTCTTCTGCCTTCTCATCTGCAGATAAGAAAGTGGAGGCTTGGGAACACTCCTGAGTGCTGAGCTCATACACTGGGCAGTTGGTTCCAAGAGTTACCTTACAAACACAGAGCCCCTGTCTGCAGAGCCGCTGTGCTTCCTTCCTGGGCTTTGGGAGCTTCTCCTGCTAGGCTCAAGTGGAAAACACACAAGTAAACCACACATCTTAGAATGAACAACAATTAAAGGTCATTTCTGTGGCTTTGCATTACGATGACAAGAGAGTTAATAAATAACTTATGGGGGCGGGTAGTAGCTCAGCGGCACAGCACCTGCCTGGTAAGTGCAAGGTTGTGAGTTTGATTCCGGGTACCAAAAATAGATAAAAGAATAAAAGAATAAATAAATAACGTATATAAGGAAAAGTTTACTTTGGTTTCAGAGGTTTCAGTCCATGGTCACTTGGCTTTGCTGCTTTGGGCTTGAGGCAGGTCAGCGCATCAAGGTAGGAGCACTGGTTAGAGGCTGCTTCGTGGTGGCTGAGAAGCAAAAGAAAGGCAGGCCCTGTGATGTAACTGCCTTCCTCTGGCCACCATCTCCTGGAGGGTGTACTACCTCCCATGAGTTCCGCAGACTAGGACACATCAGCCATGAAGGGACATTTGGGATCCAAATGACAGCTCATCATTTCCTCTTGAATCTGTAGAGACAGAAACTTTGCTGTATTTCTGCATGTGGAGACTGGGAGGGTTCCTTGTGTCAGCAGTGGTGGCCTCCACTGGGCCCTGACTGCAAGCGACATGGAAGAGTCACCAAGTTAGTGTAGTCAGATGTTGTTTGTATGCAAGTATGACTGGGCATCTTCCTTCTGTTTATCATAGGGGGAAATGTGTTTTTTTTTTTTTTTTTTGAGATTCTGTTCACAATGCTTTTTATTTTTTAATACAAAGATGGAGGGAAATTACATTCGCCCATTCTCTGAATCAATTTGAGCTTTCAAGTATAGAATGAAAGTGAACCAGCCTACAGAGTAGGCATGGCTACATCTGTGTTAAACTCAGTAAACTTTTCCTGGTTTCGTTTTTCCAAACCAGGTTATTTTCACATCTTTGTATTTTCATTTCATAGAATGCTTCCACAGTTTTCATTTAGGCCTATGTTAGTAGGTACTGTTATTTCCAAACTAAAAGACAGACTCAGGGAAAGTACAGAGCATCAAGGTCCAGAATCCGGGATGTAAAGTTCTAGACCTGGATCTGATTTTTACTTTTTGAATTGAACAGATTATTTGGTCTTTGAAAATCTCCACTTCTGCATCTTGAAGTTGATGTTACAATAGCAGTTTTATCAAATGTTACTTGAAAGAAGGAAGAGAGAAAGTACCTGCCCACCAGTTCTGTGCTCATTCTAACAAGATGCGTTTTTCAGAACACCCTGGGGTGCCCTGTCCTGGATAGGCAAGCTTTCCTCTTCCTTCTGCCTCCAATCTCTTCCCTCAGAAGCAGCAGGCCTGGGACCTGTCACATCCTACGGCTTCTATTGCCATGAATGAGATGTGCAGCCAAAGTCCAGGGTGGGGAATCTGCTGGGGGTTTTTGGGGATGGAAGTCCACTGGCTGGTCTGAAAGACAGTGGCCTGATGGCCTTTTTCTCCTTTGTGTTCCTGCCATGTGCTGGGCTTGGGGAGACAACACGCAGACTGGCAGCTGCCTTCTCCCACGTAGGGTCTGTTCCTGTGCCCCTCTCCTGGGCAGGACTTCCGGCGTCTCTCCATGCCTGCCCACCTGCCCAGCAGCACCGGTGGCGGGGAAGCCTGCTGGTGCTCCTGGCTGTCTTTGGCTGCAAAGACTACAGCATTTTCACCCTCCTCTGGGAAGAGGGAGGGGTGAAGGTGACAACCTTGATGTGTATGTGAAAAGGACTCACGAACTCACATCTGGATTCAGAATCAAGCTCTTATTTCTTCACAGATGAGAATGGCTGTCAGGGACACATAAAGGACGTAATGATCACATTTCCTTCAGGTCTTATGGCTTCCAAAGGGATCACTTCCAACTAATATCAAGAAAGGAAGTCAGGAAGGGAACAAGCGATAAGGGCAGGACATTCCCCATCTGCCTTTCTCTAATCTTTCTTTAGTACTTTCCTTTAAACCTGCAATCTTGGAAGTCAAGCAAAATAAAAAACAAACCCTCAAAATCTATAAAGAGCAGTTTTTAGGGTCTTGATATTAGTCACCCCACCAAGACTAAACTTGCTTTGCGGGGCTGGCTGTGTTCCCCAGGGATATGCATCGCCAAGGCCCTACCTACTCTTCAGGTCTATATTTATACCCAAGGCCGTTCCTTCCCAGGGACATCTCCCAGCCCCCTACAGGGCTTTTTTGCCTCCCTCCTGGGTTCCCGACAGAGCTGTGCATCCCCCTCCACCTTTCCCGAGGCAGGTCCATGTGTGGGCCCTGCTGCCCAGGACGGGCCCTTTGCTTTTCCCAATGCCAGACCAAGCTGCTTCTAGGGGGAAGATGGGCGCTGTCTCTGGAGGCAGCTTTATCAGGTGTGCTCTTAACATTTTTTATCGCAGACCAAATCAAACTATTTGAAACACGTTTTCTTTAGTGACTCCTTTGAAATACTCACAGGTATATAAATTGAAGCTTTTTAAAAAAAGTTACAGATTTTGCAAATAAATTTTCCAATAATTTAAAAATTTGAACTATTCTTGGTGGTAGTTCATTATAGCCCGGGAGATCCGGGGTAGAATTCTTATTTGAGAAGTTCTTCGATTTTATTTCAGCTCTACCAGTGGGTATGGAGAATGAGCCGCACCAGGTTTTCCTCTTCTTCTCCGCACCTGTCCCTCACCCCAGGGCCGGAACCATTAGGAAGCAATGATAGGTCCTCTGAGCCAGGGGGCTCCGACAGTCCCACCAGACTTGTCCCTTCCCTCTCTGCCACTAGGTCTTTCCTGGGGGGAGGGCAGCTTTAAAAGCTCTAAGCTTTTAATGCAACGGTGGTCCATGGGAGGTGGTCAGTTCTTTCTTTCCTCCTTCCCACTCTCCCTCTCCTCTCCTCTCCTCTCTTCTCCTCTCCTCTCCTCTCCTCTCCTCTCCTCTCCTCTCCTCTCCTCTCCTTTCCTTTCCTTCTCTCCCTCCCTTCCTCTTTCCTTCTCTTTCTCTCTTTTTATACTGTGGATGAAATCAGTGCCTTGCACTTACTAGGAATTTCTTTATCACCGATCTATGGGATCGGTGGGATCTGTGGGATTGTTCTTAAAGACTGAAGAGTATTGAGGGGAAAGCCTGGGAAATTATGAGTTTGTGGTTCATCCGATGTGTCTGTGGGATGTAAGCATCCCGCAGGAATAATCTCAGCCTCCAACAAAGCCTGAGGCAGTCTGAGAGAGAAGACAGGATCATGGAAGGACCTCCACAACAAGAGGCAGGAGCCAGCTGCATGCAGGACAGTGGGATGTGCTGGAGCCTTGCATGGTAGACAGAAGACCTGCAAGAGGAACTTGCTTCCATGACAGCCCCGTGCCTTATTGGTAAGGCTTCCTGTTATTTTAGAGATGTAAGTTGCTTATTGGTAATTCTGTACTTGGAGTTGAAGATTCTGGCAGCTTTGAACTTTTGCAATGAAAATGAATCTTGTCTGATTTTTTGCAGATTATATAACTCTAAACCTTAGTTTCCTCATTTTAAAAATAGATATTCAAATAAAAGGAACTTTAAGATTCAAGGGGAAAAATGGATAAAATGCTTCATTGAAAATCTGCTATGCAGTAAGTGTTTAATTAGTGAGAGCTGCCACTGAAGTTCAAATTGCTAATGAACAATTCTGTATGCCAGGGTGGCATTTCTACAAAGAGAGAGGGCCTCCTCATGGGCATGGGGGCAGTGCTCAGCACAGGGGCAGTGATTGGTCCTGACAAACACAGACCCTTCTTGCTCTGGGATTGAAAAGGCAGTCAGGGATACAGCTGCTCGTACATCTGGAAGTCTCCTGTGCCTGTTTCTCAGCTTACTTTGAGATTCCTTTTTCCACAGACCTTCCATGAAGTGAGAAGGCAGAGTTTAGATGAGGTCCTGGGATCAGAAAAAGCTCTTTGGCCCTCTTGGGGCTATATCTGAGCTTGAGTGAAATGCATGTTTTGTGTGTGTGTGTGTGTGTGTGTGTGTGTGTGTGAAGAAAGACAAGAGGAAAGTGTGAAAGGCCAGGGGATGGTTAGCTTATAGATCGCTTTCCTCTGTGTTTTCCTCTCAGGATTTAGGAAGACCATTCATGGTTTGGCTTACCTCCTAACAGCTAAAATTCACAAGAGCTGCAAAGCAGGTATTTTCTTGATCTCTGGAGAGCCGGAGGTCCTCAGCAGTTTGCAGTCTCCAGTGGTGGGTACAGGCATGGGCTTGGTGAGCTGCTCCTCCATGCTTCTCTCCATCAGAGTTGGCATGCCTACCGCACATGTGTGATTCAGAAAGCAAAACTCCTCTTTCATAAACAACCTGACATGTGGCACACATTTACATAAAGAATTTATACAGAGGCTCGGGGCTGAGAAGACATTTGGCTTTGCATTGTTTTGCTCTTTCTCTGCTGTAGGTGCCTGTCCTCAGACACCCATTTTTATATTTAGAAGGTGATTTTATGTTTGCAATATTCTCCTGCAAGAGTTGTAGTTGGAATGAAACTTTTCCACCCAATGATAGAAAGCAGTGAGCAATTCTCGGTATGAATGTAAAAAGAGGGAAAAAATAAAAAGAAGTCATTGAGAAATGTCTTCTTTTATCCTGTCCCCATTGAGATGACCTGAACATTGTGGATTCCAACTTTATATCTTCTCGTTTCAATGTTCTTTTCTTCTTGGCAGTTTCAGATTATGAAGAGCTATTATAAACATCTTAGAAGTGAATGAAATAAACGACAGGAGAAAAGAAAGAAGAAAAGAATCATTTGGGAAGGGACCATCTAATGTAACTCAGATTTTTTTCATAGCCCAAAATGCAAATAACGGGCACAACTCCAGTGCCCACTGTGATTCTTTTAGATTCTGTGATTTAAAAATTTTGAAGTAATATAAGAAGGAAGGCTTAGGGCAGAAGTCTGTGAAGCACTGACACTAGTCCAAGACCAGGAAGGGCTTTACCACGCGAGATACAGACAGGCCTCTGGTGGAGTGGAGAAACCCAGCTGCAGCTGGCAGTCCTGGCATTTCAGTCATTTTTTATCCATGAATCTGAGAGTGAAGATTCTCAGGGCTTTGCTCTCTGAGGAACAGACACCATGTACTAGGACTTGTGTTCTACGATTGTGCTTTTTATATGGACACTGTAGATTGTGTCACGCAGCTTGAGATCCTGAAGATGGGGTGAATAACCTTGCTTTATGCTTTGGGTGAAATTCCACACTTGTGATGATTTATGGAAGCGGAGTCTTCTGGGCCGAATGCAAAGAATCTTGTCCACTCTGAAACTCATCTGCAGTCCAAAGGTGTGGATTGTAAGTGGGAGAGTGCCGCCGGCCAGCTGTGGGCTTTGTTCCCTGGAGCACCCCAAACAGGTGGTTTGAATTCTCCTGACAGGTGTTATCTACTTCCTGTGTCAAGGACAGCAGGATCTCTCCTTCCAAGACAGAGATGGGAACCAAAATATTTCTTTTTAAGGAAAGCTTTTCAAAGCCAAGCAGATTTATTTTTGCCCCAATCTGGAGCTTAATTCTCCGTGTGATGTTTGTTACGGTCTTAATTACACAATATCCAAAGTGCTCGCTCTGCACCTCACAATGTGCCTGTGCAATCACTTGATTGTTCTGGCTCAACTCTTCTCACTTGCTCAATAATATGAATCTTGGCAAAGAAAAGGGAGCCAGAATCCAAGTCCATATGACTTGGAGTTTATAACGAAAGATCTGAGCTCGGTGTAAGTGGGGTGTGTGTGTGTGTGTGTGTGTGTGTGTGTGTGTGCATGTGCATACATGTGTGCATTTACCTGCTTACCATTCAAACAGTCCTGGAAACTGGGTTAGAAAAATGTTTACTTTGTATTACTTTGGGGAAAATAGGGAGGGGAAAAGATGGTAAATGACCAGGTGTCTATTCTGGTTTGCACAGGGGACTTGCTCAGGGTTGGTGCTCCAGGGATCCTGGATGTAAGCAGGGGCCAGCAAGGCCTGCGGCAGCCCTGAAGGGAGAGCACCCAGCAGTGGAGGACAGAGCATGTGCTTCAGCGTCCTGCTTCTCTTGCCTATCACCTGCTGAACTCTGTGGAGTGTTAGATGTTGATAGCAACACCATTGCCACTGGCCCTAGAGTGGTTTTAGGAGAATTCTCAGTATCGTCTTGAAATATCAGATGGCAGGCAGCCACAGAGCTACACCAAGGTCGGTGCTCACTCCTTGGTGTCTGTTTATCCAGGACCAACATTCTCGAGGTTCATGACACAGCAAGTCTTGGCTGTGTAGAGCAGCACAGTGAAGGTATTTGGTAAGGAGAGCCTATGGACAATTACAAGCTTTTAAAATGTTGATTTAAGTTATATTTTTAAAATTTATCTGGACAGTCTGCACATTCCAAAGTAGGTTGGAAGGAACAGAATAACTTCTGGAGAACTGAGGTTCGATAACAAATTATTAAAAGGGAAAAGTTACACAAGGGTTTTTATTGTGTTTATACACAGGGATTTTTAAAAGACCATTTGAAAGTGGTTTTGTAGGAACTAGTTTTATAACTATTTTGATCAGAAAGAAATGAATGCACCAATCTCAACAATAAATTCATTGTTTTAAAACAATTTATGGTTTCCATACTTATTTCTAAAATGTATCTAAAGGCAGGAAATATATCCCCCCAGAAAATGAGGGGATCCAAAAGCTTTACAAAATACACGTAAGTAAACCCTCTAAAATCAGAGACCAAAGTAAATAAAAAACAATTAATATTTGCATTCTGCTTTAAAGTTTAAATCTTTTTTTTAACATGCAAAAGACTTGGGTAGAAAAATCAAAAAATGGTAGATAAACTTTTCTTTCTACAACAGTTTTGGCCAGAGGTGTGTATTTCTTTGACTGTCAAGGAAACACAAATTGTCCAAAGTTTACAAAAAGAAGTATAGAAAATATATTCAAAGCCTCTTTTCTCATGATGCAGGGATAACATATGCCTGTTAACATTTTGGGATATTTACTTCCGGCTGCTGAAGTGTTTAATTACAAACTAGGAATCCTGTTGTTCTGAGCTCCGTGTTTTCCATTTACATCATAGTATCTCCATTCCCAGGGCTGTCAGATACTGTTTACAAGCTGTGACAGGAGGCAGGAGAGTCGTTCAGAGCTCAGGTTCTATAACCAAACGCAATCTAAGTTGCAGCTCTCCTCTCTGCTAGCTCTAGTCCCTCCATTTTACAGTCCTCTGTCAGATGATACAATGAATAAGGCCTGTCTCATCTGCTTACTGAAAATCAAGGGCATCACTGGGTGTAAAACCTTGCCATGTATTGTACTCAGTCATACATGTCAGCAGCCACCACTGATTTAAAATGGTTGCATTTACTCCGCGATCCTGAATGTATGTACATCATCATCATCATCATCGACTTCCTCCTTCAAACCACCTTTCTGCTGTGCATTACCTAACCCAACACAACCTTCTTGAGTATTTCCACACATCAAGGTCAAAGGACAACAGGTTTCTGTATTGACTCACGGAACGGACTGTTGGGAGGACCATTGCTGAACCTAAAAATATGAGTGCATATTTTAACCCTGCATTTCCTACACAACTTCCTCCAAAACTTTCCCTTTCTGTAGTGCTTATCTCAGGAAAGTAGGATGGAAATTGTGGGATTGTAATTCTGTGGATGTGAGAGTTGTGTAGAAAGCAGAGGCTGAGCCTGTTTTCGGTAGCATGGACCCAGGATTGCCGTGAGTTTTCCCCATGCTGTTATTGAATGAATGAACAAGTAGATGCTCTAAAACATTTTAAGCACAACAATTTTAAGTGTGTATGTTTATTCAGAAATCGTACTAATGATATAAAACTCTTTTTGCCTCTGGGCCGGCCACAGTTCCTCTCTCCACTCCTCCCTTGCTGACTTTCCCTCAATCTTTCCCTTCACATTCCTCACCCTCGTTTTGTTCCCATCAGGTTCTTTTCTAGCCTGCCACTGTGCCTGGAGGCTGCTTTGTCCAGAGCAGTAGCTGAGAGGAGACATAGTAGCAGCTCCTCGGTCACTCCACTCTGTCCCTCATTCCAGGGCACCCTTATGAAGTGTGTGACAATGTGAACTAATTATTTACCAGATCATCTTCCTATATGTGATTCTTTCTCTTATTTTGAAACTCTCCAAGGATAGGAATTCTATGGATTTTATTCACCTCTAGTTTTGAATCTCACCTGGGACAAGGTGTATAGTAAATTCTCAGTGCTTAGAGAAAGAGGGAGAGAAGGAAGAGACCTGATCCACTGGACCCAGCAGGAGCTGCGTTGCAGTTTGGTCAGTGTGTGTCACTTCCTTGGGGTCTGCAGTTGTGGCTACTGATCTGGGCAGAGAGTACCTGGTAGTGTGACACAGCCAGGGGGGAAGAGCAGAATCCCAGCTCACTTCTTTCTCTGGCTCCTCAGGGCCTGAAATCTGAACTGAAGGATAAAAATGGTGGGGTTTGAGCTGAATGGAATGGAGTCCATGTTCCCTCAGGAATGTGGTTTGAACACACTCAGCTTTGGAGGCATTGTACAGAAACACGTCTACTTGCAACTATATATTTTCTAGGTTTTAAAACTCCTGAACATACATTGGAGGAGTTTTTGAAATACCTTAAGCCATTGATAGTATTACTGAGAAAGGAATGAATTATGGAATCCTTTCTTTGCAGTGAGACCTAGGCTAAATTATTACATTAAGCTCATTGGGCTTCAGAGTGTCTTATGGGAAATCAAATGAAAATGTGGTTATAAAACACTCTGAAGAAATGCAGAAATATTCACATATACATGGATATGCATAATATTCATATACATAGATAAAGTACAATCTTTCTAAGTATACTGCATATTACAGAAGTGAAGCAATTTTTCTGCATACATTATAGAATATTCACAATATATACTATACATATATGCAGTATAGAAGTACTTGCCATACTTGTATGCAAATATGGTTGCAGAGATATTCAGCATATTCTATGCATGTCTGGCTTTATAGAAATAATTGAGCTTCCACGATGAATCTCTCATTTATAAACTGGTTATTGTTTCTTTAATGTATGTTTAAGTCGAGTCCTATTTCCCCTGAATCCTTCCTGGAAGTGTATGGATTTGCCAAGGACCTCTTGCACTCTTGTTTAGAGAGTTCTCACTTGAGGCTGCATTAGTCAGGACTCACTGATTCTAAAAGCCAGACACCAGGTTGTCGGAAGGTGCTCCTCCATTGGACACACACCAAGGGGCAGGTGTAGGGGTCTGGTGGGTAGGAAGACAGGTTTAGGGGTAGTTCTGGGCACCCTAGAGGATGAGGAGCAGCAAAATAGCCCTGGGGCTGGGTAGGGGGAGGCATAGTTGTCTCCTGAGCATACACAGGGCCTGGACAAGTCTCACACTCCCCCTGAGTCATTGAGACCATCTGGAACGTCTCACATCTCCTGGGATTGTTGCTAACCAAAACAGTTTTGCTGGTCAGCAACTTCACAAACAGATAGCCTACTTGCATAATCAGATCTGTCACAAATATATTAAATATAGCACCCAATTTCCTACAGACCCAGCCACTCAGCCCCTCCTCTTCCTCTCCCATTAACCACGCAGCATTCCCAGGATGATGACTTAGGGTAGAGTTTTGTTGTTTATATCAGCCCGGGTTAAAGCCACACATCTCTGCACTTGAATTTTTTTCTTTAATAAATGTTTATGGGAACCCACTATCAAACGACTTCTGAAACCTCAGGGAAGGGAGCACGGTCTGCCAGGTGGACCCATGTTGTGTTGGGAGGCCGGTGGACCTGTGTTGAGAGACCAGAGAGCTGCCCAGCTGTGCTGGTTAGTGTCTCCTGTTGCTGGCTGCCACCCACAGCGCTACTCCTGGGAAACTAAAGGAGAGTCATGGCTCTGCAAAAATCTTTTTTTAAAAAAAATTAAAAATTCTTTATTTTTCCTTTGAATTATATTTGTAGCTTAGAGGGAAGTTAAAGTTAATTCATATTTTCTCTCAATGAACATTAATCTAGTTATAATTTAGGAACTGGAAAAGAACAGCTACACTTGACCTTGCATTAGCCTGGTCATTATTCAGAGAGCAGGGTTGATGTTTAAATAACACTGAGGCGTTAAGGAAATGCGCACTCCAGACTGATTTTGGCTTTCCTGTATCTTTTGCGAGATTTGAGAAAGAAACACATAGAAGAATGTTAACCCCAACTCTAATTCTAGGCTTGGCATTGTGGTTTATCATAATTCTAGTGTATTTTATGTTTCTTAATTTATCTCCTGTAAATTTGTTTATTCATAAAACATTTATAACATGTCTGCTCTGTCTCAGGTATTGTAATAAATAGTGCCAGTACTGTAGTTTCATATTTCTTTAGAGTACTAATGAGACAGGCTTACTCTAATCCTATGCTTTAGATAGCAAAAAGAAGATTGTAAAAGTAGTTCTGAATATATATGCATATGTTTGAGTAATCTAAAAAGCTCAGGTAAAACCACTGGTTGCAAGAGTTTGTTCTTCGTCTTGTGGTTATTCTGACACGAGCCTTTATTTAGAATGATAAAGAGATACCCAAGCAATTCTGTAGCACTTACTAATAACCAGGTATGGGTTGCATTGAATTTGTTGCCTAAAGGCTCACATATTGGAGGCATGGTCCCCAAGTAGGCATGTTTAAAAGTAGATTCTTTAAGAGGGAGGGTTAAGGGGTAGGTAGGTAAGTCACTGAGGATCTTGGGAGTATACTTAGTTCTCTGAATGGTGAGTTGTTATAATAAAGTGAGCCTGGCTCCTCTGGCTTCCTGTCTCACGGTGTGATCTCTGGCTTTCCCAAATGTACCTATCATGAAGGTATCTTCTAAGGACTCTTTGTCAGAGTTGGCACCTGAGACAACTCTGTCAGAGTTGGAGGGTAGTGCTGTAACTACATAACTTTTATTTACAAACTCAACCTCAGGTATTTTGTCACAGCAACAGGAAATGTACCAATACACAGCATGTTCTTCAATATTTAATTTACTTTAAGTTTTTGGCTTTTTCTCTGTGGAGAGAGAATATGGGATGTTGGGCATCGTCAATATGAAATCCAGTGATGAATTGTTTTAGGAAGTGAAGAATCGTTGGTCATTCCAAAGTTATCTTTAATTTATAAGTTTATAGTTTTAAAATCAAAATTGCAGTGTTTAAAGGACTCTTGATATCTTCCAGGCTATAGCCACGAATTGCACAAAACAACCAGTAAACACTAGTTGGATGGAAGTTTACATACATTTAAATTGATGTTAAGTGAAACTAATGGAAGCTCCTCAGCCTCACAGTGCACATTTCAAGCCTCAGGAACCCATGTGACTAGTGGTTCCCATTATGGAGTACAGAGCCAGAGCATCTGGTCATTTCAGAACATTTACTGGACAACCCTGGGCTCTAGATTCTTCCCACCTTCAGTCTGGGTCAGAGTTCGTGTGTAAAGTCAGCACCATAAAGCATCCCGCACACCATGATTTTCAATTTCTACCATGCCTCATGGCATGGCCCAAAGTACCCTTCTTCAAGGGGAAGCAAATGTCCTTATTGCGAGATTACATTTCTGAATTCCCTTTCATCTTCCTCACTGAAACAACCCAAGAGTAATAGGCATTCTGAAGCACAGGGTGAAGGGAACAAAGGCACGTCTCTGAAAGAGTAGAAGCCCAAGCTGACACCCAGAGCACAGTGACAGATTCTGAGGTAGCAACAGGGTTGACCAGGACAGCTGCATCACGTTTCAACTCTTCCCGAAGACAAGGCCTCTGTGATTGTGAGATCAGTGTTAGCAAAGGAAGTCCTCAGTGAGCATGATAAAAATCTTCATCAGCTAAGAGACACTTCAGGTCAGACCCTCACCAAGCTTCTCACACACTAACTTGGAATTCTCTAGCTTTATTCTCTTGGAGAAATACTAAGACACAGCAGCGCCCTTAGTCAAGAAATTCAGTATTACATATTTAACCAAGAACTCTTCCTAAATCCCTGTTAAAGAAAAACAGAATCCTTACAGTTTACATGAAGAGTAGGAAAAAAAAAATGAGGAGAGAAAAAAATTCTTGGTAGAAAAAAATAGAAGAATCTTAAATCTAGGATTCAATGAATAATGTTGTGTGCTACTTTGTATTCTGGATACCAAAGACTCTTAATAATTAATATAGAGTGCTATGAGCTTTTTTTGGTCCAAAATCTTATCTAAGAAGTGACCTTATAATTTATTTCAAATGGACACAACTAGTTATACATAGAAGTGTATTAATTTCTGGGAAATGATAATATTTATATGTTGTAAAGAATTTAATGTTTAAATATAAATTTTTTTGGTAACCAGGAAACAGGTTTTTAAGCACATAAGTGTCAATAGTTTTCTTAGTTTTCTAAGTTTTTTTAGTTATATAAACATTCAATAAATATTTGGTGAATAAATACACTGTTTGGTAGATGCTCATGGAATTAGGCAGCATGATAAGCAAAAGTGGAAATTCCACATAGTCCCAGTGCTGTGGATCTTTGGATACAGGTGACCTCAAGGAGTGGCTGATCTATAAAACCAGCTACACTCAAATTTGCGTTGGGATGGTGTAACAGAAAATGCCTCCCCCCAACTAGCCAGTATAATTCTTGAATAGTTCCTGTTTCAGTTCTGGTTGGTCTGTACTTCCTGCTTGCTTATCCTATATAAGCCTGAGACCACCAGAGATCAGGGTCTGATATTTTGGGGCAGATCTTGGTCAGTGCCTGTCCATGTAAAATAAATATGCCTCCAAATCCTGGACATTCTTCTGGTGTTTCTGCTTGCTGTTGTAATGGAAGTACAAAGGAATGCAGCCCAACATGTCCAAGAAATTGAGATCTCTAGGCAACTCTTTTTGTCATAGTTTTCTGAATGACTATACTATGACACAATACGAGATGTTAGGGATCACTACCGTTATCGGATGTGACTCTTTTCAGGTTCCTATGAAGTTTTTATGACTTTATGACTGATTGATCATTTTTTCTCCATCTTCCTATATCCTCCCTTGGCTAATTCCCATCTGAGCACCTTGGAATTTAAATAGTGTGGGGGAAAAGGACTTAAAAAGGGTGGGCTCTCTGCGCCAGTGACACAGCAGCAAAGTAGGGAGCAGGAGAACTCATCGGATCTGTCTTGGTTCTGTTCTTTAGTACAACACTACCTGTATGATCCGGGCACATTTCTATAGAACCACAGAAAACATAGGAAAATCTTTGTCAGTCTGGTGAGCATACCTGGGGAAAGAGTGTATCCTGACATCTTGACTGTACTTCCTCAAAGATAGGTTGTAGTTATTGTTTAAATATACTTACAATATTTCCCAGAGTCTCATGAGTTCACAAGTCGGGCTTTTGGTGAATGATTGAGTCAAGGGCTATTGTGCTCATCAGTGGATTAAAGAGCTTGTAACTGAATCTGCTCTTAGGAGGTGAGGTTTGGTTAGAGCCCGTGAGTCACTGTTGTGTTGATCTGAAAGGGTGGGTTCTTGTCCATGGACCCTCACTGTATCATGGCTCTTCCTGTGGTGTCTGTGTTTCTGGCTGCCGTGAGATGAGCATATTTCCTCTGCTGTGATGTTTTTCCCCTGGAGCCAACCAACTTTGGACTGAAACCTCTGAAAGTACAGGTTGGAATCAATCTTCTCTTCTTTAACTTGTATAGGTTAGATCTTTCATCCCAGGGGCAGAAAGCTGACTAGGTTGGTGGCTTCTGTCAGGGGGCAGTTTTTTGCTGCAGAAGTCCTGTGAGATTTGAGGGTGCGCAGGCTCCCTTCTCCAGCTCTACCTCCGAAGATTCAGCTCTCAATCCTACAGCCAGCAAGCTCTAAGAGCCCCTGGGTTAAGTGGGTGGTTTGTGAAACTGGGTGCCACAGCCTAGGGCTCCCATCCCAGCAGTCCCAGAATCTCTAGTGAGACAAGCTATTGCAACAGGGATGACTTTTCTTTATCAATCACATAGTAAAAAGATAGTAAAAAGACCAGCAGGTATTTATATTTTGAAGGCAAATGCTTCAGGTATCTTTGAAAGGAAGAAATCTGATTTGCTATTAGTAGTGTCTGGTGGTAACTTGAATTACTCACTGGCTTTACCTGCCTAAGGCGATGCTAAAACACTCAGTCAGTTCTTCCTTGGCTCTTGACTGCATTAGTGACAAAAGGGATGGGAATTAGCCTGCGTTAGGCTCACAAGCCCAAGCACATTGCTCCGTGCCCTTGGCCATGCCATACCTTAATCACCTGTGTAGGACATGCAGGGACTTCATCGAAAGCTGCCTAGGGAGTCAGACTCCCATCTCACCGGTTTATGCTTGGCACCACCTTGATGGGCACAGTCTCCTGGGGCTCCCAGTGCAGGACAAGTATGGAGTTTGCATTCTAGCATAGTCTATGAGGCTAGGACTTCCTGTAACAGTAAAGAGGAGGAAAGAATGGTTCTTTCACAAGTTTTACCAGGCAGTTAAAGTGAATCAGTTGGCAACAGGCTTGGAGGAAAGAACATTAAAGCAGACCAGGTGAACGAGTTTGAAATGGAAGAGCGAAAAGGTTGTGATCATTGCTCAAACAAGTTCTTCTTTCCCTCCAAGAAATGAGGTGTAGGGTGTGGAATCCATTGTAGCTAATCATAAACAGGTGCACCCTAAGCTCTAGATGCCAACCTGCTCAAACATGCTGGGCACTCAGCTCACGCTGCAGCTAATTACCAGTGTGTTCTGATTGGTGCGGCCCTGCAACCGCTCCGCTGGCCCTGCTGAGTGGGTGGAGCTGCACTGGGTTGCCCTCCTGTTGAGACCTGCCAGGTGGTCAGGGGTGGGCCCTGGGTCAGAGGTGGAGATGGGCATGCCTTCATTTTCTCACCTGCCCCGCTTGACACCCAGAGATGCCCTATCAGGATATGACACTTAGCCTAGAGAGCAGTGGGAAATATTTTTACCTGTTGGCAATTGTTAGGTCTTCAAATTCTGATGCAAACCAACCAGAAGGATATCATTTTGGCAGATGATCCTCAGATTACCTACATGGATGATTTTTTGTACCACGACTGACTCGGAAGAACGTGTTGTCTCTTGTTACGTTCCTTGCCTAATGTTTTAACCTAATGTATTTGCTGAACATTTATTCTTTGGTACCTTACTGAATTTCTAAATGTTAAATTCCTGCAATTCATACTCAGTTCTCCAAAATGGCTTATTTCCTAGTATTGTCAATTTACCACTAAATGGAGGTAAGGAAGAGTTCTGTAGGGTGACCCAGATATGGACACATAATTCAGTCCCAAGTGAGATCCTTCTGAGGCCCCAAATCTAACTTTGTATGTGTAACACAGTATTTTCATTTTCAAAAGAAAAGTCTCTAAAATTTTACTCCCTCAAGGTATGTGTCTGGCTCCAGGCTGATTATTAGGATCCTACATTCTCTCAAAAGATTCATCTTCCCAGATGAGATTCTCATGGACATTAACAGACATAGATGTTTATGAATATTATTAACTGCATGCTAAGTGTACGCTATCCTTTTAGAAATAATTATTTATTTTTCTAATAAATCTTTTATTTTAGAATAGTTTTAAATTTATTGAAAATTTACAAAGGTAGTGCAGGGCCCTATGAGCTCTGTGCACGATTCCTGGTTGTTTATTCTCCTTGCAACAAATAAACCGACCTCTGTACATAGGTAACTAAAACCAAAGGCTCATTCCAATTTTCTTCACTTGTTCTTCTGCTCCAGGAGCCCATTTAAGGTCCCAAACTACATTTACTTGTTATATCTCCCTGGGGTCCTGTTGACTGTGACGGTTTCTCAGATTTTTGTTATTTTTGCATGACATTCACAATTTTGGGGAGCACTGCTAGGTGGTTTTGTAGCTTTATTCTCCATTGGGGTTTGTGCACTGTTTTTCTCATGATTGGACTAGTGTGAGGATATTGAAATAAAGATCACTGAAATCTAGTCTCCCCCTTATCTCTGGGTACATAACATCAACATGTTGTCATTGTTTTCAGTAAACCGAACCAGAGGAGCTCTATCACTGAGCTATGTCCTCAGCCCTTTTCTTGTCTTTTTTCTTTTCTTAATTTTGAGATACGTCTAAGTAAGTTGCCTCAGCTGGGCTTGAGCTTGTGATCCTCCTGCTTTGGCCTTCTGAGTAGCTGGGATTATAATCTTAACATCACTTCTGATGTTGACTTTGACCACCTGGCTAAGCGCACCCGTGGTAGTGTCTCTACTGTGAGACTGCTGATGGGGAGAAAGCCATGTGTGCAGCCCACACTTAAGGGTGGGGAGCTATGCCTGCCTCCTTAACAGGCCGCTGTATAGATCAACTACAAATTCTCTGGTACTTCAGACTTATCTGCTCTATTTATTTATATATTCAATCATTTATTAACGTTGTAAAATCATGCATAGTTGTTTTCCATTTTAGGCTACTTATCTTGCTATTTAGATAGTTCTGGCATTGGTCACTGGGGACTTTTTCATGTGCTTTATGTATTCCTTTGTCATTCTTCATCACTGTAGGGTACTTTTTGTTTGTTTATTCTTACATTACTTAGTTTCTAGTACCAGAAGATAATTCTGGATTATAATGCATATTTCTTACCTCTGGCCTAAAATCAGCCTTTTGTCCAATGAAACATGCTTCTTTTTATTGAAATGTCATTGATTCTAAACACGCTCAGGTACAGAGTAAGAAAATATGTGAATGCCACTCGATGTTTATAGACATATGGACAGCTACTTCGGTATGACGCCACCTGTTGCTATATAAACTTTGCCTAAATTCATATCGAAGCCTTCGACTCTCTTCACCACCTTAGATTATTCTGCCTTCTCCTGTGGATTGTTTATAAGCTCTCACTCCAACTGCGAGAAACCTGGATCCCAGCCTCTGCCTACCACTTACCTGTTCAATTAGCATGCAGGTTTCAGAACTGGTTTTGGAACTGTTTGCCTCTACCCATATGGGAGGAAACTTTATTAGCTAGAGCACAGGTCTGTAGACAGTTGCTTTTGCCGTAAGTTTTGCAGCCTTTGTTATCTCTAACGTGACTGAGAAGAACACTTATTTTCTTCCACTTCTTTTACTGAAGTTCACTGAAGTCTACAAAATAGATTATTCTTTCACATTCTGTAATCCCTTGATCTCCTGTGTAAAAATTTAAAATTTGCCGGCATGAATGTTCACCCTTTGCTGCAAAGTTCTGAGGGGGGTGGACCTGTAGCATGAGGGTGCACACGTGGGTCTTTCGGTCGCACTCTGAGCCCTCATCCCAGCCTTGCCAAGCAGCTGAGTAATCAGATTTAACTGCAGTGCTGGCACTTCACCATAAATAAGAGAGCTTAGAGTTGCAGTTTGGGGGCTTTATCTTAAATAGTTTGCCATTTCTATTCTATGGCTTTGATAAGTGCACAGGGTCACATAGCCACAAGCAGAGCCTCATACAGAAAGCTGTCTCCTCTCCCTTTACTGCACTTCTCAATACCAGTTCTCACATGACTGTAAGTTATTGATCTGTTTACAAATCCATAGAACTCATTTTCCAGAACATGATGTAAATAGAACCATAAAGTTGCTGGCATCTTCAGACTGATTCACTTTTGTCATCTAATTGCATGCTCTTAAATTTCATCAATCTTGTTTGTTGTTTGTGTATTCATTTTCATCACCAAATAATATTCCATTATATGTTTATACCATTCATGAAAAATATTCTGATTGCTTCTAGTTTTTGGTAATCAAGAATATATGCAGTTTTATTTGACAGAGGCACACATTTTCAACTCAATAAGAGCATAATTTCTGAGTGTTATGAAAGGACTGTATTTAGTTTTAAAAGAAATTACCAAGCTATCTTCCAAAGTGACTATTATTTACATTCCCTTCTGTAATGAAATGAGATACTTGTTCTTCCACAACCTCACCAAAATTTGGCATTGTTTGTTTTTTTCTGGGTGGATTTTAACCATTTTAATGTGGATGCAGTGGTTTATGATTATTTAATTTCTATTTCATTAGTTAAAATTCTGTTGATTATCTTTTCAATGTTGATTCGTAATCTGCATAGCTTACAAAGTGAAGTGTTTGGATTTTCCCCCTATTTTAACCAGTTGTTCATCTACTTACTGGTGACCTTCAAGAGTACTTTGTGTATTTTTGAATCCCAATCCTTTTCAGACATATATTTTGAAAGTATTTCCTCAGACTACAGCTTGACTTGTTATTCTCTTAACAGTGCTTTCTGAATAAAAACATTTTTGATGTTAATAAAGTTCAACTTATTAGATTTTTCACTTATGAATCATCTTGTAGTTATTTTAACTTTTACTTCCTGTAGTTTGAAGTTCTCTTGCTAGATTCATGAGTATTTAAGATTGTAGTGTTCTTAGATGAATTTAGTTTGCCCTGTGGTGTTACACACTGGATGCAGACAGAGCCTTTGCATCGGGCTACACACCTAGCCTTTTTCAAATTTTGATTTTGAGGTACGGTCTTGATAACTTGTTTAGATTTCCAGCGGGGCTCACATTGCCAGTGTCTTGCCTCAACCTCCCAGAGTTCTGGAATTAGAGCTGATAAACATTCAGTTTATCATTTTTTTGTATTGTAAATGTACCGTTGATGGATTTTTTAAATATTTAAAAATATTTATGTATCTTTATTTTTGAAAGATTTTTTCCTGAATATAGAGATGTATGTTGATATATTTTGATCGTTCAGTATTTTAGAGATGAGAAAACACTGTTATCTAACTGTTTCTAGTGAAAAATTGAATATTATATTTATCATTGATTCTCTGTCAATAGTTCGCTTTTTCCTGGCTAATTTAAAGATTTTTTTAATCACTGATTTTTAAAAATGTGAAGACAATATATCTTAATATAGGCTTTTTTGGGAAAATTTTTGTATTTCTTGAATTTATGTATAAATTTATAATTTTTATTAAATCTCAAAAATTTTCAGTTATTTCTGCAAATTTTTTTCTGTTTCCACACTTTCCTGTGAGAAATCAAGTTAAGCATGAATTAAATCTTTAAAGTGGTCCCACAGTTCACCGTTGTATTTTTCATTATTTTAAAATGAGTTTTCTGTCTATTTTCGTTTGGGTCATTCCCATTTCTGTTTTCAGGTTCACAAATATTTTTTTCAGCAATATCTATTGTGATGTTCATTCTGTACAGTGCTTTTTCATCTTGGGGAGCTTGGTTTTCACATTTATAAGTTTAACTTGGCTCTTTTTTATATCTCTTATGTCTCTGTTTATCTTTTTGAGCATATACAATTCAGTTACTATAATTGCTTAATGTATACTGATTTTAATATTTATGCCAATTATTGGGTTATATTTTCCTGCTTCTTTGCATGTCTGACAACTTTTCATTGGATCAAGAATTTTATCTGGGTGGACACTGGACATGTAAATTCCTGTAGGTAGTTTTGAGCTGTTTTCTGGGATCAATGACAGTACGCGGAAACAGTGTGATCCTTTGGAATACTGCTGTTAAGTGTTGTTAGGTGGCCCAGGCAGTGCTCCATATACACTTATTTCCCACTACTGAGCTGATGTCTTTCTGCATATCCCATCCAAGTCTGGGTAAAACATGATTTCCCAGACCTGGGTGAGAACTGGGCAATCTTTTCTTTCTCAAATGAGAGTGCTCAAATGAGATTTTCCCTGGGTTTGCCATGCTCATCATTATTCAATTGAATATATGGAAGAGACTCTGCAGATTGTGGGAATTTCTCTTCTCTCTGGTATTAACCTCTAGAGTCTCTGTGGGATCTCAGTTTTATTGTGTCTACTCAGATATGTGCTGTCTCTGAGTGGGTCTCTCTACTTGTGCCATGGCCCAGAACCCTCTCAAATCAATCAGCTGAATGTTTCAGGAATGCTGTGGTTCATTTCCTGTCTCTCAGAGACTATCAATCTTTGTTGCCTGATATCAGCCGTAACAATGTTCTTTTATAATGTATTTGTGCACATTTTTGCCTCTTTCAACCAGGAGCGTAAATTGGCCCTTGAGTCTTTCCTGGCAGGCAGAAATCACATGGGCCATGTTCCAGTGCTTTTCCTCTGTTGTCTGATCCTTGCAATATTGTTATGAAATAGTAATTGCTGTTTTGTCCAGTTTGTAGTAGGGGAATCTTATGGTAGTTATTTTTCTAGTAGCTGGGACACAATGCCCAACACCCACAATTTAAAAGGGGAAAAGTTTATTTTGACTCACATTTTGTGGCGGTTTTGGTTCATAGTTGTCCACCTTTAAGGCAGGACAACATGACTGAAGTGCATGATGAGGAGACTTGTTTATGCAATGGCAGGTAGGAAGCGAAGAGAGATCAAGGGAAGGGGGTAGGAGACAGACCCTTCTAGCCATTGCCACAGTGACTCACCTTCTCCAACCAGGCTTCACCTCCCAAATCACATTTAAGTATAAACTCATCAGTGGACCAATTCACACTGATGAGTGTCACACCACCTGATCAATCACCTCCCCAAATCCCCACCTTTGAGTGCATGAGGCTTTGGCGGGACATCTCGATATAAACTATACCTTTCCATCGAAAGATCCTCAAAAGATTCATGTGCACCTCTAGGCTAAAGGCACTTAGTCCATCTCTGAGTTGCCAGAGTCCTAACAGATTCCACATTACTGTAAAGCCAACTCAAAAGTCTCCTTTGAGATGAGGCAAACTCTTACCTGTGAGTCTCTATGAAAATGAAAAGAAACTTAAACACTTTGGACATACAGTAGAATAAGGTAAATATTCCCATTCCAAAAGACAGAAATGGGGGATAGAAAGATCAAACCAAGACCTAAATCCAGCAGGGGAAACATTAAACCTCATAGTCCTATGTTCAGCACCTGGAGTAATCTGTGGTGAGATGTGAACACCAAAGAGCTTGGGAGGCCCTCTCTTATGGACTGCTGGTGGTTATAACCCTTATGCCCTCTCTTCTGGGTCAACTTTGTTTACTCTTTTTGGCTTCCCCCAGATGTTCTGTGTTCCTGGCTTTTCCAACATCCTGGGGTCTCCTCTGCACTGGACTCATATCCATAGTTTCACAAACTGACCTTTCAGTGGCATTCTGCCTTTCCTCCCAGGCTATTTTCTGAAATCTGGGTGAAAGCCTCCCAGACCTCTTGACTCTTGCATTCTGCATGTGCCTAAAACCAGTACCATGTGCCACAATTCTGCTGCCAGTTGTAGTAGTAGCTGGACCTTTTTGCATCTTGTTGGCCTCTTGCAGAGGCCTCTTGAGTGCCAGGATGGTTAAGCAAGGTAAACTGCATTCTGAAGGAACATTTCTTATTTCCTAGATTTCCACTCTTCTGAAGCATGGTAGCCTGGGGCTGTTTTCTCACAGTGAAGTCTTTTACCTTTGCAGTTTTGAGGCTGCAGGTTTTTTGCAATGACCTAAGGCTATATGTTCTATTGCCATTTTCCAAAGTATTTAGCTTTTTAGTGTTGATTTTTTCAGCAACTAAGTTTTCTTCTGTATCATCTTTGTAGGACCCAATTTTACCAGAGCTTCTTTTCTGACCAAACTCAAATCATTTTAAAACATTCTGCTGGGCTGTTTGATCTTGATTCTCAAGGTAGAGCTGGCTAAAAGCCCCCAGTGGAAGCCATACAACCGCCTCAACATTAGACTGCTTTGAAATGTCTTCCACCACATTAATTAGTCAACTGCCCTTAATCTCAGTCTCTTACAGTATCTCAGCAGACAGAAGCAAAATATAGACAAATTTTAGGCTAACAAAAATCACATATGGTCTGGGGTCCAACTGCCATTGCTATTCTTGTTCCCAACTGCAACCTCCTGAGATTGGTCTAACGAGCTGCATTTCTATCAGCATTCTGGTCTTCTGACCTTTGATCAGTATCTCCCATCAAGCTCAGCTTTATGCATTGCAGGGTTACTTTTCCAGCTAACATCTGCAAATATTTCTAAACTCTTCCTGTAGCCAAAGGCTTCTGAAACACATGGCCAGGTAGTGTCACAGGAATGACCCTATTTCTCTGGTACCAAAATCTGTCTTAGTTACTTTCTCATTGCCAAGTCACAATACCTACACCCACAGTTTAAAGGAGGAAAGGTTTATTTTGGCTCACAGTTTGTGGAGATTTCTGTCCATAGTTGGGTGGCTCCGAGTCAGGGCAGCGAGGTGCAGGAGTATGAGGGCGGAGGCTTGCTTATGGCATGGCAGACAGGAAGCAAAGAGAGATCAAAGGAGTAGGGAAAGAGATAGGCCTATGGGGCCATGCTACCAACCTCCTCCAAGCAAGCTTCACCTTCCAAATCACACTTAGCTATAAACTCATCAATGGACCAGTTCACAAAGGTAGATATCACACCCATATCTAATCACCTCCAAAGCCCTACCTATGTGTACATGAGGCTTTCCAGGGACATGTAGCTACAAACCATAGCAAACCTGATATCTGGTCAGGCTATGCAGTTTTCCCTGGACCCACAGATAAAATGTAGAGAAATCAAAATTCCTGGGACCACAATCTCTGTGACTATGTTAGATGCTTCTAGATTAGCTTTCATATGAACATTTTACAACTACTAGTGGTGCTTAAAAATGGCTTGTTGTTATTATTTTAATTGGGGAAGAAATAGTCTCGGTTTCTGCTTTACTAAAAATGAGATTCCACTGATGCAATTGATGGTGCTTTAAGGAGAATTCATGAGGCCACATGCAGTTGCCATTTTCTAATGAGTAGTTTCATGAAGTTTGATTTTTAAAATTTTCAAGTTCAAAATAGAGACTTTAGTCATAGCATTATCAGGTAAATGCAGGAAGAAATGATCAATTAAATTAGGTTAAAAAACAGCCACCTCCTAACACCATGGGTAAGGAAGTTCACATACTGAAAGAAGAAAAAGCATTTTCTTTTAGTTTGCTAGAGGTATTTAAAGTGAAATCTCCATAATGAGAGGGATAACCCCTAGGAAGAGTGCTTCCAGGCCTGCAGAAGCCTGGGGCTGTGAGCTGAAAGCAGCCAGTTAGGCCAGACCTGGGGCCAGGAGAGACCGGCCAGCAGTGGGAAGGATGGACCGTGCTGGAGATCAAGTTACAGAGTCTAGGCTTAGCTCAGCCTTTAATCAAGAGGTCTACCCCACCCCCTTAGTCTTTATTCTAGTATGAAAACATGGAAGCTGAGGATACCTTAAAATCTATGGCTTATAAATTTATAGTGTGTTCAGTTACATATGATGTGCCACATGCTGTCCCTACATCTCCATTCTTACTCATTTAATTATTTGATCAATAACTGTTCAGGAGATAGTGTCTCATTTGGAACAAGGAGATAATCTGAGAGAGACTGAGGGATTTGCAACTTGCATATTTGGAATCTGAATTAATATTTACCCACCCTTTTCTGTTTTTTTTATATTGCCTCTTATAATGCTAAATTTATGCTAATATATGATTTTAGAAACTAAATATTCCCCATAAAATTTGAGTTTACATCTATCACTTTAATAGCCCTGGTTTTGAACCCATAGCCTCCAGACTATGATCTAAATGTTGTAGTAAAAGTGACTTGAGCTCCTTTGGGGCTGGCTGACCCCAGGGTGGAGCAGGAAATGTACAAGGTAAGGCCAGGACATCTTGTCACTCAAGATATGCAGAGCACTTAGAGTATCATGAGGTTGTGTCAAAACGTGTCAGGAGCCAAACTGAAGAGGCTACTGATGGAAAAATTCATGACTCTTTTTTTTTCTTTTTCATTTTTTTTTTTATCAGTACCGGGGATTGAACTCACAACTGCCTGCTTGCAAGGCAGGTGCTTATGCCGCTGAACTAAATAACCACTGTAGTAGTCTTAAACAATCAGACAATCAAATATTGCTTGAGTCTTATTTATTCATTTCATAAAATGAACTTTTTTGATGCATCTCTCTGTATCTGCCCCCGCCCCATTAGCTCAAGGAATGCCAGATACAGGGCCTGTACCTGTTTACCTACCCCTGGATTTTACATAGCCATTCAATGGCTATTGGCTTAATAATAAATAAATGAACAGATTAAAAGTATCATGTGCTGACATGGTTCTACAGAAAGGAAAATATTAAGGAGTTCTTACTCTACTTTAGATCCAGGTGACCCTGAGATAATAAGAGAGGAACAGTGCTTTCTCTGCAGAAAAGGCCATAGTCCCGTATTTATAACACACACACACACACACACACACACACACACACACACACCCCAAGTTCCTTATACAGTCAAAGGAGACTCAGGGAAAATAGTAATCTATATCATGAATTCACTAACCGTATGTTCAGAAACTATGATTTTACTAAAGTCCATGGCAGGATCTTTAATAACTGATTAGATTCACAATTATATTTGTAAAAATACCCACTGCCAAATTACACAGATAATGATTGAAAAACACACCATAAAATGTTACAGCTTACCTTTCATAGGGACAACTTCTATAATGTTTTGGTGGATAGCTTAAAACCTGGAGTCTAATTAGTTAACAACAACAGTAATAAAAAACATTATCTGAGGATTTTATTTTTTGTAAAGCATTTTGCTATGGTTAAACCTAAGTTGAAAAACTAGAATAATTGTCCCAAAAGCTTAAACAAGTACTGTTTCAGGGATTTTATTTTTAAGCTACAAAATGATCCCATTTTATGTACATTCTTAGCCGGCTTTTCATTGCACACTTAAGAAAAATTATATAATGTGCTCCAAGAAGTAAATATACAGTCATTCAGTCAAAGTACACCCCATTGGCATTCTTTCTTCTATGTCTTACACAGCTTTTTCTTTTCTTTTCCTTTGCCTTCTATGGTCTATTGCCTAACTGCAATATTGAAATTTTAGCCACGCATGTCATCTGAATTTTTCCATGTGCAAGGTTGAAAGTGTGTCTTATGGCTTTATCTACATACTATTTGCTGTTAACTGTGACAGAAATGACATGAGAAAGAGGGCACTTTTGTTCACATGTAGAGAGTCAAAGTAAGATTATACAAGGCCGGATGGCCCTTTGGGCATCTATACAATATCCCAGCAGCTGGGAAGCTTCGGGTTTACATTTCATTTACATCAAAGGCACAGCAGAAAACATAATAATGTTCTCTGGAGTAGATAGCTGTCTTTTGATAAGTGTAAGTACAATGTGTCCTGAACCTCCTGGGTTCATGTCCTTGGCTAGTACAAAGACAACTTAATGAGGAATTCAGTGTGGTTTTACCCAAGAAAAATGTGGCTTAGTTAGGCTTTGAATGTGGATTTACATAAGAAAAATTATACTGGGACATTATGGAAAACAATTAAAAATTATATTAGGACATTGTAATTTTTGTCCCCCATTAAACAGAGTGAATGTTTTGTGGGGGTGCTTACTGCAGGAAATGGAAATGCTCTTTCCATAATTTAGGTGTATTATTTATCATTAGACCTTGACAATTAATAAATTGTTCAGTTCACTTTTGCTTGTTCCTGTGTTATGGTGTCAAAAATTTTCCCACTCAAGACTCAATGAGCTGAAGGATAAAACTTTGAAATAAGATCAGGACAAGTTTCAGTTGCTGTATTTTTTTTTTTTCTTGGAGAAGAGATTATTAAATTAGCAAAGCACACAACACATTTCTAAGGTTGACTGTGTTATTAGACATGTATCAAGATACGTGTCTATATCAAGTATCTAAGCAATGACTTATTTGTTTAGATGACTGTTTTCTTGTTCTGTTGCCTAACAATGGGTCAGATTCTGGAATGGATTTGAGCTGGAGGACGGGTCTTTGATTTAGCTGAGGATCTCCACAAATTGGTGGTGACCCCTTGGCTGACGTTAGCCCTTGGCATGCAGATCTTACTGCCACAGCAAACATTCAGCGACCCCACTGGCTTTCATCACTTGAGCAGTGTTCTTTGACGCCCAGCAACGCAGTTTTCAGCCAGAAAGCAATCAGTAGTTTTTCTAACAACAATAAAGGCAAAAAGAGGGCATCCCATTGTTTCCTTAACTGCTATAAATCAGGAACATGCGATGTCATGAGCAGGATATCCAAAAACACAGGATAATGCTCAGGCTGGCTCCTTACAGGAGGGTGTTTCATCACTGCAGTGTGGAAGATGGCCCTGGGCAAGCCCGTGACCTCACACTTACTTAGATTTCTTGGGAACAGAATGTTTCATTTGTAAATGTGCAAATGATGATGAAGTTATTTAAAGTCTCAAAGGGCGTCTGGAGTTTTGAGAAATGGGAAGGAAGTGAGCAGGGACAGCAGGTAAAAGCTGAAGAATTTTGTGGAGATGTTGCTGCCTCTCCATCTGCAGGAGATGACTGTGGTATTGCTCCTTACTGTGTGTAACCCGGACATAATTAAAGGAACATCAGGCTGAGACTGGATACATGCAGGTGCCTTCAACTGATTATATCTCCTCTTTCTTTCTACATTCATGGAGGCTGTGTTCACATCTCTTTGTGTTATAACCGAGGCTCTCAAATGTGTGCTTTTAAAAATTTATTTTCTTAAACAATAGGCATAAATGTACTTTTGGACCACTTTATAGATTTTCAGTGACATCAGGTGAGGTTCATTGTCAAAACGCTGAGTGATATTCAGTGCTAGGGTTCTAAGCTGTCTCTCAGCTTCTCACTGTGGTCTTCATCACACCCGCTTTGGGCACATTTTCGAGTGGCCTGAAGTCTTTTTACGGCAGGTGGGAAGGGTTTTCATCTTCTGGGTGTATCAGATCTGACCAGGACCAGAAGTTTATTTTCTTTCTTTTCTCCTTACCTCCCACTCCTTCATTGTAGGCTCTTAAAGACAAACTTTGAATGTGATTAATGGTGGCAGAGATTAGGCACATAAAGTTCAAGCACTGAGTTGTTTATTTGTTTAAGAGAGTTGTTTTCAGGCTGTTTCTTTGTGCAGCCACAGGATCACTTGGTGAGCCTTAGTTCTGGATGTTGGCTGGCAGAACACATCTGAAAGAGGCCTGAGGGAGAAACTTACTTTTCCAAGTATCGGCCCTTCGTACCCATGGTTCTACACCCAGGTTTCAACAAACTACAGAGAGCAGGTATCTTTAAAGAAGTGTATTTATACTGAACATATGCTAAATTTTGCTCCTGTCCTAAAATATGCTGTTTACATAGCATACATATTATATTGAGCGCTATAATAATCTAGAGCTTAGAGTATGTGGGCAAATAGGTGTAACTTCTATGCAAATACTATGTCACTTTATATAAAGAGCTTGAGCATTTGCAGCTCTTGGGATCTGTGAGGGTATTTTGGAACCAGTATCTGTGGATACTGAGGGATGACTGCTTCAGTGTGGGGGTTGACTGTCACCCGAATGCCTATGCATTAAAGGCTTGGCCTCCAGGGTGGTGCTGGTGGGAAATAGTGAATTCTTTAAGGGGTGGGGCACAGTGGGAGCTCTCTAGGTGATGGGGCACATTCCATTGAAGAGGTTTGAGGATTCCCAGCCCCTTTCTCTTTCTCTTTTGCTTCTCAGCCATGGCATGTACGATTTTGCTATGCCCTGTATTCCTGTCATGATGCATTATTTCTCTACAAGGCCAATGTACTGGCCCACTGATAGACTGCACCCTACAAAACTGTGAGCCAAAATAAATCTTTACTCTTTCTAATTTGATTATTTCAAGTATTTTGTTATAGTTACAGAAAGCTGACTAGCACAGACTGCAATTTCTTCCTTCATTTAGGGTAATTCTTTCATCCTCCAATGGGAAGGAGGTTCCTCCCTTGTGCAGTTTATACAAAATGTAGCAGATCTCCCAGACGCTGGAATCTGATTGCTGGGTTGAAACTCTTCATTCAATCAGAGGGATCAGGGGTGTTAATGAAGTCCAAAGATCCGCGGAAATGCTTTCAGCATATGCTTATCATGTTGCAAGGTACACTCAGAAACGGAGAGCGGGAAGCACTCTGGGTTTACACTGAAATTTTGTGTCTTAACTGGCACTTCATCCCCAAGATTAGAACTATGGAAGCTCCTCCTCATACCTAAGTAGATTTGGTGCAACTCTTAGAGAGATTTTAGGTTAGTATGTCACAGAATTTTAAAATGTAGAGCAACACTATTTGTACAGAAGTGACCCAGCAGATGCCACCTGCTTCCTGAAATGGTTCATCTGCCACACTCCCAAGGCACAGGCTAATGTGGGGGAAGGTGACACTGCAGATGAGGCTGTGAAGATGCGCCAGGATTGCATTTGTCATGCAAAGTTTTTGTGCTGGAAGAAAAAACACACCTGATGTTTTTAGTACTGAAAAAGAGTTTCATAGGTACGTACTAGCATTTGGATCTGAAAGTGTCTCTCAAGGGATCCTTGCATTAAAGGTATGGTCACTAGCTGTGACGTTATTGAAATATAATGAAACCTTTAAGAGGTGAGACGTACTGGGAGGAAATCATGTCCCTGAAGGACATAATGTGACTAGGACCCCTCCTTTATCTCCTTTGCTTCCAAACCACCAAGAAGTGAGCAGATTTCTTTTCCACATACTCTTACCATAATATTGCCACAGGCCTGAACGTAACAAGCTAACTGATCGTGGACTGAAATCTCCAGAACTGTGGGCCAAAAGTAAATCTCTTACTATTTTAAGTTCATTACCTCAGGTGTTCTTCCATAGTGACAGAAAGCTGACTACAACAAGTATTCAGAATTGTGCCAGCTCTGCTAGGATCAGATTTTTGCCTCAGTTATTTGTTTATGTCACATGTACTTGGATTTGACCTCCCCAAAGCTGAAATGAACTGGATTTTATTTAACGTTTTTTTGGGTTTGTGGCCCTACTTTGCCGTGTGCAGTTGCTGTGTTGGGTGACTTTGTGGACTGGAGCTGGTCCTGTGGAAGGTTGAGCTCCATGCCTGGAAGTGACCGTATTTGTGTAATTCAAAAGTTCTTCCAGCTGGGTGTCAGGTTCCCCATTACAGGGCTCTACGTATCATGACTCCTTCCTTACTCCATCAACAGAAAAATGGGAACATTTTGTGGGAAAGAGAAAGAAGTTCCAGATTAAAGATTTTCCATTCATATTTTTCACAATGCTTATATTAGTTTTAGATTCTGCCACTGCAATATGGTCCTTTTTCTCTTTCTTCATTGACAAAATGTTACGACTAGAATAAAGGGATTCTTCGTTGTATCATCTTTCTCCCAACAAGAAGGACAATGAAGTCTTTCAATTGCTTATTTTGGTAGACAGCTTTAAATCTTGAATTCCATCCCCCGTGTCTACCACAGTAAATGCTGACAAGCTACCAGAAAATAAATGTTTTAATGTTAAATTTCTGAGATTGTTTTCCCCCTACATTAAAACATCTAGGATTGTTACTTTTCATTGGTTGATTGCCAACTAGTTCTTTAAAATTATAGCATTTGCTTCCTGTTTGGAAGGATTATCTGAAATCAACTCTTCAAATATAGACTCCGTGCAAAACAATGCTTAAATTAGCCTGTGCATGGACTGCAAGGATCACTCTGTCCCACGGCAGGTGTAGTGGCTGGAATGTCCAAACACAGCTACTAACCAATGGCACAGCCCTTGCTTTTACACACACACTCACTAACGGTCCTCTGCCTAACTATGAGTGTCTCTGGAGCTTAGCAGCCCTGCTTAACTTGGTGTCACTCTGATTCTGAAATCCAGAAGTCAGACTCCAGCTGGTCAGGTTTCCAGGGATTCCAGGAGGGTAGGTGACGGCTTGAGTTCCTTGACAGCTCTATCTTGTCTAAGTACTAATAAAAAGAAGAAATCAGTGTTTTTTCCATGCATTTCTTTTTTTTTAAATTTTTTTTTATTTTAAAGAGATTAAAACAATAGAGGACATAACAAAGCAGATTAGATCAGAACAATGTAAGCAACACGTATTTCACCACAAGATATCCTGTAATTAACAGTAACTACCATAATGTCTTTTTCTTTGAAATAGTTGAGCATAACTTCATATACGATAGTATCAAACATAACAAAATGTTATAAAACCATTCAAGAGAATGAAAGTATTATAGGGCATTCAGAACCAAATAACAAAGAATGAACAATGGCTACCATATTATCTCATTTTCCATAGAAAATTTGTTTATACTATCACACATAATAAAATCCAATAAGATATAATATGATAGAACCAATGGAAACAGAAGAACAAAAGCATGGTAGGACTTCAGAGTAAGATGATATTAAATCAGCACTGGCTATTGTAATGTCTTATTTTCTTCAAAATAGCTGTTCATGCTATCACAGATAATAAAAATCAAACAAACCAGGATAAAACCATTCCAACTAATGAATGAAAATCTTATAAGGCTTCAAAGCCATATAATGGGGAATCATGATTATCATAAACTCTTATATACTCTTACCATTTCTTACACTAGGGAGACTATACGGAATTTATACATGTGAGTTTGATTTATTTTGCTTATGAGTATGATCTCAAGTTGTGTCCATTTATTTAGAAGTATCTCAATGTGATCCTTATTTATAGCTGAGTAGTACTCCACTGTATAAAAATACCACATCTTTTTTACCTATTCCTCAGTTGATGGATGCTTCGGTTGTTTCCAAGATCTGGTTATTACAAATTGTGCTGCTATAAACATGGGTGCACATATATCACTGTGGAATGATGTTTTCAGTTCTGGGAATATGCCTAGAAGTGGAATAGCTGGGCCAAATGGGACTTTCAATCCAGCTTTTAGAGGAATCTCCTGACTGACCTCCACAGTGGTTGCATCAGTTTACACTCCCACCAACAGTGCAGGAGAGTTCCTTTTTCCCCACAGCCTCTCCAGCATTTGTTGTTGGTAGTTTTCTTGATCCTGGACATTGTTTCTAGAGTGAGATGGAATCTCAGTGTTGTTTTAATTTGCACTTCTTTAATGACCAATGATGATGAACATTTTTTCATGTATTTATTTGCCATTTGTATTTCTTCATCTGAGAACTGTGTATTCATCTCAGATGCCCATTTTTGTATTGGGTCTTTGAATTTCAGGGTCTGAGTTTTTTAATTCTTTATATATTTTAGACAGAAATCCTTTATTTGAGGGGCAGTGCACTTAAGATTTTTTCCCCAATTTGTGGGTTTACTTTTCACTATGCTGGAGATTTCTTTTGACATGCAGAAGCTTTTTAATAAGATGTGATCCCAGTTATTGATTCTGGGAAGTATTTCCCATGCAGTTTGATTCCTGTTCATGAATTCTCTACCTACCCCTCCCCTGAATCTGTCTTCAAGATTTTTACCTAATTTGTCTTCCAACAGATTTAGTGTTTCTGATTTAATATTCAGATCTTTGATCCATTTAGATTTTAGTTTAGTGCACGGTGATAGGCATGGGTCTAGTTTTAGTTTTTGGTATATAGAGAGCCAGTTTTTCCAGCACCATTCATTAAAGAGACTGTGGTTCTTCCAAAGAACATGTTTGGCTCCTTTATCAAAGATAAAGTGGTTGAGTGTGTTGGTAGTTGTGACTGTATCTTCTGTCTATTCCATTGATCTTCAGATCTGTTTTTATTCCAGTACCATGTTGATTTTACTACAGTTGCTTTGTAGTATAACTTCAAGTCAGGGTTTGTGATGCCTCCTGCCTTGCCTTTGCTGATTAGAATTGCCTTTGCTATGCTAGGTCTCTTCTGGTTCCAGATGAATTTTAGGAGTGATTTCGCTATATCTATGTGGTATGTTGATGGTGTTTTATTGGGATTGCATTGAATCTGTATAACAGTTTTGGGAGGATGGCCTTTTTCACAATATTTATTCTTCCTATCCATGAACAAGGGATGTCTTTCCATTTTCTGAGATCCTCATCAATTTCTTTTTCAGAGTATTATAATTTTCCCTGTAATGATCTTTTACTTCTTTCATGAGATTAATTCCTAAGTATTCCATTTTTTTAGATCCTAGTGGGAAGGGTGTAGCTTCTCTTATTTCTTTCTCAGTGATTTTATTGTTAGTGCATAAAATGCTATTGATCTTTCAGTATTTATTTTGTATCCAGCTTCATTGCTGAATTAATTGATTATATCTAGGAGACTTTCAATGGAGTTTTGGGGGTCTTCTATGCAGAGTATCATGTCACCTGCAAATAATGATAATTTAACTTCCTTTTTTCCTATCTTTACCTTTTTTATTTCTCTCTCTTGTCTAATTGCTCTGGCTAGTATTTCCAGTACTATTTTGAATAGGAGCGGTGATAAAGGACATCCTTGTCTTGTGCCTGGTTTCAAAGTACAGGCCTTCAGTTTTTGGCCATTTAATATGATTCTGGCTGTTGGTTTGTCATAGATGGCCTTTATCATATTGAGATAAAGACCATGTATTCCAATTTTCTGTAAGGTTCTTATCATGAATTAGTGTTGGATCTTATCAAAAGCTTTTTCTGCATCTATAGAAATGATTATGTGATTCTTACTTTTGGCTTTATTGATATGGTGGATTACATTTATTGATTTACATCTGTTGAACCATCCCTGCCTGCCTGGGATGAATCCCACTTGGTCATGGTGTATAATCTTCTTGATGATTAGCTGCATCCTGTTTGCCAATATTTTATTGAGGATTTTTGCATCTGTTTTCATTAGGGAGATTGGCCTTTTTTAGTTGGGTCTTTCTCAGAGTAATATTTGCTTCCAGGAATGACTTAGGAAGAATTGCTTCCTTTTCAGTTTCATTGAATAGTTTGAGGAGTGTCGGCATTAAGTCTTACTTGTATTTCTTGTAGAATTACACAGTGAATCCATCTGGGCCTGGGCTCTTATTTGTAGGTAAGGACTTAATTACATTTTCAATTTCATAAATAGAAGTTGAATAGTTCATATGTTTCTAGGAATCTGTCCATTAGTTCATATGTTTCTAGGAATCTGCTATCAAACCTATGAGAGTACAAGTTTTTGAAATAGGTGTTGATGATCTTCTGTATTTCCACAGAGTCTGTAGTGATTTCACCTTTTTCATTCTTTATTGCATGAATTTGAGCTTTTTCTTTTCTTTTTTAAGGTTGGCTAGGGGCTTATGAATTTTATTTATTCTTTCAAAGAAACAACTCTTTGACTCATTGATTCTTTGGATTGTTTTCTTAGTCTCTATTGCATTAATTTCTGCTCTGATTTTTATAATTTCCTCCCTTCTTTTGGTTTTGGGCTTGACTTGCTCTTCTTTGCCTAGATGTTTGAAGTATAGTATCAGGTTGTTTATTTGTATTTGTTCTGTTTTCCTGATGTGAAAACTCAGTGCAATAAATTTTCCTCTGAGGACAGCTTTCATTGCATCCCACATATTTTGGTAAGTTGTATTTTTATTTTTGTTTCTTTGTAGGTATTGTTTAATTTCTTTTTCAATTTCCCCTGTGACTCACTGATTGCTCAGGAGTGTATTATTCAATTTCCATGTGTTTGTAGGGTTTCGGCAGTTTCTTTTATCATTAATTTTCAGTTTCATGGCACTATGATCTGATAACATGCATGGGATAATTTCAGTTCTTTTGCACTTATTTAAATATGTTCTGTGAGCTAGCATATGGTCTATTTTAGAGAATGTTCCATGTATGGCTGAGAAGAATGTGTATTCTGATGTTGTTGGATGGAACACTCTGTGTATGTCTATCAAGTCCATTTGTTCACAGGTGTGATTCAGTTCTGTTATTTCTTTGCTGATTTTTTGTCTGGTTGATCTGTTCCTTGGTGTCAATGGTGTGTTAAGGTCTCCTGTTATAATTGTGTTATTGCTAATTTGATTTTTCATTTCTATTAATACTTGCTTTGTATAACTGCGTGCTCTGGAATTTGGTGCATATATATTTAAGATTGTTATCTCTTCCTCTTGAAGTTTTCCCCTAACCAACATGTAGTGATCTTCTTTATCTCTTAGGATCATTCTTGGTTTGAAGTTCACATTGTCAGCAAACAGAATAGCTACCCCCACTATTATTTCAGTTCCTGTTACATGAAGTATTGTTTCCATCCTTTGACTTTCAGTAAGTGAGTTTCCTTTTGGGTTAGATGGGTTTCTTGCAGACAGCATATGGTTGGATGTTGTTTCTTGATCTATTCTGCCAGTCTGTTTCATTTAATTGGTGAATTGAGATCATTTACATTAATGGTTATAACTGTTATATTTTGGTTTATTGTTGACATGTTATCTTTCTGCTGTTGCATCTTTATCTTTCCATTCTGTTTAATTGTCTGCCTTGCTTAGTGATTTTTTTCCTATGTGTATCTAGACTATCTTTCAGTATTCTTTGCAGGATTGGCTTGGTGATCATGAAGTTCTTCAGCTGTTCTTTATCATGGAAATATCTTATTTCTCCATCCATTTTGAAGGAGAGTTTTTCAGGGTACATCAGTCTAGGTTAGAAATCATTTTCCTTTAGGATCTGAAATACTTCACTCAATGTTCTTCTTGACTTTATTGTTTGTGTTGAAAAGTCTGCTGTGATCCTGATAGATTTTCTTTTATATTCTATTCTTATGTTGGATTTCTGTGATGGTGATTATTATATGTCTGAGTGTAGTTTTATTTTGGTTATGGTGTTTGGAGTTCTACATGCTTCACTGATCCTGATGTCAGTTTCTATTCTCATGTTTGGGAAATTTTACTTCTGTAAATTTGGGAACATTACTTCTGTAAATAGCCTCTTGATATCCTTTGTGTTGTCCCCTTCTTTGTCATTTATCCCTATCAATCTTATGTTGTTTTTCTTTGCATCATCTTGCAGCTGTTGAATTGTTATTTTCTGATTCCTTGTTATTTTTAAAAGATCTTTCCTTTCCTGGTCACTAGCTGCAATCTTGTCTTCGAGGTCTGAAATTCTATCTTCACTTTCATTGAGTCAGTTTTGACAACTTTCAATGGAATTTTTGATTTCCTGTCTCTTTGAATTTGCTTCATATATTGTTTGTCTTTTATTGTTCATCCAGGAAGTCTATCTTTTTGTTTTGTTCCTCTAATTTTTTAACTGTATCTTCTGTAGATGTGTTCAGCATCTCTTTAATTACTTTTTTTACCTGGGACATCTTTCATTTCTTCTTTTACCTGGGACATTAGTTCTAGTTTGAATTCCTTTAAAGCTTCCTGGAGTTGCCTCTTTATTTCAGTTGCTATTATTTCAGATATTTCAGGTGTATGGCATATATTTTCTTCTATACACATGGCTCCTAGGCTTTCTTGGAATGGGCTGGAGGTTTGAAATTGCATTTTGGTATTTTGTTTTGTCATTTTCCTATATTTCCCTGTTTCAGGTGTTGTTCCAAGGCTTCCCCTTGGAGTGTTGGAAATTGTTTCCTATGCCCTAGGCTCCTGGGACTGAATAGAGATTGCTGAGTATGGTCCAGTCAAGCCCTCAGGCCCTCCTCTTCAGGCCACCACCAGTGTTTCAGGAAGCTGGGTGAGCACCTAACCACTATGGATGATAGTCCAAAGTTCTCCCTGGGCAAGGACCAATGTGCTGGAACCCACTTCATGTGCCCTCAACTCCCCTGATTGAAGAAGATCGCTGGGCGTAATCTAGTCAGGCTGCAAAACCTCCCAAGCCTAGTCGAGTGTGGCTGGAAGCTGTGTGGGTCCTTGACCACTGGGAGCAATGATCTTAAATTCTCCCAGGGCTTGGGATGGTGCGCAGGAACTCACCTCTTTCCATGCATTTCTCGTCTCTTCATGTTATCTATCCTTATGACCAGACATCTTTGTAAGTATTGTCCACATGTTACATTTTCATTAGAAGCCTCTAAATACTAGTACTGTGTTAGGCTTTTCCTTTGCAGTGGCAAAGATACATTTTGTTTTCATTAAATGCCCTCATATACCATTTCCTGTAATTGCTCTAAAAATAATAGCTGGTTTAGTCTAATGATAGAGAGTTAGGGGAAAAAGAGCTATGATACAGAGTGGGTACTTGAACCTGTGGTTCTGTGAGGAACGTGACATTGTGCATAGTAATCTCTTCTGAGAGCCTAATAGTGAAATGCTGGCTCTGTGACCTTCCTTTATTTAACACTAAAACACTAATGTGATATAGATATTAATGTCTGATCACCCTTAAGACGATTTTCTCTTGTTAGATCCCAAGACCCAGGCCACCTTGCTCGGTCAGTAGCCTTAGCCTGCAGACATCTCTGTTGAGAGACCAGCTTGCATTTACAATCTGTGAGCAGATGGAAATTCATCTATGGTGGCCAGCTTCTTGCTGACCAGGCCCCAAAGCCACTCTCCTTTACTTTAAGGACAAAGTGTCTCTGGACTGTGCATGCTGCAGTCTTTTCCTTTGCCCACAGTGCCGAATATTTTACTCCCCCTAACTAATGTCAGGTGCAAAGTGCTGGCTCATGTCCTCTGTTTCATATGGAGAACATTTTAATGAGCTGTTTCACTGTACATCATCTGCATGGATGCCTTACTCTAGAGAAATGTCTGTTGAGTAAGGCAGTAAATCTGGATTCTCATACATTCTACATGGCTGTGGGTTGTCACGTGAATGAGCCATCAATAATGTGAATTCTCATCTGACTTTCAGAGGTGGTGTTTGGAGAGTGAATGTTCCCGTGGCCCTGCTGCATAGCACTGTGTGAATGTATCTTCTGCTGCATGTTATGAATAGCACGACTGTGCATCGCTGTGTCCCTAGTGTCACCTTTAACCAATTGTAATCCACATCCCTGGGGTACTAACGGGCCTGAGTCTGGGCACAGCCTACATGAGATAGTCCCCACCACAGCACTGTTCTGTATTCTGAGCAACACAGGTCAACATCAGGTGATTTGAGTCACAATGAAAATGCCTTTCCTTTTGTTCATCTCTTTCTCACCTGCAGGCCATGGCTGTGTCTCATAGCTCAGCAGCTCAGCATAGCTCTGAGTCCAGACATACAATTGTGGGGAGATTTGCATAGGAAGGTTAGGAAATCCTTGTCATTCTTCATCACTATTAAGCAATCAATTTCCCTGGAATCCTACTTATGTTGGACCAGATAAGCTGTCAGCACTCTGAGTGGCCTTTCACTGATGGGCAGTGCCTGGTCCCTGTTTACTTAAAGCCTGCCTAACGGTCAGAACCTGTCAGACCCTGTGGGTTCATGGGTTGTCTCCAGCCTGCCAGCCAGTCTTTCCTCAGGTACACAGCTGAAAGAAAGAATTGGAAACAAATATGAAAAGATGCGCAGATTGATTAGCTCCAACAGAGAAAAGTGCAAAAGGAAGTCTGTGTATTTTTGGGTATGGCACAATGGGGCAGGCTGCACTGCATGGCCCGGGGCTAGCTTTCTTCTGACTGATAGATACGGAGAGCAATTAGAGTTTGAAAGTATAAGCAAGCCAATCTGTTTTGTTTATACAGAGAGTTTCCCCAGAAGTGAGGCAGAAGCAGAGACATAAGTAATGAGCACATGTGTTTGGAAGGAGTAGAAGGTACTTATAAATATTATAGTGCGTCGCTATAGTTAAAGGTCTGGCAGCATTTCCATTATAAACTCTCATTGTCAGGGGTTTAAAACTCAACTGTAAAAATTCCAGGCTGCAACTTGGCATCCCAGGATGTGTTTGGGAATAAAGCCTTCCTCCCTGCCCTCATGTAGGTCTCTCCTGGGGTTCCCACAGCCATGCTCCAGTCCTGTTTGCAGCTTCTGGGGATGAGGAGGGAACTCTTGGCCAGAAAGTTCTTTGGTTATTAGAAAAAGGAAGCCTGGGGAGAAGTGTTGGCTGATTTCATTTATCTCTTTTCTTTGATCTGCATAAGATATGCTCCCCGTGGTAGGTGCCTGCTGTAATCACAGTCACCAATGATCAGATACCCTAGGTTAGGAAATTGCAGTGTACGTCACATTACTAATATTTGGGAGACAAGTCTTTACAGGGCCAGCTGGTTTAGAGTTTACTGATCGTTTGTAAAGGAAAACTCACCAAGACTGCTATCTCTGCTGATCGTATTTCTCAGACAAGTCACTGTGCTTTTTCTTTGATCTGTAATCTGAACAATGGAAAGAAAATTGATCAGCAAAGAAACCAGTGTCACACAAAGACAGTGAACACAGACTGAGAGAGTTTCTTTAGACATCATTTAGCAGCCTGATGCTTAGGAAACAACTTCTGAGAGAAAACCTTTCTCCTCTTAGGACCTGAGAGGGACATGTGGGGATTTAAAAATCAATAGATACCCTGTCTTGGAGGCGCATTTGTCTAAACGGAAGATAGATCTGAATGGTGAGTATGTTCATGTCTTAGTGACCTGCCAGGGTGCCTGAGAGGTGGTGCTCACCTCGTCCTGAATCAAGGTCGCCCATGCACTGCTGAGATTATGCAGAGTCTGTGAACCCTTCTGGAGACCAGAGGTGAGCTTTCCGTCTCAACCCCTCTGCTACAGCTGTACTTTTATCATTAAAATTTTCCACTTTTGTTACATTCCTGCAGCAGTCACAAATGCATGTCTTTTCCTACTTGTCAGACTGACACGTGTTGTGTCCCAAGAGACATTCTGAATTGTTAAGGAAGAAAAGATTTGTAAGACAATCATCAGGAAGCTTAACAAAGCCTAAAAGACGGGCCAAGAAATCTGTAAGGATATAACGTTTGAATTTTAAAAAAAAGACCACAGACAAATTTAAGGTCACAACAAACATGGACAGATGATTTTCTGGAGAGCTGAGAACCCTTTTATGTATCCATCTTCTATCATAACTGATCAGGTTTATCTGAAACTTGAAAAAAAATCACTCTATCCACAGGAATGGAATCACTTTATCTGAAGCTAAGGTTATTGTCAGAATTACCACATTCCATGCACATGGGTAAAATGAATCTTTGTGAAAGGGGGATTATTAGCCAGCACCATTCCCCTTTATTCCATTTTGTAAAATACTGGATTTAAGTGGCATACAATAAACTGACTGATATCCCTAAGAAAGAACGATAGCCACTGTTAAAATGGACACTTCCACCTTAACTAAGCCCTTAGTATAAAAATGTAAGAGACTCGACTTGGTGGCACATGTTTGCGGTCCCAGCACTCTGGGAGGCTGAGGCAGGAGGCTTCAAAGTTCAACTCAGCCTGGAAAACTTAGCCACTCAGCAAGACCCCTGTCACAAAATAAAAAGCAAAACAAAAGGCTAAAACACACACACACACACACACACACACACACACACACACACACACACAAATGAAACCGTGTAAGTGTCCCAACAGAGCATGGATATTCAGGTTTTCTTGTTGTTGCCTTGGTTTTGCTGAGATCATTGGAAGGATGGATAAAGGATTGGAGACTTAATTTAGGAAGCCACACAGCTTTCACTCAGTGGCATGATGGAGTGGGGAGGAGGGCGTATTAATTGCATTAAATTTAAAGTCAATCAGGAGTCAAATTCTGTTTCCTTATGGGGCAGGGAGTGATAGCCAAATAACCTGAGTTATTTAAAAGGAAACTGAATGTGCTGAAACCCACCCCAGCACAGCCACAGCACTTGGGGCTATGCACCATTGCTCAGCTGTGTGTTTCAGTTTTGTTTCGGAGACAAATGGACAATCTGTCGTGATCTCAGATGGCTGGTCAGTCCGTCTTGTCCCCTCCTCTCCTTTCCTCTGTGCTGATCCCTCTCTTTTCCCTTCTTCTCTCTCATCTTTGGTCCTTGTCATCAACATTAAGATGTTTTTGGAGAGGTGTGGGGGGAGTTTCTTGTAACCTCAGCACTCCAGAAGGAACTGCAGGGAACAGGTACAGTTAAACACTTAAGACAGGAGAAACGCGAGCTCCGGTCCTGTCTAGGCAACTTCGCAAAACTCCACCTCAAAATTAAAAAAAAAAAATAATAAAGAACTAGGAATGTAGCTCAGTTCAGTACCCAATAACACAAAAAAGGAAGTTTAAAACCATTTTAATGAGTACATGGTAATGGTACATATTTAAGAGGCAAGTATAATCTTTCAATACATACATGCAATGTATCACAACCAGATCAAACACATTTGTCCTCTCAGCCATTTAATATATCTTTGTTCAAAGTCTCAAAAATTTCTCTACTTATTTTGAAATAATTAATGGTGTCAACTATGACTCTGCTACTATGCTCTAGAACGGTTTGAGTTTTCTTCCTGCCTGACCGTATCTATGCGCCCACTGTCCATTCTCTCTCCATCCCTCCCTCCCAGCTCCCTTCCTGGATGTGGAAAGCGCTGTTCTATGGTGTACTTCTGAGTTTGCGTTTTAATACTTTGTACATGGTGAGGACCAGCCGCATTTATCTACCTGCCTGACTTTTCCCTGTTTCACTCAGTCTAGTGTTCTCTGGGTTGATGCGTGTTGCTAAGAACCCAGAGGCAGCAGGATTTTAATAATCCTAACAAGCAAAACAGCACAAGACAGGGAGATTCCACTTGGCCAGGAGCTTTCAGTGCACTGATCTTCACGACTTCCACATCGTTTTCTTCAATTCTGTTATGGTCTGTCCTTTAAGGACACCTGATTGTGTGTAAACGCGGGCTCAGTGGCACTGTTTTGGGGCACATGCAGAAAGTGACCTTTCTCTATTTGCTTTGCAATCAATTCCATGAGAAGAGCTTTTCCCATTCTTAGTGAGCCTCTCTTCAAGATGGACATCTGAAATCTCTTATTTCAAGCCTACATCTTGCAAATTTATCTTAGTTCCTTGCATACACTAGCCTCCTCCCCCATTAAATGTATTGCATGTTAGAAGTATTGTTCAGCAGAAAGGTTACAGAGTATATATATTTTCTTTCATGAGCCAAAAGATTAATTCAACCTTCAAATCATTCCCAAGCCAATTACTGTTTCTTTTGCTGAAGCTGCTGATCAAAGTGACTGAACTTTAGTCACTGTTTATTTCTCTAAGCCCAAATCCTAAAGTCCCTAGCACCTTAGGCTATCAATAGTGTGAAAAATCCACTTAAGACTGCTTTTTATGGTTTTGATTTTATTTTTCATGTGAACAGTCCGAGTAGGGGCAGGTGCAGTGGTTCCTCACTGAGTAAAATTTCAGGGGTCACGCACGTATAGATGGCCCTGAGTAATACTTTATCGGAAGGCACAACTTTCGGGTTTTCATATAAAGACTGACAAAACTTGGACTGAATATCTCTGTCCACTTTCTTCATAAATGAACAGGCAAGGTAATAGCACCAGTGTGTCAGCGTGTAGTCCTTCAGTGAGGAAATAATCCTTAGCTCCTCTCCACAGTGTAGTCACTTTTGCTATAATGCATCAAGCCTTAGTTCTGTAATCCTGAATTCTTCAAGGGGTGGCCCGTGCTTGCCTCTTGTCACGCCATCCTCACAGATGTGGTTGTGAGTCCCTTCATACTTGGTGATCATTCACACTCATACTACGGAACAGTGAGAAGGGCTTAAAAGAGCAGGGTCACACTGGCAGCCTGGCTAGGGTGCTGACACCTCGGGGAGTCCACAGGCTCCTGTCCTTCCATGGTATCACCCTGCGAGGGGCAGAAGAGGGTCCGGGTTGTGTATATTTGTGTGGCCCGACAGTCTTAAGAGGACCAGTAGGAGCCACGAGTGTTTCTTTTCCTTTCCTGGGACATAAGGAAGAGAGAGGCTTTGTGGGTTGAGCTGCATGGCTAGGAAAATCAAGCCTATATATAAAATTATAAAAAAACTTAATGATTTTCAGATACAAAATTTAAATTAATTCTGAGTCCGTTAAGAACTGAATATTAAAATGTTCTCTTATACTGTGAGAATAGTACAGATTGAGTGCCCTTTAGGCAAAATACCTGGAGCAGAGGTGTTTTGAATTTTGAAATGTTTTGGATTTTAGAATCTTTGCACACATATAATGAGATATCTTGGGGTTGGGACACAATGCTAAACTCAAAATTCATTTTTGTCTCACACACACCTTATATGCATAGCTGCAAAGTAATTGTGTTCAATATTGGTAAGTGTTTGTGTTTTGACATGTCACACGAGGCAGGTATAGAATTTTCCACTTGGGGCATCATGTTGGTGCTTAGAAAGCTTCATAGTATGGAGTATTCTGGATTTCAGATTAATGCTCAATTTCCTGTTTAAAGTTAACAAAATACTATTAGTGATATCTAATGATGACAATCTTTTTTAGAACTGTTTTTGGAGAAGAAAGAGGAGATTTTAGATTTATTTCCTAAGTTTAGATGAGAAAAATGAGCCTTTTTTGAGTAGGGGTTGTGTTGTATTAATTTTTTTGCCCAAAATAGTACTTAGTATATACTAGGTGCTCAGTAAGGTTTGTTGAATAAGAAATGCAATTTAAAATCACCAGTCAACCATGGCATAGTATAATAACTCATATTCTGTTTCCTTTCATGTCTGCCTCTTTGTAATAGTATCATTAAAATATTTCATCAAATGAAATATCTCTATCATTAACCCTCTGTAGAGTAATGTTCCAGTATTATCTTAAAATTTTCTAGTATGTATAAAAACTATGAGAACATCATAAGATCATTTGAATGTGGAATCAGACATGAATTGAGCTAATTATAGTGGTTTTTATCAGAAGAGGAAAATGTTTGTTTTGGAATAAATGGGTAACAAAGTACTTACAAGTTCCCAGGAAACAGACAAAAAGAAATTGAAATGACCAGAAATTGAAACAAGAGCTGGGAGTGTAGCTCAGTGGTAGAACTCCTGCCTAGTAAGCACAGGTCCCTGAGTTCATTTCTTAGGGGAAAAAAAGGAGTAAAGAAAGAAAGGAACTTAGGAAGAAAGGAAGGATGGATGAATGAACAAATTGAAGAAAGAAAAAAGAAAGAAAGAAAAGAGGAAAGCACATGTTGTTTAAATAATTCCAAGGAGTCATCAGTATTGGAAATTAAAACAAAAATGTGCCATAATTTGTCTCTGTAAAGTGACCTTGTTGAAGTCTATTCTAATACTGGAACTTAATGTTTTTAATTAAATATTTTGTTCTGGGCCAACAAATGCATTTTTTCTTGTATTAAAGTCACAAAGGAGATTACAATTATTTGGTAGTTTGAAGATATAACCATTTCCATGTTATTAAAGATAGAATGACACACATCTTTGCAAAACCATAAAGTTGAAAGATGGCCAAGTACCTGCTGGCCGAGAGGGGAAGCCAATCTGAGTGGCTCACTTCCTTCCACTGGTGTTGTTTTCTACAAAAATAGAGTATGACACTTCCCCACAATGCCACTCCTGCTCTGTTAGGCTGGAAACATCCACCGTCTGGGACAGGATCAGACATGATGCTCTGTTGGTTTTTCCTTTTTTGAATGGCCAGTGCCAGAAGGTGGCCTTTGGCAGCTGACAATGAAATAGGAAATCGCTGGGGGTAAATATTCCCCTTTGACTCCCTGATCTGGCTGCATTGGCAGTTTTAAGATGGAGCTACTAAAGCTACTCTGTGTGTTCTAGAAAGCGTTTAACTTGGTGGAGGAATGCCATGCAAATAAATTCGTGTCTCCCCGACATTTTAAGGACAAAATAAAATTGCCAACAAACCTTGAACTTTGAAAAGTAGTCACAGTTTCAACATCTCATGCTATTTTATTTAAAAAGATGGTCTATAATACTGAATATAAACTTCTAAAAACTAAAGTAACAAAATACTTTGATACTGGAGAAAGCTTGCATAGCCAAATGCAATTCAATGTTTGATAGACACGGAAGGTTGAGCAAAAGCTACAGCGGGGTCTTAGAGTGTGTGACACAGGAATCTGTGAGAGACTCAGCATTAATACTCAATAGAAGGAATAAAAATGTTTAATAACTTTATCATTATGCTTTGGCTTATTCTCAACTTTCTTTCATAATGATGTTTCTCATGATCAGGTTATTAATATGCTTAAAGTATTCAAACTATGAAAACTTCCGTGGAATGATGTTTATGTTGAGGATTTATGTTCAATACTGTTGCTTGTTTTGCATGTGGTTATCCATCTGATGTATTACATGCTAAAGTAATAATCACTGAGTAGAGAATTTCTATATCATTTATTTTTTCTGAGTTAATATCCTCTTGGCTTTCTTAAATATATAATAGTTAGCTTCTTGCAGGCTATATATACAAACCTTTTTTCTACTCACAGATATGAATACTACTTTCCATTCTAAAGTTTTGCACAAACTAATTATTCACCACCATCATCTGCATAATGAGAAAAGTAATTAACATGTTGAGTATTAATATAGTACATAAAGAAACCATATCTTGACCATTTTAAGGGAAGCATGGTGTGTTTCCCAACTCTGAGCCTTTTACCTACCTGTTTAATAGATCATTAAAGAACAAAAGTGAAAATATAAAAAGCAAGTAAATTTGATTTCATTCTAGTCAGCAGACTGCCTATTGTTCTAGCTATTTCTCTAAAATTCTGGCTGAATTAATTCCTTCATTTAACCCACATAGCTAAAAGCTGGTAGAAAAATCTGTGGAAACTATTCGCCAAAATTGTTAAATATGGCCCAAGTGTGGGATTCATATACCCTTTATCCTTCAAATGTTTTAGAAAATCTTGCATGGATCCTAAATTCATCCATAGGAGAGTAATTCATTAAGCCCTTTCTTTCTTCAGATTCTTCTTCAGTCCGGAAGATCTGCAGAGTCTGGGGTTTGTTCCCAGTTGCTTTCCAGAGCGCGGCAGTCTCAGCTCTCTGGTATTTATGACTAAGATATGGTTGTCACCTGCTTCCATTTTTGTCTGTTTCTACATAAATGTTTAGAAAGTATGATCAACTTAGGCTCGACTTTTTATGGTTCAAAAACTAATATAAATCCACCAGAGGATTTGAAGATGGAGATAATTTATGATTATTGTGAGAAAATGCACTCGATACTGGTCATTCCATTGCAGGGGTTAGAATTCATCTGCTGTGAGAACTTGGAAGTGTGTCATGATGCAAATGCTGAGTGGAAGGTGAAGAAATAGGTCAAAGCAAAAGAAAAGTAGTTGAAGTCTGAGTTAAAATAAAGCTTACAAGACTACCTTTGATTTGTATATTTTATACCTTATAATTTATTAATCAATATAAGTTAAGATATTCTTAATGATACGAAAAATTAAAATTCTGTTTTTCAAAGTAGATTTTCTGCTTCCTTCACATATTACTTCTTTTTTTGGTCCCAGGGATCGAATTCATGACCTTGCACTTGCCAGGTAGGTGCTTTGCCACTGAGCTCCATCTCTTGCTCTCACATATGACTTTTCATGGTATGCACAATCTGAGTATCAAGTTACTTAGCTTTTTAAAAATCAGCATAGTAAAGAGAATAAAATAGTGTCCCTTATTTAGGGGCCATGGCTATGACGTTGGTGTTAGGAGACTGGTACATAGAAGTTGTAGTACCAGAAGTTGGGTGCGCAGGAAGACCTACACACAACCATTGTCGTTGTTAGCTCCCAAATTAGAAGCCCTACTGGCAAAAATAAACAGAAATCTTAGGGCCTTGCAGAAATTTGATATGCATGTGTGTACACATGTCATAGAATCTGAAAACTGACTTGTTCAGTAGCAAATCTCGAGCTGAACTCTTATGCGTGTCCTTCATGGTTGCTAGAACCACTAGTTCTTCCAGATAGCAGGAGACAGGGACATAGAAGAAATCTCATTCAGTCTACTGAACTGTGCAACCTGCTCAGGTTATTTGGGTCCCATTTACATATGCTGGTTTTGATTACTTAGCTTTCCATGGTAACTTTATTACATTTCTTAAGATACCCTAAAACATATTCTTCCTCTATGCCCTTGGCATTCATAGTTTTGATTTGGTAACCTTTTTATTTTAGCTAGAAGATGGATATTCCAATAATTTGAAATGAGTTCATATGAGCCCAGCTCGCAATCAGATCCAAAATTTTAAGTGCTCATAAAAATCTGAAACTCTGCAATAACCCTAAATCCCCATATGTAGAGGAAAACAATTCACATTTTTGTGGCACTGGCAGTGAATTTGCAGGCATGTCTGCCTGGATTGTCTGTTAAGCCTCCTACTATATTAATATAGCTATGGAAGAAAAAGGCTAAGTTAGTTTTAAAATGTCACATTCAAAACATTGTGAGTATAAGAAATATAACCCCAAGGCCAAAAATCACCAATGAAAAGAACTCATAACGGTTGTACAAACACTGCTTTTGAGGTGAGGAGGTGATCTTTTTTTTCTGGGAAAAACTTGTCCCAAGAAGGAAGGGAAGTGAGGTCTCTTACAGAAGTGAAGTCCAAATGAAAGAAGGAAAGTAGGCTGTGGGTGATGCGTTTTTGCATGTTATGTTGGAAATAGGTGATCGGTATCCACTTCAGACTTTTGTGCTGTTGCATGAAGACCAGGTTTTCTTTGCCTGGGTCGTCCCTTCTGTCTGTTCATCATATCCGCCCCGGGAGCAGTTTCCTGTGGGCCTTTCCTGACCCCTAAATTCTGAATCAGTGTTCCTGAGCTAAAGCACTTTGTACTTTCCCTTCAAACACAGTGGCAGCTGCAGAGATGTAGCTCGCTGGGAGTGTTGCGTGTTGTTAGCTCTGGGACTTGTTGGCCCGTCTCCTTCCTGGATGGTTCTAAGACCTGAGACCTGAGGATCATTCTCATGTATACTTTAGCATTCTTAGGAAATGATTTCTGCTAGGACTTCACCCAATAATTGGCTCGATGGATTAGCACTCTATATAGGAAATGTAGATTTGATTACAATCATGAGCATAGAAAGAGCTTAGGATTTAAATTAATATTCATATTTATTGAAAATTACTGAGAAAAACTCAGAGTCCTCAGGGAAAGATGGATGTCATCAGGAAGTAATAGAAGTGAAATTTCTTTTCTCTTTTGCCATCCTGGGGACCAAAGTGAGGGCCCCTCACATGCCGAGCAAGCTCCCTTTATGGAGCTGCATCCTGAGGGCCACAGAACTGAGCTCTCTTAGCAGCTCTGGCAGTGACATCTGGTATAAAGCCAACAGGCAGAGAAAATGGCCTTGGAAACTCTTCCCTTAATGGAAGGTCAATAGTCTCCTGATTCTATAAGGTTCTAGAAGGAAACATAAGCTAAGTGGAACCCAATGAATGCAGGATTGCTTTCAAGGCAGCAATTGAGAAATAAAAGATTTTATATCTGAGTCAATACAGATTTCTTAAGCTTGCAGTAAAGCCACTTCTTGAATTGTACTGGATTATATCAGGGATGTGGACCTAATTTAGGAGCCAAGGCAAGTTATATGTGTGAATAATCTTTGAGTCCTCAGGGGACTCAAAGGAATAAGGGCTATAAAAATCCAAGGTAGTAATCTAAGTACATAGTATAATGTTAAATAGAGACTATACAGCTGTCTCTAGTATTTATTCGCAGGGAATTAATACACCATCTTAAACTAAGAAAATGGGAAAAAAAGATAGAACACTCTGCTCATGTTCTTGAGAAAGATTTCTAAATAGTAGAATATATTTGGAAGAAAACTCATGTTTAATGAAAATATTTTCAGGGTCAATTATGTTATAAATTTATCTTTCCTTTTGCACTCCATGAATAAATTCAGCCGTTTTCTTTATTGATTAGTGATCTGAAGTTGAAATGATATATGGATGTATTTTAGACAAAAATGTATTATTTTATGCTTCCTCTAGTTCATGATTCTCTAAAAGCCAAAACCCTTGAACAGATGTTACAAAGGTTCTTCCAAAATGTAAAGAAGTGACCCCTGGAGAAAGAGAAAAATCACAGCATGGAAAGTTTTCAGGAAAAAAATGATATGTTTTTCAGAACATTCTAAATGAAGGGACAAGGGAGATTAGTGGGAGTGTAGCGGAGGATATTCATCCAACTTGAACCATGAGACACTGTCTTCCTAGTAGTTTTGAACTTATGTTGCTTTATCTTCCTACCAATATTTCTTTTGTAATTTTGGTATCAGAAACTAAAATTTGTGCTCTTTTTTTTTACTTGAAATTATGCTCTATTTTGTATTAAAGGATTTTACAAAATTCTATAATTACCTATTCTTATTTTCTTGAAAACATAAAATTAAAAAAAATAATCATTAGTATTTCTGAAAGCCGTAAAATGTTGTCAATTTCTTATCAAGGGAATAATCATACTGTTTCAAGAGATGATTTGAAGCTTACAGTACCTTAGTATTTTTCAGTAGATTTTTAAATCTATTAATTCACTAAAGGATTTAGAATTTTACTTTTTCACCCCTAGGCAGACAATTTTGAACATTACTTAAAAAATCTTATCACCTGTGACATGTCACTGAATTTCCTTTAGTGTGAGAATCTCATCTGAGGAAAGATAACAACTTGTAAAAGATGCTCAGAGAAAGAGAAATATGGAAAGACATGGGGAGATGTGAGAAAAGTTGATTTATTTGTAAGAACATGACTCACGGTTTGAACTAATACATACTGTTTCATTTCACTACCATTGAAAGTAAAGCCCCAAAGAAACAATGACCGTGATGTAAGATGAAGGAATCAGGCATTCAGAAAATGTCTAGTGGAGAAAATATGAACTGTTGATCGTGTCCCTGCTCTTTTCCTCTTTTTTTTCTCTGAATGTGGTTCTGTATCTTCTGGGGCAGTTATGACATATGTGCGAAGGAGGTGAAGTTGGAGAGACGGTAGGTGAATAAAAAGTGGCACATAGACAAGGAAGGGAGGAACAGGGGCCATTAAAAAATGAAGAAACCCAATTTTAGATCAAGTTGATTGTGCTGGGTCTCCCTGACCTTGGCAGTAATCAGAAGGTCATGTTTTATGTGGATGAACTCAGTTCAATTTCCCTTGCATTTCTGGAACATGGGAATGTTTTTCTTCTATTCTGCATCACCACCTTTTTATATTCTTCAACATTTTATTATATTAACAGATGGGCTTGGATGTATTTGAGTCCATTTTGACTTTGTATATCTTTATCATTAAAGAAGAACATTTTTTTGCTTGCAATTTTGAACATCCTTCCTCTTGGTAAGATATTAGGATGGACATATTCCTCAACTGCATTGTATTTTAGAAGTAGAATAATGTAATTAATTGAATTTATGAGCTACATGAAGTTATCCTCGTGAGATATTATCATTAAACATAATGCTGAACCTCGAAGTCATTTTATTGGCAGATTTTTATTTGGAGAGGTTCTCCTGGTGAGGTTAGTTCACCTCTGTAGCTGACATTTCAAATGGTACTGATTTCTTGAACTCATTTTCTCATCACTTTTTGAGGGTTTAACTTAAGAGAAATGCACTTGGACAGCACAAAAGATAAAGCAAGGAGGTGGAAACACATTCTGTTTGGCCATTTCTCAGTCATATGAGAGTGTAGTCAGCTTTGTAGCATGCCCCAGGTTTCTTAGACATGCCTGGCAGTGGCCACGCTGCCCCTGAGAATCCACTCTCAGTGTTTGAGAGCGCAGACTTCCCCTTTATGCCACATATAACTAAAGCATTTTCTTCTCCCAAGAAATTATTCAACATGCAATTTAGGAAAACTGGAATATAAATAAATTAAAGGGCAAAATAAAAGATAATAGGCAACAAGAAAAGAAATCTTTTGCAAATGAGAAGGGGACCAAGAGATGGAGGGAGGCAGAAAGAGGTAAATGGGGAGGGGATGAAAAAGGAATTCAGATTTTTATGTATATATAGTGTATATGCATATTATGTGCATGTACCAATGTGCATTGCCTCATGATGAATGCAATCATTATTGTTGCAAATATGTATTAATAAGGTGGAATATAAATTTTTAGGGATTGGACCACTGCTTTTAATATCTTTGGCTATTTTTGACATGTGCACAAAAATTTATAATAGAGATTCATCTGCTGTGAGTAAGAGATAAACCTAGTCATAAAGACATTTATGACATCAGAAGCAGAGGTCCAGAAATAAGACAGATACCAGGTCAGCTGATCTAAGATCCCATGAGTTTATTTTTCATGCACCCTCTCTGGCCACTGTGCCAGTCCCGTTTTCAGCTCTGAGAACAAAATGGGGCATCTCTGTGAGGCACTGTGTCTAGACTGAGAATGTCCAAAGGTGGGGGAGATGGGCCACGCCGCCAGGGGCTCCTTCCTAGGAATAGGAATCCCTGTCTTAGAAATTCCCCAGTGTGCAGTACTACTTTGACCAGTGTTTTATATAATATAGATGTGTGTCTCTTAACGATTTTCATATATTCTGAGAAGTTCACTGTTAAGGTACTAATGCTGATTGTGTGAATATCTGGATGGTGTCTCTGGTTACATACCTCTACCAAATGGCCCAGTGTATTTACTCCTAGGGCATAGAACCTCATAGCATGTTACTCTATTGATTTTTATGTGTGACAATGGTGTCTGCATATCAAAACCTACCTGAACATAGAAAAGTTATGGCGAACATATGAGGCTATAAAATTTTTAAGCTCTGTCATAATCTTACAATACCATTGCTGTCATATATGTGATTTATCACTGGTTGAAATATTATGTGGAACATGACTAATTAGATTGAGTGGCATAAAATTACATTGTGAGTAAAATAATATGCTTTGAAGTTACAGATTCGCAGTCACCTAATTATGCTGTACGTGGTCATCACTGTGTCATGTGCAGAATGTCTTGGCACTGTGCTAAATTGGTTCCTGAATAATCACCAAAGATCTGTGTGTTAAAGGATTTATCCCAGGGTGGTCTTATTGATAGCAGAGGAGTCTCACAATATGGGGTCTGGTGGGGAGTTCGTGGATCACTGAGGGTGTGCTCTGCAAGGGGGTAGCAGGATCTCACAGCCTTCTTTCTCTGTGTTGCTTCCTGACCACGAGGTAAAGAATTTGCTCCACCCCTTATACTCCACCATTGTCATCTGGCTTGCCCTTCACCGGCCTGATCTTGGACTGGAACTTCCAAAACTATGAACCAGAAGTTTCTTTTTATAAGTTAGTTACCTTAGGTATTTCATTATAGCTAGGAAAAGTGCATCACGATAGTCCAAACATCTAAAAACACAGAGCTTTAGAATTCAAATTGCTCAATAAATTGTTCTTATGGTCACAACAGCCTCAGGGAGGTGTAGAACACTTAGGTTCCAAGAATAAGTGGTTCGAATGAGTTCATAGCTCTCTGGAATTGGGCCATCGGTCATTCCTTCTCAGTTCTGCTCCAGGGTTTCTCATTCTGCCGTGTTGCTGAGTTTACAGTGGGTAGAGCGTAGCGTTTCAGTGGTTTGTGGAGCCTGTTGGCCGAGCTCTCCAGAGCAGGATTGGTTCTTCTCTCTACTCCATCATCAGTGACATCAGTCCCAGTGAGAGTGCACCTAGAAATAAATGGGCAAATGCCATTCAAGGGCTTCATTCTGCCTTATCCCTAAGGCACTGATTGTCATACATTTGCCAGCAGACCACTGGTGACAGATTGTTTATGTGTGCCGCTGGGAAAGAGTGGTTTGGATTCTTCCCCTTTACTGATGCATATTCTTTCGCTGGGTGGGCTTATATGGATACAGAAAATAAGAATTCTATTTTCTCATTTGCCTCTCTTGGAGGTTGTGTTTGCAATTGCCACAAATGGGCGCATAAGATGTGCACAAAGCATTCATCTTCATCAGAAGTATAATCGTATGTGTTATTCAAACAGCTCTTTTCCTCTGGGTGGCTTCAAGAAATCCCTAGAATTTGTGCTTGGGAATTTCTTGTGATAAATATTAGCATCTTTGCCTTTTAAACATCATAAACAAACGGAAGCAGCAGAAATATACTGAGTTCTTTAACAGTTAACATTTCTGGGTGGATGAGCTGCTAGGAAAGTGGCTTAATGGAGTCCAGCCCTGGCTGGGCTGAAAAGGCATAAACCCTTTGGATTTAATGTTAGAACTTCTCTTTTGGAGTTGAATGTTTATGTCCTTTGGAAAGCCATGTAAAGGAGGTAACCACCAAACCTGCCTTCTTGGACCCTACAGCCTAAACATTTTATTGGGAATCCACTCATCTGTCAGCCCCATGGTTAAACCATCAATAATCCTTGTTAAAACATGTGCTTGGGAAGGTGCAACCTGTTCAGGTGTATCCTCCTTTCTAACATCTGTGTAAATGCCAGGAGTGAATTTGAGTGGGATAGCGCTGGTGGGAGGTACACATGACCTCACATGTGTTTTCTGCCTAGTGGAGAAACTCTGATTTTAGCATGGTGTTCAGGGCAGAAATACAGAGTACCTACAGCGGAGAGTGATAAACAAGAACAGAGATGGGACTGCGCTGTCTGGGTCTGCCGCCTGCTGCCCACAGCTCTGCATACCTGCGTGTTCCCTCTGCAGGCAGAGGCTGCATATGCTCACGCTGTCTCACGATTTCTGACCTTTAGTAACTTCAGTACTATTAATGCCATCAGTCTCAACTGTATGAATGACAGGAACAGCAGCATTACTGATCGCCTGTTTGACGTCAAGCACCACACTAGGTTGCTTTATAAGCATGATCTCATTGGATTTTTCCTCCCACCTTGGCAAGAGTCCTTGCTTTAGCTACGGTGCAGATGAAGAACCAGAGGTCCAGAGAGTACATTACACTTCAAGGTTGAGCAATTATTAAATTGATGTAGTTGACTTGAAACCTGGGCAGTGTCATTCCCTAATAAAGAAATGGGAATTCTACATAATGCACATTGACCCTACAAATATAGAATTTGAATGACTTTTAATAGTGCTTCGTTTTTCAGTTTTAATCTGTACGTACAGACCTAATTTCCAGGCTGTCCATGTGTGGTTCCTTATCCTTTCTAGGCTGACCTTGATACAAAGAAAGTACATAGAGTCGTGAAACACCTGTGAGTTCAGAGTCATGGGATAGATAGCAGAGAGAGGTGAGTGACCTCTTCCTGTGCCTGAGGTCACAAGTCTGTTGACCATCCTCCTCCACTGTGCTACCCTGGACGGCACCCATTGCTCCCTATTCTTCCTCCTGGACTCTCCCCACTCCTGCCTTAGGCTGCAGACTGCATCGAGATTACTGGCAGTGTGGCTCTGTAGTCAGACAGACTCAGATCCTGCTCATCACCTGTAGCCAGGGCACGAAGATGACATTTACAGGGTGGTGACCTCCATGTCCCACAGCAATGTGAAAAAAACAGAAACAAAAACAAACAAACAAACAAAAAGACCCCAACAGGACCTACTTTGTAGTTACAGAAAATATCAGATGAAGTGATGCCCCTGAAGTGCTTAGCACAAAACCTGGGGGGGCCGGAAGTACAGGATGCCACTTGCCCCTCCTCCATGGGTAGGGTGTTTAAGGACAGAGGTCACTGGTCAAAATGAGAAGCCAGACATGCTGTCGCCAGAGCTGGTGCCCTCATCAACCCCATCCTGCAGAGGCCTACTGGGGTCATCCTGAGCCCTTCACCCCTGTTCTGAGACAGTGGGATATACTTTATCAAAGAATCAGGAGACCAGGGTAGTAATGCCTCATGCTAAGAGTAAGTGCTTTCTTCAAATTTATAGCCTTATCATTTGCTAGTCATGGGAAATCTATTACTATAGACAACCACGTATCTTTCTGTACAAAATGAACTTCTGAGCAGGTGGGTGAAAGAGGGACAACTTATTTCTTTTCAGTGATATAAGGTAGACATTCAGTAAATGTTATTTGAGCAAGTGATTCTCTCAGTCATTCTATTCCCCTGGAGCCATGTGAAAGAGAGAGGCGTCAGGAAAATTCTGGCCAATGCATTAATTCCTTCAAAGCAGAGATCAGCAAAGGGCTAGAGAGTAAATATTTAGTCTTTGCAGGCCATGAAGACCCTGTCACAACTGCTCAACTCTGTGGTTGCAGAGCAAATATGTCATGGACACACAAGCATGGCTGTGTTCCAGTGATACCTCGTTTACAGAAACAAGGGGGGGGGGATCAGACTGGGAGGTAAGGCTGGATTTTGTCCACCTGTGCTTGAAGGGCTGGCACAGGTCTTGATGATTTAAATTAAGTGTCGTAAGAAAAATCTTTTTCTATATGTTCTCCAGATACACAGCATTCCAGTTTTATGTCCACATGGGGAGCAGGCTCAGAAAATCACTTATTTATTCTTGTCATGCTCCAGGATACTTACTAGCTCTTCCTACAACCAAACACTTTCCTCACTGGAACAAAAATTTAAAAATTCCAGTTGTACAAGTTTATGCTCCTGAAATTTGATTCTGTGATACTTACTCTCCAGAAGCACTCGCTCATCATTTCCTAAGTTACTGCCTCTGGTTTCTGGAGAGTTCTTGAGAAGTTTTTAAGGTTTGCCTTGCTCACTGGGATCCTTAAAATCTCATCTCTATTTGGCCAGTCCTCACCGCCAGGATATCATTCACCTTGGCCTTTTCTCTCTGTTCTTGGAACATTGTTTTGAGCTGTCTTGGGCAATAGCCCCCTGGGACTGGTGCTGGAGCCAGGACTGGGATAGTGTACCCTTCTCAGCCCAATGCTCAACCTTCTAGTCTGAGTTTCTCCCATTGTTAGGGTGTTAGCATGTTTCTGCTATCTTGTGTATGAAAAAGTGTGTGTACCTAAGTTCTTCAAAACAGAAGTCAAATTTTAGGAGAAAACTTATCAACTAACAATTGAGGTAACTAGGTATGTAACATTATTAAAGTTTTCGATAAAAATATATAGTAGTCCCCACCCCCAGCCTTGTTTGAGGGAGATCTCCAGTAAATGTCTGAAACCAGGACAGTACTCAAGCCCGTGGATGCTACGTTTCTTCCTATGTATACTTAACTATGATAAACTAGTTTATAAGTAAGGGGTAGTAAGAGATTAACACAGAAAATAATAACAGAATAGAACAATTTGAAACAAGATACTCCAGTAAACGTTATATGAATGTGTTCTTTATCAAACTATCTTGTCCCACTTTCACTTTTTCACTTAAAGAAAACACTTTGGCATCTATTGGGCACGTCTGAATTTCTAGCGTCACTACTCTTGCTTGCACCATGAGGGATTTGTTATGTGAGATAAATGTTACCTGAACACTTATACTGTGACACAGTGACAGTTGACCAGAAAACCAAGACAGCTGCTAAATGACTAGCAAGGGGGTAGCCTATACAGCTTGGATACATAGGACAAAGCAGAGAGTCACAGACTGCATAGAGGGAATGATGAAAGATTTCATCACATTACTTTGAAGGTCATGCAGTTCAATCCTTATGGTTTATTTCTGTGATTTTCTATTGGATATTCTTGAACTGCAGTTAACCTTAGGTAATTGAACTCACTGAAAACAAAACTGAGTGTGAAAACTGTAATTTAAATGAATGTATATGGACAGCATTTAAAAAATTTTTACTTTAAAGAGAATAAAACCAAGCCAAATAAAACAGAATAAAGCCATTCAAAACAAACCAGTATGAGTGACACAAAACTTGAAAACAGTATGAAATCAACAGCGGTTACCATAACACCTCTTGTTGCCTTCAAAATAGCTGCCCATACCTTCAGCCACAGTGAAAATCAAACAAAACAGAACATAATAGAACCAATAAAAACAAAGAAATGAATGCAATAAAGGGCTGCAAAACAAGATAATAGTAAATCCAAAATGGCTAGCATAATATATCTTATCTTTGAAATAGTTTCCCATGCCATCAGATATAACAAAATCAAACAAGATAAAATAAAATAAAACCCAACCAAACAAAACAATGAAAATGCTACAGGACTTCAAAACAAGATAATAGGGGATTAACAACAGCTACCACCTTCAGAAGAAGATTCCCCTACAGATGGTACGTTGTGGTTATTTTATCCTCTGAATAGATGATCAGACTATGGTTTTAGACCTGCAAAGTCAGTGACACACTAGACACAATAGGCATGAAGTTGTATTTTACCTCAATAGCTATCATCACAGCCTGTGTTTCTCTGGATGTGCTGATCACTTATGGTAGTGAGTCCGGGGGCTCTTCTTGTTTCCCAGCCCACAGGGCAGAAGGGACTGGCATTTGGTTCTTCCCGCAGTGGCCTGTGTATGGTGCTGATTAACAAAGAGCGCTTGCTTCTTGGTGACTTGTTCTCTTCCCCCACAGACTGCAAATGGCCTGGACAACACTGATGAGCAAGAAGACTGGAATAGTGAAACCTAAATCATTTTTGAGCACCTGAATCTTGGTAAATTACGTTTTAATAAATACAATCAAAGAAATTTATTTCTTAGAGCTTTTTCTTCTATAAAACATACACACATACAACACATCTTTCCCTAAAATATTTAAGCAAACAGATTTCCTTTAGGTTGGCTAGAAGTTTCATACACAGAGAGGAAAATTAAATGATTCTTAACAAGTGGAGTGCTGGTAAATATTTAATAACTCTTCAGAACAAAAATGTGTCTGGATCTGAACATGATTTTATTATCAACTGTCCTTGAGTGAAGATTATTGTGCTCAATCTATGAATATTCATAAAACAAACATTACTCATCATAACCATTAGATTTACACTGGTGCTTTCCTTGATTTTTGCTGAAACCTCATATGTGAATCAAACCCTTTGTTGTAGCTGACATACACGTGTGACTGTGATGAAAATGCCAGTTGATATTTTCTTAACTGTATCAAGAAGTCAGGTGCAAACGAAGCAATGAACATCTGTGTTTTGGAACTTCAGGGGTGTATTCTTTAGTGGTGTAAATCTTCACTAAACTGGATTATCAATTCTAAATACTGAAAGGTATTTCCTCAATTTGTTGAGCTGTTTACAATGTAACAGCTAAACATACAACATAATTTTACATTTAATCTGAATTTTAAACGTTTTCCTCTTCAATTTCTTCAGTCTAGGAGGTCAATAAAACAATAATGAAGCTCTGATTTGCCATGTTTGCTGATTGCTGTGGTATAAATACTCCTACCATACATAGTTTCTGACACAAATGAGACAATATTGAGCATCATTAAATACATTAAGCTATAAGTTTCTATTTGATATTTTTAATAATGGCAGAGTTTAACAATTAACTTAGAAAATTTCTGGACATTTAATAGGTGTTCCTTTTGAACTATTATGAGCTGGTTCCAGTACATTTTGCTGTTTGCCAAATGTGCGTTTTCCACTCATACTGCTAATTATCTAGGTTAGTAACTAAAAAATTACCTAGGTTAGTGGCTTAAAAACTAGAATTAAATGTAAGTTTAGTTTTAGAAAAACCTTTTAAGATATTATAACATTTTCTTTGCAGCTCATAGTTATAGTGGTTTTCAACAAAATCAGTTGCTTGCATTTCTTTCATGGAATTACCTTAGTATACTTGGTGATTTTCATGGAAACAATCATGTAGATTTTTTTTTTTGTCTTTTTCCTTTTTATCGGTACCGGGGATCAAACTCACGACTGCCTGCTTGCAAGGCAGGCACTTATGCTGCTGAGCTAAATCTCCAGCCCCCAATCATGTAGATATTTGCATTGCTGTAATGAGATAATCCTTTGACAGTTATTATTAACAGTAACTCTTGTAGATTTCATATTGGTGGTGAAAGTGAATGACTTGACACAGATTGCAAATGTCAGCTATGTAAATGAATTCCTCTACATTCCTATAAAATTACATCTATCTGTATACCTACTGTCTATGGATGCTTGGTAATTTTTATCTAAAATTAGTGTACTCTCTCAGTATGATACTTCTATGATAATACAAAGAAAACTTTGGGCCACCAGACTTCTTGGAAGTTTTCTGATCTGAATACTTTAGATTCTCTATTACACAACATAATATAAAATACTTTTTTTGGTTTCTACTTTTGCTTTTTGTGGTATTGGGATTTTAATCCAGGAAGCACTAAGGTATATCCCCCAGCTCCATTCTTTTTATATGTGTTCCTTTGAGACAGGATCTTCATACCTTTCCTGGGCTGCCCTAGAACTCTTGATTCTTCTGCTTTAGCCCTGCAAGTAGCCCGGACTATTAGGCACTTGCCCTAAGTCTGGCTGCTTTCCACTTCTTTCTTTTCTGTTCTCTTGCTACCTCATTGTGAATTAGGATGGATGGATGTCCAGTATCCCAATGCTCCAGCCTGGCCCTCTAGATTTGTTTAATATCTAAGGAGATAGGAAGTGGAAGAATGAATGAATGAATGAATGAATGGTTTACAAAGTGGATGAACCCCCATAGCTGTTTGCTGGTGCAGAGACTCCTTACAGATTTGGCCAATCTAACTGAGAATGTTTTTCAAGGCCGCCACCATACAAGGTTGGTTTGAGCACCAGACTGCTCCGGGGCGGCTGTTCCTGATCCTGTACTCAGGTAGTTCATGGATGGTATGGCTGGTGGGCAACCTGCTTGGCCATGCAGCTCTGTGTGTGTCTTCCAAAATCAAATTTAAGTAAATACACATCCTCTTAAAAATAAAATCAGTAAATAATTTTCTTCCTAACTTGAAAAACTTTTCCCCCTTTGTGAGCCAACTGTACTTATAAAATCTAATTTCCATTCACTGATGGAGAAGGATGCTGGGGCAGTGGCTGACACCAGGCTGAGGGTGTTGTTCATGTGGGTTTTTTACCAACTTTATAGAAAGCTCAGGCTTCTTCAGTTGTGCTGCTTGGAGGGATTCTAGGATCCTGAACTTCAGGACAGCTGATGAGGTGCTGCCCTTCCAGCTTCATGATCCCAGGCCTCAAAGGTGCAAACAGGCTTTGCATAGAACACCGTTAATGAACAGAAGCACAGCTGGCTGGCCCACTCTGGCTCTATCAAACCTCCCCTAGATCCACTTTTCCCTAGTGAACCCTGTCATCTACTTTAACTGATCTGTGTACAGAGAGAATATATATTCCAGCATTGCCCCAGGAACTGTGGGTCTTTTATAGGCACAGTCTCCCCTCCTAGAGCTGGTGACTTCTGGAGAGAACTTCTGGATTATCTGTTCACAATCATCCCTCTAAGGCTATCACAAAACACATCACAAAAACTAAGCAAGTTTTTCACACTCTCACATTGGGATACATGCAGGGCCATCTTGATCTTCCAATGTACTTTTCACATGGTAGTTGTCACATCTCAACAAATTTCATTCAAAGATTGTGATTTTTAAGTGGGTCTGATAAAAATGAAGTTAGATAATTTAAATCTGTGTCAAACAAATTAAGCAAGCATTCCTATATAAAGCAAAATAAGTATATGGAAATAGTATCTCAGGGAATGAAAACATTACAGAAAATGCTTTTAGGAAGTTATATACTAATATTGTTAAGTATGATACAAACAATAGCTAACATTAGATATTTCTCAAAGTACATAATTCATTTCCTCAAAATAAATCAGCATACCAAACTTCACTAGGAGACCTGAGGTCTTCTACTCATCTATGAATTGGAGAGAGTCTGAAATGCTGTGCTCTGGTGTGGCCTGGATGAGAATGAATCTTATGGCATAGCATCAAATGGCCTCAGTTTCCTCATTTTTCTAGTAGAGAAGAGTAGTGAGGAGGAGAGGTCGGACTGAGCACAGCTTGAAGCTCTGCAAGGCCACAGAGGGCAGATGGTCTAGCGGGGGCTCATATGATTTGGTTTGTGTGTTTTGGGAGAGGAAGAGGACCTCCTTGCCAACACCTTGCAAAGTGCTCCACCATAAGATGTACCACAAAGAACTTGGAGTGTGTCCTTTGGAAACATCAGGCCAGAGCTTTGACATAGAAATAAAAGCCAATTGGTTTTTACCAAGGTTTTATCAAGGGCTTATCTGCCACACTACTTGTAAGAGCTACAGGTGGCCAGGGCTCATCTTGGGCAACAAGAGAGTCCCGTGGAGCAGTGTCAGGAGATAAGCATCTACTCCAGCTATGAGTGAGGGCTACCTTGATCAAAGGTTCTTGCAGTGAGGTCTACCTTGGTCAAACATTCTTGCACTGTGAATCCCAGTAGAAGAAGGGACACTTCGGTATTCTCTGTAAGTCTGTCTTTGCCCTGAAGGGGTAGCTAATATTTTTGCAGTTTTGAGGATGAAGGAAATGTATGAAGCAAAAAATATCCCCTTGATCTTATTTGGTCCTAAATTCCTTTAATTCATCATTCTTCTTTTTTCCTTAGTCACTGTACTTTTATGGAGATGAGAAATTTATTCTCTTGCCTTTGGATCTGTCAAATGGACTTTTATTTCCTTTTGACAGCTTCCAAAAAAAGAAGTGATATATTTGGTATTTAAATATTGCTTAGATGTTATTATCTGCAGAGATTTTTTTCATTTACCACTTCAACCTCAGTACTTGAATGCAAAACCCCCATGCCTTGACCAGGTCCTAACATAGATCTTACTTTGCATCTGCTTTGGCCTAGAAGTGTTTGGAACATATGGGAGGAGCAGAGTTCCTTAAGCTGCTATGCCCAGAAGATGCTGCAAGCAATCAGTTGGACTTGTGTAGGCTCTGAACATGAAACACTGTGGGATAGGTTTTGAATCCCAAGTCCTGGATAGGGTTCAGCTCTGGAGGGGAGCTTCCCAGCCCACAGGGAAGGTTGAGAGACTTCTTAGATGCCATGAGTCAAGAGCTTTGCTCTACTTGAAGAACAGTCTCGGTGCCCTGAGAATGATCACAGTAGCCTGAATACAAAAGATGAAACCATTACTGCAAACTGGAAGACAGCTTCCCGAGATGTCCCTGAGAGAAGTCATGGTGAACTCTCAGCTACTTGGGCTGGGAGCCACAAGAAGACAGAGACCTTCCCAGAGCCTTCCTTTCCTCTCTTGGCATATTGGGGGTGGTGTTGGCAGATGGGCCTGTTGTCCACAGAGTGTGAGGAGGGAGAAGTCAGGGTGCGGAGGCTGCCGCTCTAAACTAGTACCTGCATGGGACCCTGTGATTCAGGGCCCTGTGTGTGTGTGTGTGTGTGTGTGTGTGTGTGTGTGTGTGTGGTGGGGGTGGGAGGTGGAGATAGTGTGCCGGGGTCCTAATGCTGGTCCTGGGGCACAGGGTGTGGGTGCTGCCTGTCTCCTTGGATCCTCCACAGAGTCATGCATCTGGGTCTGTGATTACTGGCGGCAATTTCCAGCACGCTGGGACTCGCTTGTGTACATAGCTCTGAGGGTAATGACTGCATTGGCAAATGTGCAGGTGCCTGTTGGAGACTCACAGCCTCGCAAGAGCAGGTGAGCTGAGGCTCTGCCCGTAAGTGTCACTCCTACTGACTGGAGAGCACGCTCGCAGAGCTTAGCTTGCTTGGAGACCTTTTAAGTGAATAGCATGCAGTGGAGGAGCCCTTCATGAAGACACACACCAGTGTGAAAGCTGAGTCCTCAATAGTGTTGTTTATCTGCCTTTGTGGGAATATCTTGGGTATATCTGTGATGTGTGCATTTCTTTAAAAATGGCATAAGATAAAAACATTGCTATTCTTCATCAGTGAAAATTTACAAAAATATGATTATGTTTGTACTTGGAAGCCACATTTAGTTCACTTTTTCGCCTGCTCTTCAACATGTCAGGATCGTGCAAATTCCAAGTGGTTCAGTCATTACTGGAGGTCTCTGGCCATTTGAATTGGGCTTCTGTATGAACTACATGACCTTTAGCATAAGTGGGGTCCAATAGCCAATAATGGTCTGAGACTACTAAATCAGAATTTACAATGCCTTTGTTTCCCAGTATTTACATTTTGTCAAAATGTAGGTCTCTTGTGCTCCCGAAGGAATTTTTAACCATGGAGTACGTGGATACAACCTGTTTCAATAGGATTTTTTTCCTTTCATCCCACTTAATTTTGTGTATTTGTAACACTATTCTCCAAAATAATTGATGGGTTTTATAAAAGTGAAAGTAGTCTCTGCATAAAAAGCACTAAGAATCCTCCAATCCTTTGGCATGTACAGTCACTTGGAAGAGTTGCCAGGGGCTCCCCAGAACTGACTCGAAGGACCCCTACCCTTCAGGCTACTGACAGTCCCGCAGGCACCCTCTCAGGCTGGCACTCTGGCCTCCTCAGCAGAGGTCACATTTCAGCTTCAAACTGGTCCCAGAGGGGGCTTTCTTTAAGGACTGCATTCCTTTCTGCTAAGAGTCCCTTGCCCCTCATGGGACTTTGGGTGTGGGCTTTGGGCCTGAAAACTAGCTTCATGGCAACCTAGAGGGTGCTCATGGCCAAGGCTCCCTGGTTCCGATAGTCCACCTTCCATGTCCCGTCTGCTGTGGGTCCCCTGCCTGGGGACTGTGCTGGGCAGAGGCTGAGGGTGGCTGATGCTCCTGTGTGCTGCTCATTCCCTGAATGAATCTAGCTCCATAGTTCTACCCTAAGGTCCTCATCTCTAAGACAGAGGGACACCAGCCAGCAGCCACAGTCCTGAGAGCCTCTGGGCCCTGTGCTCTATCTATGGGAGGGACCCCTGATATACAAAATCTCCATGGTTTGCTTTAACTTGACCCCTAAAGATGGTATTTGGTGACTTCTTGATGTTCCCTGGTTTCGGCATTAAAATATAGATATAAATGTCATTTCCCCATCTTTTTCAGACCTGGGACATTCTTCCTGTTTTTAGTAAAGGGTGACAGTGCACCCTCCTGTGCTTCCGCTGCTATAAAACTCACCATTGCAGTGCTCACTACTACTTCTTGTTCTTTATATTTTGACTATTTTTTAAAAATGACTTTTTTTTTAACTTTTCCCTTGATATCTTCAGAGCTCTCTTGATTTATGTCTTCCTGAAGTTCCCATTCTCCTTCCTGAGCTAAGCAGCCAGCACTGGGAAGTCATCCCTTTCCACTTCCGCTGCCACATCTTCCTGTGGGGAAAACGCAGCCCTGCGGGGAGCAGTCCCTCACATCAGCTGATGTGTCACCACACTGGGGAGAGGGCGCCGTCTAGGACCTCAGGAGCCTTCCACGTTCTTCCACCTGCACACAGCTGTGAGCGGCGCTGCATGGCCACGTTCACACAAAGTCCCTGCTGCTGCAAATGGGGCATGATTTCCTTCACAACTGGGCTGATTTCACCCCATGTCTTCCTTTTCTCTCGCTGTCTCTCTGTCTGTCTCTCTTTCTCTCTCTCCCTTGCGCTCTCTCCCTCTCTCCTTTTCTATCTCTGTCTTTTTCCCTTCCTTCCTTCCTTGCTTCCTTCCTTGCTTCTTTCCTTCCTTGCTTGCTTGCTTCCTTCCTTCCTTCCTTCCTTCCTTCCTTCCTTCCTTCCTTCCTTCCTTCCTTTCCTTCCCTCCCTCCTTCTTTCCTTCCTGTATTGTGGACCCCCTTCCTGGAACTTTTATGCAAAAGCAGAGAGTGCTGAGAATCCAACCCAGGGCTTCACGCACATTAGCTGGTGCTCTACCACTGAGTCACACTATCCGTCCCTCCACAGTTTTCTTGTAAATGGCACATCATCATAGAACATTTTAAATAATAGGACACAGGTCCTCTATCATTTAGCAGAAGTAAAAGAAGAAGCCAGAAGAAAATACACAGCAAGAGCAGAAGTCAGAGACCATTGTCAAGAGAAGTATTTCTGGAGAGGTTACTCTTCTAATTCCAACTCTCTAGTTGCAGACAAGGTGCATATTAGACAGGTGTGTGAGGTGTGTGCGCGTGTGCATGCGTGTGTATGAATAGGGAATGAGCAATAAATAAGAAAGCCTCAGGAAAACCCACTTCCAGGAAATATTGATGCTGTGGTTGATGCAGAAAAAAATATAATTCTTGCCCCCTCAACCTTTTTCTTTGGTTTGTTTTAGCTTATGGAATTCTAAATATTGAGCAGTTTGGTGATGATAATGATGGAGTCACTTACATGTACTTTTTAAATTCTTTGAACTTTTTAAAGCCTTTTGTGTTTTCCTAACAGTTACTCATAGAAGGGCTGGGATAGGAAAAATGCAGGCAGGCCAGTGCCTGCTTCAGGGTGCTCAAGTTTGAGCAACAGTGTACCTACAAATTCGGCAAGTCACTTTATTTTCCCCTGGTGGTGGCGGCAAGAAGCTGGACAGTTTTCTGGGTACATCTTGTTCTCCCGTGAAATGAATGATTTTCTTTGAGCCTTGTGTGTGCGAAATGGGTTCCTGACAGTGTCTGTGCCCTGATGGGAGCCACTGGTCTATGTGAAAACAGACATTAGGACACAGAGGGCTGTCAAGGTCTCTCCCTTCCAGCCAGGCTGGGCTGTGCCCCATTCGCTGAGGGCTGGGAACGGGGGTGTGACTGCCAAGCTGGCCCCTCTTCCCTCCAGATGTCTCAGGTCAATTCAGGGCTCTGATGTCCAAGGACACGTGGTGGATACTCTTGGCAAGAGCTGCCTTCGCGCGTTTGAAGTGTCCTTGAGGCTGGGCCTGGTGGGCAAACGGCCAAGAGATGGTATCTTTATAACATCTGCCGTCATCTCTGCTGTGTGGGAACTAATGGCTGCGTTTGAATAATTAGGCCTTTGCACCATAGCACAACAAAAGCAGGCACTGCTCCATTAAAGCAAACATAATTACTGCAGCTCGCGTATTCAAAGCCCCTTTCATCCCTCCAGTACCTGCCACATTGGGAAGCTCTGTCCACAGCCTCCTGCTCAGTTCTCCTGCAGGCAGGCCTCTCGCAGAGGTGTAGAGTGCACCAGAGGAGCCGGGCTCTTATCTTCCCAAGCACTGAGACAGCCCCTGAATTGACATCCACCATACTCTTCTTCCAGTTTTGCTTCTTCTACCACGCCGAGGCATCTCAGGGCCAGAACTGTCTCTTGCCTACATCCATTTCTCTTACGCGTACTTCAGAGCTGAAGTCTCCTGGCCTCTCTGGGCCTCCGTCTCCACATCTGTCTCATTGACTTCCAGGCTTGTTATAAAGATCAAATGAAGTCATGGATATAAAAGTGATCTGCAAATCATAAAAATACCACTCAAATAAAAGTCCTGCAGTCATCGAGGGGAAGGCCTGGATATGATATAACTCACCTCATCCACGGCTGGGTTCAGGATGGGGCCTTGTAATAGCTCGTAGTTTAGAAACAGTGTTCTGGTGGGAGGAACCACCATGAGAAATGACTGCTCAGTTCACTAGAAACTCTGGCCTAGGTGTTTCCCTTACATTAATGAGTTCATTTCATTAATCAATCAAATAATGTTAAACATATTCAAGCATTATTCCAGACAAGACACTGTAGTTATGCTGAAGCATGAATATGCACAGAGAAATGGGTCAATAACACCTCTGAAGTCTCTGAGATCCCAGAATGTGGTGCCCAATCAATGGCCAAATAGAGATGGCATCAGGATTCAAAGGAGGGAGTGAACTAATTCCCATACATTTCATTTACAAGCTTTGCTTTTTAATGATGGATCTATGATTGGGATGTGTCATGGAAGAAGTAGAATTTGATGCATACTTGCAGGATGGAGAGACTCTTCGTCTACAGAGGAAGGAAGATCAGACTCATAAAATTATTCACTGGGAGTACCAGTGTGAGTCATATTTTGGAATGTGCCCTGAGATGTCCGGCCACTGGTGGCTTTCTTTAGGGTTACTCATTATATATGGAGCCTGAGTACTCTGAAATCCTGGTGGTGATCACTGGTGCAGACTGTGGTGGGGGAGGGGGGGAAGTTAATATCAATAATGGCAGGGGTTGTAATGCATTCAGGATAAAGGGGAAATGGGAGGCCATATTCACATATATCAGTTCCAGAGTGGTGAAGCAGTTTGTTCTCTGGTTTGGAATGTCAAGCCTGTGTAGCAGGACCTATTGGGTTTGGTGTGCTTCTTAGTGATATTCTTGGAGTGCTGTAACTTTCTAAGGATCCAGAGAAGTTTGTATCATCTGCCAAGACCTTGACTCTATAGATCCTGCCCTGGCTACTTATAGAAATTTTACACAAGGTGACAGGTTAACTATCATCTGTTGACAAGTGCGGATGAATCAGATCTACTTTGTTTCTTGAAGAGATTTACATTTTGGTTAATTATAAAGAGACTAAAGTGGGGAAGACTAAGTACAGCAACCAGTTGACAGCAGTTGTGGTGACTCTGAAAAAGACCATGCAATCAAATCTGGCCGATGGGGGAAGAGTTACCTAGGTGACAGGAAGGACAGAGGAAGAGGCAAGGTGAGAACTGATGAACTGGTAGAAAATATTGGAATCAAGGTCATAGAGGTGTTTATGACATGAAGATTGCATGGAATGAGAACGGAGCTTGGAAGGCAGAAATTGAGATTATGTTTAAGAATCAAGTGACTGAGACTTTTATTGTGAGGGGAGTAGATTCCTACAAATCCCAGCTGCACGGAGTGGTGTGCTTTTCCCACCGCCAGATACTGCAAGGGTGGTGTTATTGTGTGCAAGGGGAGAAGAGATGAATTCTGGGGACGTTTGGAGCGATTTTAAAGGCCTCCAGGATTTGGTCACCCTTTAATGGGAATTTTTATGTTCAGGCAAGGACACTGTCTGGAATTTGTATGCTATTCAGGCCCCAGTGACAAAGAAGTTGATGGAGTGCAGGTCTCTCTGGTGTTGCAAGGTATGCCTGAACAATGGGCCTGGGGTGGACTTGTAAACAAAATCTAGAAATCTAATGTTTCCTAAGACTTTCTGGGTTTGTGCTAAGAATCTGAACAATCTTTCAGAAGCATCTACCTGCCTTAACCCCACCTCCTAGCCAGTACAGTCATTACCTACATCTAGGAATGTACCACACCTTCTGGAGAAGGGAGATTTCTCTCAGCCACCATCTCCTAACCTGGTTAGGCACAGAATCTCCTCACCAGCAGACCTGCACATTTACCTTCTTAAAAGATTTTTGCTCAACAGTGTGCTTCAAAACACTTGAGTTTTGAAACCTTCAGCAGCACCAATTTACTCAGGGGATGAAGACCAATACAATCATCCCGGTAAAATGTGTTAGGTGCCTATTACTACAGAGACCCATCCTGGGAACCTTAGAGCAGCTAACAGCTGGCTTTCTACGTCTCTCATTGATGAAAATTTCTTAACAGGCCATTTGTAGCTTATGTTATCTCTATAATTATGTTAATGTACATTAAACCAAATTTGCTGTATACTTCAGTTGTGGTCTGTTCACTTTTGCTCCATTTCTGGATAATGTATTTGATTAGATAAATTTACATATGTAGACCTCAAAGAAAGACCTTGACTCAGCCTTCAGTCTTCTCTAGAAAAAAAAGTGCTTATCTCAGTAATGTCTGTAGGTGTGTAAGCATCCCCAATTATTCCTTTTTATTCTCTAAGGAGGCATTTTCAATTATGTTTGAGGACAAGATGAGCAGGACGCCACTGAAGCCCATACGATGATGGGTAGAGGAAAAATTGACTCTCGTTCTGGATTTCACACTGCACTGAGCCACACTGGACTTTAGGGAACTAATCCTGATTATATAGTGTAAAACATTATATCGTCAACTCTGTCAAAACAGCATTCCTCTGAGCACACAAACTGTAAAATCCAGTGCAAAAAGAGGTGTTCTCTGTTATGCCATGCCTTGAGATGCAGCCCTTCCTCAGCACACACAGCTTGAAAACCTACTATGCCAGGCCAGGGGACATAACAGCTAATGGGACTGAGGAGGTCTGCGTTTTCATGGACCACCTTCGGGTCAAAGGAGCAAAACAAAACAAAATAAAAGCAAAGCAGAATGTGAGTGCAGGGTGATGAGAGAGATTGGGTGGCCTATGCAAGTCCCCTCCCCAGCCTGGATATGGATCATGTATCCTGTGTCCCTTCCATGGAGCTGACCTTGTTTGATAAAGTAAGCCACACAGATGACACCATAATATAAGATAATTTTTTTAAAAGTTTTGCTAATTAAGCATAATGTCTTCCTCTTTTCCCCCCAAATAAGACAATTACTAAATACTGGCCGAGGGTCAAAGTTCTTTGGAGAATGTGGGGGCTGGTATGAATACATGTTGGGAGCCAGGATCCCCACTTAAGACACTGAGAGAGAGGAGTGACCCGACTTGAAGACCAAGGCCTGCTTTGGGCTGGCAAAGACATCTTTACTGTTAGGATTTCTCTAGCTCAATCTCAGCCAGACCACTGCTATTCCTTGAAGGAATTCTCCAGGCCTGCTCTGCCTCCCTGGGCTGCCCCTAAACCTTGGAGCAGACCGTGTGTGATCAAAGCCACCAGAACTGGTGATTCTGCCAATGCTCTCCCCCTTGAAGCCCCTCCCAGGCAAACCATAATCTCCAGGCAGACAATGCAGATAGGACAACTATTCAGAAAAACGCGTGGCTGCGGAGGCTCAGGACAAGTCCCAACTGCACCTGCAGGTTTTCCTTTCCTGAGGCCGCCGGGCACTGGCTGAGCTGCACCTGCCGCGGGCCAGCGCCTGCCTCAGCCACATACCTGGTGCTGCTGCAGGCCCTGGCCTGCTCCACATCCTGCTCTGCCTGCCATTCCCTCTGCCTGCTGTGCCCCTTCTCAGCAGCTTGTCACTCACCCACAGCCATCTGAAGGTCTGTGATCGTGGGGCTGGGAGAAAAACAGAAAAGCAGCACCCTCTGTCCCTCTGCTGTGTCAAAGGCCATGGCCAGACCTTGCTTACCATGGTCCAATGTGCTGTCAGTTCCTTTCTTGTTTAGGATGCTTTGAGAAGCAAACCAGTCTCCGGAGTAAAAGCTGAAGTTTTGTTTTTATCAGAGGGTGATTTTGGAAGAGAGATGGAGCCAATCAGGTAGCCAAATGGAACGTGGTGATGAGGAGGCTCTTTTGTTTGAGGAGGTGGTCAGTTGAACAAGCATTGTATGCTTTTATAAAACCAAAGACTATTTGGTATTGGAGCTTGAAAATTTTAATTAGATTTTAGATCTAACTGATGTATATTGAGTAGGTTCAGGAAGAAAAAGAGAATGTTAAAGAAAAAAAAAAAAACTGTATAGTGTCTCACACCTAGAGACTAAGGCAAGAAGATTGCAAGTTCAAGCCCAGCTTTAGAACTCAGTGTCTGCTCCCAAATAAAACAAACTGAAAAAAACTTCTAGGATGGAGCTCAGTATGAAGGAGCTCCTGTTCAATCCTCAGTACTGCATGAAAAAAAGAATGAGTCCAAAAAAACTGATGTGCACAGGGTTAGACAGAGCGGGAGCAGACCTCTCTGCCAACGCCGTATAGCGCAGCTTCTCTGAACCCCTTAGAAGGCCACTGTGTCTGAGTCACTACTGACTGGACCCTGGTGCTGCTGTTCACAGCAGTCACACTCCTATGATTTGTCACTCAGTGCCCAACAATGCCAAAATTTTGCTATTAATGAATAACCAGGTCCCACACCAGTAATGGACACAGCCTCAGTGTCCTCCTACAGTAGGAGTTTGGAATCCTCTTCTTGTTTATGGGCTGTTTCACGTGTGGCTACATTTCCTTTGAACTCCATTTGGTCGGGGTCCACAATGCCCTGTCTGCTGTGCAGGTGGTGGCTGTTGCCCCTGGGGACGTCCATCCGCCTTGGTGACCATCTCGTGGTGCAGGAGGTGCAGGTAGTGAAAGTGCACTTCAGGTGAAAGAGGGCAGGCAGAGCTACCCAGGCATTCAAAAGTCCTTTCACCCAGCAAACCCCTTGTCAGGGAGCTCTGTGTGTGAGTGGCTGGGGCCCTATAATAGCAGCAGTGTGGAGCTGAGCAGGCAGGAGGGAGGTAAAAACAAACAGGAGCTTGTGTGTCTTAGGGGGAGGAGTATTTTCCTGATGGATTAAATGGCACCACAAGGCACACTGCAGGCCACAAATTACTGAGCCTGCGGGTCATGTCGTTCTGTACTCAAAGGCCACTGGCAGTTGCGTACAGGTGTGAGGACACGAGTGGTGTTTCTGGCATGCCCTGGGAATACTCTTGCACTCTTTGGGAGTTTTCTTGTGGAGAAAAACACATGGGAATGTGTGTGGGCATAAAAGGCATGGGCAGAGCTCTGTGCACCTGATGGACACATGGGTGCAGCATCTTTTTAAAATGAGAGTTACTTCACTTCCTTCCTGGCCTCCAAGCTGGTGAGCTCCTCGGCTTTCTCCACTGCTTCCTGTCTGGGCTGTCCTGACATATTTCAACCAGGAGAGCAGGGCATCCTGCTTCTGGGCTTCCTGTCCATCACAATGCTCTTCCTTACCGTGGCTTACCGAATTATTCCTAGCAGCAATGAAGACCCCTGCCTCTTACTTAAAAGTTGTTTTGGACATGTAGGAAACCAGATTCATGTTTATTTATTTATTTATTTATTTATTTATTTAATTTATTTATTTATTGTCTTTTTCCTTTTTTTAATCGGTACTGGGGATCGAACTCACGACTGCCTGCTTGCAAGGCAGGCACTTATGCCGCTGAGCTAAATCCCCAACCCCCCAGATTCATGTTTAAATTGAAGCAACTTGCCATTTGTGGTTGTGAGGTTCTTTTTTAGGACTCGTGTGGTACAATTAAGCCTTAGTCCTCATTTTCCCTGGTCAAACAGAGATTCGTCTTGTGGTCCTCACTGTCTTTGCTGTGTCCTGACGTCACCCTGATTGAAGCTGCTCACAGGTACCGGTGTGGCCCCTACCCCCACACACCATAGGATCTAACGAAATGACAGCTGCATGGCTGGGAGACTGAAACTCTGCATTCCAGTAAGTTCCAAGAGCAGTGAGCATCTCAGGGTCCGAGACTGTGGTGCTATAGGGATAGTAGCTCTTGCAGAGAGAAAACTCCCACATGACCACTTGTACTCCTTCCACTAAAACACGAGCCCATGGATTGGACTCTGATGCGGTGGTGCCCTCCTGAGCTCCAGCAGTTCACTCTGTGCTCTGGTACTTCTGCTGCTTACCTCTGCCAACCATGTATTATTCATGTTACAACTGAAGGGGATAGGTGAGCCCAAAAGCAGACGGTCCATTCCCAAGAGCTCTCTGCTCCATGCTGCCCCTCGGGTACAAGGGGGTGGGCCATGTGCCATGCAGACGGGAGGTATTGGGATGCCACTGTGAGACGGGGTCTCTGCCTGCTCCCGACAAAGCTTGTGGTCCGGCTTGCTTATTACTCCTGGAGCCTGTGCTCAGCTAATTCTATCCATCATACATGAACTGGAAGAGCTCGACTCCATAGTAAGGGCAGGCTCATGTTATTGCCCTTTTCCTCTCATGATTTTATTTTCCCTTGCTGTTTGATCCTTTCCCATCTCTGCTCTCTCTATATTTTGCTCAGCACTGTCCAAGAAAGAGTACCTTTATGTGTTTCTAAGTGAGCTGTAGTGTGATTGAAATCATGGCCCCATATCAGCATCCTTTTGCTACTATTTAAAAAACATGAGCTTAATCTGGCCTGAGTCTCAGCAGGCAGCACCTCAGCAAGCTTAGTCCCTGGTGCCTGTTGGTGCTGTGAATGGGAACTGAGCTGCTCATGCAGGAGCCAGTGTTCGAGGACAGCCTGCTTCCAGATGGCTGCATTCACAACTGAAAGGTATATGTTGTCTCTGATGTTAATATAGAGTCCAGTTCACGGTTATCATGGAGCTCCACTTTGGGTTTAGTTTGCCAGGATTCTCTGTGAAGTGACCAAAAGGGACAACAAGGCGAGTAGAAGACCACATGCAAGGACCTGGGGGCTTGCTTCAGAGACATACAAGTGGTCAAAATAACAGAAGCTGGAGATGCAGGAAATTCTGAAGGAGAGACTCCATTGAATGCAAATGTGTGAATGTGTGTGTGAACACACACACACACACACACACAAGCAGAATTTAAATTAAGACCAGATAGCAAGCGTTCCTCAACTCACAAAGCAAAGGATTGCAGTTTGATGGTTAATAACAGGTATAAGTAAGGATTCCTTCAAAGCAACCTGTGCGCTCCTGGAGCAGTAGTTTTATATAAGGAGACTGAATACCTTTGAGTGCTCAACCAATAGGACTGCAGGTTTGGCCTATAGTCACATTCCCTGAGAGTAGACCACTGGGTTCTTAGCTGAGCATTTTTGCAGGGAAGGTATTTGTGTATCACATAATGAGGAATCTCTTAATCACTCCCTCACAGCAGCTGTACAGCACCTGCCTTGGCTCCTTCCAGGCGTGCCCGCCGCAGACGCTGATCCCTGGAGGAATTCCAACTGTGCTCTGGAACTGCGGCAGGTGGCGGACAGCCAGAGGCTCTTACTGAGCACTGTCTGAGTGTGGTGAGGGGGAACGCAGGAGAAAACCAAAGTCACTGCTGTTCCTGAGGATGTAACACTGAGCAGGAAAACATCAAAATCCCCACAAGGTGACCAAAGCACACAGATCTTTACATAATAAATCATCTACATGTAATAATTATGGAAACTAACATTTAGTGAGCATCTCATATGTGCTTTTAAGTACTTTCAACTTAAATATTCTCTGCCGTATATTGCAGGTATTCTGGTGATCTTTGACCTTTACCACCACATACTTGCTGTAGTGAGTGAGCCTAGGAACACTGTTCCGGGCACCTTTGAGACCCTTGGAGAGGCCACAGTCAGAGTTTCATTTCATCAGCCTTTCATCAAGGCTGTGGGGTATGGGACTATGGGAGGAACGAGTTTTTGAGGTGGCAACTCTTGCCTTGGAGTGTGTGTGGAGTTTATACACAGGCAATCAACCAAAGATATTACCTTGCTAGTTCCTAGAGAATGCAGTCATAAAGGCTAAGTTTCAAGCAAAGGGCAGAGTGTAGGTTTCAGGGTGAGCCCCAGCCTGGGGTGGGGGGCGGGTCCAGCCACCCTGAGGCTGATGGGAAGAGAATGAAGGGAGCAAGGTGAACCACACTTTGTCTACTGCAGCTGGGGACAAAGGATTCTGCCTTTTGTGGTTTCATGTGATCCCCAAGCAGAGAGACTCAGTTGTTCTTTTAAAATAAAAGTGCTCTTTCTCTCCTTTTTCCATTTCTGGTTTCCATCCTTTTGGGTCCTGTAGTCAGGGCTTAAATAGATCTACATTCTGATTTTGTGCTGTGAACTCTTCCCTACACACACACACACACTCACTCCACAGGGCAATGCGCACTGAAGGGATTTCATGTTCATGCATTCTTCCCCAGAGTCAACAGGCCCTGACAGGGCAGGTGTGCAGTTGCAGCCACTGCCTGCGCGCCTCCGGTGGACTAAGGATGCCAAGAAAGGGAGAAGAGGCATGTAGGGCAGCCAGAGCCATGACCCGAGGAGGAGGGACTCTGCCGAGGTCATTTCAGCCCTCCTACACAGGTGCTTTTTTGCTCCTCTCTCCACCTGCCTAGAGGCTGGATGCCTTTGGGCAGCTTCCTGGCCTTCAAGTCAGAGGAAAAAACCTACCAACGTGCAGCGCTGCCCAGCATGTGCCAGCCTGGCCATGAGCTTCCTCCTCTGGTCTCCCAACCACTCTCCTCCCAATCACACTCCTCCGCCAAATGCCTTCCATCCGGCCCCCTGCTTAGCGCCATCCACATTTTCTCAGTCTCTCTCCCCTTCTGGGCTTTCCACATAGCAAGTTCCCAAGGTGTTACATGGCCTGTGCTGCTCTTTCTGATCTACTCTGAAAGGGCCTGCTTGATCTTTGGGGACTTTCCTAGCCTTCATTGTAACCCAGTTACCCAGAGTCTTCCCTGTAACCCAGTTCTTCCTTTCTGTGCCCTCCAGCCCCTTTCTCTGGGTCAGTGTACAGGTGGAGTGAAGCATCAGCCTATGTTCCTCTCCCTTGTTCTGCTGGTCACAATAACTGCTACAAATCCTATTCCACCTTGAGTTAACTTTTCAAGAAGAAAAAATACTCTCATCTTTTTGTTTCCCAAAGCCTCACCTCCACATCTTCATTAAACTTTTCTGAATGTGGTTGGCACTGTGACCACGCATTCAAAACTTGCAAAAGGTATGTGGCCGCATTTCTTTCTGCTGTTTCCATTGAAGACAATCACTGCTTATTTGCTAAACTGCCTCTGATTACAGGGTCATGAGAGGGACTTAGAGACAATTTAACAAACTGCTGAGTACCTATGGGGTGTGTTCGACCATGTTGGCTCCTGTGAACTGCAAAGAGAATTTGGGTAGGCTCTGGGTGTTTGCAGGATGATGAGACCATGCTAGGGAGCTGTTGAATGTCAGGCATGCAGGACAGTGGGAGAAAGCCGCAGGTGCCAGGCTACAATCAGCAGACTTCCATGTGTCCAATATAAGCTGGGGGCAGCAGACAGAGAGGTGTGTCTCCAGGATTGACTGGCTGCCCTGGTGATGGCAGAAGGATGTACTGCACCTGGTCCCTTAGTGCCCTCTCAGCCAGCATTCAGCTCAGGACCCTCGTGCCTACCCTTGTAGGCCGTGTCTCACTTCCTGAGCAGCCCGTGTGTACCAGAGCTGAAGAGTCTGCCGAACCTCTCCTTTCCTCGAAGCCCCTCCCAGGCAAACCATAATCTCCAGGCAGACAATGCAGATAGGACAACTATTCAGAAAAACGCGTGGCTGCGGAGGCTCAGGACAAGTCCCAACTGCACCTGCAGGTTTTCCTTTCCTGAGGCCGCCGGGCACTGGCTGAGCTGCACCTGCCGCGGGCCAGCGCCTGCCTCAGCCACATACCTGGTGCTGCTGCAGGCCCTGGCCTGCTCCACATCCTGCTCTGCCTGCCATTCCCTCTGCCTGCTGTGCCCCTTCTCAGCAGCTTGTCACTCACCCACAGCCATCTGAAGGTCTGTGATCGCGGGGCTGGGAGAAAAACAGAAATCAGCACCTCCTACTTACCTTTCCGTGTTCTTTAACGAAAAGTTATGGATGCAAACCTTTCTCCTACTCAGTTAATCTTTTTTCATTTTCTTACCATCTCCTTCCTCTTTCTTCTTTTTGTCCTCCGTTTCCTCTCTCTCCTTTTTCAAAACTACAGCAATCTGTTTTTCCAGACCGTATGCTTCTTGAAGGCAGAGCAAGGCTCCTTTTTCATACATCTCTAGTATTTATCTGTGGTTGTCAGAAGCAGCAGGAAGTAAACATCACACCTCTGCTGGATGAAATAGGAAGCGTGCACCCACTTCAAGCTAGAGACTAAGTATCACCCTGAGAGTGTCTCTGCTTTCTTCTGTATTCAAGTGAATCAAAGAATGGCACCAGGTATTTCCAAGTATTTAGAAATACAAGGAGACAGGGGCACGCATTGGTCTTAGTCAAAATCACACTATCTAAATTAGTAACAGAGTAAGCTGACCACAGTGTGAATTTGGCTTATTGCAGCTCACATAACCTGGAAGCAAGTTCATGTTTGCACAATAATATAATATTTTATGCTTTTGAATAAATTATGCCTCTTATTGACTTCTTTCTGATATTCCAAAGTGAAAGCCAATATAAAAAACACATTAAATTTTGTGTACAGTTAATCAGACTATAGTTATTAACAGTGTGGTGACAATGCTCTAGAATTAGTGATATCTTGGCAGAATGAGAAAGAAATTCAGAAAATGTTAGTGAGTCTGTTAAATGGGATAAATTGCAATGTCTAATCTTTGTCTATGTTCTTTGAGTTTGTGATGAGGGAGGTGTGTGTGTGTGTGTGTGTGTGTGTGTGTGTGTGTGTCTGTGTGTGACAGAGAGAGAGAAATAGAAATAGAGATAGAGAGGAAGAGAGAGAGAGACAGACAGACAGACAGACTTTTACTAAGTCCACAAGGGTCACATTAATAAACATCCTACTGTTTACAATGAAGTATTATCCTAGCTTTATGAGATTAATTTCTCTAAATTAACTAAGTTATTAAAGATCTTATATAAATATTGTGCAACTTCCTTATGCTAAGAGAGCAATGTCACACACCTACCACAAGGCAGGACCCAAAAGTCAGGGTTTCCAATGACCATGCTATTGGTTCCATATTTAATTATACATGAAGTCCTATGATAAGCATACTTCAAGCAGAGCACTCAATGCTTGCCTGTAACTATATATATATATATATATATATATATATATATATAGTTACTTTTCTCTCATTGCTGGCACAAAATACCCAACACCCAAAATGAAGGAAGGAAATGTTTATTTAGCTCACAGTTTTTGGAGGTTTCAGACCATAATCAGCTGGCTCCAAGCAGGGTGACATGAGTAAGATGCAATAGTTTACAGTGGCCATAAGTGACAAGAGCAAACAGGATAAACAAAGGGCACAGCATGCCTCCTTTCCTCTCTCTATAGTATGCTGGCTTCCTGCCCCTGGGTGGGTGCAGCACTCACACCATCCAGTTTCTGTTGTTGTTCTCACAAGCCAGCAGTGGTCTCAGCCTCTCTTCACTCTCTCTGAAGTTTGTTGACCAGCCCTGGAGTCACCAGCATTTGACAGCCTGATGACCAAGGCATGGAGTTCATCACATCTAGACTGTTGGGAAAGCAAGATCCCTGTCAAATGTCCACATTCCTCTTAGTACTAAACATGAAAGCCTTTACATTCAAACTGAAAGCTTCCCCTGAAGAAAGAAAACCCCAAAGTATATTTAGGTAATAGGGGACAGGGAAAGGTGTCAATAATCTTACAATACATGTACCTTTCACAGTGATCACCATCTTGAGAGTCCACCGGAAGATTCTTCAGGTAGCCTGGGGAACTCAATTACTTCCCAGCGAGGGGTATGTGGCTATAAAAACAGAAGTTGCTGCAAACATGTCTTTAACGTTAGAAGTAAATAAGATCTGATTGTTAGCTTTGATTGTTATCGGTCTGGGGCACAGGCAAATTTTCTTGATTTTTCTAAAAGTTTTCTCAATCAGTAGGATGAAAATAGCAAAACCATGTTCATGATTACCTGTTATGGTAGCTGTGAGAACTGGTAAGATAATTCCTGTGGAGAGCTTAGCACAAAAGCGTTCATTGGATGACTGTATTATGTACTGTTAAGATTTTGTGGATTTTCATTCCATTTTCTGATTCCAAACAATTCATTAAAGATGCCTTGACCAAATGGTTTTAGTTAGTGTTCTAGACTGTTCTTTGCTCCTGTGCTAATAGGTCCTCCACAGGGTGGTGACTCGCATTCCAAATGCCCCTCCAGAGGGAATGCTTAGGAATCACCTTCCTTCTGGCTATGCTGGTCTGCATCTCAGGACAAACAGTGTCCTTTATGTAGGTGACAGCTTGATTAGGGTCTCCTTCACTGATGCAATGATTTTAGAGATGCAGACAGGGGGTGGGAAGGTGCACTTTGGGTTACAGGGAGGACAGACTGTATTTCACCCAATTTATTCAAATGTCCTTTAGCTGACAAGCCCTTACCCCAGGGAGCTTTCTGTGAGCCTGGCTGGGGCCACATAATAAGGGCACTGTGAAGCTGAGCAGGCAGGAGGGAGGCAAAAATAAACAAGAGGATGTGTGTCTTAGGGGGAGGAATATTTTCTTGGTGGATTAGGTAGGAGGCAGGAGGTATGCACAAAGCCACAAATTACCAGGGATGGATCTGTGAGTGGCTGGCTGCTACTGAGAGCAGGGGCTCTGATGAATGCAAGAGGATGCCTTGTTTCATTCAGGAGACCTTACGGTTCCATTCCAATCCTTTTCTAGTCTCCCACAAAACTGAGTCAGATTGCTGAGGCGTATCTTATGAGAGGGACCCTATATTTGGATTGTCTTCTTCTTCAGTGACAATAAAGACTGGAAAACCCTTCAAAAGATCATCTGCTTCCAACAGAAGGGGCCATCAATACACCAGAAAAATATGAATATCTTTCTGTGGTTTCCTTTTGATGCAGGATCTGAAAATATGGGGAATTCAGAGCGGCTCCGAGGAGCGTTGTCCAGATGATTGTCTCCACATTTAACTTCCTTTGTCAACTGTCTTCAATTTAAAATGATATTACTTTGCGTTACTGTGTATTACTGTATGGGAGGAGATGGACTGCTACAAGGAACACAAATGATGACAGGTGGAGACTTAGCCACGCATGATACAGAACTGCAACTTCTATCGTGAATGAGAAGGGCACATTCATCCTCATGGCACAGAGTGGAAGCCAAGTGAATGTCTGGGATGATTTTATGGTACCAGAAATTGCAGGCCTGGTCTCTTGCAAGTGGAGTCTTGTACACAGAGATATTTGTGGGTTAAGAATGCAGGACTACCAGTTTTCAGGGGGTGGTTTTTAAATCCTGTAGTTAAAAAAAGTACGTGATTGTTTCCCAAACAGAATCTCTCTGTTGTGCCTGTGGGAAGGTATGTACCTCTCTCAAAGGTCCCCTATCCAGTTTTCTGCTGCTCTTGGATTGAAGAGAAAGCCACACTAGGCCACCTTTTCAGATCTTCGCTGCCTGTCCAAGGCTTTCACGCAGCCACTCCAGAGGTAGCCATGCCTGCACTCTATGTTGGCTGTACTTACAGTGGGAGAACTTGGGCCAAGCTGAGCAGTCGGGAAGTGAAGCCTGGAGCAGGCTGAGGGGAGAGAACCCTTACCGTTCTCTAAAGAACTAACCTACTAAAGTACAAAAGTACAATTGGTCCAAAAGTACAAACCCTGTGTGTACACAGATGGCCCTTTATCAAATGAGTCAATGTTCACATTAAAGTCATTTATGAGTTGTTACAGTAGTGAAATCAACAGAATCTGAGTGTGTATACCGCACCAGCAGGGCATGCTTTGGGCACATTGAGGGCATGAGCAGCAGATGTTTGGGGCGGTCTGTTCAGGCGTCCAGAAGCTCTGAGTTCTCCTGGTCATTTACAAGTGACATACCAAGTCACCTTGACATCATTTAGGGATTTTTGTTAACCTTTTTTAAGGCTTCAATACCGCAAACTAATAAAAGAATGTTATTCACACATAGATCAACATATAGTCAACTCACAATAAAAAGTTTTAGACGTACATCATCTAATGATAAATTTAAATGATGCTCATAACTATTTTGAAGATAACAATATGCAACATAGTGACCATTGTATTTCCTGTCAGCTTGTTTTGAAATTCTATATTGGTCCTACTCTTCTGTTTTATTTTAATCTTTTTAAAATGAAAAGAATCATGCTCATAGATGCTCCACAGCTCCAGCGAGGCAATGAGAAGCATATACTTGCTAGTACAGGGTCCTGGAGCTCTCCTACACTGGACAGGACAGGGCTGGGAAACCTTCATGGGCTATGCTGATATGATAAACAGTGTCCTAGGAATCTCAGAGTCATCCAGAGACTGCAACCCAGCAATTCTACTTCTAAAATCTTACCTCTAAAAAGTAAGTAATGAGGCATGGAAAAAGGTGAATCTGTAGGATGCTCGCTTTTAGAATGGTTTACCATTTCAAAACATGGCAATAACCAAAATATTGTAGGAGGTAAGTGATTTTACACAGTCTGAGGCAACAATGCAAGCCAGACAATGCAAGCCAGACTGTAAATACTTAATGACTTAAAAACCGCTCATGAGGCATTGTTACATTAAGAAAGCAACTTGCAAAAATATCTTTCCAATATGATTATCTGAGAAAATATATGTACACAATACAAAAAGGAACCTTTATAAGTACACTTTCAAATGTCTCCTAAAAGACCAAACCTACATCAGAATATAAACATTTATTTTTAAAAACTTATTAACATTTCTGGAGTATTTCTCAGTGAACCTCAATTAATTTGTAAACAGAAAAGTTAGGTAAAAATTAGAATTAAGGAAGCAATATCAGCAAGATAATGAACAAGGAGGTTGCAGCCTTCAGTGCCCTACAAATGCAATAATTAACAGTGACCCATAAACAGCTCTAGGAGAGCTCAGGGGAAAACAAAGAAGTTGCCACAACCCATTAAAACACAAAAATCAAGGATGACTAATGAAAAATATTGGAATTATTTTATATACACTGTCCTGCCTTCCAGTGGAACACGGCTAAGACACAGGGAGAGCCCCACAGCAGTGACATCTCCCTGTGGAAGAAGAGAGTAACAGCCGGACTCAGCGGCCTTCCCCAATGAGGGCTGCAGCATTTTGGCCACCGGTAAGGTGGGGGCTGGTGAAACGCTGCTTTCATGAGTGCTGACTTCACAGTGTTCAGCTACAACTGATGACCACAACTCAAGGAGCTGCCCCAAGTTCAAGCCACTGAGTTCACTGTGTACTTCCTAACTGTGCCTTTGCACCTGTGGCTATAACCCTAGGCAAAACCCCCCAAATCTAATTAAAAACATCAGTAAAGGACTTGACTGCACATTTCTCAGAGATATTTAAGTGGCCAAAAAGTCTATAAAATAGGTCCAGTATCTCTAATCAGCAGGCACGTGCAAATCAAAACCGCATTGAGACATCACCTCACCCCAGTCCGAATGCCTGTTACCAAAAAGATGCAAGACAATAAGTGCTGGTGAGGAAGAGGGGGAGAGGGAATCCTTCATATGGTCAAGGGAATGCAAACTGGGGCAGCTACTCTAGCAAACAGTTTAGAAATTCATCCAAAAATAGAACAAACATGTGACCCTCACACCTGTTTCTAGATACATACAGAGGAAATGACATCAATGTCATAAGGAGACCTCTGGGCCTTTGTGTTCATTTCAGCATTGTTCACAGAGGCCCACACAGAAATAACTGACTGTCAGTGAAGTAATAGATGAAAATATGACATACATGTAAAGAGGTGTAGGGATCCTGATGTACACATGGACAGTGGAATATTATTCAATCTGAAAATAGAAATTGCATCATTTACAATAACATGGATGAACAAGGAAGACTTGTGGTAAGTGAACTAAGAATCTACACAGAAAACAAAACAGAACAGAGCAGAGACAACGTGATCTTATTTACATGTGGAATCTTCCGTGGTGAGGCTCTTGTTAGCACAGTGTACACAGAGGCTGCCGGCTGTGGGATGGGAGTGGAAACAGGGAGATGAAGTCGAAGGGTACAAATTTCCAGCTATGCATAATGAACCAGTTTTGGAGTCAGACAATGTGTGTGTAGTTAGCAATGCTATATTGATGCTCAGAACTGCTAAGGGGGGTAGATCTCACCCCAAAAGAGAAAATAAACATATGAGTTGATGGACATGCTATTTAGCTTCATAGTGACAATTATTTCGATACATTTATATCTCAAAACTTGAAGAGGCACACCTTAAATACGTACAATTTTAACTTGTCAACTATCTCTCAATAAAGATGTAAACAATTTTAAAAATGTGTATTGCGTTGTTTATACCTACTGCAGATAGAATAATAATTGTGTTGGATTCCATTTATATAGAAAATGCTTACACTGCAAATGTTTTTCTTGATTTCACAGAATTCCTTATTTCATTTCTAAGTAATATTCTATTTTTCACTTAATATACTCTTTTGATTAGAAACATATGTAATCACAAAAGGTAATTTCTATCTAAATGTCTTTATGCATAGCAAACAGATGCTATATGTTTCTTTCACTTGCTTCCATGTGTTTACCAAGGAAGCAGAAAGTAGCTGCACAAACCCAACTAGGCTGAATGTCTCATGTGCCACCTGATGCCTGCAGCATCTGCTGGAGGGTTGGATGTAGGAGCAGGCAATTTCTGTCTTTGGGATAAAAGTATGCACAAAAGGATTCTAGCTAGCAGAGGGACGCTGAAGCTGCAGTGTGGTTTCCCCAAACAGTGGGAGGCTGGAGACACTGGGAACACAGCAGCGTAGACTCTGGGACCTGGCTTCGGTGAAGGGGAAGAGTCTAAAATTATTTCAGAGGCTAACTGAAAGCAGTATCTCTGCATTTTCCAAAGAAACATAATGTTCCTTTTTTACTGATCACCAAGATTTGTTTATCTTCTTTATGTTTCAATTTTTAATCCAGCTCGCTGTGTTCACTGGGGGCCCTTTCTATGCAGAGGACTAATTGCCTTGGCAGAAATAAAAATGTGTGCATATAAAATCCCTGCCTTCAGAAATATACAAGTTGGTAAAATTGTAAGGCAGATCCTTACACAATAGTTTATTTCATATTTAAGGAGGTCCTGTATATCCTTCATCTATCTGTATCTCACCCAGTATTCAGCAGTAAAGACATTTCAATGCTAAATGCATTCTTAAATCATTTGATATTATCATAATTATTCACTGCCACAAAAATTCAGTAGTTTCTATGATTTTTCAGTGAATGCCCAAACTTTACACGAATAATATATGTATTTGTAGTGATTATATAATTTGCCCTATCATTTGATGAATCTAGATGTCTTATGACAGTTTTGTACTGATAATCTATGATAAAATATCTCTAGAAATCTTTTCTTGCCACTCCCAGTATGTATCTAGTGAGAAACTTGTTTCCTACCTGTGTTATTTGCACCTCACTTAGAGTTAAGTGATACATGTAAGGGAACCTTATCTCCACCCTAAAGCACCATTCAGTAAGTAGAGGAAGGAAATAGGTATGCACTCGTTTTTTGGTACTCACTTGCAACAAAACACACTTAAGGGTTCATATTATCATGGAAATCATTTGGGTCTTTGAATACTTGGGCTTCAAATTCCATTTGGCTCTGTAAAATAAAAATACTCAACTCAGTACAACTTCTATAAAACGTAGAACAAAACAAAACAAAACAAAACACTGGGTATGTCTCTGCAGAGCTTCCAGAGAGACAAAGTGACCAGGGAGAGTGGGTGTTGGGAAGGTCTAGTGTTCATGTGTGCTTTACTCATAGATCTGGTCAGTGTCGACTGAATTCCAGATTTGACACTTGGTTCTGGAGCCACAGAGATAACAAGAACTGCTGATACTGCTCTCCAGGAGCCTCCAGCCTAGTGGGCAAAACCTGAAAGACAAGTCAGAGGTGAGGGCTACAGGATGGGGCAGCTCACAGTGGCCTCTGAGAGTCCAGGAGGAGGGATCCAGGCACAGCCTACTGCGGAGGGCGAGGCGGGATCAGGCTTCCTAGGCAGGAGAAGACAGGCAGCCAGTGAGGAAGCAGTGTGGTTTATCAGGACAAGACTCAAGTGCTTTCATGAACTGTATTAAGAAGCAACAGCAGCTTAGGAAGTACATGGTGGTGCTGATTTTAAATCTGGGGAATTCTCTCAAAAAGCTGGACAGTGAGAAGAAAATCTATTGGATTGGAAATAGAAGTAGTTGTGGAATTAAAGTTTTTTTTTTTAAACTTTCCTGCCTTCTTACCTTTCCATCCTCTTTCCTTTTCTCTTTGTTTGGTTTTTCAGATGGCAGAATTTTAGATCTTTTAGAATCTTAATGGGAAGATTTTACTAATGAGGGAAAAAGGTAAAGATGTTGAGCAAAGGTAAAGGTAGATGATGAGGTGCTTTTGGGGAGAACGAGGAAGAGGGAGACAGAACTCTCCACTGGACCTTGCTAATGTCCACCCGTCCACTCACACATCCACTCGTCCTCTCATCACTTACTAGGCACCTACTTTGTGCCACACAAAATGTGGGAAAATAGTGGGGAAAGAACCGAGTTCATGACATCAGGGAGGTCACATCTATGTGGTAAGGTAGACCATAAGTAAACAAGCACATTTTTGTTAGATAATGTAAAGAGCTACAAAGAAAATGAAAGCATTGCTAGAGGACGAAATGAGTAAAGTAGTTAAGAGGAGGCTCCAGGAGGAAGTGGCATCGAACAAGGCTGGAGGAAGGTGGAGGCCCCGTCATATAAGGGTCTGGAGAACAGCCTTGGTGCAGAGCAGAAGCAAGTGTCAAAGCTGGGAGAGAAGGAAAGCAAGACAGGGACTGAGCTCCGGGGACACAAGAGGAGGAGGACGCGTGGGACATATCCCTGGAGAGAAGAGAAGGAGCCACCGGATCCTTTTTGGAACCCGCCGGGGAGTTTCAAGCAAGAGTGGGACACCATAACATTGTGCAGCTCAAACAGAGCAGGTACTGTGGAGGAGAGGCAGCAGGGAGACGACGGTGCAATCAGGAAAGTTAGTGATTTTGGCTGAGTGACAGACCAGGTACTTTGATTCAGTTAATGGCAAAGACATGTGGAGCAAACGGTATAATCAAAGATACATTTTGGAGGAGCTGAGCGTGTTGCAGAAGAGGGGTTAAGAACGGTTCCTCAGTTTCTAGCTGAACGATAAGATGCAATGCAGTGTCATTTAATGCAAGGGAAATAAGAAGAGGAGCAAGTTTGGGTGGAAACTTGGAATTTATGGAGGATATCTAAGGGAATATGTGGAGTAGATAGCTAGAGAAACAAATTAGAGCTGAAGGGAATAGGGATATTAACAAATCACAAATCACATCACCCTACTTGCGTAAACCCCCAATGAATCACTGCTTTCAAAACAAAACTCGAGCTACACAGGACATGGTCCTTCTGGGGAGCCACCACCTGCCTTCCAGCCTCAAGCACACCAAGTTGTCTTCCAAGACAGCCTCATTGTAGCGTCTTGTGCATGCTTCCTCTGTCTTCCACACTCTTTCTTTACCTATGTCAGTGTTTAGATTACTTCCCTCCATTTGACCTGGTTAGTTGTGAAACCCAGTCTTTCTGAGAAGCCTTCCTGTGCTCCACTTCCTCCCCAGTGGATCCGCAGGTTGATGGTGTCAGCCTTCTTCCTGCCTCTCACTAGGACCCACACGTACTTCTCTGGACTCTGGTAAAGAATCCTTAGGATCTTCCACTAAGTAGTAGATAAACATGAACAAGTTCCCTAAATTCCACATCTGGAAGACTTAGTTTCAACCTCTGCAAAATGAGGATAATCATACCAAATACTTCAGAGGGTTGTCAGAGGGGTTAAATGAGGTGATATGGGGCACAGTTCTTATGACACTACCTGGCAGAGATGATGCACCATACAAGTCAGTAAATATTATAATAATACTCATCATACTGTTACATAATTATTTTCATGTTGGTTTTTGCCCTTGAATGCAGTCGTTGAGCCTTTCATCTGTGCTTCTGGGCCATATAGAAAATCTCATCAACAGTTGTTTAACATGAATTAGTTCATGAATGAAAAGGACAGCCCTGGGATACAGCCACCCTGCAGGATGAAGTGGCAGGCTCCTCTTTAGTGGTCTTTTTGTATTTAGAAGCTATTTTCTCCATGAGTAAATATGATTCTTCTGATACATCATTCACCAAACCAAGAAGTTCCAGATTGTTTCTCCTAGATTGTGCGTAAGACATGGCTCAGGGAAAGTAGTATCATTACCTTCGGATCAGGAAGACATGGTCCAAAAGCTTCCAGAAGAAGTGCCTCTTCTCTCACAGCTTTCTCATAGTCTGCAAAAGACAGCTTGCCATCATGGTCATAGTCCTGGGGACAGAAGGGCAGGCAGCAGCAGTGCGTCAGTCAACACAAAGCTTACTACAAATGCATACTCTTTTCATAATCAAATGCCAACAGAAGACAAGTATTGGAAAAGTAATAGATTATAACAATTGAAAATATTTTTTTGAGGCTGCTGTGGATGGAAAGTGGGGCCTCTCTACAACTGAGCTACACCACCAGCCTGAAAGAATTTTTAGTATTATAATTAAGAGCTCAATTCAAGGGTTGCATTTTATTAAACATGAAAATTGTAATTATTACAATTTGAATTTCTGTTTAAACAGAGTCCATATATAGCCCATACATTTCATTAGAGATCTTTAAATCTTACCATTTTCTTAAGTGTTATTTCAACCAAATCTTTAATTCCTTCATCAGGATCTTCCTCAGATGGCTGTTTGAGAAGGCTGTTCTTTAGCATGTGAAACATCTCCTCCTTTGAAATGAAGCCATCGCCATTCAAATCAAACACATCAAAGCAATCTTAAAAAAATAAGTTATGAATTTGATTTTACTGCTAGGATAACATTTTCTCTGACCAAGTGCTCAGGGCCAACATCTATCTTGTTGAACTCTGTGAACCTCATTGCAATCTGAGTTTCATAAGAAAGGTCATTGCACACTAGTTAAATATATTCAACAACTATTTTACAAAGTTCTCTTACCCTTAGCTATGAAAAAAATCACACCAAAGAACCATTACTTGAACATTTTCATCTTGTACCTCTTAAAAGGCTAATTAAAATAAGACTTTTCAACAGAGTTCATCAGAATTAATTAAGAATTAAGTAGAATCAGAGCAATTGAATTACTGTTCTCTGGTTTTGATGGCTACAATTCAAGTAAAATGAAATACAGAAATGTATTGAGTTCATGTATAATTAGAATGTTTAGTAATGCATATGTCATCTTCCTTGGCATGCATCATTTCTCACAATTGCTGCATTTTCCTTTATTAAATTTCTTTCATTCCTTGTTGACTTGAATTGTCTCCAAGAAGAAGTTATGTGAGAATTTGAAGCAAGCACGCTAACAACCAACCAAACAAATAAACAACCAACAAACCTACTTAGCTGACTGGTGGGGGGCAGTGATTTAAATGTTTTAGCCATGTTAATCATATAAAGCTAGGCGGGTACCCAATACTCTTACATTTCATTTTTTCTTCCAAAGATCCTCGAAGGAAAAGTGACAATCCATTAACCCATTCTGTCACGTTTATGCTCCCATCATTGTCTTTGTCAAAACCTCGGAATACTAGAGAGGAAGAAGAGAGGGGAAGACAGAACAGAAGGTAATAGTGCTCATTTTAGTTCTCTACAAGTTATCTGCATTAGCATTATCTGTATTGAAAATCAGAGAAAACTTCAGAATTTCACAATCCAGTGTCCACATTTGACAAAAGAGGAAAATATGACATTATAAAGTCAGAAAAGTCTCTCAATATTCAAATTTGCTCTTCTTATTTTTGTGGAAACAAATAATATTCTGAATATCTAAATATAAGAATCAGTAACTAGTAATTAACAGTGACATATTTTTACATTAAATACCCTACTTATATTAGGTGTGTTCAATGTATTGATTATCTTTTTGTTTGTCTTTGTTTTTTGTACTGGGGATGGAACTCGACCTCGTGCTTGCCAGGCAGGCGCTTATGCTACTAAACTAAATCCCTGGCCCTGTTCAATATGTTGATGTGAAACATATAATTTTATATTGTCACTCAAGTAATATATGAAAAGATTGTATCATAGCTTTTATTGAGTTATTTCCTGAGATGTAAGAAAATTTAAGTATCCTTCTAAGACTATTGAATTTATTGTATTTACTAAATAGAAGAAATGTTTTGTGCTCTTCAATATAAAATAAAGGAAACCTATCACCTTAATGTGACACTGTCTTCTTTTGAATATACAAAATAGACTTTAACTTATTCTTCTATGAAATCTAGAAAATTAAATTTTTATAGTCAAATAAAACTGGGAATGTTGAGCATTAAACTTCCTACCAAGAGTGTGACCAAACACCAAGCTTTTTCATCCCAGCTATGTCCGGGTTTGAGTGATTTGAACTGTACATGCTTCCTACCTCTGTCCATAATCATGTCGTCTGTCATTCCAAATGTCATGTGTAGAATGTTCCGGAATGCATTGCGATCTAGTCCAATGGCGGCCCCTGGCCGCTCTGTTGCTTCACCCACCAAGTTATAGAAAAGCTTTATCAGACAGCTCACTTCAAATTTATTAACTGTAAAATAATAAAATTAACATTTAACAAATGTACCCTTACATCTTTAAGCAATAATTTAAATTTTGCACTAATGAATTTATGTACACACAGTGTTAAAGACATCACATATATAGCTGTTCCTAGATTATCCTATTTTAAGGTTCATGATACTTAAGTTAGTGGAAGATGATGGCCAGTGATTCTCCAAAGAGAAGCAGAACTTCTTCCAAACAGAAGTCGAACGTGAAATAGACCTAAACTCAATTGTGTTTAGGATAAAAGAAAATATTAGCCAAATAACCTAACAGATGACTTTGGTGTCATGACAAACTCAACAAGGTCAGTACAAAAGTGATCCAAAATAAAAAAAAAAATGCTGATATTTAAGCATATACTGCAGTCAGGGTTTACAAGTAGAACGAGATAATGCAGGCCACATAATTTACAGTATTATTTTATAGTAGCTGCCCAAAGAGTCAAATACAAAAACAAGTACAGGAAATTTGTCCATACATAAGATCCAAACAATTCAGCTGAGCGCCTGGACCTCATGGCAATGTCTTGCATGTATCCAGCTGAAGTCCATGATAATACCCCACCGTGAGCCCAGCTAGAGACCTGGAGCCCATGACAATATCCTATGCAAGTTTGTTCCATGGATCTGTGGAGGCCAAAAAGTCAGTGGTGGAAGCTAGAAAGTCTGTGCCAGCAGGATGTATGACCTGTGCCAGTAGGTTGAGAGTTCTGCACTGCCACAAAAAGTACCACAGCCATCCTCAGTGACAATGAGGTCCCAAGCTCCTTCTATGATGAGACTAGCCTAGTTCATGTCAGGAAGCCAGTGTGACAAGCTTCTCCTGAAGACTGAACAGCACCATCTTCCTCTTCAGAGCCAGTAAGTGATGCTGAAAGTTAGGACCAGTGCTCCCCCCAAATGAACCACAGCTATTCTTAGCAATAAGATCCCAAGCTCCTCTGACAATCAGAACAGCCAAGTTCATATCAGGAAAGAGGCTTGGCAAGCTCTTCCAGGAAGGCCAAGGGCAACAGGAGAACTAACACCATGGAGAACTAACAACACCACTTCTTCCTCTCCAGCTCTCCATTTTAGCTTGGCAACACCCCCCAGGGGGTCATTCACATTCAGCACCGTGCTGATTCAGTTCAGCTAGTATTACAAGCTGACCACCAGTTATCAATCTGCCACAGAGTGTTATTTTTAAAACCAGCATTTTGATTATAGGTATTCTTGAAATTTTTAATTTAACTTTTCCCTGGAAATCCTGAAAACTAAGTGATGTTTCTTACTTAATTTTATCATTTGTGAATTATAACCTACATTTTGGAAATCAGAATCACTTATGTTTCAATAAAGAAGTTTTAAGCGTATTTTAGTACCTAATATGACATCCTTTATGAATTACATGAAAGAAATTAACCATGTAACTACTAAGTATTACTTTAGAGGGAAAACATTTATATTTAAAGGATGGATGCACAGAGAGACACTTGTACACATAATTGCATAAAAGATGGTATTTGCTAGTATTTATAAACACTAAGGTGATTATTCATTTTCCAGCAGTCATTTGAGGTACCTAAATGGAAAGGTTACTGCCTGGCAAGGAAAATATAAAAATGACTTTAAATATGAAGCATGGATGGAACATAGAAAATTTTATTTTAAACAAAATTATGGTTGAATGTTATCAAAAACAAGGATAAAATCTTTGTGCATACATGAGAAAAGAGCACAGAGGAATAAAGAAATTACATTTCATCCTATAGATCAGAATAGGCTTGAGTATGACTTCTGATTTCAAAACCAGATTTTAAAAGAAAGATTTAAAACTTCAGAAGAGGAAAAATATAGCAAATGAGTTAAATATCAGGAAAAATATAATAGTTATAATTTCAAAATGAGCTATTGGTCACTATTGAAAACACTAAAGTAGTTCTCTAAAAAGTTAAACACTGAATTACCTAATGGTCCAGTAATTGTACTTCTGGGCATATACACACAAGAATTGAAAGCAGGGACCCAACAAGGTCCTCATAAGTACATCAAAGTTGGTAATATTTTGTTATAGTAAATAACACAAAAGCAAAAAGATAGACTCAACCCAAATGTTCATTGTTGGATGAAGGACTAAACAAAATGTTACGTGTCATACAAGGCAACATTATTTGACCTAAAAGGAAGGGAAATACAATTGTGTGCTGCAGGATGGACAAACACTTATGGATGGTAAGTGAAAAAGAGCCAAAGGGAAGAAGGAAAATGTTTATGATTCCACTCATATTCAAGTCAAATTCACAGTGACAAACAGAAGAGTGGTGGTTTCCAGAGGCTGCAGGAAGGAGCAAATGAGAGCGCTATTGTGTGACTTGTACAGGGTTTCAGCTGGGGATGAAGAAGAGCTCTGGAGATGGATGGGGTGACAGGTACATCACAGTATGAGTGCACAGTCATTGTCCCTTATTCAAAGTTTTGCTTCCAAGGATTCAGTTAGCCACAGCCAATCAATGGAAAACTTACAGGAATAAATAATTTGTTTTAAATAATTTTTGCTTCCTTATATGTTATATTGTTCTGTTTTTATTATTCATTACTGCTACCAGTCTCTTACATGTCTAGTTGTAAATTAAATGTTACCATAAGTATGTATGTATAGAATAAAACATGGGTATAGCACTATCAGACACCACTGAGGCATCATGAAACATGTTCCCTAAACATAAGGAAAAACTTTGATACGTAATCTCTATACTTAAATACACATAAAATGGTTACAATAATAATTTTTTGTTTTGGTACTGGGGATTGACCTCATGTCCTTGGGCTTGCCAGACAGGCACTTATGCAGCTGAGCTAAATCACTGGCCCCTAAAATAATAAATTTTATAGTATACATATTATACACGCATATGCACACATACACTAAAAGCTCTTTAAAAACCCCAAGATCTCTTAGTGGTTGGGGAGAAAAACCTACATGAAAAGTAACGTGCTCTGTTCATGTGCATGACATGCTTGCTGAGAGTATGCTGATTAACCACCTTTCTGTCTCAGATGAAATAAAAATTCAGAAACATTAGCCTAAGTTATGATCCCAAGTAATGAAGTATAACCAGGAATAAACTTTCTCATGTAGAAATTACTACTTAAATTCTAGAATACTAGAAAAAATAGCTTTTCATCTTCTTGGAATGTTGTACATGTGTTGTGCAGATCCTATCTGTAGAACTGTATAATGGAGGATTAACAAGATGGGTGGATAAGATTCCTTCTTCCTGCCTCAACAAAGTGGGTCTGTTTCATCTATTGTATTACCATCTGGCAACTTAACAGAAATTTGACTTTAGGTAAAAATCTTCTATTTATCCAAATTTTAAACTATTATCCATCAATGACTTTCAGCTACTCCTATAGAATATAGTTACATTTACTTTTACCTAGTAATCATCAAGGTTTTTAAGGCTCACTTAAAAATTTTATTTAAGAACAACAATCTAGAATTCTTTTTTTCTTGAGATGATTTTATTTATCTTTAAATACATGTACTCACCTTTCAGTTGTTCACAGAATGTTTATTTGCAAATGCATTGCAATTTGACAGAACAGAGACCAAATCAAAATCAATTTTATGTACAGAAATGAATCCATTGGTTATGAAAATTTACCAAAAATGTTTACTAGATGTTTTAAGGATATTTGGTCTTTCCTCCAAAATAGAAAGTGTTTTAAGAAAAAGAACAAAATCTTCACCTAATTACAATAACCACAGTAACACCTTAAGCTACAAGATGCCTTTTTACAACTTTAGGATGGGTATACCCACCATAAATTTTACTTAGAGTACCATCCCGCTCATCATATCAGGTACTGATGATGATGGTAAGGCCACAGAACCCATAATCTCCAGAACTACATTCCCCTTCTTTGCACAGTGGGAATGTTTCAAGGATTATAGCTTCTCCAGCTTTTTCAGAGGGCCAGTAGTTTTTATGACATCCAAACTTATACGCCAGGCAGTATCTTTCTCATCCAAACCACATAATGAGTTCCTATCCTAAGCAAAGTTCTCTTTCTAAATCTGAATACAATCCTAAATTAATAAATGAGGTTTAAATCTGAGGTTTGAGCAGGTATCTCTAAAGAGTACTTATCTTGTACTTATTAAAGTCTCCTTTACCTTTCAACCCCACTAGCAACTGGAAAGCGGAAGTCTAAAGTTGAGAACAGAACACTTTAGCTTTACTGATCAATTTGGTTTCCACAAAAATCTTGCTCTGAGTCACAGGTTTCTGTGCTATATTCCAATTCACCTTCCCCAGTGAGGGGCAGGGGGTGATAGCTATTTCTCCCATGGATCTCTTAATAAGCTTCCAGAATTTAAACCTGCCAATGAATTTTGTTCTAAGATAGAGTTAGGAAGCAGCAGGCTAGGGTCCATATTGTATATTGATTACGCTACTTTTTTGAGTCCTGTGTTTTTGGCTACTTCATTATGACCAGACTGAGGTTAAAACCACATGCTATCATCCCTTTCTATATCATAAAAGTAATTTGAGGGGAAGGTCTAAGCGGCAAGCAAGTGCACGTGAGGCGTAGGTAGCATAAGATGCATGGGTAGGAGTTCTTAAAGATCCTAAGCACGGATGCCTGCCAGAAGAAGCTAGCATTCAGGGACAGAATCCTCCTCCAGACTTCTTTTTAGGGGAGAGGGGTAGAAGGGGTTTCATTAGCGCATCATCTTAGAGGCAGGAAACAATCGCAGCAAGGGAATTAGCCCTGGGACAACACCTGGACAACACCTGGTCCAGAAACCTCGGCTTGTCCAGCGCTGGATTCATACTTACAATGCTTGCAATTTTTAGTTAAGGTGTCCGTCAATTTCTGCAGCTTTTTTCGATTCATGCTGGGAGCTCATGGAATTTTGGTGCCGCTGGTGTCTGCAGGAGCGCAGCAGCTGGAACCCTTAAGAACCTGGGTGCTGGAGCAGCGTGGCAGAGTCTCTGTTGCCTAGAGTTTGCGTTGCTTTAACACACATTGTGACCATGACAACGGCTTAGCCACCCGCTGATTGGCTCCTGGGCTAGGACACTAAATGGTCCATTTTCATGGAGCAGCCAAGGCGACGGCTGAGTCGGCCGCCGATTGGCTCCCAGGAAGGACACACACACGCCCCACACACAATGTGGCCATGGCAACGTCTGAAGAGGCTGGCGATTGGCTGCTCTTGCTGGGGGCTCAGCGCCAGAGTGCGGTTCCGGTTGCAGAGTTTCAGCCAAGCACGTTACTGCAGAGTTTGCTAATGCTGGAGTTTTAATTTTCAAATGTCACTGTCTTTTGAGTTCAAAGCCCCCCACCTCCACCTCCTGCAGCGTAATCGTGAAAGTCTCCAAAGTATAGTGCACACTTTTTGTGTAGGTTTGGAGTGACTAGAGTGACACCTCTTAAGGAGTCTAAAGGGAGATGGGGAGGGGTATTGGATGTGTTTTATGAAATAGAGGGGTGTATCCAGATGTTTGGTTTTTCTCTGCTTTGGGCTTGAAGGATGAGGAGTTTACTTTTGGGGTAAATTACCTGGGAATCTGGTTTAAAATGTCTCCATGTTTTTGAGATTAAGAAGAAATTAGAGACGCTATCTCTGTCCTACAGGGACCACCTCGTGTTTTAGAGGTGGAAGTTGTCCACAGAAGTTGGGAAAGGTCACTGGAAATTTTGAAACAGGCTAACTGCCAGTGAGGTGTAGGGGTAGAGCCCATCCTTGGTTTTCTGGAAAAATCTCATTAAAATGAATGCTTTGCATATTTAAAATACAGGTTCTGTGTCTGTGAAATAAAACACCTTCACCCAGCAAATAGCCCTTGCAATTGTGGGCGGAGAGGACTTTCTTATTTTCTTAACTGCAAATGGAATACCCTGTTTGGGTTGATAGCAATAGAATATGCTTGCTCAGTCAGGAGCAAAAACCTACATTAATCTCCAGAACTCCTATCTGTTTAACTTTGGTGGGGGAAATGACTTCAGAATCCAAACTACCCTGCAGAATGCAGATAGTACACATATATGTATGATATACAGACTGTCTTCCTTAGACTGAAAGCAGTAATGTTTGCCACACCAGAATGAACTAGTTCCAATCTTAAAGTATCTTGTTTTCTTCTGCTGTTTGACTCATTTGTGAAATGAAAGATGGGTAGTGTTTGAAATTGGAGCCAAGGATGCTTGCTGAAATTGGAAGCTGTGTTATTTTAAAGCAAATTCCCTGAAACAAGTCAATCAACATGGCACGGTAGCCGTTATGAGTTTCTAACAGGACTCTAGTTAAGCAATATTACTATGTGTCCATATATGTAGAACTTGAGAAACTTACCAGATGGAAGCAAACAAATGGGGATGATTCTAATTACACTTCTAATTACTAACTATGCTTACTTTGAATGCATAGTGGTTTCTGTTGGATTACAGAGTTGCAGAAAATATTAAAATCCTGAAGACTGTTGTATTGCTCATTTCAAAAGGCAGGGAGTAGGGTCGCTGTCAGTACTTAGCAGGAGGAGTAGCACATGAGCATGTGAGATATGTTGATTGTTGCCTTGTGCAGCGTCCTGGAAACAGGTCTCCACTGGTACTGCCCATTGACCAGCCTGCCTAGGCATCTTGGGAGCTAGCATTCAGTGGGTGCTTTCTGGAGAATGCCTATACGTGAAAGAAACAGTGATTACCAGGAACAATCAGGCACACTATTCTGTTCGCTAAAATGTGGGAATGAGCTGTTGTGTAAAACACACTTCTTTGAGAGCAAACTGGACCTGAACTTTACATGAAGTCTTACAAATCTTTGCTAGGGAGAGTGCAGCGCTTGACACATGTTTTGTCAACATATGGGTAAATGTCAGAGGTTTCATTATAGTCTTGTGAGGGCTGGAACCGCAATATTTTCAGTTTAGAAACACATTGCAAGGTTGATGAAGTCACATTTCAAGGCAAAACTGAATTTTTTATTTGTAGCTTTTAGTTGCTTGTGCTGAGTAGACACAGGATTGCTTTTTCTCAAGGGCTTTCTCAGAGTAAGGCAGTTAAGTCTGAACAGTTACCTCATATCAAATCAATCAATAATGGAATAATAAAAGGTTGTGTTTAATTTGTATTGGACACAATTTTTACTCTGTGTGAAATGATCATAGAATTTTCCAAAATTCAAGCAACCTTGAGGTGGATGCTTTTGTAAACACAAAAGTACATTAAAGTGTCTATTAATGCTATGATGTTTCCTTTAATTTTGTGTTCAAAGCAATCTTTCTTTTGACTCACCACTTACTGGAATGTTGCCATGATACATAACTTGGACCTTGACTTGAAAGTATTTCCTTTAACATAGACCTTTATGATGAAGTCTGCCCAGGAAATGACATCATAGAACTGATATTCAGGTACAGTGTATTACAAGTGTATTATGAAATTAATTTAACGGAAGGAAAAATAGAGAGGTTAGTGACCCACATCATTTAAATTCAGTTTTACTGATTTTATTTTGTAGAGATAGTGATGAAAAATTTGAAGTTAACTTTATCCAACTGTTTGAGTTTTCACTGCTATCTCTGGCCATGTTCTCCTTGGCTTCATGCTTTAGTGACAAACTGCTTTCTGTACTTGAGACCACTGAATGCTGTCACCTCAGAACTTTGGCATATTTTTCATTCCATCCATCCTCAATTGCCATTCTTTAAAGAGTGCTTTAACTTCCCTTTGGAAAGTGAATTCCTGCTGCACACTTGTCCTCTGCCTCGGGACTGTTTCCCTTCTAGTGTGTGCCACTGTGCAGAATAAATTCACTTGCTCTTTCTAATCTCTTCCTTATAGTAGACATTACGTGGCATTGCATTCTTTATTCTTCTATGAAGTCTAATCACTTTATCTGTGTCTGTCTCAGGGAGCCTCCTGAGTGCAGCGAGGAGCATCTGAGCTTAAGAATTTCCAGTGCTCACAGTGCAGCTCTGAAGGGGAGTTGGAAGGGAATAAAGAGTTTTTCTAAAACAATAAACCTTCCCTGTGCCTAACTTTTTCCCAAAGCACACACACAACATTCACTGGTGTTCACCAATTTCTGCACTTTTTTCCATAATAAAAAGATCTGTGTATATAACAAATGCCCAAGGTTTACTAAAGAGGTTTTTTTGGACCAGAAATTGATCTCAGGACTTCACCCTTTCCAGGCAGGTGCTGTGTCACTGAGCTATATCTTCAGCACTTCTAAAGAGCTTTTACATGTAAATGAGCATCTAATAAGTTAAGATGTGGTCCTCATTAAGTAGTTATTGTGCTAGCTGTAAAATCAGCAGGTTGAGAAAAGAAACTTGTTTCTATAGGCCTCCTAGAGCCCATTGAGAAATCCTGTGGAATTTTCTAGGTAAGATTCTAGGGGGGCTTAGTCTGGATCACTCATGGCAAGGGTCATGGAAGCTGGGCTATCTGTGTAGTGACCTCATGGACTGTAGATATCTGCTTTCCAACCAACCAAGTGCAGCCAACACCAGGGTTCTTGATTACTTGAGAAGAGGCTACTCCCAAATAACTAACCCTTTATTAGATTTGGTTGTTTAGACTAGACCATCCCCAGCCTTCTCAGCTGGGCTCAACGGAAGACCTCTTCAATTTTTGGCATCTAGCTCCCTTTTTCCCTTTCTGCATATGTTCTCGGAATCTGGCTCTCTCTAAAGATATTCTCTTCCAACAAAAGCCACTCATTTCCTCATACCTACTCCCTGATGGCCAGAAGGAAGGTAGAATCCTTATGACTAGGACCATGTTGTGATATCTTGCTGGCTGTATCTTCTACTTACATTTAAATTTCCCCAAAGTGTGGGCTGTGCTTGTTCTGTTACTCTGCTCCACTCACTTCGCCTGTCCGCTGTGCTCCTGCCGAGCTCCTGCATTCCTCGCTGCTTTCCCTCTTGTGCTTCCCAAAAGGTCTACAGGGTTGCTACAGACATCCAACCTCCTGCTTGGTATTCAAAAGTCTCCCTTGTGCCTGCAAGGAAGGGGTCTGGTAAAGTCTTGCAGTGTGGTTTCCACCGTTCTTGAAAGTCTGGCCTCTGCCAGCTGGAAACAACCTTTCTGACCTGTCCCCACATACTTAAAAGTTGGGGCTGAAGCACCTGTCACCGACCCTGAGGTTCACTGGGAATTTGGAACCAGTCAGAATAATGAATAAATCATAAGGAGCCATGACTCTCACCCTGGCAGCACTGCCCGATAGAAAAGTGAAATGATTTTGTCTCATTTTTACCAACAATATTTGAGATTTCCACAAACCTTTATTTGCACATAACTCTACAAGCAGAAGCTTTAAAATTAACAAGTTGGACTTCCTTTTTTATTGATCTTTCTTACTGATAATTCCTGAAAACAAAATTAAAGCTGATCCCCTCTTCTCTCCCTGTTTTTCACAAAGCTGAACCTTCTGTAAACATCAGCAGTTCACTGCTGACCTACAAAGAAACTGCAATTTCGTATCAACAGAATGCAAAGTTGTCTCTCTCCATATTTGTCCAACATTTTGAGCTAAGCAAAGTGAAATTTTTATCTGCAAATTTCAAGTGGTTACCTTAGCCTTCAGTCACTTGAATTCCCCGTAATTCCCCTTCTAGATTGATGGTGTGCTATAGGAAGGAATGTGGAATGTTTTTCTGTCAACTTGTCCCCTTTGTTGGTGGGGAATACCAATTGACTTTGCTCTGTTCTCACCGATCCTGACCTCTCTGCCACTGCTCTGAGTGGAAATGGTTAACATGGAAGTCCTGGTAATATATATATATATTTTATATATATATATATATAATATATATATATATATATATATATATATATATATATAGCTTTTAATTAAAATTGATTCTGCTAGTCAGCTATGTGGCCTGCACCTTGTCTAATATTAAAGAAACACAACCAAGTATTAAAAAATCACCTTCCTGTTTGGATTTTATATGTAATAGGAGGTCATGCTTATTCTAAGGGACATTTTATTTCTAGTACTATGTAGAAACACTGAAAAATTAAGAAATGAAAGTTTGCATTTAGAGTTATAGAAGGGATTTGGCCAATCTTGTTATCTTTATGGATATGTCCTTAACCCGTTTTAGGGGAGCTTTTAAATGTGATGCCAAATCCCAAGATCACCCTCTAAGTGTTACACTTCCTGTGTTCATTCATGCATTTAAACAATAGCTTTGGTGTACACTATTAGCCAGGCATATTATCCTGCTGGTACCAATGAGATATGCTGCTAGGTATGGATCTTCGGAATGGGCACGGGGTAAAATGGTATGTATATGAGTTTGAGAAGACCATTCTCTGCCAACTCTGTGCTCACATCACTGGTGCATGACCACTAGTCCACGCATTGGTCTAGAAAATGTTTCCTAAAGCTCTAGAGTGTGAGGAGACTCATTTTGTTTGCTCACTCAAATGTGATGAGATAGAATGTGATGATGTGTTATTATGAAGGGAATAAGGTACACCGAGAAAGTGTCAGGTCCTAGCAACTCTTGCCAGAAGGTGGTCTGATACAATGTCAGAATTAATCCAGTGGGGAGCAGATCTGGTTATGGGCCCAGATCCGATGGGGAGCAGACATGTTATGGGTACTGTCACTCTGTGTTGTCCCTTCACTGTTCTCACTTATCTTCTTAAAGGAAAGGATAATGTCAGGTTTTGAGGATGAGAATAAAGAGGACCATATGCTTCATTGTATTGGTCCCCAGCCATGAGCCAAGCACGTGCTGGGGTAGAGTGGTACAATACTAAGCAGAGAAAAAGCCCTCCTCAGGGCACTGTGTGTCAGATGCTGATTACATATTTGGAAAAAATAGTCAATGATAAGCTGTGCAAATTATTATCAGCGGCCATAATCACTTTTTATTAAAAATTATTATGGATCAACTAATAAGAATAGTGTGGTGACCAAATTAGTAGGTTGTTTACCTTAATATTGGATTATAAGATTTTCATGCATGGGATATCTTTATTAGATTTTAGTCTGCGACTTGCTTTTTATTCTCTTGTGAGAGACATTTGAAAAATCAAAGGTTTTTAATTTTGATGAAGTTTAATTTATTGTATTTTAACTTTATATTTATAGTTTTTAGGGCCTTTCTGAAACATCTTTTACTAAACCAAAACCAAAATATTTTTCCTGTGTATTCCACATGGCTAACAATTTTTTTCTTTACCAGGAACTGAACTCATGACCTTGTGCTTGTCAGGCAGGTGCTTGTACTGCTGAGCTAGATATCCAGATCTACGGTTTATAGTTTTATCACTTTCATAAAGATCTTTGATTCATTTAATTAATTTTTGTGCATGTCTGAGTTGAGTCAATGTTCATTATTTTTCACGCGACTATCCAATTTATACAAAAGACCAACTGCCATTCAATTACCCTGAAGTTTTTATCAAAGTACTTTATAAGTAGGAGTGTAGTTTTGAGTTCTTTATTCTGTCCCATCTATTACTGTATCTTATCATATCTCACTACCACACTACACTGATTTTTGTACTTATTTATCATGAATCTTTAAATTAGGTAGTGTAAGTTCCTATAAGCAATTCCTTTTCATAATTGTTTTGACTAATCAAAATCCCTTTCCTTACATTAGAATTTTATAGCTAGCTTAACAATTTTGCAAAAATTCTGCTGAGATTTTCTTTGGGATTGTATCACAGCTAGATAGTAATTCAGGTACAACTGACTTCTTAACAACAGTATTGATTTTTATGATTCCTGGACATGGTATATATTTCTGTTAAGGCGTTCATTAATTTCTTGTAGCATTGTTTTAGGTTTTAGGTGCACATGCCTCCGTGTTTCATCAGATGCATTTGTATGCTACTGTGAATGTAATGTTTGATATTTTATTATCTGTGCTACTGTGAATGTAATGTTTGATATTTTATTATTCTTTAGCTACTGTGAATGTAATGTTTGATATTTTATTATTCCTTAGCAGTACATTTTATACTACATTTGATATTTGCATGCTGATTGTACCTTCTGAAACTTACGTATTATTTCTATTAGACATTTTTGTAAGCTATTTAAGATTTCCTGTGTTGATTATAATGTCACCAAAATAAAGGCGGCTTTGCTGCTTGCTTTCTTATCTTGATGTCCTTTGTCTCTTCATCTTTTTCTTATTGATTAGATTTTGTGGTAAAAGTGAATCATAGTGATGAGAGTGATCATTCTTGCCTGGATCCCCATCTTTAGAGGAGGAAAAAATACCCATTTTTTTCATAACTCTTCACAAAGGTGAATAAGGACTTACCTACCACAAAGCTGTTTCCAGCTTAGCCCTCTCTGCCTCCTTGAGCGTTCCTCTGTCCGCAAGCCTGGGCCTGCACTCTGACCCTGACAATGCTCCTAAAAGGAGTAAGCTGTGATCCTTACAGGACTCTGCCTTCTGGTTCCTTTTTCCCTGGCATGCTAATCCTTTTCTGCCTCCTGTCCAAAGCCCAAAACATTTTTAATGTAGCTTGCCTTCTTTGCTAGCTGTTTTAAATCAATGGAATAAGGCTTATCCCCATTCTTCTGGGAACAGAAGAGAAAGCCCCCCTCTGTTTTTGCAAAAGGAGAATTGTGGTAGGTGGTTGAAGCCTGATATTTTTGGAAGTTGTAAGGGAATAAAAATAATTCTTTAATTTATGATAACCCCAAGAAAATTGCCTTGATACACTTTTCAGCATGTAAACCTTTTCCAGATCTCCACACTTAAAGGATTTCCAAATAACTTTATAAGAAAAACAGTACACATACTTCCAAATTTATGCACGTTTAGTATTTACAGATTATTTGCATTTATATATATTCATTTGACACTAATATAGTGCATATTATAAAATATATGTATAGAAATATAAAAATATAGAATCAAAACTTCAACATGTTACTTTGGCTTTTGGTCTCACTAAGAATTATTACTTAGTAAGCAATATTATTAAATATATTTCTTATTAGGACATCAATTTAGGGATCAACTTGAAGATTTTTATATAAAAATCTTACTAGCACTATAATTTCTATAGCATCAAATGTATTGGTTAATTTTGAGAGAAACGAGACTGTATAATCAGCAGTGAGATTTCCAGTGCATGTGTATGGAGTATTTCTTTTTAGTCTTCTTTATTTGACTTAGAGATGTTTTGTAGTTAAATTTTTTTCTTAAGTATTTTGATTAAAATAGATGGCTTTTTGTGAGAAGACAAAGTCAATTTTTGTATATTCTTATTTTATTTATTTTGTAGGCTTGTTAATATCTTTCACTTAGTAGTTCCCGTAGTTCCAGATGATGATGTGGCTCAAGAATGGTGACAATTTCTCTTCTCCAAATTTAATCATTTTACCCCTCCTCTTTCTGGCCTCCTTAAGACAACAAGGCATTGTCAAAGAAAAGTAGTGAAATGAAGTCAATAGAGAGAAGACCACGCTTAAAATTAATCTATTGCATAATCTGAGAACAAAAGACTTTCATTCTTTATTAGAGGGAATATGTTTAATATTTTGACATCAAATATGATGTTAGCTGCACTTTTCACAGATGTCTTATAACAGATTGAGGAATTTTTCTTCTATTTCAAGTTTCCGGAGACTTTTTATCAACAATGTGTATTGAATTTTTTTAGTGTTCCTCCACCATTTCTGAAAGCAATGGCTTAGACAATAGCTATGTATCACATTAGTGAATCGGGATGTCTTGGCTTTTAGGAAAAGAAATGATACACAACTTCATGTTAAAGTACATTTTTATGTGTTGCTTTACTATGATCAAGAAGCAATGTGTCATAGAAACACACAATCATGACGAAATGTTATCGAGATTTCACAACATTTTATTGCTCGTTTTTACAAAACTTACCATGTCACTTACTTGTTTACTTTAAATTTAGTTTCTTTGCTTAAGTACTTTGTCCACAGATTATGCGATAGATTAATTTTATGCATGGTCTTCTCTCTATTGCTTTACTTGGGGATTCCTTTTGGTTTCATTATGGCTGGGGTCTCACTATTTTTCGACAAAGTGGTATTTATATTTCCCTTTATGTTAAGATGTTACTTATGTGGTACATCTGCTCTTTTATTTATAATTTTATAGTTTTAGTTGATGTATATCATTTGTACTTATTTAGGGAACAAAGTCTTGTAATTTGACACATGCATACAACATTTAATAATCAGATAACTAGCATTCCTGCCTCCTCAAATATTATTGACATTTCTGTTTAGAAGGTTTCAAGACAGTATACCCGATGAATATTATCAGATGGAATATTAGCAAGCCATGTCTGGACCTGGCTACACAGTATCTCTTGGTTCTCCGCTTCCCCCTCTCTGTGCAGCTGGAGGATAAGGAATCCAAGGATGCTGTGCAGTGGAGGACATGATGTTAAGGCTCCTGGTGTTCATCCTTACAGGGTAGGTAGGGCTTCCTGGGCCGGAGGACCCTCTGCAGACACTGAGAGGTAAGAAATCCATCTTTGTCACTTATAGCTTTGGGAATTGGAGACTGTGATCTGTAGGTCTCGTGCCCGACTACTACATCTCTGTATAAGCAATTATCACAGAAAATATCCCAAAGGAGCAAACAAATTGCCTCCCCACATTTCAGAGTACTAGGGAGGGGAATTTAGGGCTTTTGTACTACGAGATATCCCTAGTTACATATGTATTTATAGACACGGTTTTGTTAAACTTCTAAATTGTCCAGGCGGGGCCTGAACTTTCAGTCCTCCTGCCTCAGCTTTCCAGAGGGCCTGGATTAGAAGAGTACACCCCTACACCTAGATTCCCTTCCCCTTTTAATGCTTCAAGTATATGAATAAACATAGCTATCTTATAAGTGTCTCCTTGTGGTATTGGTGTCTATGCATTTTTTCAATAATTTTTGCAGGGGAAAAAAGGAACATGTGTTTTCTCAAAGTAATTTCCCCCCATTTTACTAAAAAGTGAGACATACAAACAAGATCTGTCAGTTGTTCTCATTAAGTTAATGAAAAATTGTGGGATTGCCATAGAAGTCTAGTGTATCCTGTGGGAGACCTTGGATTCAAGCTTTAGTCCTGAAAAAAATAATTGTAAAGAACAATGTTAAGTACTCCTAGGTTTAAATATCTTTCAAAACTTATAAAGATTTTCCTCCACATTCTAGTTTTCTATTTTATTTTATTTATTTATTTTTGGTGCCAGGGACCGAACTCACAACCTCACATTTGACAGGCAGGTGCTTACACCACTGAGCTAAATCCCTGGCCCTAGTTATCTTTTTATATGATCTTAGTGATTATGCTACACTTAATTTATAGTGCAAGTCTCCATTTGTAGCCCCAAACATCCAAATACCTTTCTAATAAGTTTCTTTTTCAAAATATTGGCCAATTTCTTTCATATTTGATTGATCCTTGGCTGCTTGTGCTCTGTTCCGCTGACTCTGAGCCCATTCCAGGAAAAGGGCCTCAGGTTCCTGTGGTACTATTCTCAGCCCGGGGTTTCTCAGAGGGATGATTTTAACCTACTTGTCGATTTTGTTAAGGTAGATTTCACTAAAACCAGGTAATTTAACCTATGAAGCTCACTTAGTTAAGCACTTACTACCTCAAACACTCTTGATATTTGGAAAGCCAACCAAGGGATAATTTTCCACCTTTACCTCTTCCACTCTCGTAGAGCACTTGCTATAGGGTACTGTTAGAACAAATGCAAGTTCCCTATGCTGACGGCCAATCCCAGTGTAATGGTTGTAGGAGTTGAAGCTTTTGTAAATGATTTGGTCATGAAAGCAAACATCTATCAATAGGATTAGGACCTTGTCTTCCTCCTTACATTCAGGGTCCTGGCAAGAACAGGTTTGTTACACCACTGCACCCCTGCTGTGGTGTGCTGCCCACAGTGACAGACCCTAAATTATTGAGCCTGGCTGATTGTGCACTGAAATCTCCAACAATGTGAGAAAAAACAAACTTTATCTCTTCCTAAGTTGATTATTCTTCTTATTGGTGTTATTATTTGGATACTGGAGTTTGAACCAGGACCTTCGTTCTGTGCTACTTCCTCAGTCCAGTTTTTCCTTTTTATTTGGAGGAAAAGCCTTACTAAGTCGCCAAGGAGGGGCTCAAACGTGCCTTCCTCCCGCTGCAGTCTCCCAGAATACTGAGATGACAGCTGCATACGGTGTTTCAGTGACCGGAAACTAACACACCATGAAAACAAAACAAAACAATGCAATTCCCCAAAAGTTAATGTTTCCAAAAAGCACCAGAAAATTTCTTTAGGTCATTAGCTTATATTGAAGTTGTGCTTTTGAATGCTGTCCTTGAAACTCTGGAAATCAGTTTTGTACTTTTTCCCATTTCTATTGTTTGCAAGCATCTGCCAACCTTGGGGACTGTATGTTTATGATGACATCATGTCCTGTACTACAGATACATCACGTTAAACAATACACTGCAACCCACGTTTTCATTAAAATGGCATAGTGTGACATGCCAAAATGGAGTTTCAAGTTGCAGATCATCAGTTTCCTTCAATTCTGTAGCTGTGTCCCTTGTCATTAAGTCTTGCTGTACTCAGTCTCTGGACATGTCACTTTCTCTTTTCTATTCTCCACTGGATTTATGATGAAGACAGTGTAGATTGTCTTCTATTTTATTTGAGTCACACAAACAGTTTAGCTACTCTTGAAGAATGAGAACCACACAATTTTTTACTTTAGTCAAAATTTGAATTTTGTTTAAACAGAGACCAAAATAGTTTGTTCTGGAAGGTCATTGGAGGAAATAAATACATTTTACTTCTTCATTTATCCTTGGTAAAATCTGTTCCTGATTGCGGTCAGAGTTTCAATTTGGCAAATTTAAGTCTCTTATAAAGCTCTGACTGTATGCATGGGACCAGATGGCATGGGTCATGTACAAAGGCTGATGTGGTTTCTACTCTTGCCCCCAAAGTACTCAGCACATGAAAAATGGGTATAAACCAAGTCTGTGTCAATGACATCTCACCGTAGATGGGGTTCTTTAGGATTCCCCTGAAGTGTTATCAGTCCATCAAACCCCGCGGGTCTATGAAACAGTGTGACTAATACTGATTTTAAAGGGCATAGCTAGCAGGACACTGCGGATGACCTAGGAGAGAAACTTTAGCACTAATTAAGCAGCATTGACTTATAATCTCTACGGCATTAATTTTCAATAGGTGGTGAGGAGTTATTTGAAAAGCTGGCCATGGCAGCTGGAAAGTGGAGTTTGTTGATAGGTTTAGGGATTGTTATGAGGTTAACAGTTACCTGAGATGTTAGAAAAATCTAGGGAACTTCAGTATACATACAGTGATTCCACTTAATGGAGCTGTTGACGGCTCATTAACCAATTGAGATTGGACTGTGTTGCAGAAAAGTCACTGGAGAATTCTGTAATTTCAAATTTATCTAAGAAATAAATTTTCCTCTTCTATTGGTCAGAGGGCAACATTTGAAAACAACCTAACCCTTTCATGTTGACTAAATCCTACGGTGTTTTTGTGCTAGATTTTACATTTTAAAATGTCTGTTATAAGATACTCTGTTCAAATTATCGATATCTATAATATATATTAAAACTTCCTTTATCAGTGTGGGTACATAGCAATACAACCAGATAATAGCTAATCAAATTTTTATTTTGATTAAAATTAGTTCATTTCAACATTTCCTTCTTATTAACAAAACAGTGAATGATAGCCAAACACAAAGGGTAACTGACTTCTGAAAATCCTTTACGATGTCAGGAGTGAGAGCACATAGCTACAGAACTCCCATTCCTTATTTTCAACTTTTGTATAAGATATTCTACGTTTAAAAATAATACTAGCCTCTGTAGTACAATGGTTAATTTTGTATAAACAAATAAAATTTGAACCATTTTTTTGTATTACTCTCTTAATAGTAGCTGAAAATTTTTAATTACTATGGTCCCTGCAGGGAAATCTAAGCCTCAGTTTCCCTGTGATGGGAGTCCCCGCTGCAGCTGACATTGTTTCCTTCTAACAACAGGGCTTGGGACTGTCTTAAGGTAAGCAATGAGTTGAGCATGGGAGTAATCTCTACCCCCATACAGTCTCTGATTTGTTGGGCCACATTTTTTTCTACTTCATTACTGTTAATTGTGGCAAAATATATATAAAACTTACCCTTCAAACTACTTTTTCTTTTAGGCTTTTCATTGAAATAGTCTCCTTTGGAAGTGCTACAGTATCATGTGGGTATATGTATATACATAGGAAAGGGATTACTTCTTTCACCATTGCTTTAATTACTATCTCTAGATTTCTTTTACAGAAATGTTTACTTCTGAACATATTCTTTTTTTTCTCAAAAGCTTTGGAATATGCTGTTCTTGATCCAGATGTCAAATACAAAGATATATACGTTCAGTTTGTGAAACTTGATTGAGTAGTTTACTTACAATTTGGACCATTTTTGGACAGAATCCTTTGGATACATCTCCTCTTCCTTTTTTTCCTCTGGGCTCACAAATCCTGAGGGATGTCTGCTCTGTGTGAGGGCACCATTTCAATGTGGTGTCTGTGTTTACATTTACAGCCACATAAAAAAAGAAAACGAGCAGTAACATGATCCCAGTGTTACCTCTGGGACTGTCACAAACTTCCCTATATTTATTTTTCTTCTTACCAAGTAGTAACAGGTATACCTGCAAAGGGGGAAGGGACTGTGGTGTCAGATGGATGGGCGTTTCCCAAAGACCACATGTGCCCTTAGCTGATTGCTTGGTGCATCTCCGAACAGGCTCTGAATTTCAGCCTTCTTTCCTGGTCAACATTCAATTTCATTTTCAATGATTGCTTCTGAATGTATTTCGAGATATCCCAGGAAAAGAAGCCGATAGTCAGAATTGCTACTTCATTAATCCATGTAGCAAACAGTCAGTGCCAGGTTGGTTTGAACCAGAAAGAGTGTCTCCACATCTGTTGCACACTCCCCAGCTTCACAGCTCTTTCTCTGTCATTCCAACTTCCTGCCTTGTGCAAAACTGCATGCTAGTGTTTTTCTTCACTGACGTTTGGTGGATCAAACCAGCTAATCCATCATGTCTCTCATTAAACCTAAGGAGCCTTAGGGGAAAAAAGGTGAATGCATATCATTTGTGTCATTATTTTTTAGGAATTCCAATGTTAGTTATTTTGGTATAAGTTCCATAAGAAAAGTGCTAGGAAAAATATCTGTGATGAAATTGTAACCAAATTTCTTGCTGGCACTCAACAATCTTTTCTTCTCCTTATATTTATGGACTTGTGGTTGAACACAAAGCTACTCAGCCAGATCCCTGGCTTCATCCTGTCCTTTCCATAGGAATGACCAAGAGAAGCGGGGAATTTTGCCACTTCAGGGTTTGTGACAGAAGATATCTAAATAGGTCTACTTTTCCTTTCCTATGAGTTGAGATAAGGGATTTTCTTGTAACCACCTTGCAAGGGGTGATGGATAATTTAGAGGTTGGAACTCAGTCCATCTAAGGCTCTTATCTGCTGGCATACAAAGCTCATCTTGGAACCAAGAGAAATGACTAACTTATGTCAAGCCACAAGATTGTTCTTGGGTCTTTTTGTCAGGACAAGGAAACTTATCTAAGATGATATAGCTTATGGTGGGAAGTGTAATTCTAGGTCTGTTATGGATTAAGAACGGTGGTCAACTTAACACCAGCTGGATTACATCAGCATGGCACTGAGTGAAGATGCTCCACTTGAGGAAAGTTGCCAGCATAAATAGGTGGAGAAGGAGAAGGATGTTGTTAAGGGGTTGAGGCGTTGAGGCATTGATGTGTTATTGCATTGCATGAAGGTATTGTGGGTTCTCCCACGAGTTGCCGTTAGATTCTTCCTGGAGAAGCTTTGGTCCTTACATTGAGCATTGCTTCCTGGCTCTGGAGGGGAAGATGTATGCTTCTTGGTCTCCAGAATGAACTCGTCACACTAGCTTCTTGGCATGTACCCAACTATGCTTGTCGTCGGAGGAGCTCAGGGCCTCCGTGTCGCTGAGGATGGCTGTGGTGCCTTTCAGGACAGCCCTCGTCTTTGTTGTGAGTGTGACTTCTCGGCTCCAGCATAGAACCCTCATCCCACCAGCATAGATCCTTCACCCTGCTGGCATGGACTTTCTGGCTTCCACCGCTGACCTTCGGGTCTTCCTGGCATGGATCCATAAAAGAGACTCGTGTGAGTCCTTGTGGACTCTGGACCTCCAGTTGGACTAATGGGAGGCATTGTCCTAAGCTCTGGGTTTTCATCTGGACTCATGTGGGACATTGCTGTGGAATTTAGGCCCTTGACTAAATATTCTATGTCTTTGGTGTTGCAGATAGATTTCCTGCATTTTCTTGTATAACTCCTGGTGACCATTACAAAAATAATATTATAAACTCTATGTCCTGATTCTAGTTTTTCTCTGCACAACCCTTAACTACAAGAAGGACCAACTGATGGGCATTGCTGTATGTGTCTTCCTGGTGCTGGATACACAGCAAGCAACTAGAATCAAAATATATACTCTGTTAGAAAGTGGCAAGCCATGTGGAGAATGGGGTCACGAAAGGTCTTTCCATTCTTGAGGTTGGCATTCTTGAGGTTGGCGTTCTTGAGATTAGCAATCTGGGCTTCTCTCTCAACTGGGCAATCCTACCACTCAAGTGAGCAAGTGTCTATATTGGAAGGAGATAGCTTGAAGCAGCTCCATGAAGGGCATCTACTGACTGGGATTTGGTCTCTCCTGCCAGGCTATCTCTTCATCTTCAGGGAGCCAACTCAAGGTTGAAGCCTTGTCTCCAAAAGTCCCCACATTCTACTTGTCAAATAAGTTGCAAGGTTAACCAAAGTACAAGGATGGGATTATATCCTTCTCTGGGAAAAGTGACCTCTTTGAAGGGCTGGAAGAGCGGCCATATTTATAAACTTCTTATGCAAGACTGAATAAGGATGACAAGAGCAGAACTAACTACAGCTGATTTTGTGGATCTTGTGGGTCCCACTGAGACTGTCAAAACTCCATTCTTTAGGGTTTGGCCAACTAGGTTTAGAAACCTTCAAAAATTATTGGAAATAGCCTGAGTAAATATAGCTGGCCCCCCATATCTGTCAGTTCAATATCCATGGATCCAACCAACCATGTTTGGATATATGCAGAAAATGCATCTCTAGTGAACATGTACAGACTTTGTGTCTTGTCATTATGTCTTAAACATGCTGTATAACAGCTACTTATACAGCATTATAGCATATGTGGCATTATCAGTAATCCAGAGATAATTTGTTACATAAGGAGCTGTGTATATGTTAGACACAAATGCTACACCATTTTATATAAAAGACTGAATAATGACTTGCTGACTTTGGGAGCCATGGAAAGTTCTAGAATCAATTCTTCTGGGATACTGATCAGTCACTATAATGTGCACTGTACCTGTCTGCAGTTTCATTTTCCACGGTTGCACTTAACTGATGGTCAACTGTAACTTGAAAATAATACCATAGTGCAATAAAAATTAGGATATTTTGAGAAAGAGGTGAATAAACTGTGTTCACATAACTTTATTTCAGTACTGGGAATGGAACTCATGAACTCACACTTGCCAGGCAGGAGCTTATGCCACTGAGCCAAATCCCCAACCCCTCATAACTTTTATTATAGGATTTTACTGTGATTGTTCTATTTTATTGGTAGTATTATTAATATCATCCATAAATAAAACTATATTGGGCATTTATGTATAGAAAAGGCATTATTTTATGGAATTTATTATTGTCTCCTGGTTCAGTTGTCTGCTGAGGCAGGGGAGTGTCTTGAAATATATTCCTATGGGAAAGAGAAGATCTAACAGGGGACTATCTGACTAGAGTCCAGGAAGAAGATTAATGCTATTACTATTACTATTGCTAAATATTTATATTTGGACTTGCTATACAGGTACTGTGCAAGGCTTTTTAGCCATTGTGTCATTTAATTCAGAGTAAGCACTACAGAATGAAGACATAGCTGGACTTACTGTGTATAGCCTGCCACTGTAACCCTCTGTGGCTCTGAAGTCTCCCATGGCCTAAAGCAGGGAGAAGGTGCCAAATCTGAAATGCCACCCTGGGAATGCTTCCCACAGGAGGAAAAGCACTCTTAAAGATAACCAGGGGAGAGCTTTCTGAGGAAGCGCCCAGAGGCAGCTCCCCAGTGCTTTTACTAATATGGACTGTCTTGGTCGCTAGGAAGTACTTTGTTTCACAAACAGCTGGTGCTTTTCCAGCTAGAGTCTTGGCACTGGTCATTAAGATGTTTAGGACACTGCTGTGAGAGGAGGCCTCTGGAGCGGCTGGGACGCAGTTCCCTCACTCCTGCTGGTGCCCAGATATCTATGCCTGGGGCGAAGGAACAGGGAAGGAGACCAGCAGGGAGGGTTTCCTCCTTCCTTTCCTTAAATTCTGATCGTTAAAGTTGAGAAAGCATCTGACAAAAGAGCTGAGTAACTGGTTAAGGAGCAAGAACTGTCTAAAAAGCAAACATCTGAGCTTGTGTCCTAGAGCTTCGCTATTTACAATCAGGGATTCATGTTTTAACAGGTAAAATGTTGGCAGTGGCAGGCATTACCAGAAAGGTGGTCACAAGCAATCCACATTTTCAAGCACAAGCTACATTTAGTAAATATTTGCTGTATGCAGGCATTACTCTTGCATTTCTTGTGTACCGAAGTGTAAAATCCCATGAGTTTCCCTATGAAGTGTGTACCATTATTCTGCTTCCGCTATTGTGAGGAATCTAGACTCAAAGAGGTCAAACAAGTGGTTCAGTATGACAAGCAGCAAAAAGATGAAGCTCAGAGTACAGGAGCTATCATTTCCCTTCCAAAGGCTGGCGATGGTTCCCGGGCCATATGTGATGCACATGTAAGCTTGCAACGATGCGTGTGTGTGCATACATGCATGCACACGTTTGCATGTGGGGGTGTGCATTATATTTTGGAAGGTCTGCATTCGCCTACATAACTCACATTAAAAACTTTCTGGCTTTCCCATTCTCAGGGGGATGTTTGTCCTTTGACGCCAGTGCTTCATTTATCACTTGCCATTTCTTATCAGCTCGCAGTCCCTGGAAAGCTATTTCCCTTAAAAGATGGATGTGGACAGAGCTTTTTGGGTATAGAGAATGTTCTGTTTCCACACTCCCTGCTGCTCAGTGTTTCCAGCAGACATATATACACTGTCATTTGAGCATGAGGTCTTGCTCTGAGCCTGGATTGTAGACCACTTTTATTTCTTGACTTAGGAGCAGATTTGGTTTCTGTCATTATGTACATTAGAGAGCAGATTCCTTTCTGCAAAGAGTAGTAAAGGTGAACAGCGGAATCTGGGATTCTGGAGAGTAACCATGTACTTGTTCACGTCAGGGTACATGAGTATGCTTTGTTTCTTTGTATGCTTTACCATATTTCCTGTTAACTTTAAATCTGACCTTGTTTGGTTCAAGGAATCATCTTTCTTTAAATAGATCAAAAGTCACCTGTGAGTGTAGCAAAACTTTTGACTTCTTTGCTCAAAGCTCCGTGTTAGATGTCAAGGAGCACTGGAAGCTGGCTTAGTTTGCTAAGGCTCCATCACAAAGTAGACTAGGCTGGGGTGCTTACACCATGGGAGTTTATTTTCTTATGATCTGGAGACGGGCAGTTCAAGGTGAAGGTATTGGCAAGTTGGTTCCCTCTGTGGCCCTCTCTCCTTAGCTTTTACACTGCCATCTTCTCCCGCTGTCTTCACCTAGTTTCTGCTCTGTGTGTCGCTATCCTAGTCTCTTCTAAAAAAGATGTTAGTCATATTGGCTGCGATTCCTATTAATGACCTAATTTTACTTTAAAGACTTCATTAAAAACTATTTCAAAATGTAGATCTATACTGAGTTTTGAGCTTCGATGCAGGGTGTTTTAAGGGACATAACTCTTCACAGAAGCCTCAGACAGGATGCCTGCCTGCCCCTAAGGGAGTTTCTGGTTCTGTGAATGGGTAAGATAAGCCCTGTCTCCAGGGATTCATCACCAGTGCTGCTGGGGGAGCCAGAAGAGTCAGCAAGGTCTGGCTGTGGCCAGATCTTGCTAAAGGAAGGCAACATTATTCTGGGTGTTCGGGGAGGTTAGGCCAAACTTCAAGAAGAGATGGCTTCTGAACTGGAAAGAGCCTCTTGCTCTTATTTTGGTCAGCCTGCTGCTCTAATACAATAAGGTATTTTTATGTTTCAAAAAAAGAGACTGAGGCCTCGGAAAGTATCTACTTGTGCGCTCAGATAGCTACAGGCTTCTTATTGTTCAGCAGTTCACATGCTCATGAGTATATTTTCTAATTTTAAAGGAGATTAATGGGATTTTCCGCCCTACTTAAAGGAAACTGATTCTTATATTTTAATGAAATAGAAAACAAACGATACATCGCAGTAGGTCGCTTTGCCTTATGTTCTATTTGTTCTTTGCACTTAATATAACAAATGCACTTAAATTTAGCAACTGGATTTTCTTTGACCTCAAAAGTCCATGTAAACCTAAGCTCTAAGTATGAACTGCTTTTTTCAATCCTATTTTTGCCTCCTACCTCAAACATATCCATATTTTCTGTTGGATTCACAAAGCCAAGTGAAGTCTCTGAGCAGGGAAAAAAAAAATAGTGGCATAAAAACCTCCTTCCAAACATGTTTAGCAAATGCTTTCTTATTTTAACCTTTCATTTTGATTTATTGAGTATTCAGAGTTGGTCCCAGGACCCATCCCAGCAACCCCAGGCTGCGGAGATAAATATCCTTACTGACTCTTGGCTGCGTTTGGCAATCAACCCATGGCTAGTTTTCACTGCACCCCGAAGGAAATAAGAGCACTGTGTATTCTAGGGAAAAAAAACAGTCCTTTCAAGCATCGCCCTTGCCGTGGCTCTGCGCGCACACCGTGTGGCGGTCCTCGGCGGCCGTGAACAGAGTGGCCTTCTGTGGAGCTGCCGCTCCTGTCTCAGGCAGCCGACTGAGTGTCTGTGTGGGGAATTCCTGTTCCTGGCCCAAACCCACAGGCCCTGGCTTTCAAAGGCCACAGCATACACTTTCTTTTTCTTGCTTGGGTAAGGATCTATGCCCTGGAGACTCTTCCAGTAGAATCTAAAAATGAAAGAGGGAGAGAGGGAAAGAGAAAGAGAGAAGGAGGGAGAAAGGAAGGAAGAGAGAGAGGGAGAGAGAGAGAGAGGAAGAGAGAAGGAGAGAGAAGGAGGGAGAGAGGGTTTCATCTGTGACTGGAAAATCCAAAATCCAACTTAGAATTTAAAAGCAGACATTCCCCTGGGCAGCACAGTTAGACTGAAAGATGTCCCTGCCCATCCTGTTGCAGGAGCAGGGGTCATCTGTCCCTCATGTCCACAGATAGGAGGCTGCTCCCACCACACTTCACGCTTTGCTCTCTTCCTAGAGCCTTACCTGGGTGTCCAGGGAGTTTTCTGCTGACTGGGCTGACCAGAGCTCTGTCTGGAAAGATTTGTGTCCTTCCAACCTGTCCAGGAAACTTGGTACAGTTTCTGGAGCTGGGCACTTGTGTCATAGAGTGGATACTGTCATCAAAAGGCATGGATTTGGCCCGAGCCACAGGTTTATGTCTTTAACTGCATGTAATTCAGAAGTGAAGCTGCCCTCCTCAGTCTGAAACGGGACCATTAACTCCATGCAGGCTGTGCACTGGGCACAGTGTGGGAGGGCGATGGAAAGGAGGCCTTCCTGTCTGGAGGTAGCTGCTTCTTGCAGGTTTTGTTGGGAACCATTTGACAGGCAGAGGAGTCATGTGAGACCCGTAGTCACACACCTTACCTAGATCATTAGCATCTCCTAAAGGGGTGAAGGAAAAACAGACTGCCACGCTCTGCCCCAGGAGAGTGTGATTCACAAACACACTGAGGAAGCACCCAAGGAAACCTGTTTCTTAAAAGCTCCAGATGTGATCAGACTTCCTTGAGATTTGGAATCCATTTATTTTGATGAATTCTAATGTGCTACGTGGCCCCGAGAAACAGCTTGAGTGGGAATAAAGGCACAGAAGAGAAACCCTTTGGAGTCGGGCCATCTTGAAGGCCTTGCTCTTCTCTGGAAAGTTCTTGCAGTGATATCCAACAATAAGACCCGGGGTGGTCACAGAGCCAGATGTTCCAAGAGGAACTTTCTTACAGCTCAGGGAGGAGCCCAGGGCCAACCAAAGGAGGCTCCACCTCTGCCCAGGGTGTGGGGCTGATCACAGAGTCCCCTGCAGCCCCTCGGGGGGGACAGCATTCTAGCTTCAGGAATATATTAATTGTTAGATTTGTAAGTTCTTTTCTAGCACCCTGGGAACCAAAAACTTCCTTGTCAGATTGATTTCTTTTCCTAATCTTGGTTACATGTACCTGGGAGATGGAGTCACTAATTCTGGGGAAATACCATATCCAACAGGCTTAAATATTTCTTGACCTGCACATGATAGATGGAATTTTACATTGTTGAATGACTTCCCTGCTTTGAGTACTTGAATAAACCATTTCCTGGTAATATTTGACTGAAAACTAAGATATTGGATACAAATACTTGAATGCCCAGGCAGAAAAGACAGTGAGGGGGCTACACGTTAGGTGCATTAACTCTGAGACTCATGAACGTACATTGATCAAATGTATGGATTGCATTTTTATTTAATTTATTAAATTTATTATCTACATAACTTTAAACTAAGTAAACTAAATTATAGTTAATCCATTAATCAGTTATACTTAATTATTTAGGATAGCTTGTTTGAATTACCTTATTGTGAATGCCTCTCTGCTTCCTTCAGAAAATTGGGAATTCACTCTAAGACTGATAAAATTTACCATATCTCAGAAATTCTATAGCCCTTGTTTGAAAAATGACCAACCAGAGCACACAATCAAAAACCAAGAGCAGAGGCCTAGGGCGGCCAGCAATGGCAAATGGTGTGGGATGCATAGAGTGCAGGGGAGGGACCTCTCTACCATCAGACCTGCTGCTGAGGCTGCAGAGAGGCTGAGACAGACAGTGGCTCTTCTGCTCTGGGAGGGTGCTTAGCTGTGCTTCTTTCTATTCATCTTTTTTCTGCAGGTAGACATAATGGGCTCTGGGCAGCCAATAAACACAAGAACGCTCTCAAACATGGAGAGAAGAAGGCAGTCAGATGGGGAACTCAGGACTCAAAGGAACAGCACTGAGTTCTTGGTGTTGTGGTCTGAAGGTTTGTATTCTTGCCAAAATTCATATGCTGAATGTCACCCCTCAAGGGGATGGCATTGAAAAACAAGGCTTTTGGGATGTGATTCCTAGACATCGTGATGGGATTAGCATCCTCACAAAAGAGGACCTATAGAGCTCCCTCCCTTCTTCCACGTGAAACCATAGCAAGAAGGCAGCCCGGCTGACTGTATAGGAAGCAGGTCCTCATCTGACACCGAATCTGCCAACGCCTCAATCTTGGACTTCTGAACCCCTAGAACTACGAGAAGCACATTTTCTTTTTGTTTATAAGCCACACATTTTATGGTATTTTGGTATATAGCAGCTGGAAGAAGCAAAGACAAATATTAGGAAGTGGAGTGAGTGATGGGGTGTTACTATAACAAATACCCCAAATGTGAAGTGATTTTAGATCTGGTTCAGGGGTACAGACTGGAAAAATTCTGAAGCTTATTCCAGAAAAAACCATACTTTAGATTTTTCAGGTAACAAAGGAATAGCAAGAAAAAAACATGAACAATTCTACACACATATATTTGAAACTTAGATGAAATGGACTGATTCCCTAAAAAAAAATCATCACAAGTCACCCATTCAGAAATTTGTAATCCAAGTAGGCCCATAATTCTTAAGGAAATTCAATTTGTAATTACAAACCACCCCTAAAAGAAATTTCTAGGCACAAATGGTTTCTATGGAAATCATCTCAATCTTTTACAGAAGAATTAACACAAATTATATACTATTTATCTATTCTAGAAAAATCAAAGAGAAAAAGACCTTTTCAATTCAGTATACTGAAATTAAAACCAGACAAAACCATACAATAAAAGAGAACTGTCCACAAATATCTCCCATGAAAATTTGACTGAAAATCCTTAATGAAATAGTAGTAAATAGAATTGGCAATGAAATATTGGTAAGTAAAAATATGTAAGATGGATTATCATAACCTTGAATGAAAAAAGTCTATTTCAACATTTGAAAACTGATCAAAGTTACATGTTAACAGGACAAAGAAGAAAACATCATATGATCATATCAATAGATGTACAGAAAGCATTTGGTAAAATTTAACACCACTTCATAGTAAAAACTCTCAGGATAGGAATGTAGGATAGCTTCTTTAGTTCCATAAAAAGCATCCAGAGAAGTCTTACAGTAACATATACAACTGATGAAACACAGATTGCTTTCCCGTAAGCCTGGGAACCAGTCTAGGATGTCCAGTCTCAATGCTCTTGTTTAATACCACTGGAAGGTTTGTTTGTTGAAACAGGCAAGAGAAGAAAATAAAACCCATAAAGATGAGAAAGTGAAAACCAAAAGTCTCCTTTTCCTACAAATGCCATAATTATCTACTTATAAAACCTCATAGTCTCTACCAAAAGCTTTTAAAACTAGGTGAATTTAACAAATTCATAGAATACTGAGATCGACACACAAAAAATCAATTGCATTTCTTTATACTAACAATATCATATAGACAGCAAAACAAAAAGTGTAAAACTACTTACACGAGCTGCCTACTGAAGCCTGTAAAATATAATTAAAAGTAAAGATCTAAACTATATTACTGAGTTTTTGTTAGATCATTGAACAGAACTGTTTGCAGTCTCACTGCTTGAATATCTACTTTATATGCTTTAATTTTGTAACTTGAACAACTATTTCTAAGATGACAATATGTAATCTATCAACTAGTGATTTCCTACTGTTTATTTTTTTTTAAATTTTGTATTGTACCCTTTTACTGTTTTTTTCTTTTTCTCCTTAAATAAATTTTTTTTTTAAAAAGGAAAGATCTGGGGAGGCATTTCATGGTTATGAAGTGCAAGACTCAACATGATAAATGTATCAATTTTATCCAACTTGAAACCTGTATTTAATACAATCTGATAAAAATACAAGCGAGAGTTCTTATATGTAATACAAGATTATTCAAAAACTTATATAGAAGACAAAAAGTAGATCCAAAGTTAAAACTCTAAAAACTCAAAAACAGTGATTCCACCACCACTCAAATTATTAAGAAAATGGCCAAATCACACTGGAAATGTATAGATGGTAAATAAACATATGAAAGGCTTTCCTTCTTTATATTTTTGCACTATTGGCCATTGGGAAATGTGAATTATAACTACAGGAAATGTCTATCTATCTATCTATCTATCTATCTATCTATCTATCTATCTGGTTACAATAAGTAATGCAAACATCAGATATTATGAAGATGCAGAAAAAGCCAGCCACATGTATTTCAGGTCTAAATATATACTAACACAATTACTTTTTCCACCAGTTGGACAGCTTCTAAAGCTAAACGCAATCAGCAACAAGAAATTGCAACCCTAAGCATTAATCCCACAGGTATGAAAACTTAGTTTCATGGAAAATTCTGTGCTCAGATACTTCTGGCAAGTTTACGTATAGCAGTCTCAAACTATAAACAGGTACTGATTAAGCAAACTGTGATACATCCACACCACGCACGAATACTCAGCAATAAAAAAGAATGAGCTATGAACATGCAAACCACAACCTGCACAAATATCCAGAGAACAGAGAAAACTGATTTCTCAAAGTTACACACTTCATAACTATGTTTATACAGTAGTAATAAAATGACAAAATTATAGTGATAGGGAACAAATTAATGTTTTCCAGGGCTTAGGAATGGGAATGGAGCAAGGGACATTGGTCCTACGAATAAAACGGGACAGGAGGGAAGGTTGTGGTGCTGGAAATGCTCTGAAGCTTGACTACGCACATGGAGAAAGGGACCAAGCATTTTTCTTTGCTTTGTCTCTCCAGTTTCCAGAAGCTGGTTCTAGGAGAATTTCCTTTGTCTTGTTTGTTTGCCATTTCTGGTAGACCAACAATCTTGAGGCAGAAGCAAGTGGTCAGCAGTTACTGAGAGGCAGCAGAATGAGGGTGTTTGCTGCTCAGAGGGCAGCGCATGAGATGCACCATCCCTGCAGTGCTTCAGAGATGCTGTACCACGGCTCACAACAGTGCCCTGGACTATGTATGTGCATGTCCAGTCCATGGAGGAGAACGATATTCATAATGTCTAACTCATACTTTTCACTAAGCTGTGAAGGGCTGGGCTCTGAAGGAGGAGACCTTAGGAACACCACCACCTTGCTCTGGACTGTGGTTATTTTAAAGTACTCTTTAAATTATAGTTATTAATTCACTTGCTTATTCATCATTTCTGATGAAAGGCAAGACTCTACCAGCACCACTACTGGCTTTGGATGTGGGTGGGTGGGATTTAATTGTTGGGCAAGGTTCTGGGACCACTCAGCTACTTCCAACCTGGATTCATCCTTTCAACTGTGAGTGGTGTAGGCAAATCCACACGAAGGCAGAGGGATGCAAAGATGGCACACTAGCCGAAGCCACCCAGTTGAGCAGATGCCATGCTGACTTTCCACTGATCTTCTGGGCACCAAACAAGTATGGCTTTCAGTACCGTCTTTGAACTTTCATGGTCTTTGAGGTTTATGGAAGAGGGCACCGGCCCTCCACACATTTCCACACCAGAGATCTTTGGCGAGCAAATAACTGATTTTGATTGTGGTTGCAGATTTCTCAAAGAAATGTGCTAACCCCTAGGATCACGCCCTGGGAAAGAGAAAGATAACTCGAAGACATGAAAACACGGAAAATCTACTTCCTTATATGTCATTTGTTGTGTAAATGACATATTCTATTTTGTTGCAGCCAGGATCCTAAGGATTGACTCTTTCAGCGGCCCGTTGCTCACTGGCTTGTGAACCCAGTAGGTAGCTGCTCAGTAAGTGTCTGCTGGCCAGCTTTTGATGAATCTGGCCTTTGTTTTAACAGCACCTAGCTATTATAAGGATTCAAAAGTGCACATAGTGCAGATTAATGATTATTTAAAAACTGCAAAACCCAAAGTTAACCCAGTTTTTTTCTTACTGTGCTCTTCAAAGCAGTTCTGGTTTGGCTTCAATCTCTGTTATGGAAAAGGGTTTGGAACATCATATTTTATCTGTAACGCTTCCCCATCTTCAGTTTGCAGGCAGTGTCTCCAATCCCCACGAGTATCTCTGCCAGCCTAGACTAAATAGTGAGATTGTATGTTTAAAACATGCATCAGAGTTGGAAAAAACAAGAGAAGCGGAGGGAGACTTATAAATGCTCATCAATGCTTAAATGCATTTAAATTCTTTAAAAATAAATACATGTGTCAGAGATCCACCTCACTAAATCAAGTCAGTATGTGTGTTTGTGCATGTGTGTGTGTGCATGGGTGTGCAAGTACGTGTGTCTATACTCCTCAGCAGGGGTAAAGGGACAGCCCCAGAGACTCTACAACTGAATTCAGTCATCCTTCTATGTAAACCATTCATTAAAACATCATAACCCTAACCATGGGCTGAGTGCTTAAATTAAGTTCACAGTGGTTCCTTTTTGAAAGTTCTTCATACAAGGAAAAGTTGTTTTAGGCAAAGCCAGGTTGCTCAGCAATATTGCATGCTTACTATTTATTTTTATCTCATTGTTTCCATGACCTTAGGCATGATCTTAAGACTAATTTGTAAAAGGTTCACTGTGTTTCTCTGAAGTTTACCCTACAGTAGGGGAATATTTTCAATAAATTGCAGATTCTGTGAAGTGTATAGACTTGGGTCATGTTTGTACTATCATTATCTGGCCCTTAGATCAAAACTCAATTTTTATTTCAAAACTACCAATCAGGCAATCTTTTTCACTCTTTTCTTTTTGCTCAAGTCACAGATAGTTATGTTTTATTCTTCACTGTAACTTGTTTTATTAATACCCTAATAATTTAAATATGAATAATCAGTGTTATAAGGAAGGGACATTTTAGAAAAGAATTAAAAAATTTGAGGAAGGCCAGTACTGAGGATTGAATACAGGGCCTTTGCACTGAGCTACTCTTCAGAAGTTTGTGATTTTTGAGATAAGGTCTTGCTAAACTGCTAGGCTGCCTTGACAGGGCTGGAGCTTGTGTTTCTCTTATCTCAGCCTCCTGGAGTTTTGGAATTACAGGTCTGAGCCACAGCTGATCACTTTAAGATACAAAGAAAAGAGAAGGTAAACTCTTTAGAACACAGACCTGAAACTAATTTTCTATAATTAAAACTTCTTCTATTCAAATAACAGAGATACTGCTTTGAATAGAGAAGACAGGAAAATAGAAAGGGAAGGGAAAAGACAGAAAGAACCTGACAGGCACAAGGGAGCCTGGGAAACGCCTTTCCTTATTTTGATACAATTATTCTTATTGTTTTCATTTTCAAAAAGTGCTTGTAGAACATATATTATTAATTTATGAATATTTTTACGATGTAAAACTACTTTTCAATTAACCCAGAAAATGGCAATAATTCCTTTTACAGACAAAAATACTGTCTGTGTGCTATTGTGTAACTTCTGTGAGTTCAGACATGACCCTAGTGTTTCCGCCTTGCTTCCTCTTACTGAATTCCTTCACAGCTCCGAGTCTGAGGCTCCTGACTTCTTGCTTGCCACCTGTTGTGTAATGTAGGAGTTTGTTTATTTTGTCCCAAAGGAGTTGTCATTTCTACTACACTAGCATTAAGGGAGACACCTGCGTACTACATCTGCAGTAGGAACTGACCTCAAGTAACCTGTGCTTCAAAGTCCAGCAAAGCCCAGGTGCCAAGTCATGTGGGGAGTGCTTACCTGTACATGCTCGACGGCACCAAGTGTTTGTCCTTTGACCCCGTCTGGCCATGTGGCCTATTTTTCATGAATTTTATGCCTGAATCACTTGGGCAGACCAATGGTTGCTATGCAGACAAATGTAACTGTACACTGTCTCCTCTAGGCAAGGAAGCACAACGCATATGCCAGAAGAAAGTGATTTCATTTCGAGGAGAAACACACACTCTGCAGTTCACAGACTTGGTGACTTCATACTAGTTAACAAATGTTTGGCATTCTTCCCAGATAAGGCGACTCCTGATTGCTCTGTCCCTACTGTGGAGAATATGGAACCAGAGTTCTGTAGAAGGCGCAATTCATCAGCTTGGTAGAGGTCACAGAGTCCTCACACTTGGCTCTTGTCTCATCCTCCTGGGAAAAGTTACTGAAATTGTCCACACCTTAGCTTACCCATCTGTAAAGTGGGAGAGGAAATAATTCCTAATTAATCCGACTCAAGATTACTTGATGAGATCACCAGCATGAAGTGTTTATCATGGTGCCTGGTGCAACTCCATTAATATTTGGTGTCAGTTCCATTAATATTTAGATCATTTTTGCTTGCATCCTCAAATAAATGCTTTCTGTAAGTGACAGTTATCAGACATCATAAAACTTCAAGTTCTAAATGCTGTTAAACTTCTTAGCACAAGCATCCCCTTTACTGAAGAATAAAATCATTACAAAATGAAAAGTATGAAATTTAAGGCAATCAATAATAAAAGTGATGATTGTATTTCATTGTTTAATAGTGCTTTGAAAGATGCCATCATGTTAATAGTTGGTGTATTAAATGCCTTTTTATATATAGGGAAGTCAATTCCCCATATAGATTTTATGAGACCCAAAGCTATAGGTTTCCTCCTGTCATAGCTTTCATCCTTTGAGTCTTTTGAGCAAAGGACAGTGTTATCAAGTTATTGATGATGTTTTTAAAATTAGTGGAAATCCCTAAAATTATGTCTTCTATGGTTTATATATCAAAAATCTAGCAGAATAATAGACCTTCATGTATGTCTGCATTTGTATAAAACTGCCAAAAGGAAGAGATCTGTATGTTGGCATTCTTTTGAACTGTACAGATGTCACATAATCTTAAGCTTCAAACTTACCTAATGGGCAGTGTACCTTTTTTTAGATTGTTCTTTATATTATCAAGAAATGCCTGTAGCTGCACTTGTCCGTCAGTCAGATGGACTACCATACTACTGCAATGCCCATAAATGCCCACACTAAGTTCTTTATAAATTGCGCTGTTTCTTCCTTAAAGGTAACCTACAAATGGCTTTGGCCAACCCTAAAAACTCATTTTAACAAGTTTTGAATTTTGCATGTATTTTCAATAATATTAAGTCATTTAGTTTCTGACACAAAAATATTTCATAATCCTCAGGGTGTCTTACTTCAAAAGATCCCTGCCGTGGAATTGAGAACTGTTGTATTTTGCAAAATTTCCTTGTGCATATTGCTTTGGGCCTTTAGGTGTTTCCCTCCTCACATTTGGGTGTCTTTTGCCATCCTGCCTTGTCACTGAGTTGGATTGAAGGTCACTATCCTGTTGGCATTTCACATAGTGTCACTTTAGCCCACAGTAGTTGAAAAGCCAATTTGTGTGTGTGTGTGTGTATATATGTATATATTACACAAATTATGCTATATTATATATATTAAATTATATTATATTATAACTATATACAGTTAAACTCATATCAATCTAATTAGCAGTAGCATATTCATTATTACTAATACAATTGGAATGTTATATTTTTAATTAACAATTTATTACTACTTTTATTTTTTATTTTTTAAAGGAGGGAAGATTTACAGAACATAATGGGTACATTTATCATGGGGTATTTGCACATGTACGTAACACATCTTTATTTTTTTTGTCCTCTTCCCCTCCCATCTCTCTCTAAAACTGCAGAGAACAAAGCATCTTCCTACATTGTAAACCAGTACAAGCACTATGGAGACAAATACAGATTTCTTAGAAAACTAAAACTAGAAATTTCATTTGACCAAGCTATTTGCCTTCTAGAAATCTTCCCATAAGTTAAAAGAGTTTTGCAGTGATGAATTCACACACCTGGTTATAGCAGAACAATTCATGACATTAAATCTTGGAAACAGCCTATATGTCTATCAGCAGATGAATGGGTAAGAAAAAATGGGTTTACACATTGGGAATCATTACATTGCCATAAAGAAGGATAAACATGAGGTAGGTAATGGATATACCTCAGACTGTAATGCCACGTGAAACAAATCAGAAACAAGTTCAAATATTATATGGTTTCTCTTATATGAGAAAACCAAAATATAAATAAAAAGCAAAATAAAGGATAGGTTATAAGGGGTAGAAAGATCATTTTCAAATGACAAAGGAACAAGAGAGGAAGCTGGAAGGGAGGGAAGGGGAAGTGGGTTTTAAAAAAGAGAATCAAATAAAGAAAGTAGAAAAAGAGCTTCCCAAATGGGAAGGTGGTGGTCAAGAACTACTAGTTATAAAAGGAATTATTTTGGCCCGAATTTCTATACATTTCATAAACATATATCAGGAACAGGAAGGGCTTAATGAAGTGACGAAATTCTCTTTATTTTACTTTGGTATGCTGTTTGTGCATTTGGTGCAGATGACTGGGAGGTGACAGTGTGTCTGAGAGCCCCTGAAGTCATTTTACATCCCGGAGCACAGCGCAGTGACAGGGACTCCTACCGCAGAGAGGTCCTGGAGGTGAGTGAGGCGGGGCAGGGGCATCTTCCAGAGGAAAGAACGCAGCTTGGAAGTTGTGACTTTGTGTGGCATCACAGCAACTGAGAAAGGCAAATGGCTGTACTGGAATTTGGAAAGGTTCAGGAGTCAGATTATATTCAAAGCCTGACCCTGTTCTTTTTCAGTTCCTGGGCACAATGTCTATATTATTATAATGCAGTTTTAGTTGGTGGATTAAATTCACCATTCCAAATTTATTGAGTCCTGATCTTCAAATAAAGGCTACTGCTTTAAAAATATGTAAATCTGAAATTATGTCTCATCAGTAAATGGAGCTATTTTATTAATGCTAAAAAGTCTCTTAACATTATTGCTTTTTGTAGCTACTCTGTCTTCAAATCACTATCTGAGCTATTTACATTTCATGTATTAATTCCTTTCCATTTTAAAACTTGAATTGAATCATTAGAAAGGGGCATGAAGGAATTTTGAGAATCTAAATTGATATTCTAGTTGAAATTAACTCCTGATGAAAAACTTACACTATCAGCTAAATTGCCAAAGTACGCAGTGTCTCTTTTAGTTACCCAAAAAAGGGTCTTCATTGTGTTTCCTGTTTCTTGGGAAACTCTGTCATCTGCGGGCAGAGTCAAGCAAAGGACAGGAGAAAAGATGAGAGCTGGAAACGCTCAGCAGGTGCATCAACTGCCAACCCCACTCTGGCAGAAAATCTTCCTTTTTTACTTCTTCAATATTCCCTTCTCTGCTTCTTTTTGTTATGCATTTTCTCTCCCTGTTTTTTGTTCCTTTGGTTAATTTATAGATAACACTAAGAGGCTATGAAACACATAGCGTTCTTAAACCTCAGTAACTAACAAATGTATCACTTCTTGAAGTGATCAAGCTTTGCATTCAATACTTTCACTTTCAGTCTTCATTCTTCCTCATCTACAGCTCCTACTATTTGTTTTTGTTTTCTTCATTTTTTTTGTCTTTTTCTTTTTCTTTCTTTCTTTCTTTTCTTTTTTTTTTTTTTTTTTTTTTTTTTTTTTTTTGTCTTTTTCCTTTTTATCGACACCAGGGATCAAACTCACGACTGCCTGCTTGCAAGGCAGGCGCTTTATGCCGCTGAGCTAAATCCCCAGCTCCTACTATTTGTAAATGTCTGCACTTCTCTCTCTATGGACATTGTCTCCTGGACATGGTGACAAGGGTCAGAGAAGACCATAAAGCTGCAATAAGCTATTTTACCATCCTTTATCTACAAATGAAATCTTCAAAACAAAATCTACTGCACTGTCATCTTAAAAGTTTGTCATACGATATAGTCAGTGTATTTAATTTTAATTAATAGTTTTTAATTAATAGATTTTTTTTCCAGAACACAGCTCCTTTTGATGCTATCTGTGGTTATAAAAGAGGAAGTACCCATAGTGTAACTTTAAAATACTGTGTAATGTTCTTTCTGTTCTCAACAGCTAAATAGCAGCCATCAGGCATAAAATCCTTTGATTACATTTGTATGTCTGGCACTGAGACGAACATCTTACATTCTGTAGCCAAAGAAATAATGGAAAATTCACATTTAGTTGGGGGGTACTTAAACATGGAATTATATATATAACAATTTTTCCTGTTCAGCCACAAAGGGTGTGGACTCCTATTTCACAATGGTCTGTTTGTTGGGACCATGATCCACTCTCCTGAAAGGGAGATGTGGAATAAAAGCTTTTGAACATAACCATGGAGTTGATATGTGTTTTTTGTATTGTTCTGTTTTTATAAGAAATTGTTTCAATAAAAATTTTGAACCACTTTGCAATGTGTGACCACTATTTACTTTGGCACCAAGTCTTAACTTTTGGGACTGTTTCATGGCTAGCTAGTGCTTTTAGGCACTAGAAGAGTTTGGTGACTTGTCACAGGTTTTGTTGAAAGTCTAGTTTATCTTTCAGAGTTTTGTTAATTTACTTAGGTATTCATGCAAGTTGTTGCTATGGTAATTCCCCATCTCCCCCCTAGGGTGCAGAGGGGCTGCCTACACTCTCAGGGGAGCAGGAGCATAGGTAGTGGGAATACCATGTCCTCTGCAATCTCCGTCTCCCACCCACAGAAGAATCTACCACCCACAGAATCTTCTCCTGCTCTGGGGAGTTTTCTTTGCAGTTTCCCAATGGTGTAACAAATTTAGGGAGTGGGTGTTTATCCTACTCATCTATTGGCTTAAAATGCAAATAAACCTTTGGAAAGATGAGATTTTATGCCTCTTTGCTGGGATCAGATCTCGTCAGGTGGTGGTTTTCAGTGTGAAGTCTTCATTTCTCAGCATAGATTGACCATGAAACAGTACAGAGTTGAAGCAGTTGGGCAGCCAACAGACCAAGGTGGGCGAGTCTCTCACTGTTTTACAGAAAGAGGAAGGTGCAACCTTTCACATTACAGGAAAAGGGAGCAACAAGTCCAACAAGATGCCTCTGAAGATAAATGAATGACTTTGGGATTTCCCTCTAGGTCCCAGCAGTGATAATTCACAGAATCGTGTGTTTGATCGCCAAGCCTCTCCATGGCCAACAACTGCAGATGTAGTTTATATGCTATGGTAGGACTTAACACTGTTTGTTGCTGGACCGACTTGAATTTAAGTCTTCTCTAAACCTGGGTGCTGGTCTTTGAAAGGTTCAGAGCAAGCAGAAGCTAAGGCAAGAAGAGAAGGTGGATCCCTGCTCCATGGACACTGGGGCATCTGCAAGATTTGCCAACATGAGGGGGAAACAGTTTAGCTCAACAGGAAATATACAGTTAAGAATTTTCCTATTGAGTTCTTTTACAGAGGGGAAGCAAATTTATTTCATGCTTATAATTTCTCATTGTTTCACAATGATATGATGTAATTATAGTAATATTTTCTTAGTATATCAGAGCCTGGAGTAAAATTGCAAATGATATTACATGTTGACTTATGCCTGAAGTTCCAGATTTCTTGTTTGACAAACTTTCACTTCCAAAAAGTCTATTCTGTTGCCAAGAGCTAAATAAGTCCCTGAAATACTATGTTCTCTAGTTTAATTTGAGGCAACTTGTCTTCAGGAAGATGCAAGAGAAACTAACAAAGTCTTACTTACCAGACATAGAAAGCTTGTTTAGAGTTGAGTGATATTCAGAGATTTACTCTCTTGGCAACTCTATTTATGTCACATCGTAAGCCCATGGAAACCCCGAGCTGTGTTTCATGCTCCGGCTCTTTTCCAAGTCACTGTTGCTTTTGAGCATCCATCCTGTTTCATAATTACACTCCAAGCTTTAAAGGAACATCGTCTTTGGAAATGGACACTTGGAAATTTAAAAGGCAAAGGAAATGTGCAAAAGCAAAAGCAGCTGGTGTGGACTGTCCTAAACTAAACAGCACACTCTGACGAGGGACTCTGATGTTAAAAACATGGCCTGGACAATCACAGTGAGCCCTTGATTGAAATAATTATAAACTGTAGGGGCTGGAGATGTGGCTCAGAGTTGGAGTATGTGCTTACTATGAGGCCTGAGATGAATTCCCAGCGCTGCACACACACACACACACACACACACACACACACACACACACACACACTACAAAATTGGTAAAGCTCACTTCGTGTCCAAGGGCAGTATTACCAGCACACCACTCTGCATTTCAAGAGATAGCTTCCTGCATTTTTCTCATCTGCGAATACTCTCATATAGGTGCTGCTTTTCTTTTTTTAATGGAGATGAAAAAGAGAACAAAAAGAAAATGAAAATTCTCCTCCAGGCCACACAAAGCTACTGTGTGACTTTTAGAATGAGAGCCTGGTAGGATTAGCAGAGATGGAAACCAATGGATTTGTCCTTTTTACTACCTTAAATAATTAAAATGATTTTTTTCATAAAATGATTCACAATAATCCTTTAGGTTAGCAGTTCAGCTGTTCTTAGACTCTCTAGGGTTGTGAGGAGAAAAAATACATCATGAGAATGAATATTATTTCACTCCCAGGACTTTTGTGGTTACTTCCTCCTCCCGAGGTGACCTCAGAGCAGCCATGCTGCGGGGCTTCACGGCTCCCTTCCATGCAGTCTGTCCTTGATTCCACAGTGCCAGAGTCTCAAAGTTCATCTTCAAAGGCAGTAACTGGCAACCAGCCTCCTAATTCAAATTTTATGAACATTTTGAAGTCTTAGCCTGTTTTCCCTCTCGTAATTCCAGCAGGTCACAGATGAGCTCTTCGAAACCTTCAGCTAGCTTACCTAATATCATGCGTTATGTTCTTATTTAAAATAGAGCTCTCATCCTTTGCAACTTGTTCTGTTACTTTGCTGTGCTGAAAATTGGTAGATATGAAAAAAATAGGCTCGGAAACTTAGGGCTTAACATTTAAGTAAGAGTGTTCAGAAAGAGACCGTAGGAAGGAGACTAAAATCCTTTTATGCCTTTCTTGAAGTCAGAGTAAACTTTGTTCAAAGTTCCTCATCAATTATCTAGACATGAAAATCACCTTCATAGCTCTGGAGGAAAACTTCTGCATGGGACTCTGATGGAAAAAGTATCTATAAAGGACTTACTTGCATTGATTCAGCACGTTAGGAATACAGTAGGATCCAATAGGAAGACCAGTCTTACTCCACGTGGTCACGTTTCTTATTTATCTGTCACTCATCTGTATGCTTCTGCAGTTTTTTTCCAAGTTTTGTGTTTCGTAGTGCACATTTAAAGTACATTCATGGTGGGGAGTTGGTCCATCTACATAATTTAATTATTTTGTTTTCTCCTTCTCCTCCACCCCTCCCTTTCCCCCCATCTCTTGGACATTTATCCTTCTGCAAAAACTCTATCTCCTTGTTTTCTAATATTTATTTTTTATTTTTGCTCTTTGATATATTTATGCTTCGGGTTTCTCATATAACAGAAACCATATGACATGTAAGCTTGTGTATCTGATTTATTTCAGTTACCATTGTGGTCTTGAGGATCATCTGTTTTCCTTCAAACGACTCACAAGTATCCATCTTCATGGAAGAGTAGCAACCCATTGTACAGAAATTCTTTATTCGTCTTTTGATGGACAGAAAGTTCATTTCCAAGATTTAGTTATATGAGTTGTGCTGCTATAACATGGGTATGCATGAATGTCATTTGATAGGTGATTAGCAAGGTAAAATGAGGTTTTTAGTTTTAGTTTTTCAAGGAATCTTCATATAGATTTCCACAGTGGTTGTACTCACATTCCCAGTAGCGATTTAGAAGAGTTCTTTTTTTCTCTCCATCTGGCCTGTATTTGATATTATTTGATTTCTTGATAATAGCCATTCTTTTTGGAGTAGGATAGAATCTCTGTTATTTTAATTTGCATTTCCCTAATCATCAGAGATGTCTAATATGTTTCATATATTTATTGGCCATTTGTGCTTCTGAGAATGTCTATTCATGTCAGTTGCCTATTGTTCGATTATATTTTTTAATTTGAAGGGTCTAATTCTATTGAGTTCTTTATATTTAAATATTAGACCTCTTTCTGAGAAGTAGCTGGCAAAATTTTTCCATTCTGCAGGTTGTCTCTTCATACTGTTGGTTGTTTCTTTTACTGTACAGAATTACAGTATTAGATGCAATTCCATTTGTTGATTCTTGACATTATTTCTTGTGCAATTAGGTTTCTATTTAGAAAGTCCTTGACTATGCCTGTTGTCAATAGTTTTAACTTCCATCAGATTTTTTTTAATAATTAGATGTTTTATCCATTTTGATTTTAGTTTAATACATGGTGAAGTATGGACCTAGATTCAATCTTCATATAAATAGCCAATTTTTCCAACATCCTTTGCTAAGCAAGCTATCTTTCCTCCAGTATATGTTTTTGGTTCCTTTGTCAGAGGCCAGATAGTTGAATATGCCTGGGATTATTTCTGCATTCTGTACTTTGGTCTGTGGATCCACAGGTGTATTTTCATGCCAGTACTGTACTGTTTTTATCAGTGTAGCTTTGCAATATAAGTTGAAGTCTGGGATTGTAAATCTTCCTGGTTTGCTCTAGTTACCAAGGATTGCTTTTGCTATTCTGGGTCTCTTCTCATTTCATATGGAATTTAGGATTGTTTTCACTAGTTCTGTGGGAAAGGCTGTTGGTTTTTTTCTAAACCTGTATATGAGTTTGGAAGTATGGCCATTTTGATAATATTGATTCTGTGTATTCAGGAACAGAAATGATCATTCCATTTTTCTGATGTCCACTTTGATTTTTTTTTTAAAGCTTTGAAGCTTTTGTTACAAAGTTCTTTCATTTTCCTTGTTAGGTTAATTCCTAAATATTTAGTTTTTCTTGACACTATTATGAATAGCACTGTTACTAATTTCTTTTGTGGTGAATTCATTATTGGTGTACAAGGACCATATGGTTTTCGTGTGTTGACTTTGTATCCTGCTAAACTGCTGAATTTTGTTATTAATTCTAGAAGTCTTTAGTTGGAATCCTTTGTGACTTCTTGATGGAAGATCGTATCATATATAAATAATGATAATTTGACTTCTTTCTTTTCTATATATATTCCTTTTATTTTATTTTTTTCCGTGACTGATTGCTCTGGCTAATGTTTCAAGTGCTGTAATATGCAGGAATTGTAATAATGAACATTTCATCTTGTTCTTGATTTTAGAGGAAAAGCTTTCAGCTTTCCCCCATCAATATAATGTTGACATAAATTTGTCATAAATAATTTTTATTGGCTTGAGGTAAAGTCCATCCATATCTACTTCTTTAGGGATTTTGATGAATGGAGTTGGATTTAGTCAAAGGGTTTTTATATATCTATTGAGATGATGATGAGATTTTTGTCCTTTTTTCTGTTTATGTGATGTGTTGTACTTATTGATTTGCATATACTGAATCCCTCTTGTATCTCTGGGATGAAATCTGCTTGGTTATAGTATATAATCTTTTCAGTGATTTGTTGCCTTCTATTTGCCAGCATTTCATTGAGAATCTTTCCATCTATGATCATTAAATATATTGGCCTATGGTGCTCCTTTTTTAGTTGAGATTTTCTATAGCATTGGAATCAGGGATGATATTGGGAATACTTTTTCCCTTGGAATTTCTTCCCTGAAATTCTTGTAGAATTCAACAGTGAATTTATCAGGTCTGGGACTTTTCTCACTTGGCAGGTTTTTTTTAATTACTACTTTAATTTCATTGCCTTGTATTGAGATATTCAGGAATTTTGTATATTCATAGTTCAGTTTTGTTGGTTCATGTATATGTAGGTATTAACCATTTGATCTGGACTCTTCAATATATTAGAAGATAGGTTCTTAAAATAGTTAATCTTCTGTATTTTGGTGGCTTCTGTTGTGATTTTGTCTTTTTCATTTCTAAAGGCATTGATTTGGATCTTTTTTCCTTTTTTTGTTTGTTTGGCTAAGGTTTTGTCTATTTTGTTTATGTTTTCCAAATAACCAGCTCTTTGATACACTGTTTCTTTGTATGTTTTATTTCAGTTTCAGTAACTTCTGCTCTTTTTTTTTTTTTTTTCTTTCTGCTAGCTTTGGACTTGAATTTTTCTTGTTTTTTTTTTTTTTTTTTTCCGAACTTTCAGGTGCATCATTAGATTACTTATTTGGACTTGCTCTGTTTTTCTGATGTGAGCATTTAAGCCTCCCTTTTAGAGAATGCTTTTGTTATGTCCCATAGGTTCTGTCAGACTGCACTGGCATTATAATTTCATTCTAGGAAATGTCTAACTTCTTCCCTTTTTTCTGTGATGTGTTGATTACTTAAGAGAGTATCATTTAATTTCTATGTATTTGCATAATTTCTGTGGTTTATTTGGATTTCTAATTTCTGCATACTAATGCTTTCACAATGTGTATAATTTTTAATCTTTATATGTATGTATGCTTTATGTATACAATCTATTTTGCAGAAAGTCCCATCTACTGCTGAGAAGAATACATTTTCTGTTGTCATTGAGTGGAATGCTCTGAATATGTCTGTTAAGGCACAGTGTTCAAAGGTGAGTTTCAAGTCATATGTGTTTGTTGATACTTTGCCGCTAATTGATCTACCTATTTGTGACACTGGAGCCATTGATGACCCCCACTATAATTGTATTGATGTTTGTTTAATATTTTATGTTCAGTTCTATTTGTTTTATGAAGTTTGGTGTGCTGGTGTTCAATGCACATTTGTTTATAATTGTTTACTCTTTTTTTTTTTTTTTTTTTTTTTTTTGTCTTTTTCATTTTTATCGGTACCAGGGACCGAACTCACAACTGCCTGCTTGCAAGGCAGGCGCTTATGCCGCTAAGCTAAATCCCCAGCCCCTATAATTGTTTACTCTTGCTGTTGAATTGTTCCCTCAAAATGACAGGGTAGTGAACAGTAGCAAAAACAGCCTCTCTAGTATCTGAAATCAAAGGCACCTGGGAAACAACTTGATGAAGAAAAACAGTTGATATCCAGGAATCGGTAGGGATCTTACAGGAAAACTAGAAACTACAGAGAAGCTGAAGAAGTAGAGCACAAGACAGGTAAAAGATATAAGCTGTCTGCAAAGCTTTGGGGAGGGTGGCCTGTCTTTGTTGACACAAGGAAAAATCCAGAGAAGGTTGGAAGCTCCAGGAAAAAGCAATAGACTGGACCAGCAGCACCAGCTTGAAAGAAAGTCCACTGGTTTTGTAAACTGCAAAAAAAACATGGATTTTACTCTGAAAGTGATTCCTTCCATATGGAAAGCTAGATTTGGAGAAGAAATCCAGTACAGTGTTTGTGATAGCTGAGAGTGCTTAATCAGGAAGAAGTTAGTTGTTTAAGATTGAGCCAAAGCAAAACTGTGCTTCAAGTTTTTTTGGTGTCATCTTACCACAGTGACTGGTTTGGGAAGTGGTTTCAACAGCCAGTCTTGAAAAGGCATGGGTGAGACATAGATGTATCAGAGAAGTTGTAGCTCAGGCTAGGAAGAGCAGGACTCCTGCATTCGACAGTGAGAAGCCAGGCTCAAGGATGCTGAGCCTGAATGTCCTGGTACTAAGTCTTGAGCTTGTCCCCCACTGCCTATATCCAGCACAGGGCTCAGTGGTCTGTTTGCTTTCCCTGTCTATCAGTGTGAGCCAGGATAAGTCTGAGTTGGATGTTGCCATAGTCTTGGGTGTACGGATGCATTGGAGGTAGAGGGCAACTCACAAACCCACTAGCCATAAAATTAGGTAGAGAAAGTCATGGTTTGGGGTTCATGGTGGAACGTGAAAACTGAGGGCTGCTGGAGTGACTGCAGGCTTTGGGAAGACACCATTAACCCCCACACCCAGTAGGAAAGGCTGGGATTTACACACAGAAACATGAGTGTGGAAACAAAATACCTTAGCCATGACTCACTACCCCAACCTCCTATCTGCTGGATTCCAGTGCTGCAGATCCTGGAAAGAAATAGCTGATTTGAAAATGGGATTTTTTTTCTTTTGATACCGGAGATTGAATTCACAACCTAACACTTGCCAGGCAGGTGCTTATGCTGCTGTGCCAAATCCCTCACTAAAAATTGGCTTTTTTGAGTTCTTTTCTCATTGCTTTTTGGTATTTGGACTTTCCCCTTTTTTTCTTTTAATTTTTCTTTTCTTCTTTTTTCTTTATTTTGCTGTTTTTTTCTTCTTTTTATCATTTGTGCTTTTGTTTTTTTAATAAAGAGACTCGAACTCAGGACACTGTGCTTGCCAGGAAGGTGCTGTACCACGGAGCTCCAACCCTAGCACTTCTCATTTCTTCTTGTCTGTAACTTTTATCCACCTCTGCTGTTTCTCTTCACCCTTGATAGGACCACTTGTTCACTTTTCTCTCCTTCTTCTCATCTTCCTTTTCCTTGTTTCTCAGGTTTTATTTCTTTGATTCTTCCATTGCTGATCCTCTCCACTTTTACTTGTATAACCAATCAACTGTATTAATCTTTAGATTATTTAGCTGCTCTTATTATTGATTTCTACTCCTTTGTTAATGGTTATGTAGTTATTGAATTTAGTAGACTTTACTGTACATCAATATTTGATTTGATTTTGTGTATACATTAATTATAGATATATTTTCTATGGTTAAGAGAGGTGCAGTGGCTGATTGTACAGGTGTTTATTCATTTACTTTTGGCTTGGTTATATGTTTTCCCATGAATCTGCATGAGCTTAGCAAGTATGGTGGACTTAACAACTGATGTGGAAGAGCAGTCAGGGAAGATCTAAGCACAGGTGTATTACATGCTGCTTCATAGTTCTTGTAGCATTGGATTCTGGGCTGACATCACAAAAAGAATACACACATACACACATAAGAAAGTCAATGATACTGAGAGACAGAGCCGCCCTCTTGTCAGCACCTACAGGGCACAGGCAGCTCTACCTTGATTTCTAGGCCGGTAGCCATTTCCTACTCATGTAATCTCAGGACACAGGCTAGGAGAAAAGTGTGGTCGTGTGTTTGTTTTGCCTTGTCCCCCAATGATTTTTTCTCTTGACAATTTATAGGTAGTGTTGCATGAAGTTATTTTTTATAAATATACCAAGCCAATATTATATTATTTTTTCCTGTGAAACCCCTTGCATCTCTTATCTAGATTTCTACTGAAAACCTTCTGCAGCATAGTTAATTGCGATACGTCTCAAACTATGAAGTTATATACAAGCGCATATGTGTCTACATGTAATTAATGTAAGCACATGTATAATTATAAAGAACAAACTTTTAATCCCATTTGTAAATGAAAGGCAATAAAAGAAAAGCACTTAACTGTGTTTACCAAAAAGGGGTTGGCTCATGGCAGACAAGACAGTTTAGGAATATTTATTGAATAAATAGGTGGGGATAAGATGAAGAACAAAGCATTTCTGTTCTCAATTGAAAGTATTTTACGATGTTTATTTGATAATGGAGGAAAGCTTTTATGCTGGAATAAACATTTAAGAAATATATTTGAAGAACAAAATTCCCTTTATTAAAGTGATTTTCAAGGGTCTGGAGTTTCACAGAATTTCTTACAGGATCAAGGGCAGAGACTAGACTCAGAAAATATACCCGACAGCCCAGCGATGTGTGTGATGAACAGGTTTTTTTAAATGTTGAAACAAAGCAAAACAGAATGCACAAAACAAGAAAAGAAAGTTGAAAAGCAAGCACATGCCAGGTTTATTACTTAGGAGATTCTCTGTGCGTTGACTTTAGAGCACTCCACTGAGATTTGTCTAAATACGGGAAAATTAGAAAAAGGCAATTTAGCTGTCTTCTTGGTGGAATTTTTATAAGTGGGCAGCTTTTAGTGGAATAAAACAATTTGCATAAAAGAAAATTTGCATAAAAGAAAATCTAAAATGTGAATATAAAGAAGTCTGACATAGAAAGGCAAAGTGCTTGGCAACTGCCAAGCATGAACTTAGTATTTCTGGAGGCAGTGAATGAAGGGCTGGCCACACTGCTGATTTCTCTTTCCACTTGTGAGGTGCTGCCCCTGGTTACTCCATCTGCAGCATGGGGCACACCATCCATCCGCAGTACAGTCAGACAACACATGTTACACTGACAGCTTCTGCTCCTTCTACTCTGAAAACCTCTTAAATTCCACGAGCATCTTTTCTCTTCCAATCTTCCAATCTCTTACAATCTTCTCTTCCAATGACCAAGCCCAAGCTCTTGCAGAGAGCTGTCCCCAAAATCAAAGATTGAAAGGCAATTACTGGGGATTGGGTTTGTATCTACCCGGGGGAAGACATGATTTGCACAGAGAGAGCTCTACTGTGCTCTCATAGGATAGATACTTTGACCACCTCTATGGCATTGATCATATTTTGTCATTGTCATTGATTTCTGTGTTGCTTGAATAATGGTGCTTTACTGGAATCTACAGTCCATGAGGCAGGTGTAACTGGGTCACTAACATTGAGCACAAGGTTAAACCCAGGCTTAAGAATGCATGAGTAAGATCACTGGAACATTAAAGGTCAAATCAGTGTGGCTTTTGAGTTTTACTTGGCCAGACAGGTCCCTGCTGGAATTCCGCAGGCTATAAGAGACCACCTGTAGGGGTCCTTGTGCTCCCTGGTTGGGTTTGGTGTTTTTCGTGATAGTCTCTCAGCCTTTCACCATTTCTGGTTCCCATAGTAGAAACTCAAGATCAGTTCCTGAAAAGAGGCTGCTGGTGGCCCTTAGCCGCAAGCTCAACAGACTCCATGTCTGCACTCAGTGCAGGGCTGCTACGTGGTCCTGCCCCATTCACAAAATCTCTATGCAAATCATGTCTTTCCCAGTTAGATGCATACCCAACTTCCCAGTGATTGTCTTTTAATCTTTGATTTTGGGGACAATCCTCCATTCTTAGTAAAAAAATAAAAATAAAAATTCTCCTACTACATCCAAAACAAAACAAACAAAACAAAACAAAGCCAAACAACAACAGCAAACCCCACCTATATCTCAAAGCATGTCATCAGGTCCCCAGAGGCCTCCAGCCTCACCCTGCTCTGCAAACCTCCCATGATGACAGGCTTCGTACCAATTTTAACAAGATCAAAAGCAGAAAGACTAGGGCATACCATGGTTTCTCACTTGCATTTCTCTAAAGCTCATTACATTCCAAAAGTTTTTGACTTTGTAGTTTTCCTATCAAGTGTTGTATACTCTATAAGACTGAGTGGTCCTGCATTGTTTCTGTGCTACAGATTCCTCATTCTGATTTCTCTTTAAAAATACACTTCCAAATACAATGCCAGGTTTGTTTATCAAACTCCTTATCTGCAGATGGACGTTTCACTTATTTGTTAAGACTTAGAAGGGTGCCCAGCACCAGGGGCATGCGAAGTGCTGCCCTGTTTCACAGCACCCTCCTCTCTTGTACCAGTGAGTTTTTCTGCAGACACACTGGGAAGGCTGAGCCGTGTCCTGCGCAGGGTCCACGTCTGATTTTGACTCTCAGGTAGAATCCACTGTTCTTCCGTCCTGTAGAACAGGGAGTCAATGCACTGTCTGTGGAGGCCTATTTGCTCCAGGTGAGGAATCTAAGCTCTAGGAGAATAATCTGAGACTTCATTATTTTTGCTGGAAAAGCCTAATGCCTGATGTGGTGTAATTACTTAAAAGTTCTTATTAATGGAAAGAAGGGAGGGATGACAGTAAGGAAGAACAAAGAAATGAAGGGAGGCAAGAAGGCGGGGGAAGTGAAAAGAAGGGAGGAAAGAAGCTAAGACAGAAATTAAGAAAGAAGAGAGAAAGAGAAAAAGACACTGCAAGGTCTGAAGCGCAATTCTTTTTCTTTCTACCCGTGTGATTTAAAGCCAAAAGCATGAAACAGGAAACGTTTACTGTGGCTAAGTTAAAACATAGACTCGAAGAATTCCGCGTGCAGGGGGCTAGGCCTCCCTTTTGCGGGCTCCTTCCCGGCCCCAGAGCTTCTGGCCTCCTCCTCTGAACGGGTCCTCTCCGCCTTCCAGGCTCCTGCTCGGTGCAGAGCAGGCAGAGCAAGCCCTGCGCCCAGCCGGGTGTAGTCAGAGGGCGCGGCTCTGAGTCACGGTGTGGGGGTGCGGCCGGAGTGTGCCCCGATGTCTGCCTGACTCCTGTCCAAGGCAAAGGTAGACAGCTGCCTGACAGACAGGCCTGGTCACAGCAGGTTACAGTGAACTGTGTCATCCGCGCGCACCAGGCAATTTCCTTTTGAATCACTTTTCGGCTACGTCTGAATCATACTCCATCTCCTTTCCCAGTCTTTCATTGCTGCTGTCTCCGCAGCCCCAGTGGAGGGGGAGACGTCTCCCTGCAGGGTCTGCAGGAGGTGCCTGGAACTCTTGTAACAGGACTCCTCTAGGACCAGGGGTGGATGGCTGGATCCCTAGGGAGCCTGTGACCGGCTTTCTGCAGGAAAGTGAAAGGCCTGTGTTTTCTCCTGTTTAAAAAAAAGAGGGGGAGCCCTAGGGGTGTGTGTGTGTGTGGGGGGGACTTGTCCTCTGAGCTTTTGTGAGAAGAGAAATTTGTGCCCTCCGGGTCCTTGGCTGGTCACTTTGTGTTCTGTCATCAGAAAAATAAGATGTACCTAAATCCCTGGTCACTGGATTTGACCACAGGAATTTCTGAAAGCATTTTCCATTTTCTCGTGGTTTTAGAAAACATACACTTAAGAATCTGGCTTTGAGTTGCCGTTTGCAACTTGCTTAAAGTTCTTTCATTTTTTAACCTATAGGCAGTGGTCAAAAAGCAGATGACTGTTTACACAATGGAATTAAAGACAAGAATGTGAAAGGACTGGGGACAATGGGAACCTTTGTGCAGTCTGGCAGGCGGCCGGAAGGAGCCTCGGGGAGGGTGTGGCCGAGGTGAGCGCAGGCGACCCCGAGGTCCTTACTCATCCCGTCCCGGAGCAGCCCGAGGCAGGCGCCGCGCAGGGACAGCGATGGCCCAGCGTGGCCGCTTCCAGCCGGCCTTGCAGCACTGCAGCCTGAGAAAAGGATGTGACTAATCTGGGGATTTAAAAGCTGGTGCCTGGACCTTATTTTGGGGCCAGTTGTAGTGCTTGGGGGTTTCCCTGGAGAGGAGTAAAGGCTGAGAAGAAAGCATCTCGTGTTCCTTCTCCCTGGCCTTCTCCAAATCCTCGAAGCCCCTAGAGTCATGCCTGGAGAGAGGCCACCCGCCATCGCAGCCGCTGTCTTCTCCTTGGGAATTTCACGTTTCTGAAACTTGAAGATTTTTCAGTCTTTGGCAATCTTCCATTTTAAACTGAGTGTCTTCAACAAAGGTTTTACTTCATGGCCGAGGATGTGGATCAGATGGGGAAGGCAGAAGGGAATGTAAGTGGGCATCTTGGAAATGGAAAAGATAAAATACTTCAAAACACTTCTGATTCAGCGTCCCTGACTCAGGACTCAGGATTCAGGACTTTTTGTTTTCCAAAAATGCGAAGATTGGCACCTTCATCCAAATGGTGCCCTGGGTACCAGATGATGGAGACCTCCCGCATGGCCCACTCTTGCTACCCACCATTTACTTGGTTTCGGAATGATGGCGTTAAGGTACATGGATTTGATGTGGCTCATATTTCAGGCAATGCCAGATCTCTACATCCTGTCCTTCCTCAGTTTATTCCGTGAAAGTTGGAGTCGAAGCCACTTCTAGCAAGGGACTCATCCGTACCAGGCCACTTGCCAGCCTTCCAAAGTGGGGCTTGTAAAGAACAGGGAGAGTCTTTTCCTAGGCAAAGTCTTATGAAAATATGAAAAGAGTCCAGCAACTTTAAGAGATACCCTAATGCTAGCTACCCTTGAGCATACTCCATACTTGTTCTTTTTTTTTTTCTTTAAGTAGAAAAGAAAAAAAAAAAAACAGTGAAAGGATACAAGTTATACAGATTTACAGAAGAAAAAAATGAACAGTAGGAAATCATTAGTTAATGGATTACATATTGCCATCTTAGAATTAATTGTTCAAATCACAAAATTAAAGCTTGTAGAGTGGACATTCCAACAATGATACTGCAAACAGTTCTGTTCAATGATCCAATAAAACTCTGTGATATCATTTTCTATCTTATACACTTAAATATACATGCAGTTATATAGTTTAGAGCACTTTCTTTTCCTCTCTTTTGTACAATGACTATTACACATTTTGGGTTTCATTGCTCCCACGGTTCTTATTGCTTTTTTGGAAGAGAGTAAAACCAAATGAGACATAACAGAACAGAATCGGTCAAGTCAAAAGGGTGGACATAATAGATAATACAAAAACATAATACAAGGTGATCAACAATGGTTACCATAATGCCTCCCGCTATCTCTAATAGAATTGCCTATATCGTTAGTTATAATACAATTGAACAAAACAGTAAAGAACAAAACCGACAAAACCAAAACATTGGAGACATTGTAGGTCTTCAAAAGTAGATAAAAGTCAATGAGAATGGGCGTTATAATGAATCTCATTATCTTCACAGCTGATGCCTAAACTTTCGAACCTGATACTATCCAGCAAAACAGAATATGGGAACATCAGTCAAAAACAAGATGGTGAGAGTAATACAGGGCTTCAAATCGAGATAATGGAAAGTCAAAGTGGGTTACTATATTATATCCTGCTATTTTTTTCCCTTTAATTAAATGGATAAAAATAAAAAAGTAAATAATGGAGTGGAGATTGAGAAAAAAGAGGGCATAACAGCGAAACAGCGCAGATCAAAACATAACCATTTAAACAGAATAGTGTTTCACCACCAGATAATTCCAACCCAAAAGTAGTTACCATATTGACTCTTTCCTTGAAGTCCTTGAGTACAACTTCGTATACAGTAGCATTAAGTATATCAAAACAATGTAAAACCATTTAAGAGAATGACAGCATTACAGAGTATTTAGAATCGACTAACAGAAAATGAACAATGGTTTCTGTATAATCTCCTTGTCTTTAAAAGGTTTTTGCTTATACTATCGTACATAATAAAATCCAATAAGATACAACCTGTTTAGACCATTGGAGACAGAAGAACAAAAGCTAGATGAGACTTCAAAACAAGATGATACTAAATCAGTATTACCTATTAAGATGTCATTTTCTCCAAAATAGCTGTTCCTATCATCCAATCTTCTCTGTCTCATTTCTGTTGAGCTCTTTTTCTGTCAGTAGCTGTCAGTTTGTCTTCTTCATTTTGTTCTCTGCTCCATTCGTTGTGGCCTCCCCGCCACTATTTCTGGGTTCTTTGTATTTTTCTTTTTTTAGAATATCCTGCAATACTTTCTGTAGGGTTGAATTGGTGGTTGCAAATTCCCCCAGTTCCTCTTTATCCTGGAAGCACCTTGTTTTTCCATCAATTTCCAGGGACAGTTGTGCAGGATATCTCAATCTTGGCTGGAGATTATTATCTTTCAAAGCTTGAATTATTTCCCCCCATGCTCTTCATGATTTGATGGTTTGTGCAGAGAAATCTGCTGTAATTCTGATGGGTGTTCCCTTGTAAGTGGTCTGTTTCTTGTCTCTTACAGCTTTTAATATTCTGTTCTTGTATTGAATTTCTGGAATTTTAATTATTATATGCCTGGGTGTTTCTCTGTTAGGGTTGTAGGTAGCTGGGGTCCTGTATGCCTCATACATCTGAGTATCTTTACCTTTTGCTAAATTAGGAAAATTCTCCTGGATTATTTCTGTGAGTAGCTTTTGTAGTTCACTTGTTTGTGTCCCTACTTCTTCTTTTATGTTCTTAATCCTTAAGTTATGGCTCCTCTTATCATCTTCTTGTCTTTGTATTATTGCTGTTTGTTTCTTTGTTATTTTTAAGAAGTTTTTTATTTCATTCTCCCATATTACAAGTCTGCCCTCCAGTTCAGATAGTCTGTCCTTAGTTTCTTTCAAGCTGTTATGCCAGTCTTGGATAGACTTCTTAATTTCTTGATAGTCCCTTTGTACCTGCTTCACGTACTCTATGCTTTCTCTGTTTTCTCCATCAAACAATTCTCTCCTCTTTTTCTGTTCTTCCATTCCACCATCTGTTTTTTCCTGGGTGGTGCTTAGCATTTCTCTAACTATTCTGCATACTTCTAGCTTCAGGTCCTTGATAACTTCATTCCTGAATTGGTCTATGAGGCTCTCTATCTGGCGCTTAATGTCTATTGGTGCGGTGTCCGCTATTGCCTGTTTCTCAGAATTGGGGGCCGAGGAGCCTTTCTTGTTGCTTCCCTTCCCCATATTCTCTGTTCCTTATATATATGCAAGCTTACATAGGAGGCCCAGCTTCCCTGCCTGTCAGCCACAGCCTGATCAAATTGCGCTGGCTAGGTGTTCCCGCCCACCGCTGCGCACCAGGGAGTTACGGACTAGGCAGCCTACGCGGGAGTCAGTCGCCCCTCCGGGCCACCGTCAGGCTCTGGGATCTGGGTTAGGCCAGCCTACCAAGTCCGCCCGCAGCGTCACGCAGGCCAGGCACTTTTCACCAATCTCGTCCAAGAGGGGAATGTGTGGCTGGAGTCGCCACCGCGCCCTGCTCTTACAGGACTGCCCGAGCCCAGAAAGTCCTCTGCTGGAGTCAAACTGTGGTAGAGTGTCAGTTTCTCTCACTCACCTCGCCACAAGTCAGTGTACGCCTCCTTGTCCGTCCTGTTTTCGACTCCATTCGCAGACTCCCGTTCCCAGAGCTTCTGTGCATCTCTCCTTGTCGAGCCGCTGTGGAGGCAGCCAGCCGCCGAGCGGCGGGAAACCCAAATCGCGGTTTCCAATGGCGCGGGGTCCAGCCTCCATACCGAGTCTTTTCTGTTCCTATTTTAGCGCCAGGACTGCATTCCAAGTTGGTTTCTCTCAGCCCAGTTCGTTCCTGAGTCAGCAGAGCATATCTCTACCGGCTCATGTCTCCTTAGTCTGCATCATTCCTGACTTCTGAGCCGAGCCTTTCAGAGAGCCTCCGGTAGTTGCTGTTATCTGTCCGCCATGTTCTCCCAGAACTCTTGATACTTGTTCTTAAGCAGGAATAAGAATTCTGAAATTTATCTCTTAAGATTGAACAAAGTTTGAGAGAAGCAAAACAGAATTAATGGTAACTTTCTGTATTTTTTTAAAAAAATCAAATTTCATATTTTTCAATCTGCTTATTGAAGGAGTTTTGGTCCAGACAGGACACTGTAGCCAGTAAAGCCAAGGGGCTCTATCTTCCCCACCCCTAGGAATCTACCTCTGGTGCCAAACTTGTGCCAGTGGGCTACCTGTGCATCCCTAATGCTCCCTCAGGCACCACCTACATAAAGGCCTCCACTCCACGTGTACCATGGAGAGATCACCGACCCCAGGGTGGAGATGCTGCACCCCAAGGGATCTGGGTGTCTCTCCCTGCATTCTCAAAATAAAGGTCATTTATATTTCATACTTCTTATCTTTTCAGCTGCCGCCGGTCCCCCACAGTTCTATCACTTATAAGGAGCTTTGGATTAATAGTTTTGATCTAGATTTGAGTTAAATATATTGTTAAGCATCAGTATTGGTTACACAAATGCAAAGGTGTTTAGAATATAAGGCACTAATCTACGAGGTTTTCTTGGATGACTACAGTGTTTCTTCTTTGTGAGACAGATGATGAAGGAAAAACCAGGAGCAAGTGGTCAGCTCTTTATAAATTTGTCTATTGACCTTAAAAAATGGATGTGGCCCTCAGATTTAGCCAACTTATCGGGACACAATAATGTTTATGTCATCCTTTTTAAAAACCATGATAATATCCTTTGGATATGCATTGGGTATGCTATTGATTTAGTTTCCAGAAAATTTTTGGTATCTTCTTATCCTAGGCATCTTGAGCACTGTTTTAATTCCTTTGGAGGGACAGAGGAATTTGTATGATGAACTTTTGGACTGTAAGATTGTTATTTTGTCTTTCATGCATCCAGACACTTTACATCTGTGAGTCTTTGTAGAATCTTTTGTTGGAGCCATTCCCTGAGCCTGATTAATCGCTACCTCCTCTAGGGTTAGGGTGCCGTGAACTCTCAAGATAAGTCTTGAGATAAAATAGAAAACATCAAAGCTAAGCACACATTCACACTCTGCAAACCACAGAACACATGCGCATTGCATAGGCACACAGGGGTGTGCACCCGACCACCGGCCTCCTTGCTGGATTGGGTAAAGAGGCAAACAGAGGTGTGTGTTTCTGGGGAGGCTCAGACATTGAGCTGAGCAGCACCTGCTGTCCTGTGATGTGGCCATTTGTCTTCAAAAGGCCAGAGAGAGAGATAGAGTCCTGAATCCCTAAATCTTTGGAGAACCCCAAACAGCAGGGCACCCTCATGAAACAAAGGGCCTCCCGACATATGTGAGAGCTGCTTTTTGTCAACTAGGTATCGTATTGCAGCCACAGCATGACAGACAAATGCCAGGCCAGATGAAGAGACACAATCTGCTCCACCTGATGCTCCTGTACCTGGATCGTGTGATGGCAGCAGATGCCCCGTCAGTATGGATGCAGGTGTGAAAAGTGGGGGAAATAGCTCAAAAACAAAAGTCCAGAGGCTCTAGGGGAGGCTCACTTTTCGGAGTTATTGATTCTAACTCTCATGTAACATAAATCTTGTCCGTGCTGTACCTTGTTGAAACTTTCTGGCAGGAGAAGCCCGAGGGAAGATTTGACATTGGAAACTAAGGACCGCTCTGAGAATCTCTCCTTTCTTTTGTGGCTCCCACCATCATTCTTGGTGGAGGGACTTCATATGTACAAGAAAGACTCATCTGGTGAGCTTGTTACTGATTGCCACTTGCAGTGCCTCAGAAACTTGACTTTGCTTAGTAAAGAAACACAGGCTTCCATTACACCAGAGGCTTAAAGCTCTACTTATAAACCTGAAGACGGCTATCGTCTGCCTAATAAATAATTTGTGAGATCAGAGTTCAAAATTGTCTCAATTCTCTGTTTTTATGCATGCAATATTTGTTAGTCTATATGGTAGTGTACTCTCAGCTTAAATGGAATGCCTATATCTGTATATTAACAGAATTATTAATAAATTGTTTTGTTACCAAGAGACTTCTTATGTCCAAGGCAAATACTAGCTCCTTCCTGGAGCCCAGAAGCATCTAAAAGGATGTTTGCAGCTTCAGAAAAAGTTCACATCTGGTTATCAGTGGGAGGACTAATATTTCTCCTTCTACGACTGCTTCCTTCTCCCTCTCCCTATCTTTCTTCTTGTTACTATTATTGTGATTATGACTGCTTTCTCTTACAGCTTGGCCTTGTGATTTCTGTTTTTCCTTGGTTCGTACAAAATTGAGCTTGGAGGCATTAAGTTGCTTCATGTTCTTCCTTTCTGTTCCTGAAGATGTGTTTTTAGAAACTGTTTATTTTTAATTAAAGTTTGTATTAAGTTGATTATAGCTTCACAGGGGGTTGTTTCTTTTACCCTGTTTCCTTCCATGGAAAAATTCTTCAAAACTAGATAGAGCTTTACAGTGTTATTACGAGAATATTGACTTTAGTATCTACCGTTTGGTTCAGATTTTTCAAGTTTTACTTATACTGAATTATGTGTGTGTATTTAAGTCTAATTTTATTACATTTATGGGTTCATGTGTCCACCATCATAGCAAAGACACTGAGCAGTTCTTCTATCTCTATGATTCTCATTTTTACTAATAAAGTAGTTTTCAGAGTGATTTTAGTCTTACAAGTGTGTAATAGAGATGGTACAGAGTTCCCAAGTATCTCCCCGATTCATATTATTTTCTTTGTTAGTAGCTTGTATAAAGTATATTTTATTTGCCACACACAAATGAAACAATATTGATAAGCGGCAGTTAACTGAGGTGATAATAGATTCAGATTTTTTAGTTTACCTAACGCTTTCTGTCCAGAATTCCACCTAAGAAACCACATGGCATTTGGCAGCCATATCTCCTTAAACTCCCCTGGACTGAGACTATTTCTAAAATTTCTTTTGTTTTTTAATGACAATACTATTTTTGAAAGTAATGGTCAATTTTACTTTATTTTTTATATGTGGTACTGGGAGTCGACTGTGGAACTTTTGTGCTGAGCTGCATCCCCAGACTGCTTTTAGTTTTTAGCTCTGTTGCTCAGGCTGAGCTTGACCTCATGATCTTCCTGTCTTGGCTTCCAGGTGCACCCCATCTGGGTTTTAGTCAGGTGGCTTTTGTAGGATGCTGCTCCACTGGCATTTGTCTGATGTTTCTCTCATGATTAGACAGAGATGATAGGTTTGGGGCAGGCGCTCCTGAATTCAACTGTACACCACATATTGCATATATCATCAACAAACCTTTGGAGTGTAGATGCTGGCTTTGACTACTGGGCCCAGGGAGTGTCTATGGGCTAACTCTCCCTTTCCGTGTCATATTGGAAGTCCTAACTAGCATTACAAGACAGGAACAGGAAAGAAGAGATGATTGGGGGTGAGAAAGAAAAAAAAACTGGTTTTGTTTGCAAATACCAAGAATTGCCTATGTAGAAAATACCAAAGAATTAACAACAATAAAAAATCTTATTTAATATTTCTGTTGCTATGTAGATTCAAGGCACCCTCCATCTATAAGTGATGATAGCATGTTTACAAGATACAAGGTTAACATAACAAATGTCAGTTGCTTTCCTCTATACTAGCAATGAATAATTGGAATTTGAAATTAAAGTTCCAATAACATTTACATTAGGAACTAACAGAATCGAATACAGTGACACCTCCGCTCATGAATTTAATTCTTTCCAGAGTTCTGGTTACAAACTGAATTGGATGGGAACTGAATCAAATTTTCCTGTAAGGTCAACATTGAATCAAAGCTTTGAATTTGACTTGATTCTCACCCAATTCAGTTTGTGACCAGAATTGTGGAAATAATTAAGCTATAAATGTGACAAAGTGTGCACAAGATCTGTGTGAGGAAAAACTATAAAACTCTGATGAAAAAATCAAAGAAAACCTAAGTCCTTGATGAAATATTCTGTGTTTAAAATTAGACAAGATATCAGTTCTTAAATCCTATCAAGACAATTGTGAATATTATCAAACTGATGCTAAGTTTACATAGGGGATTAAAAGGCCCATTAAAGCAGATACAATATTAAAAGAGAAGAAAAAATGGAAGAATGATACTATCCTAATTTGAGTTGCTATAAAGTGATAATAATCAGGATATATAATGGCATTGGTGGGAAATATAGACAAATAGATCAATGTGGTAGAATAGACCACATAAATATAATCAACTAATAATGTGATTTGTATGTGTTATTACAACTCTCATGATCTCTGGTAGAAGGAATCATAACTGAGACATCATATTGTAATCTTAGTCTATTCCTAATTGCAAGAAAGATTTTCGTTGTCAAAGTATGTGTGGTTTGTATTTGGATAGTCTACTAGAAAAACAAAGCAAAACAAAAACAAACAAGAACAATCCCTCCCCCAAAGAAAGTTAAGACTTTCCTTGATGGGAAAGTCATGCAAATAAATAGTTCATATGGAAATCATAAATCATGTTCTGTCTCACTTCTTTCTGTTCTCAAGTGTTTTGTTCTCCAACTAAAACAAAGCAGCAATGACAAACAAATCCCCTGGTTCTTCACATAAAGTGATACCTAGTTCTTGTCTCCAGCTGATATGTCATCAGGACCACCTCAACTTTCTAGTGCCCGAGTCCCTACTCATTCTTGTGATTCATGTCTGGACACTGTATCTACATTAGTCTGGCCCATTATCACATTGCTCTTTTTTGGACACTCATTCAATAGCACTTGTTTAAGGACTAGTTATTGAGCAGCTACTCTGCTGAGAACACTAAGAGGTTCAGAATGTGAATCAAGCCCTCTTACTAGGGAGCCATAGGAGGTTGTAAATTCAGGCGACATTAGATAGAACATTACAAGAGACACAATTTTAGAAGAGAGCTGGAGGTGATAATCTTGAGAGGACAGAAGACCATGTAACCTGGAACACCCAGACTATTTTACAATGTAAAAGGCATTTTGAATCAATTTCTCTTGGGTGAATATGACTTGGATTATACAAGGAGAGGTACACAGCTAAACGGCCTGATAGTTAATTTTTACTTAATTACCTATGTGTTTTACCCAGGAGCTGCAAGTAGACCTTGTGTTCCCATTAACATATCTGCAAAATTGTTTTCTGTTGGTTCTTTTTACTTTAAAACAAATACAAATATAATCTCTATTAAGCTGTTAATTAAACAAAGCCCATCATTCTAGATATATGAGGTGTTTGGTATCTTGGTCTTATGGTCCCACTCAGCCTGCAGCCACCTAACCATTTGGTACGTTTTCCTTCTAGTTCTTGTTTCAGGAAAAGGTGACTGAGACAGAGCAGAGAGCAGTTCTGGCTCACCCTGAAGCCTGCTCTGCATGCTGACCATGACCTCTGTCCATATTCTTTAGGTCCTAGGGTGTTCAGCTCACCTGTCACCATCATCTCAGAATTGATAACGCCAGGCCCCTTCACAAGTGCTGATGAAATCCTGACCCTGTACCTCTACCTGTCCTTGATTCACTAGCCAGCAACAGCTGTGCAAAAGGAAATCCAACTCCTCTCAGGCTTGTTCTTAGTAAAAGCTGTGGTGATTTTGCTGGTCACCATTCCTTCCTAAGCATTCAGAGCCCATTTCTAAACTGGTGTTGAGTTTCACAGCAGGCTACCAGGAGAGTTACACTGGGGGCTCAGACCGTATTCCTCCTCTGAGCATGGGTGTTACTGTTTGTTCCCCACTCTACAGACTACCACAGTAACCCACAGAAATCCTCACTCCTGCCCACTGAAGTACTCCGCACACAAGTCACAGCTTATTCACCTAGGGTATGTGATTCATTTGGCTAACAAACTCCTAGTGAGAGAATGTAGAAGTGATTCAAATTCTGTTTTATAATCTCCTGGGTATTCGTTTCCTCTTAATAACATTTGTTTTGCCCTTTCTGTCCAAACTGATTTGGCTTGGCAGGGAAGATTGCATTAACCCGGGAGCTGGATTTTGTTTTCTGTTTATCGTTCACCAGCATTTCACCACTGATCTCTGGCAGCAGAACGGCCTTTTCCATGTTCTTTGATTCTTGGAGGAGAGTATTATCATAGTTTAAATGGATAAGAGCATGGCTTTGAAGTGTTCACTTGGGCATAACGGCTGACCTTGAGCAGGGTACCTGCCTTCTCCAGCCCGCCATCCTCTCCCCTGAAACGTGCAAAAATAACTCATGAGCTCACTACTGAAGAGAGGAATTAGTCTGTTTTCCCCAGGTGTTCCTTAAGGGTGATTCATAAGATTTTTTTTATTCATACAGCTGTTTAAGATTTCCTAAGTTTTGTCCTCGTGGCTTTTCCACTTGTGGGCACAGTGGTTTGTTATGCCATGCTGCCTGCTCGGATCGCCCCTCTCTTCAGGAGCTTGCTGTTTTATAATTGAGTTAATTAAACATAAGAATCAACTGAAACAACAGAGATACATAGAAAAGTTTATAGGGAAAAAGATACAAATTAGCATATATAAGACTTCATTTACATAGAATTCATAAATGAGTGGATGCACTGGAATGTTTGTGTAAGAATTATTCAGAATAGGAGGATATGTGACTGTCATCACCCCATGTAAGGTCCCTCAGGTGCGGAGGGGCACAAGGGCTTCCAGAGCTGTCAGACTTGATGGGAAGATCATGGGATCATGCTATGATGATTCATTTGCTGTTTATGATTTGCATGTATTTTTATGTCTTTTGCATCACAACTAAAAATTTTTTTCTGAAAAGCTTATAGTTAATTTAAATATATAAAATATGTGAGGATTAGCATAATGAGTATAATTTTATTAGAAACTTAGAAAGCTCTCATTAATTTTTATTAGACTTCACTGGTGTTTTAAACTATAAATGGTTAGCCAGACATGGTGGCACATGCCTATAATCCCAGCCTGTAGGGGGCTGAGGCAAAAGGATCATTTTGAGTTCAAGTTCAAGACCAGCCTGGGCTACAAAATGAGTTCAAGGCCAGTCCTAACTGCAGAGCGAGACCCTCTCTCTAAAAGACACACATACACACACACACACACACACACACACACACTCCAACAACAACAATAAAAAACTATAAATGGTCAAAGAAATGTTCAGTATCCTTGAGCTGCAGTGAATTACCCCTTGTTACCTAAGTTGGAGGTTTCTCTTATTATTTCCATCTTTGAGTTCACAATTCCTGAGTTCAAACACAGGTGTTCCCAGCGTCTGATTTGGGCACAGTCTTCGGAGGCTCTGTGAATGCTGTACTGGGCAAACTTTTCAGTCCCCACGCTGCCGTGTCCGCCTTCTCCACCCATCCCAAGCATCTCATGCCCTCCCACTTCACACGGCACAGCTGTTCAGTTCAATAAAGCAGTGCTGGATCTGACTGTTTAGAGACATAATCTAACGAACCTCATTAAAGCCAGGATATTTCTTTTTATTTTCCTTAGTTTTGAACTTAATTGCATAGACAAATAAAATCCTGTAGAGCCCACCACTGTCTGGAATAATGAAGGAATTTAATATGTGTATTTTTCAAATAGTGCATTGTAAGGAATGTATCAGCACTCACACAAAGAAAATTTCTTCGCCATTTACATTATACCTACATCCTTGAAACAGATAAACCTCCTGTCCCAAAATAATGGCATAGACTTGTTTCTCTCTGTTCTATCCCACTAGGTAAAATTATAAATCCTGGAAACAATCGGAGGGAAACAGGAAAAGGTCATGAAAGCAAGTTTGGGAAGTTCTAGATTGAGGAAAAGTACCCAGCAGGATGTCTGGGTGAGCAGCAGGCAGCAGCACAGACCAGGGCTCTTGGACCTGCAGCAGATGTTATCCCCTGGGGCTTGTATTCCCTGGAGGGGGTGAGAGCTCTTCAGTCGCAGCATCAACAGGGGATCCTCAGGTGGGAAGGGGCAGCCCCTTTTCTCCTCTCCCAGACAATATGGGGGAAATGGAGGTGAGCATGGGTGTTCTGCCAGCATCCTCCACTGCTTCAAGCAGGAGAAGCCCACCACAGTCCCTGCAGGGGAAGCTCTGTGCCCACTCCCCATAGGAGCACGTTGGAGTGAGCTGGCACAGACTTCAGGGCGTTCCTCCCATAAGCAGGCTGTGGGTCCCACAACCTGGTTCTCACCTGCTAACAAGAGCTACCCAGCAAACCCATGCCAATACACTGGACGGATTTTTAAACAAACTTCCTGCTTTCACAGAAATTTTAGGTTGGCAGAAAAATTCAGCAGAAGGCAGAGAGAGTTCTCATATACCAGGGTCTCCGCTACTGTGTACCTGTCTCTTCCACTCCTCACACCCCCACCACTGCGGTCCATTTGTTACAATGGACAAACCCACACCCAGAGCCCATGGCTTATGTCAGGGTCCACTTTAGCAGTGTGTACTTGGAATTGTGACAGATGTACAATGACCTGCACCTATCATGCAGTATCATACCAAATAATTTCCTTTCCTTAAAAATTCTCTATGCCCCACAAGTGTATCTTTCTCAGGCCTCAATGCTTGGAAAACGTTTTTATAATGTGCATAGTTTTGATATTTCTACAATGCCATGAAGTTAGAGTCACACAATACATAGCCTTCTTTAGATTTGTATCTTTCATTTAGCAATGTGGATTTAAGGTTTCTCTGTGTCTTTGCATAGCTTGGGAGCTTTCTTTTGAACATGTAGTAATGCTCCTCTGTCTGGATACAACAGAGTTTATTCGCCTACTGAAGGATATCTTAGTTACTTCTAGGTTTGGTAATTATAAATAAAACTGTTATAAACATCCATGTAGGGATTTTAAAGTTAACATAGTTGTAAACATTTTTAGGTAAATATCAAGGAGTCCTATTTCTGAACTATCTGGAAAAACCATGCCTCGTATTGTAAGAAACTGTCACACTGTTCAGAAGTTGCTACAATAAACCACTTTTCATTCTCACCAGCTGTTTATTATTATTATTATTATTATTATTATTATTCTATTAGTTTAATTTTGTGTCCTTCACCATCATTTGATAGTGTCAGTATTTTGCAGTTTGTCCAATTTAATATATCTCATTGTTTGAATCTGTATCTTTCTATGAGATGCATTATCTAACATCTCTTTTTATGTTTACTTGCCATCTGTAAAGTTTTTTGGTAAGATACTTGTGTAGGTATTTTGTCTATTTTTAATCAAATCATTAATTTTTTTCTGCTGAATTTTAAGATTTTTGTATATCTTGGGTTAACAGTGCTTTATCTGATATATGTTTCACAGATATTTTGTCTTAGTCTGTGAATTTTTTTCAATCTTTGTGCTTTTCACCAGTGTCACCCTACTTTAATGGCTTTTTCTTGATAGTACGTATTAAAGTCAGATCATGATGATCTTTTAATTTTATTTTAGCTTTCAGTATTGTTAGATATTTAGGGTCTTTTGCCCTGCCACACAAAGTTTAGAATCAGTTAGTTGATAGCTACAAAATAAATCACTAGGATTTGATCATGGTTGTGTCACACTATGAATAAGTGAAAATATTTTTCTTAAAAGTAACTCATAGACGGGGCTGGGGATTTAAGCTCAGTGGCATAAGCACCTGCCTTGCAAGCAGGTAGTCATGAGTTCGATCCCTGGTACCGATAAAAACGAAAAAAGACAAAAAAAAAAAAAAAAGAAAGAAAGAAAAGAAAAAGTAACTCATAGAAAGAGAGTAGAGCAGGGAGGAAGGAATAGAGAAAGAGAGAGAGACAGACAGACAGAGAGAGAGAGAGAGAGAGAGAGAGAGAACAAAGAAAACAAAAAATAAAATCAGCCTTAAATTCTAATATATCAAGAATTATGTCATAGGTAATTGGTCTAAATACACTTCAAGTGATATCATTTGTTTGGCAGGTTAAAAATGTGTTGTATAGAAAAACTCACTTCAAATTAAGAATAAAGGAAGATTAATGTATCATGCAAATATTGATAAAATAAGAACAGTTATTAATTTCAGATAAACTGGACTTCAGTGCAAAGAGAATTATCAGCTACAGAGTCGCACTGTAAGGCTGGCAGAGTGAATCCACTAAGAAGTCATATCAATTTAAGTTGTTTACACGCTGAAACAGAGATGCAAAAACTGACAGAAACTGAAGGAAGAGGTAGCCAAGTCCACACTTAGAGTTGGAGATTTTAACATTCTTCTCCCAACAGTGGAAAAACCACAGATGGAAAGTCAGTAAGTACATAGAAGAATACAAAAAACAAGTCAAAGCAAAACAAAAAAGAAAAAAAAAAGCTCCTATCAATAGGTTCTCATGAATATTTATAGAGCAAAACCAAATTACTAAGTTTTTTAAGGTACCCATAGAGCCTTTACTAATGCAGACATGTACTGGGAAAAGGATGAAGAATTATTTAAAAATCTGAAATGATATGGTATGTTACGATAGTAGAAGACCCTCTGCTCCCGCCCAGTCAGTATACTTTAGTTTTTATTTGCTCAGGTAACAGTTCCTGTTCCAGTTCTGGTTGCTTCTGTCGCTTAGAAATGTCTGGTCACTGTGATGCATCCCTGGTCACTATGACGCTCATTGTGTAAACCAATCCCCAGTGGACAAGCCATTCTGCTCAGTGCTTCCTGCTTGCTTATCCTACATAAAACCATCAGAGATCAGGGCCTGATATTTTGAGGAACAATTGATTCCTAGTCAGTGCCTATCTTACATTTTATCTCCAATCTGACATTGTATCTCCAAATCCTGGGAGCCTTTTCAGTGTTTCTGTTTGCCAGTGCATGATAACCACTGGAATCAAAATAGAAATGAGTAACATAAAGTTAAGGCAGAATTGTGCAGAAACTGGAAGACTAAGTGACATATTTTAAAATAATTCATAGCCAAAGATGTCTAAAAGAAAATGCATTACACTGAATATTTGTTGGACACAGCTAAACAATACAGCAAGAAAAACTTACAATGTTGACTTCTTACATTAAAAAGATGAAAGTTCTTAATGATCTATCCCATCTCAATAAGCTAGAACCAAGGAGAACAAAGTAACTCACAGAAGGCAGAAAGAGAGACCTAATAGAGACAGCAGCAGAAATTAGTGGACTTTAAACAGAAAAAAAAAAAAAAAAAAAAAAAAAACCCAATAGAGAAAATCAAGTGTACAAAAATCCTAGTTCTTTGAAAAAGATCAATAAATTTGACAAATTGGTAGCAAAAACTGATAGAGAAAAATAGAAGACAAATTTCTAATAATGATATTCATTCCTGAAAGTAAATACATTTTACTGCAGATTCTACAGTTATAAAGGATTAAAAGAAATATTGTCAAGAATTTGACACATTGAAATCTGGCAATATAGAAGTTACCAAATCCTTGGAAAGTACAAAACCAAGCTGCTACAAATCAATCAACCAGAAGTGGCTAGTGTGACTATTTTATGACTGCCTAGAAATAATTAAAAGTTTTCTAAATAAAAGACATCTCAAGGCTCTACTGATTTGAGTGTTTTACCAAAATTGTATCAAAAGGAATTAATACCAATTTCATACATTACTTTTCTGAAAATGAAAGAAATGGACTTTTCTGAATTTGTTTTGTGGACCTAGAATTGCCCTGATTCCAACAAATACAGCAAACAAACAAATAAGAAAAAACAGTGACAACAACAATCCTTTTCCCCCCAAAAAAACCAAAGGCACGGCAAAGAAGAAAATCTGAACCCTAAGATTCCAGAGAAAATTATCCAATTTGCTTTACCTTTAGATAAGAATTGAGTTTCAGAGGATCTGCCAATGTTTTTCAGATTCAGGACTTTAATCCGTGACCTCTGGAGAGTGCTGACAAGCAGAAATCTTCCCTCCACTACAGGTTGCGAGGATTTTCTTTCTTAGTGCCTTTTTTGTTATGTTCTCCCCTAAATATTCTTTCACCTGTCAAATATTCAGTGCTTAATGAATAAGCTTGGACATTTGTTCTTCAGAACTTCTGTCTCCTCCACTGTGAAATGTGGGTAATGCTGTTACCAATCTGCTGAGACTGCCTTGAGAATTAAATTTACCCATACATGAAAAATGCTTGGCAAACATCTAGCGAAAGTGCCAGCCATTCCTTAACATTGTCTTCAGCATCACTACTATTTCTGTTAAACACACGAAGTTGGCATTTCTCATCTCTTACCCTGTATTTCCTGGTGAAGTTATCTAATCACTTTCATTCTTTGATAGGATTGAAAAGTTTGTGACTTGGATAGGATTTGGTGGTAAAAAAAAGTTTCAGATTATAAATATAGCACAAGCTCAAGAATCCATCTAAGTGCTTGGGGGATTCATGAATTAACAAAGCTTGTGGGTGTGTTTGCACATTACTCACACGGAACAGATCCTTCTATAAAGAATTCCCTTGAAACTTTGCTTTCAAACGTTTTCCTGACTCCAGCTGATGTGGTATGGGGAAAGGAAAGAGTGGAGGAGGAGGAGGAGGAAGGAAAGGAGGCACAAGCAAAGGAAGTGGGAGGCAACGGTATATATGAAACCTTAGGGAGAGTTCATACAATTTGGGATAAAATCCAGACATCCGATAAAGTTGGAGAGACCTCAAATGCAAATTAGAGCTTAAATTCCAGCCATGAAAACACAAGACAAGCAAAGGTCATTTGTAGATTGTAATAAAATGAACCGTTGCGATTGGATAGCAGCAGTCTGGCTCCATTGAGCCTTTTGGTCAGTAAAAGGGTCTGTCTTTGCTTTGAATATTTTAGCATTCCTTATTTTCATTTGTCATAAAATCTTTCCAATCATGATTCCTTGAGGCAAATTGCTGAGGTTTAATTGAGCTGCATTATTTCAATTCATTCTTTGTTTAGTATCAGATGGGACATTTTGTCATTTCTGTTTTAGGCGAGCAGGAAATGGGACTGCAGAAGTTTCTAGTCTTACAAAGCCGTGTTTCTGTTTTTAGGTGGTGGTGCAGAAGACAGTTTCTGGATTGTTCGACCTTGTAGATCTAAGGGGACCTGCTTTGCTCTCCTGAGCCTCAGACGCTCCACTGTGGAATGGAGCTGGTGACTGCTGTCTCCTCTGCACCCAAATCTTGTGTTCTACAGATGCTAGCAAGTGGGCTGGGCAGGATCAAATGCTGTGCAAATTATTCAGCAATTTACAGTGTCATTCTGATCATTAGATGAAGATAAGGTTGAAAACATTGCCATTTGTTTTCAATTTTGCTACTCTATTGTTGACATCTGAAATCCTTTTTCTTCTATGTATATCTAGCAAGAAATCCATTTTTTCTTGTTTTTACAAAAAATTAAGCATAAGCATTAGTTGTCTTTATATGTCCAGTGTATTTAAAATATTTTTGTTCCAGCTTCACATGCTTGGATTAGTTTTTAGACTAGCTTTTTTTTTTTTTTTTTTTTTTTTTTGGTTTCAAACATTTTCAAAGATACTTTAAAGATCTGTTGAAATCTTCTGGGTTCATATGTATGAATAACATGTACACTCATGCATAAGTATTGTAAAATTTTGTTAACAAGATTCAAGGTCAGACCATACCAGGTCTGTATTTTTTTCTTTTTTATCAGTACTGGGGATCGAACTCACAACTGCCTGCTTGCAAGGCAGGTGTTTATGCCACTGAACTAAATCCCCAGCCCCCAGGTCTGTATTCTTAGCATGATGACCTGACAGCTGTAACAATAGGATGACTGACTCTTTAGGGACACACTGACTTCAAAAGACATGTTGTTCCCTTTATTCAAAGCATGCTGAATATTGTGGTTAGGTTTGGGATAAATGGAAACGGATTACAGAACTGGTTTACAATCTTGCTTGGAAAAGAGCTATTTAGGCCCTATTTATTGGAGTTTCAAATGACCCCTTCTCTAAGACCCATCCACAAATACACACACACATACACACACTGTTTATCTTTTATGTGGTATCTTTTTAATCAAACAGTTCACCTCCATATTTCTTAATTATCTCCATGCCAGCCATGATGTATTAGATTCCTGCAACAGACAGACTATTCATAGCCATGTTGGATTAAGATTAATAAATAATTATTTGTTGATGGATTAACAAGTGACATTTGGCTCCTCTATTTTTTATATTTTAATCAATAAAGGGAGAAATATCAAAGATTATGGTGACACACAATACAACTGCGTTTTAAAATAACTTTCGTACTAAAATTGATTCTTTCATATGTATAACAGCAATGGCACTCTAAAAACAATCAGATTCTTTATCACAAGGTAGTCTGTATTTATTATGCTATCAATTATTAAAATTGAGGAGAGGCTGGGGATATGGCCCAGAAGCATAAGTGCCTGCCTGGCAAGCACAAGGTCCTGAGTTTGATTCCTTGTCAATAAATAAAAAAATGCACACACACACACACACACACACACACACACACACACACACATACATAAAATTGAGGAGAAAAAGTATGGGGAAAAATGCTTTTCTAAATTGTAGTCTATCAATAATGCTGAGTTTAAAGAATCATGTTTAGGAATTTTTTCTCGGATCTACTGTGACTTGGTGCAAGTTCCCTGACTGAAAATTTCAGATAAAAACTAAAAGCAGGATAGGATTTCTAGAAGGAATGAAGTTATGACCATCATTACTATTATTGTCACTGTGAAGTATGCAGAAAATGGTTGCTTTTTCAATGATTTGTACCAAAGCACTAACATCAGCAAAAACAAAAGCAAAAACAAACCTTATTTCATATTTTTTTCACTGATATTACTGATCATGATGTTTTAGCATTTTTACTTAATTCATGGGTGATTTTATCTGATGTTATTCCAGCGTTAGTAGATTAGTAATTCTCATTTTAGTTGTAGCTGGCATATTTTTGACCTTTTCAGCTTACCCATTCATTTAATTACTATCTTATTGGAAACAGAAAAGCCATCTGGGGAGTGGTAAAGTTTGTTGGTCAAAATGTGTGGAGATTGACCTTCTACTGTATTACTCTGGAATAATTTTATATTTTCTTAAGATATACATAATTCTATTTTATAGACTCCTAAACAGAAAAACTGTGCCTCTTATCCAGCTCATTTCACTGACCCTTTTGTGCAGGCTTGTGGTTTACTGCCAGCGAGAGATGTCCATCAATTCTCTGTGAACGTTTGCAGGTAGAAATTGAGCTGTATCTGCATTTGGGGGAAATTTATCAGGTCCGTCAAGGAGTCAGGGCCAATGGGGACGGTAAGAATTTAAAATCTCATTTTCATTAAGGAATGTAGTTTCTCAAGGCACATAACAATACATGTCCTTTCTGAACCAATTTATGTCCTGCTGTTGTGGAACAGAGAAAAAATAGTTATGACAAATATTTAATATACCTTTCTTTATCAGACTCACAAAAATGACACTGTTATCTTTAGTAGAAACATGGACATTTTATTTCCTTTATGTCTGTTTTAAGAGTAAAAAATATCATGTATTTTTCATTTACACTTGGTCCTTCAAGATGCAGGACACGTTTTAAAAAAATTTTATTACTTTGAAGGTAATAAAATACAACAGAACAAGATAAAACAAAGTGAATCGACACAGTGCAGTGAAATTGGTACAGAACTTCAGAGCAGGTTACCAAGATAACAGTAATAGGGACCATTGTATATCTCGTTATCTTCACAATAGTTGTTCTTTCAATCACGTATAGCTAAATCAAACCTAATACAAAACATCATAAAACCTATCAAAACAGAATATTGAATAGAGCAATACGATTAATCAAAACAAAGCAAAACAGTGACAACAATATTTGCCTTCAAAGAGAAGGAAGCCCCCCATATTTGCTATATTGCGTATGGTTAACTTCCCAGGAGATGCTCAGACCTCTGGCTCCCATGTGTTAACAGGGTGGGGATGAGATGTTTGATTCTCAGTTCGTGTGCTTGTAGGCTCATGGCTGCCTACAAGGGAGGTGAGCGTTTGCTTTGTTGCCCAGTGCCCTAAGTTCTAACATGGAGTGGATCTCGGGAGACACTGGTTGGCTAGCTCTTTCCCTGGGTCACCTGCTGCTCGTTCAAGCCATGGCTGCTTACCAGGGAGGCAAGCGGGTTCCTTTGTTGCCCAGTGCCCTAAGTGCAGGACACATCTTTACCATAGAGAAATTTTACCCAGGCAGTCACCAGCTTGAAAGAGTTAAATAAGCATGAACTGTTTATAGAAGATGCTATGCCTCCCTCAAAGAGTTCCTAAATGAATAAACAACCCTGCAACCATACATAACACTGACTGGCAACTATAAATATATTTAGTATTTACAGAGTATTGAAGCAGCCACTGGGCTGGATGCTAGGGACACAATGCTAAAGAAGTCTTGGGCCTTGCAGTGTGCTGGGGAAGACAGTTCATTTAGAGGAAGTAGATTCTGGAACCCTTTGTCATCCTCTTTGTCTCCAGGGGTCAGCACATGCATTAGAAAAGTAGTAGTATTGTGATGTGTTTGATGACTGAAATACTGAATGATATTTTGAGGTCTTCACTTCTTGGAACCTCAGGCCACTTGACCAATAAATGAAGCAGAGCCACAACTCTTTCCTTATATGCTTTTCTTGAGCACTCACATCCAAAAAACTTGTGGCTTCCTCAGACTCAATAGCATGACCCCTACCCTCTTCTGTCTCTCCCTTTACTTGCCTGGGATGACGAAGCCCTTGAAAGAGCAGAAACCATCCTGATACCTTTGGTTAAGGATCAACATCTTAACAGTAATGCAGTAGAAAATCCAGAAAGACAGTGATTTGGGGAGGGTATTGTGGAGCTAGCAATAGACAACTGAAACCTTGGCTTTTTTTTGTGTGTGTGTGTGTGTGAAAAATAAATTCGTATTATTTAAAGCTACTCTTTCGTGGTGTTCTGCTCCTTGCAGCTAAGCATATTGCTCATGGGTACAAAGGGCATGCACAATCTGGTTCTTGGCTTCTCCCTCTCCCTCTCTTATGGCACTCTGTTCTGTGCAGATGTTGATCCCAGTGCAGACAGTGTGATGGTGCCAGGTGCTTGTGCCAGCCAAACTGACCTTTGTTCTGTGCTTGCCCCGGTCCCATCTCTAGGTCTTTACAATGCTTTCGTCTCTATCTAGAATGTTTCTTTAAGTTCTGTCCCACTCCAGCCCTGCTACCACCTCTTGGCCTAGACATTCTCTCTTCCTCTTCTTCTTCCAAGTCTGGGTTTTGTCCATAGAAGCCATATGTGAACTTCCGAAGCCAAGAGAGGGGACTTTGGTTGATATTTTCACAACACTCTATTTTTCTCAGAACACTCATCCAAGCTGTAACCAAATAATTATTTGTATTATTAAAAAAGTGACTTTTTCTCCATTTTGACTGATTAGAAGAGTGGAGGTCCAGGTGATTCTGTTCCTGTGCCTGCACTAGTACTGGCAAAGCATGTGGCCTGTGATTATGAATGAATGAATACACTTCAAGAGGGGTGGATTAACTCCTTCATAATGTGATCAGTTATATTTTTAACTGACAGAGGATCATTTGGAAGAATTAAGAGCATGAACCTTACCATGATCCATTCAGACCGCAAAACTCATAGCTTGTCCCACCAAAAATAACAGCTGTTTTTCCACAGATTCAGGCTACTTGCACATAGACAGTGTGGCTCTTTCTAATAGAGGACGACCTTCTCTGGGCAGGGAAGGGGTCATAATACTGATCTTCACTCCCTGGAGTTGGTCTCTGATCTCAGGATCTGCTCTTCCTTCCTGGGCCTGACCCCTGCTCTTTCTTGCTTCCTTTCTGAAGCCTATTGATAGACGACGCCTTTGCAAGCTGGGGGATGACACGTCTGCTCCCTGGCTGGAATTGGAGAGCTCCAGCACTGTTCAAAGCTTACGAACATGATTTACCACCACAGCACGATGTGTTTTAGTCTTTGGGGGAAAATGGGATACAATGAGACATAAAGAATCATTATTTCCCGAAGGTAGATTCCATTTCTTTAACCATTTATAAGTCTCCACGCATAAAATATGACTATTTTGGGATAGGTGTTATATTTCAATGGCTTTTCCAGCTGTTGCTCCTCTATACACATTCTGGAGCATTCTTTCACCCAGCTGTCAGCCTACTGCTTATTCACGGTGGTGTGACACAGCCAGTGGTTAGTGTTTCAGGTCTGTGGCCTGCATGTGGTGACACACTCACGTGCTGGGCAAGTGTCAGCCTCACTACATCTGAGTGAGGAAAAGCAGCCCTGCTCTCCATTCACTTGTGATTGATTACATCTGGCTTCTGTGAACCCATAAAAGGCCAGTCACTGTGGTGGCTTTGGGCTGAGCACTAAGGCGGCTGAATTTGCTGGCAGGTGCTCTGATTCCTGAGAAATATGCTGTTCACTCAGCATCTAAGGGGCACCATGATGACCTTCTCAAGGCTGCATCCCTGCACTGTGACTTTCCTGTGGGCCTGGCACTGCAGCTGGGCCTCAGCAAGAGAAGGACACCTGTCAACAGACATTTGGGGATAACGAGTTTTCTACTTCTCTGAGAGTGAGCCAAGGAGAAATCACACCAAGAAGACAAAAGTATACATATATATTTGTGCTAGATTACATGTCCTGTGTTTTTTTTTTTTTTCTTGCTAGGTTGCACATTCTGTTTTTTTAAACTGAGAACAGTAATATCATTTAGCATTATGATGTCAGCAAATTCAATGTTTAATGCATTTTCTGCTGTGAATTGCACTGGAAACTGGGGCATGAAATTTGTCTATCTCCTTTTAAAACAATCATTGCCACTGTAACTAATCCTTTTTATTTATGTACTTACTTAGTCTTCATATAAGCTCTTTATGTACTTCCTTCCTTTCTACTGGAGCTCCTTGTAGGTCTGCAGGTATGACTTCTTTCTTTTTCTAACTCTTCTTCTTCTTCTTTCTCTGGGCCGTACTACACAGACTCTTTTTCCATCCCAACCACACCAACTTTGGTTTTCTGGGCCCTTCTGAGAATGTGGCAAGCCAGACCGTGTTCTAGAAACTCAGAGCATTGTGATATCCACATCCAGGTTTATGTCATAAACCTCCACAGGTTCTATGACCCTCATTTTCATAACACATCCACTAACCAGTGGTTTTGCCTCTGGGCCAGAGCCATAGCACTGACGTCAGGGATTCCATGCTGTGACAGGGAAGAGAATTTGGCTGAGAGTGAGCCAGGGTTTCTAAGCAGATGGAGGGAACAGCTGACTGGGAAGATCAAGCCTGAAGCAGGTGGTGGATCCTCTAGCAGCACCAAATCACCATGTCAGGCAGGACAGTGGGAGCAGGAAAGGGGACTGAGTGGGAGATGCCAGAGAGCCTGAGAGTCAGGGGCCAATGGCACTTCCCAGGAGACCTCAGGAGACTGCCAGAGAGTGAGGCAATGAGTCAGCCTGCAAACTGGCCATGACCTAGCAAGAGAGGAGAGAACAGAAGGGACAGTCAGGGACTAACAGGTGGGCAGGGCAGCAGGAAGGGCCTGCAGACACACAGCAGGTGGCAGAGCAGATGGAGTGGGGCAGATAGACAAGCGGCAGGTGGGTGGGGCAATAGCCAAAGGGACATGAGTGGGGACGTGGGCAGAAGGCAGGGATGTGGGGCCAGAAAGGCAGCCCAGAGCTTTTCAGCCCTGTCTGGCTGCATGTGCTATCTGTAGCAGGTGGTGGCCAGAGGTGCCAAAGTGCAATCTGTCCTTTCAGGTTATTGATCTGTTTTGAAAAAAATGGCTTAGGAGGACTCTAACTATATTCACTCAAAAATGAAGAGTTTTAGATGGATTTTTCTTAGAGTACAACAGGGCATAGCTAAAGTGCCAGTGAGTGGTAGAGGAAACCACTTTCCTCCAAGGCATCACAACAGAGTGGGGTCCTTGTGGATGAACGGAATCCAAGCCTCCCTTGCCAAAGCACTTGGCGGGAATGGAATGCATCCCTTAGCATTTAATAAGGTAATGTGGGAAAAAGATTATTACTACCATGTGGTAGGAGATCACGGAGTAGCATTCAGTGACCTGGAGGGATCCTGGCTGTGCTAACTGCAGGCTGACCAGGTCAGTCACCTGCATGGAGGTGTGGTGTCCTCCAGAGTGCAAAGGGAGGCCAGACTCTGACTGAGATAAGAGGGAGATGTTCTCAATAAGCATGGCTAGAGAGGGCTGGGCATGAACTTTGGAGCTACACAGCCTGAAGTGTGCTTTCCTCCATTTTATAATCCTTGGCCACCACCACGCTCGTGCTTGGGAGGAAGGACCAGTCTAAACACCACACGTCCTATACCATTGGCTTCTTCACTCACGCTCATGTTCTATCGTTATAAGGACATTGGGATGGAAGAACCTTGGTCTTATTAAGTGAGGCATTGAAGCTGTGGGTCAGAAATGACAATTGACAGATACTAGGATAGCTGGGGACAGTACAGGTCAGAACCAGAGTGGAAGAGCTCTGTCCTTTGCAGTAGTTAGCTGTGCACTTTAGCCACCGTCCCTTGAGCGCTTCCCAGATACTTTAGGGCCTTGTGTGACACGAGAGTGGAATCCCAAGAAGAGGAGCATGGTCTAAGAGCTAATCCTGGGGTCAGGGAGGAGATGGGAGCTGGCATGGGCCCGAGACTCCCTGGGCAGGGCAGGGAGGTGGGGTTTGTCAGGTGACATCTGGGATGACCACTTCCTGGGAATTCATAGTTTGTGTCCATCTTTGTTCATGTTTTCATTGATTCACGTTTCCATTTTTAATGAAAAAGAGGTACCCACCCCCTAAAACATAATTTTAGGAGTAATTTTCCTCCTTAACCCGTATCATTTTAATATTTTTATCTCAAAACTATCTTTTATTTACTTGAGCTTATTGTAGTGATGAATTAGTTAAAAAAGGAGAGAATATTTCTAAGATTGTCCTGCTTTGTATAAAGAAGGACTTTATTTCAAGGAACAGAATCTGAGCTCATGTGGTTTTGCAAGGCTTTTCCAAGTCATTACTCTCAGTTCATGAGAACTGGAGAATGGCAAAGGCAAATCCTTTGCAAATCCATGAACCCTGATGCATGCGAGGTCTGGAGTTACCTCTTGTGTTGTGATTGAGATCTCAAGGTGCCACTTCTGTCTTTGAACCCCCTAAAGTTATGATAAAAAGTTTCTCCCCCCCCCCTCTTTTCTCTTGTTGGCCAATCTCCTGATGGCTTTTTCTGTGTTGCACTATGATAAATTATTTTATAAAAGCTGTCTTTCTGCTTCTGGATCCTTGTCAATAGTCAATAACCTGGTGGAATGGGGTCGATGGACTACACCTTGGGTAATGTGTGAAGGTCCATGTTTTTAGTCACTGTGCTTGTTCTAGGTGTTAGTTCCCTCATGTAGCTCTCTCCTCCTCTTCCTGCCTTCTGGGTCTTCTAAGTCTGAACTTTTTAACAATTCACCTTTGTTTTCTAGATTTTATGAAGTTAGAAGATGAAATAGTAAAGGAGAATTCACAGTGAAAAATGCTAGTAAAAATGTAGGCAAGAATGAGAAAGAACACCTAAAACGCCCTCTGCAAGGGGCGATAGCCTGTGCAGTGCAGGAGAGGAAGAAAGGACCTTAGGTAATACTGTGATGTGAAGAGGCTAGGTGGAGAAGCCTGGTCCAGGGGACCAGAATGCTAGACATCCATTCCCTGCCCAAGGCTGAAGAAGTAGGACTTGGTGATCTTCCTCCTTTGTTTCTACCATTGCTTCTATTCCTGTCTTTAACTATGGGAAAAACAATTTTAAAAGTAGAAAAGATATTAAGGGATAATCTTTGTGGAAAAAAATCTTAATTTTGATTTACATATGTTTTCTGAACACAAACTTGTAAAGACTATTAGATATTTTTTTAAAAAGACAACTTAGAGAATTTCTTTAAAAAAAAAAATGAGTTTGTTCTCCATAGCCCAGGTGAAGAGCTCCCGAAGCCTGCTTGCATTGCCATGTGAGCTCAGCCCCACTGACCTCATGTGCATGGAGTGTTACAGATCGCTTCTGCCTCTAGGGCTCAGTGGGAGTGGAGCTCAGGTGTGAAGGACCAGTGAGTGAGAAACTCTAAATCTGGATCTATTTGCTCTTTGATCACTCAGTGAGCACCCAACAGGCCAGCACCCACGATCACCTATAGGCAGGGTTGAACAGTGCTTAACCTCCAGAAATGGACGTGTGCCTTGCTTTCCAGGAACACATTGAATTGGCGGGTGAATCTAGGATGGTAGTCATCTCTGCTGACTCTTCTGCAGAGAGAGATGCCTTGCAAGTTAATCTGAGGAGCAACTCACAGAAGTTGAGCCCCATTTTCCAAAACAAAACTGAAAATTGAAGTAAAACCCAGTTCCATTAAACACGGTGTAAGAACACCACTTTCAGAGCAGTATCGGAAGTAAAGGCCAATGTCCATATTTGGACATGGGCTTTAATTTGGACTTCTAACTGGAACTGGATGCCACACATTTTCAGCCTATTCCTGAAGTGGAGCAGCCTTTACTTAAGCCATGCCCTGAATGAACCTGATTAAGCACAACAGAAACCAAAGGGAGGGAGGATAGGTCCCAAACCAAAGATACACACCCTCGAAAGCCACCAGTGGTCACTGATGAAGGACCAGGTTGGGTAGCTGGTCTCCTAACTGTGCTCCCAGCAGTTATGACAATAGTGATTTCAGAAATGTTAAAAACAAGCAGGGTTTGAAGAGCCAGACTTTGACAGTGAAATAGGAAAATGACAGTGATGGGATCCTGATCTTTCGGGACATTTGTCCTTGGCTGCCTACCTGTGGTTCTTAAGGTAAGTCAGCTTCCCTGGCCAGTGTTGTTAAATCACTTTACATTATTTTGTATAGGAATGCATGTGAAATGCGTTGCAACAAAGAAAAGCAATCATATTAAAAATTCTTAAGAGAATAAAAATGCATTTTGATGTCTCTGAGGACGAAAAGTGAAAACATTCCTCACTTTGGCCCTTGAGTCCCCAGGAATGGCGCCAGGGCCTTCATCTTCTTAGAGGCAGCTTACCATGGCCCACTGGTGAGCCTGCTGGCTGAGAAGGGAGCTTTCCACAGGGAAGGAATGCAAGCAAAGACATCCCGAACACCTTGCCTTGCAGGATGCAGCAGTTTTACCGGTGACCTTGGTCTGATACTCAGGATTACCTTCAGTCTCACTGGGAACGTGCTTCACCGAGGGTCGGGCAGGAGCTTGTGGGTATTGCGGGCTGGTGAGGGGGATACGTAAGGGAAAATGAGAAGATGGAAATGAAGGGTCAAAAGGGGATGTAACAACAGGCAGGGAGATGATGATTTTGTCAGGAAAAAGGCACGTACAGGCTGGAGAGCTGCCCCAGGCAATGCCTATTTTGGAAACAAAAGGAGGTCAGTGAAATGCTGTGAAATTTTTTGAGAGAGAGCTAAACGTGTCTCAGTAAAATTTCACCTCAGCTCTGAGCCCAGAGTCCCTAAGTTACCCAGTCACACATGTGCTTCCCCCACAGTACAAGTGCAAAAGAATATGAGCTCTTGTCACTCAGATTTGTAACCTGGAGACACTAAAGTGTAATTCTATTCCCTCAAGGCCTACAGAGCCAGTGGAATCTTGTCTCCTAACTTCCTCCCCATTTAGATGATGGTGTCACAAAATCACAGTCAGGGAGGTAAAAAAGAGAATCTTGTTATATTCTACCATGACACCAAAGTGCCCCCAGAGTAGTCTTTTAATCCCTAATTCCATGACTTGTTAATGACAAACGATAAAATCTAGTTTTGTTTTCAGTTTAAGGGTAGTTAGCACAGTGATATTTCTTAAGTACTGTTTCTACCACGTCTTCATTTTCTTGTCCTGCTTTCTAGGAATAGCAGTGCACCACTGCAACCAATGCTCAGCCTCCCAGCGTACAAAAGAGAAGGAAGGGAAAAATAATTAGAATGATCAACGTAAAGAGGAGAAAACAGCACAGATAGAAAAGGGAGGGTGAAAGACAGGATTCTATGAAGAGAAATGTCCCCGTGAAACATTCTGGTTCTTGATTTTAAAATTACTTGATTTTAAAAAGTAGTTTTCAAGATGTTTATTTTGAAATAATTTTAGATTTATGGAAAAAGTACAAAGAAGATGTAGGAAGTTCCCATAAAGCTTTCTCCTAAATTTCCTAATGTTAGTATCTTATATATGTGTGATACTTTTATCAGAACTGGAAACTTAACACTGGTAAACCATGAGTTCTATTCAAAGTCCTCTGGTCCTTCTGACAATGTCTTTTCTTTTGATGTCAATCTGGAATACCATGTTGAATTCTGTGACATGGTTTTGACAGAATTTCTCAAGGTGCTTTGTTGAGCACAAATGGAAGGGGTCATGTGTGAATGGAAGGTGACTCTAGGAGAGCAGGCTCTAGGAATAGTGTCAGTCAAGTTGATTTGGACCCATGTCCAACCAATGAAGATAGGTCAGTGGTGGAGTAGTGACGGTAGCAGGAAGTGGACAGGTTCAGGATAAACTTTGAAGATAAAGGCAGCATCAAGGAAATTAGTTAAAGAAGGTCATGGATGACACGATGTGTGGCTTGAGTATCCACGAATGTAGCTTCGTTTGCTGAGCTGAGAATGACTCCATGGAGCAGGTTCTTGATATGTGCTAGGTGCTCCAGTGGCCAGAGGTTTGGAATATGTTGCCCATGGATACTCCAGTTTGGTGGCCAGAACACATGCACTCAGGTGAATCCAGCCTTAAAAGAGTTGTTCAGTTTACAGAGATCCGTGAATGTCATGCCCTTTCCCTCAGTGTGAATACACCATCAGAGTGACTTGGCCAGTGGGTAACTGAATGTCCTTCCTTGAACTGGTTTAAATTGGAGACGTCTGTGCCTTCACTGACTGGGTACATGCTGGGGTACTCGGCTGGTTTTGTTTCGTTTCGTCAGAGTCACTGACCAGTAAGGTGGAACAAGCTGGTCTTGCGTACAGTGGCAGGGTGGCTACTAGTAGTCATGAGGACCACAGTCTTCTCCTCACTTTAGAGGAGAGATGCAAGCTGAGTCCTGATGGCACTGTTTCCAGGTCAGTGAGAACTGGGTGCCCACTGGGCGACGGTTTCAAATGCAACTGATTTGGGCCAGGGGTTCTCAACCCTGTACCCGACTGGGGTTGTATGGAGACATTCTGGAAACAAGCAGAGCTGGTCTGCGTATTGCCCTTCCTAGAACACATGTGGGAAACTAAACTATTAAGCTGACTTCTTCACTTTGCTGTGAAGGTTTAGGTGTTTTATTTGTAGGATGATATTCAAGGTTCAGCATGTCTATAGGCACTAAGTGCTGATGTAAAAGTGACCACTGGCCAAGGCCAAGGGGATCCAGTACAGAAACGTTGGACAATTTTGTTCCAACTACCAGAGGAGATAAAATAATGGAAATATAACTTGAACTGAAGAGAACCTGGGATGGTATGAACAATAGAATGAAAAGTACCAGTTTGAAGTTATACAGATTTGACTATTCCTTTCCAAGCCTTAAGGAATCTTCTCTGTTTCATTTTGTAAGATTCCTTACCATACTATTCTCATAGGATATTAATAACTATTCTTATAAAATTTAGTTTATGTATTAAACTCGGCTAAAACTCTCAAATGAGTTGCTAATACAGATATAGTCTGAATTAAAACAGATGTACTATGATTAGCAGGTATAAGGTAACATCTCAAAACCAGAAGAAAAATGCAAAATCACACAGTGGGAATAAGGGAGGATTTTCAGGGACTTCCTGCAATTCTGTGTCTGTATCATCAAAACTAGAGAAAAAAAGAAATGTCTAGACATTCCCTCTCCCATCTCCCTTCTTCCTTCCTTTCCCTTAAATCTTCCCCGTGTGCAAGATGGGGAAGAGCTTAGAATGGCACTTCTTTTCAGGTCTTTTGTTATCTTGGAGTTGGAAAGACTAAACCAAAATCAGACAGCATCTTCTAACAGGTGTCAGAGACTACAAAACAGGGATAATGTGCAAAAGCAACATGATAGGGAGGACTAGTGTGGAGCCCCTCAGGGACAGGACCAAGAAGGGATTGTTTAAACTCCCAAGAAGTGAAAAGTCATGAATGTCTCACGGTACCCAAGACACATGTTCTCATTAGCTCATTACACAAAGTCACTCACCACTCAGTGAATTCTGTTTCCATCAGACTATTTTCATTCCAAGTTAAAAATAATCCACAATTCCTAAACATAAAAAAAAAAAAAGGAAGAGAGTTGTAATGCGGAGGATCCTGAGATACTGAAATTAGCTCTTTTCTTTCTTTGTTGTGAAGAGGAACACCGACATTATGAGAGGGTTGGGTGGGTATCTGGGGGCCTGAGGAGGCATCAAAGCCACTGGGAAGGATCCTGACACTCAGATATCACTCCTGTATACTCAGTAGAATTTCTTTAAAAGAGGGTTTTATTTAAAGGTATAATTGTCATTCAAAATGCAGTAACAGAATATTTTTCTAAGACTTAGTTAAGTGTATGCTAAATTAACTACTTAAAAGTTAAGATTCTGAGTACAGGTTTTAATGTAAAATTCCAGTGCCACAGATCTGAAAGTGTCATAAGGCAGACAGAAACATGGCATAATTCCTCTAAGGAAGCCATGTTCCTGATAAAAGACACAGGGATGTGTGTAGCTAGCAACATAGGCAATACAAAGCAGACGGGACAGACAGACACAGGACCATGTAGCCTGGTGATCTGAAACACTATCCCCAGCCTGTTGACAGGGTTCACCAGGGGGAAAAGTTTCCTTCCGAGCTCAGCTACTAAGACAGGGTGGTATCATTCTAGATTTCCACCCAAGCAGCCACTGCTGCCTCTTTTCCATTTTCTTCTTGAGTGTTGGGATGTGCATATAAAGCAATCTGAATTTTTATGTGTAAAGACATTGCCATTGAGTTAAATGAATCTATCCAAACACTGCCATTTGTCTGAACAGTGAGGATGCACTTAGCTTCCCCTTAAGAATAAGGATATATTCTACACCTATTGGGCAATTTCACTGTGTTGAACACCACAGAGTACACTTGTGTAAACCTGAATGGTACAGTTACTGTACACCTGGACCTTATGGTGCCTATTGATCCCCAGGCCACCGTGAACAAAACACCACCTTGAATCAAGCACCAGAGAACACGACACAATCAAGAGGTGTGTAGTAGATGAGATGTACACCACTGCTGCCAGCTTATGGTGACATACTATTTTGCAATAAACTTTTTTAATATGTAGAAGCAGTGTGATATGAAATGTAGTATGGTGAATATATAAACCAGTAACAGTGTACTGTATTTATCAAGTGTTATACACTGTACAAAATCGTATGTGCTCTTTGTTCACACTGCAGGCTGGTTCATATCAGTGTCACCATAGATGGGACAGTAGTGCATTGCTCTAAGATTCTATGATGGTTGAAAGCAGTCCATTCTGCTAAGCTTTCAAACCTTGCCACCCACACTAAGAAAGATGACAGGTTATCCTTTCAATCTGATCTTTGAATACTAACTTATCTATTCCTGAATCCCCTCACTATGGAATGATTTTGCTCAAGTTTCCCAGATTTCACCTGTATATTCTATGTTATCAGTCATGGGAATGTTGTGGCTTACATGTAGGTGTCCCCTCAAAACCTCATGTGGTCACAATGGGACTTTGTCAGAGGAGGCTGGACCTATATTGTGTGAACGATCCTTGTGCAATGCTAGAATTAAGGATGGCGGAATTAAGCATGGTGATTACCGTCACCATCCTTTGGCACCTGCCCTAATCCCGGTAGCCTAGGCAGAATATAAAAGGGATGAAAGACAAGGTAAGGGTCTTGCTTTGTGATCTTCTGCCCACTATAAACTGTTTTCTCTCTATCATGTCCCTCTGCAGTGTTACCTGCCTTCGAGCCAGCAGTTTATAGGCTGAAACCTCTACAACCTGTGAGCTAAATAAACCTTTCCTCCTTAATTTTGGGTGTCAGGTGTTTTGTCTCAGCAACAAGGAAAATAACTAAGACAAGGAATAAGCTGTTTTTATTTTAATTAAAACTTTCAAGGGAGTAATTATAGATTTTAGTCATTCTGATGGGTGATGCTTCATGTGGCTTCAGCTTTACATTTCCCTGAGAGAGAACGATGCATATTTCTACATGTGCTTATTTACCGCCTGCATTTCTTCTCCAGTGATCAGTTTGTTCACGTCTCCAACCATTGTCTGGCTAGGTGGTTCAGTTCCTTAGTGTTGAGAGTTTGCTATGTATTCTAAATACTTGCCATTTGTTGAGTATTTGTAACAATATTTTCTTTTAGTCTCTGGTTTACTTTACCATGGGTTTTTTAATTAATAATTTTGATGTGGTGCAATTTATTGAGTTTTATGAAATATACTGATATTCTATTTAGTAATTCTATCAATTGCTAAGTGTGGTTTTGAGTTGTGAATTTATTTATTCTTTCAGCCTTATCAGCTTCTGTTTTTGTATGCTAAAATTTTTATATATGCATATTAATTAGTTGTTAATTGTTCCCAATGGTTTAATAATTTTATTATTATATAATGTACCTCTTTGCCTTTAGTAGTTTTCTTTGCTTAGAAGTCAACTTTACTGTACTTTAAAAATTAATGTTACATTAATGTGGCATTTTTCTCATCTTGCTGCTTTCAACTTACATATCTTATTGAAGGAAAGCTATTTTTAATGAATCTATATCTTAGTATACTCTTATCATCTTTGTCTTTGATATATCATTTTATTTACATTTAAGATAGTCATTGATGTTTTACTAATTAAATTTGTCATCTACTTCTTACTTTTTATTTCTCTTCGTTCTCCTGGTTAATTTTGCTTCTCTTCTTATGTAGCACTTAAATGTTTTAAGGATTTTTTTGAGTTTAGAAAGATTTTTAAAAGACAAAACAATAAAATCAAAACAAAACAACAGAAACATATAGGATTTCAAAACAAGCTGATAGGAAATTAACAATAGTCACTATATTGCATATTGTTGTCTTCAAATTAGTTCTTTACTGACTTATTTATAATGCTTTGGGCTGTATTTCCCTGTGGGTTTGATACCAGTTGCTGAGATTTTCACTGTACACACATGTGACACAAAGCATTCACGCCAACATTATTTTATTTCACGTCAGATTTTACTTCCGCTTTAGTGCCTTTGCCGTCTCCAGTTGATACTGATATTAAAACGTTTGTTTCAATTATCTGATATTATTCGTGAAAATTGTGCGGAAACATGTAGTTTATTACATGTGCACCCTTTTGTTTTATCTTTCCACTTGTCCTTCTCCCTTTCTGATGTTCCAAGATTGTCACTTCGATCATTTTCTTCATGTATAAAGAATTTTCTTAGGCTATTCTTTAAGGTAAGATCAAATTGCAGTGTACTCTTTTTTCTTATTTATATCACTGGTGGAAGACAGCATTGTTGTGTGTAAAATTACCAATTATCGTTCCCCCTCTTTTGACCTCCATGGTTACAGATGCAAAATCAGTTATCACTGTAATGAGCGTTCGAGGAAATGTGTCATTTCCCTTTAGCTTCTTTCAAGACTGATTCATTATTTTTAGACTTCAAAAGTTTGATTTTGATGTACTTGGTGTGGTTTTCTTGGTGTTTATATTGTTTATTATTTGTTTAGCTTCTTGCATATGTAGGTTTGCTTCTTTCTCTGATGTGGGAAGTTTTCAGCTGCCATTTCCTTAGACTTTTATCTCTAATGCTTTTTCTTTCCTGGAAATCTAATGATATGAAATATATTTTTGGTATTGTAAGACAGGTCCTTAAGAATGTACTCAATTTTCTGTTTAGTTTCTCTGGGTTCAGATTGAGTGACTTTTTGGTATTTATTAAGTTTACTGCTTTTGTAACTCATTTTCCTGCTGTTGCTCTATCAACTAGCAGATACTTCAATTGTATTTATACGTTGTATAAGCCATTTGATTCTTTATAAGTTTCTATTTCTTTGTCATGATTTTCCATATTTTAATCTCTATTAAGAAGCTTTAGGTGATTATTAAAGCATTTTAATGATAGCTGCTTTTTAATCCATCAATTCCAACCGTAAATTAATATCACCACTGGTGCTGGTTTCTTGTCTTTTTCTCTAAATTATGCTTTGCTTGGTTATTGGTATGACAAGTGATTTTGGTTGCATGCTGAGAATTTTATCTACTGTGTTAGGCATTGCACATAGGCACCTTTTTTAGGTTTATCATACCATCCCAAACTACTTTTGCAGACTAAACTTCGAATGACAGTTTGATTTTCACAGTCTTTATGTGTAGCTGTAGTTTATTTGTTTTTCTGTTTGCTTGGGTCTCTCAAGGGTACTTGCCGATGTGAAAAAGGTTTATCCCATCTCAGTGAGAGTAGACTGAGATAGGACCCATGCACCTGTATTCCAGGATGCTCAGGTATCTCTTTGTCAGGTCCTTTGCAATAGAATCTCTCTAACCAGCTATGGTGAGAACCTCACTGTGATAGGTTATTTCAGACTTCTGTCTTGTATATCTAGATGAGAAACAGGTATTCATGGCACATGGTTAGGGAATCTTCAAACTAGCAGGTTGGTGTTCACCTGGTTTGTTCACCTGGTGTCTCACCTCCATCCATCTCTGGCACACTGCTGGTCTATTCCATCTAGATAAGTCTACCTGAAGGCCTGCCATGACAGGTGTGGGTTGGGAGCACAGGGACTAGTGACTTTGTCCCACAGGTGATGACTGAGACCAAGTACTGTTGTCCTCTTGGGTTCTGGACATGCTACCTTCCTTTTACCTCCTCTCTCAATCCTTCAGAGCTACCTTGTGTGCTGCTCTTGGGTTCCCAGTTATGGCTGGTGGGTGCAATGGTTGACTGACCAATTGTGTCCATTTGAGAAGTTTAGAAGCTAAACCAAATCATCTCAGCTACTCTACACCATGGGGTGGGGAGGACCCACTATGGGGCTGCTCTTCACCTGGACAGTCTTAAGGATCATGCAAGAAGCGTGGATGGGCTTCGGTTCTTCTGGAGAGCTCCAGTCTTCACCTTCCGTTTGGACAACGTCTCCTGGCTTCTAGCACAGACTGTTAAGCTCCTGCCTCAGAACCTTTAGCCTTTCAGTGTAAACACTTCATTTCCAGCCCTGTGGCTTCCTATTGTGGACTTGCATGGGACACTGTGGTGAACTCTAGACCTTGGACTGAACACTAAGTCTGCAGAGTGCAGACACCCGCTTCCCCCTTCTTCATTCAACTCTGTGGGTGACCGTAGTAAGCTGATGTATAATTTCTTACACATTTGTATATCTTGTGTGATATCTGTTTCTCTAGTAAAACACCGACAAAGTAGGGTAGCAGGAGAAGCAAAAGGGATTTTACCAATCAGAAGTCCACAAGGTATCAGAATCCCTCAGTTTTCTTGTCTAATCACTACTGAGTGAAAATTCTGTGTCTTACAAATCTCTTCAATACGTGTCTCGCCTCCATCCATCTCTGGCACACTGCTGGAGAACCAGCAGAACTGAGTGCCCTTCCTGAGATATCTGTGCTCTTCACTGCCTCCACCTAGACCTGTCCACCCTGTCTTCTGAGATCATCAAATGTCATGGGCCGAGTGTCATGGGGATGCCCTCACCTTTTCTTAACTTGAACATTCAAGTGATTGTGGTTCCCCATAGCATTGCTTATTCTGTTCTCCTCTATATAATTAGTTAATTCTTTGCCTTATTTTCCCTGGCTAATTGTGACTCATCCTGTCAGGCAGAGTCAGGCACGACCTCTTCAAAGAAGCCTTCGCTGATTCTTCCACCATGCAAAGGGCCACTTTACAGGTCCATGCAGAAGTCTTATCATATTGTCTGTTTCCATGCTCAGTTTATGTGATTGCTTTTCATGAGACCGGTGCCATGCCAATCACCCTTTGGTACAAAACCACTGTCATTTGTTCATTAGACTGTGAACTTTCTGAGAGCAGAAATCATGACTATTTATTTTCTTTCCTCAGAACCTTTAAAATTTGAACCTTTCAAATGTTTGTCAGATCTTCATTCTTTTGAAGACTGGGTCCCCAGGCTTTGATGTTATGAGGAGGTGGTGTGGCCTTTAACGGTGAGGCCTAGAGGGAGGAAGTTAGGTCATTGGACTGTGTCCCTGGAGGGAGTGTGACAATACTGGCCTCTTTCAGTCTTTGACTTTCTGCCTGCCCTTAGGTGAACAGTTTTGCTGAAGTACATGCTCCTGCCATAATGTATTGTGCTGGTATTGGGCCCAAAGCAATGTGGCTAAACAACCATGGAATGAAACTTCTGAAACTGCAAGCAAAATAAATTCTTCTGCCTTATAATTTGATTATCTCGGGTGTTTTCTCACAGTGATGAAAGTCTGACTAACACAAAATATTGGGCAATGTTCATTGTCTGACTAGCTGAATGAAGTGTTGCTTCTTCATTTTTCTGCCTTTTCAGATGTCTAGGTTTTCATATTTTATATTTGAAATAGAAAGTTATCACTTTCGTTTCTTTGCTATTGAATAAGGTATTTAAGGCAAGCTTGGATACAACTACATTTTACAAACATTTTTCCTTCAGAAAATAACCCAGGGAATGTGTTTCCTATCTACTTTCTTCCATTAATGAATGGAGCAGTGTTTGTATGTTCAAATAAGAGAGCTGGATTTGATAAAGGAAGCTTCTTTGGACAATGGCTTCCATGTGAAAATGGCATCTAGGAGAAGAAAGTCTGCCTCTTAATCAGCCCTGGAAATGAAGCGCCCTGCTGCAGATTAGGCCATGTCTTCCACACAGATGTCAGCTCAGTACCTCTTCCTCTTCTGCTTTGCTTACCTCATGGTCTCTGTGGGAGCCATATTTTGGGTAGAAGTATTTGTCCCTCTTCCATGTTGTTTTCACCTTTCTTGGGAGAGGTGCGGACTGGTCGTTTTCTTCAGGAACTTTCTGGTTCTGTTGACACTTGGATCCTATGCTCAAACCCAAGGAAAAGGGGATTGTATAATCACCCCATTCTGTGATTTATCCATATCCTTTTGCCTGATCGTTAGCCTCTGCTTTAGAACCTGGAGAGGCCTCTCAGTGTCCAGAGGACAAATGTAGCTGAAGAAGATTGAGGACAGCCTTGCTACTGGGCACAGGATCCTACAGCAGTGCTTGTCTGCAGGAAGTAACTAATGTTCAGAGATTACTGTGCTGACACACACACACACACACACACACACACACACACACACACACGTGGAATGGCTGTTTTCCTGCTCTGGTCCGTGGTATACAGAGGCACAGAGTTTGGTAGCAATTCATCAGGAGAATTTAGGAGCAGGGAGAAATTGCATAAACCAGAGCAGAATTATAGGTTACAAAACTCCAAGGATAAAGGAGAAGGGGGCAAGAAGAACTAGTAAGTAATAGAAAGTGGTGGATAAGCAAAAGAGGTGCAAAGGCAGAGTCAGCCTCATGGATTGGGTGCCTGGGTGGCAGCAGACAGCTTGCCTCAAAGTGCCTTTGTGCTTAGGTAGAATTTCCATGCCTCCTCCTCGGTGCTCCACCCTACTGCATGAACATTTTCCTGGCCTGCTTAGAGGTGAGGCAGCTTTGAAATGCATTAACTGTAGCCCTCCCAGGCTACTCCACTCTGAGAAAGATGCAGGTGTCCCAGGGAATCCTCGTATCTGTAGGAATCAGGGCTGTGTCCTTGATGGACCCACACCTGGGCTCTGGAGCAAAACTTGATGGAGTTCAGGCTCCTAGCATTTTGCTCTGAAGTGCCCCGCCCTCCCACATCCTGTGTTGGAACTTGCTGATGCCTGAAGCTCCTGTGTAATACTGCACAACTCGGCCTCCGACCTGGTCTCATGGGCTCACTGTGCTTTCTTTTCAAAGCCAAGAATGTGCCACATAAAATGAAACAGCTTTTAAAACAGGCATTAAAAGTCCTTATATGCTTTGTGCCCAGTTCCCCAGTCAAAGGCTGTGTAACCACTGGTGGTTTTAACCTGGGTCTTGCCAAGCCTGGGATTTTAATGTTACAGTTGTCAGCCTGGTCTAATGAAATCTCGAGAAGATGATAAAGTATGGGTTAGAGAGTTCCTGGTGCCCTAAGGAAAACGGTGCTCAAATAAGATCCACACAGTTGCTGGTGAACTGGCATGACTGTCCATAAGAGGGAAGGTTTCCTGGAGGATACAGGTGGAGATGCAGGTACTGGTCCCAGACCTTCTCCTAAGAAGCTCTGTTGCTTTAGCACCTTCTAGGAGTTTTCAGATTTGTTCCCTGTCACAGGTGTGGTTGGGATAGATGACTTGTTCTCCTATATCTACCGTCAGGGAGCGGGGAGGGGTAAGACACCTGCTCTCCTGTAAGGGCAGCTCCTTAGCTAGGTAATGGCAGGTTCTGGGAGTTGCGTCTGTTGGCGTGTGCAGACACAAACAGCATCTCGATGTGTTTGTACAACCACAGGAATGCCTTCCCTCACTGCGGGTGGGATTTCCACTGCCAGAACCTACCTGTTCCTGGTTCAGAAAATCCCTCACAGCAAGTGAGTTTGTTTACAGAGTAAGAAGATGCGAACTTCTTCCCCGCTGCTGTCTGCCCAGCTGAGTATCTCTTCTGGAAACTCAGTGGGGTTGTGCTGAGTTCCACAGCAATGACTTTTTTCCCTTCCTTTTCTTTCTGCAGCCTGGGTCTTCTTTTATAAATGTGTAAACATTTAAATCCAGAGATGGCTGAAATGTTTCTCCTCTTTGTAAAAACAAAAACTGTTGATAATTCCTCTGAAAGGCTATAATTCCATCCCAGTTCTTAACAAAATACTTCGCATGCTGTTTGAGGAAATAGGTCATCTTTTTTCTACTATATTTTACTGTCTGATATAATTAGTGATGTCAAGTTTTATATATTTTCCAAAGAAAAATTTTCTTCCTAGTCTTCAAGTTAAACATCTTACATTATCTTGCCAGCAAAAAAGAAATAAGACAAAGTATTCAAAGCACTTTAGTTACAATACTTTGAGAAATTTAAGACCCAGAGTGGAGAGGAGTTATTTATATGATTGGCACTTACTGAAGACATTTTCCCATGCTGATAGTCTCACAGTAATGGTAAAATTATATAGAGGATACTATTTAATGTAAGTAGGACTTGGAAAATAGGAAGAAGAGGGTAAGATCAACAAGTATTTACTGAAAACCTATTGCATATCTGATGGGACCAATTTGGGAATGCCAAAACAAGTCTCCTTTTTCTTCAGGCATCATTAAGATATCATACCTCAGATGACCAAAATAACGATCAGACTATAGAAGGTAAAGTCATTCATTTATGTTGTGTTTTCTGAGCACCTGATATAAGATAGCCATGAAATTAGCCATTTGTAATTCCATATTAGTATATTTATTACATTTTAATATTTTATACTTTTTTATCTTTTACCTTTTTTTTTTTTTTTGGTACCAGTGATCGAACTCAGGACCTCTCTCCTGCTAAGCAGGCACTTATGTCACTGAGCTAAATTCCTGGCTGTATTACATATTTTCTTAAGGGATGAATGGAGGCTTACCCTTCTGAGATCATTTCCACCCATCATCTCCTTGGGAGTGGGCCATCTTCTCCCATCCACTAAGACTAAGACTACTAATACTGAAGACAAGACTTAGACTACAGATTATCAATTAAAGTTAATGGTATCACTGATATGCCCTTGTTACCATTGGATCAATATTCTGTAAACAACAATACTAACAGTCTCATTGGTTTGTCATGATTTTGACCCACATTGTACTCAAATCAGGATTTTGCTCTACAAAACTTTTTTGAGTGGTGGGCTCATTGGCAACCCATTTGGGACTCCCCCGGCTTCTCAGAGACCATCCTATTCCTCATTCCTTCTCTTCAATAAATTTTCCTACCCTTAAAAATATTCCAGAAGATTTTTATGCATTGGCAGGCATGACAGGATTCATTGATTCCTATTAAAAATGAGAACTATATGGTTTTATCTTCCTTAAAATTTCTGGTAGTGACCACCTCCCTGTTGTTCCTTCTGAGTGTCCACAGCTCTGTAGCCCAGAAAGCCTACCCACTGGGTCCTATTGCTTCCTTTTCAAGGATGGCTCATGGTCTTAGTTTTCATCCAGCCATTCACTGTCATGCTATCTTTTTCTTTCCCCATTGGCAGGGAGTACCGTGATGAACAACCATGAAAGGTGGGAAAATTGAGACTGTTAAAAATGATGGGTGATTGGAGGGGAGAGGAATGCCATGAAAGATGAATTTTCTATTTAAGCAGTTGCTTGGTGAGAGGGAATGAGCAAATGCCAGTAGAAGAGGGAAGCAGTAAAAATCAATTAAACAGACAAGAATTCTACCAAGTACTGGCAAGGTAAGAAAGGATGCATGGTACATTGGGCCCTCACAGTTAGCACAAACATTGTTTCTTTGTGCAGCAAGGCTGTCAATAAGGCTGTATCTAACCTATTTAGTGCAACAGAATCTTCTTCCAAATGGTCAGAGTGTCTCAGTTAATCACAGTGTTGATGTACCAGTTGAGTTACGGTTAGGGTTAGGGTTAGGGTTATGCTCTGACACGAAACTGCTTGGGAAATTCCAGGGACAGAGTTGATTTACTAAGGAGTTCACCTCCAAGGCAGTTTAACAAGGTGTCTGGCCATCACTGTCTCATGGGACAGAGCCTCTACATGTATGGTGTGAGATCACAGATGGGAGGAAGACGTCTAAGGTGTTGCCTTCACTTTCATACTATGATAGGATACTGTAGATTGTTGCTTGACCTCTTTATCCCAGAAATTGAATAATCCCAGAGGTCTTAGTTGTTTGTAAAATGAACTATTCTAACTTATTAATTGCACTAGGCTTCATATTGAAGACTTTTTTCCCTTTCTGATAACATAGAGATGTAAGATGACTTATAATTTCCACTGAGTTTTGGAACATTGGGGTGCAGGCAATGAAAACATTTATTTTGCAAATTTAAAATATACTTTACACTGAACTTCATATTAGACTTTTATGTCCCTATAAAACAGATTACTCTAACATGCTTTGTGACCAGATCCTCTAGACAACCTGTAGCTACTTAGAAGCTAAAAATAAATAAATAAATAAATAAAATTCTCAAAATTTGTGGGACTTACTGATTTCTTTAATTCTGCAGTTGGAAGTATTTTGTAATTCAAAATGACAGGAAACAGGTGATCCCTTCCTAGAATTCCTAAAACTATGCTCCTCCAGGAAATGTAGAATCCCACTAATTACAAAGGAATTTTGCATTGCTGTGGTATTTTTCATACCCTCTTCAGTTTTGAACTCAGAGGGAATTTTTAAGACCTTGTTACCCTATTGATTATTTTTAACAACTTGTTACCCTATTGATTATTTTTAACAACTTGTTTCCTTATTGATTATTTTTAACAACTTGCTAGCCTTTTGATTATTTTCACACTGCTGTTCAGTGAGTAAATCCTTATGGAACCTTTGCTCATGGCTATGGCTATAACTGTGTGTGTCCAAGAGCCCAGTCTTTAAAGTCTCTCTGCCCTGGTGGTTTATGCTGAATTATTTGTGGGCCAACGCCTTCCCTTGGGCATATGACCCAGCCCACTGCACATTTCTTCCATGCACTGCACTCTTCCAAGCAATTAACCTTGTAAGCTACAACATGAAGAAGCCTGAACCAAACCGCCAGGCATGTTTGCAGATTGTGGCACTGGTCCTAATATATGCTTTAAATGATGCTCCGCCACAGGCTTTTCACAATGGAATGCAGCCAAACAATTTTTAATTCATATAATTTAAACACAGCAGTATGAATGACTAACTGCAAAGAGGAAAAAAAAAAAAAAAAGATCCAGCAGAGGTATTAAGAAAATAATCCAAGCTAGGTTACAAAATCAAATGAGTTTCCACTTCCTGAGTGATTGCAATGATCAGCCCTCCAAAGGCCGGGCCTCCTGTGATCTCTGAATCAGTGTGCATTTGGAAAGCACTGGGGTCAGACAGTCAAGGGTGCTCTGAGCTCAAGGAAGAATGGACTTAAATCTATCGGATGAAACATTCCAGCCACAACGTGAGCATAAATTCTGCTTGTATGTAAGCCCTCTCAAAGCCACCTCCACCTCACACTGGTTTCTCAAAAGCTAATAAACCAGTAACAATGAAAATGCAAATAAAGAGCCCCCAAAGCCAAGTCTGGCCATATTAGCCTTTATGTTAAACTCCTCAGTGGCCTTTCAAACTGCCTATCATAGAAGATGCTGCACACTGATCCTTGCCAGCCTCCTCTGGACCTCTCCTGGCAGAACCTGGACTTCAGTCAGGCTGAGCCATGTCCTCTGAGAGCCTCCTTCTGCCTGTGACTCCATCTCTGCTGCAGTCAGACACACCATAGCCTCATCTTTCACGGTTAGCTACAGCTCTGCTTCAGATCTCTTGTTTCCTCTTTGAGTTGAATAAGTCATTTCTAGACTAGGTTCCCAGAAGAATGTGTGCATACAGCCTTCACGTTCCTATGGTCACATCTTGGAGCATATTGTGCATCAGTGAGGTAGAGGCCAGTTCCCTTGCTTAATTCCAAAATCTTAAAATGTCTTAGATAATACTAATTGAGATTTTTCAGCTCTTATAACTTCCACCCTATGACTCTGGGAATATCTAGTTAAAGACTTTTAACACATACTCTTCCTATTAAGTGAAGGGGGCATCTCTAAGGAAGTGCACGCAGGAGGACTTCAGCAATGTAAAACTTGCTCCACAGCCTTGTCTTAGTTGAAGTCAGATGTCCAGTGCACAACAGACTTGTCACTTGAGAACTGAGCAGACAGATGGAGAAACTCCCGGCCTAGGGTGGTCACTCAGGGCTGCCTGTATCTCTGTTCTTCTGCGCAACTTGCTCTGAGACTGTTCTCAGAGGCTTAACTTTGTGCTTCCGGGGCTCCACCATTCTGAGCTTTTCAGCATGAGAAAAGGGAGAATAAAAAGTTAATTAGCACGAAGCTCCCACTGTGGTTTTCTCCTTTGTCTTTCCTTGATGAAAAGAAACTCTACTCACCCTCTTCTGTTTACCAGGAGCATTCATTCTTCTCAGGTCAGAAGGGTCCTCCTGCTTGTCCACATGCCTTGTGTCTCTTTCTCTCCTGTCGGGCACATTCTAGCCAATGGCTGCTTTGCCTGACTCTCTGCATCTATGCTTCCCTGATCTTTCCTCTCTGGTCTTCACTTCATTATTGGTACTGTTCCATCTTTCTTGGTCCTTACTGGTGAGAGAAGTCAGCCTTTGACTTTTCTCAACTTTTTAAATCACCTTTCTGAAGTGGCCTATTCAGTATTAATGGACTCTTCTAAATAGAATCATTAAATTTCCTTCTTTTGTTGACCTTGTCCTGTCACACTGACAGACTCCTTGTTCAGAAATCCAGCGAGAAAGACTGTTCATTTTCTTAGGGACTAGAACGTGTCTCTGTGGAGAAAGGGACCAACTCTGTTTTCTCCTCATTTTTTATTCCCAGCACTTGCTAAATAAGCTATCAGTAAATATTTGTTAAAGTAAAATGATTGCTTTAGAAGACATAACTTTTCACAGAAGTTATTTTATAAGCTGTGAGGGGAGGAGCGGAGGACCACCTACCCATAATACTGCACATTGAGTTTGAAGTCTGCTCTTGTTTGTGTGGTGGTTTTACTGCAGCCCAAATATATTTTGAGAGCAGAATCAAAATGGAATCAATGATTCAGTGATCATTCAAATATTTTAGTGTGCTAAAAAATCCATTCCTTCTACCTATTAAAGTAATAGTGAGGGCTTGCTACAAGATTGGAGAACAGAGTTCCCTCAGTTGACAGCTGGGAAACATTGAATGGAACAGAAATCAACAAGAGAAGGGATTTTGAGTTCTCTCTAGATATCTGTTATGTGTTGAATAGTTTCCTAGAAAATAATTTTAAAGGCTTATTTCACACCACTCTAATTCCTCAGAATGTGGGTTATACAAACCTAATTCTTTAAGAAGAGGTTGTTTTAGTTAGTATTCTTGTTGCTGAGATAAAATATCCACCATTCGAAGTTAAAGGGGGAAAAGGTTCATTTAGCTCACAGTTTGTGGAGGTTTCAGTCCATAATCAGCTGGCTCTGAGACAGGGTAACATAGCAAAAGGGTAACAGTTTATGGCAGCAGAGAGCAAAAACAAGTTAGAGCAAAAAGGGAGAAACAAGTTGTTTGTTCCTCTTTTATTTAATCCAGACTGCTGGGATTAGGGTAGTGCCAGTCAACAGCAATCACCCATTGTTAACTCCAGGATCCTTAGTCCCAGCATTGTACTATGAATCAGTCACAAACTTTAGTCTGAGTAGCTTCCAAAAAAAAACCCCATTTAAACGTACATGATCCTTTGGGAGACATCTAAACACAAACATAACAGAGGTAATAGTGAAGCAATATGCCTGGATCCCTCATAAAAGGGTGAAATTTGGGCATGAACACCTACAGGGAGCATGTCATATGAAAATGAAGGCAGAAGCCAGGATGACCCTCGTTCAAGCCATGAAACACTAGTGACACCAGTAAATCACCCGTTTTGGTGGAGAGGTATAGAACAGATTCTCCCTCAGAACCCTTTGAAGGAACCAAGCCTGGTGCTATCTTCACCTCAGACTTCTGGCTTCAAAAGGATGAGACAGTATAGTTCTGTTGTTTAAGTTGTGTGGTTTGAGGTATGTTGTTACGCAGCTCTAGCAAACAAATACAACATCCAAGAGGAGATAAAATGTGGTGTAAGTCTGGAATTTGGGAGAATGGGCTGGGATGGAGATAAAATGAGATTAGCAGATACATAGATGGCAATTGAAGCCCTGAGGCCAGATGCAAGTACAGAGGGGAGTATTCACAGAGTGGAGCTGAGCACCAAGACATCAGTCCTGGGCACAGGCAGCAGCAGCAGAATTTGCTAGTAGTGGTGGTGGTGGGGAGTAGGACTCCACAAAAGCCCCCCTGGGGAGGCTGGAAGCTAGGGAGCAATTAGAAAATGGGTGTAAGGAACCTGACTTGTCTCCTGCTAGGGGTCCCCAAAACTTGAGTGGTGCGTGATGCATGAGATACCTCCAGTAAGCAGTGTCAAATTGGCAAATGACTGTGTTGTCCTGTGACCTACACTACTAGAATGGCAACTATTTCATCATTTTGTTATTAGCTATTTTATTCAGCAGCATAAATTTGAAACTACTGCTTTTTCAAAGCAAGTGTTTAGGGCTTATAATGAGATAATTGATGACACAGAGGTTGTTTAAAAGCAGACTTTATAGGGCACTTGTTGAGTAAGTGTGGGTTTACATGCCTGGGAAATCAAACTGTAGCAAACGCCGTGCAGTGAAACTCTCCCGTCACAGATCAGTGACCATTAGTTGAGGTGGATCCAACGGAGTCACCTGATGCCATTTATTGTGCTTTGCATGTCTCTCCAGAAAGCTTGTGAAGTGTAAAAGAACAGTGCACCCCCCCCCCCACACACACAGACACAGACACACTTATTACCTTCTCATCTGTAAAAACAGACTATAGCATTATAAACATGTAACTATGAAACACTTTATTTCCTGTTCTTTTTCCATTTTCTAGTGTTTCTTGGAGCTTCTTGTGTACAAAAAGAATTTTATTTTTCAACAATTCCTTCAAAATGGTGTGAAATATCCCACAATTTAGTCACACATTTCCTTTTGATGGACATTTAGAACAGTTGCAGTATTTTGAAACTATGTCTAGTAAACATCATAAGAATAGGACGTATGAATAGCAAACGTCTGAATAGGAAAAACACCTTGCAGGTAAGATACAAGTATAAGTGTGGGGTGTTAGAGTGAGTAGATATGCTAGCCATAAACAGGACTGATACTGACAAATTGTTCCCAGAGATTTGGACTAGTTTACATTCTCACCTGTATCAAGCATCTGTTCCTAGATACTTCCAATGGTCTAACATGGAATTTCCATGTAGCTTTTGTGTGGAGTTCTCTCGTAAAGCAGGACACATTTTTTGTCTTTAAAAACCATCCAGATTTAATTTTTTATCAGCTGTTTCTATTCATGCCTTGCTTTCCCATTAGTTTATAGAATTCTTTCATATTTTGGGAAAATTTTTTTTCTTTATGGAGTGAACTTAAAATATTTTTTCTAGGTTGTCTTTTGTTTTTATTTATGATGACTTTCCAAATATACATACTCATATATGTGCATATTAATTTTATAAAGTCCTGAGCTTCATTGTGGAATTTTAATACCTGCGCACAGCATTTCAATCACATTCTCTTGCTGGGTTGCAGCCCTTTGCCTCCTCTCCCCTCAGCTTCGCGCTTTTCCCATCCTCTTACTTTTACGTGACTTTTTATTCTAGGTTCCGTATTTTAAGAAAATACACGCAATGTTTTTTTCTCTTAACATGAATGTCTTCAATTTTATCCATTTTCCTGTAAGTGATATGATTTATTCTTTATGGCTAAATAACACTCCATTATGTATACGTGATACACTTTCTTTCTCCCTTTATCTGTTGATAGGTATCTAAGCCTATTACATATCTTGAATACTCTGAGCTGTGCTTTAATAAGCGTGGGTACATAGGTGTCTTTGTAGTACACTGGCTTAATTCCTACAGGCATATGCCAAAAAGTGGGCTAGCTGGGTCACACGGTAGTTTTATTTTAATTTTTTTGAGGAACCTCCATGCTAATTTCCATAGTGGCTGTACTAGTTTACATTCCCTCTCCAGTGTGTAAGGGTTCACTTTTTCCCTGCATCCTTGCCAGCAGGTATTTATTTTTTTGTTCCTCACGATAGCACTCCTGACTGGGATGAGACAGACTCTCAGTGTAATTTTGATTTTCTTGATGGCTAAAGATGTTGAGCATTACAAAAAACATGCTTATTGGCCATCTGTATTTATTTTTATGGGAACCATCTGCTTGTGATTGTCTTTGATATTGACACTTCATTTTTATGAATTTCTTTCTTAGTGCTTCTGAATTTGTTTTATGCCTGTTTGATAGTTTGAGCTCTCCAGGGTTGTAAAGCACTTCTTCTAGTGTTACTCACTGTACTTTTGCACTTTTTGGTTCAATATTTAATATATTTCATGTTGGTGTTGATGTTGATGTAAATCTATCTTCTTTCCTCAGGTTGGCTATTTGCTTGTCACTCATTGAATAAATTTTATTTTTTTCCTCAGTAGAAGTAAATCTTTTATATGTGGCATTTCTGGTGATATTTGTGTCTGTGTCTGAGCATGCAATCCACTGCTCTGTGCCCTCTGACTCACATTAGTTTAATTACCATGGCTTTATAATGCACTGATTTTGTAGCATCATTTGTGTTCTTTTTTTTTTTTCTTTTCTTTTCAGAAATGTCCTTGTCTTTTAAGGCTATTATTTTTTAAATAAGTTCATCTAATTTCAAACACACCTCATCTTTTTGGTGATTTGACAGAAATGCTGAATGCTAAATTTTAGATTAACTAAAAATAGCTTATTTAATAATTTTACAGCAATGCATTTTACAAACTTTTCTGTGGTTTAGTTTTACTCTTGGAGAGAGTAGTTTTATGTTTTAGAATGTCATAGTTATTCCCTGAGATTGTTATAAATTTACACATGCCTCATGGGTAAGAAGATTGCATAATTAAGGATTGTGTTTACATTAATCCTTGATGTAGAAATCTCCACAATCACACTGAAATTTACACCAATACAGTAATAGAGATTAGCAATGTCTTATCAAATGCTACATTATATACTCAAGGTCTCTCTCTGATAACTTGTTAATTAATCAACAAGGATCAAATTACAGAAAATTTTCACATGTCATATGGCTCACTGAATTTTGTGGTCATCTCAAAATAGTCCCTGTATTTATAAATAAAGTCTTACAATAATTGGAAAATAGACAAGAGCAGACACACCTAAGTACAATCTAAGCTGCTTTTATTTGGTGATAAATTCTGCTTTGAAGTCTTAATCATAGATAATAGAATACAGGAATCTTTGATGAGGACACATAGTGTCTGTGCAGTTAAACCTGGAAAAGATACACAATTTCTTATAATTAGCAAAGTATTTGCTGATATTGCATATGTTTGAATGTGGCATTTTCATGAGTGTTAGAAAATTGCCGCTAATTCAACATGCCAGGTCCTTTCTATTCCTGAAAAAAAGTTGTGACCTGTATTGTAACATATTTATGTTTTTCTTTTTTCTTTTTTGTCTTTTTTGAGACAGGGTCTCACTGTGCAGTTCAGACTGACCTTGAACTCACTTTGTAGCCTAGGCTGGCCTTGAACTTGCAGGCATCCTCCTGCCTCAGTTTTCAGAGTGCTGAGAATAAAGGCACGTTCCATCACACCTGGTCTGTGCCCTGTATTTTGAAACATCAAGAAAATATTTAACAATTACAAGCTAACTAATTATTGAGAACTAAAGTGTTTCCACAAGGCAGGAGGTAAAGAGAGAAAGCTGGGCTTTTTAACATTATTAATACTTAATTGTGGGTCAGTCATTTAACCAAGTTATCCTTCATTTCAACTTGTAAACCATGCAGGAGCAGGAAGGACAGACACATGGTCTACCAGGCTGGTGGTATAGGGGCATGAGGTGGACTTGGGCATGGTTAAGGAGAGGAGGGAGGCAGACATGATAGGCACTCAAATTAATGAATCATTCTGCAAAGTCCGCGCATTTGCCTTAGGTATTTGAACATGGATTTGAGAAATGTGGTCTGAATGAGAAAAAAATATATTTCACTTGATACAGATTGTGCTGCCTATGATAAAAGAAAGGTAATAAATACAACTCAAATTGTTTAAGCAAAAAGATACTGTGAGTATACCTTTTGCTGTGTGTATTGTCCACTGGTCAAGAGTTCTAATTTCTGCATGATAAAATAAAGAAAAATGATCAAGATTGGAGGTGGTTGAGATATTTGCCTTTAATTGATGACCTACTGTGAGTTATGTGGGAGAAGTCAAAGAGGAGGATGTGAATTATGTTTTTAAATGCATCAAAAAAACTAGGTACAGGAAATGAAGTTGATGGATTTTAAGAGCCTCCTTCCTCTGATCAGGAAACTCCAATTCATTAATCTCTCAGATGATTAATACCATAAGAAATCTAAACTTGACAATGAAAAATGAAACAGGATTTTCAAAGGAAGCTCATAACACTACCTTTGAGTTAACAATGTTGAAAATTCTCTGTTCATGGGAACTATTTCTCTGTAAATTTCACATGTAGGAATATGCTTGTTGGGTTTGGTATGAAATTTATTCTATTTTTGTAAATTGAGTTGATTGCTATGCTCTTGTTTCTGTTTCTGTGGGACAATGATATAAATATTGATGTGATTCCTTCCTTAGGTGATTAGAAGGAATTGCACACAGATAGAGTAGTTTTCACTGGGTGTGGGTTACTTTGCCTGATTCTGTCAGTCTCTGTCTCTAGATCTAAAAAGTGGATTTCACACCTGCCCAATTTATCCTTCAGACTTGTGAAGATAACAAGGTCTCTTATTTTACCTGACATGTACGAGCATGTAAATTACCATGTAAATATGTCTTAAACATCTTTATAAGTCATAATACAGTTTTATAGAGTGGGAAGCATAAGCAGTAATGTTCAGAAAGTGGAATCAAATGTAAAGGAGTAGATGAGTCCTCAGAGGTGATAAACAGAAATGAGATGCTTGGACTACCAGGGAACTGAGTGGTTCCCTCGCTTGCGTTCAGGTGCAGCTAGCCCCCATCACCCCGCATCTGTCTGCAAATGGTGTATCTAGCATGATGGGGGAAATAGCTCTTCAGATTTGAGGGTGTTTATGAAAATACCTAAATCAAGTGTGAACTTATTATTTTTTTTATGAGGAGACTTTTAAGTTTGTGTGTGAAGAAGACTCTCAGTCAACTGCAGATTGGTCTTTCTGTGCCTGACAAAATCATGAAATTCTTATTTGTGGGGAATTTTGGGTAACCTCTGCCCTGCCTATGGTAGGCCCAGGCTCTTCCAGTGCACAGAGCAGAAGTTGTGGTTATTTCCCTGCATCTGTACCCACAGGCACTGCAGCATTGCCTGCGACCTCTGCCCAGCCAGGCAGCCCGAGGGGTGGTTACACTTGGAGGACCTTGACGAGTGAGAAGAGTGAGAAGAGTCTAATACTCAGCTCTAAGGAACAACCCTGGATTGAGCAATCCTGGATTGGAGTCCAGCTGACTTTTCATCCTAACAGAGTTACTCTCGGATCACATCCCAAGCCAGGGAGGGGGTCACATCCCAAATCCTACTTTCAGGGTTTCTTTCTGGAAACACCAAACCAAGACAGTGCATTCAGCATATTGTCAATTGCCAGCCGCCATCAGGGCAGCATCATCTTCCACAGCAGGAATAAGAGAGAGAGAAGGCTCCATTTTGAATTGTCTGCCATCTTTCTTAGTTGCTCTCTGCTCTATGGAAATTTAAACAGCTGATTGACTTGAGCCAAGCACTGAAACTGTGTTAAAGGGTGTTTGGATTGAGTTTAGATTTAATTTTAGTTTGAGTGCCCCATCTTTGAACAAAATGGCAGCTGAAAATTTTCCAAATGGATTGTTTCAACAATTTGCAAACTTCGTTTTCTCAATACAGCTTGCAAAGGAATCTGATTTGTAGCCAGAGGTCTCTTTGGGTGTCTTGGATGAGACGTATGGTTCATTGTGCCACTTTACAATATAGGATCCATTGCATTAAAGCCATCACACATTTATACAGCAATAGCCCTCATTTGCACACTCTGGCTGACATTCAGTCTGAAAATGACTTTTCCCTAAAAGCATGTGCTGGGTCATGAAACTGAGGGGAGAAGGCCAGAACTTTCATTCATTCATCCAGTTAGTCTTCTATTCATAGAAATTTATTGAAAACTGAGTACATTAAAAGCAATTTTTCAAAATGTGGGAAAGACTACAATGACAAACTTGTGGGGACTCAGCTGGTTTGTTTTAAGATTTGATTTATGTTCTGTGCTTTGTTTGTCTTCTTTTCTGATATACTTGTAAGTAAGGTGGGAAGCAACCACCCTGTAATTAGTCTTGGTACTAGAAAGGAGGCAGAGATGTGTGGCCCTTAAATTGAACAGAGGCGTGAGGAAATGAACTGTTTGGGCTCAGAATGAACCTCCACTGTGACTAGGGTTCCTTTAACAGTGGATGTAGAGGTGTGCGTTTGTGTTCCTTCTAGAAATTTCCTTATTCTGTGTTTGGGGAGGGAAGATGTGCTAAGGGCCACATTAAGAAAACCTCCCCATGTATATGAAATATTGCCTGAGGTCAGGGGATCCAGGGTCGGGCACTCTCTGGCTATGTGGGGATGTGATTCCTTTGTATGAGAGCGCTCCTGTTCTCTCCTGAGATCCTCTGCATAGCATGGAGCCTAGACAGGTTTTCCTTGCTGAAAATTGCAGGCCCTGGTTTCTGCATCTCTCACAAGAATACAGACCCTTGTGACATTCACTGTATAGGCTCAGTCAACTCATTTTTCTTACTTCTCTATTGATTCTATCATTTTTCTCCATCATTTAAAAAATATTGCATAATTTTGATAACATTTTGTACAGAGCCTTTTAGGAATACAATAGGTAGTTTCAGGTAGCACTTAGGGCAGCATTACATTTCCTAAAGCCCAGTATATAAGTAAAAGGCTTTGGATTACAGCAGAAGAGATTTAATTTAGACATTAAGAAGAATTTAGTGGCTATCAACATTGTTAAATAGCTTGCCAAAGAGCATTGTGAAATCTTTGTCTGGAGGTTTTTACAGCCACAACTCTGTGAAGCAGTGTAGGAGGAATTCTGTTTGTAGAGTGGTATAAATTCTGGGGTTTTGTTTGTTTTTACTTTTGTTTCCCCCCAGATGAAGGAAACTCCCATTGCTGAGTGAAAGGGTGAATAGCTATGACTCCTCTGAGTTGAAGGAAGAAACACTTCTGACCAGTTCTTGGAGATGCATGATTACAAAGAAGCAAATTTCTCTGCTTTGTTTCAGGCTTCCTGGAAAAAAAAAAAGCAAGACAATGTTTACTTGGGTCATTACAGGCCAGCCTTAACCAACTAGCCATAAAGCTAGTCTTGAATGGACAGAGGGAGTTGGGGGAGTCCAACACATAACCACTTCTGAAGATCCAGGAAATGTCCGGTCCTTGCCCTGGGTTAGCAAATGAAGCAGCACAGTCCAGCTATGTCCCACTGAAGCTGAGCATCAGTCAGGACAGGCTGTGCTCTGCTGCTGTGACCACTTCCAGCTCAACCTCAGTGCTGGAAAATAGCAGTCAGCTCTCAGACATGCTATATGCCCAGGCAGTTCAGCACAGCTCTGCTTATTTTTGTTGCTCAGAAACCAGGCTAAGGAAGCTGTCACCTGTTTGAAAATTGCCAGCTGTGGATCCCAGGGAGAGAGGACTCTGCAAAGTCTTGCATTAGCAATTACCACTTGGCCAGGAAGTAACAAATCAATTCCATTCATGACATGTACGATAGAACAATTATATGGCCTCATCCACCCAAAAGAAGGTCAGAAGTACAATCCTACAAAGGGACCCGGAAGGACTCACAGACAGCTCCAATTCCCTCCCCCTCGCCTTCTCCCTGTGCACCTCTCTCTCTCTCTCTCCCTCTCTCTCACTCTCTTTTTCTCTCTCTTGCTCTTCCTTTCTCTTACTCTGGATGAAAACTTGAGCAAGATTCTAGGGCACCTGTTACCTTGAGTATAGAATGGTGCCAAACCTGTGGCAAGTGTGCTGCTGGCTGCTGTCAGCTGTTGGTTACCACTGAAAGTTGTAGAATGTCCCCCATCACTGGTATAGGATGGGGCAATATAGGATACATTTTCTTCACTGACTTCAGGAAAGAGAAAACTACATCTGTTGGTAATGTAAACTACTGAGAGTTTCCGCCCTTAGTAGGGTAGAAGTCATTTCCATGAGGAACAAGACATGATTTGCAGGACCAGTTGGATATGAGCAATTATGTAAGAATGCTAATATCCTTGTGCTTCAAAAATTTCCTTTTCAAAGATCAATAAGAAAGATCTACGGTTCCAAGAATGAGAACAATTTTGGCTTTCAGTGATTTAATAAAACCCCTTGATTCCTTTTTAAGTGCTGAGACAACACGCCAAAAAGCAATAATTATCTACACCACGAGATACAAAGGAGAAGAATAGGCATTTGTTTTAATCAAGTGTTGCACAAATCTAAACTGCGTGATGTCCACCAGACAGGCATGACGGAGCCTGCTGAGTGGAGCGTGAGGATCAAGCTATGGGTTCACTCGGGAATGCTGCAGTCCTCACCCTGAAAAGCTTTAATGGATTGTGCAGATTTCACCATATGACAAGTGACGGTGTTGTTAAACTTGGAATAGGGCAAGACACTGTACTTGCATTGAGTAGGACTTTGACTTTTAATTGAAAAATAATAATAGCTATATTTATGGGATATAACATGGTGCTTTAATACATGTATTTATAGAATAACAGCTCACGCCAATTAACATATCCCTTACCTCATATATAATCATCTTTCTGCTTCCACTTGGATTGGATTCAGGATTCCTCCTAGAATAGCAAAACCCCAATGGTTGTACCATTGTGGAGGTCAGTCTGGAGATTTCTCAAAAAGCTGGGATTGGAAGTCCCATTTGTTCCAGCTATTCCACTTCTAGGCATATACCCAGAAGAAATGAAAGCATCACACCACAGAGATGTATGTACACCCATGTTTATAGCAGCACAATTTGTAATAGCCAGATCTTGAAAACAACATAAGTGTCCATCAACTGAGGAATGGATAAAAGAATTGTGGTATTTTTATACGATGGAGTACTACTCAGCTATAAAGAATGATCACATTGAAATATTTATAAATAAATGGGCGCAGCTTGAGACCATACTCATAAGTGAAATAAATCAAATCCACATGTATAAATACTGAGTATTTTCCCTAGTGTAAGAAATGATAACAATACATAAAAGTATGTGGTAATCATGATTCCCCATTATATGGCTTTGAAGCCTTATAATGTTTTCATTCATTAATTGGAATGGTTTTATTCTGGGTTGTTTGATTTTATTGTCTGTGATGGTATGATCAGCTATTTTGAAGAAAATAAGACATTATAATTAGCTAGTGCTGATTTAATATCTTGTTTTGAAGTCCCATCAAGCTTTTGTTCTTCTGTCTCCATTGGTCTTAACATGTTGTATCTTACTGGATTTTATTATATGTGATAGTACAAACAAAAACTTTTATAGACAAGGAAATAATATAGAAACCATTGTTTTATTTTTCTGTTAGTTGGTTCTAAATACCCTGTAATAATGTTATTCTCTTGAATGCTTTTACATTGTCTTGATATGTTTGATGCTACAGTATAAGAAGTTATACTCAAATATTTCAAGGAAAGAGACACTATGGTAACTACTCTTATGTCAGGGTATCTTGTGGTGAAACACTATGTTGCTTAAATTGTTATGATCTGACCTGTGCTGTTGTGTTATGTCCACTTTTATCTCAATCTCCTTTTTTTATTATTATTTAAAAATTTTTTTAACTAAGGGAAAAATAAATTAAAAATAGCAGGATATATTATAGTAACCATTTTGATTTCCTGTTAACTTGATTTGAAGCTCTCGCCATTGCTCTTGCCATCTTGTTTTGACTTATTTTACTCTATTCTGTTTTGCTTGATAGTATCAAGTTTGAGGGTATAGGCAACTACTTTGAAGACAATAAGATTCACTATGATGCCAATTCTGGTTTGACTACTATCTTCTTTTGAAGTTCTGTTAGGTCTCCAATGTTTTGGTTTTATTGGTTTTATTCTGTACTGTTTTGTTCAATTTTATTATAATTGATGATATAGGCAATTCTTTTTAAGACAGCAAGAGGCATTATGGTAACCATTGTTGATCACCTTGTATTTTGTTTTTACATCATGTACTATGTCCATCCTTTTGATTTGACTGACTCTGTTCTGTTATGTCACATTTCATTTTTTTCTCTTCAAAAGTAATAAGAACTGTGGGAGTAATAAAACCCAAAATGTGTAATAGTTATTGTAAAAAAGAGAGGAAAAGAAAGTGCTCTAAAGGATATAACTGCATGTATATTTAAGGGTATAAGATAGATAATCATAGTACTAAGTTTTTGTTGGATTATTGAACAGAACTGTTTGCAGTCTCACTGTTTGAATGTCCACTTTATATGCTTTAATTTTGTAACTTGAACAACTATTTCTAAGATGAAAATATGTAATCTATTAACTAGTGATTTCTTACTGTTTATTTTTTTGAAATTCTGTATTACTTGTAACCTTTTTCTGTTTTTTTTTCTTTTTCTCTTTAAATAAAATTAAACAAAATAGCAAAACCCCTCAAAGCTCAAGTCTCTTATACAAAATAACATAGGATTTGTATACTGTTTAACTTATGCATATCTTCTAGTATATTTTAAATCATCTATAGATTACTTACAATACTTAATACAATATAAATATTATTTTATATTATTTATTACTATATTGTTTAGTGAAGAATTGGAGTGTACATATATTTTTGCATTTAGGTAGCATTAAATCGGTGTTTATGCACACACATAGTCCATGTTATGTCTGTAATATTCCAGGACCCTCATGCTAAGCATTCTCCGAAGGTGATATCAGATAAGACTTCCACATGACTTTCACTCTGAAAAGCAACTTTCATCATTTGGCTCATAAAGTGACCAGTGGCCACTTCAACTCTTGTAGTTGGGAATGTGTGAGAGGCTTACTTTTTCTCTTCCTTCTCCTATTTTTTTAACCCTCCTCAGAGAACTACTGCTACACAGCCTAAAATTGGTGTTTCCAGTATTTGACACAATTTTCTCTTTGGTTCACATTGCAGTGTAAAAACAGACTCCTCTGTTACTTCAGTAAATAAGCATTTTTTTGCATATGTCAACTGTAGGCTCTGTACTCACTATGAATGAGAGTAAAACTTACAGTTCTTACTAATAAAGAGCATAGCATATCTTGAATGAGGCAAGAGTTTTATGTAACTGTTTAAGAAAACCTGAATAGTGTTTAACTTAATGTTAAAACATACCTTCTGACTCTTCACAAACAGAAGATATGATCTGGAAGAGCCTGCAAGGGTTGACACAATTCCAGAGCCAAGTAAATATGTGTAAGTTAGTCTTTGGGCATTTGAGATTTATTGTCAATCTTTATGTAGGACAAATGGATTTCAAAGTGCCTTACATGGCACTGGTCTTGTTACGTGTACACTGGTCTTACGATTTGAGTTACATGTACACTGGTCTTACGATTTGAGTTGTCAGGACAGCTTAAGGTTATGTAGATAATTAAAAAAAATTTCTCTTGCACTATAGGCTGCTTATTCCTACTGTGTACTGTCTCAAAGTAATGTTTTTATATCAATTTCACTAACTAACCCAAATTTTGCAGTAACTGAAGCAAGGTTTGGCAAACTGATAGGTAGACCCTATGATGGTTTCAGTGAACAAATTTTGTCTTACAAAAACTTAGCCTAGATTTTCCTTTTGGGACTAAATAAAATATGCACACTTAGTACTCAAGTGTTTCTTACATACAACTAAGCTTCCTCTACTAAAACCCATGTAGTACAAAAGATGCCCTTTGACATCCTTAGAGACAGATTTAGAAACAGGTCATCTAGGCTGTTGGGACCCACATCTGGGACTGGAAGGGCTCATGATAGCTTAACAAGATATTTTGAGCAGCAGCTCAAATTCTGTGCCATAGCTGATTATATGGTATTTGTTTCAGGAGGGTGTGCCTTTCTACTAATGATCCCCTTCCAAAATATCTTTTAGTATTTGGCTTGCAGTTATTATTGACTTAGGGGTCTAATGAGAAAATTGTCACTGACCCAGGTTGTCTCAAATGGAACTGATGCATATTATAGCATTTTTGTTGAAGAAGCTGGAGGATGAAGCACTGTATGTGGACAGAAGCATCAAAGCAAAAGCCAGGAGACGCCTTCCAAATGGCTCTCAGCAATGCAGAACATCTGGAGCAACCAAACTGGAGAAAGAACATTTCTTAACCAAAACCAGTGTCTACTCTTATAACAAAACCTTATATTTTTTCCTGGAGATGATTGTATTTCAAGTCCTCCCATACAATTCAGCATTTCAGTTGCTGGAAATAGAAAAATTTCCCCTCCATTAACTGTGAAACTTTAAAGAAGTTACTTAATTATACCTATGTATCAGTATCCTCTATGAAAGGGGAAAAATAACATCTGACTGAAAGGAAGCAAATTGTAGTATAATATGCAGTAAGTGCTACTTACTTGTACTTATTTAAATCATTATTTATAACGTTATTCTAAGAAAAATGTTCCTTACTCATAATTTATTCTGGATTGCAACTTCCTTCAGTAAAATCATGGTAGTATAGTTGGGTGTTGCCCTCCCCAATGTCCAACAGAAATGTTTGTGCTATCAAACATTAGAAAACAGAACAGCTTCAGAATACCTTCCCGGGGCTAGGCAGTAAGGTTCCCCCATCCACCAGGGCTCCAAGTCAGCAGAGCATGAGGACCCAAGTGGTGGAAGAGAAAACTGAGCAGACTGCTGAGATTCCAGTACCTGTCAATCCTGCTCTGCCTGTGTGATGGAAAATATTGCTCTAGGACCACTGTCACTGTCGTATGTGTATATAAATATATGTACACATTTATATATGCAGTGCTTATATTATATATAAAGAAAAAATCAATTTTATTGTGTTGGACTTGAAATATGTATAAAATCAAAGCCAAGAATTTGATTCTTTTTATTACCTTACACATTCTTTTTCATTATTTCTTCACAAGGATAGTAAACCTTAGCCATAATGTCTTGTTTTAGTAGAATAAAGACTTGATGAAAAATGGAACTATAAGGAGAAAAATACACATAGGATGTTGTTAAAAAAATTGTATCATTTGAAGCAGAAATCAAGTATCAGGGTAAAATAATATTCAATGCACAAATACTTAGTTTGCATTGTATGTCACACACATTCTCTTTTCAGGAGCTACTTGAAGATGGATTTACCAAAATAAACATAAATAAATAAATGGAAAGAAGAAGAAACGTCCAGGAAGCAGTAGATTTAGCTCAGAATGCAGTGTCAAAAAGAGTCTGGAAGTTAGTTGTCTTCAAGGATCGGAGCATTTGCAGGCTGAGGTTAGGAAGGAGGAACCTTCGGAAGCAGAATGCCCAGGAAGGAAATAATCTTGGTAAAATAGCAAGGATGATTTGAGCTTGCAAAAGCATTCTTTTAAAAGAAAATAAAGCAAAGGAAAGCAATTAAAACTTTTCATGAAAAACCCTATAGGGGAGACTTAAGCTCTCATCTAGTGCAAACAAAAACTGGAAATTGCAGAAGATAACGTCTCCCTAGAAGAGAGAATCCGTCTGATCTCAGGGACCAGAAGAGTGAAATATGAGTGGCCCAGTGTTCAGACACAAGATTCAGAGAAAGAACAAATTTCTTGCTCACTAATGGCTTCCATCAGAAGCATTTATATGACCCTACTAATAGGGTCAGTGCTGTCTTCTGGTTTTCAGAAGAGGAGTAACCCAGTAAATATCAGATTGTGATAATGAACTAACAGCAAAGGCAATTTTATCATGCCCCCAGAAGTAGGGTGAAGGTAGGTGGGTAAATGGTAGAAATATTGACTTTCATTGTTTTGTGTGAGAGAGAAGTAGAAATATATGACCTATAGTTGATGAAAAAATGAAAAAATAATCAGAACTAATATATACATTTGAAAATCGATGAGGTTAAAGTATAAATGAGTTTAATTCTCATGTAATATAGGAATATTGCCTAAAGCTATAAATCAAGAAACATAAGAATGTGTACATTATCTAGATTTGTGGAGATACTGTCAAGATAAATAAAAAAATAAAAAGAAGAAGCATTTGAAATAATTAGCTTTAATGATAGGGCTGGGATGCGAGAGGGCAAGGTCTGTTGTTTTACGAGCTTTTTGCACTGTTTGACTTGTTGTATGTGTGTAGGAGTTTTATAATATTTAACTTGTAATGTTTGATAGTTTTTTCAGAAGAGTATTTACAGCTGGTCGATAGGCATGTGAAAAAGCTTCAATATCACTAATCAGCAGAGTAATGAAATCAAAATCACAATGAGATAGCACATTGCTATAGTAAGAATGGCTACTACAAAAGATTCCAAGTGTTGGAGAGGATGTGGAGAAACGGAGTGTTATAGCTTGTTTCCAGATGTCCCCCCAAAGCCTCATGTGCTCCTAAGTAAGGCTTCCGGAAGGTGGCTGGTCCTGAGAGTGTGATACTGGGTTAAGAATGAAGTAATTGGACAAGTGCACGGGGATTGGTTTATTATGGTTCTGTCTTTGGGTGATGGGTGATGGCAAGGCCCACTCTGGGTATGGGTGGTTTGTATCCTTCATGAGATAAAAGAGAAAGGAAGGCTTGCTGCTGTTGGTTTCTGTGTGCCATGCCATGAACTGTTTCTCTTGGGTCATGCACTCTGCTATGCTGCCCTGAGTTGAAGCCAGCCAATTATGGATTGAAACTTCTGCAAACTGGGAGCTAAAAATAAACCTTTCTCCCTTGCTTGTGGGTGTTGAGTGTACACTTCCACTCAGCAGAAGAAAAAAGCATATATAGGACTCATGAGGAGATGTCTTCTCTATCACAAATACCCGTGTGGCCTCAGAAAAGTGACTTAACTTCCCTGTAACCCTCTGGCCTCATCTATAACGGGACAATATAAAGGCTAATAATATTTTATAGAAATACAAAAGTATATATGAAACAAGAAAACAAAGAATACTCAGAGCAGTGCTTTAAGCAGTTGCTATCCACCAACTGTTAGTTTTTCAATAATTATTTTTTGAGGTCCCACACATATGAGGACAACTGTCCCTTCTTATCCTGGAAGAGGTGAGGGAGAGAGAATTAAACTAGTTATGCATTAATACGTTGGGGTATATGACAGGAAGCCTGTAAGATGCATGTGGGAAAGTGAATGTGAATCAGCAAAGAGATGGTACATGATGGTTTAGGACTCTCCATGTGTGTGTATGTGTGTGTGTGTGCGTGTGTGTCCGTGTATGTGTCCGTGTGTGTGCACCCAAGCAAACAGGAGGGTGAGAGTGTGGCCTTGGTGGGGATCTGTGAAGCACTTGTGTCCATATGAGGTTAGAGTGGAAAAGCATAGATTCTGTGGATTTGGATGATGGATGTCACTGGATAGCAGTGTGGCAGTGCAGGGTGGGGCAAGGATGTGGTGTAAAGCTTGTGACGAGTGTATATACCACAAGGCTGTATGTGGGACAACACTCCCACCCCACTCCTACCACAACTGTCTTGGAGGGGGATGCAGTGGCTTGATGTCTCCACCAGAACAAGCATTGAAACATAATCCCAGAGAAGGAAGTAAGAAGTAGGACCAGGTGTGGCCATGACGGTACCGTGGCCCTTTGTGAACACATTGGTCCATCCTCATTTCCATGGGTTAGTAAATCAATTTTCAAGGGAGTGGTTTGGTTTAAAAGAAAGTGAGCTCTTTCTGTCTACCTGGTTCTTTTATCCTCTAGTGTCCTGTGTTCTCTCTGAATCTGCAGAATCCCATCCAGCAAGGTCCATTTCCCTTGATTTTGGACTTTCTGGGCTCCAGAACTGTAAGAAAGACATTTGTTTCCTTTATAAAGTGCCTACTCTATGGTATTTAATTGTGGTACTAGAAAACAGACCAAGACAAGGCATTTCACTAAAGACAAAATTTGCAAACCAGATTCTGGAACAGACTTGATGCTTTTCTGTCTTCAAAGTTTTTGAAGCTTTCCTGCAGAAAGCTGTTATTCAACCCAGCCCAGCTATAACATCCCTGATCAAAATTAAAATAAAAGAAACGATGATAAAAAGAGGTACCCTGTTCTGTCGTGTAAAAAGTACTAAGTGGTTTTGACAAAATTACTTTATCTCCTCTTGGTCTCAGATTCACTACCTGCGATCTGGAGATTAAAATATTACCTGCTTAGAGGCCTACTATGAATGGAATGAGGAGTAATGTAAGGGCTTGATAGTCATTAGCTATTATTATTGTCAGCTTGGTTCCATCTTGAAAAAGACAAAGTGACTAACAGAACCCTTAACTGCATTGCTGAGGTTATGTTTTCTTTTTTAAGAGCAGTTTAATTTCACAGCAGAGCTGAGCAGAGGGTAGAGATTCCCCACGTACTCCCTGTTAGACACATGCACAGCCTCCCTTCCTATCAACATCAGCTGGTGCGTTTGTTACAACCTATGGAATAGTACTGGTGTATTATGATTACTGAGTCTATAGTTCAAACCATGGTCCACCCTTAGCGTCCATTCTATGGGCTTGGACAAACACATATGATCTATATTTACTGTTATAGAACCACATAGAATGTGTTCATCATCCATTAAAAAGTCTCTGTGCTGCACTATTTATCCCCTCCTGACTCTGACCCCTGACAAGTTCTGAACTTTTTACCTTCTCTGTAATTTTGGTTTTCCAGAATCTCATATTGTTGTAATCTGATACTGTGAGACTTTACAGATTGATGTCTTTCACTTAGCAATATGTATTTAAACTTTCCGCTTGTCTTCTACTGGCTTGATGCTGTGGAACATGGGATATTAGGTGAAAAGTGGGGTGAGCTGTGGGTCTCCTAGATGTAGATTTGGAAGTATATGCAGTACATGGTAAGAAGTGGGGGTACACTGTGTGGGTGGATTTTGGATGCTGTAGCACATGGGCACACTGTTATGAGAACAGTGTGGCTTAGAGGTATACACCCACAGATGTTGACGAGACTTATAAAAAATGAGTGTTGTGAGAAATTGCAATAAACTTAAAAGCACTGGAATTCTACTATGGCTGCATGTGATTCTAGCCCCTGGATCACATTGTGCATTTCTGGCTGAATGGCATAGAGTGATGAAGTTGTCCCACACCCGGTATGGTTCCTGGGACCACATATGATGATGTGGTGGAGCTCACAGCAAGGTGTGTGGGTGTATTCGTGTGTGTGTGCGCACGTGTGTGTGCGTGTGTGTGTGTGTGCGTGTATTCATGTGTGTGTGTGAAGGTGGTGAATGTGAAAGGCTGCAGAAGGAGGTGTTTGTGATCTAGCTCGGTGTGCTCAGAAGATCCCTGTTGATGTCAGTTCTACACGAGCTCTTAGAGACCTCAACAGATACCACGTCCATGAGGAAGATCCTGTTGTCTTCTTTCCTCTCTTTCTGTCTGTTTACAGTGTTTGTAAGATAAAAAAGACCCCTCGTGCCCTAAAACAGATGCCATTCAAAAGAAACTTGCCTTCTCTCCAGTTTGTTTTATTCGTGGTCACTCCAGGTGCTTTTTATTAGCATCACACACAGGCTGTGTAAATTGGGACTCGCAATCCTGCACTTTTGTTTTCAGGGTATTTCGTGGGTCTTTGTGAAATCTGCTCTCCACTATGATGTTCTCAATTTTGCCAGCCATGCAGGCGACTGAGCTGAGGTCACATTCAGTGCCCTGGAATCCTGTAACCATCTAGTGAAGTTAATGTGAATCCCTGGTCCCTTGCTGTTCCCGCAGCACGTGGTGACGGAGAAGTGGGGTTGTGAAGGATTCTTCTGGCGAGTCCTTTGGGCTGTTGGTGTAAAGGAGTGGGCAAAGCCTTGTACGTTCAGCCTCTTCCCAAGGAGTACATGAAGATTGCTGGAACATTCTCAATACACAGCAGAACCGTGCAGTGTCAAAAGCAAGACGACTGTGTAGAGAAGTCTTCATTCATATTCAGCGTGAGACTTTGTACTTGAGTTATTAAAGGGGAAATGGGAGGGTTTCCCTCTGAGGTTTTTGCAAGGCATGAATTTTGGGAATATGAGCACCTAGCAAGTACAGACTCAATGGCAAGCATTCATACAAAAGGACACAGGGCAAGACGTTATTGTGTTTCCTTAGGTCAAGGTACAATTCCTTTATTTCTTCCATAACCATCAAACTCCTAGAAAAATTCACTTTGCCCCTGGGCAAGGCATAAACACAAAGGATTCAAGAGCCAATTAGAACAGAGCTCCTCTCATCCACTTTCAAACCTGTTTTCCGTTTTGGCTCCCAGTTGTTAAGAAATCATTTAAGTCCACAAGGTTGAGGTGAGAGCTGGATGATCTGGGGAGGGTCGGAGCTTCCTTGGGGAGTAAGGTTGTAATGCAGAAAGAGTAGCAGGGAAACACGATGCCTGTTGGGGCTGACTGACAGCCTTCAGCACCCTTTAAGTGACCATCTTTGTTAATGTTTCAGTTATGCTCTGCAGTGTTTAAAGAGGTGGCGGGAATGTTCCTTTGTCCCTTATGCCCAAGCTCTGTGTCTGCCAAGGAAAACAACATTTGACCTTTCACCAGCATAATGATTTGTTCAAGAAAACACTGAGAAATAAATGAAAAGCAGAGGCAACACTGAAGTTCACGCAAAGGTTGTGCTGTCGGCTAGGGCGCCAGGAGAACCCAGAGACCCTATGTTGCTAATGGGCCTGCAAGTAGCCTGGAAGGTGGCAGATGATGTGGTGTCCCTGGCCCCATTACAGTACTGCCAGGTTCACCCTTCTAGACCTGACAGCTGCAGCAAGTGCATTGTGCCCATACAAGTCAGTTCTGGGCTTTGGGAGCCGCTGCCAATGAGCCAGGATGCCCTGTGATGTGTGTTGGGGAAGTGACTAGGAGGATTCTTGCTCTGTTCACCTCTCTCCAGCTTCCTTAGAGAAGGGCCTCTCCCTCCCATGCTCCACCTCGCAGAGGTCCTGTTCCTGTCTTCCCTAGAAGTGATGGCACTATTGGATGGATAGCACAGCTGTATACATGCATGCAGTATGTGTGTGAAAGGTAGGTGAGTTTCTGTATTTGTTTGTATGTCTTAGTTCTTTTCCTGTTACTGAATCCTAAAGTTAAGGGAGAAAGGGAAGGGTTTATTGCAGTTCAGTTTGTAGGGGTTTTAATCCATAATCTGCTGACTCCAAGGCAGGGTGGCATGGCAGAGTGGCATCACAAAGGAGAAATAGTCTACAGCAGGCAGAAGATACAAAAGGAAGCAAGAGACAGTGATGAGAGACAAGACATGGCTCTTTGTGCCCCTTATATCTGATCCAGGCTATTTAGGATGGGTAGCACTCACATCTTTGATCCCGGTCCTTTAATCTGAGAATTGCATCATAATCAATCCTAGAGTCAACAATTTAGATCCAGTAACCTTAGAAAAGTCCCATCTTTGATCCCATGAAGCTTTGGGGGAACATTTAAAACAAGCCATAACAGTATCCTTGTGTTCTTATGTATGTCTAAGTGTGTGCATTAAGTTATACATTTGGATATCCTTGAATGCAATTATACATGTATATATGCTTGCATGTACATGTGCATAAGTATGTGTGCATTGTACTTATATATGTATACAGTGAGCACATGTGTGTCTGCAGGTGCATGTGTCATACATGGACGTACATGTGTGTATATAGATATGTATATGCACATACATGTGTGTGTACACGTGTGCACTTGTCATCTGTGTGCGTACCTTTTCCATTTCAGCCCTGGTGCTGTTTCTGCCCAAGAGAGAATTTTGGTGTGATGCACTGGAGCTGTGAGGTAAGCGGTAGAGCAGTCAGACTGCACTCTGCCCCCGGAGGTCAGCTCCGTTACCACCACGTATTGATAATGATGCCCTTAAGCCCCAAATTCTTGAGAATAACAGAGCAGTGGCTACCAGGGCATGATGACACCAAATAACAGCGGCCATCCCCCCACAGCAGTGGCTATGATCAGGAGGATCATAGAACGCGAGGCCCCTTCTCTCTTCTGGTGGGTAGAACCAGGTTGGGTAATACATTCCACTCCTGCAGGTGCTGCTTCCCCTTTTTCCAACTCTGATCCCTGAGGAACATCCCTTCCCACCTGGATGGATCGGGTGGGACAGCTGACTGGCTTTTCTGTTCCTTCTGTTACAGGTGCTGACATTCCTCAGCACTTCCTCCCTGCTCTGTGGTGGGAAGGTCACAATGTCCTGTAGTTCTGAATTATGGCTCCATAATAGGAAGCCAGCTTTGCTGCTTTGTGAGCAGGAAAGGGAGGAAGTGAGGCATTGCCTGAGCCTTACATTCCTTTTTGCTTGGATTGTACAAAAAAGCAGCACTTCAGAAGTTTTCAGTGAAATGCAACAAGTTTTGCTCTGCCATCTATTCTGCAAAACTTTAAAAAAAATCAGAAGGCATTGGAATAAGAAACAAATTACCTTTCATGAAAATCTGCCATAAATATGTTAAGGATTCTCATGTCAGTGATACTGTGCTCACACGTACCCTGGTGGGCGCAGCATATACTGCAGGACAGGAACTCAACACATGGCAATTACCCTCCTCTTGTCACCCCAAAATACACGTGTCTGTAAGAAACTTTTTTCCCACATCATCCAATCCTAGTAATAAAATTGTAGTCCTCATCACTGTTTTAGGCAGTGGTCTTACTGTTGAAACACAATGCCTGATACCTACAAGTTAAAAAAGGAGAGGTTTAGCTCAGCTCATGGTTTCTGAGGATTTGGTCCATGGTAATTCAACACCATGGCAGGAACATCACAGTGGAAGGGCGTGGTGGAACAAAGTTCCAGGCCAGCCTGGGCTACACAGTGAGTTCAAGGCTGGCCTGACAAAGGTGCTTAGGTCATGGTGTCTGGGAAGCAAATAAAAGAGGGAAACCGTATCAGAGAGCAAGGGCCAGTGACCTCATATAGTACCAAGATCACAACTGTATGACCCAGAAAGGTGTTTCACCAATCTGTTGGTCATTTTAAGACAAGCTGATCCAATTAAAGCAACCTAGAACAATTGAATTCCAAACATTTTTAAAACAGGACCTCAATTATACAGGTGGAGAAAGAAAGTAAATGGAAGTCTGGAAAAGAAAGATCACAAAAGAAAGATGAGAGAATCTCTATGGGAGAGATTTTAGAGTTAGATGATTTTAGATGTACAAGTTTCCTAAGGCAGACCAATGGCTATAAAAAAAATGTCGCACTGTTCTGCTTTGCACCCCAGGCTCTGCAAAGACTACTTATCTCTCCCTTCAAAAACTTTCTTTTCTGATTTAGAGATCACATGACCTTTTTCCACTGGCCTGGAACCCCCACTGCTGCACCTCCAGGGTTTCAAACCTCCCTAACTCTTCCAGGATTATGTAATCTAAGATAAACCGGACCTCTTTCTTATCTAATGGCTGGAAAACTATAAGGTACTTTCTTGTGTTGTGGTTTGTATCTTAAATGTTCCCTAAAGGCCTCTGTGTTAAGTGCTTGATCTTTAACCTGTTTCACTAACCTGTTTGCTAACCTGTTTAGGGGGCCTAGAGGAAGAGAGTTGGTTGCTCAGGAGGCCCCTTGAAGGAGGCGTTGGGGTGCTGGACTTTCCTTCTCCCTTATTGCTTCCTGCCATGAGGTAAGAAACTTCCTGTGTCATGTGGTCTTGCCATCATCTACTGTCCCACCACAGGCCCAAAAGACCAGTGAAAACCAGTCTTAGACTGAATGCTGAAAGCTTGCAATAAAATAAACCTTTCCTTACAATCTGATTACGTCAGCGAAGGAAACTCGTTAACACACCTCGTGACTGCTCTCCCTTCCCTCCGACTTCTTAATTAAGCTGTGTACTCTGAAAGATGCCATTTTTGGTTGCTCTTCAGGGTAGGATCTGTCCTATTCACAGTGACTGTTCCAGAATTGTTTATTAATTTGATTTTACTCTGTTCACGCCCTTCCTCCAAAACACACTTCCATTTTGTATTTCTTGTACACGTGGCCTGATCGTATTTGAACCCTTTTTCTTATCCCATGTTGCTATACAGATCTTTAAGATCTTTCCACCATGGTACCAAGAAGCCATTTGTAGTTATTTACTTTTAAATAATTTAAAATGATCTGAAATTAAGTTTAGTCCCTCAGTTAGTCTAGCCATGTTCCACATGCTCAATAGTCTCAGGAGTCTAATATACTAATGCAGAACACAGAGTTTTCATGACTGGCAGTTCTACTGGACTGCACTGTCTTGCATTTAAAGGCCAGTACATAACATGATCTTCAAAGGCGGGAAACAGATAGTGCCCGTTCTTATTCACTTTCCTTTCATTGTTACACCTTCAGACGATTGTCTCTAGCAACTTATGTCTGGCCATAGAATAAGCTATTGAAATTTGAGGAGCATTTCACTTTTTCCTTTCCTGTTTATCAAACTAAATGAAAAGTGTTGAAACTTAAAAGGTGTTCATGCATTAAGTTCATACTTGGGAACAGATGAAAGTTGTCTCCTAACCAAAAAAAAAAAAAAAAAAAAAAAAAATGGAAGACCAAATAAGAACAAAGGTCAGGGACAGTTTCTCTTGTTTTTCAAGTTAAAGAAGAAAGTTCTAGACATGTTTATTATCAATTTGTGATTATTTGACTTCTGGGTTAACAGAGGAACAAAAAGTTGCCCCCTTTAAAGGAAAATGTAATTCACTTCCAGTTCAAAACTATACCAAATGCAAACAGCTGTGTCCATATGTTGCTAACAAATTTTCTAAAGAGTAACACTAAGCTCAAACTTTCTGCCAGAAACGAAACCCACAGATGACTGAGGACCCAGGAGTTCCCTCCATGATTAGTTTGAGTTTGTAGGTGTCCACCAAGGTGGAGTGTGGGAGCAGGTCAGGGTAACACTGGAGTTCTCATGAGTGGCAGATTACAGTTAGGACAGAACAACACAACAGTATTAATACATGTCAGCCAGATATGATTTCCCTTATTCTAGTGGGGAGAGTGGGCAAGCAAAACTCTCAGTGAATTTCTAAAATCTTGAGCACATTCTCCTTGTATCTGGCATCTTAAGAGATAGAAGAATGTATTATTTTTGTTTATATATATTTTTTCATAAATAAAACCACAATTAATTTCCTTAGGCTTCATACTGGATTTACAGCCTGTAAGAATCTGGCTTTAGAAAACTCCACTACAATTTGTTCAGAAAATAATCCTGTGTTCTTTGGATCAGCTCAATGCCATATCGTTCAGGCAGGAGTGGGCTTTCCCTTCCCATACTCCTCTGTCATTTGCCCATGATGCCTCAGGTCAGTGATTCTACATAATGGTCATTTCCTGTAGTTGGGCAGAAACCACGTGAGGCTCAGCAGCCCTCTGGATCACATCACGTGTGTGGTTGCTGAGCAGATGTGATTTTGTAGCATTTCCAGGGCAAGGTCTTCATGTGAATAATCAAGTACAGCGTTTTTACTTTTTAAATGATTAGTAGAAGACTTCATATTTCCAGACTTTTAAAACTATCTTGTCTGCTCCTGACTAATAAAAATTTTACGAATTCCAACCTGTGTAATATTCAAGTTCCTTATCAGCTTTTAAATAAATGCCAAGAAATGTTTAATTGTAAGAAGCCAGGGGAAACAGAGCCTTACATATCAGATTTCACAGTAAACTAGAGACCATAAGTATGAACTAACAAACACATATCCTACTGTCACCTTTCAGGGCAGAGCCTTCTTCAGGAAGTGATCAGTTTCTCTGGGACACAATAATTCATACTGCTTTCACCACAGTGATTCTATGGTTTATAAACACAAGCCTATCCCAAAGTTAATTTATAATTGACTTTGGGGAGCAGAATTGACTTTCTCTTAGAAGCAGTATGATTGACAGTGGCTATGGTCCCAGATTAGCCTGTATGGTCTATAGTATGGTGAGTATTTCCAGCTGTAGTCCAGAGGGCCCAGATTAATGTGATCCCACAGTTTTACAGTTCCTGACACCAGCTGTGGAGGCGGGTAGGCCTGGGTGGTCATGGCAGAAGCTTCTCGAAGCTGGTCAGTTCTCCAACTCCCTCACATGATGGTGGAATGATGAAGCCAGTGTATGATGGGGACTCTGCTGGCTGTGGTCAGTGATAGGGGACCTTAATTCTGTAGTACAAGGGGAAGCTGCTGTCAGGCTGTGGGGTGGGTGGGGCGGGTGGGTGGGGGAAGGAAGTCACAATGAGCCCTGAGAGGTGCGGTTGGGTCCCCTCAATCTTAGCTTAACCCCAGTGGTGGATTTCTCCTTTCTCCACCTAATCCTGGTGACCTGAGTTCGGCATCCTGCTGCACTTAGATTTTGAGATGCCCCAAAGATAAAGAAGTTTCATTTGCACATTTCTCATGCAGGAAATTTGTCGGAAAAATACGCTTCGCTGCTCTGAGCCCCAGCCTCTCCATTCACACACAGCACCTGCTGTCTGACTGCATGTCTCATAGGAATTTTGTGAAGACCTTAAAATAAATAATAGTCGATTTTATATGAATATGTGTGGTTTCTGGTTAGGGCAATGTCATTTAGACTTTCGTGAACATGGATTAAGTAACCGCTGTTTCTACCTGTTCATTAGTTCTCATAATATTACAAATTCAAAAAAGAAAAGGAAGACTCAGGATTGGATAGGTAGGTCTACATGTTTACCAGAATTTGCGGGTCTGCTGTGCATAGGACTGTGAGCGTGGAGAAGCAGAGCGCAGAGAGCACGGGGTAAAGTGACGGCCGCCAGGAGACCTTGGTCCTGGGAGTGAGCACCAGGCTTGGTGCGGGATTCCCATCACCTGTTCTCAGCAAGAATTTGCACGCCTGCTGTGTACACAAGGCGAGGGCTTCCTCCCAGCTCATCCATCCAGAGCCTGGAGTGCATGCATCCCTTGCTGTCTCCGCGCGGCATCCACCGGCCCTTTGTCCCGGTTCTGGGCGGGGCGCACGGGACGCGGCCGGCTTGCGCCTTGGCCATGTGACATCCCGCACGGCCGCAGTTCACTGCGAGGTCTCCGCGGGGGCTCCGGCTTGTCCTCTGAGGATCTTCAGGCAGTGCAGGGACTTGTAAGGCTGCTGGCCTCCGGGCGGCTCTGCTCAGGGCAGCCCTTGCTTCCTTGTGCCTCTCCAATGGGCACCCCGCCTCTGGGCTCATGCACCCCGCGGCGTGCGCGCAGGTGGGGCGGCCGGGGCCGAGCAGGTATGCACGAAGGGAAAACAGGTCTGAGGCTTCAAGTCCGGGCAGGAGCTGTGAGTCATCTTAGCATAAAGTGGGCAGCACCTCGCCTCTGGTTAGTCAGAGCTGTAAGTAAATAAAGAGCTCAGTGTCTGAGGGGCACTCTCCTGGAGTGCCTAGCTGTGTCATTCTGTTTCCAAAACAAATGCTTGGGCAGGTCTTCCTTTAATGATTTCCTTGCGTGAAATGAGCGCTTGAATCAGAGCCCTCGCACAGGGTGGCGTTTGCTGCGAGCCAACCAAGTGAAGACTCACTGACACCCCAGAAGGGCTTTCCATAAACCCTCTCCTGAGTCCCTCTCCTCTCCTTCTAACTCTGTCCAGCACCCAGGAAGGGCAGAGGTGGGGGATGGTGCTCTGTTCACATCTCCCCACATGCTGAGCAGCGGAATGGAGAAAAGAGAAATTGCAACCGTGAGGAAATTACAAATATTGACAAATATTAATGTCCAGGCTTACTTTTACCCACTTACTGGAGTTCTATAATAATGTTTATTTCTCATTCCACTCTAATTTATAAAATACTGATACCAGAGGACTAGGTTTGGGTGTGTGCAGAGATGGCACCGATCTGGTTTGTAACTCTGTAATCCAGTGATACTTTCGGCTTTTCTGAGTACTATTAGCAAAGCAGATACCACTTCTGAACATTTCCCTACTGCTGATAAGGCAGGGTATTGAGAGAGAGCTGGTGAGGTGACTGCCTGGTCTTCACTGTGCTGGCCTTTGTGTCAGGCGCCTGCCTTGCCATGGGCTGGGAGGGACTGGAATGCAGGCTGCTCAGATAAGGGGATCCCGAAGGCTCAGATTGTTCCTGATGAAGTACTGGTCTTGCTAGGGATTAGGCCATAGCCTTAACTCATACATGTCTGGATTCTCAGGGGCAAATGAGAAGGCAGGGTTGCAAATGTCAGCAGACATCTGGCCACGTCTGTTAAGCCGGTTTGAGGTCATGCAGTCCGGGTAGGACAGTGGAAAGGAGATGAGGGCTGGATTTGTTTAGAAATGTGGTTCCTTTTTATTTTTTATTTCGTAAGTATTGCTCTCTGGGTAAAATACTCCCACACTGAACAGAGAAGGGATTACTAACCCCTAGTAACACTCAACAGAGAGACACACAGGATTGACTTCAAGATGACGGCTTCATCTATTAGACCTGATTTGTTTCCATCCTTTTGCAATTCACAGTCTAGGTTTAATGAGAGAACCTCATTTTACAGGGGTGAGGAAGCTACTTCTGCCTGCTTTGATACGTGTTTAGTAAAGGTGATATGCCTAGGAAAACATGACTGGTTTCCAAACACTCTTTGTACAAATCATGTGACCTCTGATGTACTGTGTATAACAAGTGTGCTTTAAAATAAAGTACCTGACTCACACTGTTGGTTGCTATTTCTTTCTGTGCCTCTGTCTGCCTGTCTTGTCATTAGTAAGAGTTCTTTCATATTCCTGTGGCTTCAGCATCCCTCTAAGCAAACAATTCCCAAACTTTTATTTTCCATGTTTCAGGGGATCCCTGACATAACCCCCTATCTTCTGAGTAGCATTAGTATCTCTGTTGGTGTGACTGAGTTCAACTTGAATTTCTAAATACTGTGCTCTGATACGAATTTCTAGGCCTCCAGTTCAGACAAGAGAGCCTTGAGTCATCTCCGCTCATCTCTGCAGACATAACTTCAGGCTCAGGAAGTAACACAGAGGTTCTCACAGGCAGGGAGGAGCTGTCTGGAAGAAGGTCTTACAGTCTCACCCAAGAGGAGACAGTGACCCACAACTGATATCCCTTACCTTTGACCCAACAACAGAAGGTAGCCAAGGTGGGCACAGTCCTCCCTGAATGACATTTGGTCAGCCACATTGCCCCTGGGGATATCATTAGGAACCCAGTGGAGAGGTGTAAGCCAGAGAAGGGCTGTCTTTTGAGCTGATCCAGAGATCACCCTAGAAGAGGCATCCACAGGATGGCGACACGTATTTTTCATTTGCAGAAAACAGGATTCCTCCTCCCTTCTACAGAATCACTGGTAGAGAGAGGAGGCAGTGCAACTAGCCATGGGTTGAGAGAGTTCTTTAAGCCCAAGGGCTGAAATTCATTCCTTGCGCAGTCTACACACACCAGACAGTGTAGCAACCAGAAAAAAGTAGATTCAAGCCGCCACAAGCAGCTACCCAGGAAATACGCTGTCTGCCACACTAAGCTGGAGACTTTCCCTCCTCAGAGACATCCAGGAGACATAGATTGGGTTATTCTGACAAAATAAGCTGGCCTTGGAAGTGCATTTTTGTTTCATAGTCCAAATCCTCTCTTCTTCTATCCAGAGACCCTGATTCCCAGTGTGAAGATACTTCTGCACTGCAGCCAATAACATGGCTCTGTGGGGCACAGATGTCTCCAGACAAACCAAATAGATCAAAATAATATAGCACAGGGACTGATTTTCAGTTGCATTGGATGTACATCCCACCAAATTGCCCAGGACTTGCATGCTGAATTTATACAGGATAACTGCTTGAAAAGGTATGAATTTAGAATAGGGCTTAGACACCCCTAACATAATAGGTGAAGTGTTCAAGCAAAAGCCAGAATTCTTCTGTCAAACAAAGAACAAGTATAAGCAAAACTGAATGAGAAAAAAGAACAGAGAGGCCACACTGAGGACAGCCTACTGAATGGGCTCGGCTGTAGAGTGAAAGTAACAGAGATTAGAATCAGTGAACTTAATGACAGAGCAATAGTATTTGCCAATATGAAAACACAAGGGAACCAGATAGTAAAGAAAAATGGAGAAAGTCTCAGGGGCCACGTGGAAACCAGGAAAAGATCCAAATGTCATGAATTATAGCATGAGAAGAGGGAGGGAATAGAGCTGACACAGTATTCAAAGAAATGATAGATGCAAATTTCCTGGGAGTGAAAGATGAAATATATAAACCTACATTTTCAACAAGGTAAGCAAACCCTGAATGGGAAAACCCAGAGAATCTGTACCAGGGCACATCATAATTAAGTGTCTGGAATCTGAAGGCAAAGAAAAAAATCTTGAAAGCAGCTAGAGTAAGATGATTCATAGACCGCAGGGACCGTCGTTGGGAATGAAGCAAGCTTCTTAACTGAAATCATGTGGCCCAGAAAAAAGTGGCATCGTCTTTTACAAGAGCTCAAGGAAAAGAACCAAATCTATAAGTTTTGTGGTCAGCAAAATAACCCATCATGAATTAAGAAGAAGTAAAGAAAGTTGGTTACCAGCAACCTTCAGAAAATGAGTAGCGAAGGTTCTCTAAGCAGAAAGCTGATATTAAGTAGTATAGTTTGGATCTTAAATATTTTCCAAAGGTTTGAGAGTTAAAATCTTAGTCTACGTGTTGGTGTTATGAGAAGCTGATGCACACTTTAAGAGGTGAAGTCTAGCAGGAGGTCTTCCAGTATTGGAGATGTGCCCTGAAAGGGGACACTGAACCCTCAGAGTTTTGCTTCACCATGTGCTCCCTGCCATGATGTGCACAAAGTGTTGGGAGCCATTGATGATGAACTGAAAATTTCCAAAACTGTGAGCAAAAGAAGCCTATGCTTTTTGTAAGTTGATTATCTCTGGAAATTTGTATGAGTAGTGAAAGGTTATCACATTGTGTAATATGCAGACCTTTTACATACGCCAAACTTTTTCTGCATATTACACATTGAGCAGTATGCAGAAAGAGAAGAAACTTACAATCAGTAAAAAATAGAAATAAATATAGTGGACTCTTCTTATGACTTACTTGAATCACATTGGATGACTGAGGCGAGATTTATGAAACTGTCTGATGTGGTGCTCGCTGTATGTTAGAGAAACATCTAAGAAAATTATACTGGAAAAGGTGAGTAAAAAGACTTAAATGGAAATGTGATTTCCACATTTTATTACAATTGGTAGCATGTTATTATCATAGATTGTAGTAACATATTGCATATTATACATGCTTTCAACAGCCACGAAGAGAAATATTCAAAGTAGTATCTAAAAAACACTATAAAAATCAAGATGAAGTTGGTATATAGACTTTATCAAAATGGAAAAGTTTCCTGAAAAAAATATGAAAAGGCGGGCTACCAATTTGGAGAAAATATTGGCAAATTATATACTCAACAAACAAGTACTACTTAGATAATTTTAAGCTCAACAATAAAACATAAAACACTCTAGTTTGACAATTAATAAAAGCTATTAACAAATCCTGTCAATAAAAAGAATATAAAGATAGAAAAATAAGCACAGGATAAGATGTTCAGCACCATTAGCTATTATGGAAATCAAATACTGCTTCAAACTTATTGGAATGACCAGAATAAGAAGAGGACAGGATCAAATTCTGGTGATGAGATGGATGAACTGTATCATCAAGTCACTCCTGAGAAGTATCTTGGTGTTTGTTTATGAGACGAACATGTAACTCACACACCACTGAACAATTTTCCTTTTGAGCATTTATTCCAGAGAGATTAACACTTTAATTCATACAAAATATACACCTGACTGTTCATCATAACTTTATTTACAAGGATATAAGGCAAACAACCCATATTTCATTAAGTGGATGAATCTACACCAAGGACTACTACTCATTAAAAAAAGGCAATGGAGCTATTGACATAGACAACAGCTCTGATGAGTCTCCAAGGAATGATTCAGAGTGAAAACAGCCCATCCGAACAGATTACATACTGCATGCTTCCATTTCTGTACTGGTCTTGACATGACAAAGATAAGGGATAAGGGCACATGGACCCAGAGTGAATATGTACGGATAAAATAGCAAGAGAAGAGTTCCTTGTGGTGATGGAATGGTTCTGTGTCTTCATCTTATCAACATCAATATCCTTTGTGATTTTGAGCTACAGTTTTACAAGATATTACCATTGTATATAATTGGGCAAAATATTCACCACGTTATTGGGTATGATTTTTATAGATGCATGTGAATCCATATTTACAATAAACATCTTTTAAGATCCAGATGTAACTCCAATTTGATGATAATACAGAATTGAAAAGTTCTATCTGGCTACTGGTTACATCTTCTGTTTTATTTACTGCCTAGCAGTTTTCAAGATGGTAATATACAACATGGTATTAAAACTCAAATTGCTGTTTAGAAAATTTCATTCAAATAGTTTTTTTTTTAATATTAATACCTCATCCCTTTGGGAAGTGTGTCACAAGACATTATGTCTACAACACAATGTATAAAATGAGAATAAAAATAGCCATTTATATCAAGAAAATACAAAAGTATTCTATTTTGATGTTTGAATTTCATTTTCCCTTCTTGAGATACATTAAAGTAAAACTGAAAATAATATGACTTAGCAAGTATCTCTCTTTTCAGTAAAATCTAGCTGATTAAAGCAAGAGTAAGGTTTCATTTGAAGGTCTTTTATTACATTTCATTAAAAGCAAAATAAAAAATGTACAACAGCCACATCCTGCTTGCAATTCTCCAAGTGATGCATGAGAGAAGAATTTGACCAGCTGATAATAAGCAGGATGCTTTTGCTTGCAGTCAGAAACCTGCACACAGCAAAATGGTGGAATCTGATTCACATTTGAAATTAAAGTGTAGCCACGTTCATTCTTTCAACTTTGTCACCTGTGCTTCATTAATGGAGGGTGGGATGAATGCAGTATAGAATGGCAATTCCCTCAAATCAGAGCTTCTTTGGGGTAGCGTAAGTGGTTGGCTGACAATACCGAATTTTCCAGTTTTCTGGCCTGCTGTTGAGTACACAGGCATTCTTCTGTCACTGGACACCTTCCGTATTCCTTTAAGTAATATGTATCACACATGTCTGAGCATCCTTCTTCCTTCCATTCTGTTCAACAGTGACTTTGAAGGCCACACTCACACAGCTTAAAATGGACAAGCTGAATATATCATCTGGATGGGTTTTTGTTCTAAACTAAACAATTAGTATATTAATCAAACTTTTTTTAGGTGAAAATATTTCAGCATAGTCATTCTTTTTTTTTTTCTCTTTGACTCTCATTCTTGGTGAAGAAATCCAAGATTACCAAAGTACAGAAGGAGAAGCCTTTTCAAGATAAAGAATACTTCGCACTACTCAAGGCCTCTCTACAAATCTCACCACAGGGCTTCCAAATCTACTGTTTCACATTATTATAAACATATAAAGTGACAGACACAGGTCTTTGGAACAAAGTGTTTTGTCAGTAACTGCATGCTGTATTTGGGAAGTAGCCGTGCATTTTAAACTGTCTATCAACTAATTAGAAGCACGGTCCCAAGATCAGATTTTAATATTTGTCATAGGATGCACCGCTATGACTCACATTCAGCATTCAGCATGGCCCTGGCTTTGACAGCCTGCAAAAATGCCAGTGGAACCAGCCTGCACCACATACTATGTGGCATAGTGAACAGGACATCTTCTGTGGACATGTCTCCTCCCAACTAGACCTTTAAGAGCATGGCAACAGCGTTCAAACTCTCATCGGTAACAATGCAAGCTAATTTCCCTTTTTATCTACTTACTCATCCTTCCAAAATGAGATAGCTGGGTGATTGGACCAAAATGGACCTTGAAACTCTCGTGTTGTTGGTGTCCATCAGAAAGTAGATGCCAGGGAATATGACTGAGATGAGTTTAAGCTGAGAATCTAGAGAACTGGGGCGTGAGTGGTCCACTGGAAGTTTTTTCAGAGAAATGATAACATTGTAGAGGCTAAGCCAAGTGTGACTATAATACGATTTGACCCTCATGCTACCAAATGTTGATCTTTGTTTTAAGCAATAATAGACAACAAAATAAAACTCCCATTCCTTCACTCACATGAAGCAATTCTATATAAGAACTTACATGATTTTATTTAATCTTACAAGAATCTTGGGAATTAAATACTATAACGTCCCTTTTACAGATGAGGACAATAAGGTTCAGAGTTGCTGGTCTAAAGTGATAGAAAAAGTAAATAGAGATTTTTATCCAGTTTTGCTTTGATATTTGGGGTTCTTAGTGTTCTGCTTTACTGATGCCAGTAAGGGACACCATGCCATGCAGAGGACCTGGGAATACTGACCAAGGAGATGAGGCAAGTGTTCTGAGGAAGACAGTTGTGGCAGGAACAGATCCTCAGGGTCACTGAACCAGCTTCAGATGGTGTAAAATTCCCAGCTCTGGTAGAGGAGCTCAATGAAAGTCAGGCGAATGTTCATTGGGATTTGGTTCACAGGAGAATTTAACCAGTATATCTCTTCCTTATGCAGCACACTGGACCTACTGCTCTCTCACCTCGATGACAGTATGTTATAAAATATCTTGCTGCTCTTGGAACCCTTGTCAATTGTGGACATTCTGTACTGGAACTTGCATTATGGGTATTCTATGTTTTTGTAGGATATAGGTTTTGAGTCCAACAGATCTGTGGCTCAGTATGAGCTGTGCCATTCACTAGAATGCATTAGATCTGGCTGTTTCCATACAAAGCAGGCATAGCAGTATAAGTTACCTCTCTGGATTGTTCTTAGGGTTTGATCAGGTAAACATAAAAGTACTAAGTAGAGAATGATAGTCATTAAGCTCTGAACAACATAGTTAGGTAATCTTTACTGACGGTAAATATTGATACAACTGATTTTATTTTACAGCACATTCTGACAAAAGTCAGTCTAATTTAAGATTTTACATTTGATAAATAAAAAAACTCAACACATATTAACTACCTTCCTTAAGAATGGGACAATCACCTAGTTTTTTTTTAATCATGAAAGAATGCTGAATTTTGTGGAAGGCTTCTTATGGCTCAGTTGACAAGTGATTTTTAAAACAATTCTAAATTCTATTTATAGGTATATTATATTTATTTTGAACTATCCCCTTATCACTGGAATGAAACCAATTAGATCTTTCATTCAATGTAGTTCTTGAAATTTTAGAGTAATTAAGCAGGAGGAAAAAAAGGATACAAATAGGAAAGGAAGAAGTCAAATTATTTGTAGATGATAGGATTTTTGTTCTTAGGAGACCCTAACGACTTTAACCAAACACTTTTAGGAATAATAATAAATACATTAACTTCACAGAATATAAAATCAACATTAAAATCAATAACTTTAATGAATTATTTGAGTAAGAAATCTGTAAAACAACTCCCTTTACCATTTCTTTAAAAAAAATCTAGTGTTTTATCCAACCAAGGAGGTAGAAGACCTTGATAATAAAAATTTCAGAACAAAAAAATTGAAGGAGATATCAGAATTTGGAAAGATTTTCTAGTTGGATTGGCAGAATCTGATAGCTTTAGAATCTAACAGCTTTAGAAAAACAAATATCACATGCTCTTCTAAGTATGTGGAATCTAAAAAAATGACAAAAAGTAGAAAGGCGGGTACTATTAGACAAAGGGAGGGGAATAAGAGAGGAGGGGGGGTGCAAAGTACAATATGGGGGATTGATAGGAGCAAAATATATTTTATACATTGAAGCCTGGTACAATTGTAATGATGGGGGGAAAATGATCAAAGCATATTATATACAAATCTGCCAAAATGAAACCCATTAATCTTTATAACCAATTAAAAAGAGAAAAAACTGAAAATAAAAAGAAATAAAACAAGATATTTAGAAAGGGAAAGAGTGATATCAGCAAAAAAACTGTAAATATTGCTGATTCTCATTTTTATTCATCTATGTACCATATGTTAATGCACTAATGTGTTGGCCACTATCCTCATCTCCGTAACCACAGCAATGTCTGTGGAATTTATATCATTTCATTTAGGTAGAGACCTAAAATCAAATTAACTTATATTTATATTATATATACACATATATTCTTGATTTGGTTATTAGTTTCACACAACATACATAATCTTCTAGCAGCTGAAGCAGTCAAAGATTAGCTGGATCTACAGAAAATTGTGATTATTCACTTAGAATATTGGGTATTTCTGATATTATTGCTGTTACTATTTGGTGTACTTCTATTGGGTGGGGAGCCTTGAAAACGTGAGTTTTCAAAGGGAAATTATGTTGCTCCCCAATAAAATCTGAGTTGTGTGCCTGAACATGACTGATCTTGGAAGCTGATAAATAGCTCTGTTCCTTGTCAGGATCTGGGCACACCAGACCCCAGAGGACTGGGGGCATGTATGGTAAGTTGGCGCATGCAGGGGAGGGGTTGTGTACTGTTTATAATAATGTTTATAATGTTATTGGAATAATAAAATCATAGAGATAGAAGATTTTGAGAATTTTGCCTCATGAATTTGGGGCTTTATCATTTGGTGCATGCATTGTTTTGAGTCATTCAGCTTGTGATTTTCTTGGTGCCTTATTAAATAACTTCTGGCTGTATCCTAGGCATTTTATTATAATAGGAGATCCTAGATCCTATTCAATTAATTAATCAGGTACCCTGTTTAGGCTTAGCATGCCAGTTCTGGGCACTTTTGTGGACTGTGTTCCAATGACAATTTAAATTCAGAGTTTTCGTAGTGTTATTTTTATCTTAGTCTTTTTGGTGCCACCTTAATCCTTTGTATGTTGGCCTGTAGTGAAAAAGACTGTCTTTAGGCTGAGAAATGCAGAAGAACTGTACATAATCTGGAACTATACAACAATTGTCCCTGAGCTGGGGGTACAGAAGGACAGTTCCTAGGCTGGTCAGCAAGGGGACGTCTAGGTAGAAGAAGCAAGTCTCTTGGCTTCAAGCTGACACCAGTAGAAGACGATGGATGTGTAATGTTTTTTTCTTGTCTCACGTGTCCCATAGCACCTGCATAGTCTCCTTGGTGCTGAGTAGTGGTGGAAGCTCAACTGACCACTGGATAGTATTGATCCTACCCTGATGGAGAATGGTAGATAAGCTCCTTTCTCAGTCTTGTATAACACAGCATGGCAGAAGAGGTTGTAGAAACTCAGATTTCTGTCCTTTCCAACTGAGAAGGTGGAGGGGGAGAGAGAACAGGCAAAGGAGGGGAGTGTGACTTTCCACTGATACTTGGTTGGGGTGGACTAGGCATTACCAAATAGAATTTCTATCACTAGGCCACCTTGTTCCTTGTTGTGTGGCCTGGAGAAACAGACTTAGCTTGGAGTTCTCTTTGTGCATTCTGTTGGGAGTTCTGGACTGGAGATCACTACAAATCCATGTCTGGGATATGTACAGCAGTATAGAAGCCAGGCCTCTCAGTTTCTTATTGTTCCTTGAGCCCTTTGGATTTTAGGCTGCTGTAGGCATCTTTTTTTCAGAGTCTGCATGTGCATTATATCCAAATTTTCTTTTTTGCAATGATAGGGTAGTCTTTATAGACATAAGATTTCTCTAACTGGAATAATTAGAAGTCACCTTTGGGCCCTTCAGTCAGGTAAGCCATGACCCCGTTCTCAATTCCGGAAGGTTTCAGACTTGTATCAAATCTATAGTTGAGTGGGAGAGTGGAATGGGGAAGCCATTTGGCCAACTGTCTTTATGTGGGTAAAGAACATGACTCCTCTTTGTGAAGTGCAGGTGGATGAAGAGATTTGATAAGCCAAGGTAAACAGAGCCCCAACCACAGAATGAAAAGCTCATGCAAACCAAGATTGTAATAGTTTTATGGACGAGTTGCAGCTGGTAAATATTAGATGAAGATACATAGGAAAGAGGGACTTTCGGGTTCTGTAGTACTCAGTGATCAGAGATGATCAAGTTTTGTTGAGCAGAGTAGAAAGAAAAATTGTAATTCTGTCCTTTGGTTTGTTATCTGCTAAACTGCATATAACTGCTCTAAGCTGTGTAAGATTCAGCAAGTGCAAGAGAGATTTTATATATGATCTGCCTTATAATTACATTTTCAATGCCTTGACATAAATTCAAAAAAGTAAAATTACTGAGCACATAGTTCTGGTGGGACCCCTAGTTTTTCTCTGGTTTCTGGGTTGATGATATGATCTTTCTTTCTCATACACATCATGAGCTGATGCAGCTAAGAGGGGCCTCACTAGAGCCAAGCCAATGCTACACCATATCATCAAACTTCCAGGCTGTGAGGTAAACACATACTTTTAAAAATATAGCTACCTGCACTGGATAATTCATCATAGCAACAGAAAGTGAACAAGGCTCAACAAGGTGAATTTTGCCTTCTTGCATCATTTCCAATATTGTAAACATGTCTCTTTCATAATCTGTCATCCCTGTAGAGTTTCTTTGAGATTTCAATGTTTCAAGTTCCACTACACCCACAGGCAGAGGGAGTGCTAAGTACTAGTTGAATCTAGGTATTCAAGAAGACTGTCATGTGTCCTATGAGGAAAGGATGTGTGTTAGATAAGCTTCATTTAGGCATGATTTACAGAGCTATTGGCCAATATACTAGTGTGAAAAAGCAACAGTACTTATTAAATAAGGTGTCTTTAAATAGGTACTCATAAGACAATTATGTAGAGATTGGTTTATAGAAACTTGATCTGACATAGAAACCTATGTCTGCACTTGTCTTAGAGATAATGGTTCAGTATTCACTGATTCAGTGTTCACTGTGACTTTATGGAGCACAATTAATTGTACACAATAAGAATAGATGTCTCCATGCATGCATTCAAACACACAGATTTTATCACTAGGGCTCAAAGTCATGCTTAAGCCATGAATTCTCTTCTTATGCACTATACTGGGTACTCTTCATTGTCTGGTTATGGATACCACAATATCACAGTTTTTGTCAGAATCCAGTTTGATGCTTAACAGCATCATTTACTTCCCTATGTAAATGGTGCTGTCTAATTTTAAGCTAAGTCCTAACTACGAAGAATAGACCCTTTATTTTTCCTTCTTGGATTTTTTTTATTGACTAGTATGTTGGATAACCAGTGATTTCGTTAACTTAGTTTTTAATGTCTATAAGTGATATGCAAATTAGGGGGAGAATTTGGAGTCTGATCGTGGCCTTTTCCATAGAGTTCAGCTTCATTCATTTGAAGAGAATGCATAAGAGACAGGACCCCACAAGAGTCTATGGGTTGTGTTCCCTTGAATAACCTTCTCCTTCCTCTGATTGACCCATCCTGTCCTCTGACTCTATAAGCACAATATAGGCTACTTGCGGCCATCTTTTCTGGTATTGCCCTTGATTTCACTCTCCTGTCTTTGAGTATGTTGCTGAGCTGCGGGTCTTGGTTGAGGATATGTCTTAGTTCAGCAGTACTCAGGACTCTGTTGAGGATTCCTACTCTCCCAGATTCTGCCTTTCTTCTCATCCTGACCTGTGAGCTTGGTTTTTTTTTTTTTTTTTTTTTGGTCTTTTTGCTTTTTATTGGTACCTGTGATCGAACTCACGACTGCCTGCTTGCAAGGCAGGCGCTTTTGCCGCTGAGCTAAATCCCCAGCCCCCTAGCTTGAACTTGCTTTTTTGTCTCTTAATTATCCTCCAGTGTGTCAATCTCATCCTCATGTAGCTTTATAATTTTGATTTAAAAGGCATTTCAGAAAGCAATGTTGTTTTGGTTGCTGAACTGCAACAACAAAAAGGATTTTACAAAATGCCCACTGAAATGGCACAACTATTTCTCCAATTCAAATGTAGTTCATTGAGCAAGTTGTCACCATCTATAATTTATTTGCCACTAGCACAAAACTAGCAGTGCCCCTGGCAGTTATCACTGGCACTAAACTGTCAATTTCAAAATCCCTTTTTAAAATCGTATTTTATTTGATATATCACCATCCCAGAAACATCTGTGCTTCAAATAACAGCTCTGTGCAGTCTACAAAGTTGCCATAACTTATCCAAGACTAATGATGGAAAGTTAGTCTTAGAATTCTAGGAGTAATTTCTACAAGTAATCTTTTAGTTTTTGTGATTCCCTATTTTTTTGGTCATCTAATTTCAAAACTGTGAAAACAGATAGCCAAACAAGGATTCAACTCTGCATCTGTCCTTCACAGAGATTTCTGTACCAAGTTGGTTGTGTATATCTTTCTGCGTGAGTAAAACATACCAGTGTTTGCCTTGTAAGACACAGGTAGAAATACAAACAATAAATTGGAAAGAGTAGGACCCAAATGTGCATTCAATGTATGATTACTAGTTCCAAAGCACTTCCAGTGCATCCCTTAGTTAAAAATATTTTACTCCCTCTCATCTGCTGCCGAATAGAAATCTTAGTAATTAAGAATGATGCTAATGAGATTCATGGACTCACACACCATGATAGTCATGTATCTTAGTGATCATGTTTCCCTAGAAAAGGTATATTTTTCTTTAATTATATAAGAAGGTATAAGGGCACATTGTTATTCTAAAACAATATATACCCACGTCTGCAGCTACCTAAAACACTCAGTGCCAGGGGTTATCCAGGCCATTGATGAGGACAGAGAGTTGTCTTTGCAATTATCATGTACAGCACCACAGGCCAGGTTCTCTGGATGCATGATCCACTTATGGAGGGAGAATTGTGATTGCTGGTTGTGATGGTTCTAGTTCTCTACTGGATACTACACAGTGAGTGACAATCATCTGGGATCTTCGGCTAGACAAGTGACTTCCAAAAGTTTTCAACTTTTAACTTCAAGAAGTGTCTTCCCAGGAAAGTCTTAACTTATTTTAGTGACTTAATTTGCCATACCATTATAATTTTCTATTCCCTGATGGTATCTATTTGGACAATTGAAATCTTTTACTATGTTGCAAAGGCATTTGGGACATGTGTGAATTAGTAATTTGTACAGAGAAGATTGTAGTATCACCTTCTCTAAAGGTGAAGACAGTTGACTGTACATTATTCAGGATAATGGATCAACATGAGAAAAGGTATTTTAATGCAACACACAATTAAAAATAGTGATAGTAACTATAACAACAAATACTTGGTACCATTTTGAAGATCACTTTACTTACATGTCTAATTCATCCCACAATTCAGCTCAGTAGCCATATTTATACTTGTTTTTCAAATTGGTAAACAAAGTTCCAGGCAGGTTTGGTTAATTGTTGCTATGGCTAATGCACATGAAAAGTGGAATTCAATCCAGCATTTCTGTTTCCTCAGCTTCCTCCATTCAACTTCTAAATTAGCTACCTTTCCTCTTCCACCTGTGTTCTCTCTTCCTCACTTTTCTTTGTAATCAATCTACAAACATTTATTGATTAGTTAACATGATCCAGACACCACAGTAGACTCTGAGTTAAAAACAGTGAATAAAATTTCACTTTATCCCTTATTAAATTGCCACTCTAGTAGATAAGACAGATGTGGGAAATAATTTCATTAAAATAGACAGGGCCAAAAGAGAGGTCGGTACACCGTGTATTGGTGACTCAAGGAGCATCCAATATGCAAAACTGAGCTGGGGAGGGTGTCAGGCACACCAGCAGGTGTGGGGACAAAACCAGGAGTCAAGGCTGGTGACGATGGATAGTGCAGAAGGGTCCTGCAGAGGAGAAAGAAGGAGGGCAGAGAAGGGGAAAAGACAGGCAAACTGGTTTGACCCAGAGCCCACACAGGCTGCTCAGGGGCTGGGTGTGCCTGGTGAGGCTTTTCCTCTTTGCTGATCCACTTCTTTATCTAAAGAATTGGGACAGGAATAATGATGCCAATTTTACAGGACTGACATGAAGACTGAATGAATTAATATTTGCAAGTCACTCAAAGAGCACTAGGCACGCAGCATTTTGTACAGCAACTCTGAATAAAAGCAATCTTGCTATCAAATACTAAAGACAAGTTGTAGAGATTCTGTGGGCTGGACAAATGGACTTAGACTTGGACTGGGATGAAAGAAAGCCACTTGAAGGTTTGGCCCGGTTGAGTAAAAATATTAATTTAGCTTTTAAGAAGATCCCTGTGGTGGCTGTGTGGAGGGTGCTTGGAAGGAGAGACGAGAACAGGGAGCCCTGAGAGGCCAGCCAGTCCCAGTGCAGACCGCATGCCTCGTTGTTTAATTGATGCTGTCCAGTTTGCAAATGCCTGAGTGTCCCAAAATGGCCAGTTTAAAAGAGCAGCAATCATTTGGATATGTAAATTTAAATATAGTCTTATTACCACACTCAAAATAATGTCATAATAATAATGGTTTCCATGTATTTCTCTGAAGGTTTAGAAAGAAAGCTTGCCGTAAGACGTCATTTGCCTTATGAGAAACCTCCCGAGGACTTCAGAAGTTAGCAGAAAATTTAATTGTATCCGCACTGAGGATGAAGCAAACTCAATTAACCAAACTTCTCTTGTATAATGATACATTTCAATGGAAAAATACATATTCATAGAACACAATTTTGTTTCCTAAGTAGATTATTCTCAAATTTGTCTTTTCAGTAAATTATTCCCCAAATTAGGTTCCTGGTCTTTGTGAGCCTGCAAACCATCAGTTACTCAACATTTTTCTCCTAATGGGGACCACTTGGGAACATAGTTTGGCAAATTCTTCTCTTTGGCGTATAGTATGACCCCCACAAATGCGTTCACATGGTCCTCAAGAACTTGGCCAAGAATGTTCGCACCAACAATATTTGTAATGGTTGCTAACTGGAATAGCTCCAACACCCATGGCAGCAAATTAGATGTGTGCACCCTGATGTGAGCACACAGAATATTCTAGAACAGCAGTGAACTAGGATGAACAATAGCTCCAGAAGTAGAATGAATCACAGGATTAATGTTGAAAACAAGAACTCAGAGAGGAGAGAGTCTGTATGGGATGATTTTGTTTTCTTAAACTTGTGTTCAAGGTTACTCTTTGAGAGGCACTTTTGTGGGCATTGTCATTACTTTTTTTTTTTTTTTTTTTGTCTTTTTCCTTTTTATCGGTACCAGGGATCGAACTCACGACCGCCTGCTTGCAAGGCAGGCGCTTATGCCGCTGAGCTAAATCCCCAGCCCCATTGTCGTTACTTTTGTGAGAAAGGAAGTCACAATAGTTGGGTAAAGCATAAAATATCTTCTGACCACATGGTACTGTCCTGGCTTTGGATCTAGGTAGTGGTCACGCTGACCACTTTGTTTTCACCTCTGATCACCCTTCTTAGTGTCTCTCTCACTGTATTTGTGTCTTAGTTTTTTCTGTTTTATTCTTCATCTCTGTTCCCATTTCCATTCCTGTCTTTTATAATGTTCTTATCCTGGTTTGTACTCCCGACTTCATCTCCATTTCCGCTCCATCACCATCCCCACCTCCAACCCATCTGCATCGTCATCTTCATCCCCAATTCTTCTCTGTTACCATCTGTATCTCACCTTTATTTCAACTCTCAGACCTGTTTTCATCTCCATTGTTTACTTTTTAATAAAATAACTCTATTAAACAAAAACCCTGCATCCCATACAATTTACAAGCTTACAGTGTGAGATTCAGTAGGTCACTGAACATTGACAGAGTCGTACCACCACAACCACAGTCAAATTTAGGTCATGTTTGCCATTTTAAATGAAAATCCTACCTAGCTGCCATCATCTCTCAATCCCTTTTTCTAAGTATAGGTAACCACTGAGCTACTCACTACTCACTATCTTCATGAATGTTCCTGTTCTGGGAATTGTCTTTCTTTCCAAATAGAGCATGCTCACAATAAAGACCTTAACATATCCACAGAAATATAAATTCTGTAAAGTGAACTCTCACACTATAGTAGAGTAAAACCAGTGCTCCACAACAGAAACATATTGGAAGTATAATTACTTTATTTCCTTTCTTTTCTCTCTCTTTTTTCCTATTAAATTTGTTATGTAAGGGAAATCACATGAGGTATACGCTTGTGTGTCTGATTTACCTCAGTTGCAGTGGATACAATGGGTCATTTTGAGAAGTCTAGAAACTAAGTAACTCAGCAGCAACTCATCCTGAATGTTACCTCTGGAGGACATTGTCCACTGTGTCAGTTTGAGAAGGTCAGAAGCATAAGTGAGTCAGCGGAGGCCATGGTCCATCCGTTGTGAACATCTCAGCCTGTGCAAGAGGAAGTCACGGAGATGGGGTCAGTGCTACACTGACAGACACCCAAGGGGCAGAGCCTGCTTACACTCTAAGGGAGGGAAAGAAGCTTGCTCTTCCCTGCTTCTTACGTTGTTACCTTGCTGTCTTCTGCCACCTGAGAGTGTTGTCTTTGTGCTACGCCACCCTGCCTTGGAATCAGCTGATTATGGACTGAAACCTCCACAGACAGTGAGCTAAAGAAACCTTCCCTTCCTTAATTTTTATGTCAAATTTTTTGTCTCAGCAACAAGAGAAAAGTAACCAAAACAGTTAATGTTACGATCTCCAGGTGTATCCATTCTCCTACAGAGGCCGGAGGTTCATCTTTCTTGTGGTTTCATCTCTATTTCTGTCCCCGTCTGCCTCATTTCCACCCCAGTCTGCACGTGCACCCCACTCTGCTTCATCATTTCCATCATCTCCATCCTTGTCTCTATCTTCATCTCTGTCTTATTGCTCCTTTCCATTTCCATTCTCATCTCCTTTCCTTGTCATGTAACTTTTCATGCTTTTGTGTTTCTTCAACATACTTTTTAAAAATACAGTAGTCACACATTTATACATATTTTAGGATTGTGAAAATAAAACCTGTTTTAAAAATTGAGACTCAAGGGCCTGGGGATTTAGCTCAGCGGCATAAGCGCCTGCCTTGCAAGCGGGCAGTCATGAGTTCGATCCCTGGTACCGATAAAAAGGAAAAAGAACAACAACAACAACAACAAAAATATTTGAGACTCAAATAATGGGCAAAATAGTTCTTAGTACAAAAGAGTATTTTAACATTCAGAGCAATATATATGAAATAGGTCTAAAATGATCATAAGGTACTGTAATTACAACTGAATTTTAGAATTGTAACAACAAAACTTTAGCTTTCAAATGCTTTTATGGTTAGACAACATTCTTTAAATAGGAAATAAATCTAGAAAACCTCTGGCAACTGTACTATATTTAAGTAAATGGAATAAAAATTACAAAAAACTTCATTGTTCACAGCTGAGTCACACTGGACTCTTTCAATACGTGAATGCCCTAAATGGCACGCTAACGTAAAGATCAATGGTATATGCTCTGGGATAGTAGAGTCAGAGGTTCCCATTGTTAAAGTAACAATTTATCAGTGGTATAGACTTCTCAGTGAGATATGGCCTAGTGTTGTGAAGTTGTGTAAAAGTAGTAATGTCTAGGAAAAACAGAAGGATATGCCTTTTTTCTAGCAATATTTATACACGTATGCATACACAAATACAATGTTAGAATAAAAACATGCAGAATTCAAACATGAATATTGTGTGCTTGTCACAAATAATTACGGTATAGAATAGGAGATACACTGAAACAGTTTTTATTCAACCCATACATGGAGTGTGAATTTTACCAGGTGGATAGCTTGATTGTAAGACAGACTTAGTTTGTTAAGTGTTCTTAGGGCTCTGTATCCTGGATCATGGTGGCACTACCAGTCTTTTTCTCTCTTTATTTTCAATTATTTTGCTGAATGCAGAATAGTATCTCATTCGATGGTTGGTTTTATAGATTTTTTAAGAAACATCTTTACTCTGGGAGTTGTGAAACATACTCAAAAATAGAGTGAAATGAAGCTGCTTCCTAAATATACAACTTCAACAGTTTTTCAAAAATTGTGCGTCTTTTTGGTATGCATCTACTAGTATTCTGCCTCTTCCCTGTTGTGGTTATGGTGAAGCTTAACCCAGACAATAGGAGTGTCAGTCTTTTGCCACAGAGAACAACATGCTGCAGACATGCTGTATTCACAATGTTATTTCTTTTATTTTAAAGAAAAAAAAAACACACAGAAAAACAAAAAGCAAAATAAACAAACAAACAACTAAAACAATGGAAAACCCCAAATAGTAACAATACAGGTTATGATAGGAATTTAACAATAGTTGTTATATTGCATACTATTATCTTTAAAACAGTTACTTAGATTACCAGATATTGACATGCAAAATTGATAAAACCTTATGTGTATTAACTATTCTTTTCCATGAAGTAACAGAATTAATAGTATAATCATCTTAGCTATCATATATATATATATATATATACACAATTTTATATGTTTTATACACATACACACAAATTTTATTTGATACACACACGCACAAATTTTTTTTTCCTTTACCCTTCCTTCTTTTCTCCTTTCCCCTATCCCAGTTGTGTTTTTTTCTTTGAGCAATTTCTTTTAGTAACCACTTTCCAGTCCAATTATTTAAATACAGGAAGACCAAAAATTGTGTATTTTTTCATTTGCTTTTCTAAGATAATATAACAGGCAATATAAAAGCAACAATGCCATCAAATTTGTTCAGTACAAGATTCCACTGGATGAAATGATACCTGCCCGGGCGATGCTCTTGGGATAGTCAGTGGTAAACAAAATGCACTGCCTGAGTGACACTCAGGGTGAAACAGAAGTGTTTACATAATCCAGTATGCAGATGGCTTCCAATTTATGATTCCACTTGAAAATTTTCTACATTTGCAAAAGTGATTCATTCCCACTCAGTTAAAATCCAGTAACAGCAAAATTTAGAATTTTGTTCTTTTCCCAGTCTGGCAACCTGTTTCAATCCCCTTTCCGGCTTCTGAGCAGTGGCAGTCACCTGCAGCTCCCAGTCAGCTCAGGATGGCAGGGGCAACTGGCACCCCCAGCGCGCTGTAATGCTGAGATGCATGATGAGTTAGATGCGTTAATTTCATTACGATGCTTTCAACTTTTAATGAGTTTATAGAGATGTAAACCTATTGTAAATAGAAGAGCACCTGTATGTTCTCTAAATAGCCTGTAATGCAAATAATTTCAGATCTTTATCCATATATAAAACTGATAAGTTGAAAAACTTGAAAATCCTACTCCAAAAATACAGATTTTATGAATGGTTTTATACTACTAGAAGGTTATTTTTATATTTTTCTTGGTAACTATATTCCTAAATTCAAAGTGTTAGTCACAATATGTCCAGACATGGTTGGCATTTTTAAAGTTTATTTTTTCAGGATAAAAGCAAGTCACACACATTTTATGGAGTGGAAAAAATATAGAATTAAAATAATAACCCATGAATCCCTTTGGAAATATCCAGCGTTAGTTTTTTTATTATTTTCTACTTGGTTATTCTTTTCTGTGAATACATTTTATACAGCTAGGGTCATACTTAGCTCTGTAATATTTTTCAAAACTTGGCTACAATCCAGTATTTTCCTTTTGAAGCTAAATGTTGAATGAAACACATTTGTAGATCTCAAGGGTGCAGGAATTTAATTACTTAAAAACTATTTTAAGAATAATTTATTAAAGATATTAAATTCTTTACTTTGCAAACGTATTTTCAGTATAAAAGTTTACATAACTGATAAAATATTTTTAGATTATAATCAAAAGGAAATTAAGTTAAAATGTTCCAGAAATCATAGCTCCTAGGGATTAACAAACTCCATTTTATAAAATTTGGGCTACCTAACTGATTACTCACAATCACAAGAATACTGAAGTTCATGTCAGTCTTAAATTTGACATTCTTCCCCAGAAAATCATTATTCACAAGTAGGGTGAATATTACATATTCTCCTTAAGTGTCTTCACTGAAACACGGTAGCTGACATTTCTATAGGATTATGCTCCATTTTATAGGATAACTGGTTATAAGATATAAGAGAGATAGCAGGTCTTTACTTTTCAGTTATAAGGATAGAATTTATTCAGTAATAATTTTGCAATGAAATATTTCATTAGGTGCCAAGTCCTAAGGTTGAAGCCGTATAAAAAATCTTTGTGTGTGCCTACAGGATCTGTGTTACAGACACAAACACAAAGGAAAATAAAATGTGTCTCTTTTAGAATTTCAACTTTGCTAATTATTATCTCAAAGTTTAGCACTACCCTAACTTTATTTTTTTATGTATCCTTAATGCTTCTCATTCTATTGAAATTTATTGTGTTTAAATGCATTTTAGTGGGTAGTTTTAGTAACAAAAGCAATACATGCTTGCCCGATAGTTTAAACAAAACCAGGGGCCTATCTGGGATATGTTACTAGTCTTCCCTTTCTCCTGCCACTTTATTCCTCGAGGAAGTCATGTGCGGACTTTGAAGAACAACCTGCCACAGAGTTGCCTCTAACATGCCAGTGTGTGTGCTCAGACCTCTGAGTATACACATAAAAATATGTGCATATTTATTGTTTCTGGTTTTGTAACTATGACCAGCACACAGTGCATACTGATCTCCAACTCTGTTTGCACTTTTCTCTGCTGTTGATTTGATAGAAATCATCCTCCAAACAGCTTCACATCACAGACAAGATAGGAGCTGCATTACTTTTTACTTTACTTTTAAAGTTATATCCATTTTAATCTCATCTAATTATTAAGGGACATTATGTGTATGGTGCCTATTAATTGCCATAATCATGGGAGCTGTTATTGAGTACCAATACCTAACTTTCTGTATTATTAGTATCATAATACAATGATAGGATGACTATACAGATTTGTGGTTATTACTCAGTACTGCTACTGACTGGCTTCACGAGCAATGTGATTTTCAATTGTCACTGGACATTGCAGCAACAGTACACTGCATATTGTAAGAAAGTCACATAATTCGTCCTAGAGTCATGTTAAGTTTGTGGATGAAAACTGGACAGTATATTTTTTTTAAAAAAATGGGGTGTTCTCAGTAAAAATCAGATCCTGTTTAGTTACATTACTCAGCGTGTGAGGGGCACTTATGGCATTAATTTTTATGAGCACAAAAATGAGTTCTCAATTTAGACACATCTGTAAAATTAAGACTGAGAGAATTGGCTTTTAAAATCTTAATGCTCCACACACATCTGTACTGTGCTGCGTGTGTGCCTAGAGGTGAGCGGAGGCTCCGGGGGAGCTCCCAGTAGGGCAAGGGTAGGCTGTGTTCAGTGATGCACGGGATTGCACAAACACTGACATAGACCTGACCTGTCAGGACTGTCCTGAGGCTGAGGAGACAGACAAGGATGCCTTTGGGTGCTGACATTCATTCAAGTGAGCCTTGGAGGATAATGGAAGCTGAATAGGTGTGATCAAAGGCACAGGAGGGAGGGTTGGGTTCCGCACAGTGAGACCTGAGGGGGGTTTAGTGCATGACCCCAAAACACCTGTGTAGCAAGAGCAGGTTCCCTGGCTCATTCCCTGAGCCGCTAGGTGATCTTGGTGAGCATGAGGAGACTGCAAGCCAAATAAACCCAGAACTGGCCTTTGGGAGAGTCAGCATTAGAGTTCTCAGCGGGACTGGGAAGTCTCTCCACCGACCCTCACTGTCTTGACCTCTCCTGGCCCTGAGTGACTTTCCATTGACTCAGACAAGTCTTAGGACACTGATACCTTGGGTTCTTGAGTTGAGGGTAATTCTGTGTACACTGTGTGTATACAGGGTGGATTTGTGTGCGAGAGGAGCCTGGGAAGGGGCTTCTTTTATAAGCACAGCCACATGGTTTGCCATAAGAACAGGCTGATTTTCTCTGTAAGCCTCAGAGCAGTGTCTCAGCGCTTTCTTTTCACATGCCTTTCCCTCTATGGCAGTAACAACTGAACATTTGGTCAGATGCCCAAGACCTGCGGCTACTGCCTACCTGAAAGGGAAGGAATTTATCTTTGCTGATGGTAGATGAGAGAGAAGTAATGTTGCCATTTGCTTTTGGAGTCCAAATCTCAGGTAAGAAGAAGGAAATGTGCAGGCCCGAAGACTCACTGGGAGCAGGATGGGGCCTTAGAGCATGTTATAGATTAAAAACTGGTGGTCAACTTACCTCCAGCGGAATTAAATCATAATCATCGCTCATCATGGTGCTGAGCGTAGATGTTACACCTGAGGAAAGTTGCCAGCATAAATGGAGACATGGAGAAGAGGAAGAAAGGTGTTGAGGCATCATGGGTTCTCCTACGAGTTGCTGTTTGAGCTGCTGGTTCTCCTGGAGCAGTTCTGGTCCTTATATCGAGCATTGCTTCCTGGCACTGGAGGGGAAGATGTGTGTCACTTGGTCTCTAGGATGAACTTGTCATGTTGGCTTCCTGGCAGATACTCGACTGCTTGTCTCTGGAGGAGCTCAGGACCTCTGTGTCGCTGAGGATGGCCATGGTGCTTTTCAGCACAGCCCTGGTGTTTGTTGTGAGTGTGACTTCTCGGCTCCAGCATGGAACCCTCAACTTACCAGCATAGCTCCTTCACCCCGCTGGCAAAGACTTTTTAGCTTCCACCTCTGACCTTTAGGCCTTCCCAGAACAAATCTGTAGAAGAGACTGGCGTGAGTCCTTCTTGTGGACTCTAGGCCTCCAGTTGGACATGTGGGAGGCACTGTCATTAGCTCTGGGCCTTCATCTGGACTCATGTAGGACATTGCTGTGGGATTCAGGCCCTTGACTGATTATTCTATATCTTTAGTGTTGTGGACAGATTTCCTGCACTTTCTTGTGCTAACTCTGGGTGAGCGTCATAAAGCAATATTATAAACTACACGTTTTGATTCTAATTGTACTCTGCACAACCCCTGACCACAACAGCAGGAGCAGGCAACAGACACCATGCTGGGGCCACCCAACTGTGCTCCTTCCCACTACCTTCTGCCTGTGACCTGGCAAGTAACTTCTTCATCTGTGCTTGGTTTTCCCTTCTGTGAAATGAAGATAATAACAGCTCTACTTTATTGGATTTTCATGAGAACTAAAGCAGTTATTTTGTTCCAGGGCTTTGAAGAGTGTTTGGCAATCAGTAAGTGTATCATGTGTTGGTGGTAACGTAAACACTTAATATGCATTTGGTGAATGGGTATTTACTAAATAGAGGACCAAATAAAAAAGAATGGAAAAAATGGTGTCAAAATGTATTTTTGCTTATGGTTTTATGGTTCCTAAAACCTAGCCTGGCACACAATATAATACGAAGCATATTGCACACTTATATACCACACACACTATACACATACACACGTACTATATGCACACACAGTCACAAATACTGCACACACAAAAATGCACATTTGTGCACAGTCACAAATAGGCACATTTCTATACATTCATACATACGATATATACCTTGAATGTAGACCAATCACATATACCACACACCCATGCCTCACACACAAATATACACTATATATAGTATCATATGCATGCTCGGGTCCATATGCCCCACTTACATGTCTGCCTCTCCATGCTACACATGTGTACTGCATGCCCATGTATTACAATCATGACACCATAACACACAAACATCTACACACATGCATACACTCATGTCTGCACACATATGTCCTGTTGGATGCAATTCATTCTCTTTTACTGGTGGATAAACAGCAGTCCCCTTAATCTGTCACTGCCCTCTGGGTCCCTGTGCATTTGGTCCTAAGAGGATACACCAAGCATTATGTGTTCACCACAAAACTGGAAACAAGTCCACAGGTAGTATCTGTGCAAGGACAATTGGAAGAGTTTACAGGGCTGTACTAACTGGCTTTGGACATAAAAATTGAGCCTGTGTCCATTTGATGTGGGTGTGGGGTGAGATTTTATGATTGTGCTCTAAATCTGTGTTTGGGGACAGGCATGGGGGTGCAGTCTTGTAATCTCAGCACTCTGGAAGACTAAAGGAGGAGGATCACAAGTTCAAATCCAACCCAGTTTAGTGATTTAGCAAGAGCTTGTTTCAAAACAAAAAATTAAAGGGGGCTGGGGTTTTAGTTATGTAGATGTTCAAGGTTCAATTCCCAGTGCTGCAAAAGCAGAGGAAATAAAGAAAAGCAGGAAGGGATGGAAGGAGGGTGGGAAAGAGACGGGAGGGAAAGTCTTTGTACTCCAGTGAATTGAGGACTACCGGAGAGGACTATCTTTCTGTACCTGAGTTGCTTATGGGACATGAGTCCCAGTTGCAGCCCCTGAAATTAGCATGCTATGAGCAAAGAGGCTCACAAAAATGAAGGCATTTTTCATTGTGGTGGTTTGCTTTGAAGGTGGTTTACTTTAGAGAGTTTTGAAAGATACTCTTTAAGAACATCTGAGCAATTTGATGCAAGAATGCTGTCACTTGAATCAGCATCCTGGCTTCATTTGGTTCTGTCTTAGAAGTCTTAGCTGTCTTAGCTGTCCTAAAGGGAGGGGAAGAAGAGCCCGGCAACAACACAGTGTGTTCTTTGTAAGTGAGTCTTCCCTGGGCCCTTCGGATTGCACAGTGGGAGAGCCCAGCCTGATAGCAGGGTAATTCCATTGGTTCCACTTGTGGTCACAGTGACACACACTGGTCAATTACTTTTCAGTCAGCAGGATTCAAGGGCTAAGATCTCTTGTTCTTAAGCTCTGCAGGTGACCTGTGGTGTCTAAGAGGGCTGCAATCTTGGAGACCCTGAAGGTACTACCACCTCTGGATTTTTATCAAACTCACACAAAAGCATGTGTGACACAAAAAACCTGCTTTCTTATCATAATTGTTGAGAGAGAAACCAGACCAGGATGATATAAAGTTAGATTCAACCTTTACAGTAGAATCAAAAGCAAGGAAAGTTCTGTAGACTTGGATGCAAGTATTCTAGAAATTCTTTTGCAAATATGAATCAAGTCAAGAATCATTTAATTAAGCTTCAGCATTCTGTCATCTTTTCTTTCTTTTGATCAGTAAAGAAGCCTTTATCTGCTTACTCACTGAGATATGCAATTCAAACCTGAATGAAAAAATACAAGTTTTACTCTTACTATATCTTTTGTTATTTGTGTGCAAATAAAGAACATTACTAAAACATTACTAAAAATTGGTCTTTCAGGTATTTGTATTAAAAATGTACATTATAAAAAATAAAGGTAGCCAGGAGTTGAATAACTTTTTCCATCACGTAAATAGTATGGTACCTGTTGGGTAAAATTAAGACGGATACGATGGTCTGTTTTTGTAGAAAATGAAGGTATAGAATCGTTTCCATTTTATGGTTGGTGGAAACTCAAATTTAGTTATTATAATATTAGATTGAACTTTGTCAGCACTGTGACATGGGGGCGTATGATTTACTCTATGTCACATGTGACTCTATGTAGAAAAAGATCATGTAAAATTGAGCTTCTGACACAACTAGGTTCAGTTCCTTGTAGCGTGTAGTCTTTCAGAGAGGCACTGAAAATGGCAAAAGTAATAAAGGCTAGTTCCAAACCCCTGGAGCTTGATACAAATTATGTAAATTGAAAATTTTAGGAAATAATTCTAGTTTTGTTTTTTTGAAATTAGAATGCAGATAGTGAGAAATAATATGATGATGATGACATTATCTCACATGCTAGATTTTGCTACACCATATAAAATAATCACATAAACTTTCTTAGGAAGCCTAAACACATTTCAACATTAGCATATGCACGAAAAGATGGCTTTCCAGGGGAAAGGTGGCACAGATCCCCTTTCTTGGTTCAATTCTCTTTACCTCTTTCAATGGGAAGATGTCAATTTATTTCCTAACTAACGATTTCCTACAACAAAAGAACTATATTGATATGTGAGGACCAAAGTTCCATGATGAAACAAATAATACTGACAGGGCTTCAGGAAACAAATTTTAATTGTTTCAAAACTGCAAGTAGATACATGTGTTCCTTCAGCCTTCATTTCTATGGAATTTCATCACAAGCAAATGGAAGTTTGGAAAAGTACCTTGAGGATGGGCTGGACATCCATCATGCACTGGGAACTCCAACTATTCTTGGGAAAACTGAGGTTGTTCTCAAGAGATCCCTTTGAACTACCTGCACAACTGAGATTTTAGATTGAGATTTTTCTCTGGTACAGACTGTTTGGTAAAAGAAGATAAAAATATTCCTCAAATGAAATTAAATATTCACCCATCAATTTCCAGATTTTAAAATGGACTAACCTCCATCAAAGACCTGATGTAAAAAAGAAAAGAACTAAACCTTCTCTGTCTGCCTTTGAAGAAAATGTTGGAACAGAAATTCTTGTTACTTTGAAAGTAGCCCTGATGCATTTTGTCCTGTTGAAGCCCAGCCATGGACGTGGGAGGCCACCTCTCTCCAGGCTCCCTGTCCTCAACAGCCCGCGCCTGGTCACTGTGCAGCAGCCAGGTGACCACAGGCAGGTGCTGGGCTTGCTCCCTGTCCTTGGTGGTGTCCCAAGCTCCCCAGGGTGCAGAAGTCCAGGAAATGAGACCAGCCACCCAAGTCGGATGGAAAATTTCAGGATGTTAGGGGATGAGAGGTAGCTGAAGCCTGAGGTCAAGGCTCAGAGTGATTTTCTGGTTTACCTGTTTACATAAAGCATTTCACTCATTCCTTAAAAAGAAAAAAAATCACAAAGAGAAAAAAAATCATTTGTAACTTTATTTTAACAAGCAGGGTTACAAATATCTTTTTGTTTTGTTCATATTTAGGAATATGCCATCATCAATATTTGTTATATAACAAAATTGTCATGAGCTTTTGTAGTTTTTCAGACATCACTGAAGTATGTGTATTAGAAGGAAAGTGAATCCATTGCAGAACTGGAAATGGACTTGTAGTGAATGTTGTTCTTTTGAGAATTTCTTTTTTAAGGTTGAGAAGCGACACCCACGATTTGGTGCACAGCCCTTTTTACACCTGGGGCTTTTCAAAGGCTGCTGGGTGCTCTGGAGGGGCTGCGGCAGTGTCAGGGGAGGTTCTTCATTGGATTCCTGGTCTCCACAGGTAGGGGAGATGAAGTGACATTTGCTGCAACTGACAACACTCCTGGAGACCTGGCGCACCCTGAGCGCTGGCCGTGTTCTTGCCCGCCTTCTTCCCCTGGGCGCTGAGTTGCAGCATTCCACATTCCTCCTGCTTTCCCAGTCCTGTTCGGCGCCCTTTGCCCTGCAGAGGGGAAGTGAGGTCACCTGGATGTTGCCCTGAAGTCTTGTCCCACAAGTGTGCCTTGGGAGCTCGGGAAGTGAGAGGGACTGCTCATGGGCAGAGCAGTGACCTCCAGGCTCCTAGATGCCTGCCCAAGGCAAATCAGCCTGGATTCTGCATTTAAAAGCTTCCTGGATTCTCTCAGTGCATTCAAGTGAACTTTGAAATTGCAAGGGGAAGATACTGACCACAGCCGGTGACTGCCTCCTGACCAAAGGTGTCAGAATTATGCCAAAGGACAAAGTCACTGTGCCTGCAGACACGCACAGTGACTTTCCTGGACAAGCTTTGAACAGAAGCAAAGAGACAATATTCAGCCCTGCCTGAAGAAGAGTCTTTTCTTACTCATTTCTTTTACATATATGGATCTTCCATGACTAAGATTTCCTTTGAAGAAAGGTTTCTTTGACACCCTCCCCACATACACAACTCAAAAAAGAATTCTAGAAATATTTGTGGATGCCCAAGCCTGAGTCTCAAAGTCAGCTATTTTCCCCACTGGTTTTGCTGCTTCTCAGACTTTCTCATGGTATTTTTGGAATGAAACCACATATGAAACCCAAAGGACAAAAATGTCTTGATTTTTTCCTCCACAAGTGTGCTAGAATCTTGCATGAGAGAACCACCCCTTCTCAGTGCGGATGGACAGAAGTGGGGAGCTGAAGGCTGCCCTGTTCTGCGCACATATGCGTCGTTCCTGAGATGAACAGTGGTGACTGTGACAGCAGGCAGCCCTGGGCAGGAGATCTGAGTTTATAGCTACAAATAAATGAGTTAGGATGTTTAGTAACCCCAGTGGCCGCCTGCAGGGTAGGAGAGCTGCATTCCAGAGGCCTGCTCCAACTGGACAGAGCTGAAGCTCCTGATAAGGGGAATACTCAAATGAACTGTAAAGATTTTCCATGGGAAAGTACAGGCTGCAGAAGACAATCAAGTGTGAAATTGGAAACAAGTGATTCCTGAGAATCAGCCAGAGATCTTGTCTTTAAACTGCATTATCCTAAATTTGCCGGACAAATACAGGATTCATTTGACAGAGCACAATTATCATTTAAATTTGGTAGCAAATGCAGGTGCCTGGTGGGGTCCCCTGGCTGCTCTGGGTCCATCCTTGGAATTCTTGTCTTTCCCAAGCCAGCTTGCTGGGACGGAGCAAGTGTATTTAGAGAGGATTAAGGAAACCCGTGGAAGAAAACCTCAGTGCCAATTTTTAACTTCTCTTTACTTTTTTTTTTTTTGCTCATGTTATATGCTCTCCAAGTTGCTTAGGGCAAAATCTCTCACATCAAGCTGTGGGATAAATTCAAAATGAGTAGCAGAAATGACAACTTATCTTTATTTCAACATGGAAATGTGGTTTCTCCAGATGTTTCTAATGTTCCAAATAGGGATTTCCAAAGACTGAACACAGCACTGAGTCTGCCAGCCTATGGGCTTTTATTCTGAGATGGTGCTTCTGTGCAATGAACACACACACACACACACATTCACAAACATGATTTGCACACAAACAGACAGTTGGAAATGCAGTGACTTAAATCTGTGTACAAGCAAAGATGATTTGAGGTGAAATACACCTTTGCTTCCTCAACACAGGGACTGATGAAGGACACAGATAGTAGGCAACTGTCTTATTCGCAGAACTGCCGAGGGTATGAAAGACTAAAGCAACCCAGTTGAGTAGCGGTGAATCATTCTGAAGGCAGATTTCCAAAACCACATAAAATCAGAGTGGCAACCTAGAAGAGACATCAAGAGTACACATCAGACCATAGGAAAATTCCATATGTGTTCCCCTTTCCAACACATTGAGGAGAGAGAGAGAGAGAGAGAGAGAGAGAGAGAAAAGAGGTATTACGAAATTGAGCGCATGGATTTTGCTAGTCAGTTTTCTTTTTGCCTGATTTTTTAAATAGTGCTTTAACTTTTCTGTGGCGGAAATGTGAAAACTGAGGCCAGAGTAGGAATACTTCAAAAATGCATCAGTATAGCGATGATTTGTGTAGCTGTTACATAGTTACTCACAGATGTTCACATGTATTTTGCATTTCTCAGGTTTTGTGTCTTTTTCTTATTTTTGAAATTTCTGATTTACATGTATTAATTTTGCATTTTAATGAAGCTCCAAGTAATATTCCCATGCATGCATGTGGCGTGCATTGAAAAAATGGAGTCTCCCTTGATTCACCTCCTACTCTTTCCAATGTTTAGCATCACTGTTTTACATTCAGATTAAACGTATTTTTTTAAACTTCCACATATAAGAAAGAACAGGTGGTGCTTTGTCTTTCTGAGTTTTACTTATTTCCTTTAGCACATTTCCATCTGTTTTGCTGGACATCAGTATTTCATTTTTCTTTATGGCTGCATAATATTTCATATATATCACATTTTTTTTTCTTTTTCCTTTTTACTGGTACCAGGGATCAAACTCACGACTGCCTGCTTGCAAGGCAGGCGCTTATGCCTAGCCCCTATCACATGTTCTATATATCACATTTTCTATGTATGTTTACTCTTTGGCTGATTCCGTATCTTAGCTGATTAATACACATACACACACACACATACACACATACACACATACACACACACAGTTCCACAATACTGTTGCACTTGTAGGTAATTCTTTGATATTCTTTGGTATTCTGTTTTCATTTGTTTTGTGTAAGTACCCAGATGATCTGTCAAAATGTAGGTAGGGGCTGGGGTTTAGCTCAGTGGCATAAGAGCCTGTCTGGCAAGCATGAGGTCATGAGTTTGATCCCTAGTACAAAAAAAAATATGGTATATCTATATTTAATTTGTAAGAAATCTCCATATTGTTGCCACAGCAGCCAAATTAAATTTACCTTTTCATCAACAAGTGTACAAAAGTTCCTTTTCTCACTAGCATTTGTTATTTCTTTTTTTGAGAATAGCCATTCTAGTGTGAAATGTGATCCTGTAGTTTTGATTTCTATTTCCTTGATGCTAATGATGTTGAGTACTTTGTATTCTATTTGTTGGCTGTTAGGTCTTGTATCTAGGTGACTCCTCCCCCAAGCCTCACACACTCTTCAGAGGAGCCTGAATATAGGCTGTGTGAGGTGAATTAGGGTGGATTAAAGGTATGTGATAATTAACTTGGGTCAGCATAGTCTTCAGTGTGAATAATGGGAAACCCAATCTGTCTGTGTTGGCACCATCCAATAGGCTTGAGTCTGGTTGATAAAAAAGGGAAAGGAAGGATCTCTGCCGCTGCTGCTGCTTCTCTCCGTTTTGCCTGCCACAGTATGAGTAGTTTTCCCCTGCAATGCCCACTGTGCCATTGTGTCTTGGAGCCAGATGATTATAGACTAAAACCTCTGTAAACTGTGAGATTAAAATAAACTTTTCTTCTTTAACTTTTGGTGTTAGGTATTTTGTCTTATTAATGTAAAAAAGTAAAAGTTAAGACATTGGCAATTCTTAGTTCTTCTTTTGAGAAACACCTATTTATATCCTCTGCCTTCTATTTTTTATTTAATTTAATTTTTTTGAGACAGGGTCTTGCTGTGTATTTCAAGCTAATCTTGAACTCGCTATGTAGCATAGGCTGACCTGAAACTCAAGGTGATCCTCCTGCCTCAGTCTCCTGAGTGCTGGAATTACAGGTGTGTATCACTATGCCTGGAGACATTTGCCCACTTTAAAAACCATATTGTTTGTATTTTATTATACCTTTACCTGGTTAAATAGGAAGGTGAATTATTCCCACAGGCAACTAAATCATTTTTACTTTAGGATAAGATAGCCATCTCTTTAATAACAACCTCCCACTTCTCTCTTTGGCCCCAACAATGTGCAGGGTCTAAAAAATGAAATACCACTTCCTACTTTTAAAGAATTCATAGTCTAGTAAGAAAGACATAAGCAAACACTTTCAATGTGATTATACACAAGGTGGTTAGGAATACAGCCAACGACTCTTTAACCAGTTCTAAGATAGTCAGAGGAGGCTTCCCAGAGTAGGCAGAGGTTGAACTGAGATCCCATTAATAGGTAGGAATTAGATGGAGAACAGGAGGAGGACATTAAAGGTGGAAAGGATGGCATATGCAAGAGCCTAATTTGGGCAGAAAGGAATAGGTTGTGTCTGCGGTGAATGCACAAAAATGTAAAACAAAACAAATCATTATTTACTGAAGAAATTAATAACTGTATATTATCAGGGTAATCTTTTAACATATATGGAAATTGTCTTGGGTGTCATGTGCTAAAATTTTTTTTGTGTTTAAATTAGTTTGCCTTACTTTATTAGAAAAAAATGAAATCCAAAGCTTTTTTGAGAATTCTCTGCCGCCTTTAATCATGATTGGAAGAGGGAGATGGTGTATTTTCATGAAAGCACTGTACAGATGTAACTGCTCAGCCAGTAGCGTTGTATCTGCTTTTGAGTTGGGCCAGTGGGGCAGAAGTTGTTTCAAATTCCTCGTCTCACCAAAGACTCCATGTAGAGTCACAGCCACATCAGATATTCCTACCTAGAGAGACCCCGTTTGTTTCAGAGTTGTGTAAATGCCTCACATAATTCCCATGACAGGCACTTCTGTGACTCATTGATTCTTCTAGAACCATTTTCTTGTCCTCTGTGTACCTGCTGGGTCGTGAATAACCTTTTGGAGAACAAGATTGATGGACCTGCCCAGGATGTTTAATGGTTGAAAAAGCAGATTCCTAGTTGCTTATTAAATATTTAGAAAAATTTTATTTTATGAAATTAAGTAATTTAAATAGAATAACAGAAACATCAGCTCTTAACTTCTTTATAGTTTCCTAAATGTTCATTTATGAATCACTTCAAAAGTATAATTTTATAATTACTGTATGCCACTGACTTTCTTTCCAATAAGAAACAGTATTGAAATTCTGAGGTGACGGAGTTCTGTTTTTACTCATTGACTGCTATAAATAAGTTGAACTAAGTTGGGGCTTGAATTCTACTCTCTTGGGCAGGATCAATGCTTAATATTATTGATCAGTGGTTAATATAAAAGGCTAGTGATTTTTATTTTCTGTATTTTCTCAGGAAAGGTAAAACAAGTGCTTTATTAAGTAATAGAGTTTTCACTTCCTTTTTTATAAACAATAAGGGTTTGGTGTTCACTGCATCCTCTGGGCATCTTATAGGAAAGAGCTGAGTTGGACACTGGAGTTACTGTCAAATTCCAGGTAGATTTCCTTCCAGTATATGGCTTTATCGTGCTTTTGAAAGATCTGCTTGATTTGGGGGAAGGCTGGAGTAGCTCATATCGTCAGAGAGTAGAATACAGCCAGCTCTCCTTAGGGGCAGGTGGAAGCAGCCCTGCTGATCATTCAAGGCTATCTTCACATGGACACCCAAATACACACTGATTTACCAGTTCTCATAGAGGACCTTCTGACGTACCTGTCAGTGTACCTCAGCAATCACACCATTAAGCTTCAATACAAGGATTGGTAAATTCTTATAACCTACTGTCTTTGTGTCAAGAATTCAGTCAGGGGTGATAATTTACCAGTGTCAATGGCAGTTACATTCATGAATCTAACACATGAAAATCTGGTTTTAATCTTCCTTTTAAATTCTGCTTTAAAATATTTCTACTTTGAATATTGTTTTTGTCTTCTGATTGAATGAAAGTTGCTTCAGTTTTCATAAATACTTTGTCTCTTAATAGGTGAAGTTTGTAATCAATAAAGCATTATAATTCAAACAGTAGGCTTAAAATGAGAGAAAAACACAAAATGCATGATCCTTTGAGTTTTTAAAAATATTTCTTTTCTGGTTTCAGAAGTAAATTAGTACTGTGAAATGCATGAGCATTATTTAGAAAGTTAAAATTTTTAAAGACCTTCCCAGGTTCATTTGTTGATGAAGATATATTTGTATATGCTAATTGCCTGTACATCTGGGGAACATGATTCTATGTTTCAGGTTTTTGCATTATTCTGAGTAACAAAGATAGAACCATCTTGCTTTCTATACACTTTAATGCATGATAATAACTTGGTTGGTCCTTAGATCATCCCATTTTAGGTGATTTTAAGTTAAACAGCAAGGAGAAGTAAGCGAGAGAGACTGATGGAGGAAATATGAATGGTTTTTTCTATCTGGCAAGAGTCAAGTGATATTTCCATGCTCAGGTTTAACAAAACATGTAATTCATGAGAAAACTGAGTTCTCTAGTTTGTGACAAATGCTTGTCATTGGTTCATGTGCTACTTTTAATGCTACTCAAAATGGCCCCTGCAGCTGATTGGATAGTGCGATGTATCCACCTTGAAAAGTACTTGGTAAATTGAGCAGTGGATGACAATTTCCTGCACTTACTTCCATATTCTGTGCTGATAAAACAAAATCAGTACAGGTTGGATTATGATCTCACTCCATCCCTTGGTTCTTTTTAAAAAAAACATTATCAAGGGTCAGTGTTAGAGAGCTTGCTTAGTCAAGCACTAGATTCCATCCTTAGCACAGACCAAAAATTTTTAAATGAATAAAATAAAAATAAATAGGTATTTAAACACCAATTTCTGCAAGACAACTAAAAATGTAGCCTTCTTGTGTAAGTTTTCAGTTGAAAAAGAAGAGTCACAGCTTTTGAAATCAATCTGGATTGTCCCGTGGAAAAGTACCTGTGTGTTTCACGGATGGCATGAGCGGTGGAGGGAGCTGGCATCCCAGGAGATGTGCACGTCTGCCCTTGGATGCAGCCAGCACACACTGGCAACAGCCCTGCCTGGAGCTGCGCAGATTTTCCTAAACTGTAAAAATCTGAGAGTTACATTTTAGAATAGCCTTTTCTTCTAATTCTTTTTATTGCCTTGTTATTGCCTCAGGAAAGCAGTAACACAAAAGATCCTTTTACATCTTTTTATTTAAAAAGCAGAATCCAAGAGGGGCTTGTCTGGCTATGTTCATGGGGAAAAAAATCTGCAGCTGATCAGGGCTCATCCTACCAGTAAAAACTCCATTATGGCAAACAAGTTCATTCATTTTGGCCTATAAACTTGAGAGAGTGATATAAAAATGCTAATAGAAAAAGAAGCTGGATTCTTAGTTGATTTACTTTTATAAAGAAACAATTATTGTTATGCAAGCTTGGATTTCCTTCTCTTTCGTAAGGTAAAATAGTCTTTAGTTGTATATGGAAGCCTCCACCCCAGGCCCCTTCTGTGTCGCCGTATTTTATAGTGCATCTTCCCAGCTTCATTTTAAACTCTTTGAAAGTCCCTGTGTTGTGCACTATTTAAAAAGAATTAATAAAGTATTTAGAATCATTCAATAAAAAAGTTTGTGATTGTTTTTCTTTTGCACTCTGAGGTTACAAAGTGTTCTTTCCACTGAGTTCCTAATGCAGTGACTGACCAGCAAATCATAGGCAGGCAATGCATAACACAGAGAAAGAAAAGGAATTCTAATCTCTTGTGAAGATGGCAATTTGGTAACATCATTAGCTACCAGTGTGCTATTAATGTTCTTTGCTCTTCCAGCTGTGACTATTTCATTCTGAGGGTGATCCCCGCACCAACCATATCAGCTTCACCTGGGAATGTGCTAGAAATGCAAATTCTCAGGCCCACTGCACGCCTTTTGGTGGACTCTGATGCCTTCTGAAATGCATGCTCACCTAAAGCAACACTGTCCACACACATTTGGTTTTATCCTTGCGTATCTTCCATCTCCAGAATCTCCCACTCTCTCTCCTTCTCTGAAGGCAGAGCGGCCCCACCCTGTAATAACTGATGCAGGAGATAGCTGGGGTCTCTTTCTTCTTCATTCTTCTGGAAAAAAGAAGGCTTCTCTCATTCCCCTCAGGCTAAGGCAGATCTGGGGCATGCGGTCACTCCTGCTACAGAGATAGGGGAGAGGAGACTTTCATCACTAATCTTTCTGCTGGGACCAGAGGTGTATTTCAGACTGGTGCTCAGTACAATGTCTTTATGCACAAGTAGAAGTAATAGATAATTAGGGTCAGAGTTTAGAAGAAAGTTCCAAGGCCCAGACTAGAGGAGCACAGAGGAAGCCCAAGCAGGTACCACAGGCATCTCGCCACCCCCAATCTCAGGTTGCCTGGAAACGCTCTTACTCCTCTTAGATGGGTCACCCCTCTTGAGAAAAGTCTAGAATGACATTTGCCATTGGTCACAAAGGGGTATCCTCATCTACTTTATTGATACTGTGTGACTTCTTTGTCTTCATCAAAGTCAAAAAGACCATGAGGGGTAATCATTTTGAACTGACTCAGGATACCAAGCATCCACAATGGTGCAACTAATTGTACAATGCAGTCAATACATTAGCAACAAGTGACATCTCTTCACCACCAAAATTTGTTGTAACGTAAGAAAGAGAGAAGTCCATCATTTAGTCAAAAACATACACGCATACACATATCATGTGATAAACTTTTATGTATAGATTAGCATATTATGTATTCAGTAATACCCTTAGAAAATAAAGTAATATTAAATGTAATTTTTGGGGCTGGGGATTTAGCTCAGTGGTATAAGAGCCTGCCTGGCAAGCTCAAGGTTGTGAGTTTGATCCCTGGTACCAAATAAATGAATAAATAAATGTAATTATTATCCTTTTACTATATTTTGGGTTAATTTAGGTGTTATGAGATAAGGAATAATACAAGAGAGAAAATATTACATATTGCCATCAACTTGGAGGTGATTTGCTGCTAAGAATCTTTATTCACGATTGCATATAAACTTTCCTAAATAATAAAAAGTAAAATTGAGAACATGAATAAAAATACCATGAGAGTTGGAGAAAAATATATCAGACAATTTCCACTTAGTAAACCAGCAAACATTTTAAGTAGATAATCATGTAGGAAAACTCTAAGCTGCTGGAGTGCCCATGATGGTCACAAAATCTCCTGGGAGAAGCCTATGAGGTGACAGGGGTGATACTTCAGAAGAGCAGCAGGACCTACAGAAACCCCGATATGTGAGGCGGGCAGTGGTAGCCACTGGCCAGTGCAGTGCCAGTAGATGAACGTGGTCTCCTCTGCAGTGATTCCATTATGGTCCGAGCCTCTGGTCACTGTTGTGGGTGGTCCTCCAGAGCTGGAGAACAATGTTACTTAGCTGCTTCCCTGTGGAGAGCTGAGCAGAGGTAGTCTCCCTGGTGTTAGTGGACCAGAAAACTTACTTCTGGACCCCCTCAAAGGTGAGTGAAGCGTCAGTAAAATATCAGCACAAGAAAAATTGAAGTGAAAATCATACAACCAAGTCACAGCTCAGTCAGACTGTTCCAGGATCCTTTGGTAGCTATGGAAACTGGTTCTAGCATCTTTGGATTCTAAAATCCAAGGTTGCTCAGGCTCCTCAGGTAAAATGTAATGGTATTTATATAACCTAGGAACATCTGTACACTTTAAACCATCTTTAAATTATTTAATACTTAGTGCAGCATAAATTAATGTAAATAATTGTTATATTACATTACTTAGGAAATAATGACAGGAAAAATGTTTGTACATTTTGAGTACAGTTGAGATTTTTAATTATTTTAGACCCATGGTGGGTTGGAGCTATGAGTGGTGGGTGATTGTGTATCCACTGGGATTATGGCATTGGTGGCTCTCGGGGAGCAGAGAGAGCAGGAGGGGAGGACTGGCTTCTCTGGGGATTCGTGTGCTCGCCACAGCAAGGCATGTGGCACGCAGGCCTGTCCCATGCTGCCTTCCTCCACGGTTCTCTTGGCTGCATTCCATCAGGATCCATGATGGCGAAGGGCACACAGTGTGAGCTAGAAGCTGGGCTGAGGGTTGAAGCAGCTTCTCCTGGGAACTGGCTAGACGTGGGGATTCTCAGGCCCCGCCTTGACCCAGTGAACAAGGGTGTTAATGACTTACAGAAGAGCCCGGGCACACTGAGATGCAACAAGCACCAGACCAAAGTGCACAGCCTGCCCAAGCTGCAGCTCGGCGAGGTCCTGATGGCTGGAAGGGATTCTTGCTGTTACCTCTCTTTATGTCAACTTTTTTCAATAATCGAGATTCAATTCACAGTACAGGAAGCTCTAAATCCCTGCACATCTGATGACTGTGTTGGCAGATGTTAGAACTCAGAAGATGTGTAATTTGTGTTTAATTTTCTTTAGCAACAGAAGGTACCACAATTTTATTCCACTGAGTCATCTTTCTTCTTACTCCCTAGAATCAACTGTGGCTATCTCCTAACTGTATGATAAAAGAAAATTTTAACTGCAGTTTGGACCCTGGAAGAAGTTGGTTCAAGCCCCAGAATAAACTGGCAGAGAATGTTATCACATCTTCTCTACTGCCCTGACTCTTAAAGCAGATTGGTGGCAGGCTTTTACCTTTGGACACTGTCTCCAAAGATGACTTAGTGACCACTTACAGCATCTCTCAACTTTCTACACATTTCCAAAAGAACAAGCTGAAGGAATTACACTGACTTACAACCAGAGGAGCATCATTAAGTGAGCTGGTACTAAATACAAAAACACCCCCATCTTTGACTCAAGGATCTCGTCTTCTCTCTCCTATAAATACCTCTCCAGCCCCTTTGGGGTGTGCTAACATAGCTACACTGCCATTTCCTCTGCTAATCTCTCATTGTTTGGGGGTCTGGCCCAGTGCCACAGTGGAAAGGTTGCCATGCTATTGGGTTTTGCACACAGAGTAATGATTACTGGCTTTCCATAGAGTAATGATTACTTCCTGGAGGACTGAGGGGCTCACCCTGCTTTTCACCTTCAATTTATTCCTATAGTGAGAGATTATTACTTACTGCTGAAAATTAAATGTCAGAACATTTTTTCCCTCCATATGCCCCTAAGTAAAAGGAATGTTCCCATTCTTTCTCCATTCTGATGAGAAGATGAGAATGATAGAGAAGTGCTTTACTTGAGAGTGGTTGTTCCCCTAGATGTCAGAGTGGTAGTTTTCAAAATAATTTTACTCAAAACGTTTCCCATATCTACACCGGGGACAACTTCTGAGATGTGGATTCCATCCAGGAAAGCCTTCTACTTTTCGAAATTATAATTGCCTCATTACACCACAGTGTCCACATTTTAGTTGTGAAAGAAATGACTGTTTAGCTTGGAAGACTTTTCAGTCGAGGCAGATAAAAGCCAAGTGAGGAGTGTGGGTGTGTGAGGGAGTAACAGTGGCCTTCAGAAAATGAAGTGTTAATGTACAGAGGATGGAGACCAGCTGCTTTTCATCTCCACGGAGAGCGAACTGGAGGAAATGGGCTCCGGGGCAAGGAGCAGAGCTGGGGGTGCTGCAGGGATCTGCGATGCCTAGAGGGGCTGCAGGAAAGGGAGGGGAGCCAGAAGAAATTCTAGGTGAAACTGGGAAAGAGGTTCTGCAGGTTGTTAATGTGCCAGGTACAACTCCTGAATTGTGATGGTTCCTAAATGTACCGTTAAAATATTTAATTTCAGGGGACTTCATCATTGACTTTTCAACAAATCTCTAATATGCGCCTACAAAACACAAATCATTGCACTGCATGTAGTTCAGCGGGGTCTCCCGGTTCCCATGGTGGCTTGGGAGGAGCAGAGTATTTGGAGTCAGAAAGTCTAAGTTTGAACTTGAGTTTTACAGCCTTTGTCACCTTAGGTCCATTTACCAGCTTCTCTGAGTTTAATGTCCTTGTCAGTGAAATATCAGCATCACAGAGAAGCTCCTGCCACTGCAGATCGTATACAAGGTGTCACATATTTCCCAGGACAAGGACGGGTCCGTGGTTCCCACTGCTGACTGCAGTGGGAACTGGTTGTTCTGTCGTATGAGATTCATCAGTGCCAGGAACCATAGAACACTTTCATTGTGATGTTGTGAGACTTGATTGCTACTTTACATTTTAGGAAACTGCAGTACGGGGTAGTTAAATCACTTGTATTAGGACATGAAGGTAATAGGTGGAAAGGCAGTGATTCTAGGAAAATGTGCAGGTTTTAAAATCTTGTAATGTTCCTACTATACCACACTGTCTCATATATAAAACTAAGTACACTGAGGATGTTCATGCACATATGTACCTATTATTAAAATCCTTAATATTAACAATCCGAGCTCTCAGAATGGCTACCAGATTTCTTGCATGTTTATTGTACTTGTTCCCTTCCTTACTTTCTTGGCAGGTAAGCTGTTCAGGGGACTCCTATCATGAGGCTGGGAGACCCAACAGGAGATGTAGTCGGAGGAGCTCTTGGAAATCATAAAACTCTTTGCAATAAAAAAGATTATGCTGAATATCTTTTAAGTGTGAACCTTTTCATGGACTTCTTTTATTTCATTCATTCAGTCAACATTTGTTGAACTGTTGAGCAAGCGATGTGTATGATACAATAAAAATTTCTGCTTTGAGGATGTTCTATCTAACGAAAAAGAAGGATATCAACAAAAGATTGTCATATGATAAGTACTGTTATCTAAATAGTATAAAGTGCCCATAGGTGGCAAATTTGAGAAAAGAATTCAGGGAAACTTACATTAGAGTTAGGTCATTCAGCTGTTTTAAGAAAGCAGACACCCAGCCAATGACCATAGTTATAATTTTTGCAATTCTACAAGAGGTGTATTCATAGATCATCTCTATATGTGATGTACGTTAGTTCTGACTCATGATACCCTACCGAAATGAAAGTATTTTAACTAAGAATGAAATTAGAATAGTGGGAACATAGTTGATACCATAAAAAATGAGTTTTTCACTAAGAAACTGAACAACTTTTAACAGATTTTTCCTTCTGGAAAGTTAATTGTTTGCATTTTGAACATCAGTAGATTTTGCCTGTAGATCTACAATAAGGGAGAAAAAAGAGAGCAGAAGTGGTTCATGTGGTGGCCAACCAGAGGACCCTGGAACACCCAACTTATCCACAGACTTCCTCTGCAAGATATTCTATGTGTCAGCTGGCCTGCAAACTTTCAGATAATTATTGGCAATTATCTGTATACATTAACTCAGTTGGTCTTTTTCCTAAGTTTAGAATCTCTTGTCAAGCTACCAGCTTCTTCTTTCTTTCCATAAAGCAATTGTTATTTAAAATAATTTTGCTCCTGAAATATCAAAACATTAAAATATTAAATTTAAAGATTTTTTTAGTTAAATACAAAACCAGTTTGTATAGACTGAAAAATGAAAATGTAACATATACCGGAATTAATGTGAACGTTAAGGGAATAGTATTGGTATTTATTATTGGTCCCGTATAAATAGCCTATCTTCAGTTTCCATTTTTGTTTCCATTGTAAGGACATTAAAAGGAAAAACATGATTCCGCAAGTTCTAATCATACAAGAGAAAAATGATTAACCATATAAGGAACTATCTTCTTACTGGGTTTGGATGCAAATAGACACACTGGTAATTACACAGCTCATTTCATGGTTTAGAGTTCTGCATATTAATATGTATGAATTTAGCAAACATGAACTTGAATTTGAAGTGGATAGTCATATTTTATCAGCTACATAAATATTGGATTTGGGTACATGGTTCGCTCAACTTATACAAACAGTGTAAAATGACACCAATTTTCACTAATTATCCCTGATCCCATGAAATATATCACTAAGTTTGGAATTTATTCGCATGGTTTAAATTTCCACCTTGCGTAAATCTATTTTTTCCTAATTTTCTATGTCAACTTTTCTTTTCCCCCCTCTTACATCTCATTAATATTTCTTCTAAAAACCCCAAACTGTTCCAGTTTATATGACAATATAATCTGCTTTCATAAAGTCAACCCAAATAAAGTTTGCTAAAGTATTTTGGATCATTCATCTTTAGCTATTTTAGCATTCAGAAAGTATAATTTTTGTTACAGAGAAATGCTAACACAGTACTGTCATAATGGTGACTTTTCTAAATGTGACAATACTATCTTGTAAGAGTAAAAATCCTGACAATTTATTGTAATCTAACACATCAAAAGAACACCTGATACATAAAATAAACACTTTACTTTTTTCTCATTAACATAAGAAAAAATTCTTTGTATAGCCATTTAGTACAAATCACAAGCAAGTAAAGTCTTCAAAAATAGTATACATGCAATAAATTTTAAATCAAAAAATGTTTATTATAAAAAAGGACCTAGAAAATTATTTTTAAAAAAGAAACATTGATTTCATAAGTCTTCAGGTTGTATATAGGCATAGCTATAAACAACACCTCACTTTCATACAAAACTCATTCAATCATATAAAAATAAACACAAATTTACACCGACTCATCAACTATACAATTAATTAAAAAAGGCACTTGGAAGGGGTGTTGCATTATTGCATCTGTCGTATGCATTTAAAATAGTTTAAGTCCATTACTGGGTTTCTAAGAATTCTCTTTTGCACGTATTCCCATCTTTACTTAATTTTAGAAAAATCATTAAAATTCTTTTAAAAAGTAAGACACGTAACATGCACCAGGAATGTTCAAAGCTAGAGTTTCCCTCTTCTCCCAAGGCACATATTGGCAAAAACAAAACAAAACAGAACAGAACAAAAAAATACTTTTAATACATTCTCCTGTGTTTTGTTCGTGTTATTTTTTCCCTTGTCTTTAAAAATACAGTTTAAAGCATTGCTGATAATCCACAAAAGGCTTTAATTCAAAGATGTCAACCTGACATCAGACAAGCAATGAAGTAAACTTGGAATACTTTATAAGGCACCTGAGATCCCATCGGCAGATTCTCTTCCTATAGGAAATTCTATTAAAACTATCTGTTTTAACAGAGCAATACTGTTCTTCTCAGTTGAAATGATTTGGCAACAATGAAAATCTTTGCATTCTTTCTCAGTAATAAAAGATGCAATGTGCTTTTTGCTTCATCTTTGAAGAGAAAGGTCCTTGTCTTTTATCCTGTCAATCTAACTGTCAGTAAAAATATAGTAATTTTAAACTTCACATGGAAAGGATTAACTTTAACTTTAAAGGATTCCATGCTCTTGCAGCTTTCAGTGTGTCTGCATGTGTGTGTGTGTGTGTGTGTGTGTGTGTGTGTGTGTGCATGTGTGTGGTACATGTGTGTACGTGTGTGTCTATACACATTATTTGGTTGGTAAGCACAAGAGAAAATGCCTTTGGACTTTTATTTGTCTTTTGGCGTCGGAGTGAAGAAATGCATTCTGTTCGAGTAAACATTGATTGCGTCACTCAGTGTGCTACACAGCAGCCAGATTCCTCATGTTTGTGCAGGAGAGACATTCTGGAGAAGGTTTTGGAGCAGTTTTTGCACTGGTATTTCTTTACATCAGAATGGGTTTGCAGATGAGCCCTCAGGTTCGACCTGTCTGCAAATGCCCTGTTGCAGTGCGGGCAAGAAAAAGGCTTTTCCCCTGGGGGTGGGGGGAGGGGATGAAAAAAAGAGAGAGCAGCTTTAGAAGAAGCACAACATCACATAATGCAAATAAACATCCACCACAGTTTGCCAGCAGGACGAGGAGTATAAAATATGATCAGATTCCCCATAAAAGATATGAATGTCAATATCTGGCCCTTTAAGATAAATTCTGCATTTAAAAAATTAGCCAGAATAGTATTCCTGCTGCCAGTCACACAGAAGTAATTCATGTAGTTTTAGGACTTTCACTTACTAAGGCTTTCTGCTTGAGCAGGTGCAGCTAATTTGAGCACCTCCCAACATTTCCCAATATTTCCCCTTTTCTCTCTTTCTGTACCATGGTTTAGGCTGTAGAAACACCTTCACTCCCCGCAGGAGGATTCTGTGCTAAGAATAAAAAAATTTAGCAGCAAAAGAAAAAAGATAAAGAAACAAAGGCACGAAAAAAATTCAATTCCAGCTATACGACTCACTCAGCAGTGACAGATTTTACAGCCAGAATGTAATTGACAGAAAAGCTATAGGAAAGGCCTTCATCTATTTACCAAATCAATTGATTAGGAGAGCAACATTTGTATTTGCTGATTACTAGGGGCAGTTTCAAAGAACACAGGATCAAGCACATCTTTCCTGATTTTCTGACTGATCTTTGAGACCAAACCTCCTGAATCTACTTTCCAAAGTCTAAACGCTGTTTGCAGTCACTGGAGCAGAGGTTGTTAACAAGAAATGGAGCACTCTGTGCTTTAGCAAGTTTTGAGTAGTCAGGAAGTTCCTTCAGTGAGCGACCATCAGGAAAAACACTGTCACTACTCCATGCAAAACTGACAACCAGCCCATACCATTATTCTATCAAAGAGCAACATTCTGGTCTAGATTTTTCACTTACCTGTGTGAGTTCTAATGTGTCCTTGAAGCAACCAGGGTCTGGAGAACGCCTTGCCACAAATCTTGCAAACACAAGGTAATGTGTGGGTCCGAATGTGCATCTTAAGGGCACCCAGGCTCACGTATTCCTTGTCACAGTATTTACAGCTGAAAGATTTCCTAGATTGGGCATCACAGTGCAGCTGCTTATGCTTGGCTAGCCCAGAAAAAGTTGAATACGTCTTATTGCATAAATTGCACTGAAACTTTTCAGCTTCAATGGCATGGGGGTCTGAAAGCTTGGATTGTAGTCTTTCCTCTTCGTCACTAATGGGGCTTTCTGAGCCACTGTGGTCCTTGGATGAGGTGTCAGATGGAGGAGGGGGACTCACTCGCCCCAAGGAGGAAGGGTATCCGGAAAGAGGAGAGAGGCCACTGGGCAGTGGGGAATGGAATGGAGCTGCCGTAGTCCACATGGTAATGGGGCTGTATGCTCCCGAGCTGAGGATCTCTGGTTTTGGTATGACAGGCATGGGGTAACTCTCATACAGATATGGGGAAATGATCACTGAGGAAAAGAAAAGGAAAGGAAAGAAGATTAAAGTGAGCATATCTAAAAACACGCACAATGAGAAAATACTTGGCAACACACAGGACTTTATAATGAAGAAGATAGACAGCCCTAGGAGACGTACATATCTATAAATCTGCAGCTATGGTGCCGAACGCACACACAGTCTGACAGCTGCTCCGGCCACCTGGGAGAGCAGCTCTCAGAGTGCCCTTACTGACCCGGCTCAGAGACACAAGTAGACATCATTTGCAAACACACAGAAAAGTTGTTTCCATTTTATGCACGGGCTGTTTACTTGTGTTGTGACTGTGGGTGCAATGATACGGGTAGATCAAACTGCCTTCCAAAGGAAAAGAACTTTACTGCACTGGGAAAAAGAAATCACCATTTAGTATGTTGCTGCTCGCCTTCCACATAATCATTATGCATGTATAAACAAGCCTCCGAAGGCCAGGCTGCAAGAGCTGAATGAGGTTTTCCGAGCCAGTTAACACTTCCAAAAGTTTTGAATTAAAACCTGCCCCCAAACGCTCAGCAGCCTATAACACGCTCTCTCTGGGCCGTGGAAGGAAGGCGAACAGTTTAGTCCTCTGCTCTCTGGCAGGGGTAGCTGAGGAGTCACCTACAGATCTAGATTTGCAGATCCGCGGCTGCACAGCTGCAGACACACTTATAATTTTTCCCTTACCTGTGTGGGTGTCCAGTTCGCTGTAGTTTGGCTTTTTGGAGGCGTTGAAATGCTTCTTGACCAGGAAGGAGCGCGGCATGGTGCCGGCGGGTCTGGCGGGCGCGGATAACGGTCCGGCGGGAAGACGCGGCCGGGCCCTACAGCATCGCGGCCGGCCGGGCTGGCGAGGGCCGCTCAGGTGCGGCAGGCGGTGGCGCCGGCGCCTCTGAAGTCGCCCGGCTCCTTTAGCAACTGAGCCCGTTCTGGCTGGGAGGGGTTTTTTCCCTAGCTTTTGCAAGCAGGCTCCAATCACAGCAGAGGGCTTCAGATTTCAGCTCCTCCCTCTGGGACAGCTGTGAACAGAGGAAGAATCTGTTGTCAGACTAAATTATGCTGGTTCAAATGGGCTGTTTCTTGGCTTTTCAGAGGAGAGCAAAAGAAATGTTTTAAGTATTTTCAGGGGAAGGTTATTTCACTTAGCCGGGCCGGTGATTGGCGCTCTCTGAGGCCTCGATGGCTAGCAGGGGCTGAGTGTGATCCGAGCCTGGCTTCCAGATGTGCACCCCGGGCATGCACAGGGCTGAACGGCTGCCCCAGGAAGGCAAGGCCACCCCGAGACCCTGGCCGGCCTCTGGCGACAGGGGAGCCTATATTTGGAAGTGGCATTTGGGGAGGTTTTTTGATTTGCAAACGGACCAAATCATGAGCCCAGGGCTTTTGCTAAAGCGAGGCAGAAGCCGGGGACAAAGGGGCCGGCGCGGGGGAGCGTGCGCCCCGGGGCCGCCCCGAGGGTCCAGCGCGCCGCGGGCGCCCGGCCTCTGCGGGTGTCCAGGCTCCGGCGCAGCCACAGGCGGCGCCTCCTCGTGGAAATTGAGTAATCTTCTCACCATATTAGCCATGGTGGCTTGAAAGAGACGCCTTGTAGCCTGTGAAAGAACTGCTTATCCGAGGAACTGGAAAACGGCAAACATACAAAAGGAGGCTGATGGGGAAACAGCAGGGGAACTGTCATTAGGAACCGTGGGGCGTTTTCTTACAAGCACTTTCAATAAGAGTTCTTACCCTTTCATGTGGCCCGGAGTACTTTAATAAAAATTATGTCATCAGCGAAAGGACTGCTTTTTAACATTTATCTGCTTTCGATTGGTGTCTTCTTTTTAGCATGAAGTTATGAAACCCCCTCCCACAATCTGCCAGTTTCCTGTACTGCATTAAAAAAAGATCTTTATACATGAACATGCTAGTTGGTTAAACTAGCAAGAAGACAACCTAGTAACCAGCAAAAGTACTTAGAATTTGTATATAGGATTAACTCTAAGAATCCTGTAAAGTGGTTCATCTTAAAACTAAGATTTTCAAGCACCATTTTCACTCTCCCATCTCTTTCTCAAAGAAAAAGGGAAGAAGAAATCTGCACGAAGGCCACCCTGCTTTTATTTCTAACATATGCTGGACAAAAGAGGAAAGGAAAATAACAGAGGTGGTGTCAAGACTTGTAAAAGAAAAGTGCGTTGTCAGACTGCATAGCTTCTTAATCTTGGGATGAGAAAACGTGTGTGTGTGTGTGTGTGTGTGTGTGTGTGTGTGTGTGTGTGTGTTGGTCGGGTGGGAAGGGGGCCTTGGAAGGCTTCCTGAGCTAATTCCAATGATTCCTCCTTTTCCAACAGTTACTGATTTAAATGTTAAACAGAGGAAGGAATGTAGAAGAATCCTTACGTTAAAGGAACTGTATTTGCGGGAAACAGAAAAATATGAATACACATTAGGTTTCTTCATAGACGATAATCTAGAATATAAATCACAGCCAGAGTTACTTTTCATGAGACTTTGTTCAGACTTAGGCACCTGCTTATTAGAAATAGAGACCTCCTTACCTCTCTCCATCGTGTCCTGTGAACACACACATATTGTTAGAGATATGAGATAGTTGGGTAAACATAAGTTGCCATGGGCATTAATTTCCCTATTTCATGATTGCATATATGTATTTGCTAGAAGTTATTACATAAAAGAAGATCTACTGATATATGTTTTTATGGTCTAGTTGAAAAATGTTAGTAATAATTCACTAAGCTTGAAAAAAAATCTTTATACCGAGGTCCCTCCATAGGTACTGAGGATGGGACATACTCCACAAATCAGAGTCAAGATATGTTTCCCCACCTACTACAAGGAGCAGAGGGTGCCCAGCACTGTGCATGTGGCATGCCGTTACACCAGTACGCGTGCTAACTTGTCACCCGTGTGAGGTCTGCCGTGCTGTCAGAGGAGGAAGGGTTTGCACGCTGATATCCTGAGTCAGACAAAACAGGTACTCGGCTCAGACACCTCGGAGGGCACTTGGCTCTGAAACACTGCAGTAAAAACCCAAGGAGCAAAGTCCAGGGCACACCCAACGGCCAGCTGTGCGGACTCTGCTAAGACAAGACTGGCTTCCTCGCCTACCAGCCAGAGGCCCATGTGGAAGAGCTGGCTTTGGTCATTGACTAAAAGATTCTCTCTAGCCCAGGGGCAGAAATCTTTGCCCAGGCAATGACATGAGATATTAAATGTTTCATTTTGGAGTCAAATGAAAGACAATCCATGATTTACAAAAAAACCCACAATGAACAAAATTAGTACAAGTGAGTTTTGCTAACCCAAAGAATCAGTTCTAGATTGTTTAGAAACTAATGTTACACAATTAGATAAGCAGGAGTACTTGTGCCTGAAAAAGAGGCACTAAGGCTGAGATACAGCTCAGGCAGAATGAGGCTGAGGGGTACAGGCCCTGTACAATAGCGGAAGTCCGGGCTCTAACCGGTTTGGTGTGACGTAGGAAAAAGTGAAAAACTTGGTGACCTTTTATAGTGGGGCTTAAAAATACTCCCCAGGCTTAAGAGCCACTGGCTCAGACTTTCCAGCACTGTCTTTGTGGAACTGATCCAGTGTCAGCTCAGACCCTAGAAGTTTAAATCCCATGATGTGACTGATATGACATATCTGACAGTCTCTTATTTCACCTGTTTTCTGAAAAAAAAAAAAAAAATGAGCCAAGATGACTTTGGAAAACACTGCAAATTAAAGATGTGGGACTTTCCTCACAGCTTCTACGGACCCATCGGGTTTCTTCTGGATCCAGTCTTCTCCGTTTTTTAAAATTTAAATTTAAATTTTTTAAATGAAAGATGCATTTTTGCCCTGCTACAAGGGGAAATACATTGGATTCATGAGGTTTTGGAATGCTCCGCGGATTCATTTACTTTGCACAGAGATTTAGGCACATTTAGGTATTTCAGATACGTTGAAAACAGTTTGCGTGTTGACTGCCAGGTGTAGGATATGGAGTCAGATTAGCACTCGCAGAAATGCTGCAGCTGGGAAGAGGCAGAAAATGCCATCTGGTGCTCTGCTCTGCCATTTAGTGATCCTCCCTATTCCTAATTTCAGTGGTGACACAATTATCCCTGGAGACAGGTGGAGGAGTTAACTCCCTTGGTTTGGCTATGATATCAGGAGCATATTATAATATTTTACTAATTTAAAAAGCTGGTTAGATAAGAACAAAGGTTCATTATAGTAACTGAAGTTTGAATGACAAAGATGACACCATTTGTGGTTTTGTACACATATGTTTCTATATGAGAATATGGATATATATTTATATTTCTAAATTGTAATTTAACTGAGTCTCAGGTAAAACAAACCGTTCCCTAAAGTAACAGAAAGCAAGATTTTTTTTAGTACCAGTGCTCCTCTATCTATAAATTATGTTTAATATTTATCTATAATTTCTTTTGGAATGACTAGAGGCAAATTATTTTCCAATAAAGAAGGCAAATTCATGAGAGTAAGCATAGGATTCTGACTGCATATTCTGAGCTTCATGGGAGGAGTCTCATTTCTCTGATGTTCTTGATGGAACTCACCTATACCTTCAATAAACATAAGCAAGTACTCAAAGATACAAGTAGCGCAGAATTGGCACGTGTGTGTATAAACTGAATAAACTGGTGAAAAAGAATAGTAATCAAAGTGATGCCAGTATATTCTCTGCTGCTTAGAAATTTCTATTATTTCCTGTGTGTTTTCACCAGGCCAGTAGCCATTAGTTCCATGAATCTTTCTGGAGTTAAGTTTGATGCTCTTAGCTCAGTTAGTGCCATTACATATGTCTAGTGAATATTTAAGAGTTCTTCAAACAAAGAGCCTTGTCTGACTTGAGAACAGGATTTTAATAAGCTCTGTTTTTGTTAACAAAGATCTGTTTTCTGCCAAATTACTTGTATTTAGAAACATATTCCTGGTTATGTTTTATGCAATCTCATCTCCCTTTGTGTGGATATAATATGTAATATGGCTAGTGCATCCTAGACCACGAATGATGTCTTTTTCCTCAATGTTCTGTTTGTACTTTGTGGAAAGTGGTGATGATCTTATCTGTAAGATGAGTGAGAAAGACTATATATATATATATATATATATATATATATATAACCATTCAGGAATATGTGGTTGCAAAGAGACACCTATTGGTCAACTTTGGGAGACTCACCACTTTTTTTCCCTTTCTTTTCTTTGCTAGAACTTATTAACAAGGTCTGCCATCTAGTGGAAAACGGATTGATTTGACTAGACCTTAAATGTTAACCTGATCTAATATTCATATAAATATTATATAAAACTGTTTGAATCTATTACTTTATCCTTAATTTACAACAGAGCATGGTGATAATAGAAATATTGGTGATATTTATGCAACAAGCCTTCATTTTATGAAATAGCTGGGTATGGTGCTCTTCAGTCTGAAGAGCTCAGAAGGAAGCAGACAGAAATAACTAGCAGTGTGCTCAAAATTGAGCGAGCCTGTATTCATATCCACATGCACAAGGTAGAGGTGTCTCCAGGACAAGGAAGCCAGGTGGGGAACTCTTCCCCAGGGGCATTTGGAAGGAGGGCAGGGAGCCAGGAGGACTTGTACTCTGTCTACCGCCTTACTTCACTGCCAGACTGCCACACACTGTGGTTTGCTCATGAGCTGAAGACACTCAGGATTGGTCAGTTCATGGAGTTATGGTTAATGATAAGAACTGCCACTCTTGAATTATTAACATGAAATGGCCATGATGTCACATGCAGTATTTTAATGAGTTGATTAAAACTAGTTATAATCCTCCAAGATTCATACAACCTCAGTTTACAAACAAAGATAGAAAGAAATCAGTCATCTCAACTAAATCACACTGCTGGTAAATAATGGGTAGAGGTAGGAATTGAATCTAGTTGGACATGATTTTTTTTCTTCTTTCTACCTTTTGAGCTTGTGTGTGGGTGAGGATATGTGCGGGCCGAGGCTGCCTTGGTTCATAAAAGAGTGGACGTGTTTAGAGCTTGTTGAATAGATGGATCTGTATTCATTTATGAAAAAGATAGAGTCACTTCCTGGGGAGGATGTTCTCAGAAATAAGAGAACATGAATCCAGGTTCACCAAGCTTGATTCTTCAACCAGCCCTGGGTTTTCAGAGAGGAGCATTTATTATGGGCAAATCACAGTACCTGCCACTCCAATGACTCTGATGGCACAGAACCCAAAGTGCTATGGAGAAGCTGGCATGGGTTCCTGTAAGTTAAAGTGAAGCATGGCTTTCCTGAAATGCCAGTCATCAAGTGATAGACAACCGTGCTCTGGACCCTTAGTAGAAATGATAAAAGAAATAGAGACAGTTCCTCAAATTCTATAGTGGAACAATGCACAGTGCTAGTACTGGCTTTAGTGCTGGATCTGCCAAACTTCATTGGCAGTGCCCAGGAGTAATATGTGAGTCCCTAGTGAGAGTGATAGTATTATGGTTCCAGACTGTTTGTGTCCCCTGTCTCCAAAGGCACATGTTGGAACCTAGAAATTTATGTATTAGGATCAGAAGAGAGGCTTTTGGTATGTGATCAGATAGGAAGGTGCTGTAGTTTGTGCCTAGATGTTCCCCCAAGAAATCATGCAGTCATAGGGATGGACTTTTAGAGTTTGTGATTGATTTATAGTGCAATGCTGGGATTAAGGGTGTAACTGCTACACCTATCTTAAGGCAGAGAGCCTGCATACAATATAAGGGAGGGAAGAGGCTTGTGTCTGTCTCTCCCCCTGTTCTGTTGTTGCTTTTTCTGTCATGAACTGATACCTCTCTGCCATGTGGCACTCCGACTTGGAACCAGACAGCTATGGATTGAAACTTCTATAGAGTGTGACCTAAATAAGCTTTTCTTACTTTAACTTTGGGTGTTGGGAATTTTGTCTCAGCGATGAGAGTAAAACATCCAAGACAAAGATTGGTGCCAGGAGTGGGGTTAAAAAGGTTTTCACTCAGATTTCAGAAGGTCTGGGAGGTGAGGCAGTGTACCCTGGAGGGATGGCAGAATGTGAAGCCGTGAAAGCAAAGCCAGAAGTACAGCGAAGCCCCCAAGAGTTCGGAGAAGCCAAATCATATGGATCATGTCACGTGGATCATATGAGGAAAACTTCAAAGAGAGAGCAGAGTGGGCTGAAGATAAAATCCATGGGGGTTCCAGCCCCTAGCAGTGCCTTAGGGGTGAAGACACCCATGTCCTTTAGCGCTCACATCTTGCCAAAGATTGCTTGAATGCTGCATATAAGATTATAGGACATAATGTGCTCCCTTCTGGATTTTGGAATTATTTTAGTCCCATTCCTTTGTATCCCTGTTTTTAACTTTTGGAATGGAAATGTCTAATTTGTGCCATTAAATGCTGGAAGTGTTTAATTTTCTTTTCATTTGTACAGGGGTTCACAGATAAGAGTTTGTTTAAATCTCAGAGGAGACTTTGGATTTGGACTTTTCAGGAATGCTGAAACTATGGGGATTTGGACAACCTTTAGAGTTGGACTAAATGATTTTTGCATAAAGAAATATACATGAGTCTTTGGGGGAGTAGGGTTGAAATGTTATGGTCTGGGTCTAGATGTCACTTCAAAGCCTCATGCAGTAATGGGGATGGACCTCCAGAGTTTGTGATTGATTCATGGTCCAATGCTGGGATTAAATATGTGAATGCTATACCAGCCTAGGGTGGGTGACCTGCATACAAGATAAGGGGCAAAAGTGGTTTGTCTTTCTCTCCATCCTCTCTTGTTGTTTTTGCTATCTTCTGCTGCCATGAATTGTTGCCTGTCTGCCACGTGCACCCTGCCTTGGAGCCAGCCAATTATGAACTGAAACCTCTACAGACTGTAAGCTAAATAAACTTTTCTTACTTTAACTTTGGATGTTGAGCATTTTGTCTTAGCAATGAGAGAAAAGTAGATAAGACAGAAGGTGACATCCTTATGAGATTCTTCGTACAGTTCCAAGTGAGAACACAGCACAAGAATGCCCTATGAACTAGGAAGCCACCAAGTCTCTGGTACATTCTCATAATTTTCAGAACAGATTCACACAGCAGCACACTAAGAAATGGCCTTTTAATCTTTATTCCCAGCAGAGTGAGAGCAATGGTGCCCTGTAAGATGGAAGGGATTTCTGGCAGAAACAGAGGTGTCTGAATGACAGGGTGATGGTGAGAGAGAGACAGGGAGACAGAAAGAGAGAGCGACACAGAGGCAGAGAGACAGAGACAGAGATAGAGAGACCGAGAGGCAGAGAGAGACAAAGAGAGTGAGCTTAAATGTCCTATAAGAGAGTGGAACAGTCACCCTGAGACCATGAAGGACAGTTCAGTGTAACGCACAGAATGATGCCCCAGGGTGCACGGACCCTCAGACTATGGGAAGGATGTGTGTATGTCTCCTGGTTACTGAACCACAGAGGAATGAGAACTGGTAGCAAGCTGACCTGAAGGGGCTGAGTTCACAGTCTGTGTAGAATCCTGATTAGAACAGCTCTGCTTATAACCTTGCCATTTTCTCAGACTCCAGTCTGAATCACCAATAAATCAACAAAGATATTACATTCAAAATCCTTTCACAGAAGGCTGAGAACATTTCCAAGACAAAGTCTGAATTCTGTTACATTCATGATGTGCTTCTTAAATTAGACCTTGACTGTGCCCTTGGGAAGCTGTTTTCCTAAGGCATGTCAGTCAGCTCTGTTCAAGTGCTAGGTTTCAAGAGAGTCCCAGGTAGCCACAAGCCCTGTGGTACCGTTTCACAGACACTGGACATCAGTAGCCCATTAAACATGGTTATACTCATTGCCAAAACCCCAGAAACAAAGATTGGCAGTGTCATCTGTCAGGAGATTGTGGCTATTATGATTTATAACTGATGAACTTTTTGCCGAGATAGAAATATTTTGTATGCCACAATAACTCAAAGTGTACCTTTTCTTAAGCCTATTCTAAATAGCATCGATCAGGAAAACATACACATGTCCTGTATAGAATGATTTTTCTCTCAAAGTAATTTTTTCTTACATTTAAAAAATGAAAATCTTACCTTAAAGCCAGAATGGTCTTGGGAAAGGAATATTGTCTTCACTTATTCCTTTTGAACCTCACTACCCAGTCCTTGCATTTAAACCTTCTGCTGTCACCGAAGGATGAACCCTTGTCTCCCAGTGCTTAGGGGAGATGACAGCTTTTCATTTGTGAACAGAGTGCTAAAGTCTGTCTTGGAACTTGTTAATGGCGCTCTTGACAACAGCGGGAATGACAAGGTGAGTGCAAAGGAGCATTACTGCCTGGTCCCTTTGCCTCTGTGCCTCCCCATGCAGGGACACCTTCCTTCACTCTCCAGCCCAGCACTGAAAACCTGAATCCTGGAGGCGACAGAGATCATAGCTGCACTATCAGAGAGAAGGCCGAGACTCTGTGAAATCACTTGGAAGTGATTATGGAAGAAAGTAAAAGACACGAGAATAAACCATCTCTCTTGAATCTGTGCAATTACATTGACAATGGGTAAGTGATGGTTTATAGCCGGATTATACTTCAGAAAATAGGAGAGAAATTGAGTCTTAGGAGGAAATTGAAATAGAATTAATTCATGGGACATAAGAGTGAGAAGAGATCTCAGCAGTCTATAGTACAATACTTTCCTTGTTGTTTTTATTTCTTTCCCTCCTCCTCCTCCTTTTCTTTTCCTCTTTGCTTCTTGCCTGTAGAGGGCAAGCAGCTTTCTTAAGCATGTAAACTTCTTAGTACCACAGAGGGGACAATGAGAAATGTGGTGGTTGCTAACACAAGGCTCAGGCAGGTGGCCTCTGGGGTGTCCTGAATCAAGCCACCCTTACTTGAAAGTTTAATTAATTGACTTTTGCAAATATTCCCTGAAACCCTTTGTAGAGGTCAGAGTAAGGAGTCCGTCACTGCTTTAAAACTCCTTCGCAACTCGGTACCCAGCTCTGCCCTCCCCCGACATGTGCAGTTTAATGTGTATGGAGCTTGTTCTGCTCAGGGCAACGACCCTGTGTATTCCATTTGAGTTTTCAGTCTTACACTTCTGCACCTTTGCAGAACTGCATCAGAGCAGAAGCCAGTGCACTTTGTGAAGATTAGTTAGAACAACAGGTTTTATTTAGACAACTGCATTGAAAATATGATACCATATCATGGAAAGTAAATAACAGAAGGTACAAGGTTTGGTTCAGTTATTGTAAACTAATATGTAAAGGGAGAACTTTTAGCTCATATGGCTGAAAGTGTACGTCCCTCCTTAGAAGGGAGAACTGACCACAAAAAGGATGAGTACATGTATATGTGTACGTGTATTCTAGTGTTGCTGACCCCCAGCTTTCTGCGTTCTCTTTATGGACCAGCTAACCAGTGAATTCCTTTGGCTAGCAGCTAGGCTTAAGTAAAATTTTGAAATAGCTCAGTTGGTCTACTAAGCAGATACCTTGAATTCTTAGTTCCAGATCTATGTATAAAATAGTATGTTCTCAGAATTGGGTTAAAACTTCCTCAATCCCTGAAATCTACTGCCAAGTCACAACAAACACTAATATACAAAAAAACAAAACACAAAGATCCTGTACTCAGAGGAAGCATGAACTTTCCAAGCACCATATTTTGGATTCAGAATGTCCCCCCAAGACCCACAGGGTAAGGCCTAGTCTTCTGTTCAGCACTACTAGAAATACTGGAATCTTTAGCAGTGGGGTGCTGGACCTCTGGAGGTGTGCCCTTGAAGGGGCTGTGCAACGCTGGCCTCCTTCCCTTTCACTTTATAGCCATCCTGAGGGAGCGCCTTGCCCCATCATTTCTCCCCTATCCATATGTCCTGCATTGTCACAGGTTCAAAAGCAACAGAGCCAATCACCCATGAAATAAAATTTCCAAAAGTGTGGGCTAAAATAGGCCCCTTCTTTTGTAAGATTGTCTCCAGTGTTTGTCATAGTAGTGGGGAGCTGACTAATGCACCAAACAGCCTTGTAAGGAGCAGAGCTCCCCCAAAGTGAACCACAGCCATTCTCAATCACAAGGTCCCGAGCTCCTCTGATAATGAGAACAGTCAAGTACATGCCATGAAGCCAGTGTGACAAGTTTCTCCTGGAAATTAAACAGCACACATCTTCCCCTCCAGAGCTAGGAGGTGATGCTCAGTGTAAGAAGCAGAGCTCCTCCAAAGTGAACCACAGCGGTTCTCAACCACAAGGTCCCAAGTTCCTCTGATGATAATGGCCAAATTCATATCGGGGAAGCTAGTCATGACAAAGTCCTCCAGGAAAACCAACGGCTCCAAACAGCAACACTTAGGAGAATCCACAATGCCTAGCTCTTCTTCTCTATGTCTCTATTTATGCAGGCAACAGTCCTCAGGTGGGCCATCTACACTCGGCACCATGCTGATTTAATTCAGCTGGTGTTAAGTTGTCCACAGTTTTTATCCCATAACATGTGTATATTCAGTTGATTGCAGAGAGTCAGGTTAGTAAATTTGGAAGTTGTTCTCTCCTTGTGTGCTATGCAAATTTCTGTTGAGAATAAGATTTCTTTTTTTTTTACTTAGAGATGTGGGATGTTTCCACAAGCATGGAGACAATGGATCCCAAAGTGATTTGTTGTTTTCGTTTATTTGAGTAAGGATCTTGCTGTGTAGTTTAGGCTAATCTTGAAATCACCATATGACTCAAACTCATGGCAATTCTCCTGATTCAGCCTCCTAAATACCAGGATGATACACATGTATACTCATACCAAGTTCTCCAAAAACATTTAGAAAAAAAATCTAGAGATGATAAGAAGAATTATGATTCTCATCACTAATACCATTTCCCATAAGGATAATTAAATTTGTTTATTTTCAAAACATTTTATCCAATAAGCTTATTGAGATAGATTGACTTTGCAAATGAAGTATCAGCCTGATACTCCACACTTGGAAAGGACAGTTGAAGATTATGTACTATTGATCTTTTGCTTTAGATATGAGTAATGTTTTCCTATAATGTACCTTTGTCCCAACAATTTGCAGAAAAGCTTCCTTTCTTGGATTCTAGCAGCTTCTGCCCCGAGTACCAGGATGGGACATGGGTGCTCTCATGCTGATCCGTCTTTGTCAGCAGTCTCAACATCTTTCCTCATCTCCTGACTTCATGCCAGACCTCCAGGAGCAGTTTGGCTTCTGAACATAATGTGTGAGTCGTCAAAGCTATTGTACACTCTTCGCCATGTTCCTTGTGCCTTTTGCCCAGTTGGAGACCCAGCTTACTTAGTCTTAAGAGTGTGTGCCCCAGTAGTGCCCCAAATTTTGGCAGGGAGAGAACCTCTTACCCCAGACCCACATTCTTCTCTTCTAACAAATCATTGAACAATCAGCCATGTGGCCTCAGTGCCTTCCCCCACAAATATTTAGATTTGTGGTGATAAACCTTTTAGAGCTTTCAGTGAGAGCAAACCTGTAGTGTGTGTGCCACAGGTTCACCACTAATGACTTACACTATTCACTCACACTTTATTTTAGCTCCCTTAGGATGTAAGAACTACAAATGAGACTGATGGGAATTTGTTCAAAAGGCAAGGTGAGGACAGATGCTGAGCTCCGAGCACGATCATCTTCCCCTTGAGCTCATGCACTGTCCTTAGCCATGGACTTGTCCAGAATTTCCCTTGTAAACTGCCTGGTCTTTCATGCACACAAATACTACGTAGGTGTTCTTTCCCTTCCCTGCAAATATTTCTTGATGGTTGAAAGCCAGGATCAAAGTAATCTAGGTGCTCAAGTTGAAAATCTTCTTAAGAGAGTGGAAGAAAAAAGGAAACACAGTTTATGTAAATAGAGTGGAGAAGGGGTTAAAGGGGAGGGAAATGGAGAAAAAGAATTAAGATATGCTATGTACATTTACAAATTCCTTGTGATGAATATGATCAATATGTATGACATATATGTACCAATAAAAAATAAAGTAAAAAAATAAGAATTAGAGAAATAAAATGACTTGTCTCCCAGGTGGTTGGTGACAGGGTGGCTCCTGGGAACAGACTGTCACCTCAAGCCAGGCCACAACCAAGCTATCATTATATTTCTGTTCCTTTTGGATTTTTTATTAATACAGCTGAAAGATATTAATCAGAAGACGTTCTGGGAGGTAATGCAGCTGTCTACATAGACATCTCTGCAAACTGTAGAGGGCGCTGTTTTCAGTTGTTTCTCACCAGAACACTCTTAAAGGATTTTATATGTATTGAGAAAGGGGAGAAGAGCTTGGATGACAGAGAGAAGAGAACTGTGGGTGAAGTTGGAAAGTACGTTCAGTTTTAGGTGGAAGCAATACTGCAAACTGCAAAGAGTTCAGACATTTACTATTTTATATCTATCACCAATCATCCATCATCTATTATCACCTATCAATCATCTGCTACTTATTATGTATTTCCTATCATCATCGTCCATCTTTTATCCATAATCTATGTAATGTATCATCTATTTTCTTGTAATCTTCTACCATATATATAATCTTTTAAAAATAAACACTCACTGAATGTTTACTTAGCATTGAGAATTGTATTAACCATGAGTCATTTAAATGTCAATAATTCTTTAGGCACATCTGTGATGGTGACAGGCTTTGAGTTTCTGTAAATCTGGAGTTGAGAAATGCCTGGCATTATTAATTCCTTGACTCAGGTGAGTTGAATTCCCATGAGCTTAGTGGCAAAATGAAAATACTGAGGACTGTCTTGAAGAGTTGTTTCAAGAACTTGAGATGATGTATGCAAATTCTAAATATAGCATCCTGTATATTACTAAAAGAGCTACTTTTTACTAAGTACTTACTGTAAGCTAGATGCTTTATTGGGCAGGTTAGCAGGTTAACCCATTCATACTCCTTTAACTCACCAGTCCTGATAAAAATCATCATCATGGCTTTTCATTTGCGCTGCCCAGTACAGCAACCCAAATGTACTTCAGACAAGTAGCAAATCTAGTGCGTCTGACTGAGATTCCACACTTTCATCTTCTGTGCTCTACTGTGCATTCAATCACAAGTCCTGCAGCAAGGAGATTAGTTAATTCTCCATTGTTAGAGGTCACGTAACACAATGCTCTTAAATCACATCCCTTTTGCTATTAAAAGCTCTTGAAATAACAAACTCACTATCAAGTTAACATCCAATAATGGCAGTTTTATTTCAGAAACATGATTGATGGCTGCCATGATTCTAACGTGATCCTAGGTTTTCTTTTGTGTTGTGTTGTTTTTAAGTGTCTTAAGACAGTTGGCATAGAAGTACTTCAGGGCCTTCTTTCAGATAATGTCCTATGTGTTACTGATGCTAGTTCTTAGGTTGGTGTCATTTATTACTGCACAAGTGGGTTATGGATCTGATCCAATGTAAACTATTGAGACTCTCTGTCATTCTTCTGCCAAAATCTGATAGATCCTTGTTTCAGCGTGATTCAGCTGCAGATCTGGATATATTGCTGGTTGGCCTAAGTCTTCCAAACATAATGAGGACGCCTCCCAAATCCTCGAGCAGCATGATTAGTCTATTGTACAGGTATTCATTCTATTCACTGTGACTTGAATTATAAATTATGAAGGTCTATAGCTCAGAGCATATTCTTGAATAGAATTTGTTGCACTGCACTGTTCAACACATGTGCTTAAGAGGATGCGAGTGTAATAAACATAGTGAAGACAAAGGAATGCACTTAATGTCTCTTTTATTCTACTTTCAAAGATGGTCATATGGAATTTACACATTTTATACAAGGAGGTATATGAGACATTAGAAAATCTGATTTACATTTTACAAATTTCAAGACCATACTCTAGAGGAGGAAAGTGTAATAGGGAGCAAAACACACAGAGTCTTGACCCATGGAACTTGTAACTTAGAGGAAAAAAGGGTATTTATGGTCTCAAAAATATAAATTACAAATGATAACAAGTATAATGGATATGCCATAAAAATACTAAATAGGAAATCAGCACCTTTATGAGGAGTTAAGATACTTTTATGATGAAGTGGTATTGGAACTGAGCTCAGATAGTTGAGTGGATTTTATCTAATTGATTGGAAGGGGAGGTGGAAAGTATCCTAGCAGAACAAATGAATGGAAATCAAGAAAAGGCCCTGTGTTGATTCAGGAGGGAAACTGGGAAAAGTGCTATGAAATGGAGGTGAGGAGGGGTGATTGAGGATATTGTCTGTTTTAGAAGATTCATAGGAACACATTGGAGGAAATTTTATGTATACATGTATAACTTGTTGAAAAACATGCTTCTGTATATAGACATCAGTCACCTTTAAGTCTAGCTGAATTTTAAAAATAAGAAGTGAAAGTCTTAATCTTTAATTCTTGTTTCTATTTTTATACTTTGGAAACATCAGCCTTTATTGTTTCTTCCTATATTCTATGTTGGGAATTGTTAGTCAGCTTCCTGTTACTGTAACAAAATAACCGAGATCAACAAGTTGTGAGGAGAAAAGGTTTATTTTGGCTTCTAATTTTAGAGGTTTCAGTCCTTGGTTGCTTGGCCCTGTTTCTTTTGGCCTGTGGTAAAACAGAACATCAAGATGGAAGAGCATGGCAGAAGAAGCTGCTCACATCATGGATGCCAAGAATTAAAGAAATAAACAAATGGGCCCAATGTTCCCATATCTACCTCAAGGACAAGGCTGCATATGACTAGAAGACTTCCAAGTATGCCTTACTTCTTAAAAGTTCCATTACCTGTCTTGGTTACTTTTCTCTCCTTGCTGAGACAGAATACCCAATGTTCCACTTGAGGAAGGAAAAGTTTATCTTACAGCTTGTGGAGGTTTCAGCTCATAATCAGCTGGATGCAAGGCAGGGTGGCATGGCAGAGGGGCAGCAGTTTAGGGCACAGAAAGCAGCAAAAGCAACAAGAGCAAAAAGGGGAGAACAAGCCTCTTTTCCTGCAGAAATATTCCATCTGAAGGACCCAAACGCAACTCTTCTTTAACCCTAAGTGGTCAGAGGAATGAAGATCTACACTGAGGGACCGTGACCCTGTCCACAGAGGCCAAGCTCCATCTGTCCATGTCCAGAGCCCACCGTCACACAGCAGTGTGTCACACAGCAGTCCTGTGTCACCATCACTCCTGTGTGCACACGGTCTCTTACCAGCCCAGCTGACGGGAGACTGCAGGACTGAGCACCACACAGAGCTGCTCTTGCTCAGCCTGTCTTTTGTCACTTGAGAGAGACCACAAGCATGCTGCTCAGAAAGAGCACCAGATAGTGCTCGATTCTAATCATTGCTCCGTTCAGTGGTTCGTCTGTCTTACAACCGGGGAGAATCAGTCCACAAGTAATAATCCGGTTGTTTTTCTATAATTTGAACACCAATGCTGATGGAATAGATAATATTCTATAATAACTGTAGAGTTGCAGCTATGGTCACTTTGTAGGAATCACTCAAATACATTAGAATATATGATAATAAAATTCATTTTGACTTGACAGACCATTTTCAATGTCTTCATAAATAAAAAAGGCTGAAATTACCTTGCTGTTTATAAAAATAGTCATTCTTTGGTGGAAGCAGATATAATACAATAGCCTGTCAGGTATTTCCTATATACATAGTGGAGTTAACTGGTAGGTACATTAAAGGAGTTCTTTTTTTTTTTAATCTAAATGCTTTGCTTGCAATCACTTAGAGTTTTTTGTTTTACTATGTCTTACAGATCTTTTGAACATCTTTTTTAAAAAGTTAAGCTTCTTTATTTTAAAAATAATTTAACCTTCTAAAGGATCAAATCAATAATCTGGATATACACTGAAATTGTGTTTAACAGTTAGCTTAGAATGCAGCATAATAATCAATAATTAAATTATGATACTTTTGTGCTTTATTATTATGTTATTCCATGAAAATTATTGATCTCTGTTCTTCCAGTTGTTCTTAAAACTTCAAGCAAAACATCTACAGTTGTCATTTTGACCAATTGCTCCTAATGTGCACCCCAGATCTTTTTCTCCTTTATTTTTTTAAATCCTCAAGGGACAGCCGTGTGGTGTGTGTCTTACAGACTCAGGACTGGTCAAGTAGGAGCCTGAAGATGGAAAAACAGAGGGGAAGGGATCTGAGAGCATACTCTTTTCTCTTTCTCTGATCACAATCACACCTCCAGGCCTGAAGAGCCAGCCCTGAGCAGCCCCTCTGTTAGGGTACATGCTCCAGTTTCAAAATTTCTGTTCTCTCCCCAGTTCTTTCAGCCCTGCAGTGGTGATGGTGACACAGGGGATTTATTCAAGGAAGGCAAGGTAGATTTAACATCTAGAGTTCATTGAATGTAAGACAACACATTGATAGAACCAAGGGAAAAAAAACGCTATGATTATGTGAGTAGATGCAGAAAGGGCCTTTGATAAAAATTCAACAACGTAGCACACTATTATCCAGAAAATATAGCAGAGTCCAGGCATGGACGGAATCTCCCTTACCATACTAATGAAGAAATGCTCAACGAGCACCATACTTACTGATGAAATAGTGAACGCTTTCCCCTGAGGATCTAGTGTGATACAGAGCGCCACTGTCTCCACTGCTGTTCCTCACTGCACTGGAAGTTCTAGCCAGGAAGTAGGAGAGAAAATGAAATGAGAGTCACTACACTGAAAGGAAGAAGTAAAATATCTTCTATTTTTGGATAACAGGATCCTATCTTTAAAATTGTAAGGATTCCATTAAAATATTCCATTAAAAGAGAGCTAATAAATGAGTTTAGCAAATCTGCAGGGTACAGATTGAGATACAAGTAATGATTCCATTTCTGCACCCTATCAATAAAATATGTGAATTTGAAAACAAATTTATTACAATATTAAAATAAAATACTTAAGAATAAATTTAGTTAAGTTACACAAAAGTAAAAATGCCTAAAAAATGAAAATATGACCAAATATACTAAAATATCAAACGGTAATCTCTAAATGACTGAATTGTATGATTATATTTCCATAAAGTTATCATTATTTGTAAATGAAAGCACCATTGAACATCATATATATCTATATATATCTACATGTATTAAAAAGCACCATTGAGCACCATACATATGTATTTTTTTCAGGGAAATTTTTATTTTATTACAAACTCTGATAAAAATCAGAAAATAGAGAGGGCACATAAAATGAGGATGATAATCACTACCTGTAGTTCTTTTTTCTCTGCCCTGTGTTTTAGAATGAACAAGGCACCAAGATTAGGGACATTATTCTGGCTCAAAGGAGTTGTTTTGAATGGTTTTTCTTACTGTAAAATAAATTTAGAAACAAATAGAGAGTGATGTTTCAAATTAAAGCAATATTTCATGTCACAACTATGTGAGCAGTATAGGAATTGATTAAAACAAGAGCCTAGTGACATTTAAATAAATCCTTGAAGGATCTCTGAAATTATGATGATAATAAATAGTAACAGATAATATTGATAGTGCATTATATCATATGGTTTCTTCTGTAAACTCCACATTTATCATCCAGCTTAATTTGTATAACATCTCATGAGATGTTTTATATATATATATATATATATATATATATATATATATATATAAATTTGTATATATATTGTTCTTTCTACTCAATTAAACTAAGAAGCGGTGAAAACCTCCTCGAAGTCGGCTGACACTTGTGACACGCACAGGATTTGAGTAAGAATCTCGAACTTCTGATCTTCAGAAGGTAGTAGCACTAGTGGGGGAATAGACTAATTCAATGTGATTTTCAAAGGCGACTAGATCCAAAGAGAAGGGTTTGGAGGCCATGTGATCCTGCAGCGCCTACCCCTGCGTGCTAGCACAGCGCCCCCTGCAGGGCACGCAAGCCATCGCATCACTCCTACATCACACCCAGGAGAGCTTTGGCTCCTTTGGCCCAGGAACTGCATGTCCAGGCTAAGATAGATGAAGTAATGAGAGAAAGGGAGAAACACAATTTTGAGTTTCATGCTTTCTGTTTAGTATGTTCCTGTCTTGAACTCTTAGTGGTAACACTGAATGTTAAATAAGAAAAAATTAGCTTAGTTTTGATTATGGATAGGCTACTTTTAAAGTAGCAGTAGTTGTAACAACTTTCTTTTTTCGTTTTCTTTTACGAGGTGATGAATATCCAAGCCAAGTGAAAAAATCTGCAGTAAAATCAGCTAGCACGGTTAAAAGCCTCGAAAGTATCAAGAGACGAGAAGTTTAAGTCTGAAGCAGGGGGCAATGATGCCAGGTTACGGTTCTGTGGTAAGGTCTGATTCCTTTAAATTTTACTCTTTAAAATGTGCCTCACCAGCTCCCATGTGAAACTCTCATTTGTGTTTTTTAGAAAGCCTAGGTTAACCATGAAAACATTATTAACTGAGCATGTCAGACCTCACTTATAAGAATGAACACATAGTATCAGCATAAGCCGCAATGCAACGGATAGTACAAATTTTTAAGTAGTTCAGAAAACTCAATGTCATTTTAATTGGTTGATATAGAAGTAGATTTTGCTGATTTTAGGATCCTTTGGTTTCCCAGCACAAGGCACACTTTATCTTGCAGTGTATTAGACAACCTTAATGAGAACAGGTTAGTAATGATGTGTAACAAATAAGAATATGAAAATAATTAGGCATAGATCATAAAATATGGAAGATAAAATAACCAAAATGTTAATAAAGAAAGACAATTTGGGAAAAAAGTGGATCATTTCATCATTTTTTTTTTACCACTTCGGGATTATATATAGAGCTAGAAACCAAATATTAGGATTGTCTATCTCAGTATCTACCTGTGTTTGCCCATATGCTGACCAATCTTCCTTCTCAAATTGGCAGATTTTGGAAGATGAATGTTGTGAAGTTACCTGGAATTTATAGCATATATAGTTCCATTTTGGAATTAATTTATTCATTTTGGAAAATGGCTGCAATATGCAGCTAAAGCTTCAGAATAGAATAATGTTTGTGGAAAAAGAAACTTCTGAATGAAAGTTTAAGTAAAGTCCTAGCTAAAAGCATTTTTAATCCTACATTTAAAAAACTGATCCTACATTTTTATCCTACATTTTAAATATTGTTATTAATTGTTGAGTTAATAATAATACTTTAAAGCTATAACAGTAGTTTGATGTAAGTTTTAGAAGGGGAAAATATATATTATGTATTTTTCCTGTTTTGAATAGGCCTTTAATACCATAAGGTATGAAATTTAAGAATGAAAAGTATGTATTATTGGAGTATTATACAATATCTTACTTGTCTTTCCATCTAAAATTGTTTTTGCCCTGAGTAAATCTTGATGCATAGCACTCTCAAGTATGTTTAATGTGTATTTAAATAGGCCAGACACACGTTTGTATCTGAGGGTTACAGAAAGATCAGAAAGTGTTCTTGCCTTCAAGGATCCTGCACTCTAGTAGAGGTGACAACCCATTTCTCATGTTCAGTTAACCCAAAAGCTTTGGAAGATCAAATTATAAAAATATGAAAACATTTTAGAGGATTCATTTATTTAATATACATGACAGAAATACATTCCTTGTGTACATTTCTGTATCTGTTTGTTTATTGTGCTACTGGGCATTAGACCCAGCTATATGCCGAGCAAGCTCCCCAACACTGAGCAGTAGCCTTAGCTCCTTTTATTCTAAGACATGGTCTTGCTAAGTTGCTCAGGCTGGCCTTGAACTCCTCTGTTACCCTCTGGAGTAGCTGGAATTACAGTCATGCGCCACTATATGTACTGAGTACATACAGACTTAGCACTTTAAGCAGCTAATTATTTCTCAAATGAAGACCATATTGTATATAGAAGTAAGGTTTTATTTGGTTCCTTTAAATTGCTTTAGAAAAGTAGATAGGTAACTAGAGAACAATAGTTTCTCCTGGGCATAAATGTTAGGTGATCACTTACTTGAAAACTCGCATATTCTTGAACACCAGCTTCCAAAGTTGGAGATTCAAGTACGAAGCTTAGAAAAGTTACTAACCACTATCTCTGAAGTCTTTGCGTCACTCGGCACATGTTCAACATGTAAGTGTCAGTGTCCTGGTAGAAAATTGTAAGATGTACAAGTTGATGATTGGTGAAATGAGTGGTAATAAATGTTCCAGGTGTTCTGGTTTTTAGACAAATTCAAAATGTTTGGAACAATGTACAGGGAATAACCCAAAAGGAAAGCCAGTAGGAAATAAAAATTCACATAAATGAAGAGTATTAAATCTCTCCAACTCAAAAATATGAGGAAATGTATGAAGTGGCTCCACAGTCAAAGATGAAACAAAAGAGCTGTCCTCAGTTCCACTGAGGCACTGCCCACATCAGAACAGGTACTGTCCAACTGTGGAGGACATAAAGACCACTGAGACAGTTCCACTGAGGCACTGCCCACATCATAAACCAAGTTAATAAGCAAAGAGAAACAACAAAGTCAAAAGTTCAAAACCAGACAAAAACATGACAAGAAAACAACAAACTGAAAGAGTTTTGCTCTAGAATAAGATACAGGACATTATGGTGGTTGAAGGCCAAATCGGGGATGTTTACTCTGAGTTCACTTCCTCCTTCCTGTATTACAAAGATGAAACAAAAGTAACTGGCTTCTTGGAGAAGCCAGTTAATGAAGAAACTTTTATTCAAAAAAATTCACCACCTTTCAGTATTCAGTTAAACTGGGAGATTTTGCAGCTAGCAGGGATTGAACCCTCAGCACCAATAATAAAGTAGAGGGACAAACTTTGGAAAGAAAACATCTTGCTGTCCTGGAAAGAGGGCTGAGGATCCGGAAAAGATGGGTACCCCTGATCCCCTTGTCCCCGCACAATCCCATAGGCTTCCTGGGCTCTCCGGAGGAGTCCCAGATGCACTTTCCTTTTGGTGGTCTTTGTTTGAATTCCTCCTCCTGCCTTTTGCTCTTTTGTTAGAGTCTTATCTCTGGGATTCATAAATTGGGTAGGCAAAACCTTATATAAAAAGCAGTTTAGAGTTAGTAATTAGGTAAAGGGATGGGTCTGTATCTACTGCTGAGCTGTAGTGATCCTAGTGTGTGTGTGTGTGTGTGTGTGTGTGTGTGTGTGTGTGTATATACTAAATAAAATATATCATTTTGGTTAGGTACCTGCCCCGTTGGGGAGGGAGATTGTCCTGGTTTGCACGTACCTGGCTTTCTCCTCGCATTGCCTGTCTGCTCTTCCTCTGATTAATCTCTCCATTAGAGAGCGCTCCTTCCTTTGTCATAAATTCTTATGTCATTTGTGTCATCTGGTTGCTTCTCTTTCTGTCTTTGTCCTTTCATTTGTTACTAAAGGAATTCCTCTAGTAAAGCTGTGACTCCTTTAGTCGGGATTAGGGTCAGGACTTCCAAATGAGACTCTTATTGTGCTATTTTTCTGCCTTTAGATGCCCATCATTATGATTTGATCCAACAGCTGGCCCCCTCTCTCCACTCATCAACTAAATATGACAGAAGCCTTAGCCAAGAAATACAGATTTCCTGTTCCAAGAGCTGCTGAGAAGTCAGAGACTCCCTCTCTTTCTCCATTTCCCGTGGTCAGGGCAGGGGCATCACCCTAGAAGCAGTCAAATGAAACTATCCATCGTGGACCCTGCTCCCTTCACCCTAGTCTTCAGGTAAAGTTTCCACACCACATAGGCAAGCCTAGATGGACAAAGCCATGCCATGCCCCTCCTTCTGCTCATAAGATAGACTGTGACTCAGAAGAATGACCCTTGTCTCCAAACCCGAGTTCTAGAGCACTGGCATTATGGATGTTCTGCCTAGGGGCAGAAGCAGGCTGTGCGGATAAACAGCTCAAAAGCACTTCCCCAGGGAACCAACTTATTGTGGAAAGGCACAGGGGAGTTTCAAGGATCAGGGCAACCTGGGGACAGTGGAGGTTTCAGAAGTAAGTCATTTCACAAAGGCTGTAGTTTCACAAGAGCAGTGAGTTAAACTGTGGTCACTTCTTACTTCACCGGAGAGAACCAAGAATAGAAACAGGCAAGAAAAGCACTCTGGATGTTGTAATGAACTTCAATAACTGGCTGAGAAACTATCACTGCAAAGAAGCCTGAATTTAATTGAATCGTCAGCCGGTGGAGAAATGCATGCCCAGGGGCACTGTTGAAAATAGAGCAACCAGCAACACTTAGAGGAGAAAACGGCTTGTTGTCACTCTAAGCAACCAACCAAGAATATCCAGGGAAAGTCATGGACAGTCTTAATGTGACACTGTTTCTCCAAGGTGGCTGTGCACAAGTCAGGCACAAGACTGGGTCTTTGAGGCATCAGAACAGGTACTGTCCAACTGTGGAGGACATAAAGACCACTGAGACAGTTCCACTGAGGCACTGCCCACATCATAAACCAAGTTAATAAGCAAAGAGAAACAACAAAGTCAAAAGTTCAAACAAAAACATGACAAGAAAACAACAAACTGAAAGGGTTTTGCTCTAGAATAAGATACAGGACATTATGGTGGTTGAAGGCCAAATTGGGGATGTTTACTCTGAGTTCACTTCCTCCTTCCTGTATTACAACTTCCTTTTTCCTTTCCCAATCAGCTGCTCCCACGTCATCAATGCCCGCCCTAAGCACCACCTCTGGTCAAAGGTCACATCTACCCCACACCCCCATATCCAGGCAGAGGAAAACCCAGGCTGCTGCCAGTTATGGGCTCCTCTCGGCGGCCTTGGAATAAAGGCTACTTTTACTTTCCTTTATTCTGCTGAAAAACTAACACAAACCAGTAAGTATCTCCTATTACTATGGACAAAAAGAGCCTCAAGAACGTAATAAATGCTCATATACAACAACATATAAAATATTACAATCAAGTAGAATTTATCCCAGGATGCCAGATGGCTTAACATCCAAAAATCAAGGAAGTCCATTTCAGTAGAACAAACCACTTGACAATTTTTTTTTTTACTTTTATTTGCACCTGTTTGTGGTACACAATGATCACATTCAGTATGGGGAGTTGGTGCAGGTACATAACACACCCCAACTCATTAGTCCTCCTTCCCTCCAAACTCTTTTATTTTCCTAGCATTGGATTCATATGTTATGAAAGTTAATGTGACACTTATATATTATATATACACATTAAATCTAGAGTGATACTCCAGAGAATATATATAGCACGAAAGACCGTTGTGCTAAGACAAGATACACTTTTAGGTATATCGTCCACACTGCTTTACAATATTTTCTCTCTTTTTTCCTATTACCCCATGTAATGGCTAAACCTTGGAAACAACCTATATGCCCATAAACAGATGAATGGATAAAAAATGTGACATTTATATACAATGGACTACTACTCTGGCATACACAATCTTGATGTCAGAAAAGATACTCAGTAACAGCTAGCAGCAATTGGGGTAGAAGAAAACTTCTGTAACTGGATGAAGGCCATCCAGGAAAACCCTATAGCTTGCAGGGTGTAAATGATTGGTTCACTCACTATGATGAGTGAATGGTAAATGATTTTTCACCGAAGATCATGATTAATGCAAGGCCTGAACATCTTGCATTCTTACTAACTACTCAAAGTGACCTTAAAAGAGCTGTTATGTACGTCTGTGTTTGGCAGTCTCTGAAGGGTCGTAGAAAGGCAGGATTTTTCTCTGATATAATTGGAATAAGGAATTAATAATCTATTAAAGAACATTTTCTAAAGAGGAGAATCATTAAAAATAGCATGTACACAGCATAAAGTTTTAATACACCTGCCTTACTTTAATATAATCCTAAATTTGAAATTTGTGAGTGATTCCAGAAAGAAGTGAGGGAACAGGAAGATAAAAACAACAATACAAACAAAACAAGCAAAGTATTGCTCTGAGCATGCCATGCAGCTGTGCCTGAGATCAGAGGAATACAGAGAGTGAGCAAATAGTACTAGGATATTAAAGACATTTAGCACAGACGTTAATCCTATTTGATAACAGACCGTTTTTACTGTAGGTCAGATTAACGTTGTTTTTTCCCTTTTTTAAGTGCTGGTTTATTTGTAAATCTTTAAATGTTGGGTAAGTGCCAGAAAGCTTGATTTAAATGAAAATTTTTAGGGAGCAACTTTAGAATTTATCTAGTCTTGCATTGACTTTGTTTCCTCATATTACAATTAAGATAATCCTGGCATCTGACTTGTACAAATTTAGTTTTAACTGATGCTATTTAATCTGTGTTGTCAAACTAACCGTAGTTACCTATGATTGTACTACTATGAAACATGGTTAAATGGTGTGTACTTAGACTTATTTTAAGTGGATTGAGGCCGAATTTGTACTGCATTGATTGGATATGTGCTTAGTAATGGCTGATACTCTAGTACGTTGAAAATAAAAAACAAAATAAAAGATGTAGTCAAAATTTAAAAAGACGGTTTAAGCAACTAGGCAATCAGAATGTGCCTCATTTTCATGATTTTTTCCCAATATTTTACATTCATTGTCCATATTTGGTTAGAATTAGTAATTTCCTTTCACAGTCTTTGCAGAATAGTCAAAAGAACTTCAAAACTCTCCATTTATATTTTACTTTTTGTTTTTTGTATCAGAGATTGAAATCAAGACCTTGTGCTTGCCAGGCAGGTGCTTATGCCACTGAGCTAAATCCCAGGTCCATCACCACTTATATTTTTGAAAGGCAGCATTGACCAAGTAGATTATTCCAGATGAATTACTTGACAGTCTGTGAAATGCTTCTCTCTTTCCCTGTCCTATGTTACAGGTTAATCCTGAGTCCATGGCTTTTACCATTTTCTTAGATTTCTAATAGAGATAGCCTCTGCTTTTGGAAGTTTTTTGAAATTTTTGTCCATATTTAATGAATTAAAACTCAGAATTCTTATTCATATAGTAGCATAGTGATTATACATTTACGTGTATGTGTTATACTTGTTGATAGTCCTCTTTTTCTCTTACATAATTTAAAATTTTATCTTATTTTTTATTCAATATATATTTTTTACTGGGGTATAATTTGGTGCTTACAATTTACAGTGAAAAGCATCTATTACAGGTACACATGGGAATACACGTGAAAAATGCAAGCACCTGGGAAACGTGCACTGTCAGATGAGGACCATTTCCAGTGTCCTAGGAAAGCTGTCCCATCCTCTTTTTCCTGTCAGTATTCTATCCCCTGAAAGAGTTATCACACGCATTAGTTTTCCCTGATCATAAACTTTCTGTAAATACAAGAATGCCTGATGTTTTCTTTGGTGTTTGGCTTCTTTTTTCTGCAAATTTCTGGAGATTCATCTACTTTATGGCTTCATATATCAACAGTTCATCCCCTTTATTGTTGTGCAGTGCTTGGCTCTGTAAATGTACTCGAGTTTATCCATCCACTTGTAGATGAATGTTTTGTTGGTTCTCATTTATTTTACAGCATCAACTTTAATGAAATGTAATTCTTATTATAAAAGCCTCTTTTAAAGAGGATGGTTTATAAACTTTGGTTGTATGAATATGTGGTATGATTGTGTACATATGTGTGTGTGTTTCTATGTATTTGTTGTGTATGTGTACACTGTTTTGTGTGGTGTACTAATGGCTTTGGTGTGATGTGTGTATAGAGAGCTTATGTATATTTTTGTGCACTTGGATGTGTTGTATTTGATGTGTGTGGTGTATATACATGTGTGTGGTGCATGCATGTGGCACTTTGGTACATGGACGTGCTATGCAGATGTGTGCTGTGTATGTATGCTTAGTGTATATGTGCTGTATGTGTGGAACACGCATGCTATGTGTGTCTGTGATGTGTCTATGTGTATGTGTATTGTGCCTGTTTGTCCCTCAGAAGCACCCTGTGAGTCCTGGCTCCTTCTTCCACCTTGAAAAGGCTTGTTTTGAAATCTATTATTTTAGCTTCTTCTCCAGTTTTGCATCACTGGAACTCTACAGTAGTTACTCTTTTGAGGGTGTGGTTTCTTTTTCCTAGCATAGTTTTTGAGGTCCATCAGTGTTGCTCTGTATTTCTTCCTACTTACTGCTTAATAGTGTTTTGTCATATGGATTTTGCATAACGACAATAATGCAAAGGACAATAATAAAAAATGAAAAATAATGCAATAATTTAAAAATGCAAAAATGCATAAGGACAATAATATTTACCTGTCTCTAGGTAGTTGGGATTTTTCTGCACGGATGTATTATAAATAAAGCTTCTGTGTACATTTGCACACAAATTTCTCTGTGGACAGACAGAGAAATCTGTTGGTTTTCCTGGATAACTATCCTGGAACTGCTCCACGGAGGAGATGGGAGGTTATGTTCCCTGTGTTTTTTGATAGAGAGGGGCAGATGTAGGTGCTGCCACTGACACAGAATCAGATTTTTTGTTTTGATGCTGAGAATCAAACTTAGTACCTTGCACTTGCCAGGCAGCCTCTGTACTGGTGAGCATATCCCCAGTCCTCAGAATCAGATTATTAAATCAGTTTTGCCAAAGTGATATCATGAATTTAAAATTACGGGATGGGTATCCAGGTGTGGTGGAGCAGTTCAGTACTCAGGAGGCTGAGGCAGCAGGATTGCCATGAGTTGAGCCCACCAGGGACTAGAGAGTAAGTCTCTCTCTCACAAAAACCAAACAGAAAAAACAAAAACAGCAACAAAAACTATAAAATAAAGTTATAGGGTGAAATATTCAGATACTTAGGGAAAACATCAACAAATAAGCTGACAATCATTTAAGGCAAAAAGTATAAGTGTTTTGTTGTCACAGGAACTGAATTCCCTGATCCTGCTCTATAGACTCAGGGTGTGGCATCCGGGCATGGTGGATTATTCACCAATCTAAGGTGCAATCCCTACCTGGGCATTAGCCACCACCTTGACTCAGCTCATGCACTAAACTTTGGAGGGGAACTCAACAAATTATGATGCATCCAGAACAGCACAAAAGAAGAAGAAATGTCCTGAAGTTGTTGGAAGAGGCAAGGAATTTGCATGAAAACATTTTGATTATACATTTAAAAATTTTTGAGAAATAAAAATGGAAAATAAGGAATTCTGTATAAATTTATGAACATCTTTGAGGGGAGTCTATAAAGATTTTAAGTCATACAAAAAGAATATTTTTATCAGAAATCAGAGAAGAGAGAGAGAGAGGAGAGAGATGAGAGAGAGAATCAGTTCTGGTTCTGTTCCTAGCACTGAGATTTGCTATACCTCATTTCACACTGTTATATTCTTATATCTGGGAAAATCCTCCTTGGGAGAAATCTCTTTTTATTCTTGATACTTTTCTAAATTAACTAACAATCATGTACCCCTAGTTTATTGTCAATTTTAATTATTCATTTCCCACAAATTGTCACTTTATAGCAATAATTCTCTGAGACGGAGCATTGTAATTTACTAATAGCTTTAGGTAGAGAACCAACGTTGGCAGAGAAGAGTGTGAGCAAATAACTTTTCTTAGACACTTTCATATGATGTTTGAGAAGTCCTTCTAAGTGTGTGTGTTTCTTAATGCTTTGTAGATGAGGGAGCTCAGCCAGTGAGGTGTTAACTAACTTCTCCAAGTCACAGAGCACAAATGAAACATTTCCTCTGAATTCAAGGTTTCTCTCTTCTGTCGTTTAGCTCCCCTGCATCCAGAGAGGAAGTCACAAGTAACAAATTCCTGTTGAGGGGTCACACATAAATACCTGTTGTAGTTTACACGTCTACTAAGTTCTGCCAGGGTAGAATCAGACACGTTCAAATGAATGCAGTTACACATTTGTGTTAAATGGCTCCCTTGTGATTGCAAATTGAAAATCTTTATTCACTCTCTGCTGAAAGGCATCTGTTATGTATTTCAACCACTATACTTTACCGAAAGCATAAATTTTTAAATAAATTTCTTTCCATAATTAAAATATGTTCTTTTTGTAGAAGGTGGCTTGTGCAGGTAATAGTTCCACACAAGGAAAGTAAACATTATGTACTGCAAACATATAGTATAAAATTTTCAAAAATCTTTCTGGAGGAATAAGACCATGTTACACATGCACATATGCCCACCTAAGTGTTTCAGAATTGTTTTCAGGAGATACAAAGCCATTTGATATAAGTTAAGTACATTTAGCCTTTTCTACGAATACGGATACATTGTTAACTTTGTTGGCTTTTCAAAGATTGAAAAAAAAATAATCATTATTTCTACACATATTCCACTACAAGAAGTGTAAGTTTCGTGTGGAAAGAATGGATTCCCCAAACTCTTTCCCAATTTATTTTTTGCTTATCACTTGAATGCATGGTAACATTAAAGAAAATGCACTAGCACTTGAGTTTCCTGTTTTGCTTTTTGAACAAATAAGCTACTCAGTGGGTTTCAGTTATTATGTCTGAATGGTCTCTAGAGTTTTCAGTATGAACTAATTTACCCTTCACGAAAAGTTAGAGAACAGCAGCATTTCTTAGAAAGGCACAATGTTTGCTTTTACGTGTTGGCTCATTTGTTCTCTTGTGTTGTTTTAGTCGCCTGAGCAATGCTGCACTGGGGGTATCATGCCCTCTGGGTTCATCAGATTTTGTTGATTGGATGCTTTGTTGAAAGCTAAAAATTACTAAGTTTTAATCACTAATACTTTCATGGGAACTTAGAACAAATTACCAGAATCTCTTATATTTGTCATGAAGTATATAAATATAAACTGCTTTAAAGTGTTTTTCAGAATTAACATATTCTTCAAATTTTGAGAAATGTACAGAAAGAAGAAAATTATGTATACTATCATTAATAAGAGCCTTAAATTTCTTCTGGTAACTTTAAAAAGATTCCCTATTACACATAGTTGTAATATATAGTTTAGTGTAGATTATGCTCAGCTTTGATTTTTAGCATGGCATGCTAAAACTTTTCTATGTAATTAAAGGACTTTTCTATGTAATTAAATAATCCTTAGGATTACAAGTTGTAAATAGCTCCATAATATGTCATCATCTGAAATGACTCTAAAGCATTTTAATAGCCTCCTATCTATAGACATTTTTTTTTGAATGCTTACTATAACAAATGATATTATAATAAGGATTGGGATGACATGGAATTTAGCATTATGCCACTAGAAAACAGTTCTGGTAATAAAATTATTATGCCAAGAGGCAGATACATTTCTTTAGCTCATGTTACACATTGCAATTTCCAGCTATCACAATTAGAGCCAAGTTCAGATAAAGAGCGAGTCTGTGTAGCTGGCATCATTGGCTTATAACATGGTCTTTGTTGTCTTTCTGTTGGTATTTCTTTAGTACATGAAAGTTGTACATGACAGGCTAAATTTTTATTCATTTGAGTCACAGAAATATTGAAGACTAGACTCTCATTTGGAGAATTAGTGGCTATGTCTATGTATGTTCTTTGCACATTGGGATCATTTTGTATTAACTTATATGAAACCTCCATAAAAATACTTAATATTTTTCTCATTTTTTAGCCTTCTGAGATATAAGTGCATAGTGCAACTGGCTTAGTTTATTGGAAATTAACAATGGCTACCACCTTCCCTTTTCAGATGCCTCCTCCTCTTTCACTTCCACAATATCTGTTGTGCATTATGGATCCCACTAACCCGCTCAGTCTGGTATACTATGAAAGACAACACAGGGTTCTCCCATACAATTCTGAACCATTTTATCCATGAATATGATCTCAAATTGCATCCATTTACCTGCAAGAGCCTCAAGATTATCTTTCTTTTTAGCTGATAGCTTTCCATTGTACAAAAATGCCCTATCTTTCTTATACATTCTGTGACATGCAGGGAAGCCGCCCCTGACTTTTCCTCATTCCCTGTCACAGGGAGCATTGTTTTCTCTCCTTTGACTGTTAGTCTATGAATTTCCTTTTGTATTTCTTGTATAAAGCATATTGATGTATCCTGTCTCCCAATCTACTCTGCCTGTGTTTCTTTTTTTTTTGGAGACTTGAGATCATCTACATAAGGATTATGGCCAACACGTACTGGCCCATCTCTGCCTTGCTATCTTCCTGTTGTTGGCTCCCTGCTTTTTCCCTCTATTCCACTGTTTGCCTTGCTTAGCCGTTCCCCTCTACTCTGTTCCTGGAATTGTGGTCATTTTTATCTCTATCTACAATGTCCTTTAGTATTTTTTCTAGAGTTGGTTCAGTGGTCACGAATTCCTTCAGTTGTTCTTTGACATGGAAGTATCTTGTTTCTCCGTTAATTTTGAAAGATAGTTTTCCAGGGTACATCAATCTGGTTTGGAAGTTGCTTTGTTTCAGGACTTAAAATACTTTAAATTCTTCTTGACTTGATGATTTGTGTTGAGAAGTCTATCATGATTATGATGCATTTTCCATTATAGGTGATCTGTTTCTTTTCTCTAACAGCTTTAATATTCTGTTTTTGTGCTGAATTTCGGGGGCCTTGATTGTTATATGTCTGGGTGTAGATTTATTTTGGTTCTGGATAGTTGGAGTTCCCTATGCCTCAGTTATCTGTATATCAGGTCTTTTCCCCATGCCTGGGAAGTTTTCTGCTATTACTTCTGTAAATAATATAATTATTTCATTTGTTTTGACCTCTGCTTTTTCACAGACACCTATTGCTATTAAATTATTTTTCTTTTTATCTTTTTGAAGCCACCGAATTACTGTTTCCTGCTTTCTTGTTATTTTTGAAAGATCTTTTCTTTCATGGTTGTCAGCTGCAAACCTGTCTTCAAGCTCTCAAAGTTTATCTTCAGTTTCTTTCAAGTGGTTTTGCCAGCTTGAAAGCTGGAGTTTTTAATTTCTTGGGTATCTCTTTGAATCTGTTTATGCATTCTGTATCTCTCTTATATTATTCATTCAAGGTTTCCCTCATTTGTAAATGTGCCTCTATTTTTTATCCATGTCTTTAGATAAGTTCAGCAATTCTTTTATCATGTTTTTCACTTCTTCTTTTCCCTGAGATAACATTCCTGATCCAAATTCTTTTATAGCGTCATGAGATTGTTTCTTTACTTTGCTTGCTACACCTCAGAAGCTTCAGGTTTGTGTTGCTTCCAGTTTCTTCCATGCTTACATCTTCTGGACTTGTGCTGCATGGATTGGAGTCCAGCGACTGTCTTTTGCTTCTTCATTTTGACCTCTTCCTGGGTTCTTCCAGACAAGTAGGTTGTGGGGTCCCAGTCACTTCTCATGTTGACCGTCTATCCACAGCATAGAGGAATGGGTCAGACATCCTGGTTTCTCCTGTCCTAGATTCCCAGGGCAGCCCTGTGGTGCAGGACTGGCTTCTCCAGACAAGCACAGCTACTCTCGAGGCTCCCCTGATGGTGGCAGATGCACGGCAGCTTTGTTGGCTGGTTCTACCCACTGGAACTGGATAATGGTCCCTAATGGCTGTTGGCAGGCTCTTAGGGACATCTATGTTCAGTTTCTTATCCTGGTGTTTACAGTTCTGTGCTGATGTCTGTGTTGTATCCCAGAGATATGTTTAGTATGGACCTGATCTTGTTATATGTGTGCATCTGTGTACCTTGCTGCTCCTGGGTCTTGTGGTTCCTTTCAGTCTTAAATTCTTACAGCTGACTCACCCTCTGGGATGCCATGGGTGAGGTCCAGATCAGGAACTCACTGACTTCAAGTGGGTCCACCCTCTGGGATAGAATGAAGAAGCACAGAGCATGGACTGACTCCCTGTCTTCCAGTCAGGCGCCCCTCCAGGATGGAATGGGGAGGCTCAGAGAGTGGGCTCGCTGTCTTCCCACCAGACCACCCTCTGGGACCAGAATTGGTTTAGTTATTAAGTCCACATGATTTGAAACATTCTAGGCTGGATGAATTAAAATCTTAAACTTTGTAACTTTAGTAACAAATCATAAATCACTCAATGATACAAGTAATGTCCTCATTACCCAATGATATTAGCAATGAAGCAAAAATATAATGTGAAGCCTAATGTATATGTGAATTGTGATGAGCATTTTAAAAACTTAAAACTTGTCTAAAGCCATTGGCTTGCAGTCTAGTCAGAAATAGAATCTAGGTACTTCTGATACTAGTATTAAAAGCCAGACCATAATGTTTCTGTATATCTTTGTGGACAAAGTGGAAACACTCACTATCACTGGGTGTCATAATGCACATGAAATAATATATATGAGATTTCTAAGAAGGGTTTATGTAGCATATGGTAATTGTTTATATGGCATGTTAATATATGAACATATTAATGATCTTGTGTGCATTTTCAGGAATACATTTTTGAAATTTTCTGTTTTTAAAAAATGTGCATTAAGAATTTACTGAAGCAAAAGTTCATTGATAGCTGCTCTGTGGCCCTCTCCTGGATGTCTCCACTCCTTTCTTTGACTCTCTCGTCACTGCCTGCCTCTTTTTTCCCTTGTATGCTTACTCCAAGAGGGTCCCTAACCCATTCTGGGGTTGCCCACATACTACCGTGTTCATCTGTTTCTCTGTGGTTTCGGATCCAGGCATCCATTGCTGCATGTAGTGTGTTCCCCAAACTCACTGTGTCCTACAAGCATTTACCAGGTTGTATGCAGCCTCCCGAGACACTGCTTTCTCTCACTCTTCCTTGATTTTTCACAGCAGAAGCTTCATTGAGTCCTTCCTCTTCCTCATTTAGCGTTCAGTTGCCAAGTTCTTTTATGGCTTTATTTCTTCTTGCACCTGAAAGTCAAGCTGCTTCCGAGTCTTAGATTATTAAGAGTTCTCTCTTTTTAGTTCTTTCAGTATCTCCTGCCTTTAGTTCATTCCTGATAATGGAGACAAAAATGCTTTTCAGAAGTTCAAGCATTACTCTTTCCTAAAATATTCCGTGGCTTTTCCTTTGTTCTCAGATGAAGCTCCAACATCTTCATGTCCTCCTAAGAATCGTGTGCTCTTGGCCCTGCTTATTTGTCAGAACTCATCAGTCCTGATGTCCCTATCTTCATCTGTGACACAGTCAGGTGAGGAATTCCACCGCTAGGATCCACAGTTGTGCGCTGTTCTCTCCTCTTTGGGTTATTTATGGCAATGTCTGCCTGGGACATTTCTTCCATTTGTCTGTTACACCACTCAATGTTCACTTGGCCAATGTATAACATAATTTTCCCTATAGTTTTGCTTTCTGTGTTTTCCCTTAAAAATTTCCCTTTTCAGTCTTGGTTCAGGAATGCTAAAAGGAAACTCCCAAAATAAATAATTTATTCGTTATCAATTGCTGATCACGCTCGCCATTCTTCTGACATGAATCATCCCTTTTCCCAGCACACCGTGCTGTACACTGCTCAAAGTGAGTCACTTAGACTTTGTTTTCATTCTTGTTTATGGGATCCACTTTGTGATATTTGGTGTTTATATTCAAGTAACTCTTATTTTAGTTGATAATGGCCCAAAGTGCTGGAGTAGTATGCTAGGTGGCTTTTTAGAAGAAAACACTGTGGCCAAGCAGCTGAGATGATAAATTTTTAAAAACAAAAGTTTTATTTTGATTTGTAGTCTTGGGGTTACTGTCTGTGATTATTTCACGGTGTTGCTGTGGGCCCATGGCAGGAGGGTAGCACATGCTGGCAAGAGCGTGTGCTAACGCAACCCCACACTCCTCATGGCCTGGAAGGACAAGAGGTTAAGGAGAGGGCTGGTGTGTGTGTCCAACAATAACACCCTTCAAGAGCACAGTCCCAGAGACCTAAGGACCTCTCATCCGATTCCACAGTCTTCAAAATTCCACCACCTCCAATAGCGCCACCCTAGGGACAAAGTCTGTACTACACGGATTTGAGGGGACAATTGTGATACAAAATACAGCAAGCCGTGAAGCTTGCAGTTCAGATATGCCAAAGCAAAGCTGCGAGGTTCTTCTTTTAGGTGAAAATGTGAAAGTTAAATATTGTAGCGTAGGAAGTGAGAGAGGAGAGGGCAAATATTCATATCTTTTATTACAGTATAGTATTATAGTGTCATTACAGTATAGTATTATAAATATTTCATATTATTATTAGTTAATAATGTTTTACTTTGCTTATTTATGTGCTAAATGTTATTATAGTTGTGTAAGTATAAGAAAAACACATGCATAGAGTGTAGTGTGCCGAGTGGTTGCAGATATTCACTCAGGGTTTGGAGTGTATTTTGTAAACATATGGGAGGCCACTGTAGTCTACGTAAAGCTCCAGCTTGGATATTATTTCTGTGAGCTGTGCTTTCTTAGCTCATAATTGCAATTAGTTTGCTTACTTTTGCACATAACTAAAACAGGGACCCCATGGTACCAGGGATGACACTGTTCTATCTTTCTATTCCCTGTCCCTGCCAACGTCCATCCAACAAGGAGTGTGATCAATATCAATACTCAGGCACCTAAGTGCAAAGCAATTTCCTGACTGAAATACATTCTGGGAGCCTTAACAGTAACAGTGTTCCTGACGATTTTGTGCATGGCTTCTTTTTACACTTTGAGTATATTATTGAAATGATGCAAATATATTATAGATGCTTACAGTGATAATTTCAAGTAAAAACTAGTTACATACAGTTCCCAAGCAGAGCACTTTAATACACACTGAATATGCAAACCCTCAACTATGTACCGGGTCATTTTTTAGATCCCACAGGAGACAAACACAAGCAAAATAGGTCCATTGCCCTCCAACAGAGTTCTGTTTAGTGGTAAAATGCAGAATGTGGGAACTCTATAGGGCAGACTGGAAAGCAGCTAGCTAATGCTGATCAGTTCATAGCATGGGTTTATATACAGACACAGATACCCATTCTCCATGCTTTTTCCCCTGACCTAGCCCCCCATATCGTGAATAAGGAAACAGTGTGAGGTAGTTTCACTGTGCACTTGTAGTGATATGTCTGAGTCTCGTGAGACAGCACACTCCTGTGTGCAAGAGGTTTGAAGCAGTTTATCACTTACATAGGCAAAAAAGATCTTAGGCTGTACTGTGAGCTTGTGCTGAAATTCCAGAGAGCTCCTAGGGTGGAGAGAGTCTCATCGTCTCATTTGGTCTACAGCGGGAGGCTGGGAAGGCAGCTTCCTGTTAGGTTTTGTATCTCAGGTACCAGGTGTTCTGCTGGGCAAATCCTTCCAGGGTATTCACTTCCAAGTGAGAGTGGAACAAAGCCTGGATAGTTCCACCTTAGTCCATGGTATTCCCTAGGAAGGACAGGGCCTAGCTGTCCCCTTTGTCCCTACTCATATCTGAACTTCTGGGTCCAACACATACCACAGTTTATCTTGAGACTATGAGTGAAAAAGTGAAAACTGCAGGTTTCCCTGGTTCAAGGCCGCCAGGGGACCACTGTGCAGGGGAAAGTAACTCTCTGATAAATACAGGAAACCTCAAGTGCAACTCGTTCCCATGGTAACCAAACAAAGAATAGAAAAGATGCATTGCATATTCAGCTGCTTTCAGGGACAATGACATTAAATTCATTTTCTTGTATTTTGTTTCATTTAGATTTTTAATATACTGGGGTCACATGTGGGTGTTGAAATAAGCTAAAAATTTCTCTTTTTAAACCGTAATTTGCTAAATTATTCACTCATGTAACAATTTCTTACTGAGTTCCTACTAGGTGCTGAGATTTGGAGGGATATTTCCTGAGCATTGTTGCTCAAAGAGAGGGCAAATAAAGGAATGGATGACTTCTGAGTATTTTCTGTCTGGCAGGAAAAGGTCAATTGTCATCTCGTTCTGCAAAGTGTATACAGTACACACAGTTAAACATAGTTCTGCCAATATTATACATAAATTGAAGATGAAAAAAGCAAAAGCGTGATTTGGAAATCCTTGTCCAGTCCAGTTTCACAAAGCAAGGCGATCTGGTATTTTCCGACGCAGATCTGTTCTTTGAAAACAATTCCTCCTTCCAGTGCACTGTAATGCTTCTCACAATGGTTTGACTAAAACTATCCATTGTGATGGATGCAGTTTGTTAGGAGTGGAAATCCTGCATGTAGTGGTGATATGCCTTTTCTCATTTGTTGCCATATAAATATATAAGATTTTTATAAGTAAATGTCTTAAATGGAAAATTTAAATACTCATAATGAAGCATTTAAAATATGTATAAATTTTCCTCTATAGAAACATATGAAAATTTAGAAACCTCCTTAGAAATTAAAGAAATTAAAGGATACATTAAAACTTGAATTTTCTCTTTAACGGATAATAAATGTGCAAAAAGAGTGTCATTTACAGTTGGTGAGGTGTTGTAAGCCTGTAATCCCAGCAATCTCCAGGCAGAGGCAGGAAGATCACTGGGAGTTCTAGGCGAGCTGGAAGTAAAGAGTAAGTTCAAAGCCATCCAGAACTACATAATGAGACCCTGTCTCAATACACACACACACACACACACACACACACACACACACACACACACACAGAGTGTCTTGGGAGAGTTTGCTGTCTTCAAGAATGAGGGACCTCACAGGCAGTTTTCAGGTGGGCTATGGCCACCAGAGGGCAGTATAGATCTGTAATCATTTTAAATCTATAAAGGAAATGTTCCCATTACCTTCAACAAAAAATGTATGCTGTGACTGATGAAATATTTTAAAATATTTATTTTAACATGTGACAACATAGTATTTGTTTATTTAACTTTTTAAACAGTTGTGAACAGTTTAATTCTTTTATAACGATGGGTGAACTGTATCGAGGAGAAAAATTGGAAAACAAGCTTAAAAGAACAATTTCCCAAAGCAAAAATATTCATTTAAATCAGATTTCTAGTTCTTCAAAAGTTGTCACACTCAATTAATGATGAATATGTTCCTGCTGAAATATGAACATATAAACACAATGGATACAAATGTCTGCATTTTGTACATCTGAGAGAAGCAGGTGAGTTGGGAATTAAGGAGAATAAAAACCTGAGAAAGTCATTTTATTTTTAAATAATGAAGGAAACAAACAGTGCATACCAGATATTTCCTCAGAGAGAATTTTAGCTTCAAATTTCATCTTTACTGAGCAAACAGATGAAGTGACTTGAGGCCCAGGCTCTAAACTATTAGCACATTTATAGCTGGTACAGGGCAGGCTTTAGGAAATGTTATATATTCAATTTGACCTGCAGAGAGTTCTAGCCAGATGACTTCTGTCCCATACTGCCTACTGATTTTTGGATTTTGGTTGCTTTGCTGCCAACTAATTTGGGAGCATTGCATGTGACACTGAGCAACAAACACTCTAAGCAAGGAAGGAACAAAAGCTCACCAGAGCACCTTGAAGTTTATACTTTTGCATATTCCTTCAACAAGTCCTCACATAACACATTTTACAGATGAATAAACAAGCTTAGGGTAATTAATAAGCTTGAGGTTTCATGGCTTATGCATTATGTTAGTTCCCAAAAGAACAGCTATTGTTTAGGCTTAAATCTCTGAATCCTTAATCAGCTGGCTGCAGCAGTGAAGCAGTGCCCACAGTGGGGATGTATCTTATCGTGAGCTTAGGGCTTCAGGCTGAGACTGCCATTTCTTGACTTTTATGCAGGTGAACTGGGCTAGCCATCTTGCTGTTTGTATTTTGAGAAAGGAACCTGGCCCTTAGGATGCCGAGTTTTTGACTGTTACTTATACGTCTCCTTCTAGGAACTGCAAGTTGAGTTCCCACTCTATTCATCTGTCCAGAATAACAAAATGCAAAGCTGTCTTTGCAGCTGAGTTTCTTACATGAAGTTGTCTCTGCTCTGCTCAGTCTCTTGTCAGATTAGTGTTGTCCAAACGATTTCTTAGGTGAGGGAATAAGGGCAATTTTATCACCAGATCATATAAACATTTTATTATCATAAGCATGTTCTAAAAAGCTGTTTATGTTCTGAGGAAGTAGAAAAGACACATCTTTACTTACAAAAATTTAAAAAGGAAATCTGCATTTACATTTCCACAGATAAATTAATAATACATTGGTTCTAAAATATGCTCAGGAATATTTTGTTTTGCTCAGATCTTTAGCTGGCTTGGTGATCTGGTTGGGGTTGGAGGCTCTTTTTTTTCAGCAGCTGCATCCTGGAACATTGATAATATGTGCACTTTCAGGTCACTCATTCAATTCATACTGTCAGTGAGTGTAGATTGGACACCAGGTACATGATGGGCACGTGTGCCAGGAGCTGGGATTCAAAATCAAACAGAAACAGACCTGTCAATACTATGTCACATCTCTTCAAGTGTTAACTTCCCATGGTGAAGGAACAATAAGATTCACAGGGAAACTGTTACCAGCCACAGGCTTGCAAACCCAGAGACACAATAAATCACCAGCCAAATACAGCAACATTTCCAGCAGCTAATAATCTAAATACCCATCTACAATAGGAGTACCCAGGAGAAACACTGACTGATCAATATGGTGTCTTCAGAGGCTCTGGGTGGCAGCCTGGACAAGTGCTCAGTATAAAGGGACTGGAACAGGATATGGTTGGGTCTGGTTTTTGACTTTTTTTCAGCATTGAGTGACTTTGGGCAATTTGTCTCACCAATTTGTTCTGATTTCATCTTGTACAATATGGTGATAATAACATACAAAATTCGAGGATGATAAAGTCACTTAAAAATAACTTCATTTCTATATAATTTATGTAATTTTCCCATATACTTTGTCATCTCTAGATTTCTTACAATATCTAATACGATGTAAATGCTATGTAAGTGATTATGATACTGTATTGTTTAGTCAGTAATGTCAAAAATATACATATTCAGTAGTGACATAACTTTTTAAAATTAGTATTTGTAAAACATCATGGTTATATTCATTTTGGGGTCTATGAAGTTTTGTTTAGAATATTTTCTATATGTATCTCATTGAATCTGTGGGAGTGAGCCCATGAATATAGAGGACTGACTCTGTCTCACAGGATTGTTTTATCATATGAAGCATCAACAACATTGGTATGTAACAATTGCTCAGTAGATGTAAACTGTTGAGTCAGTAACACCATGGCTCTTTCCTGTCATGGATCACATGATTGATGAGGAGATAAAACAGAAGAAATGACTAACGAGAGCATTTTAAAACTTTTTAGGTTACCAGGGAATTTAGTCCTGTTATTTTACACGTTCTGGCCAGGACCATTTCCATAGCCCCTCATTTCAGATTTCACCTCACAAGGTAAGCCTTTGATTTTCTTGGAGCTTAGTTTCATGTTTTCCAGATATTCATTCATTCTTTCCAAATGCATGCATCTATGCTTCTCATGCCTGGGAGTGGACACACCTCCGAGAACCCATGACACCCAAGATCGTCTCCGTCCCCGGAGGCTGACCCCTGCAGTGGAAGACATGGCTATGAGAAGACAGTGAGTGTCTGGCTCCCAGAAGACACAGTACTGTTACACGGGAGTCTTCAGGAGTGATTTAGGACTGCCCAGTCCAGGTGGGACTTCCTTAGATTATGGACTGTATTCAATCAGAAGCACAAGTGCTGGACAGTGCAGGCAGAGACGTGGCATCCTAAGACGGCAAGCACGTTTTGATCACTGAATTCCGTTCCAGAGTGGACAGTTAGTTCTGAGAGTGACAAGTGGGCACGTCTAGATTACGGCTGTGGTGACTGAATTTGCATATGAGAAGCCACCGCCCTCCTTTCAGGCATCTTCTGCTGTATCCCTGTCGTCTCTGCTTGTTTGCAGTCTACTGGGTCTCATCTTCTGGGCAAAAGGGAGAGAAGCATTTATGACTTTGGGAAGCTTTTTTTGCCTCATATACTATCTAAAGAATGAAGAGTAAATCCCATTTCTTTTCTCTTTAAATAATTTTATTCTTCTCTGAAGTTCTGATATGCTTCTTTCAAGGAAGCAGAGGCATGCATACACACATGAGATGTTTATGTTCAAGACAGTTCCTGAGCGCTGCTCACTCATGGCTACAGCTCCTCTTCCTATTTTATGGAAATTAAAACAAACAAACAAACAAAAACAAACATATATTTCTGCCTAGATCTCAATGTTTTTGCAACACACATGAGAAAGTTGCATGTGAGATGCTACAAATCAGGCCACATAAGCCAGAGATTTTTAATAGCTTACTAACAGCTAGTTGAAATTAAATTTAATATTTAATAATATTAAGTAATTTGTAAGAAGTAATTTTTCTTGAAAAAAGATTTATTTTATTATATAATCTTATGTCATGTTTTTATTTTATAATTGTGTAATTTTCAAACTTTAAAATCCCCATCCTAAGAATGCAACTGGCTCAGAAAAATAGTTGGTAAAATGTAGACAATAGACTGCTATTTAGACCTAAAAGATAAAAGAATTATAGTGTATAAACAGAAATAAGATTTCTCTGTCCTCACTGATAAAGATGATTTTTTTGCATGGATACCGATGGAATATCTTGACTTGGATATTAGTTATTCAGAATCCTCAGCTGTTTTAATCACTTAGCTATGTTGTTACATAATTTCATTTCTTCTATCTAAATTCCCTTGTCCATTTTATTCAGCATAGAGTTACTCTCAACTGGATTATATTAATTAATTGGAAATAAAGTTTAGCAACTGATGGAGCTCAACATCCACAAAGTATCCTTCTCTAAATAAAGATGAGTTCTTATGGTGAGCTTTTCTGCGTCAGTGCAAAGCTGGCAGGGAAAGATTTCTTGGACAGGAGGAATTTCCTTAAGTCTTTTAAGCCAGACCATTTCTGTGACCAAGTACTTTGCTGATTCTGAAACAGAGCAGGTGCCAAAGGACAGAGAGTAATCTGTTTCTTCTCTGTTAACACAAATGCTCCCAGGTTGGCCTGGGATGTAGTCTAGTAGCCAGCAACCATTAATTATCACTGCAGAGCGGTAGTGTGAAACACTCTTCATGATCTGCCCTGGTCACTCAACCAAGGCGTTTCCAACACCATCTATTCTATTTGGGGCTAAAGATGCATCTTTATCATTTCTAGATTCTGGCTTGGCCACACTGAGATGAGCTTTAGAGACATGTAAAGACACAGACATTTAACCAATAGTGGATTACTAACTAATGCACATGATATAGCAGATTAAATCCCCTTCACTCTGAGTTAAGAAAGAACTTGAGGAGATGTACAATTCAATGCCTACATATATATTTCCACATTTAACACATTTATAAAAACTTCCAAGAGAAAATTGCAAAGGTAACCCAGCACGGCACAGCAGCAAACACCCTGTTTAGCTATGCTTATAGAAATGCAGCTAAAACCAAGCACAGGTCTTTCTGCAGAAGCAATGAGACGGGCAGGCTTAGCAGTTCATCTGGACCTCCAACCCCTTCACTCCCTGGTAAACAAGAGAGCAGCTCATAGGAGGAGAACCAGCTCAAGCCCCAGGAGATGGCTTCTGGACGCAACCAAAGAGGACTGGCGCTCAGCCCGCCACGATAGCTACACGTTGAGGTTTCTCTGTGTGCGAATGCAGAGGCAGAGCACACTGGTTAGATTTTGATTGTAGTATGACTAGTACTGGCACAAGTCTACTTTTGTATTTGCATACATGTGGAATTTTCCTCTTTAGCTTTCTTTTCTTTTTCTTTTTTCTTTTGGTACACTTATAGGAGGTGTCCGTATATAAGAAACAGAGAATATGAATTAATTATTTAGTTTGGATAATATCTTACATGGGCATGTCAGGTTAACTAGCCCTTACAAAAATTTTTGGATAGAAGGTTCAAACACAAGCTTTCTTCCATATTAATTGGTTCTCACCTTCCTACAGCCTTTCTCAATTGCCAAGTATTCTTGCCGCCCTCTTCCCTTTCCTACCCCTGCATAAATCCTCCTCTCTAACTTTTCTTTCCCATTCCCAACTCCAGATACAAAAATAATATCAACAAGCTCATCTTTGTGTTTCACTATTTGCAGTTATTTTTTCTTTCCTTCTTTCTGAATTATTTTCTTCCTTTTATTCTTTTTTCCTTCTCTTATCTTCTACACTCCAGTCTACTTTTCCTCTGTATACTACTATAGCCTTTCTGGATTATGGAGAAAACGATGAAATTGTTAAGAGAAATTTTAATGTATACAATTGACACATGTGTGGTTCTTTAGATGATGATAACTGGTAGTTATTCTCTCCTTGAAACAGTAAAGGACTGATTTTATTCTGCTGAGTATGTCAAAAAAAGTGTGTGAACAGCAAAACATAACAAAAACCAAGGTCACAGCACAAGAAAACAACTAAGTAATCGCTAATGATGACAATGTTTTACCCTAACACCTTAACCCTCAATGCAAAAACAATAGCGACATCACATGAGAAAATGCAGGATGCCTCAAAAAACTCTCAACTCTCCAAAAGCTGGTATCATAGACAATGAAGCGGAGGAAGTTAAAGGCAAATGATTTAAAAACCAAAGGACTAAAATGTTTGAAGAGGTCAAAATAGAGAAAACTAATCGAATCTGTAAGATGTTCAGTGAGTTCACAGGATATAAATAAACAGATAAACATTTTAATTAATACAATTTTCAATGAGCCTAAAGAGAATATGAACAAAAGTTGATTGGATTAAGGAAGACAACACAAGATATAAATGACCATTTTGGTGAGACTAGAACGTGTAGCTGGATATAAAAATTCCTTTGAATGTGTGGAAGCAAGAACAACCAGTGTGAGGAGAGATGGTCAGAATGAAAAGATGCCGCTGATGTGTAGATCACACTCAGTGACACCCTGAAAACGAGATACCGGGGAATCTGGATTCAGTAGGCACCAAATGACTCATGGAAAAAGTAGCCTAAGAATCACAAGAGTTAAGCAAAGGTTAGAAGATGACACAAATGACACAAGAGGAATAAAAAATATATCACCAAAAATCAAGAGCTGAAAATTTCCAAATTTAGAAAAAGAATTCAACAACTGACAAACAAGGCATATAGAACCCCAATTAACAACATGCAGAGAAGGGCTCCACAACGCACCATACTCAAAACCCCAGAAAATCATCACAAGAGAGAATACAAATCAAAGTAATTAATAAAGAAAAAACCAAGTAATTAATGAAGGAAAGTCTTTTAGAACAATAACAGAATTTTCAGCACAATCCTTGTAAAGCCAAAAGAACTTGGAGGGAGGTTTGCTACAAGAAAACAGCTACCAACACAGATTAACGTAACCTGAACATTTAATTTTCAAAATTGATGAAGAAATAGACTTTCCATGGCAAGGAGAATGTAAATTTTTTTTTTTTTTGTTTTTTCCCTTTTTATTGGTACCAGGGATCGAACTCATGATTGCCTGATTGCAAGGCAGGCACTTATGCTGCTGAGCTAAACCTCCAGCCCCAGGAGAATGTAAATTAATGACTACCAAGCCAGTGTTGGAAGATGTACTCAAAGGACTGTTAGAGACAGTGGAGCCAATGTCATTATAAAGCTCAAAGGAAAGAACAAATCTGACTTGGAGATTAGTTAAGCAAAAGAGAAAAATAAAGGAATCAGCAATGGAAAAATAATGCAATGACAATATTCAGAGAGAATATTTTCTAATAATAACTTGCGATGTAAATAGTCTTAACTCTCATAAGAAGACTGGAAAATTGGATCAAAATTGCTGTAATTTCTGATTTATTCCAGTAAGTTATTTTTCTACATAAAAATCACATCATTTATAAACAAAGGCTTAGCATTTTCCTTCTTAGTCAGCACAGCTCTTATTTCCATCTCTGACTGCCTCAGGAAGGCTCAGTGAGCTCCTGGAAAGGATGGTGATAAGGTGCAGCCTTGCCTTCCTCTTGTCATGAGAGGACTCTTCATCACATTGAGGTAACTGTCCTCTCCGCCCAGCTCACGGCAGTGCAAATTGCTTTATAGTATTTATGTGACAACCCTTACATTAGGCCAAAAACTTCTCTTCCCATCATCTGCCGGATGAAACTCAAATTTCTTCTTTTCTTTCCACTTTTACTATTGAGTGTTCAAATAATTATTCTATGATTTCGCTCTCTGTTTGAGGACAGGGGATAATTCACTGAAATCTAGTCTTGCATTTTCGCTGGTGGAACACCTGCCCAGCTTATCTTCTGTGATTTCCAAGGCCGCTGCTGATTCTTGAAGGGCTTTCTTCACAGTGAAAGTCTACTGAACTTCTAGCCAGTGCATAATCATGCTTGTGAGTACGGGCTTCTGGATTGAGGGTGACCTTAAATCCTGCCATTACTACCTACTAGGAGCAAATTTTGGATTACTGTACCTCTTTAGAACTGTTTCTCATTTGTAAAACGGGGTAAAACATGGCGTCAAATGTAATACAGACAGAATTCTCATTCGAAATGTTCTCACTTCTTTTCCAACTCTTCTGCCATCTGAAGGTGTTACTGTCACAGTCTTTGTGTGTTCTGTATAATATTTTTATGCTTCTTTGCTATCCTTTATAGTAATCGCACTAAATCTCCGTATGTCCTATGTGTAAAAGAGCCTAACAGCCAGCTCAAACTGAGAAAAGTCCCACACTGTGTGTCTGTAATGCCAATGTGTTAATTATTCTTACTGAGGCAGTGTACCAGGCTTAAGTTCATGTGAGCACTAACAGTTTCTAATTCATAAAGTTCATTAGGAAGAAATGATATTAAAAGACTTCTCATTGACAGAAATGCTAAGTAAGAAGAATCTACTCGTTCCAATAAGAGACAAAAGTGGAATACTTTTAATAATACTGATAGTTTGGGATCTGGGACTCACTATATCAGGAGACTCAAAAATAACTGTTACTGCAGTGTGTCTTTACTGTATTTGTTTTGGCATCGTCTGATATTCACTGTTCACATGTACTGCTTCACATGTAGAACATTTTTAGTCTTCTCTCTTGGCTTCTTTCTTTTTCTTTTTTTTCTTCCCTCCCTCCCTCCCTCCCTCCCTCTCTCCTTTCTTTCTTTCTTTAAACAGAAAAAAAGAAAGGACATAAAAAAGCAGTAAAAGGGTACAAGTAATACAGTATTTCAAGTATTTCAAGAAAATATACAGTAAGAAATCACCAGTTAATAGGTTACATATTATCTTCCCAGAAACAGTTGTCCAAATTACAATATTAAAGCATATAAAGCAGACATTCATACAGTGAGATTGCAGACAGTTCCATTCAATGATCCAACAAAAGCTCAGTTATATGGTTTTCCATCCTACACACTTGAACATACCTGCGGTTATATCCCTTAGTCCACCTTCCTTTCCTCTCTTTTTTACAATAACAATTAGACTTTTTGGGTTTTATCATTCCCACAGTTCTTATTACTTTTTTTTTGAAGAGAATAAAACCAAACGTGACTAAGAAAAACAGAGTCAGAACAGAAGGGTGGGCACAGTACATGATGCAAAAATAGAATACCAGGTGATCAAAAGTGGTTACCATTGTGCCTCTTGCTATTTTTAAATTGAGTTGCCTATATCATCAGGTATAATAGAATTGATCAAAGTACAGAACAAGACCAATAAAACCTACACTGGAGACCTTACAGGACTTCAAAAAAAGGATAATAGTCAAACCATAATGGGCAACATAGTATATCTTATTGCCTTCAAAGTGGTTGCCTATACCCTCAAACTTTATGCTATCAAACAAAATAGAATATAGAATAATCCGACAGAACAAAATGGGGAGAGCAATATGGGGTTCAAATCAGGTTAATAGGAAAACAAAAAAGTTATTATAATATGTCCCGCTATTTTTAAATTTAGTTTTCCCTTAAGTAAAAAAATGAGAGAAAATAGATTAATTAAAAAAAAGGGGGGAGACTGAGATATGAGAGGACATTGTAACAGAACAACGCAGGTTAGAACCGAACAATTTAAGCATCATTATGTTTCACCACCAGGTAATCTAACATAATAGTAGTTGCCATAGTGCCTCTTTCCTTGAATTATTTGAGTGTAACTTCGTATGCTATAGCATCAAGCATATCAAGACAGTGTGAAGCCATTCAAGAGAATGCAAGAATTACAGGGTATTTAGAACCAGTTAATAGAAAACGAACAACGGTTTCTATATTATCTCTTTGAGTATAAAGAATTGTGCTTATACTATTGCATATAGTGAAATATAGTAAGATACAACATGTTAAAACCAGTGGAAACAGATGTACCACAGCTTGATGGGACTTCAAAACAAAATGATATTAAATCAACATTAGCTTTTATGTTGTGTTGTTTTCTTCAAAATAGCTATTCGTACTATCACAGATAATAAAATCGAACAACCCAGGTTAAAACCATTGCAATTAATGAGTGAAAACATTATATGGCTTCAAACCAACATGATTGGGAATCATAATTACCACATACTTTTATGTATTCTTATCATTTCTTACACTAGGGAAACTGTTCGGTATTCATACATGTGAGTTTGATTTATTTCACGTATGAGTACGGTCTCAAGCTGCGTCCATTTATTTATAAATGTCTCAATGTGATCATTCTTTATAGCTGAGTAGTACTCCATTGTATAAAAATACCACAACTTTTTTATCCATTCTTCAGTTGATGGACACTTAGGTCGTTTCCAAGATCTGGCTATTACAAATTGTGCTGCTATAAACATGGGTGCACATATATCACTGTGGTATGATGCTTTCAGTTCTTCTGGGAATATGGCTAGAAGTGGTATAGCTGGGTCAAATGGGGCTTCGAGTCCCAGTTTTCTGAGAAATCCCCAGACTGACCTCCACAATGGTTACACTAGTCTACACTCCCACCAACAGTGCAGGAGAATTCCTTTTTCCCCACAGCCTCTCCAGCATTTGTTGTTGGTGGTTCTCTTGATCTTGGCCATTCTTTCAGGAGTGAGATGGAATATCAGGGTGGTTTTAATTTGTATTTCTCTAATGACTAAAGATGATGAACATTTTTGCATATATTTATTTGCTGTTTGTATTTCTTCATCTGAGAATTGTTTATTCATCTCAGATGCCCACTTTTGGATTGGGTCTTTGAATTTTGGGGGTCTGAGTTTTTTTAATTCTTTATATGTTTTAGACAGAAGTCCTTTGTCTGAGGGGCAGTTCACTAAGAATTTTTCCCAGTTTGTGGATTTTCTTTTCACTATGCTAGAGATTTCTTTTGATGTGCAGAAACTTTTTAATAAGAGGTAATTCCAGTTATTGACTCTGGGAAGTATTTCCCGTGTGGTTTGAGTCCTATTGATGAATTCTGTACCTACTCCTATGTCTTCAAGATTTTTACCCAATTTTTCTTCCAATAGATTGTAACTTCAAGTCAGGGATTGTGATGCCTCCTGCCTTGCCTTTGCTGCTTAGAACTGTCCTTGCTATTATAGGTCTCTTCTCACTCCAGATGAATTTTAGGAGTGATTTCTCAAGTTCTATGAGGTATGTTGATGGTATTTTTATTGTGATTGCATTGAATCTGTATAAAAGTTTTAGGAGAATCGCCATTTTCACAATATTTATTCTTCCTATCCATGAGCAAGGGATGTTTTTCCATTTTCTGAGATCATCTTCAATTTCCTTTTTCAGTGTATTATAACTTTTCCATGTACAGGTCTTTCATTTCTTTCGTGAGAGTACTTCCTAGATATTTCATTTTTTTGGTTGCTAGTGTGAAGGGTGTGGCTTCTCTTATTTTCCTCTCTGTGACTTTGTTGTTAGTGTATAGAAATGCTATTGATTTTTGAGTATTGATTTTATATCCAGCTACATTACTGAATTTATTTATTATATCTAGCAGTCTTTCAATGGAGTTTTGGGGATCTTCTATACAGAGTATTATGTCATCTGCAAATAATGATAGCTTAACTTCTTCTTTTCCTATCTTTACGCCTTTTATTTCTCTCTCTTGTCTAATTGCTCTGGCTAGTATTTCCAGTACTATATTAAATAGGAGCGGTGATAAGGGACATCCTTGTCTTGTGCCTGATTTTAAAGTAAAGGACTTCAATTTTTGGCTATTTAGTATGATACTGGCTGTTGGTTTGTCCTAGATGGCCTTTATTATATTGAGGTAAAGACCATCAAGTCCAATTTTCTTCAAGGTTCTTATCATAAATGAATGTTGGACCTTATCAAAAGCTTTTTCTGTATCTATAGAAATGATCATGTGGTTCTTACTTTTGGCTCTGTTGATATGGTGTATTACATTTATTGATTTACATATATTGAACCATCCCTGCATGAGTGGGATGAATCCCACTTGGTCATGGTGTATGATCTTCTTGATGATTTGTTGCATCCTATTTGCCAAAATTTTATTGAGGATTTTTGCATCTGTGTTCATTAGGGAGATTGGTCTGTAGTTCTGTTTTTCAGTTGGGTCCTTTTCAAGTTTTGGTACTAGAGTAATATTTGCTTTTAGGAATGATTTAGGAAGGATTGCTTCCCTTTCAGTTTCATTGAAGAGTTTGAGGAGTGTTGGCATTAGGTCTTCTTTGTATTTCTTATAGAACTCTGCAGTGAATCCATCTGGGCCTGGGCTCTTTTTTGTAGGTAAAGATTTAATTATGTTTTCAATTTCATTAATAGAAATTGGGTTATTCAGTAGTTTTACATCTTCATGACCTAACTTTGGTACTTCGTATGCTTCTAGGAATCTGTCCATTCCTCTGTGTTATCAAACCTTTGAGACTAGAGGTTTTCAAAATAGGTGTTGATGATTTTCTGTATTTCTATAGGGTCTGTAGTGGTTTCTCCTCTTTCATTCCTTATTGCATGTATTTGAGCTTTTTGTTCCCTTTTAAAATAGGGTTGGCTAGGGGCTTGTCAATTTTATTTGTTTTTTCAAAGAACCAACTCTTTGATTCATTGATTTTTTGGATTTACTTTTAGTCTCTATTGCATTGATTTCTGCTCTGATTTTTATTATTTCTTCTCTTCTTTTGGCTTTGGGCTTGACCTGCTCTTCTTTTCCCAGATGTTTGAGGTGTAATATCAGGTTATTTATTTGTATTCATTCTGTTTTCCTAATGTGTGAATTCAGTGCAATAAGTTTTCCTCTGAGGACCGCTTTCATTGCATCCCATAGATTCCGGTAAGTTGTATGTGTGTTTTCATTTGCTTGTAGGTATTGTTTAATTTCTTCTTTAATTTCCTCTGTGACCCAGTGATTACTCAAGAGTGTGTTATTCAGTTTCCATGTGCTTGTGGGAATTTTGCAGTATCTTTTATCATTAATTTCTAATTTCATGGTTCTATAGCATGCAAGGGGTAATTCCAACCCTTTTGCATTTATTTAGATATGTTTTGTGAATTAATATATAGTCTATTTTATAGAATGACTCATGCACTGCTGAGAAGAATGTGTATTCTGTTGTTGTTGGGTGGAATACTCTGTATATGTCTATTAAGTCCATTTGTTCACAGGTGCAATTCAGTTCTTTTATTTCTTTGCTGATTTTCTGTCTGGTTGATCTGTCCATTGGTGTCAATGGTGTGTTAAGATCTCCTGTTAGAATTGTGTTACTGTTAATTTGGTTTTTCATTTCTGTTAGTACTTGTTCTATATAACTGGGTGCTCTGGTATTTGGTGCATATATATTTAAGATAGTTATCTCTTCCTCTTGGAGTTTTCCCCTAACCAGTATGTAGTGACCTTCTTTATCCTTTCTGACCATTATTGGCTTGAAGTTCACATTGTCTGCAAACAGAATAGACACCCCCGCTTTTTTTTGGGTTCCTGTTGCATGAAGTATTGTTTTCCATCCTTTGACTTTCAGTCTGTGGGTATCCTTTTGGGTTTAGATAGGTTTCTTGTAGACAACATATGATTGGAGATTGTTTCTTGATCCATTCTGCCTGTCTGTTTCTTTTAATTGGTGCATGGAGACCATTTACATTAATGGTTATAACTGTTATATATTGATTTATTGTTGACATGTTATCTTTCTGCTGTTGCATCTTTATCTTTCGATTCTGTTTAATTGTGTGCTTTGTTTAGTGGTTTTTCCCTAAATGTATCTAGGCTGTCTTTCACTATTCTTTGCAGGGTTGGCTTGGTTATCATGTAGTTTTTCAGCTGTTCTTTTTCATGGAAGTATCTTATTTCTCCATCCATTTTGAAGGACAGTTTTGTGGGGTACATCAGTCTAGGTTAGAAATCATTTTCCTTTAGGATCTGAAATACTTCACTCCATGCTCTTCTTGACTTTATTGTTTGTGCTGAGAAGTCTGCTGTGAGTCTGATAGATTTTTCCTTTATAGGTAATCTGTCTTTTCTCTCTGACAGCTTTTAATATTCTATTCTTTTGTTCGATTTCTGGGATGACCATTATTATGTGTCTGGGTGTATTTTTATTTGGAGTTCTATATGCTTCATCGATCTTGATATCAGTTTCCAATCTCATGTTTGGGAAGTTTTCAGCTATTACTTTTCTAAATATCCTCTTGACATCCTTTATGTGGTCCCCTTCTTTTTCACTTATCCCTATCAACCTTATGTTGTTCCTCTTTGCGTCATCTTGCAGGTGTTGAATTGTTATTTCCTGATTTCTTGTTATTTTGAAAAGACCTTTCCTTTCTTGTTCACTGGCTGCAATCTTGTCTTTGAGGTCTGAAATTCTATCTTCACATTCATTGAGTTGGTTTTTACAACTTTCGATGGAGTTTTTGATTTCCTCTATATCTCTTTGCACCTGCTTTATATATTCTGTTTGTTTCTTATATTGTTCATTCAGGGATTCTGTCTTTTTGTTTAGTTCCTCCAATTTTTAAACTGTGTCTTTTTTAGCTATGTTCAGCATCTCCTTCATTTCTTCTATCATTTCTTCTTTTACCTGCGAGATTATTTCCAGTTTGAATTCCTTTAAGGCTTCCCAGAGTTGTTTCTCTTTTTCAGTTACTATTATTTCAGGTATGTGGCATATATTTTCTTCTATTTACATGGCTCCTAGGCTTTCTTGGGTTGGGCTGGATGTTTGAGATTGCATTTTGGTCTTTTGTCTTGTCATTTTCCTATATTTTCGAGCTTCAAGTGTTGTTCCAAGTGAGGGAGAGACATCAGCCAGGCTGGGATGGAATTCCCTGCCCCCTCCTGACTCACTGATCCCAACAGGAAGCGGAGACCTGGCCCCCAGCCAAGGAAGAGAGTTCTGCGGGGCTGGGGCGGGGTTCCCTACCTCCATTGGACTTACTGGTCCCAACAGGAAACCAGGGTCTGTCTGTCTTTCTTTCTTTCTTTCTTTCTTTCTTTCTTTCTTTCTTTCTTCCTTTCTTCCTTCCTTCCTTCCTTCCTTCCTTCCTTCTTTCTTTCTTTCTTTCTTTCTTTCTTTCTTTCTTTCTTTCTTTCTCCTTTCCTTTTGTCTTTTTCTAAGACAAGGCCTTACTGTGCAGTTCAGGCTGGCCTTGAAGTCACTATGTAGCCCAGGCTGGCCTCTAGCTTGTGTCAATCCTCCTGTATCAACCTCCCAAGTGCTAGGATTATGGCAGGGTGCTACCAGGCCTGGAAACTCCTGATTTTTCCTTATTCTTTCTCTTGCTTCTATTTTTTTCCTTTTTTTTTAATCACAAAACCAAAGTTAGCATAATTATTTAACTGTAATCCATGTGAATTCACTATCTCTCAACTGAATCATGATATTATTATCTTTCAGATTAAAAACTATCTTTACCAAGAACATATCTTAGAATATTAACTTTTAGATACAATTGTAAAATATTTTTGTAAGTATAATAAAATAGTATTTGTTTTGAAGAAATAATACAGAAATTCAGTTACCAGATCTGTGCAATCCCATCTTCACATTTGTGCTCACATCAGCACTGCCGTGTAATGGGTCTGTGGTTATTATCATAACAAAGTTTCTGAGTGTAACTTCATGGAACCTCACCATTAAATGTTTTCTATTCTTTCTTTCTTCTAATGATTTGTTCATTTCATTAATTGCTCTAGCTTTTAATTCCTTATCAGAATATACAAATTTTGAAATACACTTCACAATCTTTTAAAGCTCTGTAGAAGTTATTGGGGGACATCTTGCATTTCTTATCAAAGCTTGTTGCAGAAAACAAAGGAACTGCAAAGCACAACACTTTCTTACAGCCATGTAAACATATTATTTGCTGAAGCTATTCTTTCATGGTCCAAGGGGCATTAATAGTGATGGAAAGGTCTTTATCAATACTGCTAAGAAACATTAATTAAAAATAATCAACACATTTTCTCCCTTTGAAGTATAATGTGGAAGGATTTCTTGACCCAAGCAAGTCTGCAGTAGAGCAGAGAGTAATAGGAAACACTCATTGTTCATGGTGAATGTGATTTTATGGTATGAGCTTTACAAGTTTTCCCCACTGCCTTTTAGTATTGTTTATGTGACACAGCTTTCCTTGTTCAATTAGCCAGCTTGAAATAACAATATTTCCCACTCCTTTTTTGCTTGGAGCAGTTCACTCCTTATAATTCTTAAGTGTATTTTTGAAAAACTGAGATTTGACAATTATAGATTTACGTGCCGTTCTACAAAAGCATGCAGAGTGACAGCTGTGTAGGTCCCCTGTCCACACTGCACTGCTGCACTGAGGAGCTCCAGTGCCCTCTCCAGCAGCTGCAGTGACTTCATCTTAACCCCCTGTCACCGCTCTCGGTTTGGTTCTGGCCTCCTCCAGTCACACACGCTAAGTCCTAGAAACCACAAAACCATTGTCCATCTTTTTAACACTGTCATCTAAACATATAAACAAGTTCATAAGGGCATGTGCCTCTGGTTTGGCTTTTTCCTTTCTGTAAGTTCTCTGGAGACTTACAGAAGTTGTGCATCATTGAAAGCACATTTATTCCTGAACAGTGCTCCACAGTGGGATAGGTATCACAGCTTATCGGATCTTTCACTTGGTGCAGTTCTGATTCTAGTGCTTCAGTTTTACAAATAAAGCTGTTATATACATTTGTGTAGTTTTTGAATCAACATAAGTTTTCATTTGTCTGGAATACAGTCCCAGAAGTGCCACTGATGGGTTCTATGGTGATTACTCACTTGGTTTTAGAATACCAGAACACTGTTCTGTGTGATTACAGGACTTCTGTATTACCACTGTTGATGCGTGGCTGATGTTCCTTCACTTTTAATTTTAGCCATTCTGTGTGTGGTGATATCTTACTTAGCTGTTTTCTAAAGGTTAATGATGTTGACAGCTTGTCATCTGGTTATTTATCATCCACACAACTTAGGTGGAATCTCCAGTTTTTTGTTATGTAATATCTCTCCCTTGCTACAGCTTCTCACTTTACCTCCTGATGACATTATTTTTATCTCTTGATAGAAATTTTTCATAAAAGTTTCATATTTTGATAAAATCCAATTTATCAAATCTCCTTTTGGGTATTAGAGTGCTCTTTTAGTTTATAAAACTTCCTCATCTTTTCATATTAAACATTTTGGAAAATAATTGCCTTATTTATCAAAGTGTATGTAGTTTGTTTGGGTCATCAAATATTTTGTATAACTCATGAGTAATACTGTATTCCATCCTAGGTACTTACATTCCAGCTCTTATTGCTGGCCTTTGTGCTCAAATACTGTTGCTTTTATCATTTTCTGTTTGGAGAACTTTCTTTAGTTACCTGCAAGGGTAAGTCTGTGAAGTGTTCTTCCATCTAAGCATCTTTCTAATCTCCCTTTTATTCGGGAGGGTTTGCTTCATTGGGTACGAATTGTGCCGTGGACACTTGGATATTTTTCAGTCTTTCCCTCTAGTGTCCACTTTTATATGAGAAATTGATGCTTCTTCAAATTGGTGTTTACCTATGATTATTTTATTTCTTTCCAGCTACTTTTAATATCTTTCTACTTTAAAGAGAAGAAAATAAAAATAAAAATGAAAATAAAAATGAAAAATAAAAGAGTTCCAAAACAGGCTGGTAGCAGAGTAACGGTAATTGATACATTACGTATTGTTATCTTTATAATAGTTATTCAGAGTACAAGATATAGATGTGAAATATTATCTAAACAATATTAGAAGAAATCTTTTTCAATGAACTAAGAGAAACTACATGTATAACTATCTTAGCTGTCTTGTGTGTGTATACATATATACATATACATGTATATTTCCTTTTCTTTTTCTTCCTTTTCTCTTTCCTCTATCGGTTTCTCTTCTGAACAGTCTCTTCTCATTTATATCTATTGTACATTTTGAATCTTATTTTACTCACTTGGTTTTTCACATTAGTGAGACAACACCACGTTTATCCACGTGGGTCTGATTTATTTCACTTCTGAGTATGGTCTCAAGTTGTATCCATTTACCTATAATATCTTAAATTTAAACTTTATGGATGAGCAGTAATTCATTTTATTAAAAAATACATACTTTTTACCAATTCCTTGACTGATGGGCATTTGTATAGTTTGCAAAATTTAACTCTTGCAAATTGTGCTGCTATAAACATCGGAGCAGATAGATTGCTGTGGTATGATGCTTTTGATTCTCCTGGGAAGATACCCAGAAGGGAATAGCCAGGTTGAAAGGAACCTCTAATCAAAATTTTAGTCACTATGTGTTGTGATATGAATTTCATTGGCTTCTTTCAGCTTGAAATTTGTTCAGCTTCTTGGATCTGACGACTTGCACCTTTTGAAAAATTTGGGAGGTTTTCAGACATCGTTTCTCCACTTTTTCCCTAGCTCCACTATCTTTCCTTATCTTTTTAGATGTACAGTGATACAAATGTTATTCACCAAGTCTCTTAGTGTTTTCATTTTATTTTTTCTCTGTTTTTCTGATTGGGTGTTTTCTATTATTTTGCTGTCAGGTTCACTATTTCTATCTTGTGTCATTTTTGCTGATTTTTAAAAAATTTCCTACTATCTGTCAGTTCTTTTATTTCTAGGCGAAATTAAAGTTTTTTCTCGTGTCTATATCTTTTCTGAGTTAAAAGTTATATCAATAAATTTTTTATATATTATTAAACATTTATGTGCCAGTTGCTTTAAAATCTTTATTAATTATCTGACTCATTTTTTAATGTTGAATTCAGTAGACTCTCTTATCGTTTAGGTTGTCATTATGTTGTTTCCTAGTACAGTGAGTGAGATGAACTGTTTTTCATGTTCTGGAAATTGTATCTGCAATGTCAGGAGACTTTGGGCCCCATTGATACCAATACTTTGGCAAGCCCTCATGCTGTTTAGGTTTAGAACACGAGTCTTGATCTAATTTTTGAGCTGTGTTTCTAATGGGAGTTTAGTATTTAGAGGATGAACAGTGTTGTATTGGTTTGCTTAAGTTGTCTGTGGCTATTGGATCCCAGGGGCCCAAACTGGTGCTGTTACTGGACAGGAGGGGGTGTTTCAGTGTGGGTTGCTAGGTGTCTCATACTGAGATGATTGGTGAGATCCTCTTCCCGACAGCCTTCAGGTGCCATTATGATTCTTAAATAGCAACCAAGTCTCAGACCTTTGAGGACAAAGCACCTTGTCATATCTTTGTTGCCCATGAGTTACCTTTCCAGCTGTGCTTGCCTATGTTGGATTGCAAGCAAGAAAAAGATTCATAGTCAATCAGGAACCTAGAGGCTTCCTGGACCAGGTTGCCTATTGTAAGTGGGTCTGTCTTTCAGTTCCTCCCACTTTGAGGAACAACGGATTCTTTAGTTTTGGTTGAAGAGGAGACAGCTTCCCTGGGTCCCTTATTTTACACTCTTCTCTTGTCTTGTGTGTCTTCCTTGCCAGTAGCATCTGCTCGCTGTCTCTGTCAGAGGACCTTATCCCACTGAAGAGATGAAAGAGGCTCTTCTGCCTTTGAGTACTGGTTCAGAGTCTAAACCAGAGGCTTCCTTTGTTTAGTTGAGTCCCAAGACCCTCCCATGTCCTGATGTCCAGCTGGTCTTCATCTCAAACCCTCGTAGATATTTTCTTGATTGTCTCATGCACCTTTTCCAGGGTTAATAGCTGGGAAGGAGCTGAGAAAAAAATATAATGTATCTTGTTCAAGTTGGAGGCCCCTTTATGTTATATTTTAATTTCCTCACAATTTGTAGATTTGTATGTTTTCTTTACTAGATTGGCGGCCTCTCAGAGGCTGGAACCACACTATTCTTTTATGCATCTCACTCAGGGACAAAATGGAAGCTCACCAGGCACTGACTGTCATGTATGTGTATGTGTGGATAAAGATAATCAAAAGTCTTGCATTTCACAGTTGGAAGTAGCAGTTATTAGGAGTTTGAAGATTGAATTTGATATGACTATAAAAATCTTTTTTATTATTTAAAAAAGGGAAGTTATCATCTTAGAAAGTGCAAGGACTTTTACTCTGACAGAAACCAGAATCCTTCCACATCCTATGTAGCTACTGAATCAGGTTTCTTGACTAGCTTCTGAGGGAGTTGAATTTTGAGCCCAAAACTAATTTCACCTATAGGGTGAGCTGGTTCTGATCCAGTAATGGACTTATAGTAAGTTTACAGTATGCAGGACCTTTACGGGAATGTTGGTTTCAGATGGATGTTCTCTTAGAAATGTTCTCATGGGTGTGTTGGGACAAATTCTTCAACTGTCATAAGCTCTCGTTATTCACAATTAAATTGCATTCTCAACTCTCTGGCAGAAATAAGGGAAGCATGAAGTGGTATAATTAGATGAAAGCACTGTCCAGACTTTAAAGTGCTGATTATTATTTAACTGACAAGAAGATACTGATCGTCTTTGTTCCCAGGGTAAATGCTCATGGAGATGCATGGGTCACTAACTAAAGCAATTTACAGGACTTGTTTGAGATTATAGTTTTATATTTGATTTTTGACATTTCTTCATAAATTTGTTCTGTTTAAAGAACTTGCAAAAACAGTTTTTCTCATTAATAATACTGATGTCTCTTTGTAGCCATGGAGAACTGTTTCCAGGACAGCTCAAGGATACTAAAATCTGTGGCTCCTCAAATTCCCTACATTAGTGATCTAGTATTTGCATATAACCTGTGCACATCATACTGCTTGTTTTGTTTCTATTTTTGTGATGCTCAGCATCAAATTCAGGGCCTCACACATGCTAAGTGAGGACTTCACAACTGAGCAGCGCCCTGAATCCAACATCCTGTTCCTACACTTCAAATTACCTGTAGATTACTTATAATAGATAATATAATGCACATGCATGGAAATAGCTGCTATATTACCTTACTTAGGGAATATTGTCAAGAAAAAAAGGCTGAACATAGTTTTTCCTAATTTTGGTTCTTGGATGGATGAATGCTCAGGACTTTTCAGGCAAAATGTGACACATGGGACATGACTACAAAAGGTGTTCAATGTTGAAACTTAAGAAATGTTACATTAAAAGATACATTGCTATCAACTGTCTTTGAAATATTGTCCTTCCCGCTTTCTTACCACTTTGCTGAAGCACTCGTGGAAATGTCCGTTCATGTGTGACTTTAGCTGTGCTCTCCATCTTGACTGCCTGATGTCCTGAATCATTTCAAAATTTTTACTTTTTCTTGTCGCTTTGACTTTGAGGGAGAGTGAAGTCGCAGGTGTCAAATGCAGTGAAAAAGGTATGTGAGGAGACATCCTAACGTTTTTATAGGTCTTATTTTTCTGTTTAGTGGAACTTGACAGGAGCATTCTCTCTATTTATCATTACAGCTCGTAACTTCCAGGACTGCTTCAGACAGTATGATGTGATGCGCATGTCTGAGGGAAGGAGGAATACTCTGAGGAAGAGGCAAAGTGTTTCTAACCGTAACAAAATATTCACTACATAGTTTGATCAGGCCTCATGGTTGGGACTTGTGGCTTTTATGGATGAAAAGAGTCCTAATTCATTTTCATCTTCTAAATATCTTCTAAATATCAAAATAGCTTTTGATATATGAGCAAGAGATGGATAAATGCAAGTGAAATAATAATTTCCAGGTTTATAATTTGTCCTTTTCAGATAATTGACTTCAGGAAAACTTGATACTTGTGAAAATCAATTTTGTAATATTTCTCTCTCTCTCTCTCTCTCTCTCTCTCTCTCTCTCTCTCTGTCTCTAATCTTTCTCTTTTGGTACTGAGGTTCAAATTCACAACCTTGCACTTTCCAGGCAGGGATTTATGCCACTGAGCTATATCCCCAGCCCCAAGGTCCTTGTATGTTTGTTATACCCCATTTGCTTGTCTGTCTGCCAGTACCAACACATAATCCTCTGTGTAGTTCAATATACTCTGTTGGTCATTTTTTGGTTATTGGGAAAAAAATATCTGACATCTGCAATTTAAAGGAGGAGAGGTGTATTTTGGCTCATGGTTTTCATGCCTCAGTTGAGAATAAGGCAAAACAACATGGTGGAAGACATGGCAGAAGCCAGCGACTCAACCCGTGTGAGTCAGGAGGCTTGGAGACAGGAACAGCTGGGCACAGGGACAACACTCCCCAGTCACAGCTCCAGTGACCCGCCTCCTCTAACCAGGCACCCATCTGAACATGAGACTTTTGTGGGACATTTTGTATCCAAACTACAACAGATATATTAACTACACTCTTTTTTTTTGTCTTTTTATCGGTACCAGGGATCGAACTCACAACTGCCTGCTTGCAAGGCAGGCACTTACGCCGCTGAGCTAAATCCCCAGCCCCTACCCTCTTGAAAATACTTTATTGCTAAAAAGTAAAAGTTACGGAGGCATTTAAGTATATTAGATGAATTAGGCTTACAGTCAGAAATCAAACAGGATTTTCTGGCTCAATACTCATTTGTTAGTATTTCTCTAATGGGCAAAATATAAGACAAATGAAATTGGGGAAATTTGTTCTTAACTTTTGTTCTTCCTGTATTTCTAGATAACCGGCAATTATTCAGATGTTTCTGGACAACTTTTAATAGAGCTTCCGTATACTTTTCCCTGACCTTCTTCAAGACGTGGAAGTACATGGAAATCAAATACTACACACAAGAGCTCATTGTAGTAAGGAAAGAAATATTTGTTGCTCATTTATCATGTATAGTATGCCACTGTTTTATTCTTTTTTATTCTTTATTACTTATTTATTTATTTTTTGGGTACTGGGAATCAAACTCATGACCTCACACTTGCCCAGCAGGCGCTGTGCCACTAAGCTAAATCCCCAATTTAGTATGCCACTGTTTTAGTAATCAGATCATTTGTGTCCTCCTGTAATTTATAATTTTGCAAAGTGATTTAGAGAGTAACCAATGACCTTATTGAAAGAGCAAGTTTTGTTCTAAATTTAAAACAAAAAAAAGGTGACCTATGGCAAGAGAAAATCTTGTACAGTGGGAAGAGGATTAGGAGTGTGAAGCGGAGGGACTGCAGTTTCAGATGTGTGACCAGGTACCAGCTGACACTTGAGCCACCACGACGAGCTGAGGGTGTACGCAGAGGTCAGGAATGCCGTGCAGTAGGAAGAAGGTAGGAGCCCAAAGGATGCCAGTGCTTGGAGCTTTGTTAGAAAGCAGGAAATGTGAGACTCGGGAAAGTGCAAACTGCTTACTTCACCGCCCCCATGACGAGTTTTCCTGCAGAGCGGACTTTCCTTACTTCTGCTATCGTCATTTTAAAAACAGCTGTTTTGAGTTAAAACCTGCAGACTATATAATTCACCCATTTAAAGCAAAGAGCCGAATAGTTTTTAGTATATTCTCAGATATGTGTGACCATCACTACTAGCAATTTGAGAAATACTACATAGTACCGTATATTAATGAAGGCTCAATTTTTGTATTTTTATGTATAAGTGAAAATTTTAAATAATTAAATCATAATGGAAGGAAAACAAAACTAAAAAGAAATGCAGTATTACCCTTAATCCATATGTCCTTCTATATACTTTTCGTTTCTCACAACAGAGAGACAATGTGATATTTGCACATGTGTGTCCGATTTATTTCACTTAAGAGTATCATCCTAATGTGCATCCATTTACCTAGAAACATCTCAAGTTTATCCTCTTTTTTTGGCTGAGTAGAATCCTGTTGTATAAAAAGATCACATCTATTTTATTCACTCATCTGTTTGTAGGCACTTGGGTTGCTTCCAAGGGTTAGCTATTAATAACTGCTGCTGTAAACATGGGTGTGCATATACTGCTGTGGTGTGATGATTTCAATTCTTTTGGGAAGGTATCAACAAGGGGAATGATTGGGTCAAATGGAACCTCTTATTTTACGATTGTTTTGGCTTTCCTCAGTCCCTTGTAACTCCATATGAAGTGAGATTCATTTTCAGTTGGTAGACTGGTGCACGCCTATAATCTCAGCATTCTGGAGTTCTGAAGCAAGAATACTGTAAATTCAAGCTCAGTCCTGGAAACTTACCAACTTGGTGAGAGCCTGTCTCAAAATAAAAAATAAAAGCACTGGGAACATAGCGTGGTGCAAAAGTTCTAGGTTTAGCTCCCAGTAACACACACATACACACACACATGCACACGTACACACACACATACACACACACACACACATGCGCTCCAGACACATACACACCCTAGACACACAAAAAATCACTTTGTAAATTTCTACAAATTAGTAGACTGGTCTATTGATAGAGATTTTATTGAATTCATAAATTCGTTCCATTATGAATGCCATATTAATTCTTTTGATTTATGAGCGGATTCTATTTATTAATTTAGACACCTCATATTCTCTTATTTACTTTTACTCAATAATATTTTACAGCTTATGAAATATAACTTTGGTGCATTTTTGTTAAGTGACTCCTATGTATTTGTTACAGCTTATATCTGAATGTCTTCCTAAAAACCTCAATATGGGGGTTACGGGAAGTGTCTGGATCATGGGTGTGTGATACTGGGTTAGCCCACTGATGGCTTTAGAGTTGGATGTGAGGCAGAGAGGCGAAGTCTGCTGGAAAGAGGTGGGTCACCGTGGCCGTGGTCTGCAAGGGTGTGTAAAACCTTTCTTTCTTCTCCCCTGATGCTGCTCTGCTTCTCGCTCAACAATCATGAATAAGGTTTCTCCTCTGCCGTGCCACCTGCCTCGGAGCCAGCTGAGTACAGACTGCCACGTGTGTGAACTGTGAGCTGAAACAAACCTTTCCCCCTTTGACTGATGGGTATTTGGCATTTTGTTCTGGCAATGAGAAAGAAACTAAGGGAGTGTTTGCGTTTATTCATGTTGTTATTGAGAGTGAAATTAGTTTCTTATTTTCATTTTTGGATAATCAAATTTAGATGTATAGAAATATATTTGAATTTCACACATTCATCTTGCGTCTTACAGACTTTGCTGAATTATTAGTTCTAATGGCTTTTTAATGAATTGAAATGTTATATATTACAGGTGAGCAGAGACAGTTTTACTTTTTCCATTGCGATACTGGTACCATTTATTTTTCTTTCTTGCCTGCTGGTTCATCTTATAACACTGAGTAACAGCAAAGGGAGTGATTGCCAATGTTTCCTTCCTGATTTTACAGGTAAGCATCTAGCCTTCCACAGCTAAATATATTAATTATCTAATACTCTATCAGGTTAAATTTCCTTCTACTTTTAAATCAAATATGTTTAAGGTTAATCATAGTGTGTTTACAACTTTCATTTTTCCTTGTCTTCTTCTCTTTAATCCTAGATTTAAAATATCAGAAAGAAAATATAAGTCATGTATTAAGTGAAATACAGGGTACTTATGCACAGCATAATGGTACCATGGCATATGGCATCTGAGCTAATAACTGAGATGATTACTAAGTGGTCAGTGCTCTGGCAGCATACACTGGGTGGACCCACTGACCTAGGTGATGATTCATTTCCCAGGCAGGAATAAGCAAGATGGAAATATTTTTCTGTGCCACTGAGGACGATACACACATTAGAGCTTCTGAATGACTTATTTCTTACATTTTCCATTTAATATTATAAGGCTAGAGTCGACCTTGTGTGACTGAACCCATGAAAAGCAAAGCTAAACTACAGACGGTGCATTTTCACTGGGACCCAAGTAGTATAGTTCCTAACACTGTTAGAGTGGAAAGTCATTTCTACTCAGTGTTTTATTGGTCAAATATAAGTTCAACTTTAGAATACTGTGAGAAGTCAGGGAATGTCTGTCACTTGAATTGAAAAGTCAGATCACATCTTAGCTTTTAAAAACAATTTCCTTAAAGTCTATCAGATTTTTATTAATTTGATCGGTTATAAATAAACAGGTGATAACATTGCTGGCTGCTTCTAAAACCATAAACATGAAAGTGAAGAAGCTCAAGTGACTTCCCTATGGTCATGTAACAAAGACAACATTTAAATTTTATGATTAAAATTGATTGCAGGCTGTTTAACTTCATTATCCTCAAGCTCCTTCCTGAAATTGTAAGTCCAAGCAGAGAACAGTCAGGGACCTCTTAGGTATATTGGAATTTATTTTAAAAAACATCTAGACTTTATTTTTATTGTTTCTTGCTGTCAAGGTGCCCAAGAGAAACACACTTTTCAGGGATGCGTGAAATAGAAACGTGAAGTCTTCGAGGAACTCTGAAGTGCTCCACAGGTGAGCGTGTTGGAACGGGCCAGGTGTGGCGCTGGGACGGAGGAGCCTGCAGCCGGTTCTTCCTAAAGGGCTGTGCGGAGGCCTCTCCTGCACTCTGACTTCCTGTAGCGCTGCTCTCCTTTGGGTCATCATCCAATTCCGAGTGAGGATCAAATGAAGTTGGAAGAGCAGCTGGATGCAGAGAATGAACGTTATTCCAGCATATGTTCAACGCAGCACCATGCAAGAATACTAATGAGACGCTCTGAATATAAAACTGTATTAAAACCACGTTTGAAGATTTCATTTACTGAAAAAGTGGTGCATTGCTTGGTTAACTCTTTGTGTTTATTATGTACTCTTTATTTTCACTAAACTTTGTATGTTGAGATGATCATACATTCTCAGTAGCTGTGAGAATTATACAGACTAAGCCCATGCATACTTTCGCTAACTTCCCCTGATATCAACTGCTTGCAAAATTATAGAACATATCTCAGCCAGCACTCAAGAGGCTGAGGCAGGAGGATCACTGTGAGTTTGAGGTCAGCCTGGGCTACAAAGTGAGTTCAAACTCAACCAGAACTTTAGAGTGAAACCCTCTCTCAAAAGGACAAAAGCTATATAGAACAAAGTCACCAGAATGATGATATTTGTACAAGTAAGACTCATAACAGCTTCATTGTTGTGTTGTAATTTTGATTCAGTTTTAAGTCATAACTGTGGAAACTTAGTGGGAGAGGGAAAATGATTACATTATCTAAAGTTAACGTTTCTATTGTTTTTTTTCTTTCTTAATATTTCAAGTTTCTTCTTTCATTATTTTCTTTGGTTCAGAAGTTTTTTTAAGCAAAATTTTTAAGGTCTATCTGCTGGTGACAAGTTTTTTTTTATTGTCCTTTCTTTTGGAAATGTCCTCATTTTCCATACATGCTTGAGCATAAAGACAAAAAAGCAACAACACACTACTAATAAAAATAAATCTATAATAAAGAATTCTGGATGTGCCTTTCTTTCAATTCTTAGGAAACGTTATGCCACTTTCTCTTGATCTCCATGGCTTGTGATGAGAAACCTGTCCTTTGAATTGTCTTCCCTTCAGCAGTAGCTAGAGTTAGAAGTTTTGTTTTTCTTGAGCTGTTTTCAAGATGTTCTCTTTGTGCTAATTAGTTGGAATGCTTACTTGAGTCTGAGTCAGAGTCTTGTTTTGGACTTGTTCAGCTTCCTGAATGTGTTTATCTGTGACTTTTATGAAATGTAGAGGTCTTAGCTATTATTTCTTCAAGCATGTTTTCAATCTTGACCTCTTTGCTTTCATCTTTTGAGCTCAGTGATGTGAAAGTTATAACCTTTATATTTTTAAGGGTATTTTTTCACTCTGTTTTGTTTTTTGCTTATATTGGAAAATTTCAGTTATTTTGTTTTTAAGATTATTGATATATTCATGTTTTATTTTTACTTTATATTATCCATTGAGTTTAAAATTTTGATTACTGTATATTTTATTTTTAAAATTTAATTTGACTTTTCATCATATATTCTAACTTTCTGCAAATTGTTTTTTACTATTTGTTGATTTTTCAACCGAGTTTAGTATTAGAAACTTTTCATTATAAAGCTTTAAAATCCTTCCTTATTAAATCTGACACATCTTTCATCTCATACCATCGTATGTTAGTTTATTTTTTTTCGTTCCTGTTGAATTGTACCTGGTCCTTGGTATGCTAAGTAACTTTCAACTGGAACCTGAGTAATTTCAGTATCATGCTACTATTGAAAATTTAGGTCTTATTTAAACCAATGCTTTCAGTAGGTTTTTGCTGATATATTATTCTCCTGGAAAAGGGAGACTTTCACCTCAGCACTGTCAGAAGAGTGCAGAGTCAAGGTTTCCCACTTGGCCTCTGTGGACACTGAGTTGGGTGCTTCCTTGTTAATGCTTGGTGGAGGAAGTTGACTCTGCACCCAGGCTTCACTGACACCATCTTGGCTGGAGGTGTAAAAGCACCTCATCATGCATCTCACGTGTTTTCCATGGACATCACAGGGAGTCCGTGTAACTGCTGGCTGGTGGTTAGAGCTCTGTCGCATGCAAGTCTCTTCTGAACCACTCCAGCAGGATGCACAGGGAATACTCCATCATTTCTGGCTGTGGATGGGACCACATTTGCTCTGTGGTGTTCAGCTGAAGGAGAGTAATTATTATCAAAAGCTTTCCATCTTGTGAGGTTGCATATTCTGGTTCTTTGACCTAAAAGAGAGAGTTTTGATTGAGTCTTCAAAAAAGAAATCAGATTTTCTGGCTTTTTCAACCCCAATTCTGGAATATATGACACAAAAGCAAAGTCCAGGAGTGTACCAGAATGCTATTCCTCTCTGTTAGAGTTTTGTGAGAGAGTGGGCTGGGTCCTTAATGCTCAGGCGGTGGGAAAGAAGCTTGCAGTTTTATGAAGATTTTGACAACTGCGGAGATGCTGATTGCTCAGGCTGCAGGCTTCCTTTCCAGATGGCAGACTCCACTAATTACTTCATTTGACCACAGTGGTCTTTGTCAGCAGATTTGTGATCGAAGCACTATATTTTTTCTTAGAATTTTGATGCTATCCTACCAGTAATTTTACTTAGAGTATCCATGCACTGGAGTAGGAGGGAAGGCCTAACTGAAGACTTACAAAAGCCCGGTCTTTTTTATATTTGAGAATCTTTTTGAATTTCCTGATTTTGCTGCAATCTCAGAAGCACGTCATTTCCCTTTCCCCTTTAATCATTTTTTATGCAAAAATGCTTAGCTGAAATACTACCTGGGAAGCATCACTATCGTAATGGGGAAAGCACCAGTGAACAGGATACATGAAGTTCACATTTTTAGTAAAATTATTTCAAAGATCTGTTGGAAACACAGTGCAGGCCTTTTTTCCTGGAGCCAGGAGAGGAAGCGAACAGCAAAGGCATCGCTGCTTTTTGTTCTTGCACCATGCTGTTATATGTACCCGGTCTTGTTTGTGCTACATGTTCAAATTTTTTCTCCTCCTTAAAAATAAAAACACATATTCAACTAACAAGTATAAGAAAATAAATTCCAAGCCTTCCCACCCTCTCCATCTACCTTCATAATAAGTCTCATGGAACACAGTTAAATTGAAAAATCAGACTTAGTTAACGTTCCTTATTTCTTTCAACACCTTGTAGAGATAGATGTCCAGTAAGTACAGGACATATTCTGGGTTCTAGAAATCTAATTAATTTTAAAATTGGTTAAAAAGAAAACAAAATTTTATTTTAAATTGGTATTTATCTTGTCATGCATACAGATTCACAGGTAACTATAAGAAATACTATAAACTATATCAAATTTCCCTAATAGTAACATTTCATAGAGCTGTGGTGTAATGTTACAAATAGAAGATCAACAATGGTACAATCCTTTGAACTTTTTAAGATTTGCCAAATTTTATTTCTATTTGTGAATGGGCACATGTGCACGGGGTACAATTTCATTACTTGTATAAATTGTATGTTCACCACCACAATTAAGATACTAAGCTATGCTAAATAACACAGTAATATTCAATGCCATGGTACTATCACTTTATCACCAAAGATTATATACACAAAAGTATTGTCACTTTATCACTAAATATATACAGAGATGAAAAGTTTTGTCATTTCAACATGTCATATAGATAGAACCATATATAACCTTTTGAGATGAAGTTTAATTCTGCAAAATTTCCTGGATCCTGATCCAGTTTATGTGTATGAAGAGTTCATTTCTTTTTGTTGCTACTGTTTATTGGTGTGAGTGTTACAGTAGCTTGTTTGTGCAATAGATTTCCAGTTTTTCTACTGTAAAGTTGCAGTAAAAAAGCACCAGGCATAAAATTTTACTACAGTAAGAGACACATTGTTTATAATCCCTCTCAAGATACTTCCCCTTCCATTGAGCACCCTTGTCACATGGATCTTCTCACTTTCTAGAAGTCTTCTTTGGTGAGTGCTTTTATGTGTTGTTCCGTCTGCCTCAATGTCCAGAATTCAAATGTCCAGGATCTATTCAGAATGTTTAACTGTCACAGTCATTTTGACTTCAGAGAAGAACCCGAAGTCATGTGATATCAGTTCTGATGAATAAAGGTAGATGAGGACATGGTAGTGATTACAAGCCTGCCTTTCTGTTGGATGGTAGCAGTTTTTACCTTGTCTTTGATCACACTTCTTAAAGATATTCAGGAAAAAGTACTTCCAGAACTACCTCAGAAAGTAGCAAAATGATGAGAATAGTGCTCTTAAAGTGAGGGGCAGTATCTTGAAGTGGATTGAAGAAGCAGTATCTTGAAGTGGATTAATGACAATATTCTTTTAATGTAATAATTTTTTAAAAAATGCATATATACACTGTATATTTGTTACATCTTTTAGACATTTGCACGCATTTCTAGAATTAATGCTTCACATTTGCATTGTATGATAATAGCATGCAATATTAGATTCTATTATAATTAGATACCTATATACACACATATACGTATATTTTAAGCTTCATTTTTGTTTCTCAGGTCTCTTGTAGATCTTTGATGGTGTGCAAATATCAGGTGCCCACTTGTTATTGTGCATGGAAAGAAACTGATGATTAAGGAATCCAACCCAGGAAATCTCAGACCTTACACACCTAATGCATGCTTTCAAAACAGTGATTCATGATCGTTGGTACATCCAATAAACACTTTTCGTAATGAGATAAAATTATTTCAGATGTAAATTAAACAAGAATATTCTAAACTGTAAGAAATTATTGCTTCATATAGGTCAGAGAATTTCCATATAACAAGAATTTACTTGGAGACATTTTGAGTTTTTGAAAAAAAGTCTTCAGTCTTCTTGCTGCTTCCATATGTAGTAGGATTACAACAGTCTTGTAAATATAGTAAGGCATTGGACTCTCAAGTTCTGTGAAGAAGCATAGTAATCATAATCTCAGACATTTCCTTTTAAACATTTGCACTAATATTGTCTTGAATTTAGAAGAAATGAAATGAAATATGCAGATCACCAATGAATGATGTATCTTTCAAATGTTGATCATTTCTATTTGTATTTTCAATTCAGACAATACAGTGACTTGTTATTTATTTCTTTAAAGATATTTTTCAATGAATAAATCCTGCATTATCTGCACCTTTTTAATTTAAGAAATGCTGCTATTTATCTCTATCTGACTCTATAACCTTGCACATTTGAAACAGAAGCCGAACATAGAATTTGCAAGATCTGTCCTTGTTTGTGTATCTAAGTAGAGGACGTGTCAAAGCTTGTGTGTAACTAGGTTATCAAAACGACTGTTGGTTAAAAGCAGTGATAACTGTGCTATCTTATTCAATGTTTGGCTCATTGTTTTAAACCAACAAGAATAACCAGCATCATATTTCCACAGTGAGCAAGAGAGTTCATAGTTGCTGAATTCATATTGCAAAGGACTATTTATCATGGAGAAGGACTCCTTTCTAATGATGAGCATGATGTTCTGAAAAGTTTTGTTTGGGAATACCTAAAAAATTATAAAGCCTGGGTTGACCTTCATATAAGAAATATCTATCACCTTAGATATGAAGGAATGGGATTGGGGTTAGTATCATTTCTGAGCACAGCTGCCAATCTGTCCCCAGTTTTTCCAAAATTTTAATGTGCATGCGAATCACCTAGGGATTCTGACTAGTAGGTCAAAGAGGAGGTTTTGTGCTTCCTTCAGCCCTGATCCCTCTCTCCCTCCCTTCCTTTCTCTTCCTCTTGCCCTCCTGTTCCTTCCTTTCCCTCCCATCCCCTTGCTCTTTCTCTCCTCTTTGGCAGGCTAGGGATGGAAATCTCGTACCCTGACCCCGAACCAAAGCCCAGCCAGGAGACATCCATTCCCACGAGGTCCCCCTCAGGGCCGGTGCTGCTGATCTAAAGCTCCACTTTGAGTAGCATGATTCCAGATCGCTGAAAAAATGATTTCAAATCTTGATGTGGAAAAAATGTAAAGAACTAAATAAAAGGTGCAGCCCCTTTTATACCCCCCATGATTCCATATCCTCTCTTTCAAGGATTGGAAATAATGACTCTAATAAATTTTGTTCTAATTAGTATTTACCAAATAATAAATTGAATTTTATAAATAATAAATAGAACTTATTCATTCACATTCATGTGTGTACACATATTATGCCTTTTAGTACTCAGCCAATGGTACATCATTAATGAGATTTTAAACTCACCTGTCATTAACTGGCTTCAAATGTACTCTATCTGGTCAGATTCTTGCAGCAATGCATCTAGAAATGCATCTCATTTAACAGCTAGAGAAACTACTAAAGATGAGTGAGCTCAAAGGACTGGCCAAGTGAAGACCACACAGCTGAATAAGGTTGAAGCCGCGACTTCAACTCTCATTTCAGAATCTTTGCTGCTTTCATTAGTTGGCTGTTAAGCAATATTGGGAGCTGAGGATGACACTGAGCACTGTGGACCCTCAAACTAGGTAGGGTGCCATATCTATGGATGACAGGTAGGGTACCATGTCTATGGAATACAGGTAGGGAACTATATCTATGGACAACAGGTAGGGTACTATATCTATGGATAACAGGCAGGGTACCATGTCTATGGATAACAGGAAGTGTGTATGTGTGTGTGTGTGTGTGTGTGAGAGAGAGAGAGAGAGAGAGAGAGAGAGAGAGAGAGAGAGAGACAGACAGACAGAGAGACAGAGAGAGAGACAGATTCCGACGTCCTCAGTGTCTCATATTAGCTATGCTGTGCGGCTTCCACTAGTGTGCAATGAAGATTTTTGCATGTAGCTTACATATTGTCTAGGATTTATTACAAAAGCACCAGAATTTGACACATGCTCAAGCGGAAATCTCTAGTTAATTTGATCACCCAAATTATGACTACTTTTATTTTCTGACATTTACTTCTTAACCATATTGCTATGGCACATTAAGTTGGCTACTGGCCATTCACATATTCAATTTAAAGTAAAATTAATGTGCATGACGGAACGGTAGGGTAGTCTCCTAGTGAGTTTGTAAGCACTGAGAAACCTGATATATGACCGGGAGACCTGATGAATCAGAGCGACATTAATCATCTTCCAGAGACAAGAGCCTCAGGAAGATGAGATGGAGAAGCAGGAGGCCATCTGGGTGACAGCTGGGCTTTGGGGATTTTGCTGTTGGGATTGCAAATGGAGCAAGTTATACTTTTCACTCCTTTTACTGTGTCCAAGCAGGCTTCATTATGCCCTGCTCATATTGTGTAATAATAAACTTGATATTTGCTAACATTGATTAAATAACTGATTAGAAAAAATTGTGCTGTGAGATGTGAGTTTTAGAGGACTTCATTTTATTTATTTATTTATTTATATTTAAAGAAAAGGAAACGAAAGAATACATGGAGATAAAAAAGGGTAGAAATAATACAAACTTACAGAACAACAAACGGTAAGAAATTGCTGGTTGATAAGTTACACATTGTCATCTTAGAAATAGCTGTTCCTTTTATAGAATTAAAGTATTTAGAATGACATTCATAAAGTGACACTACAAACCATTCTGCTCTATGATCGAACAAAAGCTCAGTAATATGGTTATCAGTCCTACACATTTGTTTTGCATCTCAAAGAGGGTAAGATTAAACATATCAAAACAGAACAAAGCCGTTAAAAAAACAATTTAAAGAAATACAGACTTCGCAGCAAGCCCACTGGAGATCTTCATTGTCTATCTAACTGTCTCTAGTTTCTTACAAATAGTTGTCCCCATCTTCACCAACTTTATATACTTATTGCATATTATAGAACTAATCAAATCATTGGAGACTTTTTAGGTCCTCAAGTTCCAAATTAGGGAAGACAATAGTAACTACCATCGCATCTCTCATTCTCTTTGTGATAGCTGTCCCCATCTCTACATATGCTGAAATTGAACTCAAGAAACCAGTCCAATGTCATTCTAATCAGCGAACAATAGTATTGCTAGAATTTCTATCATAATGCTACAAAATTAGCCTCGGGTTTCTTAGTGTCTCTTCCTCAGAGTATCTGTTTATTACATCTTGCATTATATAATTTGTTCCCGTAAATAATTAAAAAGAAAAGAAAGAAAAGAAAAAAAAAACCCATGTGTGAATTTCTACATATATATCTATCCTCTCTGTATTATAGGGAATACCAAGTCATAGCAAGACAGCAAAACAATTTCCTAGAAAAACATGCAATGGATAAGACATATAAGACCACAATATAGATGATCTTCCATAGTTACTATGTTTTCTCTTGTTATTTTCAATAGATTTGACCACAACACTGGCTTATTATAGTTAAATATAGTATCACCTATTTTTATAAAAACTTAACTTTGACAGCATTGTAGGATTTGAGAGCTTTACTAATTAATACCAGTATGGATATCCTTTACATCTTGTCATCCTCAGAGTAGTTGCCTCTACTTTTAGGGTTGATACTAACAAGCATACCAATTTCAAATAAAATCAGCCAAGGCCAACCCATAGTCTTATGATTCAGATTCAATTAAGATCAGTCATAGTAAGACAATGTAAGTATTATAGGATTTCAGTTTAAGTTAATAGGAAAGTAAGGATAGTTACCATGGTATAACCTGCTATTTTTGGGTCAAGATGTCTGTGCCCTCAAATCTAACATGAGTGGACAGACCAGTATAAATTAAATTCAAACTAAATATGTCAATAAGACTGCTATGTCTTTTAAATCCTTATACACCATTAACAATGACCTCTGCCTTTTTCTTTTTTTTATAGAGTTTTAGAGCTGTCTATACTAAAGACTATAGCTTACAGTCTCTGCCTCATGTCTGCTACTCCAATTTTCTGCTATAATTTGTCCACCTTATTCCCTCATTCCATTGTCTGCCCCGTTCACTGAGGCCTCTCTGCCACTGTTGCTGGAATCCTGGTATCTCTTCCTCTCTTTCTCTGTAATGTCCTTCAGCACTCTCTGTAGGGTTGGATTGATGGCCATGAACTTCCACAGTTCCTCCTTGTCTTGAAAGTATCTTATTTCTCCATTAATTTTGAGAGAGAGTTTTGACGGTTATATGAGCTTCGGTTGCATATTATTTTCTTTCAGGACTTGGAATATTTCTCCCCACTCCCTTCTTGACTTAAGAGTTTGTGTTGATAAGTCTGCTGTTACTTTGATAGTTTTCCCATTGTAGGTAATCTGCATCTTTTCTCTGGCTGCTTTTAATATTCTGTTCTTTTGGTGGATTTCTGCAATCTTGATTATTATATGTCTAGGCGTAGATCTGTTTTGGTTGTAGGTAGCTGGTTTTCTGTATGCCTCTTTTATCTGGATATCATTTCTTTTTGCTATATCTGTGAATATTCTTTGTATTTCATTTTTGGTTGCTCCTGCTTCCTCACTCACATTCTTTATTCTTAAGTTATGTATCTTTTTGTCATCTTCTAGTTTTTGAATTGCTTCTTTCTGGTTCCTTGTTATTTTTAAGAGGATTTTTCTTTCACAATCATATGCCATAAATATCTCTTCAAGTTTCAGAAGGCTGTCTTTAGTTTCTGTCAAGGCATTTTGCCAGTTTTCAATGGAGTTCTTAGTTTCCTGGTATTCTCTTTGGATCTGTTTCATGCATTCTAAGTTATGTTTAAATTCTTCTTCAGAAGTTTCTCTTTCTTTTCTGATTTCCTCAGTTCTTCCATCTGTGTTCTCTTGGGTGGGGCGTATCATTTCTTTAATTAATCTCTTTATATCTTGCCTCACTTGAATCAGGAGTACAGCTTTAAATTCTTCTATGAGATCATGAAGGTACTTTTTAATTTTGGCTGATGCTGTGTTGAGCAATGGATGGTTACTGTGCTTGTTCTCTTCGGTGTTTACTTCTCCTGGGCTTATTTTCTCATGTTGGGCAGCTGGAGATTTTTTTTTATTTTTATCTCTTGTCATGTTTCTGGTTTCTTTCAGACTGTCCTGGGGTTCTCTGGCCCTCTCCGAATTGCTTAGGGCCTTTCAGAAGCGTGCTGACCTGAGTTTTTGCTGTCCTCCCCAACTTGCTGTTATCTGGGGTAGGCTGGGATGCAGGGGTGGTACAGGCTAGTCTCCAGCCAATCCGTCAATTAGGTTGTACTTTCTGGATGTCACTGAGTTGTGACTATTTTGTATCTGATTATTGGGCCCCAAGCAGAAGCTTGGTTTAGCCCCAGTAGCTCCTGCCGGTTCTCTTTGTACCAGAAGCAGCTGACTAATGTCACTATGGCACAGGGTCCTGCCCAAATCCCAGCCATTCTCTTCCAAACTTCTCTGTGACAGGAGCACCAGAAGAGCAAATCTGCCCAAATCCAAGATGTCTCTCACTAGTTCTCTGTATGACGCTGAAGCCAACACATACTCAGGCTCTGCCCAATTTCAAGATGCCTTCCACCAGCCCTCCCTACAGGGTGACTCAGTGATGCCACCGAGCTATAGGTTCTGCCCAACTGTAAGATGCCTGCCACCAGACTCTGTGTTATTGATGTCCCCGTGGTGGAAGGCACTGCCCAGTTCCAAGATGTCCTCTGGCCAACCCCAGCAGCCGCGGGGTCCCCAGTACTCACCAGGGTCCATGCCGCCCACCTTTCCCGCGCTCCCGGCACAGAGCAGAATGGTCAGAAATCCGTGCAGCGTGCACTCCCGGCACAGCTCGGAAAGGTCAGAAATCTGCTCTGCATTCAGCTTTGGAATTCCAGAGCCTTTCACGATCTCCTCTGGTGCAGCGGGGCAGTCCTGGCTGCTTCATGGGATCTCAGGTCTCATTTTCCAGCAGTCACCAAAAGCCAACACAGCTTTTCCTGTTGGGTCCATGGGTCCATTTGTTGATTTAAAGGCGCGGGATTTGCAGCCTCCCATTATCAACCTTCACAGTCTCAGCACGACTTTAAATCCTCCAGCTGCACTGTCTTGGTTAATAAGAATCGTTATCCATTTGTCTGGCCCTCTCCATGTTGTCATATTCTAGCTTCTAATATGATTTCTCCAGAGAGACTCTCTGCCCGATCCCCTAGCAAGCTGCCATTTTCCAAAAAATCAAGGACTTCATTTTTTTCAACACTTCTATGTTTCATTAGTAAGAATTAAATGAATTAACATCTGTTGAGCATATAGTATATAATAAGCATTATACATATTAATATGTTATAAGCATCTAATAATCTAACTCAAATTATTTGTAACTGGTGTGCTTTAAGTAACTAGAAGTTTATATTAAAATTTTGTGTTGTCAAATTTATCAAAATGTTCTTTATTTATTTATTTATTTTTTTAGGTAGTGGAGATTGAACTCATGACCTCAAGTCAAAATATTCTGTTAAAACTTCTAAAATTTACATTTTATTAGAAGTTATTAGCAATATAGTCAATATTTATGATTAAATTATTTCACATTATAATCATTTACAAGTGTTATAATGCATATACTAATATTTAAATTAACCACATCAATAAAAGTTTGCATCCAGCTAAATATTAAATTCTCTTAAAATACAAAATTGAATTAAAAGTAGTTTGTTGAAGTACAACAAATCCAACTTCTGAAAGATTAGAAGAACTGTTTTTAAAGCAAGGTACTGAAGGTCTTAGTCTGTCTTTTAGATCAGAAGTATGTGATATAATTTTCTTCCTTTTTTCTTTCTTTTTTTCTTCCTTCCTCCTTCCTTTTTTCCTCTTTTCGTACCTTTCTTCATCTTTCTTTTTATTAAGCAGTGCCATCAGGAACACTTTCTTGACAATTTACCTGCATATTAAAAGAATTATTATGGTAAAAGGCTACTCAAGTTTTTTGTTTTACATTCCATATTCATTCTTTATGTATTTAGTACAAGCATTAAAAACTGATCCTTAAAAAAATGGAGCACTTCTGAGAATCTACTTGGAAAATTTAATTATGTATGTTAGAGAATAAGAGACTTAAACAGACTTATGAAATCTGCACTGTTTAAATAGAATAGCTTATAATGAAATTCAACACTTTCTAATATGCCACACACCACAAAAGTTAATATAATTTGACTTAAACATACATAGACTCTCTTTTGGATGATTTAAGCATATATCATATTTCGCAAGAAGTGTTATTGTTTTAATTTTAAAAGTTGAATAATTTTTGTCTCTTCTGTCTCACAAAATTTTGCATTTATAAAAGTTATTTTTTTCTTTAGAGATATGTTTTATTTATTAAAACACTTATGCATTAAAACATTTTAAATTACAAGGAAATATAACTAAAATATTTTTGTGTGTTTTGATTATAAATGCTATGATAGATGTTTTGTGTGTTAAACGTTCGAGGGGATTTTACGTATTTGTGCATTTATATATTTAGTACGGTCAGCTCTCCACATCCTCATCTGTGGACTAAACCAACTTCAGCTGGAAAATACGAAAAATCACTTTTGTACTGACCGTACACTGACTGTCTTCCTGTCATTTCCCCTAAAAGTTTTAAGGGTATAACTATTTTGTGTAGCATTGATGTTATGTTAGTTCTTGTAAGTAACCTAGAGATTGCACTTCTTTGGACAACATATACACTAACATAAGTAATCTAGAAATGATTTCAAGTAAATGGAAGGCCACTTGCAAGGCTATACTTTTCAAATACTGTGCCATTTTATGCAAGGGATATGAATATTCACAGGTTTTATTATCTACCGGGGGTCTTGGACCCAGGGATAATTGTAATTATTTATCTTAATTAAACTTTTACAGTATTTAGAGGGAAGAACTTGTTAACATTTTGAATAAAATTTGTGACAATTCCTCAGACAAACACTTAAAATTATGACATGAGCAACCAGTGGAGGATCAACTAGGCAGCGTGTGCAATGAATCACCCAGATTTTAATTTGCTTGTCACAGTAGCTCAGCCGCTCCCTCAGAGGGTAGAAGGTGTTTCCTCAGTCTCTTTCACCGTGAGCCCGTACTGAGTGTGCATATGTACACACACCTCACTTGTCTTACAGCACACTGAGCCCTGATCACCAGGGCTTCAGATTGACATGTCCCAGGTATGCGTTCACACCAAAGTGGTCCAGTGTATGCAAAAAGAAAGGGAATGCTGCGGCTGAAACTGGAACAGTAATCATACGCCCGTGTGTAGAAGGGGTTGGTACCCTGCTTGGTGTTATTGGGAGCTGGTGCAAACTTTACAAAGTAGGGCCTTCTCAGCGACCTTCAGGTCTTTGAAAGTGTGCCTTTTAGCATGACTGTGCGACCCTGGTCCTATTCCTTTTCTTTCTTGTCTCATTCAGGGTTGAGTGGGTTACATTAGTCTAAAATCTTATCATCACAGACCAAAACCAAGAGGCTAATGTATCACTGATTGAAATTTCTAAAACTGAGAGCCAAAGTAAACATTTTCTTTTTATAAGTCAGTTACCACAGGTATTTGTCAGAGACTGTGAGCTGAGTAACAAAATCTGGTGCTTACATTGATATCTATTTTACATTATTAGTTTAAGATATGTTTAATAATGTATGCATCTAGTACATCAACAAGCTGGCATAATTTATGAGTGATTTTGTCTATAGGGGGAGTATGTGCTCAACATATTTGCAGAGTTCAGTTCAGAGAACTCTGATGGTAAGCTTCTGTGTGATTCCCAGATTAAATAAGTGGGGATTTGAATTGGAATTATCTGAGCAATTGCCTTATTATGATACTTCATTTTCATATACGGTCAGACTCTCAGCAGTAAGAGTTGAAATTTGTTTCATCCCAGTGTTAAAGGAAAATCACTTATTCTACATTACCCTCTGGTCAACTTCAGTCTGCTTTGAAGTATTCTCTAATGGTATGGCTACTGGTTCAAGGAGCAAATTTTCTAAAGGAATTGTACTTCATTTTCAATGGAACCTGAATACCCACGTGGCAGCTTTGTTACTTGAATAGCAGTTTTCTCAGGAGTTACTGACAGTGACTTCAGTTCTTGATTTAGAAATCATTAATGGTGATACTATCAATTTGCTCCCTTCCCTGACGAAATGTAGACATCTAAACTGATGACAGAATGATGTCATACTCAGAAACCTGGTGCAGCTCGAAACGTCTCACAATGCTAGAAAATTTAGGAGCAAATGCATCTTATAATATTCACTTTGCAACTTAAAAAGATGACAGTAAGCAGCTGTTTGGAGAATAGTCACTTTTAAATCAGATTGACATGAATTCCCCATTTATTCCATCTCCTTGTGTGTGTGTCTCTGTGTCTGTATGTAGGTGTGTCTGTGTGTCTGTGTAGTGGGGTCCACTCAGCTCCAGAAACTCTCACTTATCACACAGGAACCTTTTCTCTCACTTCTATCCCTCCTCTGCTGTGACTCTTGTGCAGACAGAGATGTGCTGGTTCACTCCAGCAAAGCTTCCTTTCCTTGCTTACAGTCATCCTGGGAATCCTTCTCATGGTTTAGATTGGATTTCTGCAGGGAAAGGGATCCTGGCTCAGTGGAAAGCCTAGAGGTACTGGGGTTAAGAGACACTCAAATCTTATGTGTCCTGTGTGCAGCATGTTACCTGAAGCTATAGTTTGTCCAGTATGTGCTGCCAAATGTTGGGCCACCAACTTTCAGAAATAGATGTGGTCTATCTTTGAGAGGTGCCACTTAACATTGCTGGTGGGCGGCATGATTATATAACCCCAATAGAATGAAACCTGAAACCTGTAGCTCTCTGTCTCTATCTCTAACGTAATAAGTGCTGTGCTGCTTAAAAATATATAAATATACAGTCAAAACTGCTGGTGTTCCTTTCCTTCCTGTGTCATTGTCCTATTTCGTCCAAACCTAGGAATAATATTAAAAATAGCAACTCTTGTTCCATTGAATCGGGATGGTCACTGATCTCTAATGTCTGAATGCATTTGAGTGACTTTTGCTGAAGGTCACTCAACCTGAAAAATGAAAAACTCACCAGTCACGTGGCATGAAGTATGTTGGGTGTCTACTGCAGAGCAGTTTTATAGGATAGAAATACTGATACACTTTCCTCCTCTAAACTCTAAAAAGCAAACGGTGACATAACACACACTCCTTACAAACCTCTAGTTCTTTTACCACCTTAATATGTTTAGTACATCTTTTCATATTAGTACACAAAGGTATTCCTTTTTTACTTTGTTCTTTGTAATGAATTTTAATTACAGAGTATTTTTACTGTTCTATGACTTGATCATAACTTATTTAAGCAGATCTTTATTTATGGATACTCGATTAGATTTCAATTTTCTCCCTGTGGAAAATAAAGAAGTTTGTACTCATACTGATTAATATTTTTGCAGGTGTGTGTGTGTGTGTGTGTGTAATACTCACACATAGGATTATTGAGCAAAAGAAAAGTGTGTCTTCAATTGTGCCTCACAGGACCAGCCTCCACAGGGCTGTGCAAGTGTTATCCCAGCTGCCTCTTACCCACACAGTGCTCACTAGACTTCATATTTTGCACACCCGGTTGGGGGGAGGCAGTGGTACAGAGCAGCTTTAATTACAATTTTCCTAGTGTGGTTGACCCTGAGAATATTTTAAGACTTATTCATATTTCCTACTTTCTAAAGTCTGTTTGAATCTCCTTTTCATTTTTTTACTACTGGATTAATGGTCTTATTCTACCTATAGCACAGTGATATATGAAGGACATTCATACTTTTTGATTGAATTGAAAATATTTTTTTCTAGTTTGTTATAACCCTTTTGTTTTTTTCTGTGTTGTATATCATGCATAAACTCTGATTTGATTTAGTACAATTTATGAAATTATTTTTTCTTCTATGGCTGGTAGATTTTGATGCAGGGTTAGAAAGGTTTTTTCCATTCTGGTATTATACATAATTTTTCTCTTTATGGAGTGATTGTTTTTCCATGATTACATTTCTCTTGAAAACCTACTCATTGAGTTTTCTTTGTGATATTTATCAGTTCTGTAATACTGGCCATAATACTGATATATTTTATAGGATTACTGTTCATTTGTTAAAGCCAGAGAAGAGACTGAACATTGTTAAGTTCCAATTCCAAATACAGTAGGCTCTGCTTAACGCATGTGCCAAGAGGTAACCACAATGTTAGTAACAATTTTATTTGTAGTTAAAGTTTTTGAGTACTTACTCTATTGCCACATAGCGTCCTAAACACTTGCTATGCTTTATCTAATGACACTTTCAAACAACTGTCCCATCTTTTCTCTTTACAAATGATGAAACTGAGGCTTACACAGCCTAAGCCATTGTCAAAGGCAATCAGCTTTCAAGTAATGTCCTTGGACAAGGAATCAGAGGCATTGCGGCCAGCGTGGCACCCACTTCCTGGAGAATGCTGAAGCTTCAACACTCTAGATAAGTCTTGTTGGACACCTTGGATTCCGAGAAGAGGTAGAACTTTGATGCCCTATAGGTAGATTTGGCTGTATGCAGTGAGATAACCTTATCTCAAAGGAGAAAGATAGGTTTTGGTAATTTCAGGAAGGTGTTTGATCTTTGGAGAAATTGTAAAGTCTTTAACCATATCAAGATAGAACATAACAAGATAGAAGTTGCAGATTAAGTGCTTTAGGGTTTTGTTGCCTGGCGTGGAGAGCATGAACTAAGAGCCCATATTGGGTTTTGTTGCAATTGTTATAGAAAAAAATTTATAACAAAATTTAATGGAATAACCATAGTTAATACACTGTGTATTATTAACTTCAAAATAGTTACTCAGTAGAAAATATAAACCAAAGGTCCTTACAGAAAAGAAAGAAAATGACACAACAAGACATTCTTTTCAGTGATCTGACATAAAAGAGTAGTATAAATGAAATAGTATATATATATATAGGTGTTCAAATATTAAAAACATTTTTAGACAGATAAATTTGTTATTTGGAGAAGAACGTGAACTTCGCTCTACTTACAATTTGTCTTTCTTCTATTTATGCCTGTCTGTCTGTCTCTTCACTCCCTTCTCTCCCCAGCACAGTTTGCAATGGTTAAATTTGGAGTTCTTCAATTTTTGACATAAATGATTATCAAGTAGTTGCTAATAATTCCCTGGATTTTGACTATCCATTGTGATTTTATTTCTCACTTCTGATTGCATATATTTATACTTTTTCTTTACTTTTTAGGTTAGATTAGCTCAGGTATTTTCTATTTTGTTTATTCTTTCAAACAACCAGATCTTCCATTCATTGATTCTTTGTATAGTTTTTTGGTTTCCATTTTATTTATTTCTACTCTGATGTATATGGTTTCCTTCCTTGTATAAGCTCTAAGTTTAGATGGCTCTTGTTTTCTAAGTCCTTGAGTTGCATCATTTGTTAAATTTTGGGGGCTCACTTTATGTTTCTAATGTAGTCATTCACTGCTATATATTTCACTCATGAACTGCTTTCATTGTGTCCTATAAATGCTGGTATATTTTACTGGCTTTATCATTTCATTCTGGTAAGTGTCTTGCTTCTTCCTTTGCTCTGTGAGTGTACTGTTTGATATCTATATGTTTGATTTGTTTCTGTGATTTCTTTTGCTACTGATTTCTAGTTTCATTGAACTGAGATCTGATAATATACATGGTAAAATTTTGATCCTTTTGCATTTTCTTAGGCATTCTTTCTTAGCAAGTATGTATTCTATTTTGGTGAAAGTACTGTGTGTTTCCAAAAAGAATGTGTACCCTGCAGTTGGGTAAAAACACTCTCTATTAAGCCTATTTACTGGAAGGTTTAATTCAGTTCTAATATTTCTTTGTTGATTTGTTTTGTTTAGTTGTTCTGTTTGTGATGGTGGATACTGAGATCCTCACTCTACTTGTACTGATGTTTATCTGATCTTTTGTTTATTGGAGTTTGTTTTATGAAGTTGGGTGCACTATAATTTGGTGCATACATGTTTATACTTGTTATGCCTTTCTGTTGAATAGTTTCACCAGCAATTATATAACGTCTTTTGCTACTTTGGAACAACTTTAGCTTGTAACCCACTTTGTCTGAAAATAGGATAGCTAATCTTGCTTTTTTTGTTTGTTCCTTTTTGCATGGAATATTGCTATCTAGCCTTTGATTTTAAATCTAGGCATCTCTTTGTTTTGTTAAGTGTGTTTCTTGAATATAGCATAATGTCAAATTTTGTTCCTTTATCCATTTTGCTAATTTGTGTCTTCATGGGAGAGATGAATTTATTTATATTGATAGCTATATTTGATAGGTATTGACTCATTTTTGTCTTTGTATTAATTTCCTGTTGCTTTTTTTCCCCCCTTTTTGTTAATGCCTAGCTATGCCTGGTGCATTCATTTTAGTGGGCATTTTTTGCATTACTAAATTCATAGTCTCCTTGTAGAATATTCTTCAGAATTTTTTGTTGATTTGGTGGTCATGAAATTTATAGGATTTCTTTATTATGGAAATGTCTTATTTCCCCTCAATTTTGGAAGACAATTTTGTAGGGTATAACAGTCTGTATTGGAAATTTTTTAAAGAACTTAAAACACTTAATTCCAGTTTTTCTTGCCTTTAAGATTTATTTTGAGAAATCGGTTACGATGCTGATAAGTTTTCTTTTATAGATGATTTGTTGCTTTCCTCAAAAAGCCTTTCAGATTCTGTTTTATGTTGTATTTTTGGCATTTTAATTATCGTATGTTGAGGAGTAGTTTTTCCCTGATCATTATTACTTGGGGGTACTATACACGTCACTTATATGTTGAATTCTTTTTCTATGATTAGAAAGTTTTCTGCTACTACTTGCATGAACGGGTTTTATGCCCCTTGAGGTCTCTGCTAAATTTTAATTAATTGTAATTATGCTGAAGTTTTTCCTCTTGGAGTTTTCTAGGAGCAAGGTGTCCAGTTTTCATGATTCCTTGTTGTTTTAATGGAGTAAATGTCACTAACTGACTGTTGACCTCAGCCCTGTCCCGTAGGTCTGACATTCTTATCTTCACATTGTTCCCTTCTGCTATTTATGTTCTCAGTCATGTTTTCAATCACCTGGGTTTGGTCTGGACTTTTCTTATGGACTTCCATTCTTTCTTATGCTAAACATTTATGTTTTGCATATCTTTCTGTAGCTGTACTAACTGTTTATTAGTGTCCTCTCAAGACTCACCGATCACTTGTTTCATTAAGGTCATAATCTGATTTGTCATGTTTTCTTTAAATTTGCCAAGTAGCCTACTGAACCATTCTACACCCATTGGTACCATTGTAATTTATGTGCTGTGAGGTTTATGATTTCCTACTCCTCAATGCATCCTGGACTAGTTTTGGAGAACTTGGGGGGTTTTGGAAACAGTTTTTGTTCTTGTCTTTTCATGTTTCTGATTTTTGTTTGTTTGCTTTCTTGCTTTTTTTTTTTTTTTTTTTTTTTTTTTTGTGCTGAGGTATGCAAATTCTTTGATCCAGTGCTCTGTTTTTGTGGAGAAAGTCACAGTATGATTTGCATCCCTGAAGCAATCCAGTTAATGTCCTAGGGAGAAAACCAATTGCCTGCTGCACTATGTTACCCAGACCTTAGTAGTAAATTCAGGAAACACAGTGGCATCAAATTTTAAGTAGACACTGACAAACTCTAGGGACCAGTCGTGAATGACTGTTAATCAAAATAAAGAGGACTCTGATTTCAGTGAAGACAGTTAGGCCACCCTTATGCTGACCTTTGCTAGATTAGACCACTAAGTTCTGCAGCCCCAGAGTGTAAACATATCACTATATTAAATTTCTGCTCTAAGACCCCATTGTGTGACTGTTACTCCAGCTGAACCTGACCTCTTACGACAAAATACAGGCTCTGTGATCTTTCTGGTCTAAGTCTGGGCCACCCAGGAGGATACCAGGGGATCCCAATTTAGCCATCACCCTTTACTCCCAAAGGCTGTCTCTTACATGGTCTTTTAGTAAGCTATCACTTAAGTCCTGAAGCTCAACTTTCCTCTTGGACATTGGTCTCTTCTTTGTTCAGGTCAGTTTGTTGGTTATTGCCTCTGTTGCCCTACGTTGTGGGAACCTACAGGCTGGGATTGGAGCATTTGATTTCAGGTTTTCCTCTTCCAACCGGATGTGGGGCCTGAGACAAGAGTTTATATTTTAATCTTTCCTTCCTTCCTTCCTTCCTTCCTTTGTAAATTGCACTCTGAGAATATATTTTACTCACAGAGAAGATACAATGGCATTAGTTGAAATATTAACTCCAGTACAAAATTAAAGAAAAAAAATAATTGGAGAGAATAGAGTGAGAATGAGAGGGAGATGATGAGGAGGGAGAGGGACAAAGAGAGAAAGAGGGAGAGAGAGACAGAGAGAGAAAAACAGAGAGACAGAGAGCCAGAGACAGAGAGACAGAGCTAGACAGAGAGACAGAGAGAGACAGAGAGATTTGGGCACACCATGAAAAGTGCAAAGTGTAACTTACTTACTTGCAATCACAACAAGAAAATCTCCAAAACCTATATAGCCAATTTCATATGAAACTTTAAGATGTCTTAAGATCAGATTGAGGAAGATAGGGTTTCCCTTTGACAGTAAGCCTGATCTTGCAAAGATGCTTACACATGTTTATAAGGAAACTCACAATCTTCCTATCCAAACGCTTTCTAAAAGAACAATAAGCTACACAGACACAGTTCAAAAATAGTGTACAATACCTAAACAGGAGTTTAAAAGCCTAGCATACTCTGTGTGCAACTAATGCAATGATCATTAAATAATAATTCATACAATGAACAAAAACTCAGTTACATTTTCTATCAATTTGAATGAGCATTGTGGTGCTAAGTTTTCTTATATGATGATGAATGAATATAAATTTATGTCTGCTCTTCTAAATTGTAAACAAAAGTATGCTTTATGTTTATTAACTATAAGATAATGAAAAGTTTTATGATAGTTATTTTTAATTCCAAAAGTAGTTAAATGAGAAATATCAGAGAGAGAAAAATCCAAGTGACAGAATACATCAATGATAGCAACAAAAATTGGAATGCAGATGAAGTCATTGATTATATTAGAATAAAAAGATAGTTTTTATATCCTACGATCTTAAAATTAACCTTCTATCCCTTAAAAATCCTAGATCTCCTTAGTTAAGTATTACAAAGACAATAAAGAAAAGAAAAATAGCACAAGCGAGGGTAAAGGTAAGGGCAGCCTGTTACATTATACATACCACAAATTAATTTAAAAATCATATACTCAGTATCACTTTAACCTCCCTTCTTTGAAGAAAAGTCTTTATTTATAAATAACAAAATGAAATTCTTGACTCTGTTGAAGTTGTTTGAATTGCAAGAAAGCTGCGTTGGGTTAAAAAAAATTGTGAAGTTCAGTGAAGACTTATCCTGTAGCTGAATACTGTATCACTAGGAAATACAATGCAAAACACTGATAAAGCTGATTTGGGACAAAAATGACTAATGGTAACATGACCCTCAATATCTATTTGTAAGGCTCTGTCTGTCTGTCTCTCTCTCTCTCTCTCTGTCCCTCTCCCTCTCCCTCCTCTCCATCTCCCTCTCATGGCCTTTATGAACACTAAAAAGAGAGTGCTTAATGACAGCTTTTTAAAAGTCATCACCCCGAGAGAACTGTATAGTACTCATCTACATACTGTGTGCACAGGTGACTCCGGTTTGAAAACACATTGCCTGCCAAATATCACAGACTCATTACCATTTTCATATACTTATATTTTAAGTCTTGGAGGAAAGAAAAAGTGGGTTTCCAAGCTAAGGTACCATGCTTCCCATTTACCTTAGGCAGTTACCTTTGTCAGCTGCTTACTTCTTTTTCTCCAGTTAGGGAAGTTACTTCATTCAGGACTACCTGTAGAACAGTTCTAATGGGAAAGAAATCCCTTAGCTTTGCTTATTTGGAGATGTGCTCATGTCTTACTCGTCTATTGACTTTGGATTCTGGGAAACAGGGTCTTGCTATGCAGTTCAGCCCGTGCTTGAACTCACCATGTAGCCCAGCCTGGCCTTGAACTCGTAGCAATCCTTCCACTTCGTCTCCGAGCGTTGGGCGTTCACCTCCATGTCCCACATCTCCTTTATGTCTGAAGGACAATTTTGTCAAACAAAGAATTCAAGGTTGACTTTTTTCTTTCTTTCATAACTTAATAGATCCACTTACTACATGACAGATTGCATCATTTCTGCGGAGGATCTGGTTTTCAATCTTGTTGAGAACTTCCTTTCCCTGGAAAGTTGTTCTCCTGCTGCTGATTTCAGTACCCTCCCTCCATCGTCAGTTTTACCGTTTGATTACAATGTATTTTTAGTCTGGTTTTTGAATCATACATCATATATACCTGAATCTTCTTGAGTCTCTAGAGTAAAATTCACAGATGTGTACTATCATGATCTTCTTCAATGTCATGAGGCTTTGAACATGATTTTTTAAAATATCATTCTCTTTTGTTCTCTTTGTTAGACTTTGCATATATACGCAAAGGCCAGCTTTATATCCTCTACTGCACATTCTTTCTTTCTTTGTTCTATTGACTATGGAAGTCTTCTACTATTTATTTACTTTATTATAACTATTTCACACTCTGTCTCTAGAATTCCTCTTCTGCACCTTTTAATAATTATTACCTCTGTGTAACAGACTTCACTTGTGTATGCACTGTTTTCCTAGTTCCTTTTAGTAATATTATTTACAGTATTTGTCTAGTACAGTCAAAACCTGTGTTTCCTCAAGCATGGTTTTTCTTCAATTTATTTACCTATTTCTGTAAGGATTAGGATATATTTTCCTAATCCTTTATATGCCCTGCAGTTTTCTGGTTGGAATCTGAATACTGGAGCATTATAATGTGTTCCCTTTCATTTGCAGAGTTTGAACTTTTTTTATTGTTACCTACTATAGTTGTCTCCTTAGTGACTTTTCCGAACTATTTGTGCAAAAACTGTATTTCTTATCATGTGTGGTAACATAAGGGCTTTGTTTTTTTTAAAGTTGATTTTCAATGGAATTTAAAAAATCCTTTTAACCTTTTTCTTGATTACACTTTTGCTCTACTGCTGTATAAAATGGTGACTGTCCCTGAGTTCTGGTAAAAGTGCTTTGGCAAATTTATGCTTGCTTTTCAGTGTTATAATGGAGGGAGATGAACTAGGGCTACTTTGACATTTTGTTTTATGGAATTACCTTAATCAAGTAAGTAATGACCTTAGGTCAGAAGGTAGTGTCAGAGAGCATTGTACCACTGAGCTGTGGTAAGCCTGGGCCACTGACCTGTCCCAGTGCTGACTTGTAGGTCCTTTGACGGCTCTTCAACCATCAGTAGCTTGAGGAATATTTGAAGAATTTCACATGTAGTATGATGCAATTAAGAGGGAGGTACATGCATAATATAGACATCTCTGCATTTTGCTACTATAACGACTGTGATACTTTCCTATGTGTCATTACCCTGATTTGCAAATAAAAATTAAGCCAACATGGCGATGAGAATCTTTCAGTTGTTTTGATCTAATATCTGAGTCTAAGAATCTAATTTAACATACAATTTTTCAGTCTTAAAATAGACGTGGAATCATTTGGTAGCTACTTCTTTAGATATTAGTAAGTTATTAGTTATTGAATAGAAATATAACACACAGTACATTCATTATTTGTAGTAGCAATGTTCCATTAAATCACCACAAGCTTTGAATTAGTAAACAGTGAGTCATTGCTTCTAGGGGCATTGTGGGACTAGGTTCCTCATTAAGGACTGTCCATAAATTTGCTGTATTTTTTGTGTTTTGGTTTAAAACAACCCATTTAATATATATTGTTGATATATTAACATCGGGAGAACAGAAGCATTGTAACTTGTGCCCGAACAAAGTTTACCAAGCACACATTTTTCATAGGTAAGTGCAGTCTTTTAATACTTAGAAGCACTAGACAGTAAGCCCCTGGGCTGTCCTTGGGGAGAATTTAAAGAGTGACAGTACCAGCAGAAAAACACAAATTTACTTAAAAAAAGTCAAATCATGCCCAATCATGACACTACAGAAGATATTCATATAATAAAAAATAAAACATGACAAAGTGTTACCACCCTCCTTTCCGCTAAATAGGTGTCAATCAGTGCCTCAAATTATTGCTCTACACATATCCAAAAGTGATCACAAAAGAACCAGGAGTACTAATCTGGGACTTACACATAAATTTTAATGAGTAAATACATTTACAAATATGGAATCCATGAATCATGATAATTGATTGGATGTACTTGGGATAATTATCTTTCTAAAAGTAAAGAACAAAAGAAAGTTAAACACTGCTTCCTTATCTGAGATTATAAATACAAATCAATAATTGCAAGTTTATTTTTATTATTTGCAGAACTGAGACATTTATTAAGTGCATCAGATTAACATTTTTATTTATCAGGTTTCTGCCACTGTGATTAAATAGCTAGAGAAATGAATTTAAAAGAGGCCAAGTTTGGCTCATGGTTTTTGAGATTGAGGACAAAATTTCCTGGCGCATCTGTCTTTGTATCAGTGATGAGACATCATCATGGAAGGTTTGTATCAGACAAGAAGCCAGTCACTTCATGGTGGCAGGGAGAGAGAGACAGAAAGACAGAGAGACAGAGAGAGGCCACTGCCCAACATTCCCTCTAAAAAGCACATTCCCATGCTTTCTTTCACTTATTTTCTTACAGTAACCTGCTACGTTTTTTCTATCTCCATTTTCACTACTTAGGATCGAATCCAGGTCCTTTTAACCCAGCTACGCAATCAGCCACTTTTTATTTTTATTTTGAAACAAGGTGTCACTAAGTTTTACAGATAAGGCTTGAACTTGTGATTCTCCTGCCTCAGTCTAACGAAGGGCTGGTATTACAGGTGTGGGTCATGACACTTGGCTCATCCCGTCTTTTAAAGGTCCCATCATCTCTCAGTAGTGTCACAACCTATTGACTGAATCTTTCCTACTTGACTTTTGGAGAATATTTAAAATCAAAACCATAGCAATCTCAATCTTTAGTTGATTTTTTAGTATTAAAAATAATATGTGGCTCTTGATTTAAACATTACATAAGGTGTGCTTTGTCAAAATATTATATGGTACCTCCAAAATAAATATGTATGTGTAATTTTATGTTTTATACATCAAACAAATAAATTTCAATTTAAAAGAAAAATCCAATCTACTTAATCATCATTGTAGTTAAATGATCCTATAATTATAAATATATGCCAACAGAACCAGTATTTTATAAATAATAAATAATTAGATTTTTTTAGAGCATTAAGAATTATTTTGTTTATATGCTTATATTCTTGCTGAATACTTTTATTTTATTTTATTTATTTATTTATTTATTTATGTATTTATTTATTTAGGTACCAGGGATCAAACTCATGATCTCATGCTTGCCAGGCTGGCACTTATACCACTGAGCTAAATTCCCTGCTTTGTTGAATACTTACTATGGATTATTTTCTAAGCTGGAAATGAGGAATATTGTCTTCAGATAAACCATTTAACTGTTGATTTTCTGAATTTTGGGGAAATAATCATCTTATTTAAGGGCAAAGGAAAGAAAAACAACCCAAAATAAAACATTGTCTTCTGATACACTAGATTAAAATCATTATTACTTATTTATTTATTTTTACTGGCTAGTTGGTGAAAACTATGGACACAGCCCTGGAAAATATTTCTTCTGCTTATAGGCATCAAATTACTGTTTACTGGAGGCTCACATAAACCAGCATAATCTTAGGTGTAAATATCAAAAACCATCCAACTTCGAATATTTCAGTTAGCTTTGGCTGTACAACAAAAATCCCCAGAACATACTATTTGAAAAACCAAAATAAATTGTTAAATTCATTGCTCTGTGGGACAGCAATTTGGGCTGGATTTGTTTTGATGATTTTTCTTATCTATGTTACAGAGCAGCCAGCCACCGAGCCTAGGATGTCCAAGCAGGCATGACTCACTGCTAGACTGCATGACTGGTTGCTCCACAACCCAGTATAATTGCCAATTCCTATTCATATGGCAGCTGGAGAGAATTCCAAGGTACATAATGAAAAATTCGCAAGTCTTCCTGCCATTCTGGCTCGGAAGAGGTAATTGAATGATTTCTGACATTTTATTTTGGTCTTAACATGTCAGAAAAATGTATCAGCTTCAAGGAATAGGAAAAGAGATCCCCTTAAATGATGGGAAGAGTTGTAAATGTATGTAACAAAGACATGGATAAACTGGCGTGAATAATTGTGCTTTCTTTCCTGATAATTCATCACATGGGCTAAGCAAAAGAAAAGTAAGCCACTACAGTGTTCAGTACTTTCGAGAATGAATTACATAATTTTGTCAGCATGAAAGGTGGGTTGAGTAGTCAAAACTACAACTAAAATCACAGTATAGAATTAGGTATGTGACAGCATCAGTATTGCTGGTCCTGGATGCTCCCAGCATTACTTCTCTTGATGGTACCTACCATTGCCATAGGTCCTTGGTTCTACCACTCCGTCAGAGTTGACTTTCACTGTCCCTTATCAGAGGGGATGTTTTACTAGTCGTGCATTAAAGATATATTGGATTTGCTCCATTGAAACCATTTATGTGTGTACCCTGTGTTAAGAGAGTTCAGAAAAGTGACAATATGACCTCATTGGTTTTCAGACAGGGGACAGTTGTTATACTCCAAGGAGACCATAACATATACCATAAAAAGGATTCAGGAACTGGTGAAAAGAAAAAAACAAACATATATCTGAAGTAACTAACACATCTGATCTGAAGACAATATAAAGTTATTGAAAAGTAAAGAACTTAGTTTTGTTTTGACTCTCTCTTCTTCTGCACAAAAGTCCCCATAATGGGGTGTGTTATCGTGGGAATAAGTCATTTGAAACCCATCTAAAGACATGTGAAAGAATCAAATGCCAACACTAGGATTTCCTGGCCAAACTATATTGCACCCTGCGGTCATCCAATAAGCCTCTGGTTTGCAGGATTATTCTCTATAAGGTATCTTGAAATACTGAGGAAATAGGATAGGATGAGGTAAATAATGAAGAAAAGACAGTTTTGTGATCAAAGGGATCTTAGCTTGATGTGTGAAGATGCAAGACAGGCAGATTGGTGCTCAAGTACTATCTGAGTTGTCTTCTTTGTCCACATAAAATGTCACGATCATCGGTACCTACCTCCGAGATTGTTATGCACATGAAGCACGCATGAGTATGCTTGAAAGGAAGCATTCAATAATAATGTTCCAGGCAGTCCTATTGTTTCTGGAAAATTACATAATTATATGGGTAAAGAAGTCAAGGTACAAGAAATCATAATGCTAAGAGGCACATAAGACTTGAGTAAAGGTCATTTCTCAGCTAAAAAAGTAAAATGTATATTATTAAACTGTTCTTTATAAAAGTATTAAATGTCTTTGTAGCTGAAACAAATTTCTACCAGTTCCTACATTTCTATGACAACAATAGCGTCTAGTGCCATTGACTTCTAACTGGCATAATCATTTTGTATAAAAGGCGTGGGTTAGCTTCCCAATTGCATGCCACCCTCACTAAGCGATTTTTCTCACTGAGTGTAACTATCTGTAATTGTGCTCTTACTGTGTGGCTGGCAGCAGGGTAGACACTTCACATGCAATAGCTCATTGTTCTTCGCACTGCCATATTATTGATTTCTTAAGTTTATAATTTAAAAATCTAACCGATAGAAGGCTAAGCATCATAAAACGAGTAGACAATGGAGTCAATGATTCAAGTTCTCATTTCAAAAACTATGCATTTGCCTGCTATACCTGAAACAGCCTTTATTCTTGAAACCAGAACTCAGAATCCCAGAAGACTCCAGACATCAAATTGATGTTGGAAATAATATGTACACCGGCTCCACAGCACCATGTCTGGGGGACCCCTGTGCAGGGAAATTTTTATTCTGGTAGCAGTGATAGAAATTCTGGCTCATCTGCTCTGGAAAAAGACATGTGTCGCTAGACCAGCTGGTGTGTATTGTTTACTTCCAATGAGGACATTCTTCCCGGGAACCAGCTGCTGTGGAAAGTGGGCTTTGAGCCTTCTACCCTGAATCATCAGCTGTGGTTAAAAAAAGACTGGAGAAACCCAATCCTTTGTCAGCTCAATGGCATTACAGGCATGTGCGTGGTTGCATTAATTTATTTTAAGTAAGTTTGTGAGGTGAAGTTATTTTGGCCTCAGTTACACAAGGAAAAAGTTTTTAAGTTCCAGGAAAGCTGTGATTAGGTCCAAGGTTATACTTTACTACCTCTCCCTTTTTTTTAATCCCTAATTAATGAAGTTGATAGGCACAGAAAGAGACAGACCTCTTGGTATGTCTCACTTGGGGGTGGAATCTACAAAATTCGGCTCAGAAGCAGAGTTGAATGGGAGTTATCAGGGGTTAAACTGAGGGAAGGAGATGGGAATATATTGGTTGATGTATATGAAATTTCAGTTAGAGTAAAGAAGTAATTTCAAGTGACTTTTTTTGATAATGATGTATTATACACTTGAATTTTACTAGGCAAGCAAATCTTAGGTGTTCCCAACACAAACATAAATGTAACACATATGCTAATCAGCTACTCTACAGTGTATATAATGTATATGTGTTTGAAAGCATCTGATTTTGATCTTAAAATTATGTAATTTTTATGTCAACTTGTAAAATTTAAAAACAAGGTGATTGGTTGAGCTGATTTTCACTCAAAATACAGAAATATTAAAATCTCAACCATCAAACTACTTAAAACTATGCTTGTGTGATTACCTCTATATTAAATGCCCAATTGCATACCTTATTTATTTTATATTAATTTCTTAGTGCTAAGAGAACTAATGCTGACCCAGCCTGCAGCAGTTTTAAAGTCAGTCATCACTGATTTTGACACAGCCAGTAAGCTTCACTAGACCCTGGTGGTCTGGGCAAGGCTCTAAGTTTAAGGGCAATAGAAACTCTAATAGTAAAAGGATGTGCATGATCATCTTTCAGGTCACCCTGGGAGCACAGAAAGGGCTATCTAACCCAGCCATCCAGTCCAGGAGATGATTCTCTGGAAAGCTAAACTATCAAGTTTAAATGTCCAGTAAGAGTGATTAGGTAAGGATCATACAAAATGTCATTTTCTGTACATCAAAAGTTCAGATATCAGTCATTTTGCATAGCTCAATCTAATCATTATGCTATCCAGACATTATCCCATAGTGGATAAAATTCAGATGAGGAAGAGGAGCATGGGAATGTACCATTGTGCCCATTCCCACTGCAGCTGAGAGCTACAGGCCAGGGGACCCAGATCTCTGCAGTTAAAGCAGCTTGGGCCTTCGTCTACCCTACTCCTTCGGCACATGACCAGGGATGTCCCATGGCTGGTGTTTTGCGCTGGGAGTACTTTTTGTTTCTTGCTGAGCTGCAATAGCACTAATTCTCCCCTCACTTCTTATAGGACAAGGCCAAAGGAGGTGTCGGAACAGGACAAGGGAAAGGGAAGGAACCTCAGAAAAGCTGGGTTGGGGATGCACCAAGAATCAAGAAGCACAGTGTGGTGAACTCCGCAGAGGCATGGGTGACCGCATCTATACCAGGAAGCAGGTAATCCTACCTAGGAAGATTTCTCTCAGGAGGTCTGTAACACTTGGGTGACTGTTCTCCCTGTCAGAAGCATAATTATGTGCTTTAAGCTGCAATTGATATTTGACTTCCAGCCTTTATGTAACTGTTCTCATGATTGCTTTGTATTTTGTAATCTCAATTCATGTGCTCCTCCTAAAGAGCTGAAACCTCACTACACCTCAGGGAATGTCTTTTTTCTTTGCTTGTCTACTCCCAAGAAGAGAGGAGGAAAAGGACAATATTTAATGCCAGCATTTGGATAGACAGTTTGTCACCTATTATCTCTTTATTTTTTAGGTTGATCTTTTAAAGAAATGTGTTAGTGTGAATTGGTTACACAGAATAATGGATTTATTTTTGGCATACCGGTACATGTGTATAACATACTTTGATTGTCTCTCTACACTCATTACCCTCCCCCTGGCTCCTTCCTCCTCATCTCTAATATTCTTTCTTCTCTCTTCCTCCTTTAACAGAAAACGTGCAGTGTTTCACTATTTGGGTTTGGCTTATTTCTCTTAATGTGATGGCCTTGGTTTAACCCATTTCCCTGTAAGTGATGTGATTCCATTTTTCCTTTGTGGGTGCAATGCCAGTGGTAGAGTGCTGATGTTACCAAAAGGAAGTCGGCTTTATCAGCACCCCTGTGAAGAGTCCTGTGGGATGAAGACCTCTACTAGGGGAAGTGTGTGGGAGAAATGTATTCATTATCAACCAACACTGCCTGCTCGTTTCTAGTGAGGAGTGACTCCCTCATTCCATCCTAGAAGTCAGCGAGGTAAAGCCAGGGAGACCCCAAGGCTAGCCAGTGGGAACAGGTGACTGACTGCCCAGTGAAAACCAGGCTTGGAGGCGAATTCTCACTCTGCCTAAAGGACAATGTCATATGTCAGTCATCCATAATGGGCGCTACATTTGTTAAATACAAGAGAATTGAAACCAAATTGATTCTTCCTTTCTCACTGTAAAAGAAGTCCCTTAGGAAAGCTTCTCTAAAGCTGTTATGTAAGTGAGTCTTATGGACCCACTATATGATACAACCCTCTGTGAATAGGAGGAAGTGATGGAAGGGTTTGTGGCTACGGACAGCACCATTTTCCTGGGCCCACATTTTCATAGACTGCACCAATCATCTATGGCAACAAAATGTTTAAGGGCTGAGTTTATTGAAATATTTTCTTTGAATATTTCCATCCAACTTTTTAATAGACATTTATATTACAATCTTTTCCTATCTTCTGTAAAAGAAGATATTGCTTTTCAGGTATATCTTTCTTAGTATATTGACATTTTTTCATTACTAGGTAGATTTTATTACCTTAAAGAACACAGATACTTTTAAAATAAGAATTTATTGATCTTTTAAGAGCTTTCATTTAGCTGGAATTTTTCTTTATTTTGCTAATGTCTCAAAATTTGGAGCTACCATGTGAATTTCCAAACGCATCTCTATGTCCATCTCATTTGCATAAGTGAGGCTATTTGGAATGAGAACTGGACATTTGAGGACAAAAGGCCACCTTTCCACTGTTTTTTTTTTCAATTTGATCATGATGGATGAACCATCCAACTGTCTCAATATCTGGCTAAATGTGGATCATGATTGGGAGGAAACATAATGGTCATAGCTGCTGTGCTACCCATGGCTGAGATGAAAAGCACTTGGAAATACATGGCAGGGAGCTCTGCAAGGCTCTCTCTCATCATCTCACATGTGCATCATGTAGACACGTGCACAAGTATGTGTCTTCATATGCATTTCAGAAAGGGAATAAACTTTGCATTAATTTTTTGTAACATGCATTTTCTTAATGTACTCTTTAGATATTGAAATTAGCACACAGTGGCAAACCAATGCATGGCATCAAATGAATTTGGGCCTGAATCACTAACTACATCTTGCTTTTGGAAAGTTGTCATGTTGGGTTTCATTTAACTTATTTTTTGAAGCGTACAGCTGCTTAAATAAAGTAGTCAGTAACTAAGCCACCATACATCACCCAAAAATTTGTAATAATCATCAGAATAAAGTTAAGCAAATCAAAGAAACAGAAAAATTATTTCTCTAGAACCAACATCCATTTGGAGCTTATATTATTTCTTCTCATGGATATACAGTCAAACTTCTCAGTCAATTAGATAAGCATCATTTCATGAGTTGGGATTTTATTAATGATTTATGTAGTAGAATGAAGTCCAATTAGTAGAGGCTGTAGAATGTATAATGTTTTTCTGAGTCAAATTCTTTGGGAGAATTTTGCTTAGAGAAGATACTAAGCATTATAGCAAACATTTACAAGTCTGACCTCAGACAAAATGACCAATACTGAGAAACTGATGGAATCCTGACCCACAGATTCCTAGTCTGTTATTCAGGGGCCCCCTCCACCCAGGCCAGGCCACCTCCTAGCTCTTTCTGACATGCGGTAGAGGACTACACCAATCCTCCGGGTTGTGGGAGAAAGTGAAGGACACAGCTGGAGCTGAAGGGGCACATCATCAGCCTATCCTACTTGGGGACAGTTTTCTTCTCTGGGAACATCCACAGCTCCTGGATTCAGGTCTGGGACTGTTCTAACCTGAGGCTCAACAGAGCTAGGACAACTATCAGGATACAAAACCACATTTAAAAGGGGCATAAAACCTCCCCATACAGTTTTGTTGTAATCATCCGAAGTGTCCGGGTGCTGATCAGGAGTGTGGACAGCAGCAGCACCCTGTGCATCAGGGGCTAGCACCTGGGGTGTCTGGGATCCTGAAAAGGAAGCCCCCACATTTTTGGAGGAAGAAGAGGCCTGCATGCATGACTTTTGTTTTGTATCAGTGGCAATAGGAGCTGCCAAGTCAGGGCTACAGATTAGGAAAGACGGAATTTTGGGAGGTATGGTGTGTTGTCCAGAGATTAGGTCAGTGCCTTGGGAACTCCTGGAATCATTTGTGAAGAAAGCAGAAGGCTCGGAGTTTTTGGTACTTCAGCAGTGATGTCTGAACTTGGCCTGTTTTGCTGTAAGGTTGATAGGGCTGTGCAGGAGCACGGTGCTCCTCAGCCCCGCAGCTCCCTGACCCGTCAGCCTGGGTGAGGTGTAGCCACAGACAAGGGAACCTGGAATTTTAGTCCAGAATCCAGACCTTCAGGGGAACAGCCTCAGGGGCGGGGGCAGAAGGATATATTTATTAGACACTAGAATGTTACAGCTGCACAAAGGTTAAAATAACATCAAATTATCTGTAGACAGCAGGAAAACTTGGTGTTTTGATAGTGCACACAGTGTCATATTGAGTCAGAATATAGATAGTTTTAGAAATAAGAGGCAATTATAAAACTGCACTTTTTTTTTTTTTTTTTTTTTTGTCTTTTTTGAGATGGGGTTTCGCTATGCAGTTCAGGCTGACCTTGAGCTCACTTTGTAGCCCAGGCTGGTCTTGAACTGGCAGCTATCTTCCCACCTCAGCCTCCTGAGTGCTGGGATTATAGGCGTGAGCCACCACACCCAGCTAAAACTGGCACATTTTAAAAACAACTTCAGAGAGCATAATGCAAATTTGCAATGGTTAGGTCACTAAATTGGTCATTTTTCTACAATACTTTAGAAAAATAATTTTTTCATTATGAAGAGATAAAATGGACTTTTTCTTATTTCGAACTTGAGAAATCGTTACATTCTGGAGTCAGGGGTACAGCTCAGAGGCATGGCACCAGTCTGGCAAGTTAAGATCCTGAGTTCAACTTCCAATTATTCAAAAAAAAAAAAAAAGGACATAATTATCTTCTTAAAGGCTAATGTAAAAATAATTTGAGATCTTAGAGGTATTTTTACCATGGAATAAGTTAACAAAAAATGCTTTGTATATCACTCAATATATTTCAGACCATGAAAACAACTTTCCGCTGAAATCTGAGGCCCAGCATGTATTTGTTTAGTTATTTTAAGTAGATTCCAAAAGAGAAACTTTAAATATAACTATTATTGCCTACATGCAGGCAGTTCTAAAAGCTCAAATTGCTTTTTCCATAATGTTTTTGTTATAATTGTTAGTTTTAAAGTTTTTGAAAAGTATTAATGTGAAACATAGTTTGGGTACTAATTTTTTGCTTCATTTTAATATTATGGATACAAAATGCAGTGCCTTCTGTATGAATCATATTCCAAACAGTTTGTAAGGCAACTAATCAACAAGGAGGATTAGAAATGTACATACTATAAAGAAAGATCATATTATGAACCCAAAGGTGGGTGGTTATTCATAAACACTATTTCATCCTAAGGGAAGACATTCGAAGTTTTACCATCAGAAAAAAACTCTAGAACTACATGAAGGTATATTGCTAAAAAATAATCTTAATTATGCAAATATTTTAGGCGGGTCATACATCAAGATATGAAATTTGAATGTACAATATTTATAAACTAAATATCAGAAGATATCTTTCAAATCCTAAGGAAGGTAAAGATTCCTTAGCAAGAACATGAAAAGCACTCAATTATTTTTAAAAATAATTAATTGACCATCAAAATTAACAGTATCAGTCTATTGAAAGATAGCGTTAAGAAAATGAAGACAATCCACAGAATGGAAGAGAAGTAATTTAGGATAAATGAAAAACTCTAATAAAGAACTCCAACATAGTGAACAAATGGACAACAATGTATTTGGACAGTTCATAAAATATGAGGTTGACCAGAAACCCATGAAAATATCATTGATAAGGAAGAAGATTAGCTTTGGTGATACAAACTGCGTGTCTTTATAGAATAGTGCTTCATGGGGGTATATTATTTATTAGAACTCAACCAACTGTATCTATTTCATTGCATATAAATTTTACCTTAATGCAGTAATTAACATGTTAAACACTTATATACAACTTTCCCCAACTATAACTACTGAAGTTATACACATATTTGAAAACATAATTATTATGATTTGTAGCTCAGATTTAATTGGAGTGAAAGGTCTTTAGAATACATTACAGGAACTGTGGGGAAAAAACTAGCATTTATTAAGCACAGATGCACTGATCCTTGTGCTGAAACTTTTATGCATGTAGTGTATCCACTTGAACTCCGTGATGTCTCTTTCATGATCCTCAGTGTATAGATGAGAAAACTAAGCTGTGGAGAAAAATAAATTGCCAAAGACTACACAGCTAGAAAGAAGGAGAATCGGAATTCCAACTCATATTGAATTGTGCAGGACATCTCTCCCCTTACTACATCAAGTTATAGCTCTATCATGTCCCAAGTCAACTTAAAGAGGCTTGTTTATCAAGAAAAATATATGTTCTATATTCTTTTTTATTTTTATCGCATTGGAAAGAAACTGTGGACTAATTGACCCTGTTTTTGGCATGCAGACTTAGAAGCAAGTTGAAAAAGCTTGAGAAAGTTTAGGACAAGAAAATGTAAAACCCAGCATCATCCCTCAGAAGCCTATTTATATTTCAAATGTGTGTCAATATATTTTTTAGTTGTCCAAATTTTCTCAGGCAGGCTGCCCAGTTAATTCTTTAAATGTTGAAAATGATGCTCTTTATAGCTCTATTTGTTATATGTATCTTTTAAAATCTAGCTGAAATCCTGCTCTCCAATTAGTAGTCAGCTTTATGTGTGATTTGGGCACCTTGAGATATCGGAAACTTAGTATTTTTCTAACATATGATTTGGTGTGTATTTTTGTGCCTGTGTATTTCTGTTCAGGAAATGTCACTGCTGTCTCCTTCTGTAGGTCACCCTTGACTCTTGGGCAACTGATTTCCAGGGTCTCTGGATTTTACTTGGGTAAAGAACATATGTGTAACATCTCTCCCGTCTCTTCTTGCTACTGTCTTATGAAGCATACTCCAAAATTGGTAAGGGAGACCTCTATTTGCAAATTGATGACTGGTGCAATGATGTAATTTCTGTTTCTTCCTTCTTTCCACACTTACCTCATTTGGCTCCTCAAATACACACATCTTGAAACTTGCTTTTATTCTGCTGTCTTTCTCAAACTCTTTTTCTTGTGGTGGCTTTGTTTTGGCTGCATAATTTCTAACGTTGGTCTGGTGTGTCTTGTGTTTGGTCTTCTATATTTGTTTCTTGTATCTGTGTAACATATCGCCAAGTAATTACATCCAGCCTTTCAGTTTTTAAATGCCATGTTATCTTGGCAATATGTAAAATTTACATATCCAAATCCAGCTCTGATCTCAGTATTAAGCTACAGAAATGCATCTCTGCTTGAGTGTCTAATGAACGTTTCAGATTGGATTGTCCAAACTAGAACTTTTATCTTCCAAACCCTGATACACAGACTCCAGATTTTATTTGCTTTCATTCTACTCATTCCATTTCATTCTGTTATGCCTTCAGTTTTTCAGATAGAAAAACAGGGTGTCAATATTTTCAAAATAATTTTTTTCCCAATGAGTATGAGGGTATTTTATTATATCTACTTGCAAAATTTCAGATTTGATCCCTACCACCTCTTTTTCCTATCTCTCTTCGCAATTTGCCAATAACCACTTGACTGAGCTACTTGCTTCCACTTTTGACACTTAAGAGTTTTTATTCCACCGAGCAGCTAGAAACATGAAAGGCTGTTTTTAAACATGAAAGTAAGACTGTCATATTTCCATTGAATACCTATACATAGCTTCCCACTATATACAAAATACCAGTCCCCAAACTAATTCATATCTTTACAAGCTTCCATGACCTCTGCCTATATTTCCCATGAGTCCTTTCCAGTCTCCACCTCACTTCCTCATCTGAATCCATACACAAAGCTTTACGTCCATTTCAACACTCAGCATCTTCTCAGAGCAGTTGTTATGGCTTAACTCTAACCAGTGCACCTCTATCTTGTTCTGTATGCGCCGTCTTGATAGGGTTAAGTTTCTAATGCTTGTAACAGCTTAAGTTTCAACTTCTTGTAACTTCCCTACCCACTTTCCGCATGTTATTGCAGGTGTGCTGTTCCCAGATAATGTTTAACTGCAAGGTGGGAGTAGCAGAATGCACCAAGAGCTCCAGATGTTATCAGAACGAAGTCGACAGCTTTACAGCTTTGCAGTTTTTAGCTTTAAATATCCCTCCCTTAGTCTGTTAGGTGCGTAGTCTCTGGGTCGATCCTGAGGCAGCTGCTTTGCTAAACCTGGAATAAAGCCTTTGCTCCCAATTTCTTAATGTCTTACTTCCTTGGATTTTATTCCGGGGTCCGAGCTATCTCACAGTCACATTTGCTTTTGTTTTTGGAATTTTCCTCACATTGATCCCATGTATGGGTTTTTGCCTTCATTCAGGCTCTGCTTGAATGGTCCTCTTTAGAGAACCTGTTTCCTGTTACTCACCTAAATTAGCTACCTTCACCACTCTATTTTATTTATAGCATATTTCTCTACTGGAAATTCTACTAATTTATATGTTTGCTCAGGTCTAGGAGATTAAGAATTTTTCTTTGATATATATGTATCTATATATATCAATATTATATATTATATTGTTACATATATATATATATATATATTAGCATGGTAATAAGCTTTGGAACATACTATACACTAAAAAAAATCTTTTGAGTGTCAACTGCATGGATTAATGCCTTGCTACTGTCAGTTCTGTAAACTTCTCAGATATTCAAAGAATACTAGATCCCCTCTGTAGGCATTCACCAATGCCTATAGAATGTCATCATAAAAATAATGCCTTTGATTGATAAATGTCAAATTTATATTTGAACTGCAGTTGGGATTTTAATCCCAACCTGTTCATCTATTTTAGAAGGGTCATGACACTCAGGTAACCTTTGATATTCTTTACAAAGCCTATGAGATGCTTAGAAATAAAAATAGAATATCTGACACATAGCAACTACTATAAATAGCTGTGAAACTGAACTACATGCTGGAAAAGTTGTTTATGTCTTCATTTATCATTCAATGGTGTTTGTGCTTCTGATTTCTAAATCAGAGAGTAAGCCTTCAATATTGTTTTGGGACTTGGTTATTATTTGTAAAGTTGTTATTCAAACTTTGTGTCATCTCATCTGTTTTTGAATAACTGAGCAAGGATTGTGAGTTATTGATCCAGGAAGTAACCTAAACAATGGAAATCTTAAAGGATCCTGAAGGAACCAATACAAATGCCATTAGGAGCTCATTAGCATAGCATTGTTTTAAATGGGCACTCTTTATTGAAAGAATTACAAAGTGCTTCATTTTATGATCTCCACTTCTAGTGAAATATTCATAAGCTTGTTTATGACTCTGAATGAAGCTTTGTGCATTTTGTATGATGAGCTTTCATAAATATTGATTGAAAAATGATAGGCACTTCATACTTGGTGTGGAAAATTTAATTAATTAAAAGTTGAAGCAAAATATTTCAGTCTATGTCTGTTAATTTGAAGGTGTAGATTTGGGGGCATTTATTTTATAAACTAGTATCAGTGAGTTTGCCATCACTGAATGTGTTGACAGCATAAAACACTAAATAAAGGGCATGAAAACTAGCAGCAACTTTAGGTATAACCTTAGGTCAAAAATATTTCCGTAATAACTTCAAAGATGCTTCAAAAAAAGACTAATTCACCAAGAAAAGCTGCTATAAAGATAAACTATGTTTTAATGATCAAGGAATGTGAGTTTCAGTTCATTGAAGAAAGCCCTTCACGCCTACAAAACCATTATGTGCCCCAATGACCCAACTCCGACAGACAACTCTCCCTGGAGTTTTGCTGAAAATGGTGAAAGAGGTTCATGATCTTTCACAGATGCTCCAGTGCACAATTAGAAATTAACTTACAAGTAAAACGACAACACTAATTTGGTTAAATCAGTAACAAAGGTTTACAGTATGATACTTTACAATTCTTTACTTATAAAACTTGGAAGAGATTTATATTTTGATAGTTACATTTTAACAAGAAATCAAAGTTCAATGAGATGTACTTATGTTTTATTCCAACACATTTAGATAAAAGCCTATCCTCAGTGAAGTGACTCCTAAATTCCACTGGCCCTCACCAACAAGTATGTGAAAATTATATATTGTGAGAAGTAAATACAGGGAAATGCATCTTGATTTACATGATTACCTGAAAGTGACATTAGGCTTGGAACTTCTGACCACCCAATTTTCATCCTGAAATCAAGATTATACTTTTTCCTAATTTTGTGATATAAAACCTTTCTAAAAATACTAAATACACAGACCACTATGTATTAAATTTAAAATTTGCAAATCTCTGGCTCATTGATTGAATTATGTGTTTGTTCTGTTGTGCAGGGTCCCTTACCTGAAGTAGGTGGGGGAAGAAGACAATGGAGAAATCCCAGGCGAGGGACAGTATGCCATCCTGGAGACACAAAAGGAACACATTGGCCTTCTGGAGATGCTTAGCCAATCAAATTGAGTGTACTTAATGTAAATTCATGGAAAATATGTTTGAATTACAGCTCGTATACACTCTGACTGTAAGCACAACAAGGATGGAGGCCCTTTATTTTCCTTGGCACAATATTTTTTGCAAGCAATGGGATATTTAAAAAGTTACTTTAGCTAGAAAGTTTTCATAATTTCATCATGAGAGAAGGGTGCAGACAAGAAAGGCAATTAATTTCTTTACTTAATAATCTTACCCTTGGCAGTATCCTAATTCTAGGAAATTTGTTTGTCCAACTCCACTTCAGGGTCTCCTTAATATGCTGAAGGTTACCTCCACCCACTTCTAGATTTATTTACCAAGTTCTATTTAGATGTATGCTTAGAAAATTATCAAACTGTAAATATCCCAAGACAGGAGTTTTTTTTCTCCTCAGTAGTGCTTGAAATATTATGCAATTTGCATGGCAGGTGATTATGCCAACTGTATAACTCCTGTTAATGGCTCTAATAGAAAGGGATACAACTGTATGACCATGGTGTCTGTCTCATCTTCCTGCATTTCAAAATGAATACTGTGTAGAAAACACAATTTTATTTTGCATGTCATTTCTTTGATTTTCATGCTTACTTATCAATGTTATTCTATTTCCAGATTTAGGTCTATTGTAGCCAGGGTTTACAAGGAGAATAGTTTTAATACAGGACATGTAATTCACAGGATATTTTCTAATATTCACTCAAAGAGTCAAATGTAGAAGAGTGCTAGAAATCTTTTCATACACTAGAAACTCAAAGAAGCAAGCTGAGGTCGTAGATCCCATTGAAATATCCTTCACAGCTGGAGACCTAGAGCCCATGACAATGTCTCATACAAGTTTGTATCACAGATCTGCACTGGGAAAGTCCTAGAGATCAGTGGTAGTTGCTAGGAAGTCTGAGCCAGTAGGTTGGAGGGTCTGTACCTGCAGGCTGAGGCCTCTGCACAGGAGACAGGAAGTGACACTCAAGGTTAGGACCAGAGCTCTCCCAAAGAGAAGCATAGCCATCCTCAGTGACAGTGAGGACCTGAGGTCTTCTGATGATCAGAACTGAGCATGTATCAGGAAAACTAGCATAACAAACTTCTCCAGAAGAATCAAAAGCAAACCGTCCTCTCCTCCCATTCTCTTTTTATGCTACTACCAACAATTCTCAGGTGGTCCTTCCACACTCAGCACCACACTGATTCAGTTCAGGTAAGTGTTACAATTTGATAAAATGTCCAAATATACTCCATGTTACAGAGAGTTGGAAGAGAACAGTAGTGTAAAACAGAGCTAAAGGACAAATACTGTGCCTTTAACCTAAATTAAGAGGAGGTAATGATGTGATAGTTCCAGTGGTAGTAGAAAATGAATTAATAAGGATAATAAAATTGCAGGGATAAATTTTTCTGTATTTGTTTCATTTTGATACAAGAATGATATTTCCAAATGACATAAGGGAAATATTACAACTCCCAGCATGCTAGGTGTCTGATACACCAAGTTTGTGTTCCCCAAGACTGAAGAATGAAATTCTGAAGAACAATAGAGGTTGAGAGCAGGAGATTTTATGAGGAAGAGACAGCTCCCGAGAGAAACAGGAGAGGACTCAGAAAGTGGGCTGCTGTGGGCTCCACTTATAGGGAAGGATTTATAGAGCAAAATCATGAGCTGAGTATAAAATTGCAAGGTGTATATAAGGTGGAGCAAAAACACGAGCAACCTAAAAGACTACAAGTCTAGTCAGATAGCATTGATCCAGTGGGGAGGCAGGTCACATAGCAAGCGTAAATGGAAAGAAAAATGACCTTTCCTGGAGGGAATGGGTCAGGGATCTTGATCCTCCACCCAGGTGATCGGTGCCCACTTAGAATACTCACCATTACTGTTTATCCCTTGGGAGGTTTGTAGTATAGTCCTTCCATCTTTATCTGGAGGCCGGGCCTTCACTTCCAGACACAGTTATAATGTGGTCTCATCTTCTGCACTGATTTCTTCGTGGGTGTAGCCCTGTCTGACTGCCTATTGACTTCCCCTTTCCTTGTAGGCCAGTTTTGGATGGCAGAAATCCTGCTTTATTTCAGTCAGTGAGGCTCACAGAGTAGGAGGAAGCCTGCAGAGGACAGCACAGGAAACTAGCACCCAGCTATAAAGATGAATCTTAACTTGCCTCCACCACTGCCTCTGCACTGTTCCAGGAAAAGCATCATCCTTGTCCCACTGTAGGGGCTAAATGAAAGGGTGGTGAGCTGGAGGTACTGGGCCTTTTGTTCCTCAAGAGCAACCGGTCATCCCAGAGCCCTGCTGCACCTTCTGTTTTGTCTCTTGCTCGTTTTCTCTATCCCGTCATGAGCTATAACCCAAGCAGGAGATCGGGAACTCACTGGAGGCATTCCAAAAAACTGGTACTCTGGAAAAGATCATCAATAGCTTATACTGTTTTTACCTAATTTAGCTGTCTATAATTTGACTCAGATTATGGTCTCTTGATCCATTCATTCTCTTATAAATTTATCCTTCTTTATGGGTGGGTAGTCACCGGTGTGTATATACACCACAGTTTCCTTATGCATGCATCTGGCCATGGGCATTTAGCCCACTTTCATAATTTAACTATTGTGAATTATGTTGCTGCAAACATGGATTGGCAGAGATACCCAGAAAACTTAAAGTGGAGATGAATATCCTATGATTTCCCTCATGTGAGAACCCAAAACATAAACAATTTAGAGAGAAAAATCAAATTGTGATGGTAAGAAGGAGGGAGGTAGATTTTCTGGAGGAGGGACTGGGATTTGGGAAATGAAGAAGAAAGACTGTGGAGGAGAAAAATGATTAAGATGCAATTTGTGTATGTATAAATCCTCCAAAATGAGTGTCATCAATTTGTATCACAAAAGCACAGTGAATGAAGTAATAAAGGCATAAAATATTTATACCTATTTATCAATAACTGAACATGAGTGGGGAGTCACGAAAGTACTAACTTATACCTTAAAAGTGCAATGCCAGAGATGTATTTGTTGAAGATGGTGCCAAATAACTGTATTGAGGCAATTCTGTTTTCTGCAAATGTTTTATCAATGTTTTTCCTATGTGGCAAGCAAAACTTGTTTTGCAAATATTTACTGTACACTCACTTAAAATTCCATATTATCCTGTAAGCTTTTGTGATTAAGTGTGCATATTTTAATACATATAGATATAACACTTTAGAAAAGTGCTTACGGTGAACACATTAATTACTTGCATTTTTATAGCTATTTAATCATACATTACTTTTAACTACTGATATTAGTGCTTTGCAGTGCAAGTTTGTTTTCTGTAGTTTCTGACAACAGTTGGAGAAAGTTCTGCTAAAATAATGTTTTGTTTTATTGATGTACTTTTATTGTGATTAAACTCATTAAGATATATTGTCTCTACTGGGTAGAAGTTGAAAATCCATTTGGGTGTCTGGGTCATCTGATAAAAGTTAATATTTTACCAGAAAGTTAATAGATGAGAAATGAAACAGCATCATAGCCGAAAATTATACCCTCAATTAGGCCTGAAGTGAAAGCACAATAAATACTGCTGCTGAAATTCTTCTTTTTTATGTGCTTGTCTCAGATTGTAACATTTTATTTCAAATAAATAATGTATAATTTAATGCTTTCAACATGTTAGGTTGATTTGGGCTCTTTGATAATTATTCCAAGGTTATTAAAAATGCATCTTGTATCTCTACTCAGTCTTACTTTATCTCTGGCTTTAATTCTAAATTGTTGTTTTGTGTTTAGTTAAAAGATCGGTAGAAAAAAATGACAATAGCTTATGAATTTTATGCTGAAAAATATGGAAATTCCATTCCAGAAATAGCAACATTTATATTTATGGGTGAATTACTGATAATTTAAAGTTGATGTAATTGAGGATATTGTAGGAAATGGATAAATTATGTTAAATGTAAACATTTTACCGTAACATTTTATTGTAACATTGTATTTGAAATGTCACTTCTATTTAGTAAACTCTCTGAATGACATAGTGGCATTGATTAAGAGTTGGGTGCTGTGGACAGGTATGGCTGGAGGCCACACCCCCCATGCTTTAACCTTCTCTACATACAGCTCAGGGAACCAGGCCCTGGTTCATGCCAGCAGTGGGGCTGGGATGCCAAAGCCAGGCAAAGCTTCAGCGTGTTGGAAATGTCACTGTCAATGGGGATAATTGGAATACTGAAAGTCACTGACATTCTCTAGGGTAAGGTGTTATGGGCTACATTGTGTCCTGCAAACCTCTAGTACTTCAGAGAGGTAGTTAAAATGAGACTTCTAGGACAGGATCTAATCTAATATGAATGATATCTTTATATGAAGAGGAGATTTTCTCACATAGACTTACATAGGAGAATACAAACCAAGGAGACAGATCTCAAAAGAATCCAAAATTTCCAAAACCTTGTTACCCTTCTCCCCACTAAATCTATGGGAAAATACAGTTGTGATGTTTCAAACACTCCAATTGTGGTGTTTACCTATAGCAGCCCTAAAAAACTAATCCACTGGGCCATTGTTAAAGTAGTCATCAGCAGTGTAGTGGGATGAGCGATTGTAGAAGAGTACACAATAGTATTTACAACATTACAGGTATATGAGAAGGCCGGAGGAAAGAGCAGTTCATAGGACTATGACATAACAAGACTATGGCTCAATATTGTTAACAGATTTGAGAAAAATATGGGAAAGGAAGAAAATAATCATTTACCAATAAGATACCAGGTGGATCCTTCACATCTTTAAAAGTGACAATTATCTCTTGCAGCTAAATGGCAGAAAAAGCAGAAAACTGTACTAGAAAAATTATTCTATTAAAACTTTGTTCTCCTTGAAGCTACCTAGTTCTGTTTCTGCTTCATGGCTCTGTAACTGCTTTCTTGACCTCGGTAACCATGAAAGCATAAGCAAACCTGATTGTACTAAACTTCGTTGTTATTAATCTAGTGTTGTGACTGATGATCATTAATCTATCCCTGCAGCCAATGAGCTCACCCTGCTAGCTAATCAGAAGAACTGCCATGCTGTCTTGTCCCATCTTTGTAACTCTTGCTTATGCCTCATATAAAAATGCTGGCTCACAGACATCACTGCCTGGCTTTTGATAGAAGTTATTCCAGTCAGGACCACTGGTGTAAAATAAGCTATTCACTGCTCCCTGACTTACTCAGGTATCGTTCCTTTCCCAAGCTCCGTATTGCCACAACAAAAGGACGTAACTGTAAGAACCTCAAAGTTTAGATAAGATGGTTTTCTCACCCTGGAAACTCTGCTTGTCCAAGGCCACAATGCCATTTGGGAAGAAACTAAATACTGAGATTTGTGATGAGGACATCTGAGACAATATGCTAAAAAACAAAAACAGAAAAACATTTATTCACAAGATTGTCACAAATCATTTATGTCTATAGAAATGACCGACTCCTTGTTAAAATTAAGTCTCCCCCCTCTCCTGAGAATGATACATTTAGCCTCATTTTGCAAGACACTACTTGCCCAGGAAGGACCTATTCCCTCCCTCCTTATCTGGCCAAGTGTCCTGGATTAGTTACATTAGGTGACATCAGCAAGCCCACTTAGGTGGAAAAAGGATGAAGCTATAAAGGATCACACAGCTTAGCTAACATTTATGAGGTGAATACAAATGGAACTGCCTCCTTATCATGCTGGGGCAAGGAGTGCTGGTTAAGAGAGCTTTTTGCTGTAGATGACTTTTCCATGATGCTGGACATGGTAGCATGGGTACTCACGTTTTGTGAGGCGAGCTGTTGGAAAAAATGCTTAATGCAAAATGAGTTAGAAATTTTAGAATTGTTGTGCAAGGTGTTTGAGGAAGAAGTCACAAAAACCCAGGGAAATGAACACAGTATGATGGATATCCTACTTAAAAGCAAGGAGCCCTGATATGTGTCACAGTAGATGCTCTCTTTCCCCAGAATGTGGAGTGCATTGGAGCAGAACCAGCTTCTTTGAGAGGCTCAGTGAGGATTTTTTTCTGTACTTTAGAACTGAGCATTGGAGGAACTTTACAGAATCCAAATTGTATTGGGAATGATAAAATCTCCCAAAGAAGGCCAGTTGGTGGCATTAAACCATCAGAAGCTTGGGGAATGCCAATGTCCTTGTGAGTAGTAAGGTCAGGTTAGCAGCAAAAGGTGCCCAGAGAGACGACTGATAGAGCATGGTGTTATTAGAGGAAAAGTAAATGTATAGTCCAGAAGCTTTGCTTCATTTAAATAAGCAAAATCAGATTTCGAGGGCAATTGCATCATGAATATTTATGATCTCTGGTCTGGTTTCTGAGTAAAAACAATTCTCTTACCCAGAACTCATCGACTGAAGGAGGGCTAGAGTCTCATGAAAATGATCTTGCGACACAATGAGTGTACATCTGAAAACCACCTTATCTCTTCCCCAAAGGGGCATTAGGGGCACTTAATGCACTATGGAATGGGAATATATAGACCACATGAGGGTCTCTAAGCAAAAGTACCATGTTAAAATTAATTCTTAAGGACCAGAAACATCATTCAAAATCCTTGTTAGACTGTGATGTATAGCAGGCAGATCATTAACAGAAACCTGCATCAGTTCTTGCTCAGACTTCTTTTGTCTACTAAGCCTGGCAATCATCGATTTGGTTTCTAAATGTAAACCCCAAACTGCTGCAGTGAATAGTTATCAGCAAACCATATTTGCTATTGCTACGTGGTGATATAAGATTGGCACACATACGAAAGTCCTGCCGGAAGCTTCTAAAACATCTCACTGCCACATCGCACCCCAGCTCCACAGCAAGATAGTAAAGCTTATGAAAATTGTAGTTTGAGAAAAATGGCTGATTTTCTTGCTACTATTAATGATAGGAAGAATGCATGAGTGTTAGTTGAGTGGCTTCTATAAAAACTAGCTGGAGCCTATGAATGATAGTAGACTTGTAGACAATTCCTTGGTTGCATAACTGTTTGTATCCTGGCTTCTGAATAGCTTTCTGATGCTACCATTTTGCAGCTAGCAAGCAAAAGCAAGTCCAAGCCAAGTGGCTTAGTGTCTTAGGATACAATCTCGAAGTTGAACAATACATGTGTCATCTGTCACTGGCCCGAACACTGCTGTTGTAAGAGTTTGAGAACTGTAGTCTTTAACTGGGTGGATATGCTCAATGAATACTAAAAATGGGAGAACAGATCCCAAATGACAGTGATTTTTGCCACAAGGATATGACTTTTTTCCTATCACTATGCCTGTTATGTAATGGCCTAGGACTTGCACATCAGGTTATTATCACTGGAGACTCTATGTTGAAGAATGGGTTAACACCAGCAGTAGGTCTTCATCATCTCCTGCACATGGTGTGTCTTGGCAGTTGCTTCTCTTCATATATAATATATATATATATATATATATATATATATATATATATATATACATAGTTCCTGTTACTTTTGGAGCTTGCTCCTTCTGAGTAGCTCTCCCCAAATACATTCACTCTCAGGATGAAATCCGTAAGATAACATAACATAGGTTGAAATACAGGATTGTCCGAAAGTGTATGAGCCAGGGCTTTGCACAAGAAAGTACACCAAACCTGTCTTGCCAGTCTTCAAGAGGGAGAATGGCCAGTTTCTGGTAGACATACTTTATTGTGATTGCACTTCCCTATTTCTCCATGGAAAACTGAGCAGTCTGCTTGTTAGCAGGAGTTAGAGGCTCCTAAAAGAACCAGCAGCTTGGGAGTGTGGTTGTGGTGATAGTAGCTCCTTATGCCATGACTAGTCTGACTTGTGTTACCTTTTCCCATGTCCAAAATCAGGGTATGAATTTTCCAGAAGATACCATGTCTCTCCTAGAATATTTTTTGAGAATCTTGTTTATCAGAGCAAACCTCTTTGTTTCTGATCCTGTGGACAAATACCCTCCCAATAATTTATTTCCTTGCTGTAGATGTAATGATGACAATTGATTGATAGACTACAACGATTCTTAAATGGTTTAATTTAATGATTTTTCAATATTATGTTATGTTTTCAATATTATGTGAATGTTTTCAATATTATGTGAAAAGTGGCAGGCCTGAAGTAGAATTCCATACTTTGAATTTGCACTTCTTCCCAGGCTATTGATTTGCTAAGTGAAAATAGACAATATTCCTTTGAAATGATGGACAAAAGCAATGAATTGCAGCTCTTGGCCAGCCACATGACACAAAAGCCTAGAAATTGATACCTTACACTGTGTTGCATTGCTAAGCTAGAACGTTTAGAAGATTGGATGCATCAAGTCCATTTTGACATATTTTATTGTATGATGGATTTATCAAGATCTAACCCAATTAAAGTTTGAGAAACACTTGCATATAACTCAGAGAAGTACAAAATTTAAACAAATAATTAAATTATACATATTGTATACAATTATACATATCCATATTTGGAGTGGATTCCAAATACATTTAGATACTATTGTTCATACTTTACAGATTACTTGCAAATGTTCAGAAATATTTAGTGACTGAGTGTTGGTAATTTTCATGAAACAGTGTACCAAGGGAGATTGTTACACCTGTTTTGAACATCTGCTACACACATTCACTTTCAGCATTAGTTTTTAGGAGTGATCAGTGCTTAATATGGTACATTTATTTGTCCACATGTATTGTATTTCCATATTATAATACATTTACAATCCCTGACATCTTGTGGGCACACTCAGATGCTTTATAATACCTGGATGGAATAAGATCCAGACAGTTTAAGATTTCCAGGGCAGTCAGATATTGATCTCATGTTGCACACTTGACCAGCTATGCTTGATAGTATTGGTAGTGATGAATTATCTACAAGCTTAACTGGAATTCATGCTATGGGTTTTCATGCTCTGGAAAACAGCAATCTGATATCTGTTAATTACTGTACCCAATGCCAATAAGGTTAGAAAGAGTAATTATATCTTATGTGTGATGAATACGGCATTTTTCAGAGAGATTGCACTGATCTTTAATTAGTGCTTACTCCTTTTTAACCCTATTTTAACTCTACTTGCTATAACATCATTAGGGGGCATCTTGTAACTTGTCTGAATAGAAATATGTGCACGTAGGCTCCATCTGTCCTGCTGGTTTTCCAACATGTGCTCAGAGTCACTCTCTTCTTGTTATCATCAAAGGGAAATGAGCACAAGTAACGCTCTGGCAACAACTCAATGAAAATGTGATTGCATTGTATTCAAGAAAAAAAGCAACCACCATGAATCAACAATCAGGGAAATATAATCTAATTATGTCAGTGATAGTGTGGAAATCTGAGCCCTGTTATGCTGCATTAAATTATTATCCAAGAATGGAATCTTTGTTAACATGCATAGAGGAACATGTTTTATACGAATATTAGGAAATGAATGACTTTATATGTCGTTTTATTCTGGATGCTATTAATGGAGAAGATAGGCTATTCTCTGCCCTTGCATAGTTCACAATCTAATGGATGAAATAACTGTCTCATTAAAATGTAAGTAATATTATTTTTCAAAATTTCAAAAGCTAGGATCTGGTGAGAGCCTGCTTGTAAGGCATGCTAGCATCAGATGGAGTGCCAAGTGCTTGGGCAGAAAGTGGCAGAGAAGGGGAGAACAATACAACCATATCTAAAAATGAGATACGATGATAGCTCAGAAAGCATGAGCTGGTACACCCAAAATCCAAACCTCTGAAGAAATCTAATGCTAAGCATGACAGTCAAGAAATTACAATTGTGAAAAAGGTTATGGTAGATTAAGTTCTTTTATTATGAGTTTTCTTAGTTCCTTTTCTTGCTGAGACAAAATACTGGGCACCCAAAATTAAGGGAGGAAAGATTTATTTAGCTCACAGTTTGTAGAAGGTTTTTACTCCATGTTAATTTCATGTCATTGACTGTTGTGTGTGTACATGTCTCTTTAGGAGGAATTCAATGTATATAACTAATTAACAAAGAAAAAGGCAACAGATAAACAAGAAACAGTTGAGAAATTTTCAAATTGCAAAGATGATATCTTTGGTGGAATATAAAAGACTGATTAAAAATATACTTAGAGAAAATATACCTGGTTGGGCAAAATCATAGCTGAATGTTTGGGGATATAAAATAAGAATATCCACTCCAAGTTTAAAAAGAAAATATTTATTTCTTCTCAGGGAGAACGTAAATGCTTACACAATACAGATTAAAATAGCAAGATTAAAATATACAAAGAAGTAAAGAAAAGTGTGATTATATGGAAACCACAGATTATGGTGACAAAAATTAATTCAAAAATACGATCAACTCCATTAAATTGAAAATGAAGTGATGCAAAAGATAAACCTTGTGATTAGGAAGGAAAAAGTTTGTTATTAAGTAGACAAAGCTAAGTGAACAGTACTAAAATAAAACATTGGTGCTGATAAACTAAGACAAAAGCAAACCTTCATTTGGAGGATATTCTAATCATGATTTTTATATGCATTTATCGTAAAACATCTGTCTTGGTTACTTTTTTCTCATTGCTGAAACAAAATACCTGACACCCCAAATGAAGGAAGAAAAGGTTTATTTAGCTTATAGTTTTTGGAGTTTTCAGTCCATACTCAGCTGGTTCCAAGGCAGAGTGGCGTGACTAAGAGGCTGCTGTTCATGGTAGCTGCAAGTGATGAGAGCAAAAAGGGCACAAGGGACAAATTATATAGTATGCCAGCTAGCCACTGCTGGGCGGGTGCAGCACTCACACTGCCAATTCCAGTGCTAGACAACGAGCCAATCAGAAATGTTACATTCAGTTGCTTCTGTGACAGCATGAGGCTTTGTGGGGATGTCCAAGCATAAACCATAAAGCACCATACTACATCAAACAAAATAGAATTAGGTGATGTACTCATATCAGAAACAGATATACCAAGAAGTTATGGATTAACAAGTGTATGGGTTGTTTAACAAAATTAGTATAATTGAATGGATACATAAAGTAATAACATTCAGCAAATAAAGAATATTTATTATTTCTGTATGTACAGAAAGTCAGTTCCAAAATTTATTTCAAAGATTAAATAAAAGTCAGACATTCTCATAACAATTCAATGGATTTAGAAGTCATCTACTAAAAGATGGCATTAAAATCTCTCTTATTTGGAAAACGGAAAACATTTTTAATAATTCAAGCATTAATAGTATCATAATAAAAATTACAGTATATTTTGGATGATATAAGTAATAAGAATATCAGTAATAAGAATAATCCTAAAATGCTAAAATGAGTATAAGGAAGATAAACAAAAGGCAGACAGAAAATAATGAAGTATAAAACCAAAAGAAAAAAATATTTATTTGAAAAATTAATTTAAAAGAGAAATTAATAGCATAAATAATTAAGAAAAAATGGAAGAGGCAACACAGAGAACTATAGCCGGGTGGAGTAGGCCCATATTTTTATTTGTTTATTTATTTGTATCTTTTTGAAATATGGTTTCACTATGCAGTACAGGTTGGCCTTGACCTCACAGTGATCCTCCTATTTCAGCCTCCTGAATTCTGGGCTTACAGGCATGCACCATCATGCCCAAGCAGCATTTATTTTTATTATATATATTTAGAATATGTAACATGATTTCGAAAATCTATCTCCACATAGTGAAATGATTACTACAGTCAAACAGCTTAATATATTCATTATTTAACATGAATGTATAATTCAATTGAGTTTAATTTCATTACAAGGACTCCCCAATTCTATTCTGTTGGCAAATGTGCCATATAGAATATAGTATTAGTGGTAATTTTCATGCTGTTTTTACATCTCTAGACTTACTTACTTTACATAGCTACAACTTTTAACCCTTTGACCAACGTACTCAGTTTTGCCTATGCTCCATCTCTGGTAATCATTGCTTTACAATGTCTTTTTAATATTAAACTTTTTTTTGGGGGGGGGTACCAGTGATTGCGCTGACAACCTCATGCTTGCCTGACAGGTACTTACACTGCTGAGCTAAATCCCTGGCCCAGTATTCAACTTTTTGCTCCACATGTGAGATCATGCATCATCTTTTTTCTGTGCTTGGAGTTGATTTTTAAAGAGAACACAATGATGAATTATCATAATTGTTTTGAATACATTTGAAAACCTAACCATATAAATAATTTTATAGTAAAATCGAATTAAGAATACACAAGTAAAAGACACATCCACAAATAATTTGAAACAGCAATTGGAACGACCACCCTTCAGTGTAAAATGAAAATAAAATTTGATAACTCAAATGAGTCTATCAACTGCCAAACCAACCTATATCACTAAAATTAGAATTGTTTTTGCATCAATAAATGATGTTTATACAATGCCATGAATCTTATCCTTGAATTCATCTATGTTTTGTCAATCTTGGTGCAATACCTAGCTCTCTTTGTCTTACCACTACATCCTGCTGTAGGTGTTCATTTCCCAGAAAGTTTGTAAGTCTCCAGAATTCTTTGTTGTTCTTCTATCACTGTTGGACTTTGCCTGGTATCATTGCAGCTGTGGTTATGTTCAATGTCCCTGCTAAACTGTGACATTCCCAGTTATGCCCAGCCTGGTGCTTTTGGTAGAGTGTATGTTTTATCTAAGGGGGAAGAGATACCCGAGTGTCAGTTCCTTCCGGGTAACCAGTAGTGAGTTCTAAACTGTGACATTGATAAGAATGATTGCAGACTGGGTCGGAGCCTAAGTGTCCTGTTGACTGCAGTCTGCATTGGCATGCTGGCACACTGCAAGGACAGAGGAGGCAGTTGAAGGGCAGGGGAGCAGAGAATGCTGTTCATTCACAACCTTTGTTGGCTGGGTGCCACCTGAGCTCACACTGCTCACTGTGCAGGCTCCAACCGACGTGGCTCTCATAAAAAGTGTCTGCAGGGTTGCAGATCACACATTACCGAGGCTGGTTCCCGACGTCTGGCTGTTGCAGCCTCTTTCAGATCACTAAGAATTTGTTTTTCTGATGCGCGCATTTTCTGAAGACCTTTCAAAGTCACGTTTGTTTTCAAAGCACACATAGATGAAAACAGGTGAGTGATTTCATCCTGTCTGTGATTTTTTTTTTTTAATTTTAGTTTTAGGTTTGTTTTAGATGCAATAAGTCGTGTGGGCACTGTTTTCAGTTGAATATTTACTTTTTATTTTTTCTTCCCTCAAGTAAATGTATTCTTTGACTACGCTCTTTTTTCCAGCATGCAAACTGAACTCAGGGCTTCAGCACCAAGCTACCTCTCCAGTCATTTTTATATTATTTTTCTTTATTTGAGGCCAGAATTTGCTACATTGCTGAATTCAAACTTGGTGATCTTTCTGCATGAACCTTTAAAGTACTGGGGTTAGGGTTACTACATTATTTTTTTTATTGCTTTATATTTGCAGTTTGGGATAAATGCTTAAATTCCTATGATCAGATATTTATTAAACATCACATGATACTGCCTTACAAAAACAATTCCCACAGAAAAGGAAAAAGGAAAATCCGTGCTACTAATAGGAATGTTTCTTTTCTGATCGCTGTTCCTCAGCTTGCTTCTCAGGCTCCCCCAGCTGTCTCTCCAAACCCATGGCATCTGTTCCTTCCATTAGCTGTCTTCTGGCCAAGAATCAGTATTATCGAAGTAAGTTATATTGCCACCACAGAATGCCCTAGAGAATGTGGTGTGAGGGGAGGTGTGTAAGGCAGTGATGACTCAGGTGTCATGTGCAGAATCTGAGAGAGAATTCTTGACAGCCGTTGGTGACACAGAAGCAACAAAGGTCAAAGACAGAAACCTCCAGAATCAGTGCTATCTTAGCTCATAGACGGTCTTTAGCCATATTAACTTTTCTTTCACAATTATATTTTAGTTTCATTTATTTTGTATCTCAATGGGTATTTTAAAACCTGAAAATTTTATATGAATAAAATATCATTCAGTTCTTTAGAAAACGGAGTAGCATAACTTTGATTCAAAGATTTTACAGTTTCCACTTTCTACTGCCAATAATACGTTAGCAGCTGCCTGACCAATTTTACTGTTATTAATCTATTATTTGTAGATCTTCATAGATGAAGAGAACAGTGTAACTTCTTAAAGATTAAGAAATTTTATAAAATTAAGTGAGCATTTTAGTACCAAATTAATATTTCTTAAAAAGCATATATGCCAAAAACCTGTAAAAATTATTTCAAGAATTACTTGTGAATAATGATTAAAATATTTATGAACTTATTCTTTTTGTACAAAAGGTTATATTATTACTATTTCCTTGTTATTTTATCAACAGAAGTCATATTCTGATCATGACTTATTGGTACAATATGTAAGCCAAGTATGACAAAAATATTCTTTTAAAACAATGTCTTAATGTCTAAACTTGGTAACTTTTAGAACACTGACATGTATATGTAATGTTCTAACACAGCAATGCATTTTTGATTGTGTACATTTTTTAAATTTATATTTTGTACTTCTTGACATGTTGAATTTAACAATATTTATAATGTATCTTAAATTCTATATCTTTTGAGAAATAGAGAAGAGAGAGTTATTTACCATGGTATGAATATACTTAAATAGCAGAAAATGCAATATTTCTTACTAGGGAAGTCTTTTTGTTCATTAAAATTGAGATCAGTTTTTCACTTAATAAATTCATAAGCCAAGAATAAGTTATTTCAAATTATGCAACTGCTTTTTCTTTTACTCGTTCTGTTCGTATCTGTTCCCCACAGAACCCAGCATTTCTTCAGTCAATTCACTGACTGGTCCTGATTCTGCTGACATCAGAGACGATGAGAAACCTCTGCAAGGTGCTTAGTTCGTGTCTTAATGCCTTCTTTCTTATTTCCGTGTGTTTTTTAATCTTCAGTTTGTTTCCATAAGGGGTTTAATATGAATGTTCTTTGATAGGGTTACCGGAAGTGGCAGAATCCAACTGGTGGTTTAAATCCTTTTTCTGTTCTGAAACTGTGCTTTCAAATGTGGGAGGCAAAGATCTGTCTGCCAGTGGGTGAGTTGTAGCTTTTCTGATGACTGCCTTTCTTGAGACTGAACCACGGCTTGCTATAACTTCCATGAACCAAGCAGGGAGCCACGCAGTGAGGCTTTGTGGTGAGGGGCACCTAAGGGCTGGGAATGGAGCAAACAGCTGCTCCCCCATTGGAACAGTCACCCGCTACTCCCACCCTAGTTCCCAAGGGAAGACTGGTAAGTTTTAGCCAGTTTGTATCACTGTTTGGAGGCTGAAGCAGCACCATAAGGCTGGCGTCTATGCGGGTCTTCACAGTAGCTTCAGGATTAGGGTAACTGCGTTGCCTTTGACCTAGAACAGCCCCCTTGCTGAGTGGCCTGGCTGGGAGCTCTTGCTGGGCTATCTGCTCCAGGGCCTGGCTAGTTCTCAGACTGTGGAACCCGCGGCCTTGTGAGCAGCTGTTTGCTTTTGAACTCTTAACACTCTCAACAGCATACTTGCTATTCTATTTTTTTAACCCTCTTTTCTGTGTGTTTTGGAAACTGTATTAGCTCATTATTAAGTTAAGTCAAAAGAATATATAATAATAGTTCTGGATCTGAATCAAAATATAGTAGTTTTGATGAATTTTCCAAATAAAATGACTTTGAAATAGAACAAATATTTTAAATAATTTTTAAATTTAGTGTAAGGCTAATTGTTTAGAGGGGTTTTAAATTTCTTTTTTGTTTACAGATTTAAACATTTCATTTTCCCACTTTATTTTTGCTATAGAGACAATAAAAATTACAGGCAAGCATTTCACCCTGCTCTCTTTGGCACATTATGAACAATGTGGTAATTTTGACTGTCTTATCCAGCACTCACACCTGATTTTGAAATGAAGATTTCTCCCTGCTTTGGAGCTGTAGAGGTCAGCCCTTCCCTCAGTTTGGCCGCTATCAAGAGGACTCTTCTGGCTTAGATCTCACCTATGAGACTGTGTCAAAAAGCCACCAAGACAGCAGAAGTTGGTACATTTTCCTCAGTGCTAACAGGGTCACTGGAGGTGGCATCAACTACATGGAGACTGGAAAGTGCGCTTTTAGAGACAAGTGTATTTTTAGAATAACAAGAGATTTTTCACTATTTGTACTATTTTTATCCAGAAATTAAGTTGGACTCTTTCTATGTCTGTTGAATGATTTACAGTGTCTTAGAGTTGAAGCATCTGTGTTCCACATAATAGTTTAGGATACTGGATTCTAAAGTGTAGAAAAGAGTTGCACAGTTGTATTTCTGATCATAACGGATGGAAGTAGCAACATATTCTTTTTAAAATTTTACTTTTAAGAAAATACAACCAAGGAAAATAAAATAGAATAAAGCAAACCAAAGCAGTGATACTGGACTTCAAAAACAAGAAAATAGAAAAGCGACATAATGCCTCTTGTGATAGCAAAATATTCTTAAAAGCATTACTTTTTTATTTTATTTATTTATTTATTTATTTTTTATCAGTACCAGGGATCGAACTCACAACCTCGCACTTGCCAGGCAGGCGCTTATGCCCCTGAGCTAAATCCCCAGCCTCTAAAAGCATTACTTTTTAATTACACTACTATAGGCCAAATTGTATAGAATTCAAGATTCATGATTTATAAAAGCATGTAAAATTACGGTGATACTATGGTTAAAGAAAAAGCACAATAACCTAAATATATGGTATGATCTTAGTGGCATTAAAATATTAGAAATGGATAGAAATAGATAAGGACATACACACAAAGGGTAATAATGTTGGTTGTTTCTAGAGATGAGATAATGAATAATTACAATTTTCTTCTTTATTTTGTATTTTCATATTTTCTAAACTGACAGTTATTGTAGATAAACACAAAACAATGAATATTACTATAAAAATAAATACTGAAGTGAATTTTCTGAATATACATGTTCCCTAAATTTGATAGAACATTCTCTATTTTTTTCAAAACTGGGTACATTAAAGTAAAGGAGTTTTATTTGAAGTGCTTTTCAGTGCAAGATGTGAGGCTTAGATATCAGGCAAGCTGAATTCACTCAGAGGCAGACGTTACTGAAGACATGGGCGAATATTTTGCTAAACATCCACTAGCACACACGTGATTATTTACTAGTTATAGAATCAGGACCAAAGGGCCAGCGTTGGTCTCCTCTCTCTCCACATTAATGATGATCATCTGCTCTTTCCAAATGGGAAACAGGTATTATTTTCGACTTTGTCTCTATCTCTTAACAATCTGTTAAGAACTTGGATACTTCCTGCTCCTCTATCAAGCGAGGGTAAACCTTTTAAAGATGCCAACAGCCCACTGTGGCTGCGTGGCATAAATGCGCCACCCCAGTCCCATATCTTTTACAAATTATGGCTTTCCTGGTGTCCCGCTTGTATATATACTTTTTATTAATTTATAGAAGCAATGAAATATGTGGTATGTGTATTTCACTTGGTTTTAGTCTAAAATTAAGTCACAATAGAGACTGATCACAGTGAGAGGGAAAACAGTGAAACACAATGGTAAATTGCGGGAGGTCTATTTTTGCATTTCTATTATGGAAAAATTCCGCTTTTCCTCACTTGTTCAATATGTGAACAGATCATTTGATGATTTTATCAAAATAAGAACTTGGTCTCTAGAGCTGGGGAATAGCTCAGGGCCTGCCTGGAAAGCATGAGGTCCTGAGTTCAATTCCAGGTACAAAAAAATCCCAGTCAACCAACCAACCAACCAACCAACCAACCAACCAAAAACAAACAAACAAACAAACAAACAAACAAAACCACACAAAAAACCCCCAAAATAAACAAAAAACCCAAAACAAACAAAGAAATTCTTGGTCTTTACTTTGTTTACTTAGAAAAATAATGTTTAGTAAAGTGTTTTACATTTGAAATGTTAAAAATACAGCTTTTAACTTAGAAAAATGTTATTGTTTCTGAAATTTGTTATTAAAGAAGTTGAAGTTTACCGAAGACTTCAAAGTCAAACAGAACATGACCACAGTTGTGAACTATTTTTAGAGTGGTTATGTGTACACACACACACACACACACACACACACACGTACACAGTGAGAATGACTACCTTGCAAAGTATAATCTTTCTGGAAAATATTATTAAAATGAACACACAAAATGATTTAAAAATCTGAAAGAATTTTTGTGTGCTACCCAACAGTTTCTATAGAATTAGAAAGAAAAAGAGAAAAATGTCTTCTTACTATTTCTGAGTAATTTCTTTTAAAAATTAGAACATATATTGGTGCTGTGTTTACAAAATATGTCTGTCTTTCCAAGTAAAACTGGCCATCATCAAGGGCAAAAATCAAAATAAATGCTGGTGAAGTTTGCGGTAAAAGGAACATGTCTATATTGTTGGTGGGCATGCAAAACATTAAAATCGCTGTGGAAATCACTACGGTGATTCTCTAAAACACAGAAAACAGAAATTCCACTTGGGTCACCTATTTTTCTGATTATCTTCTTCAAACAGTTAAAATTACCAAATTATAGTGATACATATCCATATTTACAACAACACAGTTCACAATAGATAAATTAGAGAAGCAAGCTATAATCCATCGATGAATAATCAAAGAAAAAAGTATACATGGGTATTACTCAGCCATAACCAAGACACATTTGAGTCATTTGTAGGAAAATGGATCTTGAGACCATAATATTAAGTGAAATAAAATACAGAAAGATAAATATGACGTGGTTTCTTTAATAGAAGTAACGTAATATTGAAATAATTTAATAGAAGTAAATAATTTAAACTGAAAAATGTAAAGCTATGGAAGGACACAGGTGTTACACTTCACGAAAATGGGAAGGAGATCCGAGGAAGGAGGAGTGGAGCGGAGAAAAAGGTGATGCCAACGTGATACATGCTTGTATCAAATTCCCAGGATGAATTTAATGAGTATACATCACAACAATCAGAATAAAAAGATAAAATAATTTAAAGCAACTTATCTTTATCAATAAAATATGTTACAGATAGTTGTCAGTGTAAGAATTATTTTAGTCAGAATTTCTGCTGCCTGGTTTTGATGCCTATTAGGTAGATAATCTAGTGATGGCAAATATGTTAGAAAAATGTTGTAAGTCCAAATGCCTGAAGAGTCTTGGATCATTCTAATGTGACACTGAGATGCCGTGTGACTGGGCTTGGGTATCAGTATTAAGTGAATAAAATTTGACAATTTTTGCTTAGGAGATGTGAAAAGATACTTGATGCTTCCACTATTTTTCATAGGTAGATTAGATAGAAAGTTCCAAGTTGTGTCCTTGACAATGAAATTGCAAGCAGATAACCAGTTACTTCTCACTAGAGTGAAACTTATGTGGTCAGAATTTAGGTCTGTTTGACGCTTTATACATAATTTCAAATTTAAGTGAGCATTTAAAAATGCAGAATTCTGTTTTGCTGTTAAAGAATGATAATAGCAAAAATCTTTTTGAGTCTAAATGAATAGAATAGAATAGAATAGAATAGAATAGAATAGAATAGAATATGCATCTCTAACTCATAGAATTCAAGAAATATAGTCTGGATAAATACAAACCAACATGAAATTCTCTAATTTAATCTGTTAGATAAAAAGTCAGTGACCTAAACACCTCCCAATGATTCCTTGCAGTGTCTTCTCTCAGAGGATGGGAACACTTACATCAGCTCAAGTAATCAGCAATTTATCCTCAGTATCTTCCTTCGTATCTTATCCATCATCGATTCTTTTCAATTTTAGTCCTTAAAAGGTTTTAGTATCAATCTATTTATTTCTTATCCTAAAGGCATGCCCTAAATTCAAACTTCCATCATTTCACCTCTGGGGTACTTTGGTGACAACCTCTGTGGTCCATTGATGCCACTGTTAACTTTCTTCAGTCTTCCTGTTCAGCATATCTGGGATCACCTCCACAAAACATAAATATGATAATGTTCTCCTGTCCATAAGTCAGGTATGCACGACCACACACGCGCACGGGTGCACGCGCGCGCACACACACACACACACACACACAGAGTCAGTGGCTCCTTTCACCCTCAGAGTAAAGCCCCTCTCTTAGTAAAAGCTCACTGTAGTGGCACAAACCCAGCATGGTCTCATCCATCTCCAGCGTATGCTCCTAACATCTTAGGTCCAGCTTTATAGGTTTTTGATTTCCAGTCCCTCTTTGTCATCTTCCCTGTTGCCACAGTGTCTTTCTCCATGCCGTTCCCTCAGTTGAGAAGCTTGACTTAAATAATGTCTTTACCTTAAATCTTTGCTCAAAAGTATTTCATTCCAGAAAGCTTCTGCTGACTCCTCGACTCAGTGAGTTTCATCATTAGTTCTAACACTCCTCTCTCTCTTCTTTCTGCCACTCACTGCAAGCATAAATCTACCTTTGCTTGTGACCTTCTTTATTTTGCACCCACTTTATCTTCTGCACTATACACTTCTGTGGGTAAGGACCCTTTCTCCTTGCCTGCGATTCCACATTCAGGTGCTGACTCATTTATGAATATTTGTCACATGAATGTCAGGGGTTCTTTCTCCATGGCTGTTTCCTCTCTCAGAAGTTTTTTTTTATTCCAGTCAAACATGGTGTAATTCCAGCACTCTGGAAGGCTGAGACTAAAGCATAGCAAGTTTGTGCCCAGCCTTGGCAAATCAGTGACTTAAAGAGAACATGCATCAAGGTTAAATAAATACATAAATAAAGAACTGACTGAGGATATAAACTGTGTGAAAGCCTCAGATTCACTCCTGAGTACTGAAAAACAAAGCGAAACAAAACAAAACAAAGAAATGTTACATTTTGTTAAGGAGAAGTAAACACTAAATCAATAAAGGAATAAAGGAAATATTTCTTGGTAATGACACATGCTGTAAAGGAAATATACAGGGTGTTTCTGACGGAGCGTGAGGGCGGAACAGCGAAGGGGCAAGGAGGACCGCTGTGGCCGGTGTGGTCAGCGGAAGTCTCCACCGTGCACTACACTAGAACGAAAAGCATCAAAGATCTAAACACAAAGCAGAGGCACTAAATCTGCTGAAAGATAGAATAGGACTAACCCTTGAAAACAATGGTGTAGGCACGAAAAGGTGATTTTGAAACTGAATCCTCACAGAGGAGAACTGGCCAGTTTGGGAAAAGTCCTCTGGGAAAAAATGTTCATTCAGTGCAATTTAAACTCTGCACGGCTCCCAGCCTCCCCTCTGCACGGCTCCCAGCCTCCCCTCTGCACTGCGCCTGTCTCCTTCTAGCACAGTGTGCAGTCTCCTCTTTGCCCAGAGTGATGTCTCTTCCTACAGCTGCATGGGATGAATTTGACATTTTCTATGTGGTTGAAGAGTTATTGGCAGTGTGTTTCCAACTAAGTCCAGGATGCGAAACGGTGGGTTTGGGGGTTATGCCTTCTCTCCTTGCAGTCCTTACGGGTGATTCTGAGCTGCCCTATACCACAGGGCACAGCAGCACGCACAGGACAGAGTCTGCATCTCTCAGCTCCTGTGGGGCTGGATGTCACAGGCACTTCTGTTCTCAGAGAGACTTTTTAGAGTAATGCAGGGTGGCTTTCACCCTGTCCTTTCTTTCACAACTACAGGCTGGATGGACAAATACAACTTTATATTAAGTTTCTTCTCTAGTGTTCTCAAAACAATATTACAACTACTTTATATTCAAAAACTAGAAAAACAGAATATCACATAGTCATCATCCTTATTCAATAAACTGGAAGCACATAGTTACAGTGTCTGAAAACATTTCTCCTATTAAAGTCTAATTTGATTTCCTAAAAGGTAAAGGAAAAAATGTGCAATGTGTTTCTAATTTAGGGCTTCAAACAGGTTTCATTCACCCTTCAAATACATTTAAATGTATTTTAATTAAATTTATTATTACCAATATTTATTTCATTTATTCAGCAAAAATGAATGAGTTTTGTTACAGTTTGCTCAAAGTAGCTTTGCTATGTTAGTTTCACTGCATTGTTTTTGATCTGCTGTATTTGCCTCCAGGTCATAAACTCAAAAATACTAAATCTTTTGCAACCCAGTAATTTTTTGATTAGCAGTCAGTTGAATTGTAAGCTTCATGAATATTCCATCCTTTTCACATGCTTAGCTGAGGTTTTCAAATTAAGGAAGGAAAGTTGCTTGAACTACGATTTGTATGTCAACTTACTAGAAATGCTAAGATTTCACAGTTCTCCAAAGGTGACTAAGAATTTTATCTTCCAGTAAAATACCTTTGAAAATATTTATGCAATCTCAAGAAAAACCTGGAAGGGAATACCTGACTGCAATCATTAAGCTACATTTCTCATTAAAAAGATGACCAATAAAACCCACAAACTGATCATTTTATATTGTTCTTTTTCATCCTAGATGGATTTCACCTGTTCATTAATTTTCTGCTACTGTAGGTTATGTTTAGTATTCTGGAAGGAGACCATATTGTTCTTTCTCTCTCTGTTGTACAAAAGCCCTTCCTTCTAATTCCTACCTTTATATTTTTGGATGCTATTTATTATGTTCTCTGAATTTAGAGTGCATTTAATTTCTTTTGACAATGGATGTAATATTTTAATTGGTTCTGAATTTCTATTTTGAAAGCAAAACAGGATTCATTTAAGCAACTGTAGGACTGGAATAAGAATTTGCTTAAAATTTAAGTATATTAGAAAAATTATTTCACCTCCACTAATCTCCAAATAGCATACATTTCTAATGAAACAAAAGAGTGTAATTTTAAAAATATGCTTTCTTCTTTACCCTCTTATTAATCTTTCAATCTGTGGCAATTTTTCTTGAGGTAACAGTTTAATGCTACAGAATTAAAAAGATATACATATTTATGTATTTTAATGGTACCAAGCCAACCTAAATGTATTTTGCTTTGTAAGTTCTTATTTAACCAGTGTTAAGAACTGGCATATCATTCCCATAGGGAGACCTCTATTGTGCTAATGGATTTTAGTTATTTTCAGTTTTCACATATTAAGAGATTTTTAGGCTTTTCATCAACATTTTATACTACAAAACTGTGTTCCATAGACTTTGTTTCATATTTAATCCATAATTGCATGATGCATACTTAGAAGTGTCAATCTTGCATTGAAGTGTTAATATTTCACTTTAATAGGTTGAAGTTTTAATTTTGCATTTTTCCTTTTTTGCTTATTTTTTATTTTAAAGAGAATAAAATGAAGCAAAATAAAACATAATAAATCAATAAAAAAACCCAGTGTGACACAAGACTTCAAAATAACCAGAAATCAGCAATAATTATATTCTCATAATGCCTCTTGCTGTCTTCAAAATTGCTGCCCCTACCTTCAGACATAGTAAAAGTCAAACAAAACAGAACAGAATGGAACCAATAGAACCAACAGAAACAAAACAATGAATGCAATAAAGGATTTCAAAACAAGGCAATAGTGAATACAAAATGGCTACCTTAATATACCTTGCCATTCTCAAAATGACTGCCTATACCATTGGACACAAAAATTCAAACAACAAAACAGAATAAAACCCAATCCAACAAAATAATAATTATATTGGACTTCCAAACAAGACAACAGGAAATTACCAATGCCACCACTCTCAGAAGGAGATCCCCCATAGATGCCACACTCTGTACTGTTATCCTCTGAATAGTTGATCAGACCAGCAGCCCCAGAACTGCAAAGACTGTGAAACACCAAGCACCACAAGCATCAAATTGCATCTCACCTCAATCACCTGTCATTGTAGTTTGTGTTACCCCAGATCAGTTGGTCACTTATGGGGGTTCTGGGGCAGGATTTGGCTCTTCCTGTCTCCCAGCCCATGAGCCAGAAGGGGCTGGAGCCTGGCTGTCCCCACAGTGGCCTACACATGGGGCTGACTTACAGGGAGGGCTTGCTTCTTGGCGACTTCTTGTTCTCTTCCTTCACAGTCTGAGAATGGTGCTGACTCATTGGAAAAGTCTGGGGTCTGGCTGTCCCCCTGGTGGCCTGTGCCTGGCGATGGTTCACAGGAAGGGCTTGCTTCTTTGTGACTCCTTGTCCTCTAGGATTTTTCATTTTCATTTTACATTTTAATCCAAACTCTCTGCCTAAAAGTTGCACTAATTCAGGCTCTCTACGACCGCATTGCATCTGAGATCCTATCGATCTCAGCCAGAAACCTTTGTGTATAATCAATTGTTGATCCTTTCCCTGGTATTAGGAAAAGACAGAGTATACTATTTGCTTTATTCAAACACTTACTCCAAACATAGATACATATTTCTCTTCCATATGGTTCCACTAGACTCTCTATATCCTCTACATAGAACCCTCCGTTCACAGAACTTGTAAGAGTTCTGGGTAAGTCACTAGATGTTGTATATTCTGTTGTTTGTCAGGTTTATGTTCAAAAGTGATTTTGTTAATGAGGTTTTTGACAATAAAGAAACTTTTTGTGTTGTAACATTTAAAAATATTTTCTTTTTTTTATTTCAGAATTTTCTGTTGTAGTTTGTGATCCTTCCCCACCTAATTATTTTTTCAGCACTAATGACTGAACCTAGGGCCTTGCACCTACCTAGTAGGCAAGTTCCTTATCATTGAGTTACAAGCCAGCACCCCCTCAAATTTTTTCAATTTTCCCTTATGTCTAATTTAATTTTTAAAATCAATTTTATCTATAATATGTATTTGATAAAAGATATAATGAAGACTTTTAATACATTTTTCTTTGGACATAATCTGCTCTTTCAACATAATGAAACTCAGTTTTTTCTCTCAATATGTTTAATTCCATTTTTGGACTTTTTTTTTTCTCTTGGTATATTTGTGTGTTTATCCAATACCAGGCTTTAATTATCCCAGTTTTATAATTCATAGTGATATTCAGAAGCTTACTCAGCTCAATTGTTAAACTTTTAATTTTGAAATAATTATTAAACCATAGTGAGTTACCCAGTCACATAGACAGCTGTGTGACACTGGCAGGATGTGTAATTAAAGTTCTGTATCATTTCCCCACCTGTGCAAACTTAGTGCCCTCATCTTCACCAGGACACAGACCTGCACCATCAGTTGCCAGCCACTGTCAGTTACCCCTTTATAGTCATGTGTACAGCTCTTCCTCCAACATCCTTAACCACTGGTGACCACTAATCTAGCTCCATATCTACCGCTTTGCCATGTTTGACAATCACCCTTAAAAGCAATCATACATTATGCTTTGTATATGGGGAAGGATTTTTTTTTGAAGAATGACTTCCTTAGGCTTCATCTACACTGTTGAGTATTCTAATAGCCTGTTTCCTTTTACAGTTGAATAGTATCACATGCATGACAGTTTTTAGCCTTGCATCACATGGTATTTATCACATGCGACACAGTTTTTAGCCATTTACCTGCTAAAGGACATCTTTTCAGTTAGGGTTATTATGAAAAATGAAAATGAACTGTATATTAATGTGTGCTTGGTTGTTTATTTATTTTTGAGGGTCCTGCTATGTAGTCCAGACCCAGCCTCTAACCCTCAGCAATCCTCCTGCCTCAGTTTCCCTGAGTGCTGGATTACTGAAGTGGGCCACCACGCCTAGCTCTATGTAGGTTTTGTGTGAACACAACTTTCATTCTTCAAGTGTAATAGCTGACCATGTGGTAATTTCATAATTATTTTTCCAAGATCCTAAGAAACTACTTTCTAGAGTTGCTCTGCCATTCTATGCTTCCATCACCAATGGATAATTCAGTTTTTCTTCATTCCAAGAATGTAATATTGTCGGTATTCTGTTTTCATTTATTCCAACAGGTATGCAATGATATCTATTTTTTCTTTAATTACAGAAACTCAAAAGAAGGCAATTCTATTGTACTCACTTCTTCCTCATCTTCAATGACTCAAAAACCCAAATGCTAGATCTTTTGTTATACTTAACAGGTTCTTGAGGTTATGACCAACATTTTCTTTTAGTTTATTTTCTTTTGTTGTTCATATATGTTGTTCCCAGGATTCACGGACAATTTCCTTATCTCCCTCCAATCCAATAGTGAGCTCAGTATTTGAACTCTTTATTTTGTTAATTTTATCTTTCAGCTTCAAAATTTTTATTTGGTTCTTAATATATTTTCTGACTTTCCTAAAATTAGGCTTTTATAAATCAAGCAGTTTTCTAATTTCTCCTGGAAATTTTGTATGGTAACTTGTTTCAAATCCTTGTCAAAGAATTCTAACATCTCAGTGTTGATACCTTTTTGTTAAGTGAACTTGGAATCTTTGTGGTTTTTGGTATGATGAGTGACTTTCAAAATCTGGAATTTTTAAGCATTGTATTATGAAATTTTGGATCTCATTTGTGTGCTTGCTTTAGGATATTAACTTTACTGCAGACTATGAAGGTGGGAAACTACTTCATGAAAGTCCAGAATCTGTTAAGAACTGGAATAGAAGAAACTCCTTGTCACTGCCTAGTGAGGTTACTCCAACCACACCTGTCTACCTGGTCCTGGAGGTAACACTCTAGTGAGAACAGGAATCCTGCCATATCACCACTGAGAAAGCCTGACAGTCCAGGCTCCAACATGAGCTCCACTGACATTCTCATGACCCTGGGTGATGTCATGACCTCTACTGATATTGCTGGATGCAGGGTTGTTACTGCCGTGCCCATCCACCTGTATACTTCATGTCATGGAAGCAGCACTCCTAAGTTGAGTGTGGTTACTGAGTTCTATTGCTTCAGACAAACACAGACCCTCTGTAATGTTATGTCTGCAAGTGGGGTGGTCTTCCCTGTGCTGAGCCCCTTGGCAAGATCTAGGATGTCTCCACTTGTCACCCAGATTCCCTGAGTTCCAAGGGAGCTCCTTGGGATCACTGAAGTGGGCAGACCTTAGTGAACAGGATCACTCCTTTTACACATGGTGAGCATCACTGAGAAGCCTTTGGTGTCCATTCCTTTGCTGGAATGCCCCAGGGAAATGGTGGGAAGAGTCAGCATCAGTAGAGTTGTCCAGACTTCAAGAAGACATCTGAGCATTGGGTGCCTTGGCCAATACAGACTCTAGGAATAATTTGCCTTTAGACACCAAAAGTATGAACTGGGATCACATGCATATTTACATCTATAAGAGCTGCAAAGCCTTAGCAGTATGATCCTGACTCCCTTTGGGTTTGCAGACACTATTGACAGATGTTACTGACACAAGCATTTATTTCACATCTGCGAAACACATTTTTGAGTCTCAAACAATGAAATGTAACAGAGTACCTTGCTTTCAGATTGGATTATAGGTCTCATATAGCACCATGTTGGCCTATATACTTAAGTTTAAATTTCTATGAATAATAGCATGATTCAATCATCAGTCAAACATCAGGGTGAGTTTTAATAGTTTGCCTCTATTTTTTGCAAGCGATTTTGAAGCCTTTCTCCCATCTGATTTGTTCTACGTCTATTCTGTAGCTCAATTATATCTGCGTCAATTAATATGGCATTTAAAAGAAGCCCAAAGATGTTCAAAGGCTTCCATTTTTGTATCTTTTCATCTTCTAATTTTAAAAACATTTCTACAATGTCAGTTTTTATAAATTTTGCATATTGTGTAAGCATAATAACCATCTTTATTTTAGACTTCTTCAGAAAATCCGTTTACTCAATGCCCAAGGCTGGAATTTCGCCATAATTATTTCACTTACTAATTGGTGGGCTTATTAAAATTCACCTCTGATGCTTGACTAAATCAAGCTATTTTTCATATAAATTTCAGCTTAGGTAAATAGGCCATCAGGGTGCTTTGCAAAACCTGTAACTCAAAGGAAGATAAATGTTCTATTAAATGTGTTAATACCCCCAAAGTTTGTATTATTAAAAATAAGAAGATCTATTCTCTAATGGTTTTCTTAAAATTCATATATTTGAAAATACTCTGTGGACCCCCATATATTTAGTTTTCAGTTTTGATTGGTGCATACTGTCTTGTGGTCAGACTCGAAATCTCTGTCTGTGGCTGAAAGCTCTGGGCACTTCGATCATAGAGAGATGCAAGCCTTGAAAAATGTCTACAAAATTGAGTGCTGCTTTATTATTTCTGTACAGAAGCCTGTTATATGTAATCATTCAAATTATCATTTTTTAAAGTAATTTTATTTAAATATGTCTGTGTTGCTTGTTTTGCATTATTTTCTCTCTCACATGTCGTTTTTCTTTTAAGTATAAGCATTTGCGTAATTCTTTAGGTCTGGGTATCTTTAACAGCATGTGTAAAATGCAGTGTTTCTCTTTTTTAATTATTATAGTTCATTTTTGGTGGGCACACCACCAAAATTTGGTGTAATTTGATTTTTTTTCATATTTTCATATTTTCCCATGATACTTGTCAAAATTAAAATATAACTCCTATAGTGTAATATCCTCTTTTAGACTTTAAATTTAGCCAAATCTACTATATTTACACGTAGTTGTAAACTTCATTACTGGTAATTCTATTTTAATCACTTGAAAATTAATCGTATATCCTTTAGAATTTAATCTTTGTTACCTTGGTCATTCGTATTTTGGCAAGCACAAATCTACTTTCTATCTCTGGATTTGTTATTCTATATTTCATAGTGTGGGATAATGCAGTATGTGACCTTTTGCATTTTTCTTCTTCTGTTCAAAATGTTTCAAAGTTTATCCATTTATATGCACCAATATATTACATGTTATGTAGTTTTTTTGTACCAAATATCATTGTATTTGTGGAATCATCAAAAATTCTTTATTCACTTTTCACTTTTTGTAAATTTAGGTGATTTTCACTTTTTGCCTAATATAAATGATATTTCTATTAATATGCACATATAAGTCATAGTGGGAAGTCAGGTATTCAGTGTTTTTAACTCATTGTGTCAACACAGAAACTTACTTAAGTACATATTATAGAGCAGAATTGAAGAGATCATATATTAAGTCCCTATTTTTAGAAACTAAGATTTTTTCCCAAAGTACTGTACTATTTTACATTCCCACTAGAAATGTATGTCTTATAATGTCCCCACATCCTCTCCGTATTTCTTGGGCTTTTTGGCTACAGTCATACTAGTAAATATAGAATGGAACCACACTGTGGTTTTGATTTGCTGATCCTTAATAACTAATTATGTTGAACATTGTAAATTTTTTTACAACTCATTATTACATCTTTTTGAATAAACATCTAATCAAATTCTTTGCAATTTTAAAAATTGGCTTACTGTTTTATTGTTGAGTTTTAAGTGTACTGCTGTGTGTATTCTATTACTAAATCTTTATGAAAGATATAATTGACAAATACATTCTCCCATTCTTTGGATTATCCATTTGCTTTGTTGATAATACATGCTTTAAAACAAAAGGTTCGTTGGGGATTCAGTTCAGTGGTGTACACGTCTGCCTGGCAAGCAGGAGGTCGTGAGTTTGATCTGTGGTACCAAACCAAACCAAACAAAACAAAACAACCCCAAAACAAATGTTTTATTTTAGTAAAGATCAATATATTTCTATTATTTATTTATGATTGCTTGTGATTTTGGCATCTTTATGAGACCCATGCACGCGTGAACACTGTGACTTGTGTTTTTCTAAAAGTTTAGTATTATCTCACTTGTGTTCTGGTCAAGCAACCATTTCCACATAACCATGAGGCCTTTAAGATTCTCTGGAGTATGTCAAACCTTTTCCAAGCCTCTGCTGACCTCTCATTCCTCAGTTTTTCCATTTAAGGTTTACCAGGTATTTTTCTCTCAAGTGTCACCTACTGTTTCAAGTGGCCACAGGACGGAAGGGATGGCCTCTGATTTCTTCATCAAACACTTCCAAAGAGATGGCTGTTCAGGCTGGGTGAGCTTTCATTTGGTAAGTGCTGAGCCAAAAATCTCTGAGAGTAGCCTCTTCCATTGCAACATCTGACAACTCAAATAAGTATAATTCTTTGTAAATTGAAGGAACTCAAGTCCTCTCCAGTGACAGCCAGGCTACTTTTCTTCACTCCAGACCAACCTGACTGACTCCAAGGTTGCTCTGAAATTGGAGAGAGGACTACAGAAATACAAGTTCAATTTCCTGATCACCAAGCTTGATCTTCTGATCAATGATCAGTCATTTTTCTTGAATAAATGCTCTCAATTGTTGTAAAGTTTTGGTTAATTTCCAAAGTGCTAAGAAAGTTCATTCTATTTTTTGTCACTATCACATTGCTTTTAAGAAGGAGAATATTTCTGGAGATCTCTATCCATCATTTATGGTCATATAGCTGTAGAGGCAAAGTGTAAGCATAAGGATTATTTTTAACTGATCATTTTGAGAAACTGTAGATGTGGAATAAACCTGAAAAACTAAGTGCTTTCATAAGAGAAATTCACATTAACATAGGGAGTATCTAGGTGTGAACATGTCTCCTTCTCTGAAAGATAAGGGTAAATTTAAATCACAAGAGATGCTTAAAAATGCAAGATACAGTGGCTGAAAATAGCAGAACAAATCTTAGTCTTCTTACCGTGCTTTTCTTGTGCCTCCCCTGTGACTGACGTTCAGATATTCTTCCTTTATTTCAGGGGATGACGGTACTTAAGCATAAATTACTCATCCCGGGGTCCTCTTTTGGTTATATATGAAACAAATATGTTGACAAATTTCTGTTTGCTTTTCTTTTATTAATCTGTTTTTTTTAAAAACCAAACTCTATACCAACTAAGAACTCAAAAAAGGATGCAGGAAAAATTATTTTTCCTTTATTGCAAGCACTTCATTTTCAGTTCATTGTGCTTGCTGTTTCTATTTGATTGTTCTATGATTTTTACAGTCATTTAAGTTGCAATTGATTAGTGCGTGCCTTAGTTACTTTTTCTCATTGCTAAGACAAAATAGCTGACACCTAAAAGTTAAAGGAGGAAACTTTTATTTAGTTCACAGTTTGTAGAGGTTTCAGTTCATAGTTGGCTGACTCCAAGCCAGAGTGGCATGCCAGAGGAGAAATAGTCCATGCCTGCCAGAAATTGGAGAATTCATGAGGCAGCAAAGAAGCAGTCAGCAATAGATAGCAGCCAGATTTCTGTCCTTTGTACTCTACCTAGGCTAATTCTCTTACATCCAGGGTGGGGCTTCCCGTTATTCACACCCAGAACTATGCCAAACCATTCATTGGGCTAATACAGTAATCACTCACTCCTTGACACCAGCATCATAGCTTCTAGATCCAGACATTTCCAAAAACTCCCACCTATGGGTGCATGAGGCCTGGAGGGGATATTTAGACACAAACCATAACAGTGTAATTGCTATTATATTGCCATATTATAACTGCCAGTTCCAGCAGTAGGTTGTGGTAAAATTCACATACAACTAGAGAAAGAATAATCCGTTTTAACATTTTCAATAAGCATATATAATATAATCACATCAGAATCTGTCCCTTGAAATTTCTTCACCATGGTATTAGTTATTTGCTGAAAATAATTGGAATGAAGAGCAGTGATTTATATAACATCTTTTCTAGGACAGATTAAGGCTTAACTGATGTATCATTCTTCTTCTGCATTCCTCTCCACTGTGAAAGACTCTCGTGATTATGTTAGAACCACCAGAGTGATACAGAATAATTTCTTTATTCTTAGGTGTTCAATCTTTTTAATTGAAAAGTACTTATCTGTTTTTTTTTTTTTTGCCCTCCAAAGTAGTACAACCAGGCACTCTAGAAGAATAATGTTGACACTGTTGGGCTGCATTATTCTGCCAACTGAAAAACACCTTTTGGCAAAGACATATTACATTAAAATGCAACCTAAAATACTCCTTCTCATGGGAAGCCGGATAAACCTCCTTCCCATAGCAGTTCTCCTTATTTATTCTCTCCATCAATCACATCCCAGCACCTTTGAGCAAGTTTGAATCTGCTTACATTTTTAGTGTCCCTTGCATGTGGATTTGTAACAGTTTTTCCCTTGTTTTTAATTTCTGAGACAGGGTTTTGTTATGTAGTCTAGGCTGGCATTTAACTTGCTATATAGCTCTAACTGGCATTGAACTTGAGCTGATTCTCCAGCCTCTCCCTCTTGAGTGTTGTGATAACGGCATAAGCCACAACCTATCATAGTCTAATGTCTTGCTTCAAGTTCTTTCTATTTACCAAATGGTTAATGCATAAGAAAGTTTATTTAAAGACACTGGAAGTAATTATCATCTTGTAGTGCTTTCCAGGAATATTATATATTAAAAACTACATGTAAAAGCAGAGGTTACTGGGAAACAATGCTGTCTTTTAGAGATATTCCTTTGGTACTACAGCCTTACTGAAAATATTGAGGTCTGTCTCTGAGCTGGAGTCGGCTTGTCCATTACAGAGTCCCCAGGGCCTCTACTAGTTGCCGCTCATGTTTCCTGGGACCTAACCTGGCTTTCGTGTGCCTCCTGCTTTTTTGAGAGTTCTAATAAACACAGAAGAAGCAAGCACTTTTAGGTCCTGTTTAGAGTCCAAGAATCAGCATGAGCCTCTTTGAAGCCTCAGTAGCTCAGCATGAGCATAGCTACTGAGGCAAATCAAAAGTACAAGACAGAAGTTTAAATGTTCTTAACACATGAAAGCTAACTGAAAGTGTAAATTTGAAACATACTGGTTTTCCTTCTTTCTTTCTTTTCTTTTTTTCTCTTTCTTTCTTTCTTTCTTTCTTTCTTTCTTTCTTTCTTTCTTTCTTTCTTTCTTTCTTTCTTTCTTTCTTTTATTCTGCCTTTAGGCCTTTTAACTTCCTTTCTGTTCTTTCTTTATGTATGCATGTGTGTGAATGGATAAATGGGGTCTCGCCTCCAGTCTGCTCAGACTCTCATCATTCACTCTCGTCGTTGCCTCTCACTTTTAAAAAGCGGTGTTTGTGCTTTCCCATACAAAATAAATGCAGAACAAAACCAAAAACCCAAAAACCAAAGCTCAAAACTTTCATGTTAAAAATTCTACTGAATATGCCGTTTTCCCCCTTGATTCTTAGGATCAACTCAAAAATTCAAGAACACTAAAGGTTTAGTTAGTTTTGGCTACTAACAGTAATATTTCTTGTTTGTTTAGAGAAGGGCTAAGACAAAGCTACTTTCTAAGAGCTAATACCCAAAATGGTTCCATCAACGCCTGTTTTCTTTGTTCAGAGAGACAGACTGGCCTGATGGATGCATTGCTTTTTGTCAAAGCACATTAACAATCCAATTCAAGGTCATCTAAAATAAGTGTAAATGTGCTTTGCAAATCAAGTCAACATATTTTGGGTGATGATGGTGGTGGAGGAGAGTAATGATGTCCAGACACTTTGGCCCTAGACCAGACTATAATATGTTAGACTATATTTTCACCTGATCCAGGCTTCAGATTGTTAAATAAAATTTCTAGCAAACCTGTACATCACATGGCAAAGTGAAAATGGAATCACTCATGATCAATGCTATGCAATCAAGTGGAAGCTGAGGAGAAACGGAGGACTCACAGGCAGCAGTCAAAATGGGTCTACCCAATCTGAGAGGATAGAGAAGGTCCCCAGCTCCTGCTTAAACGCACACGGGGAAAATAACCTGACAGTAAGCAGGGCACTTCTTGCACTGTGCTGATTCCTTTCTCCTACTAAGGCTGCTGCTCAAAAGCAGATCATTCTTCACACCGTAGAGTACTTTTCTATAGGAGCGTGGGAGGTTGAGAAGTTCACATATAGCTACGGAGGCCAATCAAAACTACCAGAGAGAAGTTTAAAGGTTCTTAACACAGAAAAATGGCAAATATTCAAGGCAATGGAAACACTAACTCCCTTGATCTGTGTATTATATATTTTCTCATGTGTAGAATGATCACAATATACCCTAATATGTTCAAAATTAAAAAAAAAATTATATATTTAAACTTTGTTGAAACTGTGTTCTTTGACAGATCCTTAAAAGGATACCTTAATGTCAATTTTGCAGTCTTTCTTTAACTGAGTTTATTTCCATTTTAGTAAAAACCTCACAGTTACATTTTTTTCTAGGTCTGTGATTAAATTTTCCTTTTTAGAAAATTCTTTATGAGTGATGCCGCCTTTATCCTTGCCGTCCTACATAACCCAGATTTTGAATGAAGATGTTTTCTTTAAACATTGCAGTTTTACCTTGTGTGTTCCCCTTCCCAAGTGAAACTGCTGCTGACACGCCATGATAATTACATGTGTCAGCAAGGCTCTGGGACAATGTGTTCCTCACCTGTTTTAGAGTCAACCCTACTAGAGAGAAGAAAAAATGTTCAGTAAAATAATAATAATGAACTTGTGCTCACTTTTGAAGAGGTATTTCTCTATTAAAATGACAATGTAGGGAGCTAAGATAAAATCCAGATGCGAAATTAAATCAATGGCCAATTTTAGTAGCTTTTTTTAGTATCAGAGGATACTGGTATCAGAGGATTAGATTACTGTGTGATTAGGAGATAACACTAATTTTAAGCAAAAATGGATCTCATTTATTCTTTGGAAGATTATTATGTGATTCATTTACATTTTTCTTTCTTTAACTATTTCCATCAGTATTTTTCATTTTATCTTTTAATACAAAGAAATGCTATTTATTAGATACCTTTGAAAAATTGTAACCTACAATGAATTATTTTCCTATATGGGAGATTTTAAGGAATGCTACCCCAGAACAGCAAAATGACGAGTATTCAGGACAGCAGCTGGAACGCAGGACACCAAAAATGAGATTTTACCTGCTTTTGAGGATTATGAGGGCAGTGGCAATATTGTTTCTAAGTCTGTTTAATCTTTACTAGGTTGATGAAAATAGACAATAATTGCTGGGAGAATATTTTCTAGCCAGTAATACTTTTTCCACTGAGTTTTTTTTTTTTTTTTTTTTTTTTTTTTTTTTTTTTTTTGATAGCAACCCTACTGGGTATATAAATTTTATATTATTTTAATTTGTATTTGCATTTCCTTGATGATCAAATATTTCTTGAAAATATTTTTTTTGTACTGGCTATTTATGTATCTTCCAGGAAATGTCAGTTCAATTCCGGTGACCATTTTTAATCTTGGAATTTTGGTGTTTCGTTGTCAAGTTTCAAATATACTATATTTTATAAATGCTAACTATAGTATAAAACACTGTTGCACCACTCCCTGAGCAGACACTGGAACCTCATGTAGGAGAGGCCGGGCCTCCTGGCCCTGACACAGCTCTGCAGGAGGTGCAGAGGTCACACGGGTAACTGCTGGAAGACTCGGCCTGAGACCAATACCCAGGAAGAGAATTTGGCTCTGGGACTGAAGTGTTGTACTGCAGCAGAGGCAGAGTCAGAAACACCTGTGTGACAGGCTTGAGAGGGTGAGAGGTCAACAGGAATCTCCTGGGATCTGCAAGGAGGCTCTGACTGGGACCAAGAGGATCAAAGTGCCTGTATAATGTGTTGGGAAGCCAGGTTTGTAGGGTGTAATTTTCAGAAGAGATGGACCCAAAGGAGGTAGCATTTAGCCCTGTGGTATGGTTTAGTTCATGCACCACTGCCTACATTTAACAGAAATTAGTGGGTGTTTCTACAAGTCAATATCTGGAGAGCCCAAGTGACTTCACTAAAATCCCAGACAGCTTTGCTCTGATTAAAGGTTGTTTGTGAGTGGGTTTTAGGTTGTATCAATATTCAGTTGACACTTAAGGTATTATTGTCTCTAACTGGAATATATAAAGAACTCAAAAATGTTAGACTCTTCAAAATAAAAGAATCAATCAAGAATGTGCAATCAAAATGAATAGATATTTCTCAGAAGAAGGACAATGATCTCTGATTGGAAGAAAAAATGTTCAGTGTTGCTGGCCTACTACAGGAGCACAAATTAAAACCATATTGAGATACCCCAGAAAGAATGACTATCACCAAAAATTCTAATTACCATAACAAATGCTTGAAAATGTGGGGGCTAAAACTCTTCTATATTGTTGGTGGGAGTGTAAACTAGCACAACTACTATGGAAATCATTGTGAAGACTTCTCAAAAAACTACAAGTAGAAATTCCATTTTATACAGGTATGTTCCTTTTAGGTAGCTTCCAAAAAGAGTTCAAATCAGCATATTATAGGGATGCATCCATACCTATGTTTATAGCAGCAAAATTTATAATAGAGCTTAGAAAAAGATGTATGTCTATCAACAGATGAACAGATAAAGAAAATGTGGTGTTTGTATACAATAGAGCCCTATTGTGCCATAAAGAAAGAAAAAACTTTGAAGAGCTGAAGAATTTGTAAGTAAATGGATGCAATTTAAGAACCTAATGATAAATAAAAAACTCAGACACAAAAGACTAAATATCCTGTGATGACATATAGAAATAAAGAACAAAATAGAAGATATAAAAGAAGTCAAGAGAAGTTAAATTCCCCCAAATACCTATTCCATTGTTTCCACAATACCTTAGTGTATGTGCTAGTTTGTTTCATTCCTTCTACTTGCTTCTCTTAGTTCATGGAAAACCAAGTTTTTTACTATTATCTGTTTGTTCTTTGTGAGAGATAATCTTTTTTGTATATATTTTGTACTCTGAAAACTACTTTGACAATTATGAAAAACATTATATTGACTGTTGTTATTGTTTCATTTTGTTATGAAATATTTTTTATAAAATGGCAAACATCAAAAAAGATGGTTGGATATACGATATGCATATATTTTTCATATGCAGTGCATAATTTCCTTCAATGGACAATTTTTAAGTTTTTTGTAGTGTAATAAATTACACAATAATAATTACACTATAATAATTTACCTTTTGTTGCTTACATTTTGAGTGTGTCAAAGAAACCATTGGTAAATATAAGATCAGGGGAATCAAACCTTAATTTCCTTTTGATAGATTTATGGTTTCACACTATGTAAGGTGATCTGTGTGGAGTTAATTTATACATAATGTGGGATCTGGATCCAATATATTTTGTTTGTTTGTTTGTTTTTGGTTTTTCAGGTATGCCCAGTTCATTTGATTTCCTCATTAATGGTTCTTGCCATCCTTAGTAAAAATCAATTGACCCTAAATCTATTAGTTTATTTCTGTATTCTTAATTCTAACATTGGATATGATATCTTGATGCCAGTATCGTACTATTTTGAATAATGTAGTTTTATGGTAAGTGCTGAAGAATGCAAATTGCCCAAGTTTTTTCTTTTTTTAATATTGTTTTGGTGATTCAGACAATCCTGAAAATCTCTCAAAATTGATGGGCTGACTTCTCCATGTCCACTAACTCAGTGGATATTAGACAGGGATTGTATTTAATCTGTATAAGTTTGGGCAATATTGATATTTTAACAATATTAACTATTGTTATTCATGAAGAAGAGCTATCTTTCCATTTCTTTAGCATTTCTTTCAGAAACGTTCTCCATATTTCATTGTAGAAAACTTGGATAAATTTATCTGTAGGTATATTTTCTTTTGGAGGTCATGCAAATTCAGTAATTCTAATTTTCAGATTTTTCATTGTTGGTGTATGGAACAGACAACTGTGCTGATTTTACACTATAAACTTTGCTAAATTTATTTCTTAGCCTTCAAATACAGATGGCTTCACTTATTGCTTTCCAATTTGAATGATTTAATTGCTTATTTTTCTGATTGCTCTTTCTAGAACTTTCAAAGCAATGTTGAATACCACTTCTTTTCTTGTTTGTAGAGAGGAAGTTTAATTCTTTACCATTGACAAGTTAGCTGTGAATGTTTCATAAGTACTTATCATTTTGAGGTTATTCCCTTATACTCTTAGTTTTCTTTTAATTGTGGAGACTTGGTGGATTTTGTTTGTCTTTCTTTTTGAGTTGATGTGGTTGTGTGTATTTTCCTCATCATTCCATTAATTTAGTTCATTAAATTGTTCATTTTCTAATTGTTAACAATTTTTGAATTCCTTGAATGTATCTTATTTGTACAACGTATGTAACCCTCCAGTATACCCTTGGATTTGAGTTGCTAGTATTTTGTATTTAGAAAGTATTAGTATTTTAGTATTTAGTATTTTTGTATTTAGAAAGCATCCTAATATATCATTTTATATTCTTATCACATCTTTATATGGTTTTGCTATCAATGTAATGATGGTCTTATTGGTTAACTAAGGAATGTTTCTTGTTTTTCAATTTTTTGAAAGAGTTTGGGAAGTATTGCACATTAATTTTGGTATAGTGGAGAGGGATTTAGCTCAGTGGTTCAAGTACTAGCCTAATAAATGTGAGGTCCTGAGTTCAATCCTAGTACAAAAAAACAAAACAAAACAAAACAAAACAAAACACACACACACACACACAAATAAAAAACCCCAAATTTTGGTAGAATTTAGCAATGAATCTTTTCTGGAATTTTCTGTGTTGAATATTTTTAAAAAAATCACTGAATCATTGTGTTTACTAGTTATAAATCTATTCTTATTTTCTGTTTCTTCTTGTGTCAGTTTTGGGAATTTGTACTTCTAGAAATTCTTCAATTCTTATAGTTCTATTCTTATAATTCATCTATTTTATTGATATAAAATTGCTAACAACACACAGCAATTTTAATTTTTACTTTAAGGTGAGTAGTAACATTCTCACTTTCTCAAGACAAACATTAGATCATGATTTATAATTCCATCTCTATTTTTATTTTTGTGGTATTGTAGCATATTCTTTTATCTTAAAGTTCAATAATACTTCCTTCTGTCCTGACCATTCTTATATAAAGCCAGTCAGTTTAATGGTTTCAGTTTTTTACAATAATTGTATTTTATACTTTTTTTCTTGGTTTGTCTGTTTTTAAAGTGTTCTGTGTTCAGAATTTTGTCTTGTCTTTTCTTCTTTTCTTTTCTATATTCGTTTGCTAAAATTGTCTGGCATTGCCTACTGGAGCAATTTACAATGACTACTTTAAACTACTGTCAGAAAATTTTAGCAATAATTTCATTGTTCTGGTAATTATTGATTTACAATTTATTGCTTTCACCTTGGAAGCTACCACAAGTGATATTTTAATTAATTCTGTGAAATTTTTGGACTCATGAGATCTTAAATTAACTGAAATCTCTTCTTTTTTCACTTGATTGGTACTGCTATAGCAAAGAAGGAAAAAATATAAATATATGACCTTATTATTGGTGAGTAATGAAATACATATCAATTTTACAACTAGAGTATTTGATACATGCATACAGGAGCTTTTCATTTTTACTGGTTGCTAATAAGAATTCTAGCTCCACAGTAGAGTTCCACTGATACTCTGGTTGAACAAAAGTAGGAATATCCCATTACTGACATTTACCAAAACCATAGGTTTCTGTGAATCATGAGAGGTGATAGATGCCATTATCTGGATTGTCCCTCCAGTTGCTGCCCCAAATCCTCCCATGTATGTGTTTGGAGGTGCATCCTGTAATGAGGTACGTGATGTTTAATGATGTCAATAGTGGGGAGTACCTAGTCTGACAAAGTTTCCATTCATTTTACTTAAAGGAGAGATACCAGAGTTCCTGTTTTCTCTCTGCGTGTGTACATGGTAGAGACCATGCAGAGAAACCATCAGCCATGCACAAGCCATGAGGTATCATCTCAGCAAAAGCCATCCCAGAGCTTACTTTGCTTTTGGGCTTGGAACCTCTGGATTGGTGTAAACTTTTTGCTGTTTAAGCCACCTCACCTGTGCTATTTTGTTATGACAGTACTAATGGATGAGTATAATATATACTTTGCTACTGAAAAGTGGGACACATACTTAACAAATACCTAACAATGTGAAAAATAGCTTTAGAAGTGAATGAGCAGTAAAATTTGGAAGAGTTTCAAGGCGCACCTTATAGAAATGAATTTATAGAGAGTGTTGATTGAAATATGACCATTAGGGGCCAACGGTATAGCCCAGTGTGAGGTTTTGGTTCAATCCCTAGTACCTTAAAAATAATAAAGTTGCTTCTGGTGAGCTATCAAATGGAAATGGAGAATATGGAGCTGGAACTGGAGGAAAAGTAATCCTTATCATAAAGTGTCAAAGAGCTGGCAGGATTTTATTGGAGTATTGGTGGAAGTATTGGTGGAAGATGGAATTTTTAAGGGATAAACTATGCATTGACCTGATGTTATTTTGTATATTTCTTCTTCCTCTTCTTCCTCTGGTGCTTTCTCTTCCTCCTCTTCCTCTCCTTCTCCTTCTTCTCCTTTTCCTCCTTTTCAGTTGTAGCCTTACTGCTTCTCCTTACTGCTCTTGATATAATGTAAACAGATAAACTGAGGATAGAAGTGTCAAGCAAAATTAAATGATAGTTGGAAGAATTGGGAGATTCTCAGGCTCTCCCTGTTGCAAAAATGAGAGAATATGTTCCTGAGAGAACACCAAGGATGCGCCTGGACCATCATTTCATTAAGACATTACTCAGCAATTTAATGTGCCATCTTGGGAAGAGCCAAAAATAGAGATGAGAGTATATTGGTAGATATTTCTCCAGTTTGGACCAAGGGCCTACAGATAGGATGAGATGATGGATGACTTCTGGATTTTTGGGTCTGTATTGGTTGGGACAATAGAGGTGAAATTCAGTTGTATATCTGTAATCCTTCAATCAAGGTAAGAATGATTCCCAAAGGTGATTCAGAGATTAACTGGTCTTCCATTCACAGTGCACGTCTAGTGGCCCTGTCTTTTCCCCTTGTGATCACAGGATGGAGCCCTGGCTTAGCTGCATTTTGAGACAGGCTGCTCCCACACAGTGTGTTGACGTGAGGCTTCCATTAGGAGCTGTATCAGCGGTACCAGCACAAAGAGCCCCGGGACTAAGTGAGAAAGTCAGGTGGTAGAACAGTGCTGAATCCCTCCTGGAGGACAGAGGGGGAACACAAAAGGGGTCTGTTCCCACGGGGAAGACCTAATGGAATCTGCCTTTGTAGATGCGGCATCTGCACAGGACTCTCAACCCCTTCCTTCTTTCATATTTTTTTCTTTTGGAGTGGTATTGCCTATCCTAGGGCTACTCAGCCATGATATTTTGGAAGCATTTAACTTGTCTGGTTTCACAGTTCACGGCTGGAGATTTTGCTTGAGGTTCACCCATCCCTGATCTGGACATCTTTTCATGAACTTCGGGCTTTAAATTGATGCTGAAAGGTTAAGGCTTTTGGGATTGAGATTCGGGGAATTTATTTTACATATGAGAAGGACATAAATTGTGGGGTGAAACAGCACAAGACAAAATGTTATGTGCAGAATTGCATCCCATAGCAGTCATGTGTTGAAGCAATAAACACCAATGTGACTGTGTTTAGGAATGAGCATCTATGGAAGTGATTAAAATTAAATGGTATCATAGAATAAGATCCTAATCTGAAAGGCTGATGTCCTTACAAGAAGAAGAGACATCAGAAAACTCTCTTTCTGCACGTGGAAAGGAGGACACAGAAAGAAGGTGAACAGAAAAAAGCAGTCTCACCAGAAATTGGTTGATGATAGCACCCTGATCTTGGACTTGCAGCCTTTAGAACTGTGAGAACATAATCTGTTGTTTAGGTACCGTGTCGTTAAGGCACATGATATTTTGTCATGCAACCTTAGCAGACTAATACAGGTAACGAACACCCAACTCTTCAGTAGGGCGCATCTGGGACCTTGCTTCAGCTGCAGAAGGATCAGTTTATGATTGCTGGGCTGCGGTCAAAGTCCATGCTTACGTGTTCTCTAGTTGATTTTGTGATGGGACACCTATGAGGGTGTGAGATTAAGTTTTCACTTGGCTTTTATGAAAAGAAGTAATAAAGTCTTCCCTCAGTGTCTATGTGATATTGGTTCCAGGATTTCTGCATTATATCCAAATCTATGGATTTTCAGGTCCCTTTATAAAATAGCATAGCACATGCATAAAACCTATGCATGTCCTCTGTTTATATTCATCTTTATATTATTTATAATACAATCTAAATGCTTTAGAAATAGTTATTATGCTGCATTGTACAGGGAATAACAACCTTAACATTCTGTACACGTTCAGCACAGGTGTGATTTTTCTTGAATATTTTCAATCTGCAGCTGGTTGAATATGTGGATAGAGAATCTGAGGGTTTTCAGGGCTGAATCTATTTTAATTTTATTTGTGGTGTTTGATGTTCAATTTTACTCATGGTAGATGTTATCTTATGATTTCTTTTTCATGCTAGGTTATTACTTTCCTTATCCTTTGACTAGAGTACAAAGTATTTTCTGGAGTTTTACTTCCCTACAATGTAATACATTCTGGCTGTTCACCAGTTCATCTCTGGGTCTGGGATACACGGTGATAAAGAAAATCCAAAGACATCACTGCGGTGTTTTTCCTCAGGTTCTGAGGTTCCCTCTCAGTCTATTCCACCTGTGAGGATTTTAACAAATATTTGTTTTCTATATATTTACCAAAGATTTTAGATGTCAGAGGAAGAAAAATAAGATACCTACTCCAACTTCCTAAAAATAAAAATCCTAAATCTAGTCTTCATGTTATACGTTTAATTTTTTCAAGCTTCTTCTAAATTTCTTTATTAAACTTTCTGCTTTGTTAAGTCACTTGGTTTTGTCATTTGCTTAAGATTCATTGACATATTTAATTAAATTAGTAATGATGTTCTCCATCATGAGTCATACATCTTGTTTCACAGGTATGCATTTTCCTGCCATGCACTTAAAGTGATACAGAGAGCATTCTTCTACTTTGTATATAATAATACGGAAGAGACGGTCAGCAGATAGGAGGACACGTACCCTCTGTTAGAAGGCGAGGGTGACAGGTTGATGACTGGAGCCACAAGAAGCTGGGTTGCTTCACATACACACGTCAGTCAAAGAGTTTGAACCTTCAGTTTCAAACACTTTGGGGTGGAAATCAGAATTTTTCTTGCACCGAACATATTTGTCTACACTTCTGAAGTCAGCTGAGCTCACTGATTTACAGGCTGTACGTTTGCTCTTACAGCACTGCTGCTGCTAATGGGAACTTCCTGAAAAAGTCTTTACAGAGGGTGAGCTGAGGGGTGTCTGCATTTTCATCTTTGTTTTACAGTAAATTTTCTATTAGGTTCTGCAGTGAAAGTTCTTTGTTAAGAGGTTTCTGTTTGCTTTACAATCAGCAAGTTTCACATCGGAGATTGGAATGGTGGAAATGCTTAGTTTGGCATTTGGGACAAAAGATTTGTGAAAATTTCAGCAGTTAGAATTTGTATGCTGATAAAATCCTCCCACCTATAGTAGCCTTTAGTTTTTACTACCTGATTGCAGACCAGATGACCTGACCACGTCCGAGAGCAACTCACCTCCAATGGGCTTTTCCTCCTTCACAATCTAATTGTTTAGAAATTTTGTGTGTACAGCTTGTATAACATTTTTTTATGATGGTAAAGAATAATACTGACTTTCTGAAATTCATTAGGTATTAGCTTTTCTTTGGCAAGAATAGTGGTCTTATGTGATTTTATATGAATCTCTGTTTTTCCTGACTGAAGATAGCATTTTCCTAGTAGTAACTTGAGTGAAGTCCTCTCTGGACACAGAAGCCACAGAAAATACCCAGATTAGCCAGGAAGGGCTCTTTATCTGTACTTCTGAAGACTCAAATGTACCTTCTGTGTTTTGTGGAAAGCAAATTAAATTTGTCTCTTACTAAGTCAATATTTATGCTCCTGGGACTGTGTTAAATGAGAGAACAGTTGTAACTTTATAATAGGGCTTAAAGCTGGGAAACAGGGCATGAATCTGAAAAGCTGTACTCCTCAGAGGACCTGTCATAATCCTTCAAGTGTAAATGGCCAGATATTATTTTAAAAAGCATATGATCACCCGCCTTGCAGAAATCATGTGTACTTGAAGTAAACTTACCATGGAATATCTTGAAACTGATGGAGTAAACAGACATGTGAATGAAACAAGCTATTTCTATGAATAAAAGTTAGAGGAATGAAAGTATATAATAAGAAAATAAAAGTTTAAACAATAAAAATAAAGAAAAGTTATGTCTAAATAGATTTAAAATTACGTGTCCTGTTTCAAAGCATAATATTATTTACATTCTTCTTGCTTTTATGAAAGAAATCCCAGTGTCAGTGGCAAGGAAATTTATATACTAAAAACATTGAAACTGTAAGTTAGAAAGTGATCCAAAAGTAAACATTTAGCTCTCTGTAATCTAAAAGAGTGGAGAATTTAAATGATATTTATTTTTTCTGTCTCTTACTTGATTGCTGTTTTTGGTTAAAGGTAAAAATATAGTAGATTCCCAAATAAACTTCTTTGATGTATATTAGAATGAATATAGATTCAGAATAATCTATGTCACATATGCTGTAGTGAGAATTGATATGAATGATTATCATATTAAGATTACAAAGCCTCAAATGCAGTAATCAGAGCAATGTTAAATAGTATACTCAGGGTGGCTGTTAGGGCTGAATTTTGTTTCCCCAATATTGGTTAAGTGGAGGCCCTAATTCCCAGTAGCACAGAACATGATCATATTTAGAGACAGAAATTTTAAAGAAGTAATTCAAACTCACCTCCTAAGGTATGCTCTGGTTCCTATCTGACTCCTGCACTGCCAAGAATGGGTGTTTAGAGCAGGTGAGGGTCTCCTTCAAGGGACAACTATCAAGGAGGTGACTAAAAGGGTGACACCTGGAAACTGACAAGGGGCCTGACAGTATCCAGGATCAGCATGGCCTCCATGTAACCAGAACCATGAAAAATGCCAGGCTGTTGTGTGAGCCACCCCATCTTTGGTGTTCCTTTTTTATGGCAAGCCTAGAGAATAAGCAATATTTATATCCCTTTATTATTAAATATTGACATTTTCTTGTCATGTATACAACCCATTTTAACTAGATGTTGTAAAATATAAATATAGGGAAAAAATAACACACAAGTATTAGTAGCATTTTAGCATAAAACTTTTAAGATTTTAACCATTTAATACATACATATGTATCCATATAAACATATAGACATGCACATATGCACAAATATGGAGAAATATTTTTAAAAATTGAAATCTATTGTTACACATTTTGTGCTTTGTTGACTCATATGTGCGCTGTTGCTCTATTTTATTACATTCATAATATATATCAATAAATTAATATTTGTTTCCTGTTTTTATTTCAGTACATGCTACTGAATATATAATTTTAAAGTCAACACCTTGCTGTTGGAAATTATCCACTATCTTCATCTCCAAGCAAGACTTTAGCAATATAATTTTATATACATTTGTCATATTTTTCCAACAATGAATACATTTCTAAAAGTGAAAGTATTGGGGTCAAAGTAAAGAATATTTGAAAGTCTTTATGAGGTGCACTGGTACAGTACCTTTCAGAAAATATCCATGCCATTGTGCTTTCATAAGGATTGAAGCATTTCATTAAAAAATCCTTTTAAATTTTTGTAAAACATCTATGTTATGTATAACATTGCTCAGAGAATTTATATTAAGACTGATTCTGTAATTCCGTTGCCAGATAAATATTTTGCCATGAATATCTTATTAAATTTAACCAACTATAATCTGCTTTCATAATCTACAGAGACTTCAAACCTGGTATTAATGCCTGTCACCATTCTGTTCCTTCAACAGGACTTTAAACTTTTTGAAATGAAGTTATTTTCTTTAATGCTTAAAATGTAGCAATTTGTATGTTTTTTCATCTGTTTAAGATTAGCTGTATATTTTTTTCTTACAAGGATCTTTTTCCCTTCATTATTTTGTAAGGACAATTATAAATAAGATTATGCTCTAGAACATCTATTATCTCTTGCATTTAACACATCTGTCTCTTTTTTTACTCTTGTGATTGATACATTCTGTTTGTAATTGGTTATCCCATGCTCAGACTACCATGGTTATTAAACAAATCCATGGCAGTATGAAAGCTCCCTTTATGAATTTTTATTCTTTTTTCCAGTTTTAGCCTCTTGAGAAATATATGTCTAATCTTTTAAAACTATTTACAATTGTAGCTATTTTGTGCCCATAGTAAGTGTTTCCAACTCCTTGTATTATTTGCCATATAAAAGTTCTGAATTCTATTATATGGCTGGTCATTTTCCCAACTTGCCTTTACAAATAGTACTAGAAATAAAGTCATTTACCTTTAGAATAATGTAAGAATCGATAAGTTCTTTCGCTTCCTGATACATTTGGTGGTGTTGAAACGTCAGGATTCAGCCCTGGTGTAGTGAGGAGGATTTGCCATGTCCAGTGCCCCATAGGGCTGACCTAGCTGAAATAAAACTTAACACCATATGCACAAGCACATCTTTTAACCCCAAAGATACTTGCTGGTTTTAGAAACCGAACAGGTTAGTGAACTAAAGAGCTAAATCTAATTTTGGCATAGAATAGCGGAAGCATCTTCAGTGCTGTCTTAAATCACTTCCCAATAAGAGAAAAATGGGTGAAAGGTGTGTAGCAGAGTGGTATTCCGTTGAAAATACTCTTCAGTCATGAAAGTGAGGTGCAAACCTTTTTAGACAAAAGGGTGCCATCTTTTAACAACAGTTTAAACAAATTTTTAAAACAAGCAGCAACCTAAATCAGTAATTTCATTGTATTTATAGAAACTGAGTATTCCATGTAATCTTAATACTCAGAGTGAAAATAAAGGAAATTGCACAACAATAAAACATGCGTCTCCCTAAACATGTTGCTTGTGAGAAATAATAAATATAAGGACAAGGGATATTGAAAATAAAAAAATCTATGAAAAGAAATTTTATCTAAAAATGCCAACCGAAAGAAAACTGGGTAACTATGTTAATATGAGACAAAATAGAATTTCAAGTGAAGAAAAAGGGTTACTAAAAATAATGTTAAGCTGAAATATATTAAGATGAAGAATTGTTAATTGTTAAAAATAGAAATGCATTATAATAATTAACACATGCATTATTTAACTGGCTTAAGTAATGCCAACATATCTGTTAGCCCATGATTTGGAGTGTGCCCTAAAAGGGTTTTTAAAAGAGATTAACTTTTGACCTGGGGACCAGGTAACTATATCTGATCTCACTTAATTTAATGGGCTTCATTTATCCATTCTATTAAAGGTCAAACTAGAATAAAAAGATTGAGGAAGAGCAAATTTATTTTCTCTATTTGAGCTATATATCTTTTCTTGCTGGCAAACATGTGTTTCTCATTCCTGGGCTTTTGGACTCAGACTACTACTTACGATTTTGACTTTCCTGTTTCTCAAGACTCTGAATTTAGTCTGAAAAGCAGCCTGGCTTTCTTGGGTCTCTGACTTGTACATGACAGACTGTGGAATTTTTTGACCTCTGTAATCATGCGAGCCAACTCTCAGAATAATTTTTGTCATGTATGTAATACATTGTGTTGTACTTTTGCTCTGAAAAACCATGATCAATGCATATCACAAACATAAAAAGTGGAATATATGTACATATAAGTAATTTGAAGATTATGCAAAACCACCAAAACCCTCAAACATTACTGTTAAAACTGTCAGTTGATTTAATTACTATAAATAACTGCCTAATGGTTTCTACTGAAGTACGTAGAATCATACTTTGTGAAACAGTTTTACCTCTAGTAGTCCAAATCTTAAAATGAATAGGTAGACCAAGGTCCATCTATGCAGAAGTAATACTAAACAGCAATATTAAGTGAACTGTGACTCCGTGGCATGTTGTGGATGCCAAATGTCACAGAAGCAAAATGTCACAGAAAGATTACAGACAAAAATAGGAGCATACACAATTCCATTTATGTAAAGCCAAAAAATAACAAGTAAAATAATTCATGGAGATATAAGTGGAGGCATGAAATAGGGCGGTGGAAACTAGAAGGTATGTAAGTTCAATTTTCGTGATACACTTTTTGTTGTATTTTAGGCATTAGTTGGTTATACAGATGTGCTAATTTTGAAAATTGGTCAAACCTTACAACTATGACGTTTATGTAGATTTAGGCATATGCTATGCATCAATCAATGAAAATTAATTCCTATTTTGTGAGGAAGAGGAAGAGACGTTTATTTATTTTATTTGGGTACCGGGAATCTAACTCACAACTGCGTGCTTGCAAGGAAGGCACTTATGCTGCTGAGCTAAAGCCCCAGGCCCCAAGAAAAGAAGTTAAAAAAAAAAGAAAAATACTGTAAATCAATTGAAAATTAAGCTTTTAGATTTCACAAGGCCAGAATTTGCAGGTAAGGTCATGGAGCGTGTTGGAAATCCCAGTTAGGGACTTGGAGATCTTTGCAAAGCTGTGTGAGTCATGTGTTATAGTCATGGCCAATGCTGTTCTTCTATAACTTGACGCTTCCTAAATAAATGTGATTCTATCAGGCTTGCAATGCTTGTTCGTGTAGTTGTGCTCTTTTGCCGAGCTTTTGAATATATAACTACACCAGTGTTGCAGCACTTGCTCAGAACCGTGCTTTCTGACCCCATGCATTATAAGGCCAGTTGTGTATCCCATGTAGATGTACTGGGTGCTCTGTATTTATTTCTCTCAGGTGAATATTAAAATATCAGTACATGAGGGCCAACAAAAGAACACTACAACACTTTGGCAGTTACCTCATGTTACAGATTAAAAACTGGTGTTCGACAACACCAGCAGAATTAAATCACCATGGTGCTGAGGGTAGATGTTTCACTTGAGGAAAGTTGCCATCATAAATAGAGACATGGAGAAGGAAAAGGAAAGTGTGTTGAGGCATTGTGGGTTTTCCTACGAGTTGCTGTCTGAGCTGTTGGTTCTCCCGGAGGAGCTCTGGTCCTCACATCAAGCATTGCTTCCTGGCTCTGGAGAGAAAGATGTGTGCTGCTTGATCTCCAGGTTGAACTCCTCATGCTGGCTTCCTGGCAAGTACTCAACTGTGCTTGTTGTTGGAGGATCTCAGGGCCTCTGGGTCATTGAGGATGACTCTGGTGCCTTCAGGACAGCCCTGGTCTTTGTTGTGAGTGTGACTTCTTGGCTCCAGCGTAGAACCCTCAATCCATCAGCACAGCTCCTTCACCCCGCTGGCATAGACTTCCTAGCTTCCACTGCTGACCTTTAGGCCTTCCCAACACTGATCTGTAAAAGAGACAGGCATGAGTCCTTTTTGTTGGCTCTAGACCTCCAGTTGAACTCGTGGAAGGCACTGTCATGAGCTCTGGGTTTTCATCTGGACTCATGTAGGACACTGCTGTGGAATTCAGGCCTTTGGCTAAATATTCTATGTCTTTAGTGCTATGGACAGATTTCCTGTGTTTTCTTGTGTTAACTCTGGGTGACCATCATAAAACAATATTATAAACTCCATGTCCTGATTTTAAGTGTTCTACGCACAACCCTTGACTACACCACCTCATGAGGGATAACATAAATGTAGTAATGTACTCTTGCAAATATCTCTGCAAACACACATTACTTATTCAATAAGTTAATAAATAAAATAGCAATACAATAGTTTTAAAGAGATTTAATATCATCTTCCCTGTCCTATTTGTATGAAATCCTAGTAACGAAGGTTAAATAATAAGGTATGAAATATTTATTTTTTAAAGTGAGAGTCTCAAAATGTAAAGCCAAGTATTTCATGTTCTGTATTTAGTGTCACATAAAGCTTAGGTAAAATTCTCCCTAAGAACATCATGTAACAGGGCTTTTAATGCTCACTGTAAAAAATTTGCTGTACTGAGAGCCTATGTGGGAATGACATGTAAGATGATGATGTCCTTCTTGGTGACTTAGGCAGAACAGTCCTTGGGTGACACTGGACTAGTTGAGTCCTCCTTTTTTCCTTACTTGTCATTGTCAAGAATAATTGTAGAGTAAGCTGGGAGAAACATATCTTGAGCTGAGCTGAGATGAGGTGAGGAAAGTGGACTAAAATAGCCTGCACTCTGATAACTGCTTTTACATATTTAATAATTACTCAATTCAATTTGTCAATATTTGCACTATATATTTGCATTTATATGGATGCATGATATTTTCTTAAAATAAAGTCTTATACTTCATGAATTTGGCTTAATTTTTTTATTTTAAAGAGAATGGAACAAGACCAAACAAAACAAAGCAGAGCAAAGCAGATTAGAACAAAACAACACAAGAACACAGAATTTCAAAACAAGACAACAGGAAATCAACAGTGGCTGCCATAATATCTTTTGTTTTCTTTGAAATATTATACATATCTGCACATATAATGAATTCAAACAAGACAAAATAATATAAAACCAATCAAAACCAAAGAATAAAAACATTACAGGCCTCGAAAGTCAAACAATAGGAAAATCAACAGTGGCTACCATAATGTCCCTCATGCTCTTCAAAATAACTGTCCATACCTTCACACATACGAATTTGGTTTTGAAATGAAGCTTTTGTTAGTTTATTAACAACTGAAGTCTGTTTTTGTTCTTTTGTCTGGAAAAATTAGCAGTGATTGGAGTTACATATTACATGTTTAATTAAAATTTCTAATAATGCACCTTAGCTGTCTTATTTTGGGAAAGATGTCATACCTATGACTTCAAATTTTCAACTAGCTATGAATATTTAAAAAGTTTTTCCCGTGGGTTGATTTTGGAGACTTTTCCCCTGAGAATCTACTATAACTTATTTTCACGTGAACTGAACAAATGTTTGGAGTGTTCTCCTGCTGCCGTGGATTCCATTTGTGTATGTGTGTCTTCCCGGGCTGCCATAACAAAATATCACAGGCTGGGTCACTTAATCAACAGAGACATATTGATTCACAGTCCCAGAATCAAGAAGGCTAAAACCTAGAATTTAGCAATTTTAGTTCCTCCTTCATTTTCAGATAGCTGACTTTCTCTGTGCCCTCGTGTGGCAAAGAGGGCCTGAAAATCCTCTTGGTGTTTCTGTTTCCACTTCTCACAAGGACACCAGTCCTACTGCAACCCTTGGTCACCATTTAAAATGTCTCTTCTCCTGTCACACAGGCTTTTAGAGACTTATCATCTCAAATGGTGGTAGGGGAGCACAATGCTCTCCATAAAAGTATCTGTAGTCAAAATCCTTCTGAAATTCCTAAAGTTATTTGAATTTTCGTTTCAAATTTTCATTTTATTTCAAATGTTTTTGAGAGGATTGAATATTCACACACAGTTGGATAACATAGTTAACAAATATCATATATGTTTCTTTCAAGTTCCTTGATAATTTTACTATGTACCATATATACAAATAATTTATATGGTTTTCAAAAAATTACAGCAAACACACACATATACACACTTCAATACTGTGGTACAATTTCAAGGTGCAGTATTGGTTTTAATATATCCAGTGATCGGATGCAGATTTCTCCAGAGTTTTTGTACTTGTTGTATGTATGTTTATAACTCTGTGCAAAATTTTGAATTTACAGATAACAGTTACGTGGTATTCTGAAATACAGACATTTTGTAATATTCCAAACTGGTTGATTAGCAAATTATTTGATTAGCAAATGAATTATCTCACATTATTATTTTTAATTCAAGCATTTAATGTTCATTCTCAACATTTTCATGAATAAAGTATAATGCCATGTTCAAAACATATTTCTTCTGTAATTATAATTGTGTACTTTTGACCAACATCTCACACCTTCATCTCTAAATCACCAGCCCGAATAACCATCATTCTATTCTCTACTTCTATGAGATAAATTTTGTTGTAGATTACACATAGGAGTAGTGCTACAAGGCATTTGTGTTTGTGTCTCACTTAATGTAATGTTTTTCCAGTTCGTTCATGTTGCAAATTACTGGATATTATCATCTTAACATCTGAAAAATGTTCTCTTGTATGGAGATATTTTTATTTCTCTGATAGACATTTAAAACGACTGTATATCTTAACTATTTTATCACGTATGTAGTTTTATGTGTCTACAGTCATCAAAATCTAAATATTTCTCTCAATCTTACTGATCTTTTGCATGATCTTTTCAAAACTGCATTCTGCCCTTCCATTTTTCTCTTCATTATTCATTGGCAGCAAATACTCTTTTCTTCATTTCTACAATTTTTCCACCTCAACAGTACTATGTAAATTATTACATAAATCTCTGAGATGTTTTGCAGTCAGTATGATTATCTGGAGAGTTCAATTTCCTTAAGGTCTGAATGTGTGCTCATGTTAATTGCTGATCGTATTCTGTGGTATGGAGGTACCCCAGTTTGCCAAGCCACTCACATGTGAATGATATTTAAGTTGTTTCCAATCTCAACTATCAAAAATAAAGTAGTAACAGTCATCGACGTACAGGATTTTGAGAAAACATAAATTTTCACTTTTCTGAGATGAATGTTCACTAGTTAGTGTAATAACTGCACATTTAGCAAAATACTATCGAGAGTCACTGTAATATTTTAAATTGTACCACGTAGGGATGACTGAGTTCATTACATTCTCCTAAGAAGTTACTGCTACCACCACTTTTAATTTCATTAGCAGTATTTTTATTTGCATTTCCCTAGTTGTTAGTGACGTTTAACATCTTCCATAAGCTATTTATGTCTTTTGCTCATTTTCCTAATTGGATGAATTGTTTTTTAATTGTTGATTTGGAGAATTTAAAAAATGCAATTTAAATTTCTTTAACAAATATGTAGTTCACAAACATTGTCTCAACCTATAGCTTTTATTTTCATTCTCTTAAAATGACACTTTGCAAAGAAAAATTTTAATTTTTCTGATGTTTAAATACATTGGTTCTTTTTACATGTCATGTTTTGGCTATTTTATATTGTAAAGATTGCTTATGTCTTTTAAATACGGTTTATAATTCAGTGTTTTATACTTTTCTATAATCCACTTGGAGTTAATGTTTTGAAGGGGTTTTAAGATTTAAGACATTTTCTTTGTTTATTTGTGTCTCATTACCGTGGCTCCATGTGTTGAAAAGGCTATCTATTTTTCCTTGAATTTCTTTTGGCTCTTTGTCAAAACTAAGCTGAACTTGCTTACGTGGGTATATTTCTAGATTATGCTTTCTCCTGCATTGTTCTACAGGTCAATTCTGTTGCACTGTTCTATAGATAAGCCATTGATCTATAGGTTTCTTTTTTTTTTTTTTTTTTACTAATGCCAACTCTCTTGTTTATAATAATGAATTTAATAATACCTCCAGTTTCAGTCTTTAAGACTGATATAGGTATTAGTATGCTGTGGTTTCCAATATGTAATTTAAAATAATTTATTTAAAATTTAAAAAGGTATTTAAAATAAACATTTTCTATCTGCAAAAATTTTTTTCTGGGATTTTAAAAAGTCATTAACCTATACATTCATTGTTAAAGATGTATGCATAGATATTGGTATTTGATAATTTTTTAAGTACTAGCTTTGTCATACTTTTCGCAAAAATCAACTTTATAACTCTTATCAAACCATCAACTTCTTTCGTCTTTCTATTCCATTCTCCAGACTGCTTAAAATTTCATTCACTTAGCTAATTTCAGGTTTTACCTTTCAAATCTCTAATTCTTTACTCATCTCTGTCTGCTCACTAAAACCTCAAAAGAGTTTTAAAAATGAAATATAATTTTACAATTCTATGTATTATTTAACATGCCATTTCAAATATTTCTGGTCTTTTTCTTTTGCAGGTTTTAAAATAAATTTCTTTTGGTTTCTAAACAAGATAACTTTAATATGCAAAAGACTAATAAATCTGTGTTACTGATGTTAATTCTTTTAAGCATTTTTCTTTTGTGTTTTGTATTTTTTTCATTAGAAGACATATTTTGTTTAGAATATTTTTATGTAAAAGTCATTGAGATGATGGGTAAAATTGCATTTTTCTACAAGATTTCAATTTTTTTCTTATCAACTTTCTGATGACACTACTTTCTGAGTACATATTTAAATTACAAGTTTGATATGTTTTTGAAATACGTAATATCATTTCACAAGACCAGGATTCATAAATTCACATGAACACTGTCCTAGCCCTTCGTATTCTTAAATCCATCTCTTTTTGTTAAACACTCTTCCTAACTGACTCTAACTTAGAGAAAATTCAGTCTATGAGTTCAGACAATTAGGCACATACAAGGTGGCCCTCCAAAGACTCCTGTACTCACAGTTGGGGTTTGTTGGAGGTGACTGGGTCACAGGTGTGTGACTACTGCGTTAGTCCCTCCTGAGTTTATTCATGACTTGCTGATAGGAGATGGGCCACCGTGGGGCGTGGCCTGAGAGGGCTTATTGCCTTCCTGTTCCTTCTGTCACTTGCTCTCTGCTTCCTGTCTACAATGCTGGGGGCACTTTCTCTCTGTGATGCTGCCCGGCTTGGAGCTAGCACTTCAAAATGTGAGCTGAAATGAGCCTTTTCTTCCTTAAAGTGTGATGTTGGGTGTGGGAAACCCTGCAATTGGCCATCATCTTATGTTAATAAGACAACAGGCATCTTAATGTTAAGTTTCTATTTAGTAGTTAAGTTTCTGTCTTTCCTCACCTAGCCTGTCTCTGTGGTTTGGCCCTTACAGCGATTATGACTCAAATTACCCAATAGCCTCCGGCCTCACTAGAACTTCCCGCTGTTGCTAAGTTACCTGCTGACCTGTCAAAACCCAGCCCCTCCCCCAATACCCTATATATTACTTACTCTTTCTTTGAATAAAGAGACTGGATCATAATCCCGTCTTGTCTCCATTCTTCATGTCTCTTGTCTCTTCTCAGTCCCTCTCCCCTTATAGGGTCTCTGTGGACTTACCTGCAGGCAGGGACAGTTGAGTGTTGTATCTCAGTGATCAGAAAGTGGCTAGAACAAGGATGAATTAGTGAAATTGACCCAGCAAATACTCCAAGAAGGTGAACATGTCTCCCTTCCAGGTATGCACTATTACACTTTTTGTTACTATAATGAAATACTGGAGGCAGCCAATTTTTAACAGTTTTTTAAAAATTTTATTTAAAAGGAAAAAGAAAAAACAAAACAAAACAAAGCAGTGCAAGGGTACAAGTAATACAGAACTACAAAAAAAAAAAAACCAGTAAGAAATCATCAGTTAATAGATTACACATTATCGTGTTAGAGATAGTTGCTCAAGTCACAGTATCAAAGCATACAAAGTGGACATTCAAACAGTGAGACTGCAAACAGTTGTGTTCAATGATCCAACCAAAAACATTAGTATGGTCAGCTATTTAATACCCCTAAACACACAGTTGTATGCTTAGAGCACTTTTTTCCCTCTCTTTTTTACAACAAAATTTACACATTTTGGGTTTTATTACTCCTTGGTTCTTTTTTTTTGGGGGGGGGGAGAATAAAGTCAAATATGGCAAATCAAAGCTGTCAGTCAAAACCAAGGATAGACATAGCACATGATGTAAGAAGAGAGTACAAGGTTATCAACAATGGTTACCATAATATCTATTGTTTCCTTAGAAAGAATTGTCTATCTCATTACGTATTATAAAGTTGAACAAAACAGTAGAGAACAAGACCAATAAAACTTAAACATTGTAAACATTACAGGACTTGAAAAGGAGATAATAGTCAAACCAGAATGGGCATCTTAGTGAATCTTATTGCCTTCAAAGCGGTTGCCTATACCCTCAAACTTGATACTATCATACAGAATGGAACAGAGTCTAATCAGTCAAAACAATATAGTGGGAGTATTACAGGACTTCAAGTTAATAGGAAATCAAAAAATAGTTACTATAATATATCCTGCTAATTTTTTAAATTTTTGCCCTTTTATTAAAAAACATAAAAATAACTAATTTTTTTTTAATGAATAAGGGAGAGATTGAGATAAAAGAGGACATAACAACATAACAATACAGGTCAAAGCATGACTGTTTCAGCAACTAGTGCTTCACCACCAAATAACCTGACTTGAGAGTAGTTACCGTAGTGTCTGTCTTTTTCCTTGAAATATTTGAATATAACTTCATATACTATAGCTTCAAATATTTCCATATCAAGAAGCCCAGAATAAAGCCTTTCCAATTAATAAGTGAAAACTTTATAAGGCTTCAAGGCCACATAATGGGGAATCATGATTACCACATACTTTTATATATTTGAATCATTACTTACATTAGGGAAACTATTCACTATTCACACATGCGAGATTGATTTATTTCACTTATGAGTATGGTCTCAAGCTGCACCCATTTATTGATAAATATCTCAATGTGATCCTTCTTTATAGCTGAGTAATACTCCATTGTATAGAAATACCACAACTTTTTTATCCATTCCTCAGTTGATGGACACTTGGGTTGTTTCAAAGATCTGGCGATTACAAATTGTGCTGCTATAAACATAGGTGCACATATGCACTGTGGCATGATGCTTTCAGTTCTTCTGGGAATATGCCTAGAAGTGGAATAGCTGGAATGAATGGGACTTCCAATCCCAGCTTTTTGAGAAATCTCCAGACTGACCTCCACAAAGGTTGTACCAGGCTACACTCCCACCAACAGTGTAGGAGAGTTCCTTTTTCCCCACAGCCTCTCCAGCATTTGCTGTTGTTGGTTTTCTTGATCCTGGCCATTCTTTCAGGAGTGAGATGGTATCTCAGTGTTGTTTTAATTTGCATTTCTCTAATGACCAATGATGATGAACATTTTTTCATGTATATATTTGCCATTTGTATTTCTTCATCTGAGAGTGTGTATTCATCTCAGATGCCCATTTTTGGATTGGATCTTTGAATTTTGGGGGTCTGAGTTTTTTTAATTCTTTATATGTTTTAGATGAGTCCCTTATCTGAGAGAGAGTTCACTAAAATCTTTTCCCAGTTTGTGTGTTTTCTTTTCACTATGCTGGAGATTTCTTTTGACATGCAGAAACTTTTTAATAAGAAGTGGTCCCAGTTATTGATTCTGGGAAGTATTTCCCGTGTGGTTTGAGTCCTGTTTATGAATTCTCAACCTACTCCTATGTCTTCAAGGTTTCTACCCAATTTGTCTTCCAATAGATTTAGTGTTTCTGTTTTAATATTCAGATCTTTGATCCATTTAGATTTTAATTTAGTACATGGTGATAGGCATGGGTCTAGCTTTAGTTTTTGGTAAATGGAGAGCCAGTTTTTCCAGCACCATTAATTAAAGAGACTGTCGTTCTTCCAGTGAATCTGCTTGGCTCCTTTATCAAAGATAAGGTGGTTAAGTGTTTTGTAGTTGTGGTTGTATCTTCTAATCTATTCCACTGATCTTCGGCTCTGTTTTGATTCCAATACCATGTTGATTTTACTACTGTTGCTTTGTAGTATAACTTCAAGTCAGGGATTGTGATGCCTCATGCATTGCCTTTGCTGCTTAGAATTGCCTTTGCTATTCTAGGTCTCTTCTGGTTCCAGATGAATTTTAGGAGTGATTTCTCTAGATCTACAAGGTATGTTGATGGTATTTCTATTGGGATTGCATTGAATCTGTATAACAGTTTTGGGAGAATGGCTATTTTTACAATGTTTGTTCTTCCTATCCATGAGCAAGGGATGTTTTTCCATTTTCTGAGATCATCTTCAATTTCTTTTTTCAGTGTATTATAATTTTTCCTGTATAGGTCTTTCACTTCTTTCATAAGAGTAATTCCTAAATATTTCATTTATTTGCTTGCTAATGTGAAGAGTGTGGTTTCTCTTATTTCCCTCTTTGTGATTTTGTTGTTAGTGTATACGAATGCTATTGAATTCTGAGTATTGATTATGTATCCACCTATATTACTGAATTTATTTATTATGTCTAAGAGTCTTTCAATGGAGTTTAGGGGGTCTTCTAAGTAGAGTATCATGTCATCTGCAAACAATGATAATTTAACTTCTTCTTTTCCTATCTTTACCCCTTTTATTTCTCTTTCTTGTCTAATTGCTCTGGCTAGTACTTCCAGTACTAAATTAAATAGGAGTGGTGATAAAGGACATCCTTGTCTTGTGCCTGATTTTAAAGTAAAGGCTTTCAATTTTTGGCCATTAACTATGATGCTGGCTGTTGGTGTGTCATAAATGGTCTTTATTATATTGAGGTAAAGACCATCTATTCCAATTTTCTGTAAAGTGCTTATCATGAATGAATGTTGGACCTTATCGAAGGCTTTTTCTGCATCTATAGAAATGATCATGTGATTCTTATTTTGGCTTTATTGATATGGTGGATTACATTTATTGATTTACGTATGTTGAATCATCCTTGCATTCCTGGGATGAATCCCACTTGGTCATGGTGTATAATCTTCTTGATGATTTGCTGCATCCTCTTTGCCAATAATTTATTGAGGATTTTTGCATCTGTATTCATTAGGGAGATCAGTCTATAGTTCTCTTTTTTAGTTGGGTCTTTCTCAGGTTTTGGTACTAGAGTAATATTTGCTTCCAGGAATGACTTAGGAAGGATTGCTTCCCTTTCAATTTCATTGAATAGTTTGAGGAGTGTCGGCATTAGGTCTTCTTTGTATTTCTTGTAGAATTCTGCAGTGAATCCATCTGGGCCTGGGCTCTTCTTCGTAGGTAAGGACTTAATTACATTTTCAATTTCATTAACAGAGATTGGGTTATTCAACAGTTTTACATCCTGTTGTTCTAGCTTTGGTATTTCATATGTTTCTAAGAATGTCTCTTTCTTCTGTGTAATCAAACCTTTGAGAGTAGAGGTTTTCAAAATTGGTGTTGATGATCTTCTGTATTTCTGTAGTGATTTCACCTTTTTTAATTCTTATTGCATGAATTTGAGCTTTTTCTTCCCTTTTTAAAATAAGGTTGGCTAGGGGCTTATCAATTTTTTATTCTTTCAAAGAACCAACTCTTTGATTCGTTGATTCTTTGGATTGTTTTCTTAGTGTCTATTGCATTGATTTCTGCTCTGATTTTTATAATTTCCTCTCTTCTTTTGGCTTTGGGCTTGACTTGCTTTTCTTTTTCTAGCTGTTTGAGGTGTAGCATCAAGTTATTTATTTGCATTCGTTCTGTTTTCCTGCTGTGGGAACTCAGTGCAATAAATTTTCCTCTGAGGACGGCTTTCATTGCATCCCACATGTTCTGGTAAGTTGTATCTGCATTTTCATTTTCTTGTAGGTATTGTTTCTTCTTTAATTTCTTCTGTGACCCACTGATTACTCAAGAGTGTGTTATTCAGTTTCCATGTGTTTGTGGGATTTTTGCCGTATCTTTTATCATTAATTTCTAATTTCAGAGTGCTATGATCTGATAACATGCAAGGGATGATTTCAACTCCTTTGCCTTTGTTTAAATATGTTCTGTGAGCTAAAATATGGTCTATTTTAGAGAATGATCCATGTACTGCTGAGAAGAATGTGTATTCTGATGTGGTTGGTTGGAACACTCTGTATATGTCTATCAAATCCATTTGTTCGCAGGTGTGATTCAGTTCTGTTATTTCTTTGCTCATTTTCTGTCTGGTTGATGTGTCCCTTGGTGTCAATGGCGTATTAAGGTCTCCTGTTACAATTGTGTTACTGATAATTTGATTTTTCATTTCTCTTAATACTTGTTTTATATAACCTGGTGGTTTGGTTCATATATATTTAAGATAGTTATCTCTTCCTCTGTGAGTTTTCCCCTAACGAGTATGTAGTGACCTTCTTTGTCCTTTATGCTCATTGTTGGTTTAAGGTTCACATTGTCTGCAAACAGAATGGCTACTCCTGCTTTTTTGTTGGATTCTTGCTGCATGAAGTAGTTTTCCATCCTTTGACTTTCAGTCTGTGAGTATCCTTCTGGGTTACATGGGTTTCCTGTAAACAGCATATGGTTGGATTTTTTCTTGATCCATTCTGCTAGTCTGTTTCTTTTGATTGGTGTATTGAGACCATTTACATTAATGGTTATAACTGTGATATGCTGGTTTATTGTTGACATGTTATCTCTCTACTGTTGCATCTTTATCTTTCTGTTCTGTTTAATTATCTGCTTTGCTTAGTGGTTTTTTCCTTTGTGTATCTAAAGTGTCTTTCAATATTTTTTGCAGGGTTGGTTTGGTGTTCATGAAGTTCTTCAACTGTTCTTTGTCATGGAAATATCATATTTCACCATCAATTTTGAATGATATTTTTGCAGGATGCATCAGTCTAGGTTGGAAATCATTTTGCTTTAGGCTCTGGAATACTTCACTCCATGCTCTTCTTGACTTTATTGTTTGTACTGAGAAGTCTGCTGTGATTCTGATAGGTTTTCCTTTATAAGTGATCTGTCTTTTCTCTCCGACAGCTTTTAGTAATCTATTCTTGTGTTGGATTTCTGGGATGGTGATTATTATATGTCTGGGTGTAGTTTTATTTTGGTTATGACTATTCGGAGTTCTATATGCTTCATTGATCCTGATTTCGGTTTCTTATCTCATTCTTGAGGAATTTTCAGATATTACTTCTCTAAATATCCTCTTGACATCCTTTATATTGTCTCCTACTTTTTCATTAATCCCTATCAATCTTATGTTATTTTTCTTTGCATCGTTTTGCAGTTGTTGAATTGTTGTTTCCTGATTCCTTGTTATTTTTAAAAGATCTTTCCTTTCCTGTTCACTAGCTGCAATCCTGTCTTCAAGGTCTGAAATTCTATCTTCACTTTCATTGAGGCAGTTTTTACAACTTTCAGTGGAGTTTTTTATATCTTGAATATCTCTGTGCATCTGCATTATGTATTCTGTTTGTTTCTTATTGCTCATCTAGGGATTCTATCTTTTTTTTAGTTCCTCCATGTTTTTAACCTTGTTTTCTTTAGATATATTCAGAATCTCTTTCATTTCTTTTATCATTTCTTCTTTTACCTGGGAGATTATTTTGAGTTTGAATTCGTTTAAAGCTTCCTGGAGTTGCTTGTTAATTTCAGTAGCTATTATGTCCAATATCTGAGGTGAATGGCATATATTTTCTTCTATATACATCGCTCCTAGGGTTTCTTGAGATGGGCTGGAGGTTTGAGGTTGTAATTTTGTCTTTCTTTTTGTCATTTTCCTATATTTGTGTGTTTCAAGTGTTATTTGAAAGCTTCCTCAGGGTCTGTTGGAAATCCCCTTCTATGTTCGCAGCTCCTGAGACTCTGGCACCCAGTTACCCCAAGCCACTGGACCTGTAGAACCAGTGGCCCTCTTCTGCCTGTTTAGAACTCCGTAGTTTCAGATAAGCTAGGCTTCAGGGACACTGTGCGCCCACCTGCTTGTTGGAAGCTCCACAGTTCTCCAAATGCAGCCAGAATGGGGAGGCGGATGTAGATGCCTCAAACCCACTTACGCACTTCCCTGCACCCAGAAACCTGGAGGGTCCCAAACAGTTTGGGCTTGGGGCAGAGTCAGGGCTTCTGGAACCTGCGATGCTCCCCTGCTTGCTGAGATATCCACAGTCCTCCAGACACACAGGGAGGTGGATGAAGGCGCCCCAGATCCGCCCAGCCCTTCCTCTGCACATAGATTGTGAGGTACAGAAGTCCCAAATAGGCTGGGTTCCGGGGATAATGTGTGCCTGCCTACTTGCTAGAAACTCCACAGTTCTCCAAGCACAGCCTGAATGGGGAGGTGAATGTAGATGCCTCAAACCCACTTATCCACTTCACTGCACCCGGAAGCCTGGAGGGTCCTGAACAGTCTGGGCTTTGGGCAGAGTGCACTGAGCACTTACCACAGGCCACGGGGCCTCTGGAACCTGCGATGCTCCCCTGCTTGCTGAGATATCCACAGTCCTCCAGACACACGGGGGATGCAGGCACCCCAGATCCGCCTTTTAACAGTTTTGAAATCAAACAACACAGTGCAAACTCTGATCCTAATGAAATGCTAAGAGATTTTTCAGCAGAAAAAATAGCATATAAAACTGGAAGGTGAAACCTACCTTAATTCTTTATCCATCCTTTTCCTACCCCTCATCTCTTGATACCCTTTCCACTTGAGAAAGACTTATCCCCGTTTCATATTATCTATCCTTTTTGGTGCTTTATAAGATTAAAAACCTGAAAGAGCAAAACATACAAACACAGAAACAACCAACCAAGGCAGACATTGGTATAGGGGTTGGGCTTGCTTTTCTAACAACTCACTCTGCAGACAACTCAGGGTTCCTCAGAGAGGTTCCTTAGACTTTCCTGAGGGGAGCTCCTCCAGTCATGGAAGGGCCACCAACAAGATGCCACTAGAGCCCCCACATGACCAACCTGGGGACCAAGCTTCCACACATGACCCTGTAGGGAACATACTCAGACCATGTGAAAACCATAGCAGAGACTCACCTACTACACCAGGTACACAACTGTTAGCATCCCATGAAAGATCAAGTACCAATATTTAAGTTAAATATCAGAAAAACCTGGTTCTCTGTTTTTATATAGAACTGAATAAACACTGAGTTCATTTTTGTTTCTTTGAGACTCCCAGCAATTTGCTGGTGAATATTGTGAGGCTTGTGAACCATATTTGGAGATAGAGTAGTTAAAAATTGAAAGAAAATAAAGACTAGATTTCTTCTAGATTGGGTCTCCTAATGATTCCCACATAGAGGGTTTGATCCCTAGTGCACCAAAATATTCAGAGGTGAGGCTTAGAGAGCTGAGTAGGTCATGGGGCACTCAGTGAACTGATGGGTCTATTTGAAGGAAGGAACAGAATGGATGACTTGGAAGAGCATCTTATCCTCAGCAGTTTCTCCTTGGCTCTTCCCCCCCCCCCCGCTCTCTTTCTAACAGCCATGAGTTGAGTAGTTTTGCTGTACCATAAGCATCCACCCACCATAAGCACCCACCATGACATTCTGTCTTTTCTATGGTCTACATACCATGGAGCCAGCAGATGGAACCTTCTGTAAATGGGAGCCAAGATAAACATTTTCCCCTTAAATTGTTTATGTGAGGTATTTTGCCTCAGTGACAGAAAGTATGGGATCACTCTTGGACATTACAGGATGAAGTGACCTCACACTCGGTCAAGAAATGACTGGAAAAATGAGCATAAAAAGAAAAGCAATGGTTTTGTATTTTATACTAATTTATGATCATTTATCAAAAATCTTTTTGAGACAAGATTTCACTATATATTTTAGGCTGACCATGAACTTGTTTTGCAGCCCAGGCTACAAAGCAATCCTCCAGCTTCAGCTTCCTGAGAGCTGAAATTACAGATGTACTCTACCCCACCCAGCCATGATCATACTTTTAAGTTCAATATTTTAATGTTTAATATGTTCTCTTGAGTTTGTTACTATCCTGTGTATAAGTAACAAGAATCAATTGCTCTCCTGAAATACAAGAAAATATGTAATAAGTTGGGAATAAAAGGAAGAATTTGACTAGCAGTCAGAGAGAAAACTGTGAAAATAAACTAATTTTGTGCAGCTGCCTTAAAAAACAATGAGACAGAAGTATGTGAAATTATGAAACAAAAGTTTAAAGACAAAAAGCATTTAAAATGCCTTTAAGATATTCAGCATTGTGCAGCTTTAATATTTTCATACTTGAATCTCCTTTGAAGTTAAAATTATCTATACTAGTAAATTAAAATGTAGACTGTCTTTAAACTGGGACCAGAGCAAGTAGAGCCCAGCCATATTTTGAGCCCTTGTAGAATGGGGTACATGTGTCATATGGGGCTCCCTATACATTTGTTCTGCAAAGTATGAGCTGACCTACAGGAACCGTGTAGCCTCTTAAGAGGGATTTGAGCAGAAATCCAGGGGTGCATGTTGGTGCTGATACAAAGCACCTCATGGAGACATCAGAAGGGGAAGAGAAGAGCAGTAATTGGATAGTATCAAGTTGGTAATAAACTCTATACTGACAAGCATGGAGTACAAGGCTGAATTTAATCTGTAAAGTGTAGTTCCTTAAGAAACATGCTAGAATGCATTAGCACATTATAAACATTTTATAACGTATAGATATCAAAATTTTCACTGAAATTTGAGCAGCAGAGAAAGTAAACATCAAAAAGTGAATGGTTTTTATTGATTCCACAGGAATAAGGTAAATCACAAAGTAAATAAAGTAAATCACCCAAGGAGTCTATAGCACATTAAAGAAATTCAAATAGGAAAAACCAATGCAAAATATACTAATATCTTTATGCAGTATAACGAGGAGTTGAACATTTTATTTACCTCAGCTATTATTAATAATGAGCAAATTAAGTTATTTCAGGTCTCTATGAAGTGTATTTAAAGTGGTTCCCAACCGTTTCCCTTACAAAGCTGTTGAAAAATCTCGAGTCAATCACTGTTTGCTTCTTGTACATTTGCATAGCTAACGATTTAATTGTTATTTTACTTTAACTGTTTAACAAACATTGTCCATATTTAAACCTATTGCATAAAAAACAAATTTTCCAGGAGAAATCCATTTTTAGGAATTTGAATAATATGACCACAAGTATTTAACAAAGAAGACTTGATGTCTTATGAATGAATATAAACCATGAATTGTATCAGATGGCTTAGAAATTACTAAATATTCTTAGTATCATTAAAATGATGATAATTTATGTCCTTGTGTACATGCCTATGAATTTTTTAGATAAATGATGGGTAGCACTCTTTAGTATTTTATTGGGTTACTATCAAGAGTCTACCCTCATGCTGCATTGAGAGAACACAAAGGTAGGTGAAATACTATGGTTTCACAGAACAATTGAGTGAAATATAAATGCACATGCATTTAAATGATACATGTTCATGTAAAAACAAACATTAGAATAACGCTATGAAATGTCTTTAGAATATAGTTATATTATAATTGATCAGGATATTATTTCTTCATAAACTTTCATCTTATCTTTTTCTATATGAATATGGGTGGCTAAAATCCATAATACTCAGGAGGGAAGCTGTAATCATGGAAATACTTATCCGCGTCACTGGAAGCCAATTTGTCCAGGTTTATTTTCTTGAATACAAAAAAATCATTTGCATTTTCTATAAGTAACATCTGTTCCTCCAGAATATTGACTTTGCTTTTTAACATTTTTTTCATGCTGTTATATTCAAACATAGAGAAAATAATAGGTGATTAGTACACAGTCTGGTCTTAAGGTACTTTCAGCTACACTATGACCTCATTCCACTAGGCTCTGGACAACTTCATAGTTTTCTCTCTCATAGTCTATTCAGTGCTCTGAAAGAAAAGAATCAATGTTTTTTTTCTTTCTGTATGGTGTTCTGAGTCTGTGACTGTATATGAAGTTCTCAAAATGAATTACAAATTATCCATATTCTTCTGCCCAAATACAATATATTAACTCTAAATAAATGAAAGTCCTTGGAAATGATACAAAGTAGTGATTTTCTACTTCCAATCTCAATAGTTTTACGTTTTATATGAAAAGTCTTTGAATTCAGTAAATTTGTAATCCATCACAGAATTATGCAATCAGGGCACAATCCAGATAATTCAGGCTGTGACTATCAATGTTGCTGTCAACTTGGTTGAATTAAGAAGTGGCTAGCAGATTGGACAGGCTGCCAGATGTGTTGGGAAGGGTCATGGAGGTGTGGTCTTAGGTAGTTCGTCCGCTTGCTTGCATTTTTCCTCTCTAGAGCTGTTTCTTTCCCTGATTCTTAGTCACTGTGAACCACCCATCTTTGCAAAACTCTTCACTGTGACCTTTCTGGGTTCGATTCATAGGCTGAATCTACTGAAACTGAGTCAAATTGAGCATCTCCTTCTTTAAAGTTGTGGCTGGTGGGTATTTATGAAAGAAAATGGACAAATAAAAATTCACTGCATATTTATAATGCTGTGAGATTTTCTAAAACTGTGAGATCTTGAGAGCAAAGTTTTCAGTAACATTGTATTTTCAGTGCTTAGCAGACAGATGCTTTTTACTAAATGGTATAATATAAAAAAATGAATGAATGAGAATAAAAATGTTTGCTCAATAGCAAAGTGGGTTTTCATGCACAAACGTGTAAATTTACCAAAAGCAGCTTCACTATATGGGTTCTGTTGGTACTTGTATTTGGAGCTGTGATGTTCTGTGCTCCCATTTCCCTTGGAGTTTCTGAGGCTAGAAGGTCTTGTGCTCAGCTAAATTCATCAGCTGCTACTGTGTTTGCACCTCCCTCTTCCAGGAGGCTGTGTCCTGCAGCCCTGTTCTTTAGTGACCATGTACAGAAATGCCATCTGACTAGATTAGATGAGGTCACAATGGATTGATGTCATAAGAAGAGTTGCAGAAACCAGAATTCATTCTCTCTGCCTCCAGGCATGCACATGAAAGAGTGCATGTGAACTGTCAGTGGACAGCACTAGTTTCCAGCCAGCAAGAGAGCCTCATCCAGAATCCAAAACAGCATATGCTTTTTGTTTTAAAGAGAAAAAGATAAAAATAACAAACAGAGTAATAATAACAAACAAAACTGGTTAGCAGGACAGTTACATAATTAACGCATTGTGTATTGTCTTGGTAGTTTTTATTCAGAGTACAAGATCTACACATGGACAAACTGGAGACTTTTATAGGTAAATGTACAAAATTGAGACCATACTCATAAGTGAAATAAATCAGATCCACGTGTGTAAACATCATATTGTTTCACTGGTGTGAAAAACTGATTGAGTAAAATAAGATCCAAAATGTACAACAGGTATTGTGAACTGGAATGAACTGTTCTAAAGAAAACATAAACTGATAGGAGAAAGGGAAAAGGAAGGGAAAAAGAAAAAATATGTATATACAAGATATTTAGAATAGTCATGCAGCTAGTTTCTCATAGCTTATGGAAAAGAAGGCTTCTGCTATTATTGTTTGGACAAGATATCATGCCTAGAAAATATTTATCTGTGAGTTCCTATTAAAAAAAACAAATACTTTCAGCTTAAAATTCCACAGGGTAAATATTTCTATTTTCAAAGGGATGGAATAGCAGAATAGAAAGAAGAGCAAAGCAGACTGAAACTCAGCAGGGAAAAGATTAAATCCTGAAGCTTCACATCCAACACTGTGAGCATTTATGGTAATTTTTAGGCTTCAAGGACATGGGAATCTTAGCCCCAATAGACTTTGTAATTGTAAATCACATGACCTCTAGCTGAGAGTGGCTCCACTGATCATTGTGGTTCTACGCAACAGATATTTTGCATTTTTGGAGCTCCAGCTTCTTAGGGTTTGTACTGTATGTTCAACTTTACTCTAGCTTTCCATTTTGCCCCAGGGCTTTAAAAAATCTATGTAGAAGCCTCCTTGAACCCATATTTAAAATTTTGCTTTCATATAAAACGTATCCCATGAATGATGGCAAGGTCTGCTCCCAGCTTGAGTAACAGCTGGGACCTCTTGAACCCATGACGGCAGAGGCCTTTCAGTGCCTGGATGGGTGCCTGAGGAAATACTTCCTTAGGTGGCCAAAAGGAGGTTGAAGGAGCTACACTTGAGCTGTGAAGGATGGAATATTGCCCATTTCTGAAGTGTCTTCAAGCCATTTATCCTATTGTCTGACATAAGGTGCTCAGTTTCTGTTTAATATTAAGGATTTTAGAAAGTTTTTGCATTATCCCCATTTTTTCAGATTTTCTTTTTGACAAAACTTCAAATACTTTACATCTACTTTTGATTGCTGATGCTCTAGATCTTGTGAAAAACAAGCAGCAGTATCTGTGTCACAGCCTGCACATTGGTCTGTTCTGAAATTTCCTCTAGCATATTAATTATTCCACTGCTTTTAATCTCCACCTCTAGCAAAGTCTCAGGACATGGGAAAAGACGAAGCAAATTATTTGCCAAAATGAAACACCCCTGGCTTCTAGTCCACTTTGCCACAAAATCTTCATTTCTAACTGAACCTCCATGAGCTTTGCCTTTACCATTTACATTCTTATCAGCAGTCAATCTTCTGAACTCTCACATGTAACACTCAGCAACTATACCCACAGCACTCTAAGCCTGCTTTAGCTGGCATCTCCCAGTTACCCCAAATTCCCCATGTGGTCAGGTGCAGTCTCAGCAATGGCCCTGCTATAGGCAGGTAAGTGTAGCCTGCCATGATCCAAACACTTTCCAAATACATGGAAATTTGGGGGACTATTTTAGATTTAAACCATAACAGGGAGTTAAATCTTCAAAATATGGACTCCAGTGTGATGTGATTCATCTGTAGTGCTAGTTCACATTAGTATGATTGTCCTAACCGTGAAAGAGACTCTCACAATTAATCACTATTTACATTTTCCTGCCAGCACTTGGTGCTCCAGGCAGGCTTCTGTATCTCAGCTTCTGTTAATGCTAAATAGTGATTTACAGCAGATTCCTTGTCCTCTAATTTTTGAGACAGTTTACTATATTATCTCAATTATTTGATGGTTCTTAGACGAGTAGTATTTTATTTTATGTTTACATTTTTTGTTTGTTTGTCTATTTCAGCTATTTTTTTCTCATTGTGAGGAGGAGGATGATAACTTCTTTATATACTGAAACTGGCAACTAGAAGTCCAAGTTTTTTATTTTAATCATGATTTTGAAAAAAAAAACTATTCTTCTAATACATAGATAACACAAAATTTTTATATTTGCAAGTGACTTTTCCCACAGATATCTATTGAGTAACTTTCTGTGGATAAGCTATGCAAATTCTTTCTATGAATAGCATTAATGAACTCTTCCTAACATGGTATGGTATAATATGGAATAACACTAATCAAACTAAATATTTTGTGCATGTGGTATACATAAATTTTAGGTGCTTTCTAGGTGGTTGTACAAAATATCATTACCTCTAAGATTACATGAAAACTATATGATTCTTTCTGTCTTCAACTTATGTCTAATATCTTTGTTTTTATTGGCATCACAACAAATTAAATTATTAAGTATTACCACATTTAAATTATTGTAAGCAACAGGTGATAATCTGGTTAATGGCTTAAGAGTGCTTTAGGTCATGAATCTGAATTGCAAATCTGTTAACATTTTAATCAGTCATTTCCAAATTTGTTTATGGTAATAAAGTCCCTGGACACTTAGACCTGGAAAATCCCTGATATTTTAGTGACTATGAAAAATAAAAAAAATTCATTCTAATGCCATTCCATCTCAGTAAAAATCAATTTCTATATTTGGTTGAGAATAAAGACTGCACTCATTTGAATAATTTTTCAAATTGTTCATTACGTTTCAATGCCTGTTTACCTATTAACCTCTATATACATGGCAAAATGCAAAACCAAGTATTGGGAATACATTGCCCTGAGAGAAATTCTGAGTCAAGAAGAGCCAGAATAATTGAGTAACATCAACATTTTATATAGGGGTGAAAAATTATGGACATTCATGAAAGACATCCTGAAGGAGCTCACGTGTAAGTTTTAGAAATTAAGTGAAAATTATAAGAATCCAACGTGGAGCAATTTTTTTATAGAAATAGATTGCTGATGGATTACATGACAGCCTGAAGAGGTGTTAGGCTGACTTCTCCCCGCAGCTGCCCACCCTTTCAGCTCCCTTCTCCACAACTTTTCTTGAAGGTTTTTGGAACATCTACCATATGCCAAATGTTCTCTCCCAAAGGCAGTTTCTTAGGGTTGATTGCTTGTTTTCTATGTGTAACCAGACTTTCTCCACATTCTTGTGATCTTTCTTTCTTCCTCAGTTCAGGGTTTATTTGACCAGTGATCATATTTTCTACACTGACTTCACATAACATTTCCATGTAAGTGACAACCAGTTTATTGCTCCATTGACACTTTTTCAAAGAAGAACATTTTGCTTATCTCACACTTTTAATAAATTTCTTGTATACTGAAAGCAAAAGAACACGTACATTGTGTGGTGATGGTAATAATAAACAACTTGTGTTTTATATCAAATATTGTTTCTAAGTTTTCATTGGATGAAACTATGATTTCAGATCATATAGATATATAATTGCCTTTCAAAACTTTTTAATGACTTAGACAGAATTTTTCTGCACTTTGGCACAAAAGGTGTAAAATTCAATTAAGTAGTTTATTAACTAAATGAAGATAAAGTACTCTATAAATGATTATGTAATTTTTAAAGTATAAAATATTAATGAAATGTCTTGGTTACTTTTCTCTCATTGTTGGGACAAAACACTAGACATCCAAAATGAAGGAAGGAAAAGTTTATTTAAGCTCATGTTTGTGGAGGCTTCAGCCCATAATCAGCTGGCTCCAATATAGATTGGCATAGTCCTGGGGCAACACTTCAAGGCAGCAGCCAGCAAAAACAGCCAGAGTGAAATGGGGGAGAACAAGCCTTTTCTCCTCACTTATATCATAAGCAGGCCACCCCACCCCAGGGCAGGTGGAGTACTCACACCACCTCAGTGCCCTCCTCTTGCACAGCCTGAGGATATGTACAAAGTAACATGCTGCTCCCTGCTGAGTCTCTTAGTTAAATTTCTAAACTTTTCAAGTTGACATAGTGTATCAACCATAACATCCAGTATTGTTTTCTTAATCTGTATATTTATTTCCCTCATTCCCTATCCTTTGTTTAAAGTCGAACAGGAATAATTTTTAATGTAAACTTTAAATTTTACATTAAAATTATTTAAGTCTCATGTCAATTCTGTTAGAACTCATAGAACCCAGAACTCATAGAACAATAAAATTTAATATAAGTTGTAAAATTTACATTAAAAATTATTTAAGTCTCATGTCAATTCTGTTAGAACCCATAGAATATAGAACTCATAGAACAATAAAATTTAATGTAAATTTTAAAATTTACATTAAAATTTATTCCTTTTCAACTTTAAACAAAGGATAGGACATGCTTCATGAATGTTACTTATTTTATAAGAATGTTAATATTGTAATAAAAATATTCTAATTTTCTGTATTTTGAAGCTTAACTGAAAAAATATTTACCCACTTTCATATTAACAAATTATATTACATCAGTATATTTTTCCAGACTGCTGCTCATGATGCAAAATCAGTGGAAAGTTATATTAAAAATTTGGCAAAATTTAAGTTTAGATTTCAAGCTCTTTACATTCCTCTAACAATTATTTTTTTTTTCTTTTCTTTTTTTAACTTTTTTGGTACTGGGGATCGAACTCATGACCTTATACTCCAGACAGATGCTTATGCCACTGAGCTAAATCCCCGGCAACAACTATTTATTAGTAGTCTATATTGCACTTTCATGCTTTTAAGTGTTTTTCATATTGCTTATTGAATATTTTTCATGTAACACTGCAAATGTCTATGAGTTCTAACAGAATTGACATGAGGCTTAAAAAATCGATATATGTGTATATTTAATCTACGTGCACTACTTTTTGAGTGTTATCCCAATACATTATCTTAATGTTGGTTAACAAGATTATTATATATTAGTTTTAGAGAAAAATTAGAATTTGTACAAAAATATAATACTTAGGTTTAGAGGTAATCAATTACAAATGCTGTAAGAACAAGGATAATTTTGTTAAGATTTTTAGCCTGTTACATGAACTCTCCCATGGTTAAAAAAATCCACAGAACCTGAAGACCTAAAACTTTGAAACACAGGAATTTGGAATCCCAGGTGAATATGACATGAAATAGGTAAATAAATCTAAAAAGAGCTATTCGCACTGTCTCAATTAAATAATTATTTTCTTATTATGGTTACATAAAAATGTCCATTTTAGAGAAATTCCTGTTCTTCATTCCATTATTTTCCTTCCGTTGCTCTAAGAGTCACCCCCACTAGAAACTACTTCTTAAAGTTTCCAGAGTGCATCTCAGCACCACACCTGTGGACCAAATTCCTAACACAGTGACCTTGAGGAACAAACCACATCCAGAAGCAGTAAAACTAAGGGTTTGGGTTTTTCTCTAAGGGAAGAAGACACAGGAAATGTTATAGTGAAATTTATCCCAAAAAGAGGTAGACTGCCTTGCAGAAGCCTATCATGCAGTTCTTAGAATGTTAGATAGTGGAGGTTTGTACAGCATAGTGGAAGAGGTATAGAAGGAAGTGAATATACAGCTACTATGATTTGGACTTAGTATATGAAGACTGATTATCTGAGGGAAACAAAGTTTAGTTGTGTATTAATTAAAAGTTACATCATCAAAATGTGCTTCATTTTGAAAAATATGTGATAAAGTTATGCATTCCATCAAGTTATTTTCAGTGAGTTTTCTATATTCTATCTTTAACAAGCCACTTTGATTAAAGTATACATTAAAATACATTTGTATACTTATGGTATAAACTAGGTGCTAAACATAAATGGGTACATTTATGGTGCTTAAACATTTCATAATAGATACTCTTGAAGTTTACTTTCTACAAAGCTTCAGTGTGTAATGTGTACAGAGGAATACATTATGTCAATTTTAACCATGGAAAACATTTAAACCCTGTTTAGTCTGCCAGAATTTGTTATTGGTTAGTTTCTTGATGTTATCCATATGAATTTTAGGAATGCTTCTATAGATCTGTGAGGTAAAATTCCTAAAATTCTTCTGGAACCAGAAGTGACCTAGAATAGCAAGGGCAATCTTGGGCAACAAAGGCAAGGCAGGAGGCATCACAATCCTGGACTTGAAATTATACTAGAAAGATGCTATAATAAAATCAGCATAGTACTGACAAAAAACAGACTTGAGGATCAGTGGGATACGACAGAAGATACAGACACAGCTACAAACATATTCAATCACTTTATCTTTGACAAAGGGACCAAACATGTTCATGGAAGAAAGACAGCCTCTTTAATAAATGGTGCTGGAAAAACTGGTTTTCTATAAGCCAAAGATTTAAACTAGACCCATCTCTATCACTATGCATCGAACTAAAGTCAAAATGAATCAGGTCTAAATATTAAGGCAGAAACACTAAACCTACTGGAAGACAAGGTAGGCAGAAATCTCAAGGACATCAGTGTGGGCAGAGACTCCATGAACAAAAACCAAACTACATGAGAAGTACTTAAAAGAACCAACAACTTGGATCTTATGAAAATTTTTTGCACATCAAAAGAAATAAGATTTTATTTTAAAGGCTGTTTTGGAAGACTATGTGATAGACTGATAACTTTTAGGACAACTATGATTGTTTATGTTTTGAGGAATTTAATAAACCAGTGTGGGCCACATGACAATTTCATGGCAATTATGTTTCATATTGTGCATGGAGGCTGGTGGGTTTAGTTTCATGTGGTCACTATAAATTGTTTAATTTGAGACTTTCCAAGGAGTAGGTGCACTCTTTCTTTTGCTGGGAAATCTTATTTTTAAAGCTGCAGGTTTCAGATCTAGATCAACACTTTAGAAGGATCGATTGTGTGAGTGTGAGAGAGAGAGAGAGAGGGAGAGAGAGAGAGGAGGACAGAGAAAGAGAAGGAGAAAGAAAGAGAGAGGGGGGGAGAGAGAGGAAGACAAGAGAAAGAAAGAGAGAAAGAGAGAGGAGAGAGAGAGAGAGAGAGAGAGAGAGAGAGAGAGAGAGAGACAGACAGAGAGCACTAGAGTGAAAAGACCTGAGAAGCACTGGTTGACAGTACTTTTAGGAAGCAACACAGAAATGATGAAACATGAGATGCCCTCAAAAAGATTATAGAGGTAAAGTTGCTCAAGCCCTTTGGAGTTCTTATCACATTACCTTGTGCCAGAGACATGAAATTGAGCCACAAGACTTAACGTTTCTGCTGCTGGATTTTACACTTTCCCTGACCCAGTCATTCGTTGCTGTTTTCCTATTTGTCATTGTCAGAGTGAGAATGTTTGCTCTATGATCCCACCTCAGTAGTGTGCAATTTCTTTCTTTCTAAAGAAATCTTTGCCAGAGCCTTAAAGTTCAGAATCTCTGTCAGAGAATAGACTTTGAACTTGAATTTTTACTAGTGTTGGAATTATTAAGACTATGGGTACTCTTGGAGATGGACTAAATGTATTTGCATTGTGATATGGACGTGAATATTTGAGGATCAGAGGTAGAAATTTATATCAGTTGGAACTTAAAATTCTCCAAAGGTCCTAAATACTTGGTACTAGTCTGTGGTGCTGTTGGGAAGTGGTGAATCTTTGGAAGGTGAACCTGAAGGAAGCTAGGTGATTAGAGGCCTGCCTTTGGGAACCTAATACCTACTTACCCCTTTTTGTTTATTTCTGGTCACCATGACATAAATTGGGGACCTCCACTATATTCTGCTGCCATGTCTCATCACACTCCCAAAGATCAGAAGCAATGTGGCTAAATGACCGTGGAATATCTGAAACGTGTTTCCTCCTTTAGGACATTTATCTTAGGTATTTTGTTACAGTGATGGAAAGCTGACCAGTACATTGTCATCAGAGTCCTCGGTCTCCAGTCGACTTGTATGTATTAATTATCCAATAGGGAACTGCTAAGTTCCAAAGCAAACTGCTAAATTTCCAAAATTAAATGGGAGCAGCAGCCATAAAGTAAAACTGACAAACCTTAGTGTTACATTTTGTGTCTAGATGTCCACCAAAAGCACCATTCAGTCATGACGATAGGGCTTTTGGAGGCAGCTGACTCAGAGTGTATGATTGATTCACACTGCAATCTGGGATTAAGGATGCTGGGCTTAAGGCTGAGTGATTGCTAGGACAATACATTGACTGGATTGACATCTCCCTAGTCCCATCAGTCTGGATAAGACAAAAGGAGGAGAGGCTGTTTCTCCCTTTTTTGTTCTTGTTGCTTTTTCCGTTTCCCACTGCCGTGAACTCTTGCCTCTCTGCCATGTGCCACTCTGCCTAAGAGCCAACCAATTACGGACTGAAACTTTTATAAACTGTGAGCTGAATAAACTTTTCCTTCCTTTAACTTGGCTCATCAGATACTTGGTCTCAGCAATGAGAAAAAAATAACTAAGACACTCAGAAAGCGTTGCTAGATTCCCAGTGTTTCATATATTCATATATTCAAAAATATAACTTTATGGTGTTACTTGGGGGACCTAGGAGAGAGGACTGTCTCCATCTCCAGGGTGTGGGAAAGGCCACCATTGTCCCCACCACGGTCAGTTTTACAAATTGAACAAAAGTTTTGACATTTCACTATTTTTAACAACTTCTCAAATGGACGTTACTGTAAGGAAATTATAATTTTAGCAGACGAGACTCCATAGAGGAAGAGAACCAGAAGTGAGTCAAAGACCTACTGAGATTGTTAGATGCTTTACCTAAGTAATAAACTTTAATGGCAATATGTCAAGGATTCTGCTTATTTCTGACTGCCTTTACAGTTGTAAATCCTTTCGAGAGCCATATTTTTATGGGAATGTCAATCACTTTTGCCTTCTCCATTCTCTTCTAACTGGTAAGAAAACTGAGCATGTGAATTTTGAAAATTAACTTAAAATTTCTAAATATGAGCATGAATCCATCTGTTTTGAAGCATGATTTGGAAGGAGTCTGAATCACGCTATGGGGCCACGATTGCATTTCATGGGCTGCATAAACATGAGTTCAAAGATACATCTAGATCAATGTCTGCACAATACAAGTACAGAAACATATTTTTCATATATATTTGCTAAAATGTGTGTGTTTATATATTAATTAGAATAGATAAATGCTGGCTTGACCACAGCGCAAGATCTTTAAATCTTAAAACATAAAAGTCTTTGATTTCTTACTGATGTTGCATGTAAGCTGAATGTTCACTGTGGCTCTAGGCTATGCGGTTTTCACTGTAGGACTCAAGCCAATGGAGTTTACCTATCTTTCCTGATAGAGAGGAAAAGACTGTGGTGGAAATCCAACACGCCTGACAGGAGCTGGAGCTGCATCCCAGACGCTAAGGGAAGATGTATTGATAATGAAGCCATTCTGGAAGGGGCAGGAGCTCACACCCTGAAAGGGAGAAGTCATCACAGGTCGACGTATGTAGAACAAACGGAACATTTGGATAGTTGAAAGAGGAAAGCTGTGTTGCCAAGGCTGGTTCACACTGCCCCATCCCTGTTTCTCTGAGAACTAGCCATCAGGGAAGAATTGCAAGTAGCTCGAGGGCCAAATGAGCCCTGCAGGAACCAGGCTCCTGGAGCAGACATCACTTTACCGACCTTCCCCCTATCATCCCCTTCTAAAGCCAGGGAGAGCTGTGATCACTGTGCATACGGGAAGTCCTGCTCCCCAGGCTCTTGGCAAAGAAAGGATGAACAGGCTACTGGGGCCACTAGGAGTCAGTCCAGGCTGGTGGGTGTGGCTGTCTGCCGGCTGGGTCCACCCTGCCTTTCCCAGGGAGTCCTTATGTGGCTACCCAAAAGCAGATTTTGCAACTAAGAGATGAAGGGAACTACGGGGACACTGAGGCTGATGGCAGAGCAGTCACAAAGAATTGGGGGTACTCTGTTTTGTTAGAGTGCTGTATATGTGTCCCCACTTTTTTATTTGCTTTGATTCAGTTTTGTCTTCTTTCTTCTCTTTTCTCACATCCTTACTTCTTTTCTTCAATTCTAGAATCTGTAGCAGTACTGTTTTCTTTTTACTCGTTTCTCTCAAATTTTAAATTCTGCCTTTCGAATTTGTTTCTAATTTACATTCTGCTCTCTCAGACATTCCTTTCTTTTCTTGAATTAACCTTCTGTCATCTCTATTCTAATTTTTTTGCTCTTCTTTATCTTACCTAGCCTCTTGTCTTTCCTTGCCTCTTCTCTACTTGATTGATACACACACACACACACACACACACACACACAAACACACAGACACAAACACACAGACACACACACACAGACACAAACACACAGACACACACACACACAGACACAGACACACACACACACACACACACACACACACACACACACCCAACAGATTCTGACAACCACACAGCTTTATATAATTCCTAACCAGGTTTCTGTCCTACATTCCATCCCATCTCTTCAGATATCTTCTTTAAAACCTCAACATTAATCCTTTATCCAACCGTAAAAGACCTTAACAGAATCTGAGCCCTAACCTGATTATTTTGCTTATTATAATTTTTCCTATCTTTCCTCTTACTGATTTTCATTCCTTTTTCTCCCATGCCTACATATCTTCTGTCTTTTCCTTCCACATTTGAGATTAACTGCTAACAACAAAATAGTATACTTTGAAGATCACTGATAAAGGATAACAGTATAAACACAAGGCTTAATGAATGTAGTGGCATCTTTTCAGATATATCAAGGCTGCTATGACCAAGTCTCTCCTCACAGCACAGTGACAGGTTCTAAACCATTTAAATTAAATAGTACAAGGGATGAATACTATCTCTGGGCAAATAAAGTTGTGAACAAAGCGCTGGAAGGAAGAATCTAACTGAAGATCTCTTTATATTAAATACAGTCTACCCTCACTGATATGAACCTTCAGCACAAAAATATAAAGGAAATAAAAGTTCCCCAAATTCTCCCAACTCTTCTGAGGCAGGTCCAGGGTATACTCATGGAGAAGAGAAGAAGTGGAATTCTTCAAATTGATTAAGTAAAAAGTAAAGAGAGGTGATCATTTCAAAAAGAATATGACCCAAAAGTTCATGAAATTATGATACAAAATGACGCATGTGGATGAGGGAAAAAAGAAGTAAAAAGGAACAGCTGACTGAAATGATTTGAAACATGAACGAAAAATTTGCCAAACATGTAGACTCTATTAAAAGTTATCAGAAAGAAATATTGGATATGAAAAAATTTGTATTGAATCGATAAGTTGGAAAAAATCACCAACATGAATAGTTTTTCTGATGTCAAGAACAAAGTGGTAAATTATGGTAAGTTATTCAGAGAAGCTTCATAAAAGATAAGAGAATAAGAAAAATTCATTCAATAGTTGTGAGATGACACTAAGTAGAAAAATCTAAGGCTAATTGGAGTTAGAAAGTAGAAGACAGCACACGAAGAATAAATAATTTGTTTACAGAACTCGAAAGAGAAAACTTCCCAATTTTGCGAGAGAGTTCAACATATAAGTAAGTAAGGTTTACAGAACACCAATCATTAGAAAAAAAAAGCTCTGTATGACACATTTTAGTTAAAATTTAAGATGTACAACAAGAACAACAACACCAACAGCAACCAGAATATTAAAATCTGTCAGAGAAAAATAAAGGTCATATAATCGTAAACCCATCACTGTTATAGCAGATGTCTCAAAATGAACTGCAAAAGTCAGGCAAGTCAAATGTGGAATGAAGTATTTTAAGTCCTCAAATCAAATTAATTCCCTTTCAGATTAACATATCTGAAGAAACTTCCTTTCAAATCAATGGAGATATAAAGACATTACATGAAATACAAGAGGTATGCGAACACCAAACAGATACTCCAGAAAATTCTCAAGAATGTCCTAAACAGAGATGATGAAGCCAACAAAGCCAAAGGTATAGGTGGAAGGTGGAAGGAATACATCAAGCAAAGTGAATAGAAAAACAGCAGCAGCAACAACAACAACACAAGACATCATCAACAGAAAAAGAATGCAAAGTTGGGAATAGATACATGCCTTTCAGTAATACTTCTCAATGTTAAAGGAATGATAAAACACAAATTGTCAGATTAGATAAAAAAAAAAACAGAACCCAACAGTCTGCTGCAATCAATAAACTTGGCTAGTCTGTAATAATATTAACAAACTAAATATAAAAGGCTAAAATATTATTTTATGTGTCAGGACCAACGAATCTATAGGGGTGTCAGTCTTAATCTCACACAAAGAAAATGTTAAGCTAAAACTGATCTGAAAAGATAAAGAAGGTCACTACACATAGTTAAGGAAACAGTCTCCCAGGAAGATATAACATTTACAAATATATATGCATCAAATACTGGAGCATTTAGTTTCATGAAACAAATACTGCTAAACATAAAAGAGCAAATAAATCACAACATATCATAGTGGCAACCTCAACACTGCATTTTCAAAAAGAGACAGATGAACCAAAGACGTAATCGACAAAGAAATATCAGAGATGAACCACATCTTTGAACAAATGGACTCAATAGATATCTTCAAGATGTTCCACCCCACTACAATAGACTGTATTCTCCTCAGCAGCACATAGAACTTACTCCAAATATACCAGTAATTCACAAAGCCTGCTAATGTCAATACAAAAGAATCAAAATCACATTAAGACCATTGTGTAATGAAACTAAAAATCAATCACAGAAAAAGCCACAGAAAACTTAAAAAACATCTGGAAACTTAACTCACTGGAACATCCAGTGAGTCAGAGAAAAAAAATCAACAAAGAAACAATTTTAGGAATTGAATGGCGATGCCAGTAAAATGCATCATGGTGGGACACAGTGAATGCAACTCTAAGAGGAAAATTCATCTCAATCAATTCTCATATTAGAAAAACAGAGTAAACTCAAATAGATAACCTAACGATGAATTTCAAGATACTTGAAAAGCAACAGTTTAAACTCAAATTGATTTTAAGGAGGAAAATTATGAAACAGAAATTAATAAAATTGAAACTAAAAATCAATACAAAAAAAAACAAATCAAAAACTATTTCTTTGGAAGAATACACAAAATACATTAAACCTTTAGCCAAATTAACCAAAAGAAGGAGAAAAAAAGAAATCTCAGATCAAAGCAACTAGAAATAAAATAGTTTAAATCACGAAGGATACTATTGAAATCCACAAAGTAGTTACTAATTATTGTGGAAAGAAGGATGTCAACAAATTGGAAAAAAATGGAAGAAATGACCAGATTCCTGGGCACATCTGAGCTACCAAAAGTAAATCAAGAAGACATAAAATTTCTGAACAATCCAGTAACAATGAGGAAGAAAAAAGTAAAACCCTACCAAGTAAGTATAGCCTGGGATCTGATAGATTCACTACTGAATTCTACAAGACATTTAAAAATTATAACACTAATATTCTTGAAATGGCCAATTAAATTGAAAGAGAAAAAGTGCTTCCAAACTCACTTCTGAAACATCACTCTGATTGTAAAACTAGAGTGACAAAAATACAAACAGCTCCAAAAGGAAAACTAGGTCAATCTCCCTAATAAACATAGATGCAAAAATTCTCAAAAAGATATTGGGAAATAGAATGCAACGAATCCTCAGATGGATCATACATGATTTCCAAAGAGGCTTCATCCCAGAGTTGCAAGGACAGTTCAACATGTACAAATCAATAAATGGAATACATCACATAAAGAGAAGCTAGAGCAAAACCCACGTGATTATCTCAATGGATACAGAAAAAAGCTTTTGATAAAATCTAATGTCCATTCATGATTTTAAAAAGCCTATAGAAAATAGGTACACAAAGACTTTATTTGGATCTTATAAAAGGCATTTATGACAAACCATGACCAGTATCATATTAAATGGGAAAAAAATGAAAGTATCCTTCTACAAGAATACCTTCTGTCTCTACTCCGGTTCACATAATACTTAAAACACTAGCTAAAGCAATCAAAAGGAGAAAGAAATACAGAGAAAGAAAAAGTCAACTGTAATTATTTATAGGCACAGAAAGTGCCTACAATTCCTTGAAAAGACTTAGAATTAATAGCCCATTTCAGTAATGTAGCAGAAAGCAAAAATTAATGGTCATCAATCAATATCGTTCTTGTACGCCAATAAAGAATTCAATGAGAAAGAAAATAGGAAAACAATACATTAACAAAAACTAAATACTGAGGAATTAAACTAATCTAGAAAGTAAAATACTGCCACAATACAAACTACAGTACTTTGAATAAAGGAAATTGAAGAACACATCAGAAAACAAACAAAAAAAAAATGCCCCTGTTCATGGATGCAACTAATATTTTGCCAAAATGGCTCTAGTCCAAAACTGAAAATCCTTCCAGTATTACTCAAGTACTAAAATCCATATGGAACTCAAAGACACTAAAAGGAACAATAAAAAGAACCCAGAACAATGAGAACAAAGCAGTAGGTATCACAATACCAGACTAAGTTATACTGCAAAGCAACAGTGATAAAGAAGGCATGCTATTCACAGAAAAACTGCTCAGTGGAACCAAATATCAGATGCAGAAACATTCCTAGACACAACCAGTTGTTTGATATTTGACAGTGGACTCAAACATGTTTTTGCCAAATAACCTATTTAGCTAATGTTTCTGAAAATGCAGGATATTCATATTTCAGAATACTGAGATGGACCCATATTTCTTTGCAATACTAAAATAAAATAAAAAATGGACTAAAGATCTAAATATTAAAGCAAAACCACTCAACCTACTGGAAGGTAAAGCACTTGAATTCATAGATGTAGGCAAGGACTTTCCGAACAGAACCCCAGTTGCACAAAAAATATCAGCAACAATCAACAAATTAATTTTTTTCAAATCAAGAAGTTCCTGCACAACAAAGGAAACACATAATTAACAAAATGAAGAGAAAACCTATAGTAAAGGGAAAAGTTACTAGCTGGTCTTCAGACAGAAAGTTATATCTAGAATATGCAAAGAATTAAAAAAAGAGAGGCCCACAATAAAAGACAACAAAAATTGGCAAGTGAAGTCAATGTTCAGAAGAATTACAAATGACCAATAAAAAATATTCAACGTCTCTGGTCATTAGAAAAAAAATGCGAATTCAAAGAACACTAAGATTTCTCTTACACCAGAAAGAATAGACATTATCAAGAAAGCAAATAACACTGACTGCAGTGTAAGAGGCACTCTTTTCCATCACTCATGGGAGTGTAAACTAGTACAACCATTATGGATATCAATACTGAGATATCTCAAAGACCCAAAAATAAAATTCCATCTGACCCAGATATTCCCCTTCTGGGTATCTTTCCCAAATGGCTAATGATATCATATTTCAACAATACATGATACCAATGTTTTAGCAGCACAAGCTCATAATAAGAAAATCCTCAAACAGCTTGTGTGTCTATTAGAAAATGGATGGATAAAGCAAATATGATATCCATGTGTAATGGATACTATTTGTTTATAAAGACAGGTAAATTCAAGACACTTGAAGATAAGGGGATATGCTCAGAAAATAATGTTAAATAAAAGCTCAGACATGCAAGCTTAAACAGCACATGGTTCCTCTCATTTAAACAATGCAAAGCATAATAAAGGGAAAATCAAAAGTATTATCGAAAGAAATCAGGGAGATAGATGTCATGGTTTATGTCTATGGCCCCCAGGCCTCATGAGTTTGCATTGTGTATTTGTGATTCGTTCATTGTCTAGTGCTTGGATTGATGGTGTCAGCGCTCCACCCACAAAGGGGTGGAGCCAGGATGTGACGTAATGGCAGGAAGAAGGTGTGTCTTGCTCTTTGCGGGTTCCTGCTTGCTGTTTGCAGCCGCCATGAACTGGGGCCCAGCCATCCCCGCCTGCCTTGGAGCCAACTGAGTATGGATTAAAACCTCCAAATACTGTCAAACCTTTCCTTTCTCAACTTTTGGCTTCAGGTATTTTGTCTCAGAGAGGAGTAAAAAGTAACTAAGACAATAGATATTTTGGAAATGGGAATAGATTCAATAAACCGAGGGTTAGGGAAGGGGGTAAGAAAGAATATGAAAAAAGATTTAAAATGGTTACCAAAAAGTATCAAATACTCAACATGAATGTAAACATCACATATTGCAACTATAAACAGGAAAAAATACAAATGAAAATGGAGGAAAGGTCTAGAGACAGGAGGGAAGACCTTGTGGAAGGGAAGGAAAATTTGTACAAAAGCAAGCTATACTAAGTGTAGCTTGCTTAGATAGAAAGTTTTATCTAGAATATGTAAAGAATTATAAAAAGAGAGGCCCACAATAAAAGACAACAAAAATTGGCAAGCGAAGTCAATGTTCATTCTCATCCTTTCTCTCTTTCCTTATGTCTTACTACAGGTTCTTTGTAATTTTTATGGTTGTCCACTTTCATTGGCTGCTTCAAATCATTACCATTCCACAAGTACTTAGCATATTTTATCTGTCATGGCTTCCACTAACTGTTGAAGACATGGACATATGTGATAATTGTGGTGTTATCTAGCTGAGAGGAAGACATATGTTTAAACATAATGTAACTTGCCATGTGCTATCGAAGAGCTATGTGTGAAGTAAAATTTGGTCACAAAGAAAAAAGGACACAAGACTGGGAGAGATGATAAAGATTTGATAGAAGTAGTAACATTTAAGCTAAGCTTGAAAATGAATTATAATTTTGCAGATAACGATGAAAATGAGGGTTTTCAGTTAGTATTCAGTTGTGCTTGGAACATACAAAATGTTAGGGAAGAAGAAAAAACTTATGGGAGATAGAGCTGGAAGCAACCTTGAATGACATTGGTACAGAATTTGGGTTTTTCACCTGTATTAGAAGCTTTCTGTCACTGTGGGACAAAATACTTGAGATACACAACTTACCAACAGGAGGAAAACTTATTTCAAAGCTCACAGTCTCAGAGATTTCATTCTGTGGTTGACTGGTTCCATTACTTTTGGTCATGTAGCAAGGCAGCATATCATGTATGGAAAGGCAACTGCTTACCTCATGGCTGCCAGGAGACAGAGACAGGAAGAAGCTGATGTCTCAATATTCACTTCCAGGTCATGACTCCCACGATGTAACTGCCTCCACAATGCACGGCTTCATAAAATTTCTACCACCTCTCAGTTGAGCCATAGGGTAGGAAAAAGGATTTGATATGCGTGTCTTTAGCAGTATGAAAACCATAGTATTATTTAACTAAGAAGCAGTATCCTCAGCTTCTAAATAGGCAGGTAGTTGCTAAAATCACAGTTATAAATGAACTTAATCACTGAAACACTTGCATTACAATGGAGATTGAGGGGGAGTGAGTGGAGAGCAAAAACGTTTAAACTTCTCTCATTATTTCAGGTAGATGTATGGAAACAGTCATAGAATGGGGATTATACAGGATTATTTCTAAAAAAGCAAATCTAAGACAAAAATAGCTGATACTGAACAAGATTAGGGACAAAATGAATGATAAAAAGAATCTCAAAGGTTTAGTCTAAGTGACAGTGAACTATTCTTGGTTACCTAATCTCCAAAAACTTAATTCACATTTGTCACTGTTGTAACCTAGTTCTAACCAATGCGCCTCCTTTCTGTTCTGTATGTACCATTTCAATAGAGATTAAAATTCCATCTCCAGTAAAGACTTAAGTTTCAGCTCCTTGTAAATCCCCCTTCCCTCCCCATTCTTTTTAGGTTAAGTAAGCTTTAAATTTCAGTTTCTTGTAATCCCCCCCATCCCCCCTTCAGCCTATCTGCAATAGAATGTGCTGTCCTTAAGAAAGGTTTAACTACAAGGAAGTTATCAAACTGGGTCAAAGTTCACAACATCCCTGTGGTTTTTCCAGCTTTAAAACCCAACCCTTTTAGCTGTAAGGCGTGCAGTCTCCATATTGGCTCCTGGAGGCTGTGTCGCCAGGCCTGGCCTAAAATAAAGCCTTTGCTCCCCAAATTTTAATTTCTTGCTTCCTTGGGTTTTATTCCGGGGTCCGAGCTATCACAGTCATGTGCCAGACAGTGAGAGGCATAATAATGAACAGATGACCCTTACCTTTTCCCATCACAGTAGTAAGTCAGGCAAGTACAGAAAAAAAAAAAAAAAATCAGGAATTCAAATTGCATTTGGAGATGAATAAGTTCATCTTTGAATATGTTGACATCCAACTGGAGTGGTGCAGTAGGAAATTGGAAATATAGTTCCAATAATAGATACATTATTTATTAAGGATGAGACTTCCAGCAGAGACAGGCTGAAACTAGCTATTGAATGAAGTTGTCATTTGCTGAATGTCAAAGAAGCACCACTTGGAGATATGGGCTTGAAAATCCTTTTCTCAATAGAACAGTAGCTCAACTACTGAGAAAGGCATAGATGAAGTCCTAGGGAGTGTTAACATGTGTGAGCTAAGAAATTCCAGGAGAAGGGTGGATATCAAGTAGGCATGCGATGGGAGAACATAATTATGGAAACCAATGATACTAGTGTCATTATAGTAATCACTCTTGGCACATATTTATAAATAATTGGTATAAGAAGCTATATTATTTAACATATGACCTACCAGCCATAGCTGATTGGTCCAGGGATAGTCCTTCTATAACTAGTTCTCATGTTCATCAGTACCCTATGAAGTAACCCAAACCACACTATGTCCCAACCAATACGAAATGTGCCAGTGAGAAATCTTTTCTTCAGAATTTGAACTGGTATGTCTTAGCAAATACCAAAAAGAACAGTTTGTGTTTTCATTGTCTGATTATTTGATCATTGTTTCATCCCTAAGTCTTGTAATCTTAACAATTACTTTTAAGATTACAATATGCCATATATTAACTAGTGTTAATTTCTTATTATTTAAAAAATTCTGTATCATTTTATCCTTTTTTAAATAAAAAAAAACTTTAGCAAATATAAGTAAGGGTAATATTTTTAGTAAAATTCTCAGGGTTATGATTTATCAAGATCATTGTCTTAGTTTACACTATCACTGTGGTCAGGCACTTTTATTCTGCTCTCTGTTAAGTGAAATGAAATCTTAACTCCTTTAACTTTTTAAAAAAGTTTTCCATCTTCATTAACATAAATGTGATGTGAGTATTAATTTTCCTTGGAAACTTGAAGAAAATAAAAGTAATGTGAACAAAATAAAAAGAATAACATAAAATGAAATTAATAGCTGTTTTAATAACAAATATGTAATCAAGGGAAAAGAAAAAATAAACTTTAAAATATGCATCTAAGATATTCTCTCTATGTTTCTGAATTTCAGGACTTTATGTTTAAATCTGTACACTTTCTTTTTTTCTTTTAAAGAAAAATAACCAATAAAACAGTTTCACAATAGGTCACAAACAAGTATTATCATCTTCATGGTAGTTATACAAGTCATAAAATTAAACCTTTGCCCTTATTCCTCCTCACAGAAGTCATTCATAAAACTGTCCCTGTATTATTTCTTGACATTCTCATAATGATTTCTGTTATTTCCAGGGTTTACAAGGGAAATGATTTAATACAGAACACATTATTTATAGGATTATTTTGTAATACTCAAAGAGTCAAATGCAGAAGAGTTGATCTGTCCACATGCTAGAGACCCAAAAATCCAGCTGTGGGCCTGGATCCCAAGTCAACGTCTTTCACAAGTCTACCTGAAGACCTAGAGCCCATGATAGTGTCCCTCACAAATCCAGTTGGAGGCCTAGAGCCCACGACAATGTCTCATCCAAGTCTGTATCAAAGATCTGCCCTGAAAAGGCCCAAAGGTCAGTGGTGGATGCTCAAATGTCCGTGCCAGCAGGATGAGAGATCTGTACTGACACAAGAAGCAATGTTCAAAGTAAGGAGCGGGGCTCCCCCAAATGGAACCATAGCCATCCTCAGTAACAGGGAGGCCTGGAAGTCCTCCTACAGGGAGAATTGCTTCTCCAGGAGAATTAACAGCATATCATCTTCCCCCTCCAGTTCTCTCTTTATGCTATTGGCAACAATCCTCAGCTGGGGCTACCATGCCCAGCACCACACTGATTCAGTTCAGTTGGGTGTTACAAATTTACCATTATTTAATCCATCATAGTTTCCAGCACTTTACTTAGACAGAGGACTCAGAAACTCTGCAAAACTAGGCAGTCCACACACAGCAACCCATCTCTAAAATTCTCCAGAACAGAGACTGGAGTTTCCAACCAAGGTCCTCCTGAGGGCTCTTAACTCCTCAGATAAAAGATCAAATCACTTCTCTGATTTCTATCAGGTAAGCTTGGGAGGAAATCATACACTGTTGATCCTTTATATCTGCAGATTGGATATTCATTGACTCAATCACCCTTGGATTAAAATGATTCCAAAAATTTCATTTGTACTAAAGATATATAGATTTTGTTTTTGGCATCATTCCCTAAATCATTCAGTGTGATGACTGTTTACATATGTGTATTTTATGAGACATATAATATTCAAGGTGTCTGGGAACCTAATCACTATGGATACTAAGGAATAACCGTGTACACTATAGGTCTAAGCAACATTCGTAATCCTAAAACAGAACAATTTACATGTATTGATGGAAAAAGATTCCTCAATATATGATCCGGACAGATTCTAAGGCTCAAAATAAGGCCAGCACAATAATTAATCAGGATGAGTCACAAAGCCAAGAAGTGGAAACAACGTAAGTAATCATCAGCTCATAAATTGATAAAGGCAGTGTGGTAGTTTTGCACACTATAGAAGTAGTCATAAAAAGTGCAATTTTGTCAGATAGAATTAAAGATCATTACGTCAAGTAAAATAAGTCAGGAAACAGAAATACAAGTACTGCATGATCTTGCCCACATGTGGATCTAAAAATGCAATTTTATAGAAGTTGGGAGAATATTGATGTTCTATAGGAGCAGGAAGAGTAAGGGTGATGTGGGGATGGGGTGAGATTATTAAGTTACACTTAGAAAGAGGACAACCAGAGAACAACAGTACAGTAGGGTGACCGTAGGAATATATTGCACATTTCAACAAGCTGACAGAAAGCATGGATGCATAAGAAACAGGCCCTGTGACTCTGCTTTTCCAAAATTATACCATATCAGACTAGTACATATCATTAGCTCACAAAGATCTGTTAAAAGCTAAGAAAGGCCACCAAGATGTGGTGGTGCACATGTGTAATCCCAGCACTTTGAAGGCTGAGGCAGAACAACCTCCACAAATTTAAGACCAACCAGGACTCCACAGTGAATTCACAACCGTTCTGGATTACACAGCAAGACCCTGTCTCAAAAAAAAAAAAAAAAAAAAAAAAAAAACGAAAATTCGAATTTTCACTTTCTTTCTGAACCACTAAGAGTTCTAGGTTATCCCATCTTTTCTTCCCTAGACACTGTTTCTCCTCTCCTATTCTGGAAGCCAAAATATTTATACTACTACTGCACAACCTTAACATTTACAGGCGGGGGGATGCTCAGGTAAAATGTTGATTGTTTAGTTTATGATAATTGAATATTTGTTAACTGGCTTGTTCAAATTTTCCTGAAATGTTTACAAACAAATGTCTTTTCCTTGGCAATAAATCCTGGAATAATTACACAGTTGATCAAGAGTGCCGATTACTCACTATGGGGGTGCTGTTTTACATAGAGTACAGTACCCCTGGGGCTCCTGAAGCTCCTGCTGTGCATTAAGTCATGCAACTACTTACTTAGAAAACAGTCACATACTGTAGTTTAAAACATAGAGAATCACCTTTTATATCCCTGAGGATGGTGCCAGAACCCCTGTGGATAGAAGCAGGCACACATGCACAAATTGGGGTAGTGTTACTACTCATGTTCTCCCACATAATATAAACAATCATCAGATTACCTATAATATGTATTGTCATGTAAATGGAAGTTAAATAGCCTTCATAGTGTACTATTTAGAGAAAAATGACAAGAAGAGTTGGTATACCTATAGTTTAAAAACAATTTTTTTAAATACTCTTACTTGTGGTTGAATACAGAATGCGGAACCAGTGAATAAAGAGGCCTCATTGTATTAAAATGTGCCACTGACAGGTCTCCTGGAGCACTTGTTAAGTGTTTACATTAAAGAGTCTTCAGGGCTTTACTTCAGCGACTGTTGCTTACTCAGATTTGTTTATATTCCAAGCTCCAAATGTTAGATAAGCATTATAATGGCCCCTTCTTCAGCTGTTTCCAATCTCTCTCTCTCTTTTTTTTTTTTTTTTTTTTTGTCTTTTTCCTTTTAATCAGTACCAGGGATGGAACTCACGACTTCCTGCTTGCAAGACAGGTGCTTATGCCACTGAGCTAAATCCCCAGCCCCCTGTTTCCAATCTTTTAAAAATGACTGAAAGAAACCTGCAAAACTACTTTGGTTTCTCAAATGTGTATATTGTCAAAAAATAGAAGATCAATACTAATACGTCAGAGTAGTATTGGCAAAATCAAGCATGCAAATGCAGACAGATCATTAGAGGCAAATTATGGCATCAGATTGTGTAACATAATAGCTTTAAAATCGAATATGAGGACAAGGAATATTTAGCAGATTTTCTTTATTAATTATCAGTAGGTTTATGCAGCTGAACTTTTCTTATTAACTCTCCTCAGATATAAGGTAGAGTTCACTCTAACCTCCAGCATATTTGTGTGTGTGTGTATGTGTATGTATGTTATGTGTGTATGTATGTATTTATGTGTGTATGTATGTTTGTATGTATTGTGGTAATGAACCTAAGACCTCCATATTGGGATACATCTCTAGATCTCCTACAAGTTTTCACTTTTTACTTCAAGATAGGGACTTGCGAAGGTGTCCAGGTTGGGGTGAAATTTGCTATTCTCCTGCTTCCTCCGCCCACAGTGCTACAATTACAGATGTGCACCACCACACTGTATCTTTACCCCTTAAGTTTCCTTAGGGACATATCATATCCAGGAGGCAACGGGGTGATGTGGAATAGCTTCAGAAGTATATTGCAGATTAGGTCAGGGCTAGGACCAGGTTTTGTGATGATTAAAATGTACAGATTGGATTGGATGTAAGAAGGGTACCTGAAAAATAATTGGCTGTATTAGGAGGAATCAAAAGATATAATCAGATTGGAGAAAAAGACACAAGTATATGGAAAGAAAACAGGAGCAGTAGTGAAGTTGGCTTATAAGTCAGGAGTTAAACAGGAAACAAAGAACCAGTATGCAAGATTATGCAAGAGCGTTTTTAACTCATATGTCAGGCTTTGAATTGTTATTTTATTCTAGAATCCTAGTAGCAGAGGTTTGGAATCAGCAGACTGTGAGTTAGGATCAGGATTCTTCTAAATTCATTGACACTGTCTACTATATCCTAAGTGTATAGGGACAAAATAGTGAGCAAAGCAGATCAGCATGAACTTAAGAAAAGACATTTGGCCAGAGTTGTTTATCTGTTATTTATGGTTGTAGCCATTATATCTTTAGCATTTAATTACCTTTTGAAAATTGCATGCATATGCACAATTCTGTGATATTTGTAATTCCTAAAAATATATTAACATAGTTATAATCTTAAAGCAAAACACAATTCAGAATTGTAACATAATTTTGAAGATTAATATTTTCTATATCAAAATAACATTCTGTCAAATTTGAGAAATTGCATAGGCCACTTTTTATCTGTATTATAATATTTTTATTTTTTATTGGTGCATTCTAGTTGGACATAATGGTAACATTCATCACAGGAAATTTGTACCTGTACAAGACATATCTTGCTTCTTTTTCTTACATTCCCTTTCCTTCCCTTCTTCCCTTTTACCCTTCCTTATTAACAAAGCTTTGTTCCCATTTTTCTTCTATTATGCTTTTTTCCTTGTCGCTTCCTTCTCCCCCTTTTCCTTTGAACTTCTTCACATTTAAACATTTTCTTCCCATTTCCCAATATCTATTATCCAGTTTGATCTTTATTTACACTTTTGGTTTCTCACAGCAGAGACACAATGCAATGAGTCCAATTTATTTCATGGAAAAGTATGGCCTCAACGTGCATCCATTTAGGCAGACATCATTCAAGTTTATCCTTTATGGCAGCGTAATACTCTATTGTATAAAAAAAATCCCTATGTCTTCTATCCATTCATTGGTTATGGGTATTTGGGCTGCTTCTTAGATTTAGCTGTATCCAATTGTGTTATTATAGAGATGGTTGTGAATATATCACTATAATATAACATTTTAATTCTTTTGGAAAAATACCAAGAAGATGAATAGTTGGGTCAAATGGAACCTCTTGTTTTAGCTTTTTTGAGGAATATCCACACTGATATCTACAATGGAGAAGGGTTCCTTTTTCCATATAGCCCCTACTACCAACAAAATCCTATGGATTCACTGCTGAATTCTACAAGGAATTTGGAAAAGATCTAATGCCACAACATCTGAAACTCTTTAATTCAACTTAAAGGGAAGTAATATTCTCACATTCACTCCTGTAAGCATTACCCTGTTAGCAAAACTAGAGAAGGATTCAACCAAGTAAGAGAACGCCAGGCTAATCTCCCTAATGAACATAGAGGGAAAAATACTCCCTGGTACTGGCAATTAATGCAGGAAATCATTAAGAAGATTATACACCATAACCTAGTTGGATTCACCTCAGGGATACAGGTATGTTAAAACGTATGAAAAATCAATGAATATAGTACATCACATTAACTGAGCTAAGGACAAAAATCATAGGGTCATTTGAACAGATGCAGGAAAAGCATATGACAAAAATCCAATACTTATTTCATGACAAAACCCTACAGAAAAATGGGATAAATGTGATCTTTATCTCAATATGGCAAAGGCCAATGAAAAACCAACAGCCAACGTCATACATACTAAGTGGATAAAAACTGAAAGCTTTCTTTCTAAAATCAGGAACCAGACGAGGATATCACTACTCCTATGTGTAGATCACTTTTACTGAGACATTTATAAATAAACCCATTGGTTTCAATACCATTCCTTTTTTTCTTAGACTGCATTATTTTGGAGACATCCATTAATTTATGCTGTATATCTGTATCTCTAAAATGAACTTACTCATTTTTGTTAATTACTTTTGTGGATTTATAACATGCAAAATAAAATAAGAAAAAACTATGAATTTGGAATTAAATTGGTGCTGTTTAGCAAATATGCATTTATTTTCTATGGAGAAGTGTTTTAGATATCTCTGAGTTCAATCTTCCTTCTTACCCTTTAGGGAAAATGTGAATGAAAATAAAAACATATCATTAAAGATTGAATAATGCAAAGTAGGTGATTCCATCATATCCATATTCAATTTATTGTATGTTTTCTGCAAAAATTGGATGAATCCTTATGTGTAATTAGATGTCTGCTATGATTGCAGCAATTGGGATTGCTTCATCTTTACTGCTACAAATCAGGATAAATTTTTATTTGATTCATGTAAATGATCTGAATTTTCCTCAATATGTATTGCTGGTTGTAATGTTTATCTAACATGGCATGAACCTGAGGGGGATAGCTATGATAAAAACTGAAGTTATATTGACGGTCTTGACATCCCATAAGAAACTGTGGTGGTCTACAATTATGATATCATTCTAAGTGTCTTGTTAGAAATGAATTGTCAAATTCTGTGTATCTTATGTAGTATAATTCTCAACAGCTCAGAAGTAAATTCTAATATGCAACTTAGGTTCTACAATATTAATGAAAATTTTGGAAACTCAAAAATCTGTGGCTTTTGAGCATAAATTAGGAGATAGGAAATAAATTATAGTTCATGGGCCACATTCTCAAGTTTTAAATATAGTTTTATTGGAATAGAGCCATGCTCATTCATTTACATATCCTATATGATTACTTTCACACCACAGTCGCAGAGCTATGCTGGGAAATGATAGCCTCAAATATTTATTATGTGGTCTTTCATCAAGAAACTTGCTGGATCCTGATTTAAAATGAAGGACAACTAATTGTACCTGACATTCTCCACGTCTATGAACAGTCCAAAGATCTTAGAGGACCCTGTTAGAATTTAAAGGGAGCCTACATTGAATATGGAAATATGGCTATAATCAATTTGTCTAATGGTACAAAAAATTTAAATTGTATGGAAATTTTAAAACACATGTGGGCCCCGTAGCAGATTAAAGCTGCAGCGCAAAGTAGCCTGACACTTGGATCATAAGACTCAGTAAAAGAGCCAAAATTAAATTTTAAAATTATCTGCATTTGGTAAGAATGATATATTGAGTCTCTGGAAAGCTCTGATAAAAAATGCAGAACAAAACCGTAGGGTTCTGGAACAATCAGAAATATCGATTTTTTTTTAATTTGAAGAGGAAAAAAAAACAAAGCAGTAAAAGGGTACAAGTAATATAGAATTTCAAGAAAAAATATACAGTAAGAAATCACTAGTTGATAGATTACATAATGCCGTCTTATAAACAGTTGTCCAAATTACAAAATTAAAGCATACAAAGTGGACATTCATACAGTGAGATTGCAGACGGTTCTGTTCAATGATCCAATAAAAGCTCAGTAATATGGTTTTCTATCCTACACACTTAAATATACATGCAGTTATGTCCTTTAGACCACTTTCTTTTTCTCTCTTTTTTACAATAACAATTACACTTTTTGGGTTTTATTACTCCCACAGTTCTTATAACTTATTTTTTCTGAAGAGAAAAACAAAACAAAACAAAACAAAACAAAACAAAAAAAACCCAAATGTGAAAAAACAAAACAGAGTCAGAACAGAAGGATGGACATAGTACATGATGCAAAAACAGAATACCAGGTGATCAACAATGGTTACCATTATGCCTCTTGCTATCTTAAAAAGAGTTTCCTATAACATCAGGTATAATAGAATTGAACAAAACAGTACAGAACAAGACCAATAAAACCTACATTGGAGACCTTATAGGACTTCGAAAGAAGATAATAGTCAAACCATAATGGGAATCATAGTAAATCTTACTGTCTTCAAAGTGGTTGCCTATACCCTTAAACTTGATACTATTAAGCAAAACAGAATATAGGAAAATCAGTCAGAACAAGATGGGGAGAGCAATACAGGGGTTCAAATCAGGTTAATAGGAAAACAAAAAAGTTATTATAATATATCCCTCTATTTTTAAATTTAGTTTTCCCTTAATTAAAAAATAAAAAAAAATAAATTAATTTAAAAAAAAGGAAAAAAAAAGGGGAAGATTGAGATAAAAGAGGACGTAGTAACAGAACAACACAGGTCAGAATGGACCAATTTAAGCATCATTGTGTTTCACCACCATATAACCTCACATAATAGTAGTCACCACAGTGTCTCTTTCCTTGAATTATTTGAGTATAATTTTGTATACCGCAGCATCAAACATATCAAGACAGTGTGAAGCCATTTAAGAGAATGAAAGAATTACACGGTATTTAGAACCAGCTAACAGAAAACGAACAATGATTTCTATATTATCTCTTTGCCTATAAAAAATTATTTATACTATCACATATAGTATAATATAATAAGATACAACATGTTAAAACCAATGGGAACAGATGAACAACAGCTTGATGGGACTTCAAAACAAGATGATATCAAATCAGCACTAGATTTATGATGTCTTGTTTTCTTCAGAATAGCTATTTGTACTATCACAGACAATAAAATTGAACAACCCAGGTTAAAACCATTGTGGTTAATGAGTGAAAACATTATATGGCTTCAAACTAATATGATTGGGAATCATGATTACCACATACTTTTATGTATTCTTATCATTTCTTACACTAGGGAAACTATTTGGTATTATACATGTGAGTTTGATTTATTTCACTTATGAGTATGGTCTCAAGCTGCATCCATTTATTTATAAATATCTCAATATGATCATTCTTTATAGCTGAGTAGTACTGATGTGATCATTCTGTTCATTACCTGGACTGTGGTGTTGCTATCAACAATGCAAACGACTGATCTCAAATTTTATACTCTAAATATGTGCATGGTCAATGGTGCCTCAATAAGCATAAAAAACCAAGAGGTAGAAAAAGAAAGAATAAAATTTTTACATGCCAAAGTTTTTAATTATGTATAAGATAAATCATTAAAAATACTTTATTCTTGGTATTCAAATTAAAGGAAATATGTTCTATATTCTGTACTTTCCAAAACCTTCTGTAGGGTGCAGATTAGGAGGACATAAACAAAAGCCCAGGGCAAGACATGGATGCTTATCTGTGTCTGACAACTGTAAAACATCACAAGCTTATTGTGTACCACATGCTTGCAAAAAAGCACTTTACTGTGTCCTTCAGGAAACTGTTACTCACATTTGCTGTGTGCTGACCTTGTCCCCTTCTTAGAAACAAAGGTTAAGACACCAGTTGTTCTAGGCACACCAATCAACAAAGCAGCTTTACCTCTATACATGTGCATAGACGCAGACACTGCGGGCCATTCCACGCGGGTCGCTGCCTGCCTTGCAGCTCCACTCCCGCAAGATAGCTCGCCTGTTCCTTTCTCTGCATTTGTCACACTTTAAATAAACTCTTGCTTTGCATTATACCAGTCTTGACATCTTCATTTTCCACTCAAAAGTCCCTCTTCCCCATCCTTCCCTGAAGTGAGGGCAAAGACCCCAAGACAGGCAAAGGGTCACTGAAAGACTCCCGCCGACACACTTCTCACAATGAAGATGCACTGTTTATAACACCAGAAAATTAAAAATCACTCCAATTTAAAGAAATGAAGGACAAGAGGGAGTGATGCCTCTCACACATTTTACAGTTGGTATCATTTTTTCCAAGTTTCAATGATGTGCTAGAACTTCTGTGTGTCTTGAGCTTTTCCATTTTGCTTCAGCTTAAATGCAGCTCTTGTCTCTGCATGTGGTATCTTGCATACTCACTCTGCAGGGCTGCACTGAGCTACAGGTTCCATGCAACCAGCCTGAGGTTGCAGGTGAAGCACAGAGGAATTGTGTCAGTGGGTGGTGCCCCCACTGTAAGGCATTTACAGAGTTTTAAAACAGGACTAGGAAAATGAAGGCATCAAATGAGGGTTTGATGGAGATTCAAATAATTTGATTCATAAGAAATGTTATCCTCATGTATCTAAAATATTGTTCTCTCAATTATATTGTACATCACTGTTTTCCACAATTACATAACCAGATTAAAAAGGGAAAACACTAGGCATCACTAGAACATAATTATCCTCACAAGACCTGCTATTATAATTTTTGATGCTAATATTTATATATTTTTTATTTAAAAGAAAAAAACAGTATAAGTGTACAAGTAATACAGAATTAAAAAACAGTAAGAAATCACTAGTTAATAGATTACATATTGTCATATTAGAAATAGTTGTTCGAGTTACAGGATTAAAGCATACAAAGAGGACATTCAAACAGTGAGACCGCAAACAGTTGTGTTCAATTATCCAACAAAAACTTAGTAATATGGTCATCTATCTTAACACACCTAAACACACTTGCAGTTGTATCCTTTAGAGCACTTTTTTCCCCTATCTTTTGTACAACAACGTTTACACATTTTGGGTTTTATTACGCCTATAGTTCTTATTACTTTTTTTTGGAAGAGAATAAAACCAAATATGACAAAACAAAGCAATCAGTCAAAACAAAGGATAGATATAGCACATGATGCAAAAACAGAATACAAGGTAATCAACAATAGTTACCATAATGCCTCTTGCTACCTTAAAAAGAATTGCCTATATCATTAGGTATAATAAAATTGAACAAAACAGTACAGAACAAAACCAATAAAACCTAAACATTGGGAATATTATAGGACTTAAAAAGAAGATAATAGTCAAACTAGAATGGGCGTAATAGTGAATCTTATTGACTTCAAAGTAGTTACTTACACCCTCAAACTTGATACTATCAAATGGAACAGAACACAGTAAAATCAGTCAAAACAAGATAGTGGGAGCAATACAGGGCTTCAAATCAAGTTAATAGGAAATAAAAAAATTTACTATAATATATCCTGCTAATTTATTTTTTCCCTTAATTAAAAAAATAATAAAATAAATAAATAATTTTTTTAAAAAGGGGGAGATTGAGATAAAAAAGGACATAACAAATTAACAATACAGGTCAAAGCTTAACAATTTCAGCAACCTAGTGCTTCACCATAAGATAACCCGACTTAATAGTAGTTACCATAGTGCCTCTTTCCTTGAAATATTTTAATATAACTTCATATACTATGGCTTCAAACCTATCAAGGCTGTGTGAAACCATTCAAGGGGATGAAAGTATTGCAGGGTATTTAGAACCAGCTAATGGAAAATGAACAATGGTTTCTATATTATCTATTTGCCTATAAAAATTTTTGTTTATACTATCACATATAATAAATCCAGTAAGATACAACATGATAAAACCAATGGAGACAGAAGAACAACAGTTTAGCGGGACTTCAATACAAGATGATATTAAATCTGCACTATATATTATGATGTCTTGTTTTCTTCAAAATAGGTGTTCATATCATCACAGACAATAATATCAAACAGCCCAGAAAAAGCCATTCCAATTAATGATTGAAAACTATATGAGGCTTCAAAGCCACGTAATTAGGGATCATGATTACCACATACTTTTATATATTTGAATCATTTCTTACAATAGGGAAACTATTCGGTAATCATACATGTGAGTTTGATTTATTTCATTTATGAGTATGGTCTCAAGCTGAATCCATTCATTGATAAATATCTTAATGTGATCCTTCTTTATAGCTGAGTAGTACTACATTGTATAAAAATAACACAACTTTTTTATCCATTCCTCAGTTGATGGACACTTAGGTTGTTTCCAAGATCTGGCAATTACAAATTGTGCTGCTATAAACATGGGTGCACATATATCACTGTGGTATGATGCTTTCAGTTCTTCTGGGAATATGCCTAGAAGTAGAATAGCTGGGTCAAATGGGGCTTCCAATCCCAGCTTTCTGAGAAATCTCCAGACTGATATCCACAAAGGTTGCACCAGTCTACACTCCCACCAGCAGTGCAGGAGAGTTCCTTTTTCCCCACAACCTCTCCAGCATTTGTTGTTGTTGGTTTTCTTGATTTTGGCCATTCTTTCAGGAGTGAGATGAAATCTCAGTGTGGTTTTATTTTGCATTTATTTAATGACTAATGATGATGAACATTTTTTCATGTATTTATTTGCCATTTGTATTTCTTCATCTGAGAATTGTGTACTCATCTCAGATGCCCATTTTTGGATTGGGTCTTTGAATTTTGGGGTTCTGATTTTTTTTAATTCTTTATATGTTTTAGACAGAAGTCCTTTGTCTGAGGGGCAGTTCACTAAGATTTTTTCCAAGTTTGTGGGTTTTCTTTTCACTATGCTGGAGATTTCTTTTAATAAGAGGCGATCCCAGTTATTGACTCTGGGAAGTATTTCCCATGTGGTTTTTGAGTCCTGTTCATGAATTCTCTAACTACTCCTATGTCATAAAGGTTTTTACCCAATTTGTCTTCCAATAGATTTAGTGTTTCTGTTTTAATATTTAGATCTTTGATCCATTTAGATTTTATTTTAGTACATGGTGATAGGCATGGGTCTAGTTTTAGTTTTTGGCATATGGTGAGCCAGTTTTTCCAACACCATTTATTAAAGAGACTGTCGTTCTTCCAGTGAACATGTTTGGCCTCTTTATCAAAGATAAGGTGGTTGAGTGTGTTTGTAGTTGTGGTTGTATCTTCTAATCTATTTCACTGATCTTTGGCCCTGTTTTGGTTCCAGTATCATGCTGATTTTACTACAGTTGCTTTGTAGTATAACTTCAAGTCAGGGATTGTGATGCCTCTTGCCTTGCCTTTGCTGCTTAGAACTGTCCTTGCTATTATAGGTCTCTTCTTGCTCCAGATGAATTTTAGGAGTGATTTCTTGAGATCTATGAGGTATCTTGATGGTATTTTTATTGGGATTTCATTGAATCTGTATAACAGTTTTGGGAGAATGGCCATTTTCAAAATATTTATTCTTCCTATCCATGAGCAAGGGATGTCTTTCCATTTTCTGAGATCATCTTCAGTTTCATTTTTCAGTGCATTATAATTTTTCCTGTATAGGTCTTTCACACCTTTCGTGAGAGTTATTCCTAAATATTTCATTTTTTTTTTGGTTGCTAGTGTGAAAGGTGTGGCTTTTCTTATTTCTCTCTCTGTGATTTTGTTGTTAGTGTATAGGAATGCTATTGATTTTTGAGTATTGATTTTGTATCCAGCCACATTGCTAAATTTATTTATTATATCTAAGAGTCTTTTGATGGGGTTTAGGGGGTCTTCTATGTAGAGTATCAGTCATCAGCAAATAATGATAATTTAACTTCTTCTTTTCCTATCTTTACCCCTTTTATTTCTCTCTTCTGTTTAATTGCTCTGGCTATTATTTCCAGTACTATATTAAATAGGAGCAGTGATAAGGGACATCCTTGTCTTGTGCCTGATTTTAAAGTAAAGGCGTTCACTTTTTGGCCATTTAGTATGATACTGGCTGTTGGTTTGTCATAGACAGCCTTTATTATATTGAGGTAAAGACCATCTATTCCAATTTTCTGCAAGGTTCTTATCATAAATGAATGTTGGACCTTATCAAAAGCTTTTTCTGCATGTATAGAAATGATCATGTGATTCTTACTTTTGGCTCTATTGATATGGTGGATTACATTTGTTGATTTATGTATGTTGAACCATCCCTACACCTGAGATGAATCCCACTTGGTCATGGTGTATGATCTTCTTGATGATTTGCTGCATCCTATTTTCCAATATTTTATTGAGGATTTTTTCATCTGTGTTCATTCATTAGGGAGATCGGTCTGTAGTTTTCTTTTTCACTTGGGTCCTTCTCAGGTTTCGGTACCAAAGTAATATTTGCTTTTAGGAACAATTTAGGAAGGATTGCTTTCTTTTCAATTTCCTTGAAGAATTTGAGGATTGTTGGCATTAGGTCTTCTTTGTATTTCTTGTAGAATTCTGCATTGAATCCATCTGGGTCTGGGCTCTTCTTTGTAGATAAGGACTTAATTATGTTTTTGATTTCATTAATAGATATTGGGTTATTCAGCAGTTTTACATCTTCTTGAACTAGCTTTGGTACTTCATATGCTTCTAGGAATCTCTCTATCTTCTCTGTGTTATCAAACTTTTGAGAGTAGAGGTTTTTGAAATAGGTGCTGATGATCTTCTGTATTTCTATAGGGTCTGTAGAGATTTCATCTTTTTCATTCCTTATTGCATGAATTTGAGCCCTTTTTCCCCTTTTCAAATAAGGTTGCTTTTAAAGAAGCAACTCTTTTATTCACTGATTTTTTGGATTTTTTTCTTAGTGTCTATTGCATTGACTTCTGCTCTGATTTTTATAATTTCCTGTCTTCTTTTGGCTTTGGGCTTGACTTGCTCTTCTTTTTCCAGATGTTTGAGGTGTAATATCAGGTTATTTATTTGTATTCATTCTGTTTTTCTGATGTGGGAACTCAGGGCAATAAATTTTCCTCTGAGGACGGCTTTCATTTCATGCCACAGATTCCTGTAAGTTGTATTTGTGTTTTCATTTGTTTGTAGGTATTGTTTAATTTCTTCTTTAATTTCCTCTGTGACGCACTGATTACTTAAGAGTGTGTTATTCAGTTTCCATGTGTTTGTGGGATATTTGCAGGATACTGCAAAAATATCAGTGTTTCAAAAGTATCTGTTGGTGATATGTGGAGCTGTTAGAAATAAAAGTATTACTGAAACATGGAGAGAACCAAGTGAATATGGAGCTAAAGTTATCTATAATGATCTGGGTATTTCTGATCCAGTGATTCATAAAACAGAACACGTAAAACAACAATCAATCACATGAATTAATAGACATATTTTGTATCAGGCCCATGCAGATCCAAAGTACCATGTTTCTTCCAATATGATTTAAATGTCATCCATGGCTACAGGGGTTCTACCAATGGAGGGGGACTGTATTTTTGTATTGTATTTTTGATCTATAAACCAAAAATGTACATTGTAGCTTGCTATTTGTTTGATCTTTGTATTTCTTATCTTCTTTAAAATTCTGGTTTAGCCAACTCATAACATTTTCTTTTTGGAATGACCCATTGTAATTGTGCACATCTATGAAATGTGAGCTATTTCACGTGAAATAGTAGAAACATAATGTGATGAGTCACAGTAGTAGCACATCTATAACCTTAAATATTTGTCATCTCCCTTTTTTGAGATCATATAAATACTTCTGTTTTAGCTTTTGCAAAACATGCAGTACCTTGCTGTTAGTTTTGGTCATCCTAGTCTGCTACACAACAACCAAATTTATTCTTCCTAATTTAACATTGCACCTGTTCAGCAGCATTTTCTCACCTCTTTGTTCTTCCTACTATCCCCAAACACTAAAAATCACAAATTCATTACTTTATTATGTAAATGGCACAAGAACACAAAAGTCAGTGTCACTGTATCAGTCAGCTTTCTTGTTGCTGGAACAAACAATCTAGCATCCACAATTTAAAGCAGAAAGGTTGAATTTGGCTCACAATTATTAAGGTTTCAGGTCATGGCTGGCTGGCTGTAGATAGAAAAACCTCAGGAAAGAAGGGCATCATAGAGCAAAGAATCTCACTTCAGGATGAGCATGAATCACAGAACAAAGACAAGGTAGTTCTCAAGATCATGACTTCCTGATCCACCCAAGTACACATACAAGTGTGCTTTACTGATCAATAACAATAAGAATCTTCAGAGATTCAATTTGTGGAAACAAAAAAAATGTCGTCTGAAATAATGACTGGATTTAAAAATAGAGAAATTGAAAAATAATTTGACATTACAGAAAATGAAAGCACAATATAAAACTTCTAGAATGCAGCAAATGAAGTGCTCAGGGGAAATATATATACATATACATATATATATATATATATACGTATACATATATATACATATATATATATATATATATACGTACATATATATATATATATATAATACTTTATTTGTTAATGACTTTATACTATAAGAAAGTAGCCCAAATAGGACCAATTTAAGTGGAAAAGCAAGCAAACTTAAATGGAATCAATAGTATACTCAGAACAAGAATAAATGAAGTAGGAAAAAAGTAGAGAAATTCAAGGAAGTCAAATATAGATATTTTGAAAGATAAATAAATATGTCAATTTTGTAGATGTTTTATCCAAAAAGGGACACAGATAAAATTCATACCACTAAATTGAATCCACAAAGGGCACATTCCACACGCTATATAAAATTCTTAAAAGCTTTAAAAATCAATATTACCTAAGGAAAATGGAGCACAACAGCTTAGACACATTGAATTAAATGGAAGTTAATAGTAAATCCGTCCTAGGAAAGAAGTAGAAAATTTGAGTGGATTCATAACATGTAGATATATTAAATTAGTACTTGAAATTTTTTCATAAATAAAGAATAAGGTCCAGAAGGTTACACTGGTTTATGTTGCCCAACATATAAAGAATTAACTTCAGTCCTTCATACAGTTTCAAAATAGACAAGGAAATACAAGGAAGTTATAGTCACAGGAAATGGAAGCCACATATTCATTGTAAGTATAGAAAATAAATTCACCTAGAAAATAATACTAACTTTAATGACACACCTATGAAAATGATCAGCCAGTGTCGTAGTGCGATTGTTCCCAGGAAACCAGTGCAACACATTTACAAAGGGCAGCAGCCGCCAAGAAGTCTGCCCCAGAGCGTGTGTTTCTAGGTTTTCCTACATAAGACCTTTTGTAGAGGCTTTATACAGACACATATTTTGATAATTATTTATCAGGTAGAAAAGGGGTAATCCAGTAACTTTTCACTCCTTTTCTAGCACCTAGCCCACGTGTGTAAGACTCCAGGAGTCCTGTGTTCAGCATACCCTTAACAGTGACAATCCCACAACCCCTCTGTGTGATCAACCTAACCCTTGCCCAATGCACCAAAACATGGGGAAGAGCAGCACGGAGCAGGAGGTGCTTCTTCCAGTTTTCCACAGTCTACCCTACTGCGGTGAGTGAGTAAAGGCTTGACCTTTATTTCCATTCTCAGCATTTCAGACTTAAAGCAAGATGGACTTGTTATTTGACATGGCTGTGTTGTCCTCTGGTGTGTTGACTGTGTCAACAGCTATTGCTTTTTGTTGCTGAGTCATATTCGATTGCATACATAAACCAAAGTCCATTTATGAATTCATCTATTGGTGTGCATTTGAATTGTTTTCAGAATTTTGTTATTGCTCTTACAAAGTTGCTAAGAATATGTGTAGGCAAATAACTGAGGGGACATTTATTTTCATGACATATATATATATATATATGTATGCATACATATATATATATATATATATATATATGATGTGGTATATATATATATATATATATATATATATATATATATAGTGTGGTATATATATATACCACATCACATAGTGTCTGATTCAGCTTTTAAAGAAATTGCAAAATTGTTTTTTAAAGGTAGCTGGGGCATTTTGCAAACACACAAGCTAAGTATAAAGGATCTAGTTCCTCCTTATTTTCTACCATCTGCATTGTCAAAAATTTGACATTAGAAAAAAATCTGGAGCTAGTCATTGTAGTGTGTACACAGTGCTTCCTGATATTGACTTTGGTTTGCATTTCCTTAAAAATATAACATGATCAGCATATTTCCCTCTACTAACTTGCCATCTGTACTAGTTAGCTTTCCTCTCACTGAGACAGGAACTCTCTTAACAAATTTACATTTTGGCTTCCTGGACCCTGTCCAGGTGCTGGGGGTTTGCCAACTGCTGAGATGTGCTCAGCTCATCTTTCTTCCTGGCCCTACACAAAGTGCTTTCTTTAATCAAGCTAATGTTTTTAACAGCCACTTCTCCTTTTTCCTGAACTTTACCCATCCAAAATTTAAATTTTTCTAGTCTGCCTTTCCCCCTAGTTCATCATTATAAATTTGGCTAAAAACAGCAGCAGTGCCTCTACCACAGCCTAAATTTTGGGCTGTCTTATTTGGTTCACCATCTTTCTTTATTTTTAATTTTTTAAAATTTTATGTAAACAGAAAAAGCAAAATAGAAAAACGTATAGAAATAATACAGAATTTCAAAAAAATAAAAGTAAAAAATTGTTAGTTGATGAATTACATACTGTAATCTTAGAAATAGTTGTTCAAGTTACAAAATTAAAGCATACAAAGTGGGCATTCAAACAGGGAGACTGCAAACAGTTCTGTTCAATAATCCAACAGAGACTTAGTAATATGGTTATCAATACTATACACTTAAACATACATGCAATTATATCCTTTAGAGCACTTTATTTTCCTCTCTCTTTTTTTTTTTTTTTACAATAGCAATTACACATTTTGGTCTTTATTACTCCTACAGTTCTTAATACTTTTTACTCTAGACAGACAATGTGATATTTATAAATATGATTCTTATTTATTTCACTTATGAGGATGGTCTCAAGTTGCCTCATTTACCTATGAAGGCCTCAAGATTATCCTTATAGCTGAGTAATATTCCATTATATAAAAATACCACATCTTTTTATCCACTCTGCAATCGATGGACATTTTAGCTGTTTCCAAGATTTAGCTACTGTGCCACTATAAATTGTGCTGCTATGAACATGGGTGCACATACATCACTGTGACATGACCTTTTCAGGTTTTCTGGGAAAATACCCAGGAGGGGAAAAGCTGGATTGAATGGAACTTCCAATCCTAATCTTCTGAGAAATCTCCATAGTGATTTCCATAGTGGCTGCACCAGTCTACACTCCCACCAACAATGGAGCAGTGTTCTTCCCCCCCCCCCCCCCCCGCAGCCTCGCCAACATTTGTTATTGGTTGTTTTCTTGATGGCAGCTGTTCTTTCCCGAGTGAGATGAAATCTCATTGCTGTTTTAATTTGCATTTCTCGAATGACCAGTGATGGTGAACATTTCTTCATGTATTTATTTGCCATTTTTATATCTTCATCTGAGAACTGTGTGTTCCCCTCAGATACCCATTTTTGGAGAGGGTCTTTGAATGTGGGGGGCTTGATGTTTTTCAATTCTTTATATGTTCTGCATGTAAGTCCTTTGTCTAAGGGGTTGCTGGCTATAATTCTTCCCCATTCTGTGGGTTTTCTTTACACTTTGTTGGTGATTTTTTTTGAAGTGCAGAAACTTTTTGATAGTATGAGATCCCAGTTGTTGATTGTCTGAAGTGTTTCCCATGCATTTTGCGTTTTGCTCATGAATTCTCTGCCTACCCCTATGTCTCCAAGACTTCTACCTATCTTGTCTTCCAGTAGATTTAGTGTTTCTGTTTTAATATTTAGATCTTTGATCCATTTAGACTTCAGTCTTGCGCATGGCGATAGGCATGTGTCTAGTTTCAGTCTTTGGCATGGGAAAAGCCAGTTTTTCCAACACCATTTATTAAAGAGGCTACCCTTCTTCCAGTGAACATGTTTAGCTCCTTTGTCAAATATCAGGTAGCCAAATATCAGGAATGTCTTTGTAGTTGTGTTTGCATCTTCTAATCTTTTCCATTGGTCCTCAGGTCTATTTCTTTGCCAGTACCATGCTAATTTTATCACTGTGCATTTGTAGTATAGTTTCAAGTCAGGAATTGAGATGCTTCCTGTCTTGACTTTGCTGCCTAGAACTGCCTTTGCTATTTTGGGCTTCTTGTATTTCCAAATGAATTTTAGGACTGTTTTCTCTAGATCTGTGATATATGTTAATGATATTTTCATTGGGATTATGCTAAACTCTGTATAACACTTTTGGGAGTATGACCATTTTCACAATGTTGGTTCTTCCTAGCCAAAAGCAAGGAGTATCCTTCCATTTTTTAATATCCCCTTCAATCTTCTTTTTTAGTGTAGCATAACTTTCAGCACATAGGTCTTTTACATTCTTAGTTAGGTTGATTCCTAAATATTTCATTTTTTAGATGCTATTGTGAAAGATGCTATTGTGAAACTTCCAAAATTTATCTCTCCATGAGTTTTTGTTTGTGTACAGGAATGCTATTGATTTTTGAGCATTGACTTTGTATCCAGCTACACTGCTGAATTTATTTATTACTTCCATAGTCTTTTAATGGAGTTTTTTGGGTCTTCTATATAGAGTATCATGTCATCTGCAAATGATGATAGTTTAACTTCTTCCTTTCCTATCTTTATTCCTTTTATTTCTTGCTGTTGTCTGATTTCCCTGGATAGTATTTCCAGAACTATATTGAATAGGAATGGTGATAGTGAACATCCTTGTCTTGTGCCTGATTTTAGTGTGAAAGCTTTCAGTTTTTGTCCACTTAGTATAATGTTGGCTGTTGGTTTGTCATAGATGGCCTTTATGAGATTGAGGTAGACACCATGGATTCCCAGTTTCTGAAGGGTTTTTATCATGAACATGTGTTGGACTTTATCAAAAGCTTTTTATACTTCTTTTAAGATAATTATATGGTTTTTGTTTTAACTCTGTTGATGTGGTGTATTACATTTATTGTCGTGTATTGCATATGTTAAACCATCCCTGCATTCCTGGAATGAATCCCACTTGGTTGTGATATACTATCTTTCTGATAATTTGCTGCCTTTTATTTGCCAATATTTTATTCAGAATCTTTGCATCAGTGTTCATTAGTGAGATTGGCCTGTAGTTCTTCTTTTTGGTTGGGTCTTTCTGTAGTTTTGGTATGAGAGTAAAACTTGCCTCCAGAAATGAGTTAGAGAGGATTGCTTCCTTTTCAATTTCATTGAAGAGTTTAAGGAATATTGGCATCAGATCTTCTCTAAAATTCTTGTAGTATTCACCTGTGAATCCATCAGGACCTGGACTTTTCTTTGTTGGTAAGTTTTTAATTTTCAATTTCAATAGCTGATATTGGGTTATCCAAAATTACTATATCTTTTTGGTTGAGCTTTGGTATAGTTAATATGTTTCTAGAAATCTGTCCATTTCTTCTGTTTTCCACTCTGTGAGTGGAGATTTTCAAAGTAGGTAGTCATGATCTTTTGAATTTACATGGGATCTGTAGTAATTTTCCCCTCTTCAGTGCTTATTGTATGGATTTGTTTTTTTTTTCTTTTTCATTATAAGGTTACTTAGAGTTTAACAATTTTGTTGATTCTCTCAAAAAAAAACCCAGCTTTTTGATTCATTAATTTTTTCTATTGTCTTTTTTAGTTTCAATTGCATTGATTGCTGCTCTAATCGTTACAATTTCCTCTCTTCTATGAGTTTTGGGTTTAACTTGCTCTTCTTTTTCTAGAAGCTTGAGATGAAGCATTAGGTTGTTTATTTGTGCTCGTTCTGTTTTCTTGATATGACAATTTATTGCTCCATATTTACCTCTTAAGACTGCTTTCATTTTATCCCACATATTACAGTATGTTGTTTCTGCATTTTATTGAACTGTAGATATTGCTTTATTTCTTCTTTAATTTCATCTGTAACCTACTGGTTGCTCAGAAGGTTGTTATTTAATTTTCATGTATTTATGCAGGTTTTACAATTTATTTTACCATTAATTTCCGATTTCAGTGCACTATGGTCACATATTATGCATGGGATAATTTCAATACCTTTGCAGTTAATTAAGAATGTTTTATGGGATGATATATGATCTATTTTGGAGACTGTCCCATATGCAGCTGAGAAGAATGTGTATTCTGATGTGGTTGGGTGGAACACTCTGTAAACATCTGCTAAGTCCAATTGCTCACAGATATGATTCAGTTCTATTATTTCTTTGCTGACATTTTGTCTAGTTCATCTATCTCTCTGTGACAATGAGGTATTAAGGTTCCCTGTTATAATTGTGTTCCTGTGTATTTGGTTTTTCTTTTTCTTTTTTTTATTTTTATTTTAAAGAGATTAAGACAAAAGAGGGTATAACAAAGCAGATCAGATCAGAACAATGCAAGCAACACAGCATTTTACCACAAGACAAACCATAATTAACAGTAACTCCCTTAATGTCTCCTTGTTTGAAATAGTTGAGCATAGCTTCATATATGATAGTATCAAACATAACAAAACAGTATAAAAGCATTCAAGAGAATGAAAGCATTACAGGGCTTTCAGAATCAAATAGCAGAGAACGAACAATGGCTACCATACTATCTCATTTTCCATAGAAAATTTGTTTATACTATCACACATAATCCATTAGTTTTTGTCTTACATAGTTGGGTGTTGCTGTATTAAGTGCTTATATATCTATAATTGTTAGTTCTTCCTCTTAAATTTTTTCACTAACTAATATGTAGTGACTTTCTTCATCTCTTTTAATCATTTTGGATTTGAAGTTAACATTGTCTGCAAATAGAATAGTTACCCCTGCTTTTTTCTGGGTTCTTCCTGCATGGAATACTGTTTTCTATTCTTTGACTTTTAATCTATGAGTTTCCTTTTGGGTCAGATGTGTTTCTTGTAAACAGCATATTGTGGGATCATGTTTCTTGATCCATTCTGTCAACCTATTTCTTTTGATAGGTGAATTGAGGCCATTTACACTTATGGATATAACTGATATATCCTGACTCGACTTTGCCATGTCACATTCCAGTTGTTTGCTTTCTGCTTTTTTCCTTTGCTTAATTGCTTGTCCTACCTTGTGGCTTCTTTCTATTGTTATTCTGTGGATTGTGGTCTTTTAAAAAAAATCTCTAACTTGTATGTCTTTCAGCACTCTTTCTAAGGCTGTTTAGTGGACATGAATTTCTTCAGTTATTCTTTGTCACATAAGTATCTTGTTTCTTCATTAAATTTCAATGAAAATTTTTCTGGGTACATCAGTCTGGGTTGAAAGTTGCTTTCTTTTAGGACTTGTAATGCTTCACTCCAAGCTTGTCTTGACTTGAGGGTTTGTGCTGAAAAGTCTGCTGTGATTCTAATGGGCTTTCCTTGATAGGTGAGTCGTGTCTTTTCTCTAACAGCTTTTAGTATTATGTTTTTTGCTGCATGTCTGGAATCTTAATTATTTGTGTCTGGGTGTAGGTTTATGTTGGTTGTGATTGGTGTTCTGTATGCTTCACTTATCTGCATATCAGATTTTTCCCCATGTTTGGGAAATTTTCTGTAATTACTTCTGTGAATATTTTAGTTATGTTATTTTCATTTACTCCTGCATCTTCACTGATGCCTATAAATTTTATATTGTTTCTCTTGACATCATCTTGAAGCTGATGGATTGTCATTTCATGCTGCTTTGGTATTTTTAAAAGTTCTATACTTTCATGATTGCTAATTGCGATCCTGTCCTCAAGGAAATGCTATCCTCAGCTTCATTTAAATGGTTTTGCCAGCTATCAAAACAATTTTTTGTTTCTTGGCCATCTCTGTGAGTTTGTCTCATGAATTCTGCTTGCTTTCTATATTGTTCATTCAAAGTTTCAATCAGTTTTCCATGCTCCTGTACTTTTTTATGTATTTCTTCCCTAGCTTGGCTGAGCAACTCTTTTGACAACATTGTTATTCTTGTTTTTATATGAGAGTTATTTCTAATTTGATGTCCTCTATAGCATCATGGAGTTGTTTTTTATTTCACTTTTTATCTTTTCAGAGATTTCCATTGTGTTACTTTTGAATGTCTCTATTTCAATGTCTCCTGTATTTGCTCCTTGGACTAAATGTTTGAGATTGCATTTTGCTTTTTCATTTTGCCATTTTCCCCTAAAAGGTTAATATGTGGTCCCCTGCCCCATTGTGTCAACTGTTGGTAGTGTGTATCTTGGAGTCCTACTACAAGGTTTGATGCTTGTCGAGTTGCTGGGTTCCACAATGAAAAGGTGGGTCAGTGACCTGATTCCCCATGCAGGGCTTTTTAGGTGAGTCCTGTGTTCTTCCTAGGCTTACAAGACTAGGAGTATTGATGGAAATCAACCTGTATTTCCCACTGTTATTATGTCCTCAGGTTGTTCATCAGATCTCCCTCTTTATAGTGTTTGTTTTGGCTGGGACCCTACTGTGTCTCTGGTGTCCCACAGGCCCCCTTAATTTTCTCCAGGTTGGGGGAGGCCTTAATGGCTCCCTCCTCAACCTACCTGATATTCTCTGTGTGGAGCCAGGATTGTGAAAATCCACCAATTTGCAATGCTCACCTATGGCTTACTTCTGGAGGGGGCTTCTCTACTGCTCCTGTTTACCCACTGAAGATGGAAAACTCTATTCCTGTTGTAGGGGCAAACTCACCTCACTGATGGAAGCCTGCTAAGAGTCTCCCCTCTATACTGCATGGTTAATCCACTGCAGTCCAAGGTTCTGGGAGGAGGTGTGGGAGCTGAAGATCAACAGCAGGGCTAGGTCCAGGAGGTAAAGGTGTCCCCAATGGCAGGGTGGGACTGCGGGGGCATGCATCATGGATTGGAGTTCCTAGGTCCTGAGGTGGGTGACCAGGACTGTGGGACATGGGAGGGACCTGGTTTTGGCCACACCCATGAATGCCTCTGACTGGAGTTTAGTTCATTATCTTTCATCTGTCATGTGCATGTCATTCAGATCATCATTTTAATTAGATTTCCTGAGAATTCTGAGGATATAGATGAATTTTCAGCCAAAGTTTAACATCTATGGCTTCTATTCCAAAGATCAGTGAAGTGCTGAAACCTCTGGATCTGGGCTTTTACAGTCTGCAATCATTCAGCCTTCTGGTCTTCTAACCACATGGGCAGGTACAGTCACAGGAATAATCGTATTTCTCTGGTACCTTTTTTTGGTATTGATTAGCTTCTCTTTTCCTGAGACACTGTAACTCACATCCACAAATTAAATGAGGAAAGGTTTGATTTGCTCATGGTATCAGTACGTGAAAGGTTGGCTCTGAGGCAGGTGAAGAGCAGAAAATGGGAAAGCACTACCATAGAGGAAGGGAGGAGGGACCTCCATGGCCAGGCTTCTTTTATACACACTCAGACATAATCAGGAGTGTGTTTTGCTATCTGTTAGGAATTTCTTATTTCAATTAAGGTAAGATTCAGATTAATGGTTACACCATTCATATATTTCTTCTGCTGGTGTGTGGTTCATACATTCATATGTTTATATTATGTGTATTTTAATAGGCTGTTTATTTTATTGAGTTTTGACTTGTATTATGTCTTTCTGATTATAAGTTTTGATCAGATTTATTAGCTGCAAATATTTTCTTTCAGTTCATGGAATCTTTTCCACTTCTTACCAGTATCTGCCAGAGATTCAAAAATTTAGTGATTCATATTTGGCAATAATTTAATGAAACATATTTGCCAATTATTTTATTCTACAGGCTGTGTTTTGGAGTTGTTCTAAAAATTCTTTGGCACTCTAGCTCTTAACTATTTTCTCCTAAATTTTGTAAAGTATCTTTGGCTTGCATTTTATTCTATGATAACTTCTTAAGCTTCAGTAATTAAAAGGAAGTTAAAGCAAAAGAATCATTTTCCTGATATTTGAAATAATTTAATATATTTATGGAAATGACTCAGTAAATATTTTCTGTTACTATCTTGATTCTAAAGATGTTTATATTTAAACACACAGCTTTGGGATGAATTTATAGTTAGTTGTTATTATTTTTTGAATAAGCAAAATAAGGCAACCTAAACCTGTATCTAGTAACTCTTTTACGTGTTGTGAATATAATTTAAGTAGTCAGGCACAAAGCCTCTTAAATTTACTAAGCATATGCTACTGTTCTCTCGAAGATGTCTGGGTAGAAATCACAGAAGAAAAATAACCCAAGGGCAGACTCTAAATTATATCAAATGAGGTTTTTTTTTTTTTTGTTTGATGTAGTAGAAAGCAGACCTGATCTACTTTATTCATGATATGTAATACTAAAAGCACTAAGCTGATAGCATTTCAGCTAAAGATGCTATTTAATAACTGGTGCCTTTTAGAAATTTTATCTAATATAACAGAAATATTCTTTTTAAAATTAAGTATGCTATGGTGAGAGAACACATAAAGTCACCTTCATTTACATTCCAGGGGAAAATATTAAATTAAAAGTACTCTGTGAAAGAAAACTTAGGAAGCTGAGTGATTGAATTAGAGTAAGACAAAATGTGTCAGCTAACAAGGAAAGAAAGAGATCAAATAGAATAATGTAAATGTAAATGCCAATCTTAAAACTATGCATGAAGCCAGTGAAATTTTCACATAATCCAAAATGTCACCAAATGTTAAATAGTATATAATCATATTTATTCATCAAATTAAATGTTTCTTAATATTTTGTCTTCCTTTACTTATGTAATCAGAATAATTTCATTTAGTCATAAAATTAATTAACATTTAACACCACATAATTTAAAAATAGGTATTATGTATTACTTATAGGATTATATTTCAAGCAGCTGGAAAAGCAATACATGCAGTTTTAAATTTTTGCTCCTTTTTGTCCTTCTGATAAATGGGTTTTGTTTTTGACTCTAATTTATTAACAGAATTCTATTAAAATAAAAGGTACCAATCATGTTTCGAGTGTGCTGATAATAAGGGTTAGGTTGCTGATATCATTTTTAATTTTAGCAATCATCAGGTTACAACTTAGGAAAACTAAACCATCCTGATGCATGATGTTGATGATGCTGTTACTTTATAAAAGAAAGTCAAACTTTTGTTCACTCGTTTGTTGTTTTAGGCTTTGGGAATTGTTTTTCCTCAAGGATCAAACTCATGGCCTTGCACTTGCCAGGCAGGTGCTTGTGCCACTGAGCTATATCCCCAGCCCTTTCTGGAATATTTTGGGGACAACACTATTTGAAACACATGTTCGTTTCACTTGTGTCAGCTGTTTTTACATAAATATAATTAAATATCTGAGGTAATAGACCTATAAAGAGAAAAATTTAATTCAGCACACAATATTGGAAATTTCATTTCTCCTTTCTTTTTTTATTAGTACAAATTTTTAGTACATCATTATTACATTCTCTGTGGGGAGTTTGTGTATGTGCGTAACTGTCCTCCCCTCCCTTTCGCCTTCCTTCGCAATGTTTATTCTCTTGATGGATTTGGATCTTTGTGGGTTTGTTCTGAAGCAGCACCTTAAGGCAGAAGAGTACGGTGCAGCAGTACCGCCCACGTGTTGCTGAGAAGGAAATGGAAAGGGTTGCACGGACTCCTTCTGTAGCAGACCTCAGTATCTGAGGACACTTCACTAAACCCACCTCTCAGAGTTTTCACTGTCTCCCAGCACACCCCAAGGACAAAGTCTTCAACACAGGAGCCTTTAGAGGACACTTGAGACCCATGGGCAATGATAAGTACAGCATGATGTTCTTAGAGGTATGTTTGTCATGTTGAATTGATGGTCATGGTACAAGCATCACAGAATTAACAGAGGAAAGGATTGGATGTCAAATTCAAAGAGCCTAGGACTTTTAGTCTCAAAGCCTGGTTATCACCAGAAGCTGTTAAAAAGGTAGAATGGCAGATTCCTGCCCAAAAGTGGTTAAGGCAGGGTCCAACTGTTAGGAGATGCACAGGCAGCTCAAGAAGCACTGCTGTATACACACTTGGAGAATTATTATATGTAAATCAGTGGGAGAAGACATTGCCCTTTGAGGCTTCTTTAATTCTTCATTTAATACCTCAGAATCTGTAGTTATTCTTTTATGCAAGCTGCCCACAACCTTCAAGGAACATTGACTGGGCTGGCTTGGAACAGAACACCTGATCCACAGCTAGGTGGTCTCTAGAGTCTGGGCTCTGAGCCCTGCCTGGCCTCCTGCCATCTGAAGCAATAGTTCCAAGGAGAGAAGAATAGTCTTTTTATATAAGGAAGGAATCAATCAGTGCTGACAAGATGAACACATTAGCAGCCATCGCTCAAGGTTTTGTACATTTACAAAGCAATTTGAACTGAAAATGGATGAGATTATTTAGCATAGTCATTTTACATAAATGAAAATCATGTCAAAGGAGTGACATGTAAGCATGCTGATTGCGGTTTGGTGTGCTAACTTTTTATCTTTGGGACATGTTTTGGACAACAGGACCGACTTGTGATGCACAGACTGATGTTTCTTCAGCAGGAGCCTGTATTCTGGGTTTCCAACAGTTAAATTTTTCACTATAGCTTCATAGTGCTTCTAAGGGCAAATAAATATCTTCTGTGGGTTAATTACAAGTTGTTAAAGACGTTTGAGAATGAAAAGTCAATATTAATTGATAATGATTTTTATTAATCATACACTTTGCATTTTTGGGTTCTTTTATATGCAAGAATTTAGTTTCCCATTATCACCTCCCAACCAAACACATTTAGGGACTTCCTCCAACACTACTTATTTAAGAAACCATAAATATTTGGAAGAAAATCTCATCTTCATTATAACATCAGTTCTTACATGTTTTGTCTTCTATTTTCAGATGCTCAGTGATGTACATTTTGGGAGCTCGTTCTTAGATGTCTAACCTCATTCACACTGTTTGCAATTTACATTTTAGCATCAAGCTCATTCTTTTATTCTTATTTATAACAAGATTAACTTTCATATCATTTTGTTTTTGTTTTGTCTCTCACAAAAATTCTACCGGAATATTGAAGATGCACTTATTTTATAAATTATTTTTGGCAAAATATGACACATTTGCAATACCAGATTTTTGTGTTTGAAAATGAAACATTTTTCCATTTATGAAAACTTTAGTTTTGATTTAACATGGGGTTTTTAAATTTCTTTTTTTAAGGTTTTTAATTTCATGTTTTTATTAAGGTTTTTTCACTAGGTTTGGTTTTTACTACTTTTTTATTACATTTTTTTTACTAGTTGCTGATTTTCTGAAGCAAAAACCTTTTTATATAGTTTAACTTTGTAATCTGTCAACTTATAAAGGAGTTGTTATTTCAAATGTTTGGTTGATTATTTTGAATTTGCTAATGGTAGTATGTCATTAATTAACAATATGACATTTATTTTCATTAAAGAATATTTCTATTTATGTTGAAATCTTTAGTAAAAAGCATGGCTTTTGCTCTCTATTTCATCAACTATAACTCGGTGCAAATTAGTCCAATTAAAATTGTAAAGAGAATTGTGGTTAAAAATTGTGTGTGTGTGTGTGTGTGTGTGTGTGTGTGTGTGTGTGTCTGTGTGTTGTAGGCTAAACAATATAGTAACTTCTTTTGTACTGGAAAACAGTGGATCACACTATAAGTGACTGTTAAATAAAAAGTGCATCAGGAGGATTAAAAATTCTTCTGACTTCTGCTCTAAAGGATCGGGCTCCTTGTATTCAAAGTAATAGACCTCAGTGAATTTAAATGTCAGACATCAGATATTGTTAAAATGTGTGCTTTCAGGACCAAGGTGTGAGACATAGCAGTACCTCTTTCCCTGTTTTCTGGAATGTCAGTTCTTGAAATGAAGTCACTCATGAACACATGAGAGGGAACATGGAAAGATTCAGCAGACACATGGGAGGCTACTTGGAAAGATTCAGCAGACAGTTCCAATAGAGAGATTCGAGAGAGCCTGTTTCAAGTGATTAGGGAGTTCCTCTCGATGACCTCATGGCCAGAATGATCTGGCCTAATCATCCAGCCTTCAGGAACATGCAACAGTTGCACAGTGATCTTCGTTGTTCAAAGCCACTGAGTTTTGGGGTGATTTTTTTAACCAGCACTAAATAATTGAAGAACATTTTAGTTCCAGGGATAGGTGTACTGCTATAACAAAATACTATAACTGATGGCAATAACTTTGAATATAGAGGAAGGCTGAAGCTAAGACAGCATTGCAGAGACCTTTAACATGTATCTAACAGGATTATGAGTCTGTCTGTAATGGCTCAAGGAAATAAAGGAAACACTTCTGCAGGCAAAAAGATCCCTTATTATATAGCAAGAGAAAGTTTTTTTACAATTGTCCTCAGCAAGAATGTGGAGTAATGCAGGGTATATACCTCAGACAATGGGTTATAGGCACAATGATGTAAAACGTAATGCCTGATTTCTTCTAGGTGCCTCCTGTAAAAAAATAACAGCTAGATGATCTGAAGAAGTACTACTTAGATTTCAAGAATTTAAAATATCTATAAGTTAACTTGAATTGTTTTTCCTTTTCCCTTCCTTCCTTTCTCCTTCCCCCCATTCTAGTTTCTTTATTCTTTTGGGCAATATAGCAGTTTTGGAATACATTAATGTTGCACTTTCAGTGGTTCATTCTGTTTTTGTTCCTGAGTAGTGGTCAACCCTGTTTGTGTGTTGAAATTTACATACCTGTCACCAGCTGATGTGACTTGTGTTTTGTTTTATTTTAAACAGAGTTGTTATAAAAATTTGAGTACAAGTCAGAGCGTAGATAAGTTTCTGTGGCTTTTAAGTAGATCTCACGGGTACAAAGACTGAGTTGTATGACAAGCAAGGATTTAACTTGATAACATGGAGACAAAATAATGAAACAAAAACCCATTGACCTGCTTGAAAAAGTTTCTTAAGTTTTGCTTACAAAAATATACCAAAGTTCTAGTTGCTCCATGTTCTTGTCAGCATTTGGTATTTTCAATCATTTTATTTTGGCCACTGTCATATGTATCCAATGGAGCACAATTGTGGCTCTTTATTATTTTTCTATTTTAAGTTCATTGTTATTTATTATCTTTATTATCCTTTCTTATTTTTTCTTTGTTTTACATTTGTACTGTGGACTCATACGGTTTGGGTGCTTTCTTTTTTTTTCTTCTATAATTATCTAAAGTTTATAAACCTTATCATTTTTATAAAAGGGCTAATTAGAAGTATGTGGTTTACTATTGAGACTTTTTTTTTACTACTTTACACTTTGCAAAGTGTTCAGAAACCATATTTTTACCAAGTTATTTTTATTTTTTATTGTATAAATATGAATTGTGTTGAGATTCTGTCTTGGGAATTGTACTTTTTATCTCTAGATACAAAGTACATTTTTGTTGTGGTATTTTTGAAATTTCAATCATATCCTTAGTTCATTATGCTGTTCAATTCTCCCATACCTTCCATGAAAATGACCAGATAATCAATTAACAGGAGAAGACTATATATTGGAATTTTCAGTTAATTTTTCTTTGTTCTGTCAGTTTTTGCTTCATCCTAGACAGTGTATAATATTTGTCTTTCTTTGAAAACCTACTCTGCCAATCTCTGAATTTTATACTTATTATAATTATCAGTATGATTTGGTGAAGTCCATGCTTGCTTGATTTTTGCTTAAATTGTTCTGTTTTTCTTTGCTCTTTCCTACTTTCATTTGCACGACTTTTCTCATTAGTTTTATACTCACTGTTGACCAGTTCCCTCTATCATGTTTTAAGATTTTTATATCAAAGATTCCAGAATTCACGTATGTAGTTTCCTTTTACAACTTTTATAACTCTTTCATTCTTTGGCATTTTTATTTTTCTCTTTCCTTCTCAAATGTATGAAGCATATTTATAATAACCATTTCAATGTCTTTATATAATTTTATAATATTTCCTTCTGGCTTGTTTCCATTGAATTGATTTCCCTCCATATTGTAGATTTTATTTTCCTTCCTCTTGGCATGACTGGTAATGTTTCCATTCATAACTCTGAGGAATCTACACTGTCTAATGCATTACAAGGTCTTTCTATTAACATTGGCAGACACATTAGTATGAACTACTTCTATGTCAAAAAAGTCAAATATACTATATCCATCATTTCTATGCAATATATGCTCGTGGAATAAGTCAAGATCATAGATGTATATGAAAATTAGTCTCTAAACTGTTCAATATAGAGCCAGGTGTCCTAGTGTACTCTTGTAATCTCAGCATTCTGGGATACTGAGGCAGGATAATCACAATTTGAGTCCATCTTGGGCAATTTAAGAATTTAGTGAGATCTTGTTTCAAAATAATAAAGAACAGAAGATATCGGAGATGTAAATGAGATGACCCTAAGTAAAATCCCCAATACTACACACACACATACACAAAGAATGGAGAGAGAGGGAGAGAGGGAGAGAGGGAGAGTGGGAGAGAGGGAGAGAGGGAGAAAGAACAAAGGAAGGAAGGAAGGAAGGAAGGAAGGAAGGAAGGAAGGAAGGAAAGGTTTTTGAATGGATAAAATCAGTGTAGTATATCCACACAACAGAACACTACTCAGTAATATAATGAAGTAAATTACAGATCTGAACAATAAACAGAATAAAAGTAATTCATAGAAAGTAATCAGGCTCATAAATCTATGTAATTTATTATTTAATTTAAATGGATTCTAGAAATGCGAACTATCCATTGCCAGTGTTGATCTTTCACCCCAGTTTTAGCTGAAAACTCAAAGAAAAATCTACCCAGTGAAGCTTTAGAGTTAGGAGTGGCAGTCATACTATGATTTTGTTGATTTAAACACTAAATATCTTGGGATATTTTGACACCAACAAGTATCTGGATCACACTCTTCCATATGAACGTTTTCTTATGGGAGTTTCTTGAGTCACTTCTGTATTCTATCTCCATTTCCTCCCGCTTTTAGCCTCCACTTTTCCCACATACATTCTTCTATCATCACTCCACTGACATGCTGTTAGTGCAGATCAACAATCATCTCTACATTGTCCAACACAATGAATTTTAATTGTATGTACTTTTTTCTTCAGTATTATTGTCAATGTTGGTCTTTTATTATTTCTTAATAACTATTGTTTTGGATTCATGTCAATATCTTCTCATTGTTTTAAAACTTACTGTAACTGCTGCTGTTACACTAGTTTTCATGTGATGTTATCTCTTTTCCTACAAGATATTTAAATATTGTATTATCCAGCTTTCAGATTCAGACTCTTTTTTAATTTTTTCACTCTGTCTCCATATTCAATCTTATACAAAACTATAGTTACAGCTAAAAATGTAAGTCACATTCCAGTATGAAAACAAGGCCACTTCCCTGAGATCCAAAAATTTCACTGCTGTTTCCATAGATCCATGTTTGGATGGCTAAAATATATTTATAATCAACACACTTTAAAGGAAAAAGCTTTCACTCTAAAATCAAGAAAAAGAGAAAGTTGTCCATATCACCACTCCTATTCAATATATTTCTGGAAACATGAGCCAGAAAAATTAGACAAGAGAGAGAAACAAAAGGGATAAGGATAGCAAAGGAAGAAGTTAAATTATCACCATTTGCATATGAAATGATACTCTATCTAGAAGACCCCAAAAACTCCACCAAAAGGCTTCTAGATTTAATAATCAAAGTCAGTAATATGCCCTAATACAAAGTCAACACTCAAAAATCAAGAGTATTCCTGTATGTGAACAACAAATTCACTAAAGTGGAATCAGGAAAAGCACACGCCTCAAAATAGCATCCAAAAAAAGAAAAAAGAAATACTTAGGAACCATTCCAATAAAGGAAGTAAAAGAGCTATATATTACAAATTATAGTACTCTGAAAACAGAGATTGAAGAAGACATCAGAAAATGGAAAGACATCCTTTGTTCCTGAGTAGGAAGAACATTTTCACATAGTGAAAATGGCTATATCTCAAAAACTTTTGTACAGATTTAATGCAGTATCAATCAAAGGCCATTAGCATAATTCACAGAACTAAAAGAAAATTCTTTAAAATTCATTTGGAAATAGAAGAGAGCTAGACTAGCAAAGACAATCCTGGATAACAAAGGCAAAGTGGGAAGAATCACAATCTCTAACTCAAAATTATTTTCTACAGCTACTGTGATAAAATCAGCATCAAAGTGGCAAAAAGCCAGACCTAAGGATCCATGGAACAGATTAGAAGATGAAGATACAACTACAAACACACTCACCCATCTTGTCTTTGACAAAGAACCCAACGATTCACTGGAAGAAGGTAGCCTCTATAATAAGTGGTGCTGGAGAAACAGGCTCTCTACCTGCCAAAGACTAAAACTAGATTCGTGTCTATCCCCATACACTACTTTAAAGTAGAAAAAGTTTTAGCCAATTGTCCCTTAAACAGAGGACTTCTTTCTAGAACATATAAATAATTTATAAAACTCCCGTCCAAATTCAAAGACCCAATGCAAAAATGGATATCTGAGACAAAGACACAGTTCTCAGATGAAGAAGTATAAATGGCAAATAAATATATGAAAAAATGTTCAGTATCATTGGTCATTACAGAAATGCAAATTAAAACAACACTGATGTTTAATTTCACTCCAGAAAGAATGGTTATCATCCAGAAATCAACCAATAACAAATGTGGGAGAGGCTATGGGGAAAAAGGAACACTTCACTGTTGGTGAGAGTGTAGAAAAGTATAACCACTGTGGAAGTCATTAGAGAGACTCCTCAGAAAGCTAGAATTAGAAATCTCATTTGATTTGGTTATTCCCCATCTCTGTTTTTTTCCCCAAAAGAATAAATAATCATATCACAACAATATATGTACAGCCATGTATACTGTAGGGAGTGGCTCATAATGGGTGCTGCTGTCCTGCCCCTCCCACTTGAGGGCATTTTGTGTGTGTCAGCCTACATTTCCCATGATCCTCCCCTTGCCTACAATGTGCATGACGTAAGTACCTTCCTGCTTCAGCCTACATCTCCCATAATACCCTCTTGTTGACACCACGTCCCCTTACCTATGTGCCTACATATGACTTCCTGCTAGTCTGATAGGCCCACTGCATATGAGAAGATCCAAGCCGGCCCATCCTGTAAGGCCATGTCCCCTTTAACTCTATACAAGCCATGTACACTTCCTGAATAAATTAGACTTGATTGGAATCTCATCCTGTTTCTGCCTCTCTTTTCTCTTTCCCAGCCCTACATCCCCGTCCCCTCTCCAGGTGAGGCTTATGGACCAATCCGTGGGCCGGATTAGTATACAGCAGCACAATTTGTAATGGTTAAATCTTGGAAACAATTCACATGCCTATCAACATAGAAATGGGTAAAAAGGATGTGATATTTTTATACAATGGAGTACTGCTCCACTATAAAGAAGAATAAGCTCAAGGCTTTTATAGGTAAATTAAAAATAGAGATTCCATTCAGCCCATCTGCTTCCCTTATGGGTATCTTCCCAGAAGAATTAAAACATACCACAGGGATATATGTGCACCTGTGTTTATAGCAGCATAATTTGTATTAGAAAAATCTTGGAAACAGCCTAAATGTCCATCAACTGAAGATGGATAAAAAGATGTGATCTTTTTGTACAATGGAGTACTACTCATCCATAAAGAAGGATAAATTTGAGACTATCATCAGTGGATTGATGCAATTTGAAATACAGGGGAAATAAATCAGACTCACATGTGCCAGAATAGTATTGTCTCCCTGCTGTGAGAAACTGAAAGAGTAATAAGGTCTAAAATGTACAGTAGATATTGTGAAATGGGAAGAAGTTGTTTAAAAGTAAAAAGGAGCCAGGATGGGGGAAAGGGGAAAAGAAGGAAAGGAAAAGGGAGAAAAACACAAGTTAGCTATATTATTGGTGTCTCTTAGATCACTGTAAAGGAAGGTTATGCTAATACTCATTGGAGAACTTGTATGCCCATATCTTGTATGCTGAATAGCTATTTTGAAGATGTCTATGCAAGGTGTTAAGTGTTGTTATTCTCGTATTTTGCTATGAAATTCTCTTTTACATTTTTTAATAAAATAGAAAAGTAAAAACATGTTTATTCCTCAAATAGTCATTATTTCTTCTGATTCTCAAATGACTAATTGCATATATTCAACTTTACCAGTCAGAAACTTCAAAACCATTTCAAGCATTATTTCTATTTCATTTTTCACACCTCTCCAGTGCCAAGTTTCTGTCAATATCAGTACTCTAGCAGTTCTGATTGGAGCATTCAGGGGATTACTAGCCTTCAGGGAACACTGCTTCTGCGGGGCTATACTATATACATTTAATATCCCTAGCCTTTATCTAATAAACTCCTTTAGGTTTTCCCATCTATTTAGACATTTGTGATGCATACACACTTGCAAACATCCTGGAAAAGTGGACAGTCCAGTTTCTGGTTGAGAACTGTTGTCCAGTGTGAAGAAACATTATTCCCCACCTGGACTTCACCAACCTTCTGTGACTTCCTCTAACCATCTCTCCAACCCTGTGTTTGTCTCCTCTCCACAATGCAGTATTTTATTCTTTTCAAAGGTTAGAAGTGGTGATATCACCAGTGAAATCCTACCTGCTTGAAAGCTCTCCTGTGTTGCAGTTACCAACCATGGAGGAGGATTTCTACCCCGGAGGTTCAGCATGCTCAGACCTCTCTGTTGTTCCTCTTGGTGTCTGTGCTGGAATGAGCTTCACTCTTTGACCATGCTACTGTCCATCTTAATAAGAACTTTCACAAGTAGTAGGTGCTTTTAATTCTAAGAATATTTTTTTCTCCCCCTTTTGCCTAGGTGACTTTCATAGCTTACTTTCCCAAGGAAGTTTTTGGACATAGTAGTTCACATACTTTCATAAAGCCATGATTTTCTCTCTCCTCAAGCAATTATATCCTAATTTTATGCTTGTTGTAATTAAGTATTAATTTGCAATCTTCATAGGAGCAGGGGTTATGCCTATTTTCCTTCATACCAATTAGATGACTAATTTCTATGTCATTGTCCAAAGCAATTGTAGATAGCAAACAAATATAAATGGAAATATTCGGTAGTTTTAAAAAGATGGACAACCTACTGCAAATTATTTTTTCATGATTGTTATTACACAAAGTGAACAATTAAGGAGTAAAATATTGGTTTAGCTGTGTTTTGGAAGGATTCCAGTGTATAAACATCACTCTTATTATGGTGTAAACAAAGTAGACACAGAAGACTGTTGAGCATTCCCACAGTAGTTCTGTTTTTGTACTTTATACCAATTTAAATTTGATTGTTGGCTGTCAGTTAAAAACAGGTATTTTATTTTCTCCAACACTCAGTTGGAGAAAAAAATTGTTAATGCTCCACGTATTTGAGCTAAAGCTAAATGGGAGTTTGCTTCTTATGTATATTTCTATAAAGAGTAGTTGTAAATATGATTGTACACTGAAATAAGAGGGCATCGGGAATATTTTGACTTGGTTACTATCTGCTGATTCCTCTGTGAAATGTTTTGTAGGATTCTCAGTAACACTGTGAGTGACCTGCAGTGCATAGTAAAAGATGTGGTTTGCATTTCATGCCTGAGGCTAAATACAAAGGCATATCTTCACTCTCTAAGTATTATTAGCAAGTTATTAGTACAAGCAAACACAGCAACAGAACCATATGGCAGATTATGCAAAATAAACATAAAGCTTTAAAAGTATATGCACAATGTCACAATGGTGACACAGTAAGTTCCTGAGTTTAAGGATTGCAATCTTTCTTATTCTGCACCTAAATGTATCAGTAGCTTCCCCAGGGATCACCAGGTCTGTGGGGAGGTGGAGGGTGGAGTGGAAAGAAGATGAAAGACAAATATTAAGGCAAAAGTTTTCAATTCAATCTGAGCAGTATTTAGGACTAAAAGTTGGTACACACTAGCAAAGACATAAACATGGCCCAAGGGAATTGTTAATATTTCTTCAAGGATTTCCTAAACTCATAGATATGCATGCTGATATCTGGAAATCACAAAGGAGGAAAATTTAGTCTGGTTCTGGACTCAGCCCATGGGATTTTGTTTTCCTGCTTGCTTTAGGGGTGTTGTATTAGTGTTAATGTGATTCTATATACTGGCTTAACTGAAATACATTTAATTGCTACTAGTTCTCAGATGATTAATGTATTACACAATTTTAGTAGGGCAAAGATTGAAAAATGAATAGTCAGTGAACAATACGCTTGACTAAATCATCATGAGTAAGTTAATGGTGAAGATATATCCTGAGAAAAGTGATGCTAAGTAATTTCATAGTTGTGTAAACATCCTAGGAGCTTTTGAACTTAGGTGTTGCCATCTATGAGGTATAGAGGTCATATGGTACCATTGCTCCAAACCTGTGCAGCGTGTTACTATATCAGATAGCATAGGCAACTGTAACACAAGGGGGAGTGTTCACATATATTTAAGCACAAAAATGCACGGGAAAATATTGGGTGAAAAATAGAAGTTGTGCACCTGTTGAGAGCACTTACCATGAATGCAGCTTGCTCTGTAATGAGATTTGCTGAGCTGCTCTGTGAAAGGTGAGTGAAAAAGAAGGGTTAGGACCTTATATTACTGTAGATTTTACACACACTGTGCACTTAGGCCACCCTGAATTTATAAACAAATATCATTTATTCAATAATAAATCAGCAGCTTCGTATGGTGGCACATACCTGTAATCCTAGGCTGGGACTGGAGGATCACTGTGAGTTTGAGTCCAGCCACAAAGTGAGTTCAAGGCCAGCCTGAACTGCATAATGGGATCCTCTTTCAAAATGACAAAAATGATAAAGAGTAAATTAAGCTTAGTTTGCTGTAACATTTTTTGTGGAGTTTTAATTTTTCAACTTTCTAACTTGCAACAATGCAGATTAAAATATCAACATACTGTACAAAAATATTCTCTGTCTATACCCTTATTTTTAGCTTTTCTCTATTTTTAGCCTTCTTTTGCTTCAAGGCATTTTTGTTCAAAAACAAAACACTTAGTTGCAGTCACACAGATTGGCCTAGGCCTCCACAGATCCCGATTATCAGCATCACTGTCTCCCACCTGCACAACCCGTCCCACGGGAAGATTTCCAGGGGCACTGACACGCATCAAGCTGTCAAGTCTTATGATGACAAGTCCTTCTTCTGCAATTCTCCTGAGAGATGTAGATGGGGCTTCTCTTGAGCAGATGCCACTCTGTGAAACTATGTTCCTGAGGACTTGCTTGGTTTATGATATTTTTCATAATAGATTTGCCGGTAAGTGGATAATAGTCTGTGAATATTGTTCTCTATTAATGAAAAATTGTATGCATTTTGACAAATTTTAAGAAACTGCTAAAGTTTTGGAAAAGCTTCAGTATCTATTTTGGAAGCAGGTTCTTTGCCTTTTCCTGCAATTTCTTCTTCACTTATCTTTTCAGCTGTGTGTTCCAGATACAATTTCAACTACCACTCAGTCAGTAATCAGTTCCCCAGGAGCCCCTTCCTGGAGCTTCCCAAAGGTGTCTCACCCACACAAAGGGTAAAGTTGTCCATCTCACCATAACCTTGTTGATTTGATCATCTTTCCTCCTTGACAAACTCCTTGATGTCATGAAATAAGTCTTGAGTGTCTTACTCTAGATTTCATTTCATACATTCCTTGGTGGCACTTTCCAATGCTGAAATATGCTAATGGCTTTCTGTTGCTGTGATGAAATGCCTGAGAATAAAAACATAGGAAGAGAAATTTGCTTTCCTTTAGGTATCAGAGGTTTCAATGCAAGTTTGAATGTTGCCATTGCTGTGATCATAGGTGAGGTTGAAATTCATGATTTAGATATGGTGCAGCAAAGATACTCAGCTCAGGCAACCAGAAAAAGAGAACAAGAAAAGAGCCACAGAGAGAGGAGCCAGGGACGAGACTTAGTTCCAAGATTATTCTCCCATATCTGCCTCTGGTTTCCATAACTTCCCCATAGTGACATCAGTTTATGGTCGCATCAGTCAGAAGTCAGAGCCCTTATTACTTCCCAAAGCTCATCAGCAACTAAACCTTCAACAGAATGAATCCTATGCAGATGGCACGTTGTATCTGAATTCTAGCACCAAGTAAGGTACTTGACGTGATCATAGATGTTTCAATCTGTCCAGAATTGTACCACTATCTTCGCCATGTTTGTTTTACCAATAGCCTGGACAAAGGTCCTACTTATGTTGTATGAGGTGAAAGTTGCTATAAATTCTTGATTTATTGGTAAGATATTTACTATTGGAATAAAAATCAGCATTAAAAGGAGGATATATGAGAACACTATTGAAAATTAGCATAATTTTCAAAAGTTTGTTATTCATCAAATAGTGCATTTCTATTTTTCTCTAATAGTAACTCAGGTGGGCATTGTGTAAGACACGCTGGGTCACCCAAGGCTTTTTATTGCTCAGGAGTACAGTGAGTGTGTGGGTTTACTGACAGGTTTCAAAACTTTGGGTTTCTCACTACCAGATTCCAAAGGGTCTCAATTTGTAGCCTGCAACATTGGATCAAACTAAGATTACTTCCTTCCTTTAAAACTTTGAAAGTTGACTTTGACTTGGCCTTCTTATCAATAGAAATAAATTCAGTATCAGTCTATGGTCTTCAATCCAGGTCATTACAAGTTCTTCCATTTCAAATATAAGCACTTCTAAAAGTTTTGATAATCTTATCTTCAGCGGAACAGATCCTTAAACATAATGGGATATACCTGACTGGTAAGCAAAATCCAGTGATGCTTTCCTACCATTGTGGTCTGTAATCACATTTAATTTTATTTCCAGGTCAATGTGTCAGTTATGGATTCATTGATGAACCCCTTATAAAGGATTTGACGTGTCAGGTATGGAAGAATACAAAACGATCATCTAAGCACTGGAAAGCCATGCAGTCAAAGCCAAAGAAAGGCCTGAAGTGCACTTCAGAGCCCGTGTGAGTGTGCATGGGAAAGCCAAAGAGTACCTCATAAAATTGGAGGGTCTGGGCTGGAAGCCCACAGCAGGATGTGCAGAAGCTAATGTCAAGACTCAAGTTCCCCCAGGGAAGCAGAATCCAGGCTCCTTCTTTTCCTTTTTATTCCACCCAGGCTAGAAAGCCTGTTGGACTGTGTCACCCACACCCAGGATGGATTTTCTATCTTCAATAAGTCTGTTATTCAGACACACCTATAATTCTGCTAAACTAATCTGCTAGGCATTTATTATCATTCAAATTGGCTCCACAATTACCCAGCACTTTTAGTCATTCAGTAAGGCATCTTACACATCTTTAATCAAGCACAAGGGGGAGCCTTGCAATCAAGAGATGTGAACGTGGATATATCTGACACAGCTGGCACAGTATGCTGTTTATAGTAACCCCTCTTTAAAAAGTAAATATAAACTAAATAAAACTAAAACCAATAAAAATAAAACCAAAATAAAACTAAATTAACAATACAGTAAATGCATATGAGTAACATAGCCATTTGTAATCATTATTAAATATTATATTCTATAACTATAATTTTACATAACTGGAAGTAGAGTCAAATTTTTACACCAGCATTGCCACCAACATGTGAATAATGTGTCATTCTATAGCGTCAGAATGACGACAATGTTATTAGAGGATGGGAATTTTTCAGCTCCATTAGAATCTTAGGCGAATGCCATTGAATATAGTTCCCAGCACTGATTAAAGTGTCCTTATAGAGTGCGTCATTATATTTGAGATAGTATTATATAGTTACACTTAATTTCATAAAGTTTGAATAGATGTGTTAGCTGAGAATAAAATTTTAAATAGCTGCTCAAAATTAATGAAAGAATTCAAACTCAGTCTATATAGAATGTACTTTTTGTGGCCTTGTGATTCGTTATTGTTAGTCTAGATCAGGTGCCTGATTAAACCCTGGAATACTGAATGATACATACTTCAGCATGTGTCTTCTTACATGAAAAGTCTTCCTTCCAGTTTCTGACAGCTGCTCCACTAATAGGGCTGCCCTGATCCCGCTTCAGTGACTATAATATTACTCTCCTGACTCCCCTTCCTTCCCTCCCAGGTGTGTCTATGCTTCACCTGCTCTGCTGTTTTTTTTTTTTTTTCTATTTGCCTGTGCCATCATTTATTTCATGTTGGATAGATAAGAAATTATGTTAGGCAAAGGTGAGAGCTTAATGCCACTTTTGCCTTGATTTTTAGGAAGAGCTGAAATTTGTTCTTGCTCATAGAAAAAGTATGGAGTAGCTCAGTGGCCAAGGTGACAAGAGACCCACGGTGTCCCCTTCCACATTCATGCACTTGGCCTCCTGCTAGACCACCTTATGATGCCTTTGCATTTCCTTTCCTTGCTTTCCTGCCTTCTCTTTCTTCCCTTTTCTCTTCCTCTTCACTGAGTTTCCCTTCCCTTCCCAACTTTTTTGGTTTAATTTAGCTAGAATATTTCTGCATCTTGTGATTTTATTAATTTATATTTTGTTTTAATTGATAAATTAATTTTAACACGTACATTTGATTTACAAATAAATTATAAATACTATAATTTATTAATTTTTTTAAAAAGTAAACTGTGTTTTAGAACACTTTCAGGTTCACAGCAAAACTCAGTAGAGAGAGCTCCTATACGTTCCCTGCACAAGTTCCCCATGATCTAGGCTGCCAAAGTTGCTACATTTCTCCCTCTGATGGATTGCCCTGACTTACTGTGTTCCCTACAGTCCGTGGTTTACGTGACGATTCACTTTTGCTATTGCACATTCCATGGTTTGCACAAATGAAAAGTGACCTACATCTACCATTGTAAAATCTGGGAGTAGTTTCTATGCTCTAAAAATCATCTGTGCTTGATCTCCTGTCTAAGATGAAGCTCTAAATTAGAGGGAAATCTGATGTCTTCATGGCCCAGCTCTGCTGGTCTCTGCAGGCTGTTGGCCACATTCCTCCTGTACTGTAGGCTGCAGAGATTCTGAGCGACTTTCAGCAATGTGAAAATGTCTTAATTTAGCTCACTCTCTGGGACTGCAAATGCATATGGAAAACTTCTAAGAGCAGTCTTGTCTGACTTATGCAACGATAGTGTTAGGATGGGGTTGCATAAACATGCGCTGGACATGGGGAAACAGCAGTTGAGCCAGGGAAGAAAGATCTAAGTTCATGGTCTAAGTTTCTGAGCTTGCAGCCCTGCAGTGTTTCCTAATATCATCTTGATCACTTCACAAGTGTTTTTCACCTTCATCTACTGTTCTATAAGAGCCCTGATGTGACAATGGAATCTCTTGTTGACTGTAATAAACCCTGTTCCATTTAATCCTCTTTCACTTCTCTCTCAAGTATGCTTTCTCTTGTTTTATAAACTATGGATCCAAATTCTGTAGGCAGACTGTCCTCCACTGCGTCACCTGCTTGGACCACATCCCATGTGAACTCTGCTTGTAACAGGCAGTAGACCTTTCATATAACTGCCTGTTCCCCTATTTGGGAGGTACTCTCCTTATTAAATTAACTGTGCTTCAGAGTGTACCTTGATTTTATCTAATAAAGTGGTGGCTAAAACTTCTCCTTTTGATTCTGAGCACCCTTTTGCAAACCTCCTTAAAAATCTTCTTGGAAAGGCTTCAAGAACCCAGACATCACAACGCAATTCAGAGACAACCACTTTCACCAGCCCATCCCAGGGAAATCTCCAAATTCTGTAACAAAAGAGCTGTTTCCTTCTTATTAAGAGTCAAGGATCCATGACAGGTGTGACGGTGCTCATGGTAATCTCAACATTCAGGAAGGGAGGCCGAGGCAGGAAAATCACTGAAGTTCTATCCCAGCCTCGGTAACATAAACAGTTCAAGAGGAACTTGAACTGCGTAGTGAGATCCTGTCCCAGAAAAACAAAAAAATCAAACAGAGTCAAAGACTCACTTCGGGGAATTATGGAAATAAAACTTTACATAAAAGTAATATACTGGTTTTGGAAAATTAGATGATTTAAAAATTTTTTTACTTTCACTTGAATTATATCAGGAAAGTTAAAAAAAAAACCTTTTTTCATTAGTATAATATAAGGCAAGGCAAAAATGCACCCAAACTAGTGCAGAATTTATAAATATGATAAAAATTTTGGCCTGACCATAACTCCTTTGAGGTTAAATTTGCGGTGTTTATCATTCGCCACCTTGTAATTGGATTCAACACCAACTGTGTAAGAACTCAGTGACACTGGGTCATAAAACTGTGACATGCTTGATCCCCAAAGAATTGTTGCTATGCAAATTATTTTTCATGACACAGACACAGAACTTTGGGACCCAACCTAAAATGACCTTGGGAGTCAGGCGGAAACAAGTGTCCCATGAGTGGAATGAATCTGAAGACAGGGACAGGATCTTGCTAACCTAGATTAAAAGCAAAAGTGCTGCCATTAATTGCAGTGTGGAATGAAACAGTGGTGAGACTAGAAACTCCCCCATTACATAGTAACCACAAATTCCACTTGGTCTAGGGATTACGCCCCATTTAAGACATGGGGGTAACCAATCAGCTCTCTATCTATTTCCCCTTCCCTTGGGCACTTTATCTTTGCAGTTGTCGGTGGTGAGAGCATGCATTCCGTTTCCTTTTCTGTTTACCTGCAATAAAGCTTCCCCCCAAACTCAGTGCCCTGGCTTTTGTACATGTGGTCAGTGAGTATCCTCAGCCTTTGTCTGGTCAGTTAATATTGGAAAAGGGTTTGAGTTGACTAACCTGGAATTTGAAAAGAAAAGCTTGTTGCTACATTTTTACCATCTTTGTGTAATGCAGACAATATTGACTTACTAGTACTTAATTATGTTTTGCTGGTTTCAATTTTTTTATTCATTGAAAATTTCATTGTTTTAAGCAAGTCCAATATACTTAGAGTATTTTTCTTATCTCCTAAATTTCCCACTAAACTTTAAGTGAATAATCCGAATCTGGATGGACATCCTTTGATGTATTCGAAGTGCTTTCTCTTGTCTAAAGCTAAGTGGTTGTCAGCATTTCTCGTCTGTATCTATTCTTACCCTCACACCAGTAAATTCATGACCATCCACACATCTGCCCAAGCCAGCACCTTTGATGTCTTCTGTGCTCCTCTTTCATCACAAATATCTAATAGTCTTAAAGCTTTGCCAATTTCACCTCTAAGTGTTCTGCCTCTTACCCTCGACCTTTATCTATGTTTTCTCTTCTGTGTCCTTGATCTTCCTTACCATTTTTTCTCCCTCCTTAAATTTTCAACCCTTAGCAGTTGTGAGACCTTGTGTTACAGTCTTTCTCTACCTTATAGTCTTTAATCTATCAAAAATGGACAGGGTTATTATGTTAATCAGATTTCTCCTAATTGGCTCACATGCACAACACCCACTATTTAAACAAGGAGAGACTTAGCTCGTGATTGGCTGGATCTAATGCAGAGACTTCCTAGTGGAAGGGTACTGTCGAGCAGAGTTACTTAGGTCCTGGGGGCCAGGAAGCTGAGTAACGAACAGTCCCAGAATGGAAAAGCTAAGAGACCACCTGTGAACCCCAGGGTCATGCCTCCATGAGCCTCCCAGAAATGTGACCAATCCATGTTCATGCAAAATTCCCAAATCAGTCAAATTGAAATCCATTCTAACTGCCACTGTGACCATTCACTTACTTCTCCTTGAAAGCTGTGTTTGTACCGCTTTTCTAGCATAATTATTAAATAGTGCTGTCCCTTTCCTTCTGAAGTGAATGGCAGCTTTTGTTATGCTAAGCATGGGACAACAATAACTACATAATATGATTAAGATGCTTACATAATAAATTCAAGTAAAAACCCAGGACTATATCTGGCGTCAAGTAAGAGCTTGATAAGTGCTATCTATCATGATCATAAGAAATGATTACTATTTTAGGATCTTATGCTACAGTCTGTCTCTAACTTTCTGTTCCTGTTTGCCTATACACATCACACGGTTCCTTGGCCTGAGATTTCCCTTTGCCTCACACTCTCACATGCTCCTCATTCGCTGACCGCACTCTCTATTCTCTCACTCTACTCTCTGGCCAAAAGAGTCTTTACCACACAAGGTACTCACTTTTGGTACCCTTCTTATGTGTTTCCATTGTATGCATGTGTTTTTGTTGAATTTATTTTACTTACACTACCTGTACAAGTTGATATTAGCTTCTCAAATAGAGAAATTTAATTTTGTTCATTGCTGAAGACTTTTTCATCTCACATAATCCTTACTTGGAACATATTTTACACATATCTTTTGAAACAAGCTCTAGGTAATTTGCCTCAGTGCTAAAAGAAAAAAAAAAATGCAATTACCACCCTCCCCAGTGCATATGGGCAAGAGGGTCTGCTTCAGTCTTTTCTTTTGTGTCCCAGATCAGGGATATGCTTGGAAAACCATTTTTTAAATTTTCCTCTAACTTCCCTTTACTATCTCAAAATGTCTGATGCATTTGAAAAGTCTTTGCCTTTTTTTTTTGTTAAGCATTGCCAGCATCCGCCAACTTGAGACTCCCTTATTTGCAAGAGCTATCTAAAAAGGGGCAGATTGTTTCTTTTTTATAGCGTTAGCACATTAGCACAATTCACACAAGAAATGTAGAATAGTTTCTTGAAAGAGCTGTGTGCCTCTTAATGGTAGGAATTTTGTTCTTTTTATTGAGATTACATGAGCTCATAAGATGCCTTAAGGGTAGGAGAGGGAAGCAAGTAGAAATAATTACACAAGTTTGTATGAGTTTTGTTTCACATTGTAAGAGAACAAAGTGTCTTGCCTTTTTTTCACATACAATGTGATAACTGATTTGCCTTCCTACTGATATGATAGAAATTACATTTTATAAGTTAGCTTAGAGCACTGTCTTTCCCCTTCTCAATTCCCTATGATTATTTGAAGATGCAAGAGGCTCTGTTTGCACCATAATTTCCAGAAGCTTTAGTCATCAGATGATTAATTCACATTAAAATCTTGAAGTTAGTAGCTTTACTACTCCTGGGCCAATTTTGATCAAAAATTTGTTTTTCCAGGTTTCAATTTAGTGTTTAGAGTTAGGCATTCTTAAGTTAACGTCATAGAAATTTATTTATGAGCCCTCAAATCTCTTAATACATTCCAAAAGTGCGGGACAGTTTGACTACATTGAAAATATTTGGCCTTTGTTATGTCTGCAATACTGGAAGAAACCTCCTCAAATTAGCTACCTGCCTTCTTTTAGTCTTTAGTAATTTCCTTGACCATTTTTTAACCTCTGGAGTAATTCAGCTCATTTTGAAAGCAAACATATTTATTCTGATGGGGCGGGTTATGGAAAGAAGATATACAGGCTTTCATCTCAAAATGCTGCTCCACTCAAATCCTCCTCATGCACACAAGAAGAGTGTGTTGGGGGGGGCGTTCAAGACGACAAACTATCCATCCTTTCTTGTATTTCTGCATTTGGAGGAATCAGTATTTTACTGACACACTAAATATCCTGCCACCTGACTCTTTGTCAAGCACTTCTGTGTTAGGAGTTTGAAAGCATTTTACACCCACCTTACATAACAAATTATGATGCTAATTTTGCCAGGAGATGAATTGAGATTTCAAAAGATGAAATAGGGAGTGGTCAATCCAGGATTTAAATCACGGCTTTTAAATTTGACTCTCTAAAACTTAACACTGTTCCACCTACAACATATTTTTGCATAGATTGGATTATAATTGGATAACATAACTTCCATAAATACATTCCTAGGCAAAAGCTCTTTCTCTTTTTGTGTAGAGTAAGAATGGATATTGAAAAAAGAATTTGCACTTCTTGTTCCCTGTTTCTCAGCATCTTTCCCAGAAGCTTTGGCGCGGTAATTATTCAGAGCTTACACACATACATAAGTAAGTTTTCACTGAGGACTCTTATCTTTAGAGGTGGATAAATGATGAACTTTCCATTATTTGGATTTCAATGTGAGAAAGGTTTGGTGGAAGAGTGTTTAGTTTCAAATCACTTCTCTTGAATTCTGGCTCGTCTTCTAGGGAGTCGTGACCAATTTACTTTGCAGTGCTAAATTAGATTTCCAGTCTCTAAAATGGAATGAAAAATTGTTGTCTGTTAAGGGTGTGATGAGAATTAAGTATTCAGCCTGTTCCTTTTCTTCCCACCTCATTTCCCTTTGGTGCTAGCATTCGTATCTGTCCACTTATAATCAATTATTGTTTTATAAAACAATATATTCCTTTTCGTATCTTTTAAAATGACCTGCATCTTCAGGTAGGATATTACCAGTGTACAAATTCCATATAACCCTAACTGACTCCTATTCATTTATTTGGAGACAGGGTCTCAATGTGCAGTTCAGGTTGGTCTTGAACTCACTACGTAATCCAGCCTGTTTTCAAACTCACAGTGATCCTCCTGCCTCCATCTTCCAAGTTCTGCCATTCAGTCTTGTGCTACCAAACATTTGTGATAGAAGGTGATTTAATTAGACTCTGGGAGAAATTTTTTAAAAAACTAGATAGAGATGCTGCTATATATAGCAGTGACATATAACCTATACACACAGGAAGGTAATTTATATCTTTATCTAGAGCATATGAAGGAGTCAAAATTAGTTGCACAGAAAGTGTGAGAATCACTCACTGAAGTCAAGTCCCATTTTTTCACTAAGAGTTCACTAGTAGTTTGGTGGTGAATATAATTTTCAGGCTTGATTGTGATGGGTGTGCATGGTTGCGGAGAAGACAGACTGATAAATTGTACAAGTATAAAATCTTAAAGGATAAGTGTATCCGTTGTTGCTCATCTAAAGTAGTCTCCACAAACAATCTGCTTTGAAAAACCAAGATACTTAGCAGTAGTTACCCTTCCTAGCCATGTATTTCACCTCAACCAGTTCAGTATGGACTTCCATCAGTCACTGTAGAGTGACATTTAGATCGACAATACATTGTACAGATTTCCACCTAATACTGTAAGTGAGGTGAATTTTCAATTTCCTAGTGATATAACTCTTATTGTGTGGTGATGCCATGATCATAGCACTGTCATACAGCAGTGTCACACATTGGTGATGCTGTTGTAAACTGCACTACCAGTTGGGTAAAAGGGTCACACAGACAAATATATTCAGCACACAAACTTGGATGATAATTAACCATTTTGATGCTGGTTTCTATGATTATTATACAAAATGTTAAGCATTATTTTAGTGAGTACTCCCACACTAAAGGAAAAAATCATTCCCTCTTGTGGTGACACTCGCCTGTGATTTGAGGAGGATGAAGCAAGTGGGTTCCCAACCCGGGCAACTGAACAACTTTGTGTTACCCTGTCTCAAATGAGATGTTCTAGAAAAGGGCCGGGGATGGAGCTCAGTGTGAAGTCCCTGAGTTCAATGCTCAGTTTTGCAAATAAAAATATATTTACCATAAAATACTATGCTGTGCTAAGCCGGCAGCAGTCTTATGCATCTTGTTTGCCTCAACTCATGGTGTGAAGTAACTGACATGTGCACTGGATCTGAGGAGGTGCGCTCTCTGTGATGTCCCCATGACAACAGGCTCACTTAGCTAGGTAGATCTCAAAGTGTTTCCCATTACTAAACAACAAGTGACTGTACTTTTCCAGTATTGGGAATACGATTTAGTCTCTTTCCCCTTCCCAAGCTAGACTGCTTCTGAAAACATCATCATAGGCGACCAGTAAATATCTCTTCAGTGACACCTTCTTGGAAACAAAGCCCAGCCTTGGATGAATCCAACTCTGGAGATATTGGAGGGGGTATGTTGGGAGCACATATGCAAGAAGATCCATGAGGAAAGTTGTTCACACTTTGTATTGTAGTATCAATCATTCACGGACACCCGAGGACCTGTAATGAATGGTAGGGATCTGAGGCTCAGGTAAAGCCCAAAGCATACCAAAGCATGGTGACTCTTCTCAGGAAAGGGAAATCTCTATAGAAAGCTCTGCAGGGATAAACCAGAGTCTGGTGCAACTGGGAACTGCATTGAGGAGTAGAGAAAATCTGAACAGAACACTAATAATACTACTGTATTTACCTTCAGACTCTCAGATCCATTTGATGTTCATACAAGTTCACTCACCCCAACTGTAACATTTCCAGGATTCTGAGAGCAAAAAAACCTCTGAGAATTCTGGTTCCTGAGAAAACTAATGTCTCCAGGCTCACAGTTTGTATCAAAAACTATATCTGAGAGTCCACCTCCATTCAGTACCCACTACAGACTCAGCTTTATCTCAGCAAACACTTCTGTAACTACAACAGTTAGGCTTCCTTATCTCTGGGTTTCAAATTTGCAGGTTTAACCAACTGGGATAAAAATATTTTGAAAATATTGTATGTATATTGACTGTGTCACTATTCCCTAAACAATACAGTATAACAACTATTTACATAGAATTTAAATGATAGTAGGTACTATGAGTATTCTAGAGATGATTTAAAATATGCAAAATGATGTGCATAAGTTATAAGTTAATACTACCTATTGCAAGTGCATGCAGGCTCTTGAACATCATCGATTTTAGAATCCATTGAAACCAATCCTTCCTGGACATGACAGATGTCCCTTCCCTCCAACATTTTTTATAAATTTGAGTTTTTTCAGCCAGCACTTCTCTTTTCCAAAATCATTTGCTTCTAAGGTGACCTAGTTCTTGGCTTTGAGTGATGGGAACCTCTGATTTGAAAGCGCTTACTGTGCTATGTTTACTACATGTGACCAGGCTGACATCTAGCGGGGCTGGGAATACACTGAGATGCCATTTGAACACTACGGTTTTAAGTACACTTTTCTTCCTGTCTTCACTGTGAATCCTCACCATCCTCAGAGTGCAAGGAGATAGATGAACTTATCTCCAAATGGCCAGTTGGTTTTCTAGAAGAATGCTATCATTTATGGAGCTGACAACCGTGCTTTCTTATTGTCTTGTGAGACCTCAGCAGTGGCCATGACCACATGAGCCTGATGAGAGTGAAGCCGTGATCCTGGGCTTAACGTTGCCTGCACTTCTGTCCCCAGAGCAGCTGTGTTCATGGCCACCAGGAAGCATGAGGGTGACAAAGAATGAAAGCCAGCTGATATCAACGGACCAATGCTCCCTGCCTTCTTGTTTGTTTAGAGTCTGTTTTTCAATAGAGAGTCTCTGGCAAAAAAATAACATTTAACAAAAAATAAGCTCATATGTTAAATCAGGCCTGTCTACACACCAACCAGGTTCAGAGTCCCTACTACTAGCTTTGAGGCTTATATATTTGTACCCGGGATTATTTCTGCCTCCACACAAAATGTATCACCTGCTTCACTGTCCAGTCTCTGCAGAAGACAACATTGTCTCTTGATCTCTTAAACTACTACCAGTCAGGACCAGGGAAAAGCAGTAGCCTTCTCTTTAGCTTTCACGTATATTCTGAGATGACTTATCTTCTAATCCTGATCTTGTGTCACCTTGCTGTTCAGCTGGCTAGAAGTGTGCTGAGTGAGAGCCATCAGGACAAAAGTGGGCAGGAACTTGGAGGTTTGGGAAGCCTCAGTCTTGCCTTTGAAGGGCTTGAGTCATTCTTGTTAGTGTTGATCTCAAGGCCAGTGGATGCTTTGCTGCTTGGCAACGTGAGCCAGAGTGTTTGATAGGCTGATCTGACAAGATGTCATGCTAGCCTTGTGGGCAGTTGATGTTCTGTGCTCAGGTAATTTGAGATGCTCAGAGATCTAAGCATCACGGCAGGATCTGCTTTACAAATGGTTTTAGTCTTTGATACATAGCATGGTCTTATTTTGGGAGCTGAGGTCTACATAGAAATTCTCTTGAGTCTTGCAGAAGGATTTATATTGTGTCTCTGCCAAGCTCAGGAACATTTGGTACCAGAAGATCTGCCAGACTCATGGCTCAAATTGCAGAGATGACTGCAGAACACCTGCTGCAGAGATTTTTCCTTAATTCAGGATTCCCTCAACACTATCGACTTTGACATCAACCAGAGTAGATCAGAGGATTCCTAAGTACAGAAGATGCTACCTCCAAAACTCATGTAGGACTTCAATAGGTTTTGATTCTTAATTGAGATACAGGTTTCTGTATCTTGAAGGGCATGATGGTTTTAAAAATACATTCACAAAATTTTTGGAAGTCTTTTCAAACTATGAATTTTAATCCTCATTATCTTGTGTGGCAGAACTAAGATCTGCAAAGAGGAGGCGTGTGATGCTACATGAAGTAAATCTTCACCTTCAGGTCCTCAGGCGATAAAAAACCCAGATAATTTACCTGCAGCCTCCAAGGACACGTTTAACCCAAACAAACTGGGTGGGTTATGCTTAAATCCCTGAATCTCTCTTACTGAGAGATAAAGTCTGTTGGCTTGCGCCACTAAACACTTTGTTAAACAGGCATCAAAAACATAACAAGAGAGTTTCTAGGGAAACCCTTGATCATGGAAATCCTAAAATTTTCTTAACGTATTCCCCAAGTCTTTGTAGTGTCTATTTCTCAGAATATAGAAGATATATGAGTCCAATCAAAACATCCCAAATACTTATTATATTGCCATGAACATGTTACCATTTATACAGTGAATCGATGTAGTCTGTTAGTTTCAGGTAAGCGCCATCTGTTATGGGCAGCAGTGGAGTTCACACAGATGTTGGTACAAATTGCTTCTGATTCTACTAATTTGCTAGATCAAAATCAGATGAAAGGGTCTGTGAGGCTACTTTAAGCTTCTCTAGCAAAATTAGAATAAAAGTACCCACTGGTTGTTAGACTTTGCAGTCACCAGCTCTATTCCATTCAGTAGTGTAAATCATTTCATAGTTTTATATGTTTTCTGATGAAAAGCGATAAATACTTCATTAGAATTTGTTGTGAGACCTCAAAAATAGCAGGCAAATGTTTTAACTTAGCAGGTAAATGAGATAAATGGGGCAAAATAAAAGATAACATCATTGATGATGATTTTTTGATGGTATGTATTTTAGCTAATATATATTGTATTATGCATTTCATAGGTTATAAATCAAAATTTAGTTGTGTAACACTGAAAATCTGTGCATTTTGTTAGGGCTTCTTAACACATTTATTCCGTGATACAAATGTCTGTGTTGTTTAGATAACTTAAAAGAAGTCTGAATCTGAAAGTTCATCCCATACCGTCTGCATTTCTGAGGTTAACATAACAAGAGGTTGCTTAAATCAATGGCATTTTAAAGGCATAGTTGGGCAGTGGTGGAAAAATAACTGTGTTATATCAGATCACAGTGTCTGAAGCATAATAGCAGATAATATACATGCAGAATGTTATGTAATATACATGTAGTATATGGTAGAATAATTAATTAATGGATATATTTTGCCCTGATGAGATACTGAGGACAATAAAAAATGCAAATATTATTTTCATTAAAAATGCAGTCATCACAAATAAAACAGGTGAATATTGGGCATCATGCCAACCACAGAATTGCATCATCGCTGCTTTATATTTTAGATTAAAAGGTGCATCAGAATGTCTTGCACCGTAAACAGGGGTTAACAATGGAAACCTCTGGCCTCCTGGTGCTATATTGTTCCCTGTGTGTTGTTGCCAGAAGACCATCTACTACAGAAGTCAAGGGAGGCCATGCATGACATTTCTCTGGCAAAACAGTTATCTTAATAGTTTCTAAGGGCTTAGCTCTGATCTCTTCATTGAACAAAAATGGGGCCCCGCCTCTTTTCTAGATATAATTGTAAATATTTTTATTGGGATTAATTCACATATATTAAACTGCAGGTTTCAGATGCGCAGTTGGGTAGTTTTGACACATCTGTGAAACCACTGCTGTATTCAAGACAATGAATAACATAATTACTATTTCCCAAAGTGTGTTTCTTGCCTTACTGTTCTTTCCACCTTTCCTATTCCCAGGAAATTATGTGTGTCACTTTAGATAATCTTAGGTCTCCCAGAATTTTATACATAGAGTATGCTGTGTTCTCTCTTTCTCCCTCTTACTTCCTCTCCCATAGCCTCATTATCCTAATTATTTTGAGATTTACATACGTGACTGTTCATTCAATGAATTATCCATTCTTATTGCTGAGTACTATAACATTTTGCGAATATACAGGCTTTTAAAAATGCATTTACCTGTTGATGGATGTTTAGGTTTTTCCCAGCTTTGGCTAGTTACAAAGTTACTGACCTGGCTGTAAACATTTGCCCACAGGTTTCTGGATGGCTGCACACTTTAATTTCTCTTGAGTGAATCTCAAGGGGCAGAATGTCAGAGCTATAGAGTATGCATTTATTTGAGAAAAATTTTAAGAAATTATGTGTTTTCAAAGCAGTTGAATCACTTTCCATCTCCATCACAGTGCTGATGTTTCTCCATGTCCTCATACATACTTGCAATAGATGGGGACACAGTGACATTGTGTTCATGGCTAACAATTCGGAGAACACTATCATGAGTATTTTACCCATGTATTTATTTTTTATGAAGGATACATTACAGTAATTTATCCATTTGAATAGTTGTGCAGTAAGCTTTCTTATTTTGTGTATGGAGAATTCTTTGTATAACCTGAATGCGGGATCTTTATCATACATACGACTTGCTTACGCTTTTTCAACTTTGTGGCTTGTATTTCATTATCTTAACATTCATTTTGAAGGCAAGAAAGTAATAACTATAATGAATCCACATTTATTATTTTTTAAATCTATTAATGCTTTTGGTGTATCTAAAATGCCTTTATATACATACATCTTTAGATACATCTATGTATATGTACCATGTGTATGACCTATATATGTACATATGTGTACTAATTGCATATATATATACATATACACATGTGTATGCATATGTGTACATACTTATATACCTTTTTGATTTATTGCTGTCTATTTTAATGTTAGTACCACACTTTGATTAATATGTCTGCAACAGTCAAATGCTAATTTTTCATTTATTGATATAGCTATATTTTATTTTCTTTTTTGTTCTTTTAACATGGTAGATTGTATTAATTTATAACCAGCTTCCTCTAATATCTTTTATCTATATTGTTGGGTTAGATGTATTAAAAGTTGAAAAATTTTTTAAAGTCATTTTAATAAGGGACACATGTCTGTGATTTTCAGTGAGTTGAGAACAATTTTCTTCCTCATTTTCCTCTAAAATTCACATAGAAATGCCTTATATAATTGGTAGGATGCCTCAGTGTAGTCATTTGGGCATTCAGGCTTATTTGTGGAAGGTTTAGGCTGCATGTTCAATTTCCCTAGTTTACTTAGAACTAATCAGATTTGTTTCCTTTGGTGAGTTTTGCAGATTACGTCTTTGGCAGGATTTGTTGCTTGAGTTGCCCAGTTTATTGATTTAAAGCTGCTCATAATATTTTTCTTTCTCTTTTAATATTTCTAGAGTATGTGGTGATAGCAGCTTTATCTTTCACAATAGTGGTCATCTGCCCATTGCAAATATTTTTCTTGCTCAGCCTGGTTATAATTTCATCAGCTTCAGAAGAGTAACTTTTGTGTTCATTGTTTCATTGTTTTTCTATTTTGATTGATTTTTACTCCCACTACTTTTAGCTGTTAGAATCTATTTTCTGATAGATGACCATATTACTAAATTTATTAGATCACTGAACAGAAGAGATTGCACTGTCAATGTTTGAGTGCTTAACCATTTTTTATGCTTTGATTTAGAGACTTTAACAACTATTGTTAAGATGACAATATGTAATGTATCAACTAGTGATTTTATGATGTTAATTTTTTGAATTCTGTATTCTATTTTTTCTCGTTTTTTCCTATTTTTAAAAATTTTTTTATCTTCTCTCTTTCTTTAAATAAAATTTAAAAAAAGAATCTATTGTCTCTTCGATTTTTGTTTGGTTTGTGTTTAAGGTAGAAATTTAAACATTGTCTTTATGATAATTCTGTGGAGTTTCTCTAAGCTCTGCTTTTGCTACAACCCTTAAGTTTACATATGTTAACTTTATACTTATATTTTGCACAACTTACTTTTGTATTTCCATTTTTAATTTCTTCTTTGTCCCACTGGTCATTTTAGAAATGTGTTATTTGGATTCTAACCACTTGAGATTATCAAATCATCTTTGTAGTTAATGCTTTCTAATTTAATTTTGTTGTGGTTGAGTAATCTGTTTCCTACCATTCTAATCACTTAGAATGAATTGAAACTCACTTATGTTCTTTAACCTTTTTAGGTGTATAGAGACTCATATATAGCCTATATGGCATTTTGCCTTGATAAATGTCCTATGAATCTTTGAAAAAACTATTTTGTAAATGTCAAGTGGTGCATTTTGGTTAAAAGGGCTGCTTGAGTATTCTATATTGTGTGAAAAGAGTAGACACAGCCAAGGGAATGCTTTTCCTTAGGGTGTCTTGAGAGGTTTGCTCCTGAGTGGCATCTGGGAGCTTGATGGAATGCTCTTACTGAATAATAGGGCACCTCAGTGTTCAGACATTCTTTAAGCAAAGAATATGGTTTATGAGAAGCACACCATTTTTTCTCTGGGAGTCTAGCATTTGTGCATGCTAGGCAAAGTTGCCTATATGACTAGTACCTCAAAAATAATACGAGTACCCAATTTCTACTGGGACTCTCAGGGCAGAAATATTGCACTATATTATTGTGGTCTCATAGATGAAATAAAATACATTCTGTATGGCCACTCACAGGACGAAGAAAGTACCAAGCAGTTTATTTCTTTTATTTCTGCCTAACTTGGTTAACCTTTCTTCTAGTTTTTTAACCATATGAAGTGCAGCTATAATAACTGTTGTAATACACTCATCTAGAAATTTATCTGTATTATTTTTGGCTCAATGTTTAGTGGCCAATTTTTACATCTACTGTGTGTTTTAGTTTTCTGCTTCTTTAGAATACCGAAGAATGTCTGAATTTAATATGAATTTTAAAACCAGTTTATCAATTAAGCAAAAACATGGGTTTAACTTTTATAGCAATTGATTTATTCCAGATTTAAGGTATACAGCGTGGTTTTTGATACATGTATACATTATGAAATGATTACTGCAAACTACATTATCCATACACCTGTTTTGTGGGTGCATGTGTGTGTGTGTGTGTGTGTGTGTGTGTGTGGTGAGAACACGTAATATCTACTCTGTCACCAAATTCCATGCATGCATTATCATATTATTAACAGAATAATACTGCCATATTAACAATATTCAGTTTTCCAATATATGGATATGAATAACTTTCCTTTTTTGAAGGCTCTTTCCACAATGTTTTGTAGTTTTCAGTTTGTAAGCACTGAATTTTTCTTGATTATAATTATTTTTCACATTTTATTTTCTGATTCTACTAAAAATGGAATAGTTTCTTTGATTTTGTTTTTGGATTGGTCAATGATATTTAATAGAAATGTGATTGAATTTTGTATACTGATTTTTACATGAAATAAGTTTGATAATTATCACGCCCTGGGAAAAACTCCCTTTGCTCACCTTGGGAGTCTAAACTTTACTGACAAAAAATGGGTTTCCAGTATAATACTTTCCCACAGTTGGTTACAACAAAACATACTCACATACTAAACAAAGGAAGAAGACAGGTTACCAGGAACAAGGGAATCCCAGTGGATATGGGACTGTCTCTATTTCTTTCAGCTTTAAAGAAGTTTGATTCATATAGCATCGTTTGTTGACAGTATTCCATTTTAAATGTGCCATCCATTGCTTCATGAGTTTCTTGGATTTCAGTAGCAAACTGACATTTAATTTTTTGAGGATCCTTTGTAAATGATAAACTGCTTTTTCCATTGCAGTTTTCAAGACTTCCTGTCTTAAACTTTTAGTTGTTTTGTCTGATGCTTGTTGGCTTGAATCTCTTTGAAATCAGAGATTTTGAACTTGGAAATGGTGATTAAGGTTATTGATCAGACTGGACTAGATTTCTGCCATTCTAAGCACCATTTCTGCCCCCTCCTTTTCTATTCTCTCTAAGCTGTATGTTACTACACGTGTGGCTGCACTGGATGGTGTCCTGAAAGTGTCTGAGATTTGTCTCCTTTTTTTGTTACACATTTAATTTCTGTTCCTCAGACTTGGTGATTTCTATTAACCTATCTTATAATTTGCTGATTTTTCTGTTTTTCCTCTAAAAGCTAGTGTTAAGTACCACTAGTGATTTTAATTTCAGCTATTGCTTTTTTCAGTTTCAGGATTGTTTGGCTATTTTAAATAATTTTTATTTCTTTATTGATATTAATATATCACTCTCATACTTCTTAAAATTTATTTAGAATGGATACTTTCATTCTTTGAGCATAATTAAAATAGCTAATTTTTTTAGTGCAATATTGGTCATCTCCCAGTGACATTTCTATTGACTGTTTTCTTCTTAAACATGGGTCATGGTTTCATATTTCTTTTCATATCTCACTCTTTTTGTGGTAACTGGTCATTTAAAGTGACAATGTAACAACTCAGGAAAAAAATTTCCTTTTCCTGACTCTTTGTTACTAGTGGCTCGGACAGTGTTTTACAGAATTTTTAAATATATTTCTGCAATGTTGGCATAGTTACTGTTTCCTGCATTTATTTAGCCTAATGTTTACTATAATGACTGGACAGGAACGCCTTTACACTTCTAGAACTATGAAATCTCCAAGTAATTGCTAAAGGCCTGTGTATATAGTTGGGATATGTCTTTATAGAACTCAGCCAGGCATCCCATAAGCTCTGCTTTAACTTCCACCTTCTGTTTCTATAGACCTCAAGCTTAGCCCAAATTTTAATCTCAGGGTCTTCTCAGGTCTTCATTGAGAGTAGCATGTGTACTGGCCTGGAAACGCACCCAGTCATAGGCATGTATGTGATTTTTTTGGGTCTCCACAATTTTTACCAGAGATTTTCAAAGTCCTAATGGAGATCTCACTGTCCAAAGTGTCCAAGTACTGAGTTACTCCATTATATCCAAACTGATCTCTGCTGTCTCATGCAGCCATGAAGTTGAAACGCTTGACTGGAATTGATTTTGACAATTCATCCCTTTGAAGTGATTTTCATACTGGGGATATGTCAGGTTAAGTCAGATATAGATACCCTTGAAATTGGGCTTCTTGTGAACTAGCAACACGTCAAATTACATTTTTGGTTTTTCGAAAAGAGGCTCTAACGAGCCCTGCTTTCATTCCTGACCAGCTGTGCACCCTTTCGGGTTGGAATGTTCCTCAGGAGTCTGTGCTGTTATTGTTTATAGTTTCTGAGAAGCTGGAAAACGAGCAATGTAGCTAGAACAAGTTAAAATGACACAAAATGTTACTCACTCTTTAGGATTAGCAATTTTTTAAAAAATTTCTTCTGTTTGCTTTAAAAACTTGATTATTCTTCAGAGTCCTAGAAATTGATTCTGAATATTTTGAATAAGTTTCCTCACTGTGCTTATGAAGGGAAGAATTTTCAGAGATGATTCAAACACTTTACCAATATCATCATATTCTTCCTAATTTTGGCTGGACGATAAACAGTTTAACCTGTTAGGTGTTTCTATGATATGTTAGAGCTTTGGTTTTTACACAGTAAAGATGTTGAAAGAATTTGCTTTCTTTTTCTGTTAGATGATCCTAGCTTTTATATTAATAGAACAGATATGCTGTGTTTAAAATCCACTTTTCATATCTTACATATTAATTCCAAAGTTATGAATTAACAAGGTCAGTGTAATATTAAAAGTAGTTTAGATTTTTCTTTAGTAATAAAATAAAATTTCCTAGCATTCCCCTCAGCGTCCTGTGAATCACAGGTTTTCTTCTCTCCATATGTTGGAGAGGGACATCCTCTGGCGTCTCTGAGTTTCATGTGTTATTCTCTTGGTCCTTTGTGTCTTTGTTTATCCTTAGACATATTCATTGTATGCATGTGCTTACCAGCACTCAGATGAATAATTAGGGACACTCTATGTACATTTCCAGAGTTTTCCTCACATTTCTTTACTCTCTAGTGCTCTAATCTGAGAGCTGATACTTGAGGAGCTCTAGGTTCCCAGATTCTTATTCATGGAAATTAATCGCCTTGACTGGGTTTGCCCTCCTGCCACATGGAACTTTATAAGGTCTGCAAACCATGTCAGTCTGTACACTGGGAAAATTATAGTATTTGGCTTTTAGATCTCTCTCTCTCTCTGCCTCTGTCTTTCTCTTTCTTTGTGTCTCTTTCTCTTGCCCTTGATTATTCTGTTTTCAATATTATATTTCCCTGAGGTTGTATGTTTTCTTTAGTACGGTGAATCTAACTTTTGTTATTCCTGTTTGGAAACAATAGTAGACATGGTTTTAAAATTTGAACATGCTTCTCTGTTATGTTATCCTTACACTGTCAAATTCTTTCTTCCTTAAAACACAGCTACTGAGAATTTTGGTCTGAGGTTGAATTCTTCAATTATCCAATCAAACATCTTTAACTAAGAATACACACATTTTTTAGTTCCTTAAAGACTGTTTGTAGACACAATTTATAATGCCACATTTACATTCAGTGAGAATTTGCCATGCTCCGTATCTTAAGCCATCAGCTAGTCCATTATGTTTCGTGGCATATAAATCTTCATACAACTTACAAAGAATATTTTTTGAAACTCTATCTATACATCAAATACTATAGGTCATATTCTTGTTTTTTCTCTTGAATTTTCAAAAAAAAAAAGCAAAAATAGGTCTGATTTTACCCTGGCAGTCACGCCAGCAGCACTGTCCTCCTCCACCAAAGGCAGCTTCCCTGTTCTAATGTCAGGGCTGTTGCCAATGACTATCTCCCACATGGCCAGAATTCAGATTTGAGTTCTTGAGGAAGACAAAGAGAAGATGAGCTGAGTCACATTTTATGTCTAACAAAGTGACTGAGTCAGTTATATAACACGGAGCTAGTCAGAGGAGTCTATGCCAATGAAAGGCAAAAGCACAGTGAAACCCGTAGGGTTCAGGCAATATCAGAACTTTGGGATGAATATGTAAGAAATATGAAGTAGGTTTTAAACACAGTAGATATATTCTACTAAAATAAAAGCTCAGATCATCTAACAGAAGAAGAAAGGTGCTATTTTTTAAAAAAGAGAAAACTGCAAATATATGTTAGTTTTAACTTATACTTAAATAATCAGTTTTCTAAAACATAAACAATTGACTGCTAAATGTTAAAGAGAGTGATACACCAAGATCAAAATTAACATTAGAGGCAGATTATATAATTTTTAAAAAAGATGATTACAAAAATCTATCTGTCATACCAACCACAAAGAACACAATCAGTTTTAACATCATTCTCCAATAAAAAGAACCAGATTAATATATCACTAGCACAGAAAATATGGTAGATTTTCCTGTGGCATCTTATACTTCCATACTTCCAGGAAGTATGGAAGTGCTCAACACGTGCACACCAAACACGTGTGTGATGGTCTGGTGAAAGAGCACAGGCGCCCCTTAAAAGAGCTCCCAATGGCAAAATTTAAAAATAAAAACTGGTGAGCAGCAAATCAATGAAGTAGTATTGGGTTATAGCCCAACATGTAGAACAAATGTCCAACAGTATCTACAAACTATATTTATCTCTATAAGTATAGAGATAAATACTATTAATAGATAATAGAGAGGAAATAATTGTCTCATACAGAAGAACTTGAAATACTATATATATATAATATATATATATATATATATATATATATATTCCTACATCTAGGTGCACAAACATAATTTCCTATTTTCCATGAGTAAAAAGAGCTGTATATAATAATATCTTCAGGAATGTGTAGTGTGGAAAAGGGGAAAATGCCAACTTTAGTATGGAGAAATCTCACGTACACTACCGTAACCAGGGGATCAAGTTCAGTGACACAGATCGTGCCCTATGTGTACATTGGATAAGATATAACAAAAGAAAACTTATCCATATGGTCTTCCTACCAACACCTAGTAACCTTAGTGATTTTAGGAGAAAAATATGAGCCAAAGTGTAATAGTTGAACCTATGACAAAACATGTTTCTGGTGATACTTAAAACTATCAAGGTCTTCAAAAACAAAGACAACTGAGCAACTGGTGGGGTCCTACAGCAGAAGACATTCTGTAAAACGAAGGACATCTGACGGTGTAGGATTTAGCTCAGCAATACATCACCACTGGTTCATTAATTGTAAGAAATGTACTAATTTAACAGAGAAAACTACATGTGAATATATAGGCACACTGCAGAGTTTTATATAAATTGATCTATAAATCTAAAGCTGTTCTTAAAATTCTGCTATGATCTCAACTTGAGAGAAAAATATATTTTTTATCCATGTCATTAGAGTAGTCACTAGATTTTGGAATTTTAATTTCTTTATTTTTCCTAATTTTTTGTCAACTGTTGTATTTTATAGTTTCAAAATTTTCTTTACCTTGGGATATATTACATTCATTATATGATAGTGGTAAAAAATTTGAAACGTCCTTAGGCTCTTACAAAAACTCAGTTCTTTGTTCTAAAATTTAGTAATAGTGTTTTCACAATACACGAGACTCTTCAAGAAATACTTTTTAATCTTGATCTTATTTCCATATTAAATCACACAGCCAAAATTTTTAGTAGTAGTATTTTCTTAACTCTAGCAGTTCTTATTCTGTTAGTAACTACATTAAACAATTTGTCCACCAATAAATTTTTCCTCAAAGGAAAATATATGCATTCATCTCAGGCAATTACTGCTTAGCTTCTGTGCTGACATCTGCTTAATGGCCTAGGTACTGTACTTGACATCTGCAGAATTCTGTTCTCATAGAATCAAAGTGCACAGGCTGTGATTCACCACGAGTGAAATGTCCTTAAGTTTGCATTTAATGGGACAATCAAATCTGAAAACAGTTGTTTTGGAACACAAAGAGTATAGTTTATCTCAGTAACTATTTTAAGTACTTTTGAAATACCTATTTGCTTAGACTAAATGTATTGAATAATCCTAAGATTTTATGTGTATGTCAAATAAAACATGTACTTTCACTTGTGTCAGGCATATTTTTCTAAGTTATTTATAATATCTTTTATATTATAGATTTTCATAACCCTGGTTGAATATATAGATATAATAAAGTACTTATAAACATGACTCATATATTAATTATATTTAAGAATTTTCCTCATTTTAAAATTAATTTAATTTGTTTTTTATTTAAAAAAGCAAAACTAATGGTATAAAATTTCAAAATAAGATCGTAGGAGAGTAACAATGGCTCATACATTGTGTATTGTTATTTTTAAGTTAGTTGCTCTTATTACAAGCTATAAGCATGGAAAGTTGATCAAACAATATAGGCACACATCTTTCTGTCCAGTGAACTATTATCAATTAGTAGTATAACTATCTTAACTGTTTTGAGGGTATATATGTATTTTTCAATATTTATTTTTCCTTTTCTTTTCCTTCCTTTCTTCTCTCTCCTATCCCCATTTCTCCTCTCTTTTGAACAGCTTCCTTCTACTTCACAATATCTTCTGTAAATTCTAGACCCCATTTACTTTTTCAGCTTTTTAAGCTAGAGAGACACTGTGATGTTTATATATGCGGGTTGGATATATTTCACTTATGAATATGGTCTCAAATTGCGTCCATTTCCCTATAAAAGCCTCAAGTTAATCTTTCTTTATAGCTGAGTAGTACTCCATTTTATAAAAATACCACTTCCTTTTTATTCATTCCTTGGTTAATGGGCATTTGTGCTGTTTCAAGAGTTAGCTATCACAAATTGTGCTGCTATAAACATAAATGCATATATATTCCTGTGGTAAGTTTTTACTTCTGGGAAAATACCCAGAAGAGGAATATCTGGGTTAAATGAAAATTCTCATCTTAGTTTTTATTTGAGGAATCTCCACAAGGATTTCCATAGTGGTTTCACCAGTCTATATTTGAGACAAAAGTGCAAAAGCATTCCTTTTCCCACACAGCCCCTCTAGCATTTGTTATTGGTTGATTTCTGGGTGATAACCATTCTTAACTGGAGTGTGATGAAATCTCAGCATTGTTTTAATTTTCATCTCATGGATGACAAATGATGTTGAATATTTTTTCATATATTTATTTGTCTTTCCTATTTTTTCACCCAAAAAGTGTGTGTTCATCTCATATATCCATTTTTGGATTGGGTCTTTGAATTTGAGGAGTTCAATATATTAAAATTCTTTATATGTTACAGATAGAAATTCTTTTTCTGAGTACAGTGGTCTAATTTTTTTCCACTTTTTAGGTTGATTTTCTCTCTGATAGTGATTTATTTTTTGTGCAAAGATTTTTAATAAGATGAGTTCTCAGTGGTTGATTCTTTGAAATGTTTTCTGGGCTATCTGGTATTTGTTCATGAAGTCTCTGCCTACCCCTATGTCTTCAAGGTTTTTACCTACTTTCTCTTCCAGCATGTTAGTGTTTCTGTTTTAATATTTAGATATTTGATCCATTTTGACTTTAGATTTGTACACAATGACAGACATGGGTCAAGTTTTAGTCTTCAGCATGCAGAGTGAGTTTTCCAATGCCGTTTGTTGATGTAGTTACCTTCATTGAACACGTTTGGTTTCTTTGTTAAAGATAAGGTGGCTGAATTTGTCTATTGTGCCTGCATCTTATCATCTGTTCCACTGATCCTCAGGTCTGGTTTTAAATTTTTTTACCATGCTGATTAATTAATAATCAAATTTAGTAGCATAGCTGAATACAAAATCAGCACTTACCTCTAATCTTATTCACTAACAACAAATTCACTGATAGAGAAATTACAGAAAGCAAACCCTTCACAATAGCCTCCAAAATATGAAACACATAGGAATCAGTCTCCCAAAGGAAGTAAGGGATTTATATATTTTAAATTATAATACTTTGAACAAAGAGATTGGAAACAATATCAGAAAATGAACAGATATCCCTTGCTCATAATAGAAAGAACCAGCACAGTGAAATTGTCAATACTCCCCAAATTGTTACATATATTTAATGCATTTCCAATCAAAATACTATTAGCACACCTCACAGAACTTGACAAAATAGTCCTAAAATTCATCTGGACACAGAAGAGACCTAGAATAGCGAGGGCAGTCCTGGGCAACAAAAGCAAGGCAGGAGGCACCACAATCCCTGATTTGAAATTATGAATACTCATTTTGAAGTAAGAAATAAAATATATGTAAAATAAATATTGCTTTTTAATCACAGAATGCCTGTTGATCATAATAATTGTCATATTTCTTAGAGATAAAGTCATGTTGGTATGTGCTTTTTTCGTTTTTCTGCAAATTCAAGTTAAAGGAGAATGCTCAATGACAAATTGAGTCAGCTCTTTCTGAAAATTGTAGTTTCCTTCTTAATAAATGTTATACACAAGTTTATTCTCAGGATATCTGATGTCTGTTGCTGAGAAGAAAAAGACAGAAGCAAATCTCCAGTGAATATGTTAGAATTATATATTTTAAATTTAAATTATATATTTTATGATGCATCATCAAGTCTTACAATTTGTCATTTGCATCATCCAAATTTGTTTACTGTGGTCTTTTTGCATTATTTTTGGTAGTAATAATCGACTCATATTAACTTTCATCACATTTTTTACTTTGTGGTTATAATCATGGTTCTTAAAACTATGTTTCATAACCATAAAGAAATATTTTTCAAGTTTCATAGGTCATTTTGATCTGAACACTTAATTCAACTTCTTAGTAAGAAAAAAACAAATAAAAAATTCACCATACTTCCAAGAAAGATTTTCTTACAAAATTTGTGGCAGAAGACTTCCACACAAAAACACAATCATTGTAAATTTAATTTACCAAAACTCATTCACTATATACTTAGTGTTTTATTTTATTATTAAAACATGTATTTTGATGCATTATTAATGACTTCATATTATTAAAAATTACATATCATCAATTTTAAAGCCATAATTTTAATTGATCTTCAAAAGGTGATTAGTTTGAAGTGACATTAAAAAAATGATAATGTCAAAGTAAATTTAATGAGTAAAATGAAATGAAGCGGATGCTTAGACAAACAAGGAAATAACAAAATGGTTATTTAAATAATTTCAAGACTAAAATGTTTTGATGATTATTTTAATTTTTTAATGGCCAGTGCTTGATTGTACAAGCTTCTAAATAACAGATAATTTTTTAAAAATATTTTCTTCTCTTAGATGGGGATATGAATTTTTAAGATTTATATACAATGTCATGTATTTAGATTTCCCAATTTTGTGATATTATACTACTTAGTAAGATTATGTAAAGAAAGCACACACTTTGTGAGGTGGGTTTGTAAATAATATAGGAATCCAAGCTGCCAAATTGATAAATTTGGAATTTAAATAGCTGAGCTCATCAACCACTCACGTGGTGGGCCTGTTTCAGAATCTCACCAAGTGGCCCTGAACTGGAAAATTACAGAGCTTTAAAACAGAGAATCACAAAAAGACATCTTGTTGGAGACAATTCAGCTAGAATCTTACATTAATTTTTGGTTGACACCTGTATTCTGCTTCTTTTGTTGAGCAGGTTAATTTTTCTCTTGTTGGTGCAGCTCGTTCTGATTTTCTAATGGGACTTACACTCTGAGTAATTTTCCATTCTCCTGGGTCAAATACAGGACACTAGTTAAATGCAGGGCTCAAAATGGCATCAGTTATGCCAAGCTATAACACTTTAGATAACTAAAATCTGTCAACTTCAAATTAGTTCCAGAAATGCATGCTGCTGGGGTGCTTATTCTATATAAAGTTTCTGAAGAAAGACATTCCAGAAGATGAACTATTGGGGTTTATTTTTTTCCCGTTTCAGAGGTCAAAATCCAGGAAGTTGGGGGTTTTGACATGTGTGTAGACACGTCCCCAGGGCTTTTTTCAGAGATAGCTGGATCTATAATGAGTAACGCTGGAATTGATTCCTGTAGCATGCTAGGCTCAAGGGTACTGGGATTAAGGGTGTGAGTGCTACCCGCCCTTGTAGCCTGGATAAAACAAAAGGGGCAGAAATACTGTTAAAGTCCCTGGTTTGTTTGCTACCTTCTGGCTGCCTTGCCTTGAAGCCAGCTGATGATAGACCGAAACCTCTACAACTATGAGCTAAACAAACCTTCCCTCTCTTAACTTGTAGCCATTGGGCATTTAGTCTCAGCAATGAGAAAGATAAGTAAACAATGGGAAACAAGTTGAGAACCATTTGACCGCCTTCCGTTTACTACTTTTATCACACCAAAAGATCTGGCTGGAAGCATCTGTAACAAGCTCTTGCCTAAGCCATCTCATGCCAAATGAGAAAACAGACATCCAACCAAGGGATATTTTTTCTGTGTTTTGTGTTTATTTATTTACCTCAACTGGGAGCAAGAAGTGTTTCAGATGAGTGTCTTTCACCCTAACATTTTACACCAAACTCACATCAATTACACCGAAGATGATTTTTTGGTGACAAATACGCCGTCATCAAGCCCTCAGAGTCTCTATTACTCTTTTCCCTTTTGCTGTCATTCCAAAACTCTTTCTGTCATCATCACACGGTCAGAGTTACCACAGGCTCTGAAAACTTCTCTGTTAATATGCCCTTGCCTTCTATTACTCTCATCAATTGATCATCAACTGATAAAACAAATAAAAATACATGCTGAATTTTTAACTGTTCTGCACAATAACAGATGTTAAGTGCACAGTGAATGCATTTTTTAAAAAACACAAACATGTTCTTCTAAATGTGTAAGTCATTGTTAAAATCCTATATGCTCACACAGTATTTTTATTTTCTTACATTACTTGATGTTTGTTAAAATTTCCCATACAGACTTATATCTTCTACACTCATTTTTATCTGCTTCTTTTATCATTTGATTGTTAAAATACCGAAATCAATTTATTCCCTCTCTATTTTATACTCCTACGATGCACTATTTATTTCATAGATCTTTGAGGAGGTGGTCTTATAATACACTCAATGCGAGGGCAATGCATATTGTTATATTGAATTTTTGCTTTATGAAATATTTGCCCATCTTAAGCAGTCCTTTGTCCTTACACTATATTTTGTCTAGTATTAGTATGGTTACAACTTCTTTCAATTGGATACATTTTCAGGGAATGTGTTAATGTAGCTCATTATTTGGAAATTTCCCGCCTTATATTTGCCTCTATTGTCTTGTAAGCAAAATACAGAAATTTTTCATGTTATGTAATTTTATCTACTCTGATACTGTTGTATTTTAATTGCATATTTAGTTTCATAAAAGGTAAATTAAAAGTGACCCAATTATTTACTCATTTGGTTTAAATCTAAAGACTTATGATTTTCTATTTACACCATACTGTTTCCTTTATTTCTCCTTATAATAGATTGAAATAATATTTATTTTTATTTTAGTTGTTAAAAACCCAGATACATTCTTTTTTACAAATAATTAAATTTATTGGTACATTTTAGGTGTTCATAATGACCGCATTCATTGCAGAGAATTTGTACTCGCATATAATATACCCGTATTCTTTTTCCCCCATTCCACTATTTTCCTTTCAACCCCTTTCCATCTTTATTTACAAAGATTTTGTTTCCCCCTTTTCCTTCTCTTCTCATTTCTTTCCCTCTTCCTTCCCCTTCACCAACTTTCCCTTTCCACTTGAGCATTTTCTTTGCATTTCACAGTGTCTATTTTACAGTTTTGGTCCTTTTGGTTTCTCACACCAGAGAAACAGTGCAACATTTACACGTGTGTGTCTGACTTATTTCATTGAAGAATGTGGTTTCAGAATGCAATCATTTACCTAGAAATGTCTTAGGCTTATCCTTCTTTATGTTTGAGTAGTATCCCCTTGTGTAAAAACTATCTTCCATACCCATTCATTGATTGATAGGCATTTGTGGTGTTTCCAACGTTGCTTTTAATTTACCTTTCTCTATGACAAGTGATGTTGAATATTTTTTCATATATTTATTTTCTGTTTCTATTTCTTCATCTGAAAAGTGTCTATTCATTTCATATGTCCATTTTTGGCATCTTATATTTGAGAGGCCTGAGTTTTTTGGGTCTTTATATATTCTATATATTAGTCTTTTGAGGAGCAGCTGGCAATCTTTTCCCCCACACTGTGGGTTCTATCTCCACTCTGCTGGTGATTTTTCACTTGCTATTTAGAAGCTTTTTCATACGATGGAATCCCAGTTGTTGAGACTTCGTGACTGTTCTTGTGCAATGGGTATTTTGTTCATAAAGACTTGGCCTACCACAGTGACTTCACTGTTCCTGCAGACTTAGGTTTTTGTTTTAATGTTTAGATTTCTGATCCATTTCAATGTTAGTTTATGAAGAAGGAGAGGCTAAGAATGAGTGGCTGTGAGAACGGTGGGAATTATGTTAGTACTGTGAGCTGAGCTTGCTAGGAGGCCAGAAAGCACCTCAGTAATATGAAGAGAGAAGGACCAATCTGTATAACATAGCATTTAGTATTTAGGGGCTGGTGCTTCAGTGTAAACTCTTTTTGCCCTGGGAAGTCATAGCCTCTTGAGACTTGAACCCGGTTGATGGTGGTCCTGGAGCTCCATCTGCTGTGCTCAGTCATTTAGAGGGAGACACTGCGGTGAGGAAACAGGGCTGTTGCTTGGCTTCAAAGATCATGCATCAATAATTCAGCTGGCCCTATTCAAATTGCTCTGAGTCAATTAAAGGGACAAGGCAATAGCTTAGCCAGCTCTGTACATATTAGTATGTGTAGGTAGGGCCAGATTTAGCTAAAGTAGAGGGAATTACTCTGCTCAAGAATAGCTGTCCATGTTGTCTTCTACAGGAAATCATAATAAATATATGGGCTACAGTTAATAGACTTATTTTAGTCCACAAAAGAAACTGTATGGGTCCATGGGGCATTTGCACTATTTCAAAAACCTTTTCCACTGGCCTAAAACTAATATAGAAAAGTTTATTAAAGCAAAATAAATTTTAGCCAATAGAGATTAACTTCATAAAAGTTATCTAATAGTAAAAAAGTACACTCATTTTCAAACAACTAGTATTTCTTAGTAAAAGTATTTTAAAGTATTTATATTAGAATATTTTTTAGGTCTTATATGTTTAGAAAACTCAATTTAAGATCTATTCTAGTATCATCTGTTTCTTCTATTGATTGTTTATATAGACCACTAATGGGATAGAGACTTCTCTCTGATTTTCTAAAGTAAATTGAAATCCTAAAGAACTGTCTTTTGTATGCTATCCATAAAGGAAGCCATAAGAATCACACATTTTAGCTCAGCTCTCACTTCAGCTCAGTATCTATTGTCTTAAAATACATTGCAAGTATGCAAATTAAAAACACATATGCTGACTACAATGACAAAAATGAGCATACTTGTGTTCCAAATCTTACAGGGAAAGCTTTTAGCCTCTCTCCAAGTCAGGATGAGATTAATGGTTTATGTGGTCTTTATTATGTTGAAGTATTTTCCTTTATTTGGTTATTCAATATTTTATCATGAAAATGTATTGAGTTTTACAAAATGCCATTTTTGTACCTATTGAGATGATGATATGGTTTTTAGCTTTTATTCTGTGAATTTAGTATGCAATCTTTGCTGATTTGTGTATGAAAACTATTTGCATTGTCGGTATGAATCCTGTTTGCTAATAGTGAGCAATCTTTTCAGTGTGCTGTCAGATTCAGTTTGGAAGTACTTTGATGTGAAGTTTTATATTTGTGTTCATCAAATATAGAGGACTCTAGAAATATGAACACATGCATTTTTACATTTTACTTATATATGGAAACCCATACTAAGGCATCACTAAAAATGATCATCACTAAAAAGAGGAAGTGTGAATGATATGCTAAGATATGAGTTTAAATAGAATCATTTAAAATGCTCAATTAAAGTGAGAGAAATCGGGAAAGAATGGAAATGGGTTTGGCAAGGAGATGGAAATCCAAATTCAAAGAATAGAAACAGTTTCAAAGATACTAAAGCATTAATATAATTTTCCAGTATCAATGTAAATATGAGGGATGACAACAGACCAATGAAAAGACAGAATGTCAAGCTAAATGAATAAGACTCAAATATATGTTCTATACTAGAACAAGGAACTAAAGAAGTAGAAAATATCTCAAAGAAAGAATGACTTAAAATGAAACCCAAGATGAAGAAGAAAAAAGGACAAAAAATTCCTTGGATTTAGTTATTTAGAAGTCACTAGGGATGTATTTATTTATTATAATTTTTGTTGAATCTTCAGGAGCAATGTTGAGCTATACTAGATTGATAAAAAATCACTAAGTAGAATAATAAGTTTGTTATTCTTCAGAACTCTCTGCATGAAAAATAACAGGACAGATATCAATGCGATTCCTGATGAAGAATGTGGTAAGTATTTTTAGTTTTCTCTTATGGGAAATGATATGGGCATGAAATACATGTGGAGGAAATCAGTATTTCATGAGATTCAAAATTCAGGATTGACAGTGACGTGGAAAAGAATGATGAAATGAGGAGGGTCTGAACAGACATAGGAAAAACATTTGTGAATTATATGTGAAGACTATGAGAATTCTGGTCCAGGGATTTAGCTCGGTGGTGTAAGTGCCTGCCTAGCAAGCATGAGGTCATGAGTTTGATCCCTGGTCCAAAACAAAAACAAAAGCAAAAACAAAAAAACCCCAAATTCATTTGCTGACATTTTAGATTTTCTCAGCAGAATATGAGGCATGGAGAGAATCGGGTATGGACAGCATGCTGTGGCTATAGCGGTGTGACGAGGGCTGACACAGCTGTTGTGGGCATCTGGGAACAAGAATGGAAAGGAACAGTGGAGGAGTCATGTTTACCTTGCTGAACAGCCACTGGAGCTGGAGACTCTGTGTGTCTGAAAATGGCATTTTTAGTGAACGCTTGGAGAAATGAGGGCTCATATTAATAAAATCTGGAAGTTTTCTGGCTGGTCTGAATGCAGAGAGAGGACTGGATATTTGAGGGTACCTGGCTATAGACTCACTAAACTGCAGCACCACTGTGAGAACATTGCTTGGATGTAGTATAAATTTGAATAGGAGAAATCCTGTAGTAATTAGATACCCAAATCTTGGGGACAACGAATTATAAATTGAGTGCAGGGAATCTTGAAGTTGGTCTTTGTCCTGCTCTTTTGGGCCAGATTGTAATGTGGAAACATCCTTTTCTTTTTTTACTGGGAATCGAACTCAGGACCTTGCAACTTGCCAAGTAGGTGCTTATGCCTCTGAGCTATACTCCCCACCCCACTCTCCTGTCACAGATGGAAACCCGAGGGTTAAGGAATGCTGCGGCACTTACAGCAAGATAAGACCATCAAAAGAAATAAAACATCCAGGGGGGCTAGCGGTCCCTCATCGCCTGCTGTCTCATCTGTCCTGTCCTTGCAAGAATGCTTAGTTTTTCTTTGTAGTCCCCTGTACTCGCCACTACTTTTCCAAGAAATGCTCACTGCCCATGGTCTACTGTCCTCGACTCAGATGTAATGAATATCCAGGTTCTAGGATCCTCGTTTTGTTTCCTGAGGACAGTTGGTCATCCCAAATCCCTGCCTACACCGTTATTTTGTCTCATACACTCTTTCTTTCTGGGGTATGCCATAACACTTGGCAGGAGATTGCGGGCTCATTGCAGGGGTTCCTAATAACTGGCACCGTGAAAAGAGTGGCTAATATCCAAATATCGAGGAAATAAAATATCCAGTGAAAAAATACGAAGAAAGAAAAGCTGACAGGGCTTAGACTGGAATCAGTATTGAACTGTAGTATTTCTGAGCTGATAGATTTTTAAGTAACTTTCTGGGTTTTGGTTTTGACCAGAATAAAGGTTGACTTGTTAAATTTCAGCAGAATTAAAACCTCTGAAATGACGGTGTAAGCCTGTCGGAATAAAATGGAATATAAACTTTAAAGTACATTTGCTGTCTTTCAGTGGTTATGGAAGCTTAGCAGTCGAGCTTAGGTGTGGAACATAGAATGATGTGACCAGGAGAGGCAGTAGTGGTGGGGGTAGAAGGCCATAAAAGGGAAAATAAATCCAACTGCAAAGTCTTCCCAGACAGGAAGAATAAGTTCTGGAAATTTTTTGCATGGCAAGGTGACTGCAGTGAACAATATTGTGTAGTTCTAAAGTTTTAAAATTTTTTCATTACATAAAACAGTAGTAAGGATTGACAAGTTAAATTTGTGCATCATCCTATAACGTATACATGCATAATACACCACACCATACCCCAGAAATATTACTATTTATCAATGAAAATATAAAAACCCTAATGATCATTATACCTCATGGCCTTACATTCTAGAGGAGTGAGGTATAAGATTTTACAAAATTTGGTGCTGCATTTAGCAGAATATTTAAAAATCATTATATTAGCTATGCCTTTTTGAATAAAGAACTGTGATGATTTTATGAAAATCATAACACAACTAGTTTCTAAGAACAATAAGTTATAATCACTTAGAAACAAAGACAAGCAGTCTTTCTGCAGGCCATATATATTGGATGCATTTGGGACAAACAAGATGTAAAGTCCAGGGCTAATTATCTGAATTCCTCCTCTCAGATACAACATTAGTTTCTCAACAATGTTTGCTATATATTCAGATGGTAAAGGGTCTTAAATGTTACAGAATCAAGGAACATAAATACCTTTAATTCAAATAATAGCATATAGTAATGCTTTTATAGATTATGGCATAAATATTTACCCTTCTTTTTTTACATTTCTGTTTTATTTTTTTAAATTTATTTTAAAGAGAGTGAGACCAAACAAAACAAAAACAGAATGAAGCTAATCAGAAAAGAACAATGAAAGCAATATAGAACTTCAGACAAGATAACAGGAAATCAACAATGGCAACCAAAATGTCTCTTGTTTTCTTCAAGATAGCTGGCCATACCCCAGATAAAACAAAACAAAACAAAATACAACAGTAAAACCAATCCAAAGGAGAAAAATGAAAGCACTACAGGATTTAAAACCAGATAATAGCAGAGCAACAATTTTATTCTGCTTTTGTAGTCTTCTGCTTTCAGGTTGAAAAGTCAAACTTTACAATGCTTGGCCCTTGTTTCCAGGATGGATCATGAAGCCATGATCACTGGGTGTGATAAACAACATAATATGTCCTTCTTTCAAACTTCTAAATAACTGAAGAACAGACAAAGAGACAATGTACTGAACCGTGAGCAGGCATGCATCCCTGACATGGTCTGTTCAGTGAGTCAGCTGTGGTGGGATGACTTACCTGGACAAGAGGTGCCCCTGGAAACCAAAGGCGCTCAGATTCCATCAAGCTCCCGCATGCTGCCATTTTGGTTTCTGCTCTGTGAGGACAGAGGCACACACTCTAACTACAACTGCATGAATACATATGTCCTTATGAAACTTATGACGACCTGGATCTCTAGATAACTTTGTTCTCTTCCTGTAAATGAGTTTAAATTAGGATTGTTTCATTTTATGGGTAATTTGTTATAATTTTAAGAGCTAGCTAGTTTTAATCAATGTATACTCCTTAGAAAGATTCAAGCCAGGTAAGTGGTATATTCATCTCATCACAAACTTACCGTGTTATTTTTTGTGATAAAAGCAATATAAGTCTAATAATTTTTGTATGTGTCATGTTTGAAAAAGCACTTTAAAGTTTTTGTAAAGTTTCCACGGTATTAAAAGAAAGAAAAATAAATTAGATATGAACGTAGGTACTTTAAATCCTTGATTTCAAGACTTGATTCAAATCACTTAATATAGATAGTGAAGCCTTGAATTTTTGAAATTTTATTTGGCTTGTGTTTTCAGATCCTAAATTTCTAGGTTTGCTTCACAATTGCTAATTGCTAAAGCTAATTAAAAAATAGATTTATGGGCCATGGATTTAGCTCAGTGACATAAGTGCCTGTCTGGCAAGCACTAGGTCACGAGTTCAATCCCTGGTGAAAAAAAAATTATGTGGTTCTACATAGTGTTATTGCTTATGAAAGAATTTCAAATGAAATGTTCAAAGTTCTGTCTTAGTAGAGAGATGTTAGTGTTGAGTAAAATAAACTGTGTGCAACATTTCATGCACTTTAAATGTTATTGAACATATTGTAACAGTTTGTGCTGTATAAAATTATTTCTTCCAAGACTAGAATCATCTATTTAAATAAATGAACATATATATATATATATATATATATATATAAAAGTATATGTGCTAGAAAAATTAATGTTGATCTTTAGAAATAGTTTTTAAATAGCCACGTTTTTTGGAAACAGAGGAAATTAGTTGAGAAATGTAAAAGCAAAATAAGAAAATAAATGATCAAACTTACTTTATGATTAATTCTTCCAATATGTATTTCATATTTATCTGAATCAAAGCAAATATGTCTTTAAAATTTGTTGTCATCATCAATAATAGAAAGTATTATAGTTTCATTTTAAGTATTTTAAAAATTTTCATATTGGTAGACTCAACTGACCAAAAAAATTCGACATGGGTCCTAATAAATGCCTATAGCATTTTTCAGGTTAGGCATAGGGACTAAATGTTTTGGTTCTGATTAGTTATTGCATTATTTTTCTGTAGGATTGTATTGCTTTATTTTTTATTAGCATGAGTTTGCAGAACATGAAGCTTACATTCATCTTGAAGAGAAAGTGCACGTGCACAGCACAGCTTGTCTCTTCACCTCCTTTCCCAGCCCACCCATATCCCTTCTCCCACCTCTGCGTCCATCCTTCTTATTATTCTAAACTCATATATTTGACAAATGAGACTTAGATTCCCTGAGTTACTGTGTTCCTGTTCCTGGGATGTATTAATCACTTCCACTTCTTTTGCCCTCTCCCTTTACTCTTGGTCTCAGCCCTTCCCATTTGTAAGAAATATTGTGTTAGTTTCTCTTATTTCCTGATTAGCAATTGCATTTCTCACAGGAAAGTTGGTTTCGCGGGTATGAAGTGAGCATGTGCACTCTATCAGCTGGTAAGCATTGCAAAGAAGCCTCTGATGCTTTCAGACAATGAGGTCCTGCCATTGTCAGGTGCTGCCCAAATTGAGTGCCCATAGTCAGGACCTGCTGAAATAGCCTTCTTGTCACCTGGACTTCACAGCTGCTTCTGAACGTAAGGAAGGGCAATAGGTGAATAGCTGGGAAGCAGGGAGGGCTCCGCTCAGAAGTGTTTTTATTTTTCTTTGTGAAGCTCTTGTTGATATTTTAAAACTGCTGTCATATAAGGAAACGCAACTACACTGACATTTGTACCATTCAATTATTAGCTCTATGAGCACTAAGTTTAAAAATCTTTTAGAATAAATGAGGACATAAAACAGCTTGGAGAATACCTTAAATTTGGACTAAAAACCTAACAGCTGCTTGAAGAGCTGTCAATATGGAAAAAACTTAAGCTAAAATTATTTTCAATACATAACACTGAACTTGAGACTCAACTGACTTTTAAAAATTCTGCAAGTGTGAACTTGCAGAGCATACGCCATACAAAGATAGATGTAGGATAAACAATGGAGGTTTTAAAATATGGAGATTAGGGCTCCATGAAAGAAGGGAATTCTAATGATGGATGTTTTCACTGTACTAGCCCACATCAGAGCTGAGCAGTACATTAAGTGTCTTGTAGCATTTATTAATTTGATTTTTCAACTCCTCAGTACCTGCCAAGAGCAAGGTGCAGGTAGGGTAAAGAGACAGGAGATGGTGGATGGAGGGAATGGGCAAGTAAAAGGGGCAATGCATGAGTCATAGAGGGGCAGTGTCGCCTGCATGTGGACACCGAGCTGAAGGCTTAGAGGGCAGCATTTGAACCTAGAAAGGCTGCATGCAAAACCCATGCTCTGGAGAGCAAGTGAACACACTTCTGAATTTCTGCTTTCTGTTGAATGTTCTAAGGAAAATCATAAACTCTGTAAACCACGGTATGGGACATATTTGCAAAGACTGACTCAGTATTGAAAAATGAACAAGAAATTTTCTCTTCAACCTGGAGTGTTTGCAAATGGTGACTCCTTTGTGTCCAATCAGGGGACAGCCTAGAACTGGCATCAGTGCCATTGGGGTATCCTGTGGTCACAGTCCTGCCTCGCTTCTGGCTAATGTGCTTCTTCCCGTGCTTTTTATGTGTAAATAATAGGGGACTGCATTCACGCACATGTACACAAACACATGTGCACACACACACACATTGAAATAAAATACAAGAAAGCTATACTCATGTTTGTTGCCCAATAATGAGGCCTAAAAGTTTATCTAGTCTTCTAGGAAATCGAAACAAAATTTCACATGAACTCTGCCTCAACTCTGTGTGTATGTGAATATGCATGTGTGTGTTTGTGTGTGCGTGTGTGTGTGTGTTGTATGCTTCAGCTTAGGCATCTAATTATTTATGCATGTACTGCTTCCTATGCTTTTGTATCTCTGGGCCTTTGCATATACTGTGCTACAGTGTCAGCTTCTGCTTGCTTGTTTCAGTCTTTCTTTCTATGAAAAAGTAAGCTCTGGGCTCCAGGGCTCACTTCCATTCTCGCTTGTGTTTCTAGCACTTAATGTACCATCCAGTATACTGGACAGCAGGAACACATGCTTGTAAAGCAACTAAAAATGAAGATTTATTGAATTGTCTACATGATTGTAGGAATTAAAGGGATGGTTCCTTCTCTATGAAAATTTACTGTGTAAGTATGAGTGAAATTTCAGTACCACTTGCTAATACTGATATAGTTTGTAGTGAGAACAAAATGCAAAATATGCTTATGTGTTTCTGTGGCATTCAGGTGAGGACCCAATATATCTTTCATTGTGTAATCTCTGAGGCATTTTCTACTGTCTTTATATAGGATATTGATAGAAATCATTCCAGTTTTTCTGGATGATACAGATGGATATATATTCAGGCCTTGGCTAATTAGGTTCACATGTAGCCAGAGTTAAGCCAACACATAAGGTATAAAGAAAAAAACAGATGATGTAGATTCTTAAATGTATTTCTAGACACCTGCGGGCAGAAATACCTGAGAAATATCAGCAAATAATATAGTCTGTGACAAAAAGTGTGACCGTATTCATGGATACAGTGTTATAAAATAGAGGAATTTTGACAAACACTCCTCACAGAGTTTCAATAGAATAGGGTGAGGTAAGCATGGGTACCTTCTTGCGTATTTGTAGTGGGCACTACCATATGGGTAGTGATACACTTACCTGCTCTTAACCATAGGTAGTTCATTGCACAATGAGGGCTCATGTTAGCCTAATCACATTTTAGAACTTGTCTCCAAAAGATTGTGAAGTGCAGATTGCTGAGCTGAGTGACCAGGGCCACACACCTGGAGTCATGACAGTGTTGCCCCAGTAATGTGGGAAAGGAGACATCTGCAGAGCACTAGGACATTCAGCGGGGTGGTGGTAAAATGTGGAAGGTGCTTTGTCCTTGAGAAGGTGTTCCCTAAAAGCGTCAGAAAAAAGAGGGAACACGTGAGCTCCACCCTTGCTGGACTGGAAGGTGCATCTGTGCCTGGAAACAGAACGTTAATTCTTTTACTCCTCCAGGCCGATTCATTGCTACGATCCTTTGTACTCTCTGCAAAATTCTTTCCACTGAAGTTAATAGAATTGATGGAAATCTAACATCTATTTTTTACTTTTTATTTTGAAGCAGGGTCTGTTTAAGTTGTTAAGTTTCCCTGGCTGAACTTGGACTTATGATCCTCCTTCCTCACCCTCTGAGACTGCTGGAATTACAGGCGTGCACCGCCATGCTCAGCTCCCCTAAAATTTACTTCTGAACATCAGAAATAAGCCAAGAGACTTACTGGTTTCCAGACGGCTTTTGGTTTGTTTGTTTTATATTTACTTTAAATGGTGGATATATAGAAATTCTGGGCATAAACTAAACAGACTCTGACATTCTGACCTACACCTTCCCAAAGCATGCAAACCCCTGAGGCAGTCAATTAGAATTCAGTGTTGTGAATTTATGTAAGTTGCTAAGAAATCATTTAGAAACTGTTTATTTCCTGTTCTTAAAAGGCCTTCTTATTCTTCTAATTTTCCCAGAATGCTCAAGCTATTACTCTTAATACCATAGGGCCTGTCGTGATTCCATTATTCAGACTGTACAAGCCACAGGTGAAACCTACTGATCTCAAATGTTTGACTGATTATTAATACTTTGCATGCCTCCATATTTTGTGAAGGTTTATTTACATATTCATTGACATGAATGGTGTCACATCCTTAGTAGTAGTTAAGTTACCTAACTCAGGAGAAGGTTTTAAAAAACACAAAGGAAAACAGGAGTATGTAATTATCCATGCAGGATACATTCCGACATCCCCAGCAGATGCCTAACCCCTTGACATACTATATTTTTCTCAAAATATGTAACTATAGGCAAGTATAGTATATAGATTAGGCAAAATTAGAGACAAAAAGAATAACTGAAAATTAAATAGAGCTACTATAAAAATGTAATAAAACTGCTACCATGTTAGTCTAGCAGGTTGTAAATAAAAATAAGATAAATTTTATTTGAATATCAACAGTCAGTCTGTTAATGGAGATGGCTACTAATTGACTGCCTGGTGGGTACAGAATAAAATGTGTATTAACTGAACAATAGAAAAATTCCCATGTGAGTGGGATGGAAATGGACAGGGTAAGATCAGTTACTTAGAATGGTGCATAATGAAAATTTGTGATTTGTTTATCTCTGGAAATTTCCATATATTAATTTCAGAACTTGCTTGTTTCTGGGTAACTGAAATAGAAAAATACAAAGCCATGGATGGGGAAGACTAGTGTAACTGAGGAAAAATACCCTTTTCTCTTTCTAAATGCACATAGGAGTTCGGATGAGAAAGAACCTCCTGCCAGCTGGGGCATGGATAATAAACTGGAAATTCTTTCAAGTCATTGAGGAAAAATATTTCATATGGATCATCTGACCCTGATTTTCAGCACCATATGCTGGACTCAGTTTATACTCAGCTGTATTTTGCTGTTATCCTTACTCTTATTGTTTAATAAACAAATTTATTATGCAATATATCTATTTGAGTTTTCTACTGTGAAGTCTGGCTATCGTATTTTTTTTCTCAGTATGTTATTTAATCCTTTAAATGATCTGTGTCATATATAGAAAGGAACAGTTCCATTGTTGAGATGGGGAACCCAGGCTCAGATGGACTTCTGGGTTTTTTCTAAGTCATGTTTGGTAAAAAAAAAAGACAGCTGAGTATCTAGAGCTTTTGCTCATGTTGCAAGCTCTGCACCATACCCATCTCCTCTTCCCAAATCCCCTAATGTACTGTAGGAAGGACATTTCTAATACTTCTGAATAAGGCTGTCCTCTTGTGCTTGTATAGGTACTTTAAAATTTTCTCAGGGAGAGATTTGGACAGGTCATTTTTGTATTCTGGGATGCCATTTATCATATACATAGTAGAGATGCTATTTGTCACCTATCTAATAAAGTAAATCGAGAAACAAACAGAAACAATAGGATTAATGGATACCATAATATCACATAGAAATATTGGTACAATCATGGCCCCAAAATCTATCACTCAATTTGCTTTTCCAAGAGTACTCAACTATATTTAAGTTATCGAGTCCAAGTTACATAAATAACTCTTAAATAAGTATTGGAAAAAGTAGGAGAAAATAGACAACATTCTGAAAGGGAAATATTCTCCTTTCCTTCTTTCCTCCCTTCTTTCTTCCTTCCTCCTTTTCTTTCCTCCTTCCTCCTACTTTTTTCTTGGCCATTGTCAAATCTTTCAGTGAATTTACATTAGTGAAAAAGTAACAACTTATTCTTTCATCACGGCCTTTACAATGCTTTGTAATTTCACTCCAACTTTATGTTTCTCATTCATTCTTATTTATTTTTCTCATTTTCATTCTTCTCATGCTGTCCCCTCTTCACATGAAATGCCTTTCCCAAGAAAGCGAGCACTTCTCCCAAGGAACCTGCACTTTTTCTGTCTCTAAGTATTCAAATTCTGTTATCATTTCCAGCACAGCTACCATCTCATTAACAGCCAATCATATGTCTCAAAGCTCTGGGTAATTATTAACTCCATGGCCATCTTTTTAGAGGAATTCACATTTTTTTTTTTTCTTGCTGGTATTAGCAATGCACACATGCCTTCACACTGAACTGGGATATTTCCATCCCACTGTCAATTTTTATTTTCAGATGAGACCTTAAGTCACTAAGTTGTTCAGGCTGGGCTTGAGCTGGTGATCTTTCTGCCTAAATCATTCTTTTAGTAGAAATGAAGTAGTCTTTTCCTCACTGATCAGACAGAAGACACTTTGAACTAGAAGATTAAAACTGGAGGATTTAGGAGAGGTCTTGAATTAAAACAAAAATTTAGGGACCCACATTGCTTTCTCAGTTTCTCCTGTTTGCTGTCTGGGGCTGTTTGTTTTGCCCATGACACAGTGGACAGGGGGGAGCTGGCCATTTTATTGCTACTGTTTTCTCATCTCTACAGCACAAAGCACATCACACTGAGTCTGAGATCACTTACTTATAACTTTAGATTCCCCAGGAAGGAACTAATGTGTCCAATTTGGTCAAGTCCCATTAATTAAACCTGTTTAAAACACACAGCTTTTCTGGACCAAGAGAGAGGTGAGAGAGAAGGCTACTAAAACAAAGACTTATAAGCTGTCCTAAATGTTTTCCAGGGATCATTCAAAGGAAAAAAAAATGTTCCTTTTCTTAATTCAAGAGAGTATCACGTGATGGTTTTCTTTGCAACACTCTAATATTCTGCTACTTACCATAAAGCTCCTCTAATCCCTGGAATCCTGATACTAGATCAGCAGAATACTGAGAGGAGTTAATTGTAAAATTATGATAATTAGTTGGCTTAATACTTATTACTGCTGCCATTGGAACTGGCGTCACTGCCATGGATCATCCTTCCAGTCATCATTACGTTGACTGACCAGGTTTCTAGCGGACAGCCATCTGCTCCAAAAAAAATTAAATTAAATAACTTTACAAAGTGTCTGTTAGCTTAAGTTAGTAAATAAAGATATGCAAATTTTATTTAAGCATGGAGACTATTTTAAAGATGTAGAATGATGCTCAGAAAGGAAGCTAATCTTGTTTAATTTTAAAGCTGATTTGAGCTAAAGTACTATTGAGAACTGTATTTATTATTCCATTTTTCCCTTGGTGTAACACATGGTTGATTGACTCAGTAGAATTTTGGGCTGCTATTTCAAAGTGAGATCCTTCAGATAGGTAACTGTATATAGCAATTCTTTTGAAAGATGGGGAGGTCTCCTCCCTGTGTCCCAGGCTAATATTCATATTATCAGTTTGCTTATAAACTATGAATAGGCTACTTAAGCAAAGACTGAATTATTAAGCAGCAGTGATTTCTTTTGTCACACAGGAGACAAGACTGAATGTAATTTAAAGTTATGCAAGTGACTGCATTGTTGTTCTAGTAAATATACTGCCACCACCTCATGTGAAAGGAAGCGACACACAGGAAACAAGTGTGACAAGGTTCTTAGATTGTTTATAAGTTTAAATGTTGAAGGAGCTTCAGATTTCAAAATGAGAGCTTAGCCATAGAATTTATCATTGTGATGGAGCAAGAGTCTTCCTTGGGAAAGGGCATCTAAAATTGTAAGAAATCAATCATGATATCGACTTCATCGTGAGTTGAGAGGAATTTGGTTACTACTGTGACTTCTGCTCCTAAGGATACGTGTGATTTATAAACTTGCACTATACTCCACTCTATGTGTGAATGCTTTAAATGTATTATTTCTAATACTTTTATTAGCCTGCAAGAGGCTCTATCAGTCTTTATTTTACATAAAGGTGAAGGGAAGTTTGGAAAAGTTTAGTGATTTGCCTTATGCAAATGTGGGGTTAGGGTTGGGAGTGCAGGCATACTCCTGTAACCCTTTTTGCATTTACAAGCTCAAAGTGACTTCACAGACAGACCAGCCTTTCCACTTGTTTTTTATATTCTTCCCCATGAATTGACTGTGCTCTTCATGTTGTTCTGTAACAAAGTACTTGTGAATATACTGGGCTTCTCTGCTAGCAGAATGCAAAAAGGCATCAGCTGTGCTTACTCTGATGCGTGATGACTCTCAAGTATTAGTTATGGTCATAGGTCAGAGCATGTGACCTTGAGTGAGTTGCCTGGGTACCCACAGGTGCGCATGTCTTCCTGAGCAGCTGTTGCTGCTTGGCTTTCTTTTCCTGGGGTGTGGATGGATCTGAAAGGAAAGCATACTGTTCTACTTCAAATGCCTAAGGCAGCTAAGAAGGACTCAAGTATTTAACGTTCATGCACTTCAGAAATTTTGAATTAAATATGACATCAAATTTCCAAGATTTTTCTGAATAAGAAGCTATGGACATTTCATTGCATGCTTACATTGTGTTTTTCAGACTTTGCCTTTGACTGTGAGTTGTTAGCACATATTTACATACATATTCATTTTTGATATCAAAGCCTTCATTCAATTTATTGTGTGCTTTCATAATGTCACTGTTACAAGGAAATTCTATGGGAAGGTTTGTTCTTAACATTTATTCTTTAATTTAGTCAGTGGATATAGATTTAAAAGCTACCTTGCTAGGTCCATAGTTTAGACCATGGAAGATAGACATTCTCAGAATCCATTTATGATGACTTTGAATCACCATGTTCAACTTTACCTCTTTGCGTGGTGACATCTTGATTCATCACTTTAAAGCTCACCCTTCCATGGATGCTCTTGGTCCCAAGCACTCTCCCCCACCCTAATTTTTTGTTCCTCCCAAGCTATATCCCAAGCTGTCTGCATTTATTCAAGCTTGTATTGCTATTATCGTACAACAAAATGATGGGGCTCATTCTCAGAGTTGCATACTCACACAGCTATTCTTGTTTCCCTTTTTTCCTCTTGCCTGTGTTCCTTCCTTTTTATGGTACTGGATATTGAACCCTGGGCATGTGCACTGAAATGCATCCCCAGTCTTTTATCAATTTTCAATTTTCAGACAGGGTCTCAGTAAGTCAGTAAGCTCCCCCGGCTGGAGTTGAACCTGTAACTCTTGCCTCAGCCGCTCAGAATGCTAGAGTCATAGGCATAAGCCACGTGCCTGGCTAGAAATTACTTCTTTTAGTTGGCTGTTGTACACACAGAGCCCCTCGATAAATACTTATTGAATTTAATGGATGGATTATACACAACAGGATAAATGAAGGTTAGCATCTGATTCATAGGAAAACACTTTATAAATGTATAGGCCAAGAGTTTTATCTCTAATAAGTAGCTGTTTATTTGAAAACTCAAAACTTTATTATTTAGAAATATGCTTTTCTAGAGGGTCAAGGTGGAGTCATTACTTGAGCTCTCCAAAGACAGCGTTGTGTCTAATTTGTACTTGTGTTCCCATTTTCTAAGTGGCTTCCTACCACGGAGCAGGCATTCTTCGGTGAACTGTGTTTGAGTTATTCCCCCTGTCTAAATGTTTTCCTTGACACGACATCATGAGTTCAAACAATAAAAACTGAACTGTCTTTCCCACGTGTACTCTTTGCCTGTGTAAACCATGATGCTGTGTGTTCTCGCCAGTGAATTACAAGACACAGCAGTGTCCGTGAGTCCGAGCTGCCTGCATGCAGCAGTCTGGCCATCAGCACGGGAGTCTCACTGCACCACACTCCCAGTTTAACTGCCTCCATCCTTCAAGCCAGGGCAGAATGTACACTTCACTACTTCTTTGCTTATTATGCTCATAGTGCCTACCTTCCAAAGGCTTATTTAAAACAGGCCTCGGGACACAAGCAAATATATAGCTAGTTCTCCAAAGTCCCCTCCTACAGAGAATGATCTTCAGGCAACCCCAACAGGATGCTAAACTCTTTAGACTATGTTTTATGTTGTCCCTAAGATTTTTTAAATAAATAATTGGTATATTTTAATAAATATTGGTATTTTTAAATATATGTAATGATCGCTTTCATCTTAGGGACTTTGCACCTGCACGTGACTTACCGCAATTCCTCTCCCCCCCATTCCCTTATCCTCTCTTTAGTCTTTTTCCCTTCTTATTTACAAAAGTTTTATTTCTGCTGTTTCAGTCTGATGTTCTTTCTTTTTTATTTTACTTTTCCATTTATTCCGTTCCCCCTCCATTCTCCATTTTTCTCCTTCCCATTTGAGGCACTGTCTTCCTATTTTATTATATCTAGGGTACATTCTTGTCCTTATTTAGGCTTTAGATTTCTTACACCAGAGAACCAATGTGATATTTACACATGTGTGTTCAATTTGTTTCACTTACGAGTATGGTCTCATGGGCCATCCATCTGCCTAGATATGTCCCAAGTCTGTCCTTCTTTATGGCTAAGTAATAATATATATTAAGTTTATCCCCTCCTATGGTTGAGTAATATTCAAATATATATATATATATATATATATATATATATATATATATATATATACACACACATACAGTTGGGCTGTTTCCAAAGTTTAGGTATTACAGTGTGATGCTATAAACATGAATGTATATATATTGCTATTGATACGGATTAAAAACTGGTGGTCAACTTAACGCCAGCTGAATTAAATCAGAATTGTTCTGAGTGTAGATGTTCCACCTGAGGGAAGCTGCTTGCATAAATAGAGATGTAGAGAAGAAGAGTGAGGCACTATGGGTTCTCCTAAGTGTTGTTGTTAGAGTCATTGATTCTCCTGTAGTAGCTTGTCATGGCTAGCTTCCTGATATGAATTTGGCCATTATCGGAGGAGTTCTGGACTTTGTTGTTAGAGTGGCTGTGGTTAATTTTGGGGGAACTCTGATCCTTATATTGAGCATTGCTTCCTGGCTGCAGAGGGGAAGATGTGTGCTGTTTAATCTCCAGGAAAAGCTAGTCACGCTGGCTTTCTGACAGGTACTTTACTGTTCTCATTGTTGGAGGAGCTCAGTACTCATTGCTGAGGATGGCTGTGGTGCTTTTCAGAGGAGTCCTGGTTCTTATTCTGAGTGTCACTTCTTGGTTCTAGTATACAATCCTCAACCTACTGGAACAGATCCTATACTCTAATGACATAGACTTTCTAGCTTCCACTGCTGACCTTTGGTCCTTATCAGTGCAAATCCATAAAATAGACTTACATGAGTCATTGTCATGGGCTGTAGGCCTCCAGTGGCCTCATAGGAGGCATGGTCATAGGCTCTAGATTTTCAGCTGTACTCATGCTGGACATTATTATGGGAGAGAGGCCGTTGACTGGATTTTCTAGGACTTCAGTGTTGTGGACAGATTTCTTGCATTTTCTTTGCATTTATATCTGGGTAACAATCATAAAATAATATTATAAATTCTATGTCATGTATGTAGTCGTTCTCCTTGTAACTCCTGACTACAATAGCTATGGTATGATGTTTTTAATTCTTTTGGGAAGATATCAAGAAAGGGAATAGCTGGATTGAGTGGAACCACTAGTCCTAGATTTTTGAGGAATCTTCACACTGATTTTCACAGTGGTAACACCAGTCTATACTCCCATCAGTAGTGGAAAAGATTTCCTATTTCCCCATAGCCATGCCAGTATATGTTATTTGTTGATTCTTTGATAAATGCTATCTGTTCTGGAGTGAGATGGAATTTCAGCATTGTTTTAATTTGCCTCTCTCAAATTAATCAGTGATGTTGAACATTTTTTTGTATATCCATTTGCTTTTTCTAATCAGCTATGCAATTGAATTTGGTGATTAAATCTAGAAGTTTTGGAGTAGTTTGTGGGATCTTTTGTGTTGAGTATCACGTCATGTGAAAATGATGATAATTTAGGTTCTTCCTTTCCTATCTTTATTTTATTTATTTCTCTTGTCTGATTGTTCTGGCTAATGTTTCTAAAACTATACTGAATAAGAGTGGTAGTGCTGGACGTCCTTGTCTTGTTCCTGATTTTACAGTGAAGTGTTTCAGATTTGGCCACTTACTACGATGTTGGCTGTTGGTTTGTCATAGACAGCTTTTATTAGATTGACATAAAAACAATGTATTCCAATTTTATCATGAATGGATATTGGACTTTATCAAATGATTTTTCTGCCTCTATTATGACAACTATATAATTTTTGTCTTTGGCTCTGTTAGTATGGTGTATATCATTTGTTGATTATTGACATATTACATCATCCTTACATCCTTGGGATGAATCCTACTTGATCATGATGTATAAACTTGATGATCTGCTGCATTTGAGGATTTTTGCATGTATGTTCACTAGAGAGACTGATCTTTTGTTCTCCTTTTTTGATTGAGTTCTTCTCTGGTTTTGGTATATGGATGTGAATTACTTTCAGAAATGAATTTTGAAGTAGTGTTTCCCTTTCAAGTTAATGGAAGGGTTTGAGAAGTAGTGGCATTTGGTCTTCTCTGAATGTCTTGTAGAATTTGCATTGAATCCTTCAGGGGTTGGTCCTTTCTTTTTTGGTGGTTTTGAATTATATCTTGTATCTCATTGATCAATATTGGTTTATTTAGGATTTTTATATTTTCTTGATTCATCCTGGTTAATTCAATATGTCTAAGAATGTGTCTATATCTTCCACATTTTATGTTTTTATAAGACAAGTTCTCTAAGGAGGTAATATTGATCTGCTAAATTTCTACAGGATCTGAGGTGTGTGATCACACTTTTCATTCAAAATTCATGAATTTGAGTCTCTTTCCTTTTATTTTAAGGTTGTCTAAGGGTTTGCTGATTTTATTTAATCTTTAAAGAACTCACTCTTCAATTTATTGATTCTTTGTATTGATTTCTTAGTCTCTATTGCATTAATTTCTGCTCTGATCCTTATAATTTCGTCCCTTGTACAAACATTGGGCTTCACTTATCCTTCTTTTTCTAGAGGTTTCAGGCACAATATGAGTTTTTTAAGCTCATTTTTTCCTGATGTGAAATTTATTTTACAGCTATAAATTTCCCTTTTAGAGTTGCATTCTTTGTGACCCATAAGTTCCTGTATGTTGTAATGGCACTGTCATTTACTTGTAGATGCTGTTTAATTTCTTTTAATTTCATCTGTGATCCATTGGTTGTTCAAGAGAGTGTTATTTAATTTCCATGTGCTCATTGAATTTTTATTGTTTTATTTTGCCATTGATTTCCCTCTTTATTATACTATGTTCTGATAATAGGTATTGGACCATTTAAATTCCTTTGCATTTGTTTAAGCATGTTCTATGAGCCAATATGTGCTCTATTTTGGAGAACATCACTACCCAACTGAGAAGAATGTGTATTATGATATTGTAGGGTAAAACAGTCTGTAGAAATCTAAGTCCATTGCCTCATAGTTTGCTTGGTTCTGACATTTCTTGGTTGATATTTTTATCTATCTGATCTATTTGCAACAATAGAGTATTAAAGTCCCTCATTACAATTTTGTTAGTGCTTATTATATCTTTTATGTTCACTAATATTTGTTTTATATAGTGGGATGTTCTGGTGTTTGGTGCATAGTAATTATAAATATCAATCATAAATATCACAATCATAAACATGAAAACTTTTTCAGTTTTCCCTTAACAAACTTATAATAATATTTTTGTGTTTTTATCAGTCTTGGCTTGAAGATCACTTTGTCTGCATATAAAATAGTTCTCATTGTTTTTTTTTTTTTCTGTATCTTGTTACATGAAGTATTGTTTTCCATCCTTTGATATTTAGTCTATGAACTTTTTGGAGTTACATGTTTCTGTAAATGAAAAATATTGTTGGATCTTGTTTCATGATCCATTCAGGCAATCTATTACTTTTGATTGGTGCTATGATACTATTTATATTGATGGCTATCACTAATATTTTTCGGCTTATCATTGACATATATTTTGTGTACGTTTTCCTGTGTTTATCCTCTCTTTAATCACTTTATTTGTCTGGAGGCTTTTTAATTTGTGGTGTTTGGATTGTAGGTTTCATTACCTATTCTTTTTTATTTTTTTTATTTTAAAGAGATTAAGATAAAAGAGGACATAACAAAGCAGAACAGAACAATTTAAACAACACAGTATTTCACCACAAGACAACCCAATATAATAGTAGCTACCATAATATCTCTTTCCTTGAACATACCTTTGTACACAATAGTATCTAATGTAACAAAATAGTATAAAACCATTAAAAAGAATGTAAGTATTACAGAGCATTCAGAACCAAATAACAGAAAATAAAAAATGGTTACTATAATATCTCATTGTCCATGAGAAATTTGTTTACAATACCACACATAATAAAATCCAGTAAGATAATACATGATAGAACCAATGGGAACACAAGAATGAAAAGTATGGTAGGACTTCAAAACAAGATGATATTAAATCAGCACTGTCTATTATAACGTCTTGTTTTCTTCAAAATAGCTGTTCATACCATCACAGATAATAAAACCAAACAACCCAGGATAAAACCATTCTAGCTAATGAATGGAAACATTATAAGTCTTCAAAGCAATGTAATAGGGAATAATGATTACCATAAACTTTTATGTACTCTTACCATTTCTTACACTAGGGAGACTATACGGTATTTATACATGTGAATTTGATTTATTTCACTTATAAGTATGGTCTTGTGTCCATTTATTTATAAATATCTCAATGTGATCATTTTTATAGCTGAGTAGTACTCCATTGTATAAAAATACCACATCTTTTTTATTCATTCCTCAGTTAATGGACACTTAGGTTGATTCCAAGATCTGGCTATTGCAAATTGTGCTACTAAAATCATGGGTGCACATATATCACTGTGGTATGATGTTTTCAGCTCTTCTGGGAATATGCGTAGAAGCAGAATAGCTGGATAAAATGGGACTTCCAATCCCAGCTTTTTGAGGAATCTCCAGACTGATCTCCACAATGGTTGCACCAGTCTACACTCCCACCAACAGTGCAGAAGAGTTCCTTTTCCCCCACAGCGTCTCCAGCATTTGTTGTTAGTAGTTTTCTTGATCCTAGCCATTGTTTCTGGAGTGAGACAGAATTTCAGTGTAAATTTTGATTTGCATTTCTCTAATGAGTAATGATAATGAACATTTTTTCATGTATTTATTTGCCATTTGTATTTCTTCATCTGGGAATTGTGTATTCATCTCAGATGCCCATTTTTGGATTGGGTCTTTGAATCTGGGTGGGGGTCTGATTTTTTAATTCTCTATATGTTTTAAACAGAAGTCCTTTGTCTGAGGGACAGTTCACTAAGATTTTTTTTACCAGTTTGTGGATTTTCTTTCCACTATGCTGGATATTTCTTTTGACATGCAAAAACTTTTTAATAATATGTGATCCCAGTTACTGATTCTGCGTAGTATTTCCCTTATAGTTTGATTCCTGTTCATGAATTCTGTACCTACCCCTATGTCTTCAAGGTTTTTACCCAATTTGTCTTCCAATAGATTTAGTGTTTCTGTTTTAATATTCAAATCTCTGATACATTTAGATTTTAGCTTAGTACATGATGATAGGCATGCTCTAGTTTTAGTTTTTGGCACCATTTATTAAAGAGACTATCATTCTTCCAGTGAAACTGCTTGGCTCCTTTATCAAAGATAAGATGGTTGAGTATGTTTGTAGTTGTGGTTGTATCTTCTAATCTATTGCACTGATCTTCTGATCTGTTTTTATTCCAGTATTATGTTGATTTTATTACAGATGCTATGTAGTATAACTTCAAGTCAGGGATTGTGATGCCTTCTGCCTTGCCTTTGCTGCTTAGAATTACCTTTGCTATTTAGGTCTCCTCTGGTTCCAGATGAATTTTAAGAGTTATTTCTCTATATCTATGAGGTATGGTGATGGTATTTTCATTGGGATTGCATTGAATCTGTATAACAGTTTGAGGAGAATGGCCACTTTCACAATATTTTTTTTTTTTGCTATCAATGAACAAGGAATGTCTTTCAATTTTCTGAGATCCTCTTTGATTTCTTTTTTAGGGCATTATAATTTTCCCTGTAGAGATCTTTTACTTCTTTTGTGAGATTAATTCCTAAGTATTTCAGTATTTTGGATTCTATAAATAACCCCTTGACATCATTTGTGTTGTTCCCTTCTTTTTCATTTATTCCTATCAATCTTATGTATTTTTCTTTGCATCATCTTGCAGCTGTTGAATTATTATTTCCTGTTTCCTTGTTATTTTTAAAAGATCTTTTCTTTCTTCTTCACTAGCTGAAATCTTGTTCCCAAGGTCTGAAATTCTATCTTCTCTTTTGTTGTGTCAGTTTTGACAATTTTTGATGGAAATTTGACTTCTTGTATATCCCTTTGAATCTGCTTCATGTATTGTGTTTGTTTCTTACATTATTCATCAAGGGATTCTATCTTTTTGTTTTGTTCCTCTAATTTTTAAACTGTGTCTTCTTTAGATGTGTTCAGCATCTCTTTCATTATTTTTAAAATTTCTTATTTTGCCTGGCAGATTATTTCTAGTTTGAATTCCTTTAAAGTTTCCTGAAGTTTCTTCTTTATTTCAGTTGCTATTATTTCATGTATTTCAGGTGTATTGAATATGTTTTGTTCTATATACATGGTTCCTAGGCTTTCTTGGTATGGGCTGGAGGTTTGAGATTGCATTTTGGTCTTTCGTTTTGTAATTTTCCTGTATTTCTGTGTTTCAAGTTTTGTTCCAAGGCTTCTCCTGGGTATGTTGGAAACTGTCTCCTATGTCCTCAGCTCCTAGGACTGAAAGGAGGTTGCTGATATGGTCCACTCAGGCCCACAATCCCTCTTGTGCCACTTTCAGTGTTCCAGAGATCTGGGAGGGCACCTAACCACTGTGGATAATGGTCCAAAGCTCTCCCTGGGCAAGAATCAATGGGCTGGAACTAACTTCATGTGCCCTAAATTTCCCTCATTGAAGCAGGTCACTTGGCATGGTCTAGCCAGGTTACAATACCTCCCAAGCCTAGTCTAGTGTGGCTGGAAGCTGCGCATGTCCTTGACCACTGGAAGCGATGATCTTACACTCTCCTGGGGCTCAGGATGGTGTGCAAGAACTCACCCCCACATGCAGCTGAGTTCCCAGGATTGAAAGTTCACTGGGCGTGGGCCAGGCAGGCCTGAAACCTGCAGAGCCCAGCCTAGTCATCATTACCTCTTCTAAAAGGTTCTTTAGAACATTTTGTAGAGCAGGTTTTGTGTTCTTAAATTTCTTCAGTTTTTCTTTAATCACAGAAATATCTTATTTCTCTACTGATTTTTGAAAGACAGTTTTACATGGTACATCAGTGGGTTGGAGATTATTTTCTTTCATGACTTGAAATACTTCTGTCTAAGATCTTACGGGTCTGTATTCAGAAGTTTACCATAATTCTGATGGGCTTTCCTGTACAAGTGATTTATTTCTTTCCTCTAACAGCTGTTACTAATGTGATTTTGTGCCAGATTTCTGGAATCTTGATTATTATCTCCCTTGTGGATTCATTTTGGTCATAGCTAATTAGAGTTATATGTGTTTCACTTTTTTGTATTCTGTATTGTTTTTCCATGTTTTTGAAAATTTCTGCCTTTACATCTGTGAGCATGTTTTAATGGCTTTTGTGCTTCTCCTATCTGACCGACTGCTATGAATCTTACTTCATTCTTTTTTGAATCATTGTACAGCTGTTGGGTTGATTTTTCCTGATCCCTTGCTATTTTTATAAAATCTTTCTTTCAGTGTGACTGAGAACCATCCTATCTTCCAGATCTGATATTCTTTCCTCATCTTGGTTCCATTGACTGCACATACTTTCAGTGGGATTTTTAATTTCCTGAATGTCCATTTGAATCTGTTTTGTGAATTCCATTTTTTCTTCATTTGGCATTTGTGATTTCCATAATTTTCTTAAGCTTATACTAGATAAGTTGCTCACTTTGATCATCATCTCTTTTTTAATCAAGATGTTATTCTGGTCTGCCTTTTTTCTACAGCATGATTCATCTTTTTGTTTACTTATTTATTATTTATTTCTGTTGTTATCATTTCACAAAGTTCAGGTAAGTGGCTTCTGATTCCCTGTATCTCACTGTCTCCTGAGCTTCTCTAGGCTGTGTGGGAGTCTGGGGTGGCCTTTTGCTTCTGCTCCTTCTCATTTTCTCATTTTTTATTTTAATTTGTTTTCTGTGTTGCTGCTTGTAAATTGCTTATGGTAAAGAGTTTATCAATAGTACCATGGATTTCCTGGGAAGTGTCTGTTCCTCAGAGATGTCTTCTATGTGTACCTGGCTCTTGGTCTTTCAGTCTGTTTTAAGATTCTACCTTCCCAGTTTTCTGTGAATGAATAGTTGCTATGTATTTGACTAAGAACCCAGTCCTTTGGCAGTCCTTATGGTGATGCTTATGATCCCAGCCAGTAACAGTGGTGTCTTACAAAAGAGGACAATTGATTTGAATAGGTATGATACCCTGGATAGTAGTACAATTCAGACTAACATTAGCTTGAAGCACTACCTATAAATGGAAAAATTGTGGTAACTATTCATTTGATACTTTTGAGAGAGAGAGAGAGAGAGAGAGAGAGAGAGAGAGAGAGAGAGAGGTGCAGTTATATAAGCAAATCCAGCATAAATTGGGAACTTGTATGCAGTCAGTTTCAGTTGGGGGATTTTACTCTGAGCATGGCAGCTGATGGGGATTTAAGAGAAATAGGGGAAATGACAGAGACATACATGAAGAAGATAAAGAAGAAGCAAGGCTGAGGACAAAAAATGACCATCCAAACTGGGAAACTGGAGAGGAGACCAGGAGAGAAAGAACGAAGGATAGAAGAGAACAATATTGAAGCGAGCCAAAACAGCAGCAACAACAACAACAACAACAGCAACTAGAGATAGCGTTCACTTGCTTGAAAATACCAAAAAAAAAAAAAAAATCAAGAAAGTAATTTATAGAAAGCATGAACAGAGGCAAGTAAAATAAACAACAAAAATAAAAACCTAAACAGACAAACAAGAAAAAAAATCAGAAATAAACAAGTAAATGATAAATAACCACACAGAAAAAGGAAAGAGAAAAAAACAACAGTGAAAAAAGGAATAGAAAGTTCTTGTGGGGTCCACTGTCCTGTGGTAGCGTGCAAGTGAAAGCCAGAGCTGTGCAGGGTAGACCCCAGGCCTGCAGTAGGATGACTGCTGGCTTCATGGATGACCTTGGGCCTCCGATATCAGGGCAGGTGCGCGACTTCTGCCAGCCACCCTCTGTATGTCCCTTGCCATCCAGTGCATTTCTCACCCTGCTTGTCTCTCCATCTCTCTCCTAGGTGCTGTGGCGCTCTCAGACAGACACAGCCTGAGGCTCCCAGTCCTGCATCCAGTTGGCTCCTCCCAGTCCTTGCACAAAGCCCTCTGCTCCAGTTCCATGGGCACGTCTCTGTCCTCTGCACTGCTCCTCGCAAAGTGGCCTGGGGGCGCTGTAGGGTGACTTGCTGCTCCTACCACCCCAAGATGGGATGTGGAGACATCACAAGGCTGCTCAGTCCCACTTCAGTTTCCTCAAGGGAGGTGAAGGTGCCAACCTTATACTGCTCTGCCACAGCCCAAACCTGCTTACAGCCTGGCCATGGGTACCCTCTCTGAAGCCACTGTTCACAGGGCAGGATGTGCTACGTTCCACTCACTACCCTCACCGCCACTGCTGCTGCAGTCCCTAAACTTGTTGTCCCTGTAGTTTTCAGTTAGTCACTCTAGTGAAGGACAAAAAAATAAAATAATATAGTAATAACAATGCATTTCCTTGGTCACTCCACCCCTGTGTGCTAGTGAAATTTGTTGCCAGGCTGCAGAGTCGTCTGTCTGGAGGAAAGCAAAAGAGGCAAAGATCTTCTAGCCCAGATTTATCAGCTGTGGCCTGGGTTAGCCACAGTATTTCAGTCTATGGGGTTTTTGAAACTTCCCCCAATGGCAGACATCCTCCACCTGCAGGTGGATTAACCGTGGCATCAGGATGGATAGCTCTTCCGTTTCTTCAATTACCTGCATTTTCAGTTGATTTTTGCACTCCACTGTGGCTCTTCCTCTGTTCCACCATGTTTAATTCTCTCCCTAGATTTTATTTACTAGCTTCTCACTTGCAACAGCTGATCTGAGATGCTAATCTTTCCAGGGCAATTTTATGTCTGCTTTCTAATACCCTCTTTTAATATCTGTTTGTTTTTACCTTTAAGTGTGGGTTAGTTGTATAGCATTATTATCTATATCGTATTTCTATTCTTCTTCTTCTTCTTTTTTTTTTTTTTTTTTTTTCTTTTTCCTTTTTATCGGGACCAGGGATCAAATTCACAACTGCCTGCTTGCAAGGCAGGCACTTATGCCGCTGAGCTAAACCTCCAGCCCCCGTATTTCTTTTCTTACGTTTAATTTACCAGGTTGTTTAGGTTCCTAATGATGACTTTCTTTTGTGTCTTTTTCAGAGATACGTTGACCTCATAAAGAATTTTCAAATACCTTCCCATTTTTCCCTCTTGATGGAATTTGTAGAAGATCAAGGCTATTTCTTATTTTACATTTTTCTTTTAAATTTTACTTTACTTTATTAGTACCTGTTTGCAATTCATGCCATTTAAAGTCATCTAGGGTAGTGGTTAAATGTGCATATCATATTTTTTGTGTGTTTTCTATAATTTCCCTCCTTGTCCCTTCCCTTCTTCTCTCCTCCCTGGTTCCCATATCACCTTTTTTGTTCTTTTTGATATTATTTTGTCTTGGCTCATGTTATGCTATGCAGTGTTGACCCTGATTGGAGTTACTAGGATCCTGTATGTGGCACATCTTTGTGACCCTCGTTTCTCCTTCCTGTATTCATCACCCCTCATCCCTTGTTCCCATTTCCTTATTGGATGAGATCTGTCCCCAATGCCTTCTACCCGTCCTTCATCATTTTCATTGTTTGTACTTTGCCTCACCAGAAGGAGAACTACCATATGGTGTTTAGCATTGCGTGTCTGGTTTACTTCACTCAATATTATATTTTCCAGGTGCGTGCATTTTCCTACAAATGCCTCACATTTGTAATTCTTTGCAGAGAACAGTATTCTGTTCTCTGTAAATACCACATTTTATTTATCCAATCATCTGGTGATGGGTACACAGACTTCTTCCAGTGTTTAGTTATGATGATTTGTGCTGCTATAAACATCGGTATGCATGTATCACCGTAGCATAATGACTTAAATTCTGTCGGGAAGATACCTACCAGAGAAAAGACTGGAAAATATGGAGTTTCTAAGTTCAATTCTTTGAGAAATCTCCATACTGACTTCCAATAATGGTTATTATACCAGTTTGTATTCTCACCAAAAATACATGATGTTTACTTTTGGCCACGAGAGATAACATTTTATTTGAGAAATAATTTACAATAGTTTTCACTAGTCAGATTTCTTCTTTTCATTTTTTGTCAGTATTGATAAATTAAGTTTCTTTCATTGTACCTCAATTTGAAGGTTATGGCAGAGGATTTATTATAATATCTTTTATTAACTTTCTAACTGTCTTTAGGTCTGCAATGACATCTACTTTTACAATTCTTATACTGCTAATTATTTTCCAGTCTTATTGTTTCTTATCATTCTGGCTAGAAATTTATAAATGTTAATAATTATCTCAAGTAATTGACATTTAATTATTGAGTTTCTGAGATATATATTTTTTATTTTGTAAACTTCTGAACTATCTTTATTACTCTTATTTCATGTTACATTTGCTATTCTTTTTTTAGCTTTTTAATGCAGAAATTATAGTACTGACATTTAACCTTTCCTTATTTGACCTTAAACATACATTTAACACAACAAAATTTCTCACGAAAGTGTTTTATTTGTATAACAATTTTTGATGTATTGTACTCTCATTACAATTTTGTTGAAAATATTTCTAAGATCATTACGTTGCATAAATCAGTTGTGGTTTTGAAATATTTATAATTGTATTACTTAATATGTAAAAAGGATTTTATACTTGTATGTTTGTTATTAATTTGTAGCTTAATTCTATTTTAGTCAGAGGTCATATACTAATAAAGTAAATGCTTTGGTAATTATTAAAAGTCTCTTTATGGCCCAACATATGGTCATTTTTGTTAGAATTTTTAAGTGCTTCATTAGATTTTATACCTGTCACTGTTCACTGGTGAACAAATGAGGGTAAATCTCTTAGCTGTGTTTTCACAGGTCTATTATACGATCTCTTAACACATTACTCAGTTTTCAATTGTTATTCATATTTTCTGTACCAATGAGAACGAGTTTTCCTGTTTGATTTTTTAATTTTATAGAGGCATTTGAATATCTTCCATGATAATTATGGATTTGTCCCTGCTCCTCTGAAATGTCTAATTTTTTCTTACTTATTTTGAACCTACAGGTTGATCTAGAATTATTATTTCCATCATTCTGGAGTATATTATACAGATTTACAATCATATGGTGAATTGAAACTTTTATAAATCTAGAAAGGTCTTTATTTATCTAAAAGTTTTCTGGCCTGAAAATATACTTGTCATTTCATTAGAATAGTTATGAAAGCTACTTTTTTTTCATTTTTTGTTGTACTTTCAACTTTATGTTTTATTTAAAACCAATTTCATATATGTATCATACAGTCTGGGTTTGGTTTTGTGCTGTAACATAACTTTGACTTTCCTGAAAAGATCTTGAGATGAGGATTTTGATATATCGTTACCAGGTTGACCTAAACATCACTGCTAGGAATATGTAAGTTTAGGGAAAGGAAGTTACTCTGAGGAATTAGAGCTTTCTCTCCCCGGGATCTATGGCAGACAACACAGAACACAGATTTCAGATTACAGTTCCCGTACTCTGAAAGGTGAAGAGTTTGCCTTTTCACTCATTAACTCTAAGGAATTATTAGCCAAGGGTCACTCCTGGGAGGCTGTGGGGAGGGCTGGTTGCTATACCCTAAGAGTCTTCTACATAAACACACACAGCATGAGATACTAGATACCAGGCCTAGCTGCAAGCAAACAGGAAAGTTGCCTGACAAGAGTAAATCAACCATTAACCTCTAGATCCAGTCTGACACTTCTTGTCTCTAACTGAATTACTTACAATACTTACACCATGTAAACACATATGTATATCAATAGCTAAAATTTACCATGTGACTATTTCTTATTTTAAACACCATTTATGTCTCTTCTATTCTGTGTCTACATTTTGAAAAAACTCAAATATTTTATTACCTTTTCTCTTTTAATTAAATTGATTTATATTGTATTACTCAAATAGTTACCACGGGGCAAGGATGATATTATATAATTTTATTAATATATAAGGAAGCTTGTTTCAGTGCTTCTCAAATAATTTCAGAATTGTGGAGCATGTCAATACCACTATTTTCTTTCCAACTTTCACTGCATTGATATTTATCTATTCTATAAAATTTTGTCATATCATATACAAATATAAATGTAAAATGAGTTAGAGATTTAAACATATAACTTTAACATCACTATAAGAAACCTTAGTGGAAATATTCCTGACATTTTGTCTGGGCAGTTGTTTTGTAATTGATTCCAAAAGACAGACAACAACAAAAGCAAAGAGCAAAAAATACAAATGAAATTGAATCAAATTAAGAAGCTTCAGGGGAAAAAATCAACAGAGTGAATGAAGAGACACTTACCCAATGGGAGAAAAGCAATGCCTTAAACTGGAGTTACTGTCCAAATATATGAGGAACTCTGTACATTAGTAACAAGAAAGCAGCCAGAGTTTCAATAATGTGTGTAAAAGATCTGAAAAAACCATTCTCAAAAGAAGATATAGAAATGGGCAACAGAAATAGAAAAAAAAATGTTTAGCATTACCAATCATCAGGAAACACAAGTGACACTGAGTGGCCTCCTTACACCGGTTAACATGTCCACTAAAAGATAAAAGACAGTAAGTGGGGCTGACATATGGACAAAAGAGAACCCTTACGCTCTGTTGACAGGCATTGCTTAAGTACTATTTCTATCATGGAAAACTACCTGGAGGTCCCTCAGAAAATTAAAAATATAGCTACACTGTGATCCAGCAATTCCTTTACTGGATATAGATCCAAGAAATGGGATCAAGATGTCAGAGGGATAACTGCACTCCTAAATTGTTCTTCATAACCAGTGTGTGAAAATGACCTAGTTTTCATCAATGGTACGGACATAGCAAAAATGGAGCATATAAAAGTGGAGTTCTAGTTTTTTAAAAGAAAGAAATCCTGTTACCTTTGATGACATAGATTACATAGTGGGCTTTCCATGACGAGAGAAAAGTCAAGAATAAAAATCAAACATCACCTGGTCTCAGTTATACGTGAACATAAAAGCATGGAATTCGTAGGAGCTAATAGGATTGTAGTCACAAATATGCAAAAGTTTACCTAGAAAGGAAGGATAATTTAAATTTATCACACCATATGACAAATATAATTAAGCAATATATTTTCAACTTGAAAATTGCTCAGCATCTAGATTTTAAGTGTTTACACCACATATAAATAATGTTAAATTTATAAGGTTGTAAGATGGAAATATTGCATAATACTGAAAAGAGAATCTATTGCATCAGGGAAGAAATTATTTTAAGATCAAAAGTAAGCACATAGAATATCTTGTTAGAGGCATATAAAGACTAATGTTATTTTGTAAAATTTGAGTTATTCTTTAAGTTACAACTTACTAAGTTGATAAATCAAGAGTCTTCTAATTTGTCACATTTTTGGTTTTCCGTGTCATTTAATGGCATTAGAGTGAGAATATGCTTATGCCAATACAGTAAGCTAAATTCGGGAAAGGCCTGAAGAGAAGATAGGCAATATAATGGGAAATAGTAATATTATAGAAGTATGCCTATGCAGTAACTTTTTAGAGTTTTATTTTTAGCCACTCAGTGCAAAAATTTCCAAAATAATGAAGACATTTTGTCTTCCTTAGTCGTGTGGTTTTAGTCCATGGAACTAAGCCATGTTTTTGTGAATCCATTTACCTATCTATTTGGCCTGGTGTCCTTACTTCTTGGGAGGAAACCTGAACTGAAAGAGAAAACTCATAATTATAGCTACTCTATGGAACCAGTAATTAATTTTAGCTTTCCCTCCCTGAAAGGGATGGTGCTGTATTATTTGCATTAATTACAGTTTCCTCCCAACAGCCTTAGGCTTTAACTTTCTTAGAGATGGAGAAATTAAACTGAAGTTAAAATTAGCCGAGAGACATCTAGATGTCCCTTTTGCATGGAGATGTCTTACCCAAGAAGGAACATTTTGGTCACAATTAAATATTAATACTCTAGTTTTCCATGACAAATTTGAAATAGTTTCTTCATCTTCCAGCAAACATATCATTTTATTTCAATTCTTACAAGACATCTCAATGGTTATTCTCATTTATTTACACTTATGAATGTTTCTTGTTAATATAAAATATCTTCTTACTCCATGCACATGTAATAAATCTTATTTCCTTTTTTTTTTCTATCTCCCCAATACTTATACAATGCCCACCATGTATCTGGCATATATTACACATTTAACAGTAATTTGATGACTGGATGAAGAAATGAAAAGTTCAATTCAAAAAACTGACTTGAGGATAAAAACTATGTTGTTTTGCTGCTATGATAACTTGCATTGGTAAGCACATTTAGCAAGGAAGGAAAAAGTGACCAAAAAGAATTTCAAATGGGTAGAAATAGGGATTCCGAAGTATTATTACACTCTGGATTGCTTAACAAATGACTAGTTCATTGCCCAATCAGTATAGAAATACATTGGTCAACTTTGTTCTCTTTTGCAGTATTAAGTTTCTCTTGACTAGAATTAAAGAGGAGGCAGGTTCAACTAAGTCAGAATGATAAACGGGAATTTGGCACATAATATATTTTTTGAATGAGCAATAGTTATCGTTTTAGTCTTTTACATGCAGTGGTGGATTATTGGAGAGAGTGTATAGTGTCTTAATAGGAGCATAAGGCTTTGTAATAGGAGCATAAGCTCTGTAATTTACTGAGGGTGACATCTACTTCAGGCTACATAAGCTTCTTAATTACATCCTTGTCAATTGACATCAGCCAGCACGTTTACCAAATATTCATGGCTGTTTCATAGACTTCATTACCTGGTGAGCTGAGTATTTTCATAACCTAAAAGAGAAATCTCAGGAAAGGCTGATGCTGAGATATAACTGAGCAAAGACTCTTAAGGGGGTAAATTGGAGATTTAGGTAGAAAACAGAAATCTGAGCTTGCAGGATCACCCAGAGCATTCCAAATGAGGAAAAGTGAGAAAACAATGCTTTGAAGTTTTTTCTCTATCTTCCTCCACAAAGAAAATGAATTCTCATAAAACTGCAAATGGAAAATGTTACATCCTGTCAGGCTTGATTATGTATTGGGCACTTCAATATCTCCTTAAAATAAGTATTTTAGAGCATTCACTATTGATTTATTTCTTGCAAAATTCTATGTTTGGTAAAAAGAAATTTGATATGTTGTCTTTTGTTATAAATACAAGTACTTTCTATTTAGTTCCATTTGTGCTTTCTATTTCACTTCTATTTGTTATGGTTTAATGTCTGAGTCTTCTAGGCTCATCATTTGTGTTCCTGAATTTAATAATTGCATATAAAGGCTTACAGATTATTTGTGCCAAAATTGTGCTATACATTGGAGTAGCATGAAACTATAGCTTAAGACTGACACTGGAGACATCCACAATGTAGGTCAAGCCTCACAAACCCGAGGGACATTACAGAATGAGGTCACACAGAGGTTTCATGAGGTTTACTATTCTCTTTATGCTTAAAAAAAACATATTTCATTTTAGGCTTTAGCTTATGTAGAGTCAGAGTTTACAACCTAATCCTATTGCTTACCAATGTTTTCTGGGGAGATTTTAAACTATCAGTGTGCCACACATAATAGGGGAAAATTTTAATATAGTTATGTTAGTGATTGATACACAACCAATGGATCACTTAGCTCAGTTTCTGAGTGTTATAGTTGATCAGTGATCAGTAGCTTTTATTTTGAATCTCTACAGTCCTTACTGCTGAGGTCAGCTATCATTTTTCCATGTGTGTGAGTGTGCATGTATTACTGGAATTGTTTGTGCATCTGTGTCTTCTATGTATAGAGCAAAAACAACTACCTGTGTGGATTACCAGGTTTAGAATCCCTCAGGTTTCCATGCTTAGGTTGGTCTTCGTTACTGGGGGCTGCCACAGACATACATGGAACTTCCTGGGTGTGTGTACAACATAACTTAGTTTATGTGTATGGTGGCCCTGCAAGTGATGCATTTGCTGGATTCTTTTAGCGAGCAATGACACATATTAGTAGGTCTTCACACAGCAAAGTAGCCAGGAATGTCTGTGCTTGGTATAATGTGATTGAAGTTTATACCATGCATGATAAATATTTCTTAAGCAAAAAGTATCTTACAGAGCCTAGATTTTTATATTGGAATATTAAAATACATGATTAAATACCATATATTAATTATATTTTATATATCATAATATAGCATACATACTTATCTTTTCCAGATTGACCAGAATAATTTGCAAGGGAAGAATGTACTAGGGGAAAAAGAACAGATTAAATTTCCAAATGTTTTAAAAGAAGTACTTTTCTGTTTAAATAAAAATGCACGGTATTAAATAGATGGTATTCAACACTCTATAGATTCATTCACTTTTTTGGTGAAAAGACAACCATAAAATGTCTCTACAAGTTGCATTAGTATATGAGACATTCACAGCATCACAGTTTTAGTCTTGAAGCTCTGGTCCTATCACATTCAGTTTTTGGTTGTAAATTCCCTAAGGATAAATTATGTGTCTTCCTCTTTATAAAAGTGATACAAATACCTGTATGATTTATATGATCCATTATTCATGGTTCATGATATTCATTAGATAGGTTTTAAGTTAATGAGTTGTTAAAAGACAGTGGCTTAACTTCTAGTTGCATCTTTTATATTTTGAAAATAACAGTCTTTGTTCAAAAACTACTTCCTTTATTGGTTTTATTAAATGAACAATTAAATATCACTTGTGATGTATAAGGCAATATTCTATGCACTTAGCATGTATTACCTTCTTAAACTGATCCAACAGGTATTGGAGGCATGCATCTTAGCTAACTCACTCGACAGAAGAAAACCAGGCTTGTGGAGTTTCAGTTCCTTCAGTTCTCTCCCACCAGGCGTTCAGTGCCAGGTTCTGGTCCCCGTGGACTGTGGTTGCTTGCTGCTGCCTGATGAAAAGAAAATCTCTGAAGACACTGACATTTAAAATGGCATCACTCTCCTATAACTGGAGAATCTAATTTAAAGGCATTTTGTCTGCATTGGTTCTTGTAAGCCAGTCATATAATCATTGCCAGTACTTAAAGATGAGGGAAATGCAATATTTTGGCACAAATTTAGGTCATACCAAATATATATGTATACAATTCAGTTCCAGAAGATAAATCACCATGGTTCACTTGTCTTATCCTGCAAAAGTCAGTCCTGTGGCTCTTACAGAGTTACGGGGTCATCGTGCTGGGAAGAGAAACTGCTCTAAAATATTCGTGTGGAAACCTCCAGGTCCCTGATTACTTTCATGGTTACTGGGCTGTACGGAATTGTTTTCTGACCAAGCCAACGTTGGATATTTCCATCTCGTGTTCAAAGACAGGTTGCTTTGGTAGCAAGCAACAGACATGTATGTTTTCAGACATATCTTGAAGTCTGTTTTATACATTCTTAATATTTTTAATCTACTAAATCAGCTAAAAGCTAGTGAATTCATCTTCTCAGCATCTCCTCTGATTTGTCCAAACAACTTATGAGTATTTTGTATTTTGTTTATGAATACTGGTGGAAGAAATCCTTTTCTTAGTAAATGAAAGAATTTCTGGTAGGTCTTTGTGAATAGCTACATGCTTTTTTGTGAGAGTCAAATCAATGATTTCTGCATGAGAGGCAAATACTCCATCCCTGAGCTGCATCTATTTTCCATTTATGTGCTTATTAGCAGAATATTTTAAAGTCTCTTTTAAAAATAATTTTAAATCATTATTATACTTTTTTGTACTCTTGTATACATTTTTACTTATAAAAGGAGATACAAATGTCTTTTTTGATGTTTTATACATCTGCAAAACAACTTAATGTGACTTTTTTTGCTTAATCTTTCCTGAGGCTTCCTTTTTTGTAAGAATAATGTGATTTACTGTCTCAAAATCCAGCAATGTCTGAAAAATAACACGTATTTTTAGCAGTTTCAATAGTAATGTTAACTCCCACTTAGTATTATACTCTGTAAGTTAAGGACTATGGAAAGTACTTTGCACATATTATTTAAAATGACTTTTAGAGGTTGCCATTTTTATTGAATTTGTTCACAGAGAAACTAAACTCAAAACTAATTTGACCAAGGCTTTGCAGCTTCAGAGTTGTAACTACAGAGGTTCATTACAGCCTCTCATTTAATAAGCAGCCTCATTTTGCACTTAAACATTTTGTAATAATTCAATATTTCTTGCCTCTTTTATTTTACAAAAGCACCTTTGAAGATGGAATTGATTATGCTCTGAAAAAGTCAGTGATTTTCTTATGTGAACAACGCTGGAGGAGGAACTAAATACCAGCTATCTCCAGTAAGAGAAATTCAACATCAATAGTCACTAGGGAAATGCAAACCAAAACCACAGTTAACAAAACAAACAAAACAAAACACAGATACTTCATCACTCCCGCTGGAGTGTTCCGAATTAGAGATCAGAATATAATAATCACTTGGAAGTATGTAGAGAATATAGTATTGATTTATACCACAGCAGTTGTGGCGATCTTTAACCAACTAAGCCAGTCTTAACAAGATCATATGTTGTGTGAATCTGTTTATTTGAAATTAGAAAAACAAGAAAATATGCATAGAAAACAAGTAGCTGAGTGGTTACTGAAGACCAGGTGATGGAGCTTGTGCGAGGTAAGGAAAATGAAAGGGCACAGTGTTTCTTTTGTCCTTATTAAAATCTTTTGAAATTAAGTGTGGTGGTGACTGAATAACTTGATAATATATTAAAAACCAATGACTGATACACTTTACATGACTTAATTTTATTGTGTGAGAACTATGGTCCAATGAGCTATTAAGTATTTTTTTTAATGATGATGCGAGACAAGCAGATGAAAAAGAGGAGAACTTCCAATTAGGCAGAGTAGGTAAGTTGCAGATTGAGGAACACAGGAAGACAGTGAGGTCAACAGAGACCTCAGCCTTAGGTTACATTCTGAGAAGAATGAAAAAAAATTGAAGAATTTTCAACAAGAGAGTGACTTCCCTATCTTGATGTTTTATAAACAAGTTGCCAGCATGCAATGGTTTGACAAGAGACTAGTTTGGACTAGAAGCATGGACGAATTAATCCAAGAAAGAAGTGAGGAGGGCCTATACTTAGGAAGTGGAAACAGTGATGGACGAGTGTAGTTGTATCTACAATATTGAATGACTGGGTCTTCGTGTGATGAGGAAGACTGGAAGACAGAAGGTCTCAGGGTTAGAACAGGACAAGCTCAGTGGAGACTCAGTGGAGGATGTATTTTCATGTTACAAAGACGCCAGACGCCATCCCTTCTCAGCTCTCATTGTTAAAGCTCATAGAACTGATTCTTCTATCTGTGGTTCATCTTGGAAAGGGAGTTAAGAGTAGGCATGCAGGGTTTAAGTCAGAAGGTCCATGGAAGCGGGTGATAAGCAGCAGGTTGCTGGTGTAATCGTTAGTAAGAACAGTACAACACATTGGCAATCTTCATTTGCCCTCTGTGATATTTTATGACCTCATCAAGAAAATCAGGAAAATATGGTTTTAGATAACCATAAAGTAATATGAATACTACCTTCCTTCAAGTTAATTTCCAAACCATTTTTAGGAAGTATCCAGTCCATAAAAATGATACACATATTTTATCTAACTAGAAGCTTTCACATATATTACTTCAATTAGTAGTTCAAAGAAAACTCCTGACTGGAGGAAATTTAGATACTATTATAATTATTATTTTTCAAGAAAAATGTTAAGAGATGGAAATACTAAGCAATTTCAACTGCTGAATGATAGAACAAAATGTGGAGTTTTTGTCTTCAGGCTCAAATTCCATGATGGCCCAGTTTCCTTGTATATCTCACTGTCTGTGTACCCATGCTGTGTATTTTCATTGGTCAAATATGTGTTCTTTTAAAATAAATCATAGCAGCACATATATAAGGTTGCATTTTTAACTTTTGAAGTGCTCCTTAAATATAGACTCCTCATCTATTTAACATTACTCCATTTAAAGAAACTGGACAGCTTTATAATTGCAGTCATGTTGCGGCTACATTTTGCTTTCCTTGGGAAATCTGTAATTAAGTTCGTTGGTTATATATTTGGTTTTCTCTGTCCACTTTCTCTGTGTAGGTGGAAAATTAAACCCTTATAATGAGAAATAGTTTTCCATGGAGATTAAGCTCCACTGTTCTTTCATAGATATTGAGTTAAGAAAAACATGTTTTATGGTTTGGAGGAGGTCTCAGGGACAAGTGGGTGGAAGAATATTTTTCATGTCTTGTTTCTTAGCCAATTACAATGTTCAGCATTTTGAAGATAAGGAATGCTGTAAGGTTTCTATTTGAAAATGCCTCCTGAAGTTGTGTCTCAGGAGTGGAAGTCAGACTTTCAGACTCCAACTTGAGAATCAACATTCAAAATTATACTACAGGGTGATGGGCGGAGAGCGTTACAATTAGAGGTAAACAAGAGCAATGACATACAGTCACTGACTGCACAATGACATTTCAGTCAAGGACAGATCACAAATACATGATTATAATGGAGCTGAGAGCATCCTATTGCCTGGTGACATTGTGTCCATAGCAATGTCCAGCACAATGCATTGTTCACATGTCTGTAGTCATGCTGGTACAAAACAGGCCCATTACACAGACAGTCATCTGTGAGTGTAGCGCACTGAATCATATACAGTACACAGCATTGATAACAATTATGTTCCTGGCTTATGCATTCATGTATTTTTTTAAAAATTTTAACTTTAGAGAATAATGCAAAGCAGGTTTGATGTAATGTGACGTGGGCAGCAGAACACATTTTGTGTTTGCTGTGTCTCTTGGCTGCATCAAGAGCCATGTCAGGTGACTAACCTGTGATATTCCCACGGTGATGCTCGTCCTTCTGCATGAATGTCTATCCATTCTGAGCTGGCCAGAACAGCATCCTGTGGCTAGTTTCAAGCCAATGAGAATGCAATCATTACATCCAGGCTACAAAAGGAGGTGACTCTACATCCAGTCAGCCCCTGTATCTGTTGCATTTTTGTCCTTTTATTGTAAATTTGTTGGGTCCAGGCTTTTTTGTTGGACTCCAAACAGCTTTGGGCTTGCTCAACTCTGGCCATTCTTTACTATTATACTGCTTTTGTTTAGTTTTGTTGTCATTGTCTTGTTTTGTTTTTTTCCTGGCACTTAAAAAAGTCTGTCTCTGTTTCTGTCTCTGTCTCTGTCTCTGTCTCTGTGTCATTGTCTCTCTCTGTCTCTCTGTCTCTCTCTCTGTCTCTCTGTCTCTCTCTCTCTCTCTCTCTCTCTCTCTCTCTCTCTCTGTCTCTCTCTCTCTCTCTCTCTCTCTCTCTCTCTCTCTCTCTCTCTCTCTCTCTCTCTCTCTGTCTTTTCCCCTTCAATAACAAAGGTGGGAAGAGGACGGATGCTTGAGTCACCTGCCTAAGTGACCCTGGGAGCACACCTAATTTTCAGTTTTAGTTTTCTTATCTTGAGAGTTGGGGAATGGTAGGAAGAAATCATACAAACTTTCACAAAGAATAGAATTTGTTTTAACAATTTTGGGGATACTTGATATCTTGACTCATAATGCTGCAATTTTTAAATACTGTATATTTTTAAATTAAAACTTGCTTATTTGTGGCACTGAGCTCTATCCCCAGCTCTTTTTTAAATTTTCAGAGAAGGTTTTGCTAAATTGTCCAGGCTGGGCCTACACTCACAATCCTCCTGCTTTACCCTTCCATGGAGGTGAGATTATAGGTACACACCTCCATGCTGGGCTCAGCGTATTTAGTTTCCGAAGTTTTACTGATACCACATTTAGTGGTGCTTTATTTTGCCTTTGCATCTATAACACTTTGAGCAGATTTGTTTGAGTTCACTGTCAGCCGAAAGTACCTGAAACCCTCACAGAGCTTCCAGTATGAAACACTCACACAGAATCTCTTTCTGCTTTTCTTCATCTTTGCTCTTTAAACTGCTTCAATCCTGTGACCCACAGTGTTAGCCAGGATAGTGATTATATCTCAGAAAAGACTGTTCATGTGCAGAAATTGCAGAGCTTACCTGTGATACAAATAGAAAACTCAGGATATTAAAGTATAATGTACAAGGAGCTGGTGCCGCTAGATGATTTGCGGTGTGTTACAAGAAATCACGGCACAGCCGTTCCTTACAAGCTCACTTCCTCTCATGCTGTGGAACACTTCACATAATGAGCATCTTTCCCTGCAGAGTAAAGTGGCATCAATTGAACAATATTCTTATAACTGAACTTTTACCTTCAAAATAAAGTATTTGAATAACTCCCCAAGGCAGTATGTGCTTCAACTAATACTTGTTTTCCATCTAAACAATGAGTGATTTTTCTCATTTTACTAATGAAAGACAAGAATAGAACTGAGAAGGTCTGGGATGCATATAGAGTGGTTGCTTCTTAGATGTTAGATCAGTGCACATTTTGAAGCTGCTTTGAGCAGTTCAAGCTGATTCTCTGATGGTTTTAGGTACACAGAGTAATTTACCTGAATCCCTCTGTTCTCAGAAAAAAATATGAGTACTCTGTTGCTTATTTGTTACCAGGTAGAATTCATGCAAATCACTCATCTGGGTAGAAATCTAATGATCCTTAGTGTCAGTGCTTTTAATCTTTGTAGTGTTCATTATACAGGATACTGGAAAAACAGCTGCCTAACCAAGCATACTTTTCTTCAAGATTGATTTTCCTCCCAAAGTTACCATGAAGCAAATCACACTGTAGCAAAGCCAATTTCTCTGTGCATTATGACAGGGCTGTTCTTGGCATCACCCTGAGAGGTGCTTTGCTTTCAAAGCTCCTCGGTAGTCGCTCCGAGAGCAAATTACTCCTTCACAACAGTATCACTTACCCAGAGAGCTTCTGGAAAACGGGTATCAGACTGGTCAATGTTGTTTTACTAGCTGCTGTAAACAGCCAGCCTGGGTGGGTACAGACATCTTTGTCATCTTGAAGAGCTCCTGTTAAAAATAAAACTATAGATTCTAAAGCTAATCTTGTAATTGAATCTAATCATAATTTCTCCTGTTTTCCCTCCTAGTTGTTTTTCTTTTTCTTTCTTCCCTTGTTTCGATTCTTCTCTCTTTTCCCCACTCACTTTTTCCTACCTTAACAATTTGAAATGCTGTTTGCACCTCAAGAGAAAATTTCACTGGGGTTTTCTTTTTCCAAAAGCGTTTAGTAAAGTGCTTGTTCTTTTGTTTGTGGAGATGACCTGCAATGTAAATAAACTGTGATAAAGAGATTAATTCTCGAGACACTATTTTGTACTCCTATAATCTTTGGAGACATTCATAATTTTCTGGAAAATGCTAAAATTTCTGAGAAAACTTCAGTAAGGACGAGTAGTATTTGGAATTTTATAAATTTATTTCAGGAGAGTAACATTTTTAGATTCTTTTAAGAACAGTCCAAGCAAACCATTTTGTAGGTACATTTTGAAACATTTTTACTGTATCTCAGCCACATTGAAAGCACAAAATAAGAACCCTTCATCCTGAGCTGCACCATCCTGTCCTTCAGTTCCCTGTCCAGGAAAGGAGCAGCATAATGCATTGTTGCCTTGAGTTTTTTAGAAGTTTGAAACATTTTCTTCAAATTGAGCTGAAATCCTGCTTCCTGAGATGTATATTCATCAATGTTGGTATACTTCAGCCAAATCTATAAAATCTCCTACGTGGCAATTATTGAAGCATAATAAAAGTTACTGTGTGATTATATCAAATTATTACATTTGTTTGCTGCATGAAGTCTCCTCTAGGCAATGCTCACCTCCTCCTCTGTCCTACATGTGGCCCAGGTTACATCTTTTGCCACCACATTTACCATTTTCTTGGTATAAAACACTGTTTTCATAGTGACATTTTTCTTTTGTTTATAAACATTTTACGAAGCCTATCAATTCAATTAAAGAAGTATTTATTGAATAATTTCTATATAATAAGCATTCTGCTTATTTTGTGCACACTGACATTAAGAAGCTCACAGACTGCATATGTGTAAGGTGATGTGTTAAACCTGAGTTTCCATCCCTCTACCTAGGTGAATCAACCTCTTCCCACTTGGGATCCTTTCTCTCCTGCAGTGCCTTCCTCTATGAAGACGAGGAAAGGCAGAACCTGTCACTCTTGCTTTCAGCAAGGGCTCTAGGAAAAACATAAGCATCAACTATTAGATTAATTCTGTGAGACTGGAATATAAAACAGTGTAGTCTGCCTTCATTTGATGTCTGCAGCTATAAAAGAGGAGTATGACTGTAGGTTTTATATTTTTTACTTGCTGGTTTCATTTGGTTTTGTTTGACTTTGCTTTTTCTTCTGACATCAGCATTCCGCCTCCTCATTTCTCATTTCCCAGAGTCAGGGAGAAAGGGACTGTCCTCGTATTTGGAGTGCCAGCCACAAGCTTCCTTGTGAGTGCAGAAAAAGGAGTGTGAGTTGCACGCAGTAGGACGATGCTTTGCAGAGCTGCATTTTGAACACTGGATTTCAGTTATTGTGCTGTGCTGCCTTCAGAAGCCCCAGTACTGGCCTTTCTGTATCTAAAATTCAATTCACAAGTGCGCCATGATGCCAGTTTCCCTAACTGGTTAGTTTTGCTAGCTTTTCCTTCCCAGCCTAGAGCCTGGCTCCCCAGCTTTCAAAGGATTTTGTGAGCACGTGTACAGTAAGTAAGTAAGTAAGTCACTGTATTGCTCCTAAATAACTCTCGTGAGTTTTTGGTTTGTTCTGGTACCCAGAATTGAACTCAGGATATTGTATTTGCCAGACTGGCACTTGTGCCACTGAGCTGTAGCCCTGGTGTTGTGAATTTTGTTTCTGTATTAAGTCTCAGTTAATCAAATATTTGCTGCCAGAGCAGTTAATGCATAATATCTTGAATGAGGGAAACCTAGGGTGGTTATTAAATTAGAACAGGCAAAAGTAATGAAGATTTATGTACCACTGAAAAGAGTTTGATTGTTTATGATACACAGTGGAAAAAGTAACTCAAACTATTTCAACAGTGTATTCAGAATGAATCTCCTATTGAGAATAAAAATTGAGGAAATAAGTTTTCCTCCAGATTAGAAATAAAATCTCAGGTGAACCTGGAATTCACCAGTGTTAAATTCACCACGTCCTCATGAAAGAAATTAAATGGCAGCTTAAATACAGATTCTGTAAATGATCAACCAGGTTGACGTCCCTCCACCAAGGATGATGTGACAGATATGCCTGCTACTGCCCACATGATCAAAACATGAGACAAATGTTGAATCTGCAGTAATCTATCTCAGAAAGAGAAAGCTTTGAAGAGGGAAAATGTGAACTATTAAAAATACTACCAAATCAGAAAATATTAGAATTCTCCATGAAAAATGGAATGAGAATTGTCAGGCACCAACCAACATCAGTTTTAACAAATTGAGCCCTTTATATGCTAAATGTAGCAGCAATTTTCCTATATTGAAATGGACACCTGTTTGGAACTGAGTTTATATTCACCTCCACCTAACTTTTAACAGAAGAAATGTGGTTGTGAGTTCAGAGTCACAAAATACATTGTAGTTCTGTGTATTGGGGCATTCATAAACATGATGGAATGGAATGTTTGAGACAAAGTCATCAGTAGAGATGGTAATTTTTGAGGTTAGGATTCTGACTGCATCAGTTAGGGTTCACTCTAAGAACAGAATTAAGATAAATTATATATGAAGGATTTACAAGATAGACTCACAACAGCCACCTGCAGAGTTAGGAGTGGAAGAATGCAAAAGGACCATTTGCGTGCTAAGGAGCTGGGCATTCGGTCAAAAGTCCAAGATGTGATGCTTACTATAGAGTCCTGTGTGAGTCCGTATGAGGAAATAAAGGTTCTGCCTTCAAAGACTGAGCAGTGTGCTGGAAACCAGGAGACAAATCTGGCAAAGGCTGACATGCTCTGAAGAAGCACGAGTGAGACTTGTTTAATTCTTAAAATTTTATAGTAACAGTTTTTTTGAATTAGATTTTGCATTCTGTGTGATTTACGAATTTAGTGTAGGATTCAGTATATTTTAATTCATTGATAGAGTGGTACAACCATGGTCACAATCAAACTCACATCTGCTTTTTATCCTAAAACAGAATACTGCCTAGTAGCTCTTATCTCTCAATCTCCTACTACCCCCAAATTTAGGCAACCAGTGAGATATCATCTTTAACAATATGGTAACTACTATTAAACCGGGTTATTTGGTGGTGAAGCACTAGGTTGCTGAAACTGTCATACTTTGACCTGTACTGTTATGATGTTATGTCCTCTTTTATCTCAATCTCTTCCTTATTCATTAAAAAATTATTTAGTTATTTTTTATGATTTTTTAATTAAGGGGAAAAATCAAAAAAATTTAGCAGGATATATTATAGTAACTTATTTGATTTCCTATTAACTTGATTTGAAGTTCTGTAATACTCCCATTATCATGTTTTGACTAATTAGACTCTGTTCCATTCTGTATGATAGTATCAATTTTGAAGGTATAGGCATCTACTTTGAAGGCAATAAGATTCACTATGATGCCCATTCTGGTTTGACTATTATCTTCTTTGGAAGTCTGTAGTGTTTACAAGGTTTAGGTTTTATTGGTCTTGTTCTCTACTGTTTTGTTCAACTTTATAATACCTAATGAGATAGACAATTCTTTTTAAGGAAGCAAGAGGCATTATGATAACCATTGTTGATAATCTTGTACTCTGTTTTTACATCATGTGCTATGCCTATCCTTGGTTTTGACTGACAGCTTTGTTTTGCCATATTTGACTTTATTTTCTTCCAAAAAAAAAAGTAATAAGAACTAAGGAGTAATAAAACCTAAAATGTGTAAATTTTGTTGTAAAGAAGAGAGGAAAAAAAAGTGCTCTAAAGTATACAAGTGAGTTTAGGGGTGTTAAATAGATGCCCATATTAATGTTTTTGGCTGGATCATTGAACACAACTGTTTGCCGTCTCATTGTTTAAATGTCCACTGTATGCTTTGATACTGTGACTTGAGCAACTGTCTCTAGGATGATAATTGTAATCTATTAACTGGTGATTTCTTACTGTTTTTTTTTTTTTTTTGTAGTTAGTTATGTATTAATTGTACCCTTACACTGCTTTGTTTTGTTTTGTTTTTCTCTTTTTCCTTTTAAATAAAATTAAAAATAGAGAAATCATCTTTAAAGATTTTCTTGTTCTCAACATTATTTACTTACCAGTTTTTTTTTTATTTTACTTGTTTTCAGTTCAAAATAGGCCATGCACATGGAAACAGTAAAGACCTTAACGTATCCAAAGAAGTGGAAATCATGCAAAGTAAGCTCTTATGTTAAAATGAAATGAGAAAGTGCAGCAGAAACATATTTAGAACACAGTAACTTTTTCTCTCTCTTCTTTTTTATTATCTGTTTAACGATTCATAGTTTATTTGTACATTTAGTTTTTTCCATACAAGGAAACCCATGCAATGTTCAAGCTCATATGCCTGATTTACCTTACTTACTATTATAATCTCACGGTGCATCTATTTTTGTAAAAATGCCTCAAGATTATCTTTATTTGTGGCAGAGTACTAGTCCATTGTACACTTTCTTTACCCATTCATCTATTAATGGACATATGTGCTGTTTCCAAGATTTAGCTATTATGAATTGTGCTGCTATAAACAGAAGTATGCATAAATCACTCTTGTATGATGCTTTTAACTGTTTTGGGAAAAAAAAAAATTAGAAGAAAATTAGCTAGGTCAAATGGCCTTTCTGCTTTTAATTTTCTAAAGAATTTCCATACTGATTTCTCTAATTATAATATCAATTTAACCTTTTATCAGCAATGAAGAAGTGTTCCTTCCTACCAAAGCCTTTGTAGCAATTATTATCAGTAATTTATTTACTGAAGGAACTCTTTCTGTGTGAGATGGAATCTGAATGCCATTTTATTTTTCATTTCTCCAATGGCCAGCGATAGTCAACATTTTTTCATGTATTCATTCAGTGGTTATATTTCTTCATCTGAAAAGTATCTATTCAATTCAGATGTGCATTTTTGATTGAGTCTTTAAGGTGGGAGGGATTTAACTTTTTTGAGATTTTATGTATTGTTGATTTTGGTACTTTGAGGAGTAGATGGCAAAAATTTGTTTCCATTTTGTAGGTTGTCTCTTGACTCTGTTGGTGGTTTCCTTTGTTGTGCAAAAGCTTTTTAATTTAATGTGATCTCATTTGTTCATTGTTAGTATTATTTCTTGTATAGCCGGTTTTATTCAGAAAATCTTTGCTTACATCCTCTTTTCTATGCCATTAAGCAATAAAGAATTTATTCATTGAATCTTCCTTTTTAAGTAAGTTGGTCTCCCAAACACATCTGAAACTGTATCAAATAAATCTAATCACAATTTGATTTGATGCCACAACTACCACGCAATCTTTTGAGTGAATTATTGATTAAATAATTTGTTAATTTTTCTGCAGTTTCCATCCTTATCACAAGAGTGCTGAATCAAAATAGCAAAGGTTAAATGACAAGTAGGACATTTAATGATAACAGGATAGTGTTTTCAAAAAATACTGGTATTAAAATTGAATATTTGCATACAAAAGAAATATAGAATAAATGTGCATATACTTCCATTGTCTGGTGCAAGATTTATAAAATCAAGGCAATGTGACTGTCACTACGCAAAGTGATTTGAAAGGAACATATCCAGAACGTAGAAGAATTTGGTACTTTCCTAAAAATATGTGACTTTGGCAAAATCATGAAGAATTACATAACCTGAAGTCCAATAATATGTGTAGACATTGAATATTTTTTCTTAAAATTCTGGGACCTAATGGTTTCCACGCTGAATTCTATTAAACATTTAATGAAAACTGAAATCCATTGCAGAAATTTGAAGAGAAGAGGGTGTTTTCAGATACATCTTCCCAGCCAGCATCACCAAATTATCAAACAAGACAAAGACAACAGGTATATTACAATAGGAGAAAAAACAAAACTATAGACTGATATCTCTAATTAAAATAGATGCAATAATCATCAAAGGAATATCAGTAAAGTCAATTCAACAGCACATTAAAATAATTGTAACCCTTGATCGAGTGAGACAATTCCCTGAAATACAAAGTTCAATGTACAAAGTAAGTAAATGTCACATACTGCATTAGGATACAGGATAAAAACCATTTCATTATCTCAATAGATGCAAAAAGCACCTGATCAAATTTGACATTAGTTCATGATAAAAATGCTCAACTAAGTATGCATGGAAAGAATATATCTCAGCAACAAAGGCCATGATCGTCCCAAAGCTGCAATCATACTCAAGGGTAAAGCTTCCAGAAGTCCAGAGTTAAGACAGGGTTTCACCTTATCACCACTTGGACATAATAGGGTAATGGGAGCCTTACTCAGAGCCATTATGCAAGAAAGAAAACTGAAAGACAACCAAATTGGAAAAAAATATTTAAAATTATCTATGTAACTGGAATGATTTTATATGCAAGAAATATTAAATGTTACAAAATATTAGAATTAATAAATTCAGCAAATTCACAGGATGCAAACATTGGAAATTAATTCTGCTTCCCTACATTATAATTAAATGTTAGAAAATATTAATAAAATTATCACCCACTTGCAGAACATTCTCTGATGTGGACTCTGAACACAAAAATTTACCTTTCTTGTGCCAGACACTCTAGATTCATGAATTAGATGCACTTTATTTGAGAGTTAGAAAAGGGAATTGGAGCAAACATTATATTTCATATTCTTTCGATATTTTCAGTAATTTGTAGTTATTTCTGTGGTGTTACTTCTAGTTTCCTGAATGACAAGTTGAACACTGCAGTGTTCTTTCACCAGCAGAGATGTGAGTGCTGGTGGGCATGACAGTTTCTTGGGTCTCGGACTGGGCTGTGGATTTGCATCTAGTGACTTACCTTTGAGACTGTAGGCATCTGAAATTTGAAGAGTGCTGTAAAATGCACAGAGCAAAGCTTGCCCGTGTTCTTAAAAAGTAATTCTTGCTTTACATAAAGCCACATACTCACATGGTTTCTGTTTGTTGAAATAACTCTGGTTGCCATGGATGTGAGAAATGGGACAAATTGCTTTTACTAGCATCTCTATAGGTAGCCAGAGGAGTCAAGTTGTTAACCAAGCTTTTATGTACGCCAGAGAAATACTGAGTTCTGTTTCTAGAGGTTTTGTTTATATTCAGTTGTTAGGGGGCATAGATATCTTTTTAAAACTAGTTTGTTTAAACATTGCCCAACAGGAGGATTCCATTATACTGGCAAATTTGTCTTATAAGCTATATTTATGTAACTGTAAAATATAATTTAATGAAAATAGAAAATGAATTACTTGAACTGTATTGCTTCCCTTTAAATACTAAATATTATCATAATTTGTATATAATTTATTGTGGTTGCCCTGGACACATAGAGCTGTAAGTATGTATGTGTCTTGAAATTATAGTTCATGAATTCTTAGTACTATACCTGGTGCTTTAATGTATATACATTTTCATGAATCAGAGCACAAAGTTTCTACCATTCCATTAGCAGGACTGACTGTGGTCTTTCATTGCTTACATAATGAGAAAGTTTAATGCAGGCTTATGGCCAGAATCACTTTCTTTCTAATTTGAAATTGAAGAGCCCACATATTCTGTCCAAATAGTTTGGTATAAAGGCCATATATGATAAGCTGATGTGTTTTACTCTGTACATTTAATAAAGCTGAATGTTTAAGTTTAATTTTATGAACTTAGAATTTGCTGCTGTTTAATCCAAGTTGCATTCTATTGTACTTCTAACGTCTTCTTTCAATTGTTGCTGCATTCAATGTGATTTTCATTCTAGAATTTACTGATCACCTCAATTACACAGAAAATATATGCTCACAGTGGATTTTGATCATATAATACTTTTTTTATATTCCCTTTCTCTCTTGACCCTCACATTAACTATTTAATATAACTGCAACCATCATTCATTGTTATGTCCATTTTATAGATGAACATAGTAAAGAGTATGCAAATGGTGAGGTCCTATAATTTAATATCACAGAGCCAGAATTTGACCTTCTAAATACAGAAAGAAATTGCATGGAACAAGAGTTGATATTGCCTGAAGAAATTGAGGTCTTTTGCTACTCAGTGCTTTTTAAATTATATAGAAAGGAGGATAATTACATAAAACACTTTATTAAAAATACTTATGTACATAAAGATAGATAGGTAAATATAGGTATATAGATATAGATAAAATAGTGTGAAAATTAAAGTCTCTCTCAGTGAAAATTAAGCTGGGATATGGACACTGATTGATCAGGTAACTATTTAGAGTTTTTTCCCAGCACATATGTGCTGTAATTTAATTCTCACAATGCTTTTTTTTGTACCAGGAATTGAACTCAGGATCTTGCAACTTGTGCACTTGCCAGGAAATGCTTGTGCTGCTGAGCTATATCCCTAGCCCTCAAAATGCCTTTCTATTTGTTTCTCTTACTCTCATTATTTTTCTTCAGGTATATTAAGTATTTGGTTCCAGTAATTCAGTTGGATAAATATCTATTCAGAGTTACCATAATGCAAAATAATGCTGGTCTGAATTATAGGTTAATATGTATGTGTGAGAGTATCTTAACATGTGTTATGATAACAAATTCATATGTGAATTTTAAATTTTGATTTAAAATTACTATAGGAAGGTTATTTTCCTTGTATTCTTATAGTCGTACTAATATGGCCTGATAGCTTCTCATTATGATTTCTTAACACGTTTCAGTCATTCCTGACTTACAGAGCAATTCTGAATCTTTCACTTTCTTTTGCATCATAATCATTTATTTGAACACCTCCAAATTCTTAGATTATAACTCACGCTCACACTGTGAGTAGAGGTGTTTGAACTGAGTTACTGATTTGGAAGAAGCAGCCACTCAGCAAGGAATTAAAAGAATGACATTGATAAACAGATGTTGCCTTCATCTGTACACCAATCTCTATTTTGCTGAGAATAATAGATTTAAGCAGAACTCAATGACAACTCAGATCATTCCACACACAGAGATTGGGTCTCTAAAAGGAAAGATAAAGGGGTCAGAATATCCCGCAAGGATGCTCAGTGTTCTGTGTGGATCTATACATGGCAGTGTACTATAGTTCTAGTGTTTGGTGGGCTGCACAGTCTATCAGTTTGAAGCACTGAGCATGCGTGCACAACTGCACAATAGTTCATGCACTCCTATTCCTGTGCACATTTACTGTGCTTTAGCACACACACCATGTGATAAAATAGAGAAATTCCGTGTGCAAAGTTTTCCGTCCTTCTTCTCACACTTGCTTCTTTCTTATCTTTCCTGTCCACCATTTTTTTCTTCTTTCTGGTTTTATAGGCTCATGTGATCCTTACACCAAAGCAGACTATTCTAAGACTGGCAAATCTTTGCTTTCTTTACTATGATTTTAGCTCTAAATACCATTTCCTTGAGAATGCAACCGTGTGTATGATCGGTTTTCTTAACATGATTTAGCTTCCCAGTAAACTGTCATTGGTTCTCAAAATATCCCCATAATTTTACTTTTATTTATTTTAGCTAGATTGGTAATAATCCAAAGATAGCGCGAGACTAGTATACTTTTTTATTTAAAGAGAATGAAACAAACAAAAAAACTTGGAGAAAAAAGGGTAGAAATAATACAGAATTACAGAAAAATAAACAGTAAGAAATCACCAATTGATAAGTTACATATCTCAGAAATAGTTGTTCAGGTTACAAAATTAAAGTTTGTAAAGTGACATTCAAATAGTGACACTGTCAACAGTTCTGCTCAATCATACAACAAAAACTTAGTAATATGATTATCAGTCCTACACACTTGTTTTTATCTTAAAGAGGGTAAGATTAAACATATCAAAACAGAACAAGAAACAATTAAAGAGATTAAAAGGGAACAATTTAAAGAAATACAGATTTCAAAGCAAGTCCACTGGAGATCTTCACTGTCTATCTTATTGTCTCTAGTTTTCTTCCAAATAGTTGTCCCCATCTTCACACACACTGAATGCATACTGCATATTGTAGAACTGATCAAATCATTACAGGATGCTGAAGGCTTTTTACTTTTCCAAAGCAGGGAAATAAGCACAAACACCTCTTTCATTCCTCCATCCTTTCCTCTGCTAGACTTCTCCTTTGTTATTGACAAATAAGGGTAATTTCTGCAAATGTGCTCTCTTACAGAACTATTTTTACAAACTGATTTTGAAAGTTCTAATGATTCTTTTTATGGATAACTTATGCTTTATTCTGTGGGTTAGGAAATTATAAATACATTTTGAAAATGCTTTGCTGATTGAAAGTGCATTACTGAGAGAACACTGATTAGTGGAATTGTCTTGGGATGCTTTTCCAAAGTGAGCACTCCACAAATGCCTGGCATCTCCACGTTGTCAGTGCCAGTTGGGTTCTGAGAATATGGTATATATACATGTGGAGGCAGAGTTCAGGTACTTTAATAGCAACTCCATAAAATAGAAGATTATCATTTTACTTCTAAATCTTTCCTGTAAGGCAGGAGTAAAATGTTTTGATTTCTTTTGAGGACCTTCTAATCCAGAAGCCACAGGGATCTCAGGTATTATAAAATTTAATCTTTTGAATACTGATGATATGTCAGTCAGGATTCTAGATTTGAAAATATGGAAATAAGGAAAATTTGTACATTTTCAAATGTAAAAACAGTTTAAACTTTACGTGCAGTGTAATTTATGAAGTTAAGCATCTTGAAAAATTAGGAATTTGCAAATGGCTGGACAATGACAACCATTTGGTGATGGTGGCTGGGAGAGATGTTAGTAGAGTGTGTGAGGGTGTCATCTGTCACTATGTAGGGGCAAAGTTGTTCTGGGAAGCACAAAGGCAAAACACTTGCAGGTGAAATGTGTAGGAACAAGGCCAATGTGGTTACTGTAGAATAGCCAGGAGAGGAAAGAACGGCTGCATCTTGAAGTATAATGCTTGGCCATATGTTTACGATATTAAATGTGGTGGTACACTGCTAAATGGTTTTGGAAAAGAAAAGTTAACTTTTTGGTTTATTGTAACGGCTGTTTGATGAGACAGCCATTATATTATGAAATGCATGTTCATAGTAAAATAAAATCTTTTCTATGTATAAGACAGAGACTGGGAGTGGACAGGTCTAGAGTCAGAGAGACCACACCGCGCTTTACTGCAGGAGTGTGGCACTGAACAGCACGTGTGTGGACTGCGGGAATGTGGGTGGAGGTGGTGAAAGTGGCTGTGTTAGGTGGAAGCAATCTGAAGGTAGAAAGTACTGATTGAAGAATTTTATATGGCAAGTGAAATGATTTCTTATGCACTTCTAAAAGATTTTTTCTTTACTAATGGCATCTAGCAAGATAAGAATGACAAAGAGAAGAGTAGGGGAGGGCAAGAGAAACATCAGAGAGTGAAGAAGAGTCTGGTCACCTCTAGTTTTCTGATTTCTAGGCAGATATAGTCAACAGGCATGTAGGTAGACTGTTCAGGAATCCTCAGGAGAGATTATAGCTGGATATAAATTTTGGTTTCGTTCCACTATACTATCAGTGTATAGGTGAAATGTGAACCTGCAGAGCTGAATAAGATTTTATAGAGGTTGATGTTAGATTAAGAAATGAGTCCTGATAATCATGTATTGGAGCAGTGTACGCCAATGTTTGGAGGCCAGAAGTGGGAGCATATCGCAAAGAAGACTGATGAAATATTCAGCAACAAGAAGGTGCATGATTCAGTTTTTATTATTTTTCTATGCAAAATATTATATATACAAAACCACAAACTATTAAGAGACAAGGAAATGAAACCTACAATCAAAATAAAAGTATACTTGAAGGCATATCAGTGTAATATCAAGTATTGAAATGTATGGAAGAAATTTGCAAGGCTATGCTTACAAATTTATATGACAAGATACGCAGAATAGGAAGCAAAGAGGTAAATATAAGCCAGTTAAAATATTTTTTAAATAACAAAATTGAGATTTTGACATTGAAAAAGATCTGAAATTGAAAAAAAAAAACGTATAAACTTCATAAAATTAACCGTGACTGGGAGCCTCAAAAGATTAGTAAACTTCAATAACAATGAGTAGAAGTTATTAAAATGTGCAGAGAGAGCTGAGATCAAGCAAAACCATCCTCAAGAATCCTCAGAAAAAGTACAGCATTATCAATCAGTTTAGTACATAAAGGATAAATAGTTGGATACAATAGATCCTAAAAGGAGAGCACAGAAAATCGAACAGAAAAATATATCTGAAAATTCAATAGCTACTTTTTCTACACTTGATGAAAACCATAATCCGTTAAGTCTGAAAAGCTCAGTGAACTCAGTTGGATAAACACACAGAAAAGCTCATTTAGAAACTCAGCATTACACTTCCAAATACCATGAAGACAAAAATCTTAAAGAAGTAGGAGAAAGTGGTGAAAAACTCTTATAACTGAAATCATTTGATAAAAATTTTTTAGCAAATATACCAGAAATAATTGAGCAAAAATATTGAATGACATCCTTCTATTGCTCAAAGTAAAAATAAATGAAAAACAAAAATCAAACACAAAACCCCAAAACTATCAATATAGACTATGCAATGAGAATATCTTTGGAAAATGATGGCAAAGCCGAACTGCATTCAGGTGGTGTAAACTGAGTGAGCAAACGAGCACACTGCTTCACGTTCATCCTGGAAACGCCAGCAGAGGCGCCCTCAGGCTGGCACAAAAGGATCAGTTAGAAACTCAAACCTATAGGAACCAAATAATGAGTATCAGGAAAAGAACAACCACAGTATGGAAATGGAAAGCCTATTAACTAAAAAGAGTGATAAAATATTATGCAACTTACAGTACACATAAAAATAAATAATTTGTACAAAACCACAGTGGAGTAATACTCAACCATAAAGAAGGATAAACTTGAGGTTCTTATAGCTAAATGGGTGAGATCTGAGAACACACTAATAAGTGAAATAAAAGACTCACATGTGTAAACATTGTCTTGTCTCCCCAGTGTGAGAAACTGCAAGAGTTAAGTAAGATACAAAATGTACAAAAGATGCTGTGACATGAGAAGAAACTGTTCAAACTGAAAAAGAACCTGGGAGAGGGAAAGAAGAAAAGAAAGGGAAAAGGAAAAAATATATATGCATGCAAGATACTTACTAATTTCTCTTAGTTCATGAAAAAGAAAGGTTTGTGCTCATGTTTGGACAGTATTTTCATGTCTATACCTTATACTCTGAGTAACTACTTTGAAGATAAAAATATACAATATATTAATCATTGTTACTCTCCTATGATTTTGTTAGGAAATTTTGATTTTTTTTATCTTTACAATAAAATTTAAAAATTTTAAATTTACCTATTTGTACTAATTAGAAAAGGGACTCATTTCTTTTTTTTTTTGAGACAGGGTCTCACTAGGCAGTTCAAGGTAGACTTCAACTATATAGGTCAGGATGGCTTTGAACTTGCAGCAGTTTTCCGCCTCAGCCTCCTGGATGCTGTATAAGGGTTTAATGTTTTAGTGGAACTACACTGTGGAATACTTCTTATAATGTAATTTAGTTAGTGTAATCTTAAGTTAAGTTATATATGTGAGAAGTAAAGATTGTATATTAGACTCCAGAGTAATAAGTAAGAAATATTTAGATTTAAAGTTTAAAGTCTGAGAATTTGGAGCAAATTTTTAAAAAATATATAAAGGTAAATTAAAGGAATAAAGCACAAGGGACAAATAGAAAACAAGTATCTGATAGTAGATTTAACAAAAGACATATAGATAACTACATGATATAAATATTCTAAAAGCAAGGATTGAAAGAAAACAAGATCAAGTCCAAATTGCATATTTTCCACACAAGATAAGAATAGAAATGGAAGGGTAATTACACAAATTATAACAGTACTCTTGTAGCCATATAATGTCAGAAAAGTCAACTTCAGTAGAAGTTTGCCAGAGAAAACAAAAGATAAATTTTTAAATATTTTTTTAACCAGTACCAGGGATTGAACTCATGACCACACACTTGCAATGCAGGCGATTATGCTACTGAGCTAAATCCCCAGCCCCTAAAAGATAAATTTTTAATGATTATAAAGTTAATTGACCGAGATAACATTGCATCTCTAAATATGTAACTATCTAGTGACATTCTTAGCTTACAGAGAAGAGCACTTTTAATATGGCCAAGTAGTCTCTTATCAAACTAATGTTCCAAAAATAGCAACTATAAACTCCTTGTGAAAGACAAACAAACAAAATGCATTGGAGGCCACTCAAATGCAGAAAGAGTCCACCATGTACCTTTGGAAGAAAGGGATAGAGGGAAATTAGACTCTTTTCATTGGCTGAGGGCGTTCACAGAGGACACAACATAGAGAAGTTTGGAGCCAATAGGAAACCTGAAAGACCAGAAAACAGAATCTGAGGAAATGAAATGTCTTGAAAGTGTAGGAAAATAATCCCCGAATAAAGAGAATCAGAGACTAAGTTATTTTCATATCATCCTGCTCTATGCGGGGAGATTATAAATCATGCTTACACATGACAAGCTCTGCAGATTTTAACTAAAGAGAAGATTAGTGAAATAATATTTCTGCTGCCACTGTAAGGTTTACATTTTAAGTCTAACCTACTTGATCAATAACCATAATAACACAAAACAACACACGTCAGACCCTAATAGAAAACAGATTCTACACAGCATATTCACAATATTCAGGATTAAAATCCAAAATTAGTGGATGTGCAAGATCGAACAAAGATGAACAAACGAAAAATTTCCAATTTCTGGGGCTGAAATTAAAAGAATATTTGTAAACCTCTTAATACAAAATAGATACTCAATAAACATTGGTGTGATAAATGTCTCCTACAATGAGATGCAAACGATCTGATTTCTATTTCTGAATCTGCTACTAAGTTACTTGTGTGGTTTCAAGAAAATCACGTCTTTCTCTTGTCAAAAATATGTGTTAATTTAATGAAATTATCTTTAACATTCGGTGGTAAATATGGAGAGTTGAAGTTCAGTATTCATTTCGTCATCCTAATAGTGCAGATTTCTTGCTATCCAAGATAGAAATGAATTTCAATTCATTTAAGAAAGATAAATATAAAATGTAGAAGGGAAGATAAGAGAAGAGATAAAGTTGCAATACACCTAGTAAAAGTACTATTTTAGTAGCCCCTGTGTATATGTGCTTGCCTGTCTACCGATCTGCCTGCCTGTCTGTCTATCTATCTATCTATCTATCTATCTATCTATCTATCTATTATTTACCTATCATCTATCTATAGGTATAGATATATGGATATGCTTATGCTGTGCTATAAAGTATGTCTTTCAATCAAATATTTTTTGGAAAAATAAAAAAATATGCCTCCTTTCTTTACCATAGAGAATGGGAATAGTAAACACTAAATTTTATCAGAATTTAACTTGTAGCTAAGATTCCAGATATACTTGCAGGGGTCAGGTCCTGACTTGAAGTTTGGATGACAGAAGGGAAACAGTGACTTTGATGCTGTTCATCATACATGCATTTCAGTTCTGCCCAGCAGGCGCAGATGGGTATTGAGTTTTGTACAGAAGAGCTGAGCCTTGGCCATCTTGAGTGTTGAGAAGATGCATATTTTGCAGTTGATGATGGTATATAAAGTAGGCAGGATGTGGCCCTGGGTACCAGTCAGTAGCTCACAATTTGCAGCTGTGACAGTGGCTCCTTTAGAAGACGTGGTCTTGGTGCTGAAAGTTCCAGAGGCCTGGCGCCTTTTCCCCAGCTGTTAACCTTCAGAGGCCCATTCTTCTTCTTGGCAGGGGGCATCATTTTGAAGTCACTTCTGAAAGAAAAAAATTCAATTGAATCCCCTGTGTGGCAGAGATGGCGTTGCTGATGATGATGATAATGACTGAATTTCTAAAAGTGACCAATCTTCCATCCATAATAAATGTAAACACATCTTTAATTCTCAAAAAGTAAGAGCGAGACTGCTCCTTATTATGCAGACAAAACAGAATGTTCAGGAGCTAGCAATTAGTCTGCTTTGTTCAAAGAGTATTTTTAGCTGAATGAGTGCTAATTGCAAAAGCAAAGAAGATTTTTGGATAACTTTTGGGTTTAATAAATGGGTAAGAAAAGAGCACCCAGGTCTGATGAAGGATGCAGTGTTGGCTGCTCATACACTGCTGTGAAGTTTTGCTGGTTGATAAACCGCTTCAGTTGTAACAGGCAGCATTCTGAATTAAATTTATGAGTCTAACACATTTTCTATTATGGCTTTACACTTGTATAAATTAAAGCTGCCAAAACGGCTTTCATTTCTTTTTTAATTTAAGTCTGGTCCAAAGATGTACTGTAGCTACACTTTGTTCTGTATCAAGTTATATTTCCAGCCACATTATTAAAGAGATCTCAGCATAGAAAATGCTAGTTTAATTCAGGAAAACCCACGGAAGCACCTTGCAGTGGATCCTTTCAGCCACTGGGACTCAGTCATAGCAGTTTGCAGGGCGTGAACGGAAACCGTGCAGGGAGAAGGCGCGTGCTCGGGAGGAGCCTGCGCTGTCGGATTGTTACCAATCACAGTGAGAACTTTCGCTCTTACACACGTTGCCCATCGTTACTGTTATGGCCGAGAAAATGGAAACGAGATGGATGTTGAAAGTTAAGGCATCCTAGATCATGGTAAAAGCGATAAAAAATGACTGTGATTTCATGGGCTAGAGGATAGGAGATACGTGAAGGTTAGGTCTTCTAGAGTGAATATAAATTTTGTTTTAATACATCTTTTCATTTACTTAAATATTTAAAATATCAGGGCCTACCAGTTTTCAGAAATGGTTTATAATTACACTTTTAACGCAAAACGTAAAATCACGAAATTTAAACATTAAGTAACATGAAAGCAGGAATTGGAAATGTTGAATAAAACATTTCTTGGCTCGAGGTTGTTGCAAAATTCTTAAGATCTTGAAATGGGTATTTGAATTGCTGATGTTTTCTTGTTTAGTTGTCAGTGAAATTAGTTCCGCTGTTCAAGGCAGGGAAGAGTTTAGTGTAAATACAGAAAATTGTTGAATAGTACGTTAACCTTAATTATAATTGGATGGATTTGCTTATTTAAACAGCAACTTCACCATCCATGTTATTATTTTTAGTGTCTGTGTAAACTATATCTTTGCCTTTTTGTTTTTCTGAAACTCTGTAATGTGGGCCAAAGTTCTGATATGGTTTGCTACATTGCAATTTATTTAATGCAGCACAACTTTTCTTCTTTTTTCTTTTAAAATTTCTATTTTTGATCAGTACATACTGACTGCATTCCTTGGGGAGAGTTGCTATGTGTTCATAGCACATCTTAATTCTCTGTTCCTGCTCTCACCTTTCCCTGCCCTGCTCTTGATCTCCTTACCTTTCACAATGTCTGTCTTCCCATTTCTGATTATCATTTATTTTTCTCTTTCATTTATTTAAATTTTGGGTTTCTTGAATAAGAGAAACTCTTCTGTATTTAAGGTTGTGTGTCTGGTTTTTCCACGTACAAAGTAGTGAACAGAGATTTTTTTAATGCCAATTTCAGTACCTGAGCTTTGTAATTGATATATAATATGTTTAGCTACATGAATCAATATGTGATTTTCTGGACAGTCATCTTCATGACATGTTTCTTAGCATCTTGGCCAACATTCTTTTTCTTTTATACTATATTTTTAGAACACTCCTACCCATAAATTTTTCACTCTGTCTTCAATCTTTTATTATTTCAATAATAAAAATATTAAATAAATGGACATTCTAAATAATAATAAAATTAATAATAATGGCTTTGATGAGCCATTTTACAATATGATACAAATACAAGTTCTGTCTAAAAATAGACAGTGGTATAAATAATTATTTGATAGTGTGGAAGTACCAGCATGGAATTCAGATCACATTTTTATGGGTGAGAAGAGATCATGAGTCCACACTGCTTTTGGAATAGCGTCACCAGTGCTCGTCTTTTGTGAAGCTGACATACAAAATGAACCCTGGAAGATGAATGGAAGAGGCCCTGGCTGTAAAATCTCCATCTGGCATGACTACCTTCTTAAGAGCACTGTGGCTTTTCTCCAATTTATTAATGAATCTGATTGCTTATGATGTGATTCCCCTAGAGTATTTGTCTGTTCTTGCCTTATGAAGTTTCTCATTTATATTTATAAGCTATTCTCCCACATAGATGCTCATCTTGTTATGTATTGAGTTCTGAAGTCTTTTTCACAGCACATTCTGAGCAGTTTCTTGTGTCCATATGGTGCAGTAGAACTCCTAGACCTCCGTGAAAGACAACACCATCACTCTTGTTGTAAGCAGTCCTTCTTATATGTGGGTACATATTGCTGCCCTGTGGAAATGGGACACATACCTGGGACTTTTTTCTTTGGTCAATGAAGTGTGAATAGAAAGCATGCTTACAATTTCAAGAAGAAGCATAAAGGCACTAAATGCAGTTCATCACATTGTAAAACTCTGTGATAGGCAGAATAATGTTACCCAGAGACATCCATCTCCAACTTAGAATCTGTGCCCATTCTAATTGCTGGTGCTTATGGGTATTCCTCCAATCTTTTGGAGGTCACAATCATCCATTCCAGTGGGATACCTCAAGAAGTCAGGAAAAGCAAAGAAGTAAATTCTCCTTTAGAGTGTCCAGAAAGATCACAGCTCAGGCAAGATTTGAGTGCATCCAGGTGAGACCCGTGTTCAATTGGACTACTGAGTTGTAAGGTCATCGATTTACGTTGTCACTAAATTAGGAGCTATTTGTTACTATAGCAGTGTAAATTAAGACACTATGGCTTGGCAATTGGCAATGCCCTTGAGCCTATTGCAGATATCTGACTGTATCTTAGAACAGAGTAAAGCTAGAAACTGTTATTGGCCTTTGGGCTGGAGTGATCAACTCTTAGTGTTACCTTCTCCTGAGTAAGTTCCCAGATGTCTTGTGAGTACTGCATGCCTTAGTCTGCCCTGACGGATAAATAACTATTTTGCCTTTAATCTGTATGACACTGGAAAGTTTAAAATCCAAGCAAAATAAACAGAATCATGAGATTGGAAAATAGGCACTCTCTTTCTTAAAATCGTTTTCCTACCTGTTTTAAGACATTTGATTGAAGTCTTGATCATTTTAATAATTGGATTTCTTTATGAAGTGAAAACCACAAGTAAATCTTCGGTTATCCTTAAATCTAACATTTTTGTATAATTACTATTGTGCTTAACTTTAGACATTAATAATTATTTATTTAGAATACTACATTAAGTTATTCTTACTGGTCTTTGCTTTGTGGGGCAGAAAGTATTGTCTAGTTTCTTCCATTCAAGTTTTTAGTTTTTTTTTTTTTTTTTTTTTCAGAGTTTATGGCATTCATGACACTGGTAATCTATAGTAACTTGTTAGCTTGTAATTTTGCCCACACATGAAGAAAATCTCGTGTGGATTGACGCAGCACATACCCACATTCTCCTCCCTTGCTATGTTTTCTTGGTGAGAAGCTGATGTTCTTCATTAGCATGATTGTTGTGTTTGATTGTTTCAAGTTTTTTATCTGCTAGTTTAAGCCTATTAGCCTTTTATCAAATAATGAAAATGTTCAACTTCCCTAACTGTTTTAATAACCATTTGAGTTCCTTACTTTTTAATTATAAACCTTAGGGACACATGTAAAATGCTACTATTATTTGCCTTTGATATGTGTAAAACTATTCCTTACAGCCCATAAAACATTCTATTGTGTTTCCAAAGCTTGTGCATTATTAAGGATTGAAAAAAAAATGTTGCTGAATGTAGCAACAGTGGAGACCCAACATCTGTACTGTGAAATGAATATTCTATAGATTTTCCTTTACAAGTGCTCTTTGACATACTCATGAAAATAGAAATGGAAAATTGTGTACTTTAACTCCAGCAGTTCTGTAATGTTTATGGAGGGCTTTGTATAACAAAATTATTTGGTAAATTAGCTGACATGGACTTGAACATCTAATCTGCACTAACACTTTTTAAGCATGTGTGTTTCATTTTTGTTGCACAGATTAACTGGTTTTATGGTGTATCTACATATGCACACATTTGCCTTTGGCACACATTGATGCATTTGCCCTTCTGCGTTCATCCCTTCCTTTGCCACATCCTGAGAAATCTCTACTTAATCCTTCTACTTTCAGGATCATATAATTATTGATTTATTTTTACTTTGTAAAAATATGTAAGAGAGAAGAGGCAATTCTTGTTTTTCTGTGTCCGGTTTACTTAAAATGAGGCCTTCTTACTCCATCTATTTTGCTGCAAATAACAGGATTTCATTTTCCTTTGTGGATAAATAATATTTCACTATGTGTGTATATATGTATATATATATATATATCATATATAATATTTTCTAATATTTTCATCTGTAGGTGTGCACATGGAATAATTCTACTTCATGACTATTGTGAAAAATGCCACAATAAACCGGGGTTCAGGTGTTTTCTCTGTATGCTGATTTTCATTTCTTTGGAGTGTACCGAGAAGTGGGATGACTACCACATCGTATGGTAGCTCTCAATTTGTGTTTTGGGGATCCTGAATATTTTTTCATTATTTAGTGTCTTTTTCAATTTCTTTGTACAATATTCTATAATTTTCATTGCAGTAATTCACTTGTTTAGCTAAGTAAATTCCTAGGCTGTGTGTGTGTGTGTGTGTGTGTGTGTATTGTGAATGTGATTTCTTTCTTAGTAAATTCATTACTGGTGTATAAAACAATCTGTCAATTATTGTATACTGATTTTCTATCCTGAAGTTTATTGAATTTATTTTTCAGTTCTGAAGAAATTTAGAAGAATATTTAGGTTTTCCTATATATAAAGTCACATCATCTCAAAGCAGGGATAATTTTACTTCTTCTTGTCCTATTTGCACTAGTTTTTCTTTCTTTCTCTTGTCTAAGTGCTCTGACTAAAATATCTGATTCTATATTGACTAAAAACAGTAAGAAGGAGCATCCTTGTCTTAGTCCTGATCTTAGAGGGAGTTAAGCATATCCATTTTTCTATTCATTTTCTTTGGAGCATTCATTTTTCTAAAACTTTTAATGATAGGAATAATTTTCTAAAGCATTTACTGGTTTCTTGTTAATGAATATTTTAAATGCTATGAGTGAGTATCTATATACACAAATTTATATAAAATAGAATGTAAGAATTGCTTCACCTCTTTTGAAAATCTAAATACAAATTTCTTTCCACAATATTACATCAGAATTATAGCGTTTTTAGGTTTTCTTGTTTTATCTCCTTTACAAATATTGATGTTGATAATTTCGAACAACTAAAACAGGTAATTGCAACAAAACAGAAAAAGCCTCTGAGCTAGTAAACTTATTAATACACTTTAGAAATAAAATTATTGTAAAATAACACCAGTAAAAAGTGTGGAGGAACAGCAAAAAGTCATACTTGGAAATGGAAAATATCACCTTCTTGATCTTAATAAAGTTAATTTTTTAATTTTGACAAATGTGAGCTGTATTCTTTTACAAAGTTCTCATAGATTTTTCTAATGGAAAATAATGTCATAAGAATGAAATATTATAGAAAGAAATTCAGTTCATTATGTCTCATAGGAATTAATTATAAGCCCAAGCATGATTAATTAATTTTAGTACTGTAAAGAGAAAATGTACAAACAAGTATTTGTATGACATTTGAATTGACTATTAACTCTAAATGAACAATTATGCTAATTTAATCACATGCCAATAGATTGCTTTTTGAAACATCCAAATACTTAAATTATTCAGGCTTATGATTTTTTTTCTGCTTGTATGTGTCATTTCATTGGAATGAAGAGGAGTTGTATGAAGAAGTAAGACTGATTAAACATTCTTTGGCTTCTGGTGAGTTAGTAAACTGAATTTTATGTGCATACTCTGAAGGCATCAGACTCTTTCAGATACCTGCACTATGAAAAGGTAAAAACAAACAAACAAACAAACAAAAAAACCCTGAAATTGTTTACTTTTGAACATTAATAGGAATCAGAAATATATGACTCTTTTGTTGTGTATGTTATTAATCAGATTCAAAAAAGTCTAGAAACTTAGTAAAATTGCATAAACTACAATCACACTCGAGATTATAAGGAAATTCTTTTGAGGCTTCTTCTATATATGCCTGAAGTACAGCAGTGTTTCTTTTCCAATAATTTTTGTATCAATTTAAGTGCGTGTGTGGGTAGTTATTACCTGTACATGGCATATCTAATTTATTTTTATGGGCTCTTTTCCTCTTCCTTTTCATCTCTTGGTCTCACTCCCTTTTTGACTATGTAGTCCAGGCTGGCCTTAAATTCTCTAAGTAACCTAGACAGGCCTCAAACTCACAGAGATCCTCCTGCCTGTTTCCTAAGTTCTGGGGTGACAGGCATGTGCCACCATGCTCAGTACCCTCTTCCCACTTAACAAAGTTCTATCTTCTTATTACCTGTCATCTATCTTTTACTTTGCTAATTTTTAAAAATGTATTCTTGATTTACTTATATTTTCTGTTTCACAGATAGGATACATGTTTTTTAAACTTATGCATCTGATTTATTTCACTTAGTATTATGGATTCAAGGTTCATCTATTTTCCTATGAATGATTCAAGTTTTTTTTTTATGGCAAAACAGTACTCCATGGTGTACAAACACCACATATTCTTTTTATACTCATCTGCTGATTGTCACATAGGCCACTTACATAATTTAACTATTATGAATTATGCTGCTATAAATATGGGTATGCATGTATCACCATAACACTATTTTTAAAGAGTGTGTGTGTTATACGTACATCATATAGTGATCAGGGCAAAATTCCCGAGTGGTTGAAATTTGGGGAACTTGTTGACTCAAAAATTTTCTTTTAACAAATGTACAAATTCTAAAACAATGAATTTTGAGTTAAAATGTTCATCTCACCAATATTTATGTAATGGTTCTTGTATTAGTATTTGTAGTCATGTTTCATTGTGTGTCTCCTTCATTCTTTTCTTGTGAATTGGAAATGACAACCATGATCTTACTCTGGCCAATAAACTTGTGATTCTAGCATAACCAGCATAAGAAGAAACAGCTTAGCACTGACCATGTACAAAGGACACCCCACTCCTTATACTTATTGCCTTCTAATTAAAAATATAGTGGTGTGGGGAAATGGGATTTCCTCCACACAGATGGATCAATGAAATATCAACACTTTCACTTTTACTCAAGCACACATTTTGTATTGTGCGAGTCACTGAGAGCTCAGTAGGATTGGGAGAGAAGAGTGTTCTGAGACCCAATGTGGGACAGTCGTGGTGCAATGAATAGGAATAAAGTTAAATAAAGTAAAAATGACTTTTTAAGTTTTTTATTATGACAATCTCCAGGCACACATAAGTATTTTAAGAACAGTATAACAAAGCCACGTGAACTCACGGCTCATCATCTCTCATTATCAACATACAGATAATTTTAACTTTGTTCCTTTTTACCTTCTGGCAGAGTTTTAGGACACACTACCTCAGGACAGGACACCTGTCATTTGAGAGCACAGAAGAAGACAGCCACTCTTATTTCCTCTTATCCCATTGAAAGAGACAATGCAGAAATTATCTGAACTTCCCCTAAAATACCCCATGATAGCTTAATTCCAGAAGTGACTTCCCTATAGCATGAGAAAACAAACACCCACATCTCTGAATATACAAGAATAGCACAAATAATCTGAGCAGACTGATAAATTCTTTCAGTTTATGACTAGTAGGTCATACGCCCCTTGTGTAGCCATACTCATGCAGGACTGTTTACCCTTCCTCAAATTTGCAGCACAAGAACGCACAGATTTCCCTGTTTCTTCAGGCTTCATTGCCAAAGTCTCAATTTTTTATGTAAAAACTTTCATAAAATAAATATAAATGTTTTTCTTTTGTTAATTTGTCTTTTATTATAGTTGCTAAAGCAATGGACTTTGTGAAAGATGAGAAAGAAGTATTCTTTCGATTCCCCTTGCATTCGTAAGTTTTGAATTACTACAATGAAATTTCCGATGGAGGGTACTTGGAAGGAGGTTCATTCTGCTTACGGCTCAGAGTGCAGTTAGGGCGGTGGAGGCTTAGTTAAGACCTCCTGGCACGGCTGACAAAGGACGCAGAGTGCGATGGGAACGAGCCGGTGATGACAGATGAATTTAGAAACTGAAAGAAGAAGGAAATGAGCCAGCGTGCTGTGCCCGCCTTTGCAGACTCACTTTCAGTCGCCCGAGGAGCTCCCTCCTGGCTTCACTCCTAAAGGCCCAGAGCTGTTCCTGACTGCACCGTCCAGGCACCAGGACTCCAGCACAGGACCATGTGGGGGCGCTAACAGTACTTGCACCACAATGCCCCTACAAACACAATCCTCTCCTATTTTTCCTCCCTTGTTGACTATCTTAATACAGTTCCAAGACATTAACACACAGGTAACTTCAGTGTATATCCCTAAGAAATATTAGTTTTAAAATCATAACTGCAATGATATAATTGGATTTAAAAGTAAACTATAATTCCTTAATATTAATCTCCAGTCCCTATATTTTCTGAACAGATTAGTAATATATTTGATAATTTATTTGAACCAAGAGGAAAATATAGACAAAACTTTGTTTCACATGTCTTAAATCTCTAAAATGATCCAGTTTCAAGATTCTTGTTTCTATTTACTGTTAAAAAGCTAGATCACTTCTCTGCAAAAATTAAGTACATTTTCATATAGATGCTGGTCCTGAATTAAAACTTTTAACAACTCATCAGTTGAGGAACTGATAAAAAGAATGTGGTATTTTTATACAGTAGAGTACTCTTCAGCTATAAAGAAAGACCACATTGAGATTTTTATAGGTAAAGGGATCTGGCTTGAGACCATACTCATTAGTGAAATAAATCAAACTCACATGTGTAAATACCACATTGTCTCCCTAGTATAACAATTGAAAGAGGAAATTAGATACAAAATCTTTAATAAATATTGGAAATGGGTAAGAAACTCTTCAAAGAGAAATACATCACTCAGAGAATATATCACTTATGAAGTCAGACATGTATGTCATATCCAAATGGAGGTAAAAGAATGAAAAAAATACAAAAATACAGAAAGATCTATATTTGGAAATGATAAATTCAACAGTTAAAGTTTCAGAAAATGACTTAACCAATGCAATATTATGCAACAGTATAGACAATGGTTAGAAACTCATTAAAAATATTCACCAGAGTCAAGAGGTTCTGTGGCTGCCAAGCAGAGTAGTCTACTGGGGAACGGTCCTGGAATTTTGTTATGACATTGCATAAAACAGTTACATAGTACCAAAGGTGATGGAAGGCAAAAACAAAGAAAGCCTCACCGTACTTAAAAAAGAAGTCCCACTGCTTTTAGAAGAGCAAAACTGAATCTAAATCTCTTTTTTCAGAAAAATGATGGAAAGCTAGGAGACAGCAGAGTGACATCGGTAAAGACCTGAAAGCTGTGACTACTCACAGAGAAATCTATTCCCATTTCAATCATGGAAAAATTAGAACGTTAATAGGAAATGAATATGTTTTCAGGAAAAAGAATCTGACAGGTTGATGTCCTGAAAGAAATGAAAAACATTGAAGGCAATAATTCAGGTGGAAGAAAAACGATTGCGTATTTCAAAGCAGAAATACATAAAGAGCAACAGAAAAAGAGCCGCACAACATGTACACGTAAAACTGAAATGATTGTGAAATAATTATGTAAACGGATGGAGGATTTCAATAGAATTAAAGATTTTAAGACTGTGACATTATTAGAGAACAAATGTAAAGTTTCTTAGAGATTAGATGATATATGTCCCCCAAAAGTCTCCTGTGTTCAGCGATGGGGGTTAAAACCTCATAACATCAGCAGTTTAACCTGCTAATAAATTCTTAGCCAGGTGTGGGGATGGAGGGTGGATCTGGTCAGGGGTGGGTCACTGGGAAGTGGCCTGGAACAGGTGGGCAGCCTTCCCCCACTGTATCCCTTTACAATGTTATTTCTGCCTCATAGCCAGCTAACCACCAGCTGAATCCTCCAAAATACTTGAGCCAAATAAACCTCTCTTTCTTTAAATTGCAGGTGCAGTGTATTTTCATCCAGTGTCTGGGAAGTGACCAATTCAAGCTCTAATAATTACAATCTGAAAAAATATGTAGGGAAATAGACATCAAATTACAAAAACTAGGGTTTAATTAGTGGCAGGAAAAGTAGTGAATTGTGCCTTTAGACACCACACAGCAATCAACTGAAATTTGATAGTATATCTACCTATGGGAGGCATAACTACAAAGCTTTTAGAGAAATTGAGAGAAAAGTATGTTCATGGACTTGGGTGAGGAAAAGAGAAACATTGTCAATTTAGATTGATATTTTTAATTCTAAATTATACAAAATATTCACAGTTAATATTTTACTTTAACATTTTGGATTTTATTTCTTAATATGACTTTTTTCTTAAATGCTTTACAATGCATTTTGTGTTTCTATAGTTTCAAAATAACCATTATTAATCATGATTCCCCATTACATTGCTTTGATGCATTATTATGTTTTCATTCATTAGTTGGCATGGTTTTATCCTGGTTTGTTTGATTTTATTATGTGTGATGGTATGAACAGCTATTTTGAAGAAAACAAGACATTATAATAGCCATTGCTGATTTAATATCATCTTGCTTTGAAGTCCTACCATGCTTTTATTCTTCTGTTTTCATTGGTTCTATCACGTAGTATCTTATTCAATTGTGTTATGTGTCATAGTATAAACAAATTTTTTATGAACAATGAGATAATACAGCCATTTTATGTTCATTTTCCTGTTATTTGGTTCTGAATGCCCTGTAATGATTTCATTCTCTTAAATGGTTTTATACTATTTTGTTATGTTTGATACTATTGTATATGAAGTTATGCTCAACTATTACAAAGATAGAAACGTGGTAGCTACTGTTAATATCAGGTTGTCTTGTGGTGAAATACTGTATTGCTTACATTGTTCTGTTCTTATCTGCTTTGTTATGTACTCTTTTGTCTTAATCTCTTTAAAATAAAAAAAAAAATTCACAATGCTAAAAAAGCAAAATAGCCAGTATATTCTTAATTAATATAGTTAATGAGAAATAATTCAAAATTTCTTTGAACATCTAGATTTAAATTGAATAAATTACTATTACTGTATATAAAAGATCCTTGAAATAACTTTTTTGTGTTTGAGCTAGCAACTTGCTATATGATTCTATTTGTGTTGTAACCCACCCAAAAAACAAGGCCCCATGATGAAAAATGGGGCAAGACCCATGAGATGATAAACGGGGCAAGACATCTTTTTAAAAGAAGCGCTTTTATTTTAGCTGGCCCAGCGACACAGTGCAGATGCAATTTGCAAAGCTGTGCAACTGAGTTAGAATTTTGACTGGTTTTTATAGTTCATTTATGATTAGCTCATTGATCAATAAGTACATAGTGATGAGAAACAAAAACAAGGTGGGCCTTTGTTCCCCTTTGCTTGAGGTCAGAGGCATTTCACAGTGGGTGGTAAGCCAATTCATAGCCCTTGGTCTGCCAATTCCAGGAACATTTGTCTCTCACAAAGGGAACAATGGTTGACCCAGCATCGTTTGTCTCTTACAAGGGGAACAAAAGTTGACATAGCACACGGGTTACTAAGGTGGCAGGGGGTGACGCAGACATGGTCAGTTAATTTATAACCATGTGGTTGGTGCTTGGTTAGTAGGGTAAGGAGCTCAGTACAGAATGACAATATTGCTAATAACTATCTTTTTAAGTAACTTTTTGTTAATTATCTTTTAATCAATTATTTTAATTTTTCATCATCTTAGTATAACAATTTGTACAAGCCATTCTCATATTTATAAAACCATTCTGAAGATTCTATCTTTATTTTCTAATTTCCTAATGTTTTTCTTGTCCGCTTTGTACTGTTATACCTGTTCAGCACCTTGATTTCATCTCTGGAGAGTATCTTCTTGGGAAAACCTTCAGAGAAGCAATGAGAAATAGTTGGGAACTTGTAGGAACAGTTGTCTTTAGGAATATTTATTCACAGCTCAGTGTGAAATGGAGACAGTGACTGCTGACAGAGTGGTTGTTGGTAAGACATTTCACTTCTTCATTAAAACAGGATTCTGCTGGCTTAGGAATTCTTCAGTCAGTCCTGATATACTTGAACTCTCAGTTTATACAACTGCCATGGGAGGTTTCATTCATAGGGCATCTGTCTGCCAGCTGTCTTTGGGGGCCCAATACTCTTGGAAACTACCAAGTCAAGCAAATGTGGAATGTCCTGTGTGACAAGTTAGATTATATGATAATCCTGAGGGGGCCATAGTATGCAGTTCAGATTAAATCTTTATTTTCAGCCCCAAGAATCCAGGAAGGGGGCTTCTTAACTTTCCAGGCACTTACATTTAAAAGGGAGTCAGGTTAGAGAATTTGGACTTCTCCAGATTCTACAGAGTTGGAGGTAGTCTGGCTCCTCCAAAAACTTTCCTTAAAAAGCTTGGGACTGGACTCAGGCTTGCCATGTTTCCCAGGAAACATGGGGGAAGAATATTTCTCTTCCTTTAAAAATAATGACCCTGGATTCTCTCCTATGAGGGGTGTGGCTCCTAAGGCAGAACTATTAACCGGATTGATACTGTCACTCCAGAGGCATGGACTAAAATGGGGGTGAGGGGTGGCCCAGCAATTTATGTTTCAATGTCAATTTTTAGAAAGAAGTGTTGTAATCTGGGAATGAAATTCAGTGGAAGAACACTTGCCTAGCACACTCAAGGCCCTGGGCTCCATCCTCACTCCTAAATAAATAAATAAGTCTGTCCCTAGTCCATTCCTTGTTCATATTTAGGATAACTAGAAAATAAGAATATTAAAACACACAATGTCTACTATTTTCCCTATGTACAGAGACTATGCTATAAACACAACTCTATTAATTATACATCCTACATTAAGATTAAATCTTAGTGAAAGCTTTTATTACACATATGTATAAAACACTTTAAACCTCATCAAAATTTAAAAATTACATAAAATAATGGCATTTGGCTATTGAAGGAATAAAATCTTAAAATATTTTTTAAAGTATGGGTTGATGATTTTATGTTTTTATTCTAGTAAAGACAGCTAATCACTCATGCAAAAACTGACTTTTTGACAAAAAACAATTGCTTTCAACTTGGGACAAGGTATCCAATGCGCATATTAGATATGGCTGTGAGCAGCTGAAGGGTAAAGCACAGCCCTGCACCCAGTCAAGCCAGAATCAAAACCTAATGAACAAAGGACCCTCCTGAAAAAAGCAAGACCTGATGCTAGTCAAAATTCTTCCTACTTTCTTCTGGAAAAAAAGGATCTCCTAGTACCTGGTCTTCAAGAGGTTGTCATCACTGTGGCACAGTGACTGTGTTCTGTTTCCTAGACTTCTCTTTAGTCAGCTGTTCTTTTTGTTAGGAATAGTCCTGGTCATGTAACTTATTGCATATGATTTAGATACAGAAACCCATACAATTGCTTAATGCACTCAAAGTTGAGTCTATTGGAAGGTGATTGAATGTTTGAGTCAAAGTCGCTAGCGTGCTTTTAGGGGTTGGGGTCTGGTGAGTTGGAAGGGATTTCTCCCTTTCGGTTTCTTGCTTCTCTCTCTGCTTCCTGGCAAATGAAACATGATGAGGTTTCATCTTCTGTCCCTTCCACAATACTATTTGTGCTTTAGAGTCAGCCCACCATGAACTACAAATGTGAACCAAAATAAACGTTTACTATATTAAGTCATGCATGTCACATATTATGTCCCAGTGATGCAAAGGTGACTAAAACAAATTGTGCCAGAGAAGTGGCAAAATTGCTGTAACTGTTATCTGACCATATAGTTTATAAGCCTTTGGATCTGTTCATGAGAGTATTTTGTGAAGGTCTGGAAATGCTAGCTAGAGAAGCTATAGAATGCTGTAATTCAAGCTTGATGAGAGACTCTGGTCAGAACTCAGATGTCAGAATACTGATAAAAATGCAGATGGTGAGACCACTTTCAGGAATCTTCAGTTGGAAACATGGATTCTGTCTTGATTACTTTTCTTTTGCTGCTGAGGCAAAATGCTCAACATTCAATATTAAAGAAGGGAAGTTTTATTTGGCTTACAATTTTTGGAGGTTGTGCCAAGGCACAGTGACATACACAAAAGGGCAGGCAAAGGGCAATAGTTCATGGAAGCTGGAAGACAGCAAAAGAAACAAGGGAGGAGCACAGAGACAAGAGTTTTTCTGTCCCTTATATTGTATGTAGGCTACCCACCCTAAGGTAGATGTAGCACTCAAACCAATAATCCCAGCATTGGACCACGAATCAATCACAAACTTTAGAAACCTGCTTCAGAAAAGCACGCCTCTATGATTGCATGAGGCTTTGAGGGGACATTCAGACACATACTATAACAGACTCCATTGGTTATTTCACTCAAAGCAATGTGTGTTATGCCCTGCTAGAAAATATGTCTACATTTTGCTTATATCTTGAGACTTACAGATGAAATTTCAAGGCAGCCCAGTGTTCAGGCTGTAGCATAAGTCCTGCCTGTACTTTTTGGCAAAATTTATAGTGAAAATAAGGGGAAAAGGCTCATTTGAAAAAATTTCAGCTTCTTTAGAAAGGAAAAACTTATCAAGTTGGAACAGAGTAAACTATTGTTGATAAAAATATTTGCACTAAAAATAAGGTACATACTTTGCATGAGGACACCAGAAAAGATGCTTTTAGGGAATTGTAGAAATCCAGAAGACCTCACCCATCACAAGTGTAAAAGTGTAAAGCTATAACACTTGTTGGAAATAGTCCCTGACCACCCATCTTGAAAAAGTCTATCTTGAATATTGTCTTTTTTTCTTTGGATAGGGGGTTGGTTCCCAGTATTTAAGTATCCAGGTACTCAGAAATCTCCAAAATCAAGATCCAACAATTACTGACATGGCTCTAATTGTCAGACCTTGACATCATCCATCCAGCATTAGTTTTATGGGCACACATAATACAAAATTACAGGGTCATGAAGCGTACATGCAGCTTTTAGAAGAAAGCAAGAGAGACCAGGTAGTGAGCTTCCAAGAGGACACTGCATGAAATAATGCGAGTTAAGTCAAAAGTGCAATCAAGATTCCAGAGAATTGGAAAAGAAAGGAATGTGGAACATCTAAGGAAAGTGGCAGGTCATGAGCAAGCCTCTCAGACACAGAAGCCATGAGGACGCATGCAGCAAGATTGTAGGGACAGGATTACTTAAGCACTGGACCTCATATCTTTGTTCTGGGTACTGTACATAGAGCTACAATATTTAATATTCACCTTGCTGGCTTTTGATCTTGTTTTAGTACCAAATTGTACCTTTCTCTGGACATGCAACATCCTGTCTGATTTTTTTATACATACATTTGCACAATGGTCTCCTCCAAAAGCACCACTCAGTGATCATAACAGAGATGTCAGGTATTTGAAGCACGTAATCCTATGTGCTTACCTTGTCTCCAGAAACCTGTATACACTAGCACCAGGACTATATGCATGGCCTTTCACCATAGGACTGGAGTAGGGAGTGGGCAACTGCTACTGTGTTCAGAGCTAGAATTGACTGAAACAAAGTATACTTTGTTGTGGAACCCTTTTCCTGAATATTACAAACTTTCACCAAATTTCCAAATCACTTACCTACTTATATCCAGTCATCTTCCATTGACTATACGGGGAGACAGATTTTTTTGTGCCTCTTGATATATATCTCCAATATTTAGATACACTATATATGCAACAAATTAGTAAACTGAAAAGTTGATCTCATATTGAAATACTGGTTTTCATAGATTTTTATTCACTAGTTTCATTTTAGAAAAGCAAACATGCTTAAATTAATTTGTTAGTTTAAAGTTACATCACAAGGAAGATATTTTGAGTTCAGATAAAACTGGCTGGTTGTTATGCTAGATATAGTTATGAAAGAATCAAAGCAGATGAATTATAAAGATAAGAAGTAGGTTAATACTCTATAATTTACAGAGAAGACCATTTTTTGAAGGCAAGAGTGCTCAGAGCAAAATCTTGTTCCAGAAGATTAATTTCTTAAATTAATATGTCTATTGTTTATCACCTGTGTCCCCTAAGGACTTGAAGAGCTTCCCAGAAAGCTTAGTTAAAATGCAAAATGTCTGAAAGAAAATTGATGCTTACCTCATATTGCTCTTTATCAAAGCAGTAATCAATATTATACGAAGGGGTATGAAAAATTATAACAAATGCATAGGATGCTAGTATTTTATCGACCATGTTCATTTATGCTTTCGCATAATCTGAGTGACATAAGCACTGATTGGAAGAAAAGAAAATGGATGTTTTTCTACATTTATTCAATTGTTTCAAAGTCACTAAATATAAAACTCAATTTATGTAACTTGCTTAATTCAAAGAGTGCAGGTGCCCCCTTCATTGTTTTCCTACAGGGTCCAAAGATGGAGAAGAGCAGGGGTAGGAATAAGAGAAGGGAAACTGAGGGCACGGTGTTATGGTCACACTGTGTTATGTGTTACCTAGATGTTTCCCCAAAGCCTCACGCACTCATAGGTAGGGCTTTCCACAGCTGGCTGATCTAAGGTTGTACTACTGGGACTAGGGTGTGTGACTATATTAGTCCACTTATTGGAACTAGCAAAGTCCTAGGTGTAGCTGAATGGACACACCAAAGACACAACCATCACCTTGGGTATGGGTGGCACCACCTGCAATGCTTGTAGCCTGGATGGGATAAAAGGGAATGGCCAGGTCATTCCTGCTGGTTGCTCCTACCTATCATGGACTGTTTTTCCTCTGTGATTCCCCTCTGCTGCATCACCCTGCCTTGGAACCACTGATTATGGATTGAAATCTCTACACACTTTTCTTGTTTAACTTGTACATGTTGGGTGCCTTGTCTTGTTAGTAAAAAAGGTAACTAAGACGCACTGCCAGCTACTTCAGTCTACACACTTGCCCATTTTTTTCCTTAGGTGATTGGAAACCAAAAGCAACTAACTCTCTTATCTGATCTCCAAAATGACCCTGTATTACAGATAGGTAAGTTGATAATAACATCACTAGAAATCAGAAATTTGGATAAAAGTTTAGCTAGCTAACATTATTCTATTTGTCAGAGTTGTTTGAAGAAATAAAGCATTAAAATACAGAGGTAAGTGTAGCCACATAGAAAGACATTTACAGTGAACCACTGGCTCATTATTATGGAAGCTAAAAACTTTCACAGACTGTCACTGTACGCTGAAGTTATGGGAAATGGTGATAGGGGTTCAGTTTCACCTAGAAACCTAGAACCAGGGGTTTTGGTGATGATTTTCTCCTGTCTGTCTCTGCCTCTCTCTTTGTCTCTCTCTTTCTGTATCTGTCTCTCCCTCTGTCTCTGTCTCTCTCTCTCTCTCTCTCTCTCTCTCTCTCAAACGTTGCATTGTGGCAACTAACCTTTCTACTTCTCATAATTTTAGTCAGTAAAGATCTGAGGAAAAAACAGAATAAATTTTCCACTTATTGCATAGTGTGTTACTCTGCATATATTTGCCTTTCTGACAACTTCTGCTTCTTGGTTCTCTTCCTGATAATGGTCTTCCAAAATCATTGTCCGACAGCAATGAGATCACAGCCCTTCATTTTGCTCATCAGCAGCCCTCCAGCCTTCCCTCCTTCTGTATCATCACAATCCTTCAAATGCAGCACTCAAAACAGTTGATCAGTTTTGTGTGAGAAGTGGTCTATGTGCCATTCCTTTTTTAAACTTTAAACTTCCTAACTTCAAGGCAAAAGGACAGAACACAAACATTTAAAAAGTAATTATAATGATAGATTGATAACGATTATTTCTTCAATTTTGGAAGCACAATTCCTGAGCTATTTGGAAACATTTCCTCACTTTTGATTTTGAGCAATTTTCTACATGATCTATTTGGTTTATCAATATATTTTCCTCATCACAGGACGCTAGGTTTGAAGATGCACTCTCTTTTAAATGATATTCATACTCAAGTTATTTCAGAGGCCTATCATATAGCTAAGATTGGAACTGAATTCTAAGATTAGTAGAGATTTTTGGAAGGCCAATGAATCTGAGAATTAAAGTCCTAGTAAACATAGTTAGAAATATACATATGAAAATACATGGGACTCAACTAAGTCTGTTCCTTTTATCTGAAATCTGCTTCTAGTCACTAACTTATCAAAATCTTCATTCACTAAAAGAAAGCATTCCCAATAATGGTGATGCTAAAGATGAAGATGATGAGGATGATAAACATTTGGCTTTTCTAAACCCACTCAGATCTCTAATATAAACTTAACATAGTCTATCTGTTCTATTCATAGTTTCTACGTATGTCTCTTGTGGTTTGTGTCTGCATGACCCCTCAAAACCTCATGCAGTCATGTGGAGGCAGGCCTTTTGGAGAAAGCTAAAACTGTAGTTTTGACTGGTTTTCCATCTAGTGTTGGATTGGGAGTGTGAGTGCAACATTCACCCTAAGATGGGCAGACTACATAAAATATAAGGGAGAGTAGTGGAGGCCTTCTCCTCCCTCTTTGTTCTTGTTACTTAAGGTGCCTTCTGCTGCCGTAAACCAATGCCCCTATGCCATTCCACTGTGCCTTGGAACCAACTGACTATAGAATAAAACCTCTACAAACTGTGAGCTACATCAACCTTTACTTCTTAACTTTGGGTATTGTGTATTTGATCTCAGCGATGAGAAAAATAACTAAAACAATATCTCTTCTTGAACTGTTAAATTCTTGAGGGAGAAGTTCTTGTCTTTCATCAGATAGACCAAGTTCTTATCCATCAGCGTCAACTGTTCTTTGGGACATCTAAGGTGTCCTTCTACTCCAAAACTTTGTAAAACATATGGGACCATTCCAGACTTCTGATTGAAACTCTGGAATTGCTTTTCAATTCCAAAAGAAAAATGATAATTTCCTCATAATGGGAGGCCAGATCACTCAGGGATTCATTCACAGTGACCAGACTGAACCTAGGGTCTTGTTTTGTTAGGATTCCTTCACATATATTCCCAAGATATGCAAAATTATCAGCTCACGATATGCAATATAGATTTCGGTCTACATGTGACCTGTATGTGATTTTGGTGAAGCCTAAACACTAGTAAAAAGTTAAGTATCATTTCAAAGGAAGTTATACGCATCTACTAGAATGAATTTAGGCATCTTGGTTGTAAATCTTGGTATGCATTTGATATGCATTTCAAACTCTTCAGGAGAAATAAAGTCATTAAAACAGTCCAATGTCAGTATCACATAATAATCATGTTCATTTTGAGGAGCTGGTGCATGTGTTTATCTTGTTCATTTTCAGTTCCTTTTTTCTCTTCACCGTTGTCTCATTCTCCTCCTGATTTTTTTCTTTACCTTCAGAAAATTTGGTTTATTGTTTCCTACCATCTTTCCTCTGTTTTACTCATCTATTTATTAATACTTTAGGTTTCTTACATAAGGAAAGACATGTAACATTTAACTTTTCCTGTCTGACTTATATCACTTAACATTATTATTTCAAATTCATTCCATTTTTCTTCAAATTACATGATTTCATTCTCTCTTTTTTTGGTGAATAATATTACATTGTGCACATTTTCTGGTTAACAATGGTTAACATTGATCTGCTGATAGAAATCCAGATTGTTTCCAGAGCTTGGCTGTTGTGAATTGTGCTACCATGCACATGGATCTGGATGTATTATATGTAGCATAATGATTTTAATTCATTCAAGAAAGTACCCAGGTGAAGTGTAACTGCATCAAATGGAATTACCATTTCTGTTAGCAATTCTATTGTTTTGGGAATTTCTATAGGGCTTGTACTAGTTTACATTTCCATAAACAATCTAGAGGGAGTCTTTTTCTCCCCAAATGCTTACCAGTATTTGCTGCTTTTTTATGTTCTTGATTATATCCATTTTGACTAGGGTAAAATGGACTTTGAATTGTTTTGCTGTGAACTTCCCTAAAGGCAAAAGACTATGAAATTTCATGTATTATTGATCATTTTAAGTTCTTCTTTGGGAAAGTGTCTAGCCAGTTTTTGATTGAATCATTTGTTTTTGAGAGTATCTAAATTTTGAGTTCTTTATATATCCTAGATATTAGTCCTCTGTCAAAAGATTACTAGAAATTTTTTTCCATTTTATAGGTGGACTTTTTATTCTTGTGGTTGTTACTTTATGAAATTTTTTAAATGTAATTCCAATTCTTGATTCTTTGTATTTTTACAGTGCTTTGGGTTTCTCAACAGAAAGTCCTTGTCTGTGCCTATGGTTTCAAACGTTTTCCCTTTGTTATCTTCCATCAGTTTCAAGGATTTTATTTTTAAAACTAGGTCTTTGATTCATTTTAATTAGATACAGGGCAGGGTTTGAGATGTTGGTCTAATTTCAGTCTTCATGAATCTCAGTCTTCAATCATCCAGGCTCTCTGTGTTAAAGAGGCTGATGATAGAATGTAAATTTGTCTTTAAAAAAAGAAACGCAACTCAAAATGTTTTGTTAGTTAAACAAGTGTCTGGAGGTCAGTGTCCAAGTCTGATCTTAAGGTAAAATCATGGAAAATGTTGCCTAAGTATTGAGTATGTGATTGACTTGAAAATCTTGAGGTCGTTCTGAGCCTCCAATGTGTCAGCCTTCCACTGTGTGTGTATGTGTGTGTGCGCGTGCGCACCTGCCTGCATATGCATGTGCATTCAATAGTGATAGATGTCAAGGAGGGAAAGCTGAGTCATAAAAGAATTCTACTGTGATAAGTTCAGGTAAGTTTTCCCTATACAGCTGTATAACCTGTAGAACTGTGAAGAATCATAGGGAAATGCACTATGCTTCGGGTCCTTTAAAGAAGAGAACAGTAAAACCCAGAGAATATGAACTTTCAGAATTTCCAGGATGTGGTTTATTCCAGACCTCCAGTAATGCTGGAAAAGAAGGATAGTGGTTGGTTGTGATGGGAAACCATCATTGTCAGCCTCATTGGACCAAAAGACGTATAGAAAATTAGTAAGGCACACTTCTGCATGTGTCTGTGGAATTGTTGCCAGACACAATTGGCATTCTGTCTGTCAACTGCTAGGTGAGAACCACTCTGAATGTCGGTGTTACTGTTCAATAGACTGGGACTGGACACTTGGATGAAGCAGATAAGGGAGAAAGAAATCCACCAACATGCACCAGATCGATGCTGCTTCTTTCTCGGCTGTCGTCATCTGTGAACATCGGACTTCAGCTTCTGCAGGCACTCAGTGAGTGGTTACATCGGTGCCTCTCCAGGAGCTTCTGGACCTCCAACCTGTGACAAGGGCTGCACTTGGCCACGTTTTCAGAGGCTTAAAGCACCTTGGACTGAGAAGCTGCCGAGTCCTCTGCTCTCTAGGACACAGATGGCCATTTTATTGTATTAGCCCTTTTGTAATTATATATCCCTTTGGTTTTGTTCATCCAGAGTACCTTAACAGCTACACTGGCTTGCTCTGAAACCTCAGCCCTGGTGCTGGTTATGACATCTTTAAGCTTCAAATTTGTGTGTTTGAGGGAGCTGAGGCAAAGAGGTTAGTTAAAAGACATCATGATAGCTCTGGGGTTCAGTGATTTTTAATCTTTTGCAAAAGTCATAGATTCTAGAAGGGAAAAATGAACCATACATATTAGCTCAGTATGGGTGCTCAGAAGCATTTTGTTTCAAGTACCAGGTACAGTGCCACCTCATTTTTTATCTCAGTCTGGTTAGATACCACGTATTTGTCACATATCTAAACTGAAGTGTGTAACATCTAGATATTCAAGTTAATTTGTGTCAGTTAGTTGGCCTAAGACAGATCAATTGAAAGTCAATTAAAGCAAAGAAAATTCCTGAGGAAGTGTTCCAAACTGGCAGGCAAGCAGGCACAGGGAACAAGGAGAGGGTTAACTCTGGGCAGGTGGGTGTCATGCTAATTGGGGAGAAGACGGGAGGCAAGTAGGCATCTTTTTCTAGAAGAGCTCTGTGGAACTACTGGGGGTGTTCAACCCTTGTCAGGGCACTGAAATGAACCCCTTGTGAGGGCGGGATCCTGATGTGCATTATTCTTCAAAACTAAAGAAATAAATTAAGTGGCTGGTGATATGCAAAACTGTAAGGAGAGAGAAAATTTGGTGATACTACGTGCTTCTTAAGTTTGTATTAGAAGAAGTTGACGCCTTTGTTGATGGTGATGATGCTGACAGAAAGGAAAGCTCAGTAAGCTAGGACCAGACCTGGATGCTACCGTGGTCCAGAGTGTGATCTTGTTGAGTGAAATCATTTCACAGAACACACCAGGCAGCATTCATAACTGCCACGCGGCACGGCAGACAAAGACCACTTCACAATCAGGTTGGAATGCAGGTAAGAATAAGTGACTGAGCTCCACTCTTTTAGTCATTTTGGGGATGCTATAAAAAATAGCAAGAGTGGGTGATTTATAAACAGCAGAAATTCATTGCTTAGGGTTTTGGAGGCTGGGGAGTCCAGGATCGAGGCTCTGGCCTGGCTCATATTGTGTCTAGCTAATGTGACTTCCTGGCAAACAAGCAGCTGTTTTCTCATGTACTTACTGTATGGTCAAGTCCTGGAAAGCAAGGGAGAGGGGAGACTCTCTCTGCTGCCTCTTTTATTTATTAAGGTACCCGTGTTGTCTACAAGGGCTCAATCCTCTTGCTCTAGTTTTCCCCCAATATTTACTCCTCAATATATTTAGGGATTAAATATCAATATATAGTTTTGGGAAGACACTGATATTTAGATCATGGTAACCTCCCTCTGAGTGAATATGCTGTTCCTTTACCAAATACGGGATAAATTCTGCTCTAGGTCTTACCTCCTTGATACAAATTGCATAGATGCCTGTAATCAAAATGGCTCACTGACAGCACAGTCTGGATCGAAACCCTGATTCCTTGACTTTTCCCTGTAATCATCTCATTTCAGTTTCAAATCCTGCAGCAAATCCTTCTTAACACCCTCTTCCTAAAGCCCACAAAGTCCTTGGTGATGTAAAGTTACCTGTGTTATAATAACTACCCATCAAGAGAGCTCTACTCAGCTACAGATCCTTGGCTGATAAACACTTAGGAACCTTCTATTCTAAAAGCGGTCAGGTAGTCTCCGAGGGCCTTTAAATTGTGCTGAAACTACGAGGATCTCCTGTGTACTGAGAGCCTCCCAAATGTAATGCATCTGACTAAGCAATAAAGAATGATGATCTTTAACATATCAGAGATTAATATCTTATGTTTTTTAAACACTTCAAGTATATTAACATAATTACTAGTCTTACATTCCTTTAAGGCAGGTTTTATTTACAGATGAAAAGAATTAATTGCATCCAGTAACAGTTTAATAAAGAAAATGTTACTGTTATATTCATTTTTTTTAAAATCAGACAACAAGGCACAATGAATTTAAGAAACTCACTTAGGATATCTTATGTGTGGCTGAGTCCAACTGATGCATCTACCTTTGGCCTTTAGTTTTCTCTTTCTTTCTTTCTTTCTTTCTTTCTTTCTTTCTTACTTACTTTCTTTCTTTCTTTCTTTCTTTCTTTCTTTCTTTCTTTCTTTCTTTCTCTTTCTTGTAGTAGGGGCATGGTGGGAACAGTACCTTTGGCCAGAGCTTCATACTTAGCCTTTTTTCTTTGTAATTTTGAGATAGACAATTGCTATGTCTCCAGACTGACCAGGTTGGAATCAAACTTTCATTGTTCTTTCCTCATTGCTAGTCTTTAGGTCAAATCTGTGTACCCATTTTGGTGAAGCGTAAGAAGCCTTGAGGAACTTGTCCTATTTCATGGAGCTATTAGGAAAAGACAGATATCTGAAATCCTGTTCTGTGGAACTTCAAAACGCATACATCTATGTATTTAATTTTCCCTTATTGCTTCTGTTTTGCTTTGGCTTGGTTACTTTTAAACCATTGTCATTAAATAACCTGTTCACCATACTTAATGCTTGAAGGAAAGGGAAAAGCTAAACTTGGTGACACCAACATAGAGTTCATCACGTGTTGTCCATCCCAACAGAATTTAACTGTTACCCAAATGCCAAAGACAGATGAATTTCATTATTGATTTTAAATTCCTAAACTTTTTATCTTATAATTAATAAGATTGTTTTGTGATAATTTTGCTGTTTTGTGCCTAGAGAAGCCATGATAAATATAATATTCTATAGTAAAAATAAATAATAATAATAAATAAATAATAACTGAAAGTATATGGGAATTACAAATACTTAGATGGACAATCACGATAGTTTTAGATAAGAGTATGTTGTAAAATCGCAGTGAAGAAACATTGCTTATATTATGTGCTGCATGATCCCTCTCACTTTATGAAACCCGCAATCTCTTTTTATGCATGCCTATTGCCAGTAACACACGCCAGACTGAAGTAAAAGTCGTGTGCACAGAAAGCCTGAGGGCGTGTGACATATACAAGGAGGAGACCATTAAATACCATGTCTTACCGAGGGCACTGGACAGATTTGTGGCTGAGTTCTCACTTTAAAAGGATGGCAGTGTTCTCAAGTGTACTGTATGCTATTCAGTGTGTAGATTTCAATATGTTTTTAACAGAGGAAGCTAGAAATGGCTCTCAGATGAAGAGCGAGTTGGGATTTTCAGATGACATTTTAGCAGAAGGCAGGTTTCTTACACTGGTTGACATTTATTCGAGGGCTTTTTTCACTCAAGCCTGTGGGAAATGTAGCATTAGGGCTGAAGATGGGTGTTATCTATAAGAATATTTGATTCACCAGTACCTCCCTTCATTTTAATTTTTTTCTTATTACAACACAGTATAGCATTTTTACGGGTTATGAATATTAATGCCTAATTACAATTTGTTTTATAATAAAGATGCTCAGCAAGACAACCATCTCCTTCTATATTTCCTAATATTTTCTTGTCCTGTACTGGGGACCGAACCCAAGGAGCGCTGAACTACATCTTCGCTTTTTCTGCCAACTCTCAAAACTTTTAACTCTTCCTTTTCCACAGGGATCTTTCTGGAACCTTGAAAACTTTGTTATTTCTATTAAATGGAAAAAACAAAATTTTCTAAGAAGTTCTGAGATATGGAACATTTTCCTCCTTTTGTTCATTAAGATATATTTTTATCATTGTATTTTCTGAATATTTCAGCAACTTCCTTCTCAATCCAATGTCTTCTCAACTCTGATCTTGCTGGTTCCCTGCTCCCTTGAGTTGGGTCAGGGTTGTTTATGCTTCAGCCCACAAATCAAAGGCACACTGATGTGCGTTGCTTTGGAGACTGTCTGAAAATGCCTTAGAGCAGCCCACTGCTTTCCTTGTGATGTGTCCTGAAGGTGACCTCAGTTGCCCTGTGGGTCATCCACTGCAGGACAATGCATGCAGAGGTTCTGGTTGGTAGTCACATTTATTCTCTGCTAAGTCACCATCCTGACAAATGAGTTCTTTCCTGTCATCTCAGTTTCACACATCCCCGGGGAGTGACATGATTGCTGAGTGTCTCTGATTAAATCACCATCTCCACCAGAGTAAGAAAATGATTGTTTCATCACACCATCAAGTGTAAGGCAATTTGTTATACAATAGCGGCAACTGGAAATGTTTGCTGCCCCACAAATTACCATATTTGAAACTGTTTGGCATGTACCTTGTAGTAAAATCATAATTTTACATTTCCTCTGAATTTATTTTAAATTTGTTTGATTTGCTCATACTAGAAGCTGCGCTCAGTCACGCAGTTTCCAGTTCTACAACACACTGAAAGGTCTCACCCTGTGACCAGAGATGAGAACTGAAGAGCGTCTCTGTGTCTCACAGATTTGGCTCCCTTCTGCCCCATTGATTCTTTCAGGGAATCATTCAGACATTTGAGGTGATATGGATTAAAAACTAGTGGTCAACTTAACCCCAGCGAAGTTAAGTCATCATGCTGCTTAGCATAGAGCTTTCACCTGAGGAAAGTTGGCAGCATAAATAGAGGCGTGGAGAAGAAAAAGGAAGGTGTGATGAGGTGTTAAGGTGTTGTGGGTTCTCCTACATGTTGCTGTTTGAGCCACTGGCTCTCCTAAAGAAGCTCTGATCCTCCCATTGACCATTACCTCCTGGCTTCCAAGGGGAAGACTTGTGCTGCTTGGTCACCGGGATGTACTTGACTGTGCTTGTCATTGGAGGAGTTCGGGGCCTCTGTGTCACTGAGGATGGCTGTGGTGCTCTTCAGGACAGCCCTGATCTTTGCTGTGAGTGTGACTTATCGGTTCCAGCATAGAACCCTCAACCCACCAGCACAGCTCCTTCACCCTCTGGCATAGACTTCCTAGCTTCCACCGCTGACCTTTGGGCCTTCTCAGCACAGATCCATAAAAGAGACTGGGATGAGTCCTTCTTGTGGGCTCTGGGCCTCCAGTTGGACTCATGGAAGGCATTGTCACGAGCTCTGGGTCTTCATTTGGACTCATGTGGGACATTGCTGTGGGATTCAGGCCCTTGGCTAAATATTCTATGTCTTAAGAGTTGTGGATAGATTTCCTGCATTTCTTTGTGTTAACTCTGGTTGACCATCATAAAACAATGTTATAAACTCCATGTCCTGTTTTTAACTGTTCTCTGTGCAACCCCTGATATAACACTATGTGACCTTACCCTATTTTGTTTCAGGCAGCACACACTGCAAATATTCTGCCTTTATGACTAATTTGACATGGACAGGGAACTACTTTTTTGATTTATTGTGCCTTCTTTACTCAGAATCTGGGAGTAGAAAGAGGTATGAATTTGTTTAATATTTCTGGGGTGTATTGATTTTGTGTCTTCTAGCTGAAGAACTACGGCTACTCCAAGCTGGGCTTCCGCTAGGATTCTGAGAGAAAGGTAACAGCAAGGTCTCATGTCAGAGCCCTCATGTGACTAGGTATGATCTGTACTCAGGTCAGAGGAGGGCCCCAAAGGAATTTGCCAGTATGATTAAGTTTCCCCCTGTGGACTCGTGATCAGGGGTTAGATAACTAGCAATGAATCTATCAAGTAAAGCAGTGCGTGAAAGGAATGTAGTGAACCCCCATGTTCAGCTCCTCTAAATATCCCAAGACTAAGAGTAGGACTGAGAGCAGATCTGCTGCTGGAATGCAAATTTATTTAGAATCTCTTGAAACATACCTTATTAGCTCAGCTCTGATGAAAAAATATCTTCATAATATATCATCCAGACTTTTAGATGCTGTAGAACTATTGTAAAGATGGGAGTAGAAATGTATGTAAAAAACTAAGGTGCAAAATATGAATGCACAAGTTATGACTCACATTATTTGTAATAATGTCCAGTTGCATAAAAAATAATAGTAAATAAACTGATTGCATTCAATGAAACCACAAATATTTAATAAGATCATTTTTAATGTGCATATAAATGAGATCCCAACCATGAAACAGAAACTTGCCTCAATAGGTAAGTGTGTTTAAGACCAAGATAAGCATACTGTCATGGTTTATGTCTGTGTCCCCCAGTCCTCATGAGTTTGAATTGTGCATTTGTTATTCGTTCATTGTATAGTGCTTGGATTGATGGTGTTAGTGCTACACGCACTTAGGGGTTGAGCCAGGATGTGATATAATGGCAGGAAGAAGCTGTCTTGCTCTTTGCTAGTTCCAGTTTGCTATTTGCAGCCGCCATGAAAGGCGGCCCAGCCATGCCTGCCTGCCTAGGAGCCAACTGAGTGTGGACTGAAACCTCCAAAAACTGTAAGAAATAAACCTTTCCTTTTCCAGCTTGGGCATCAGGTACTTTGTCTCAGCGATGAGCATAAAGTAACCAAGACACATACATATGGCTGGTGTTACAGGTCCTGTAAGAAGTGAAAAACCAGCAGATACAAAGGTTCTGCAACATCCGGATGACGAAAGGAGTAGGAAAAGTGTTCCCAGCATCAAGGAATGGACCATCCAGGTGAGAGGGTGCTGCATATTTTGACTTTGCAGGTTTCAGCACCAGCAGAGAAAAGATAGGCCACAAACTCCTTAATCTTTTTACTTTGATCCTCTGATCAAACGCAGGCAGAAACTTTCTGACCACGGAGCCAGCATACGCAGCACATGAAAGAAGCTCTTGAAGCACAAAAAGGTGCTGCAGAAAGGAAGAATGACTTTAAAGACCAAAGGCCTAAAACCAGAGGGTCAAGGGCAATCGACAAGGCTGTGGTCTCTGCAAGGGATGTAACTGCACACAAACCAGGCTGAGTTCTCCCAGTGCTTCTGTGACACCGGGACCTGTGGTTTTAAATGCTGGGTCCTTTGAAAATGATTTAACTCCAAGGAAATTTTAACTCTCCAAATTCAACTGCAAAATAATCTCCAATCAGGATTATGTACGTTGTTAAATTTTCATTCACAGAGTAAGATTTCTGATATTACACAACAGCATATAATTTTATTCAAGACTCTAGAGGAAAAAAATAGCATTTTTTTCCTTTCCTGTTGTTTTCTGGCTGTTTACTCAGTATTCTTTCTCATCTACTTACTGGTTATTTTTCTTGTTGCTGTCCTTATTGAACCCAGAGCTTTCACACTGAGCTGCATTTTCAACCCATGTTTTCTTTCTTTTCTTTTCTTTTATTTATTTATTTATTTTTTGTTTTGTTTTAATAGACTTTCACTAAGCTCAAGCGGGACTCTAACTTGCAGTCCCCTATCTCCAACTATAGAGCGTGTCTTCACTTGCTTTTTCTTCTTCTTCTTCTTCTTCTTCTTCTTCTTCTTCTTCTTCTTCTTTTTTTTTTTTTTTTGTGGTCTTTTTCGTTTTTATTGGTACCAGGGATTGAACTCATGATTGCCTGCTTGCAAGGCAGGGGCTTATGCCGCTGAGCTAAATCCCCAGCCCTTCACTTGCTCTACATCTGTACATATTTATGTCAAAATGTACTTGTTGTAATTTTTGATGTTTATGTTTTCTTTGATGACTTATTTATTCATTTATTGGTACCAGGGATTGAACTAAGGACCTTGCATTTGCCACACAGATGCTGTGCCACTGAGATGTATTGCCAACCTTTTTAAATTTCTTTTTTATTTTTAAAGAGATTAAGACAAAAGAGAACATAACAAAGCAGATCAGAACAGAAAAATGTAAGCAATACAGTATTTCCGCACAAGAAAACCCATAATTAACAGTAGCTACCATAATGTCTCTTTCTTTGAAATAGTTGAGCATAACTTAATATACAATAATATCAAATAACATAACAAACTAGTACAAAACCATTCCAGAGAATGAAAGCATTACAGGGCATTCAGAACCAAATAACAGAAAATGAACAATGGCTACTTTATTATCTCATTTTCCATAGAAAACTTGTTTATACTATCACACATAATAAAATCCAATAAGATACAATAAGATAGAACCAATGGAAACAGAAGAACAAATACATGGTAGAACTTCAGAGTAAGGTGATATTAAATCAGCACTGGTTATTATAATGTCTTGTTTTCTTCAAAATAGCTGTTCGTACTATCACAGATAATTGTATCACCAATCTTATCATTTTATTTTTTGTACAGGCAATGGGGTTACATGGCAATCTCAAACTACCAGAGTCATGACAGTGAGATTGCACATCCAGCCAAAGATAATTAGACCTGTCTCCTTACACAGGCTTCCTGGTAAGAGAGAAGCTAGCTGTGTATGTGAGCAGAATGTCACCTACCAGGCCAAGTTTATAGAGAATAGAATATGAAATGTAACATTGTTAATCACATTGCTGAAGGACATGTGTGGTCACAGGCCTGTTTGTCAGATCATCAGTTGGTGCTATTACCCTGAATCCCAATCCAGAAAACAACACCTATAGGCTCACTTTTAATGGCTTCTACTGTAAATACCTAGTAACCAAAGATCCAGAGCCCACACTGGGAATGAAAAGAATATGTGTTCAGAAGTCATCCCAATTAACTGAGGTAATAAACTAGGTATTGCGTAAACTCTGAAAACAGAATACTGGGTTAGACCATATAATAAAAAGGTCATTGACCACGCCCCTAGTACCTTGAACAGGCAAACCCCTTTCTGGAGACTGAAGACATGGCCCTGCCCTTCTGTAGTGGGTATCTGCAACCAGTCCTGTGATGTAGATGGTAACAGCTAATAACTCCGCCTCTCTAGTAGCCTCTTTACTGTGGCAGTACTACTCCCAGGGTCAGGTGACTCCCTATCCTAGTCCTCACTGTCCCTCTGCCTGTAAATATGGAAGCCAATGCAGCTTCAAGGAGAAGAAACTGAGTGTTAGAACTCAAGATTCAGGACCTGCCCAAGGTTCAGACGATGGGCAGGTTTCACCTGAGACGAGATCTTTAATCTCTTTTATCTTCTTTTCCTCTTACAGTTTCTCTTGAGAACATTCAAGAAAATAAATGTACCTAAACCTCTACTTCAGATTTTATTTCTCAGATACCTGACAAAAGACACCATTTAAAGGAGAATTTTATGATTTGTTAAGCATCAAGCAAGTCTCAGAAACCTTGCCTTACTTCCTATTTTGAGATAATAATCATCTCCAAATTCTGATTCTTTCCTAGCAATGAGTTGGCTAGCTTTTGAGTATTGTCATGGTTTATGTCAATGGCCCCAAGCTTCATGCAATTAAGCTTTTGTGATTGGTTTATTGTTTTGGTGGTGTAAGTGGTATACTCCTCTAGAGAGTGGAGCCAGGACATGATGTAATGGCAGGAGAAGGTGTGTTTCTTTCTCTTGAGTTTCTGTCTTACTGTTTGCAGCTGCCCTAAACTGTGGTCTGCCATGCCACTGGGCCTTGGAGCCAACTAGGTATGCACTGAAACCTCAAAGAACTGTAAGAAATAAATCTTTCCTTCCTCTATTTTGGGTGTCAAGCATTTTGTCCCAGCACCGAGTAAAAAGTAACTAAGACAAATGTGTTGGAAAGATGAGTCTTATATGCAGTAATTCATATAAGAGAGATATTCCATCACATTTGCCATATTGTATTAGAGAAAAGCAGGCCCTCGAAGTGAGAAGGTAATGCAAAGGTGTGTGTATTTGGAGGTGTTGGTCATCATATGTGACAGATCCAATAATGACATCTATGGATCCTGCCTATGGCACAATCATATGTGTAAAAAGAAACAAAATCCATTAAAAATAGTTATTCATAAAAAATATAGAAACACAAGTGAAGGTTTGTAGGTTTTTGTACATGAAGCAAGATAATACTTTTCTCAATCGAATTAACTTAAAAGTGATTTTCAAGACACTAAGAGAAGTAATCTAAAATAAAATAATCTAGAATGCATAATTTATAATTAAGCCCAAAACAAGAGCTCACCAATAAATCAAAAATTATCTCTTTCAATGCATAGTTACATTCTAAAATATATTTAAACATTTGCATAAAATAGTACATAGTTCTTGAAAAAATTGATGGTAGCTGATTTTACTTAGCAACATAATTTCAAAACAGAGGAAAAAGCAAATAATTCTTAATACCATCTTAGACTTTATTACTTTATTTTTAAAGCTTCAATACATTTTTACAGGTGCCTATGATGCATAGCAAAATTTAGAGCAAATTTTCATATATTCTTTAATATAATATTGTTCATGCATAGTCTGCTGTATTATCAACATGCCTTATTGATATGTGCAATCCGTAATTCTAGATTGATACATCAAATCAGAGTTCATGATTAATATTAGATTTTACTCGGTATGTATTCTACATATTTCCCCCAAAGTGTACTGCTTAATGATAATGTTACGCCTTGTGTTGAATATTTATTAGAGAAAGTAAATTTAGGGCAAAAAGAAATCCTTAGTTTTGATTTTTCTAGCTTTTGAATTCTGGAAAGTAGACAACTGGAGAAAAATCTCAATGGTTGTATTTTGGGAATACAGACTGAACATTAAGGATGGAAACATCTACTATATCACTAGAAACAAATCCATCATGTTTTTCAATTTTACTTTATTTATATCTGCTGTTTTTATCTTACAGATTGTCAGGATTTTAGTTATGGGTTGCCTGCTTAGTGTGTTAGACAACTTTCCATCTATGTAAAAATAGCTAAAATTAACTACTTAAAGGGGAAAAGGTTTAATTTGGCTCATGTGTTTTTTGTAAGCTTCACTCCATTGTTGCTTGGCCTGGTGGCTTAGGGTCTTTGGCTACGCAGCACATCATGGTGGGAGTGCATGATAAAGAGCTCTTTCCTTTCTGATGGTGGCCAGGAAGCAAAGGAGAAAAGAGGAAAGGGTCAAGCTCTCAATATCTTCTGGGTACAATCTCAAAGCTCTAAGTTTCTGCCACTCGCCTGACATGTTAAAGGTTCCATCACTTAACAACCACTATTTCTCAATAGTTTCATAAGCTGAGGGTCAAGTCTTTAACACAATGACTTTGAAGGACATTTCAGATCCAAACTAAAGCATTCCTCCCCTAAGTCCCAAAAGCTCATGCCTGTTGCACAATGCAGGAGGCCTTCACTCCATTCACAAGATCCTCTATAGTTTTAATATTTTTAATTACTGCTCAAAAGTCTTCTTTGAAAGCTAAGGTGTATTCAGCAATGACGCTTTCTAAAAAATAAATACAAAGGAAAACAGAACAAAAAACATGGCAGCAATGGGTGAAAGAGGTGGGAAACCAAAGTAAGGAAGGATCCATGCTCCCAATACCTCCTTTGGGTGACCGTTCCAGTGACTTAACTTTCTTCCACTGGGCAACAGCTCATGAAGGACTCACAATCCCCCCAGCACAACAAACTGTGATAAAGTGTTTAGTATATAGTTCGTTAAAGGACACCTAAAGTCCAAACCATAGCAACTGGTTAAGAGTTTGGCTTTCCAAGAATATTGAAATAATCCATATACATATATATTTTGTATATATATGGAAAAATATATATATTCAAATCATAGTAAAATGACTAAAAATAAGGAAGATGTACTTTTACCAAACTAATAAAATTGAACTGATGCAAATGGTTTTCATATTTTTTTTTATTAGGAAGGGAATTTTAAATTACACTTTAATGAAAGTCACTGTCTACTGAAAACATCAACAGAATATTAACTGTAAAAATTATGTGTGAGTATTTGTATTCATAAAGATTTAATATTGCCGCATTCAGGAAAGACGAGACCATTTTACTAAATGAAAAGAATGGACAAATGTTGTCTTTTGTAGAAGATACTAAAATAATAGTTTGTGAGATATGACTCAGTATCGGACAGCTTTTACTGCAAAATCACTGCTTCTAGGTACCGGTTAACCGTGAGTGAGTATCATTCTGGTATAATATTCATATATTGCATTTTTAAAAATTCAAAGTTTTTTAAAAATGGAAAAGCAAATTTTAAGCATATTGGATTAAAAATATTTATGCAGAGAACCTGATGCTTGGTATTAGCATTTAAAGGGCACTGGAGATCAGATTGTGAACAAGAAGAACTTTGATTAATGGTCTGAATGTGGAATATATTCTGAATAAAAACAGTTTAGAAAACCAAAAACTTCTTTTTGAGTATAAACATGACCTATCTATTCTACAGCTGTTCAACTGAGATTTTTTTACTATTGTTTCCAATACAGTGTATGTGGTTAGTTTTGTTTTTCTTTTAATTTAAATTAGAATACATTCATTTGAGTTTATTGTATCTTTTTGTGCTAGACTGAAAACATGTTTGATATGTCGAGTTATTCTGTACACTTTAGTGCTGATCCCAGGGAGGCTGGAAACAACATAATCTTTTAGAACCAGAGGTTTATGCCCTATAAGAAAGACATAATACAACCTAAATGTTAAATGCTGTATTTAAATATCCTCAAATTAGTTCCATCATTTAAAGAACTTTATTGGAATTTCATAGGAACATTGTAAGAAAAGCCCTCTGGGGATAGTTCTAGTATGAGAATTATGTTCTTAGTTTATTGTAAGAATGAGTTTTAATTTAAAATACCTGTTATGGGCCCGAATAAACTCAGCACACACTATCTGTTGAAACTTCAGAGGATTTGAAGAGTGACTTGGCAAATCATTATAGCCTTTTCTCAAAATAGTGATAAAGTTTGTAATTTCCTACATATATTTCCTTATTGCTAATTAGAGAAAAGGAAGGAAAAGAGATTATTAGAGAGAAGACAGAAATACGTTTTATTCTATTATTTTTTTAATACCCGAATTGAACTCAGGACTTCACATTTATCACGCAGATGCTGTGCTACTGAGCTATATCCCCAGCCCCAAGAAATACTTTTTTAAAGTTGGATTAAAAATTTCAGGATTAAAACTTATGCAACTTTTAAAGATTGTGCTATCCATAAGCTATTGCCTAAGTCAGAATTTTTTCAGTGGAAATAATGAAAAAAGAGAATGATACAAGTTGACAAATTCAATTTGTAAGCATACTATCAATGATTAATATGATTAAAATCACAATTTTCTATGACTGTTTCCCTGGAAAATGAAAGGGTAATTAAGAAAAGATTAACATCAACTAAGATGAAGTATACACTGTTTTCTTTAATGTTATTTTCAAACTGTAATGATGACACTTTATGTGTTAGAGATTGGTTAAACTTACATATGACAAAATTGTTTTATAAGCACACTTTGTATTCTATTATTCAACTAGGCCATTGTGTTCTGCCCAATAGAGAGTTTTCCTCTTCCGCTGACTTGATAGAGACACATACATTTTCTTGGAAGGCATTTGTGAAAGACTAGGTTCCAATTGTGGGACCTGGTTTCTAAATCAAGTCTTGCACCTTTTGTTAATCAGACATAATCCACTCTGGAAGGAGTTTAAAATAAACTTTTTCTAGAAGTAAGAATAAACAAGTGTTAACAACAGTTATTAAGTGTAAAGTTTTAAATTGTTTTGAACTACAACGTACCTTAGATATTAAAAACTTAAGGCCAAGGAAAATATGAATAATTTAAAAACTGAGTGCAGCACTATGAGAAACAGCATTTTTTAAGCATTAAGAAAAATTGTTACAGTTTACTACAAAATTCACTGACAATTTAAAACTATTAGATAAAGGATAATGTACTACAAAGAGAAAGGGAGAAAAGTAGTATTATTAGCTTTCAACTTCTGGCTCTGAATTGCTATGTGATTTTTTAAAAATAAATCAATTAAAATTTCTATTTTCAATTTCCTTTTTCTTGAACTGGAAATAGTAAACTTTCTCAATATGACTTTGATGAGAGTAGAATGAAAGAGAATATAGTCCTTGGCAAAGTACAGTGCATAGTCATCAAATTAATATTAGTTCTGCCCTAGATAATCAGAGAAAAAAATGAGGCCTAATAAAAGAAATTATATTTAGTCTAGGTAACTAAATTCTAATTCAAGAATGAAGTATTTTTAGGGTAGCCAAGAATTCTGTCTAAGGCTGTCTGTCACCAGTGATTTCAAATCTGCTAACGGAGATAGCAGCCTTAATGTATTCAACATCATGTACAATATAACATTGTATATTTATACTTTAGAATTTCAACTCTATTCTTATTGTAAAATGTTTTATTTAATGAAAATTCATTAAAATTTTGGTAGATTGTAACTTTAATATCACTTTTAATATTCTGGTAATTTTAATCTTACAAAAATAATAACAATATTAAATATTTACTAATTGTGATATATATATATCTATATATATAATATTCACCTAAGATGTATCCATTTAATATTTTACCTAGTCTTCATATCAATCGTGAGAAATAAGCATTATTATTCTCATTTTATGACTCATTAGCTGGCATTTGCAGTTAAGGTAATTTGCTTCATATTATACAATTACTAAGTGATAGAGTTGTCTGCAATCACGCAATTCCACACTAGGTTTATCAGTAACACCATCACTCTACTTTGACAAAGAATGCATGGGGTACTCGATGAATAGGCACATGTGTTTATTGAGTTTTAAACTTGCTTAAATAATTAACTGGGAGAAGTGTGTATGTGGATATTATACAACTGGGTATAATAAGATGACACAATTATTTTGAACTTCCTGAGTTCTATATTTAGATGTAGCACTGGGGGAAAGAGACCATATGCTAGAAAGATTGCCAAGTGTTTTAGTAACTGAGACAAACACTGTGGCCGTGTGTGCACTTGTCACTTTCCTATTGCTGACACAAAATACCTGACACCCTCAACCTGAAGGAAACCAGGTTTAATTAGGCTCATATTTTGGAGAATTCCATCCATAGTCATCTGGTTCCAAGGTGCACGTGGCATGGTGAAAAGGCACTTCAGAGAACATTGCTCAGCCTTTGGCAGACAGGAAACAGAGAGAAAAGATAGCAGCAGGAGAAAAAGATACTGCTTGCCAGATCATGGCTTCAAGGACCTGGTTCTTCCAAATAAGGCCTGTCTTCAACAATATATTTTATTATGAACTCTGCAATTCTACTCCACCAATGAATGTAGCAGATCTCCCTCCTAATCCAATCCCTTCCCGAAAGCCCCATATAATTAGACATTTTACATCTAAAACATAACATTTGCCTCTGGCCCCTGTAAGGATCATATTCGTCTCATCGTGAAAAATTAATTTAGTACATGTGTAATAGTCACCAAAATCTTAATATTTCCAGCATGTCTGTAAAGTGCAAGTCCAAGATCTCTGAGATTCAAGCAAAGTCTTAGCTGTGAACCTTTATGAAAATAAATAGGGAAGTCAAAACCATCCAACATACAATGTCACAGAATAAATACTGTTATTTCCAAAGATAGGAATAATAGGTAGAAAGAAATTAAACCAAAGCAAGTATAAAACTCAACAGGATAAGTGTGAACATGGACTGCCTTTAATCCTGCAGTCCCTATCCAGAACCCAAGGCAGACTGTGAAAGTTGTGAGTTCCAAAAGCCTTAGATAGCACTTCTTTTATGGCTTTTTGGTTGCAGCCAATGTGACCTCTCTTTTAGGATGGATGCACTGGATAACCAGCAAGGTCTGCCATAAACTTTATCAGTAAGTAGCCTTTGGGTCATTGCTTCAGTAGCGTCTGAGTAGCTGCATGACTAAACTCTGGGAGACACTTCCTATGCAGCCTTGAGTGAGCAGTGTTCATGAGGCTAATCAAAGCAAAGTCTCTCGAAAGGTTTACCTTTGTACTTGCTTGAGCTTGTAAAGGCTTAGATCTGGCTAATTCTTAAGACAACTTCCACTCATCTTTCATGTTTTCTGTGTACAAAGTACTTGGTTTGGTTTTTACTGCTAGCACGTGTGTGAATTTGTGTCCTGCTACTTTGCTGAAACTGGTTATTAATTCTAAGAGTTATTTTGGTGAAGTTCCTTGGGTCTTCTATGGAAAGTACCAAGTCATCACACATAATGACAATTTGAATCCTTTCTTTCCTATATGAATCTCTTTTATTTCTTTCTCTTTCATAATTGTACTGGCTAATGTTTCAAGCACTTTGTTGTACAGGAGAGGTGATAGTGAACATACTCATCTTGTTCCTTATTTTAGGTGAAATGCTTTTATTTTTCCCCTGTGGTCTTCATTTGGTCCTTCTATACCTATTTTTTCTTAGGGATAGTATCATGAAGAAATGTTGGATTTTGTCAAGAGCCTGTTTTGCATCCATGCATATGAGGGTTTTTACTTTGTTCTTACTTTTGTGGTGTGTTACATTTATAGATTTACATACGTTGAACTATCCTTGCATCTCTAGGAGGAAATCTACTTGATCATGATGTTTGAACTTTTTGAAAATATGCTGCATTCTGTTTTCTTTTTTTTAATTTATTTAAAGAAAAAGAAACAAAAAATACATGGAGATAAAAAAGGGTAGAAATAATACAAAATTACAGAAAAACAAACGGTAAGAAATCGCTGGTTGATAAGTTACATATTGTCATCTTAGAAATAGCTGTTCAGGTTACAAAATTAAAGTATTTAGAATGACATTCAAAAAGTGACACTACAAACAGTTCTGTCAGTGATCGAACAAAAACTCAGTAATATGGTTATCAGTCCTACACACTTGTTTTACATCTCAAAGAGGGTAAGATTAAACATATCAAAACAGTTAAAAAAGCAATTTAAAGAAATACAGATTTCAAAGCAAGTCTACTGGAGATCTTCACTGTCTATCTAACTGTCTCTAGTTTCTTACAAATAGTTGTCCCAATCTTCACCCACTTTATATACTTATTGCATATTATAGAACTAATCAAATCATTACAGGATGATGAAGGCTTTTTAGGTCTTCAAGACCCAACATTAGGGAAGACAAATAATAACTACCATCGCATCTCTCATTCTCTTCGTGGTAGCCGTCCCCATCTCTACATATGCTGAAATTGAACTCAAGAGACCAGACCAATGTGATTCTAATCAGTGAACAATAGTAATGCTAGAATTTATATCATAATGCTACAAAATTAGCATTGGGTTTCTAAGAAACCCAATGCATTCTGTTTTCTAATCACTTGCTGAGGATGTTTTCATCTGTGTTTATTAGAAAGAGTGGCCTCTAGTTTTTTTATTAGTTGGGTCTTTATCTGATTTGGGGATCAAAGTGACACTGGCTTCCATAATGAATTTGGGAACACTCCATCTCTTTCAATTTCATTGAACAACTTAAAGAGTATGCATGATATAATATGTTTAAAGACAATAGCATTAAGCCATGAGTCCATCTCTTTCTGGACTTCTTTATTTTTTTTTTTCTTGAGTTGGTAAATCCTTCATTACTGAGTTAATTTCATTGCTTGTGATTGGATTACTCATGTATCTATATCTTTTTAGGATAGTTCTGGTAGTTCAGATGTGTGTAAGGATATCTATTTCTTTAACTTTTCTAATTTGTTGGAATATAATTTTTCAAAATAGATACTGCCTTTTGTATTTTGACACTGTTGTGATTTCACCCTTTTGTTTTTACACAAATTTGTAAATTTGTGTCTTTTCTGTTTTTGTTTTGATGAGTTTTGCTAAGGGCTGTCCATTTTATTTATTTTGTAAAAGAAGTAGAACTTCATTTTTTTAAGCGGTTATTTTTAGTTTCGATTTCATTGATTTCCACTCTCATCTCTATCCTTTCTCTCCTTAATTTCGGTTTGAGACTGGTTTATTATTTTTCAAATATCTTAAGATTTCTCATAAGTTTTTTTTTTTTTTTTTTTGTTTGTTTGTTTTAATTTGGGCATGCTGTGTTTTCCTAATGTGAGCATTAACTGCAATTAGCTTTCCTCTTAGAACTGCATTCAAAGTGTCTAAGTCTGAGGACTAATATCTAGAATATGCAAAGAATGCAAATTAAACCATGTAAAATTAAAGACCCATTTGAGAAATGGTCTAAAGAAATGAACAAACATTTCAGAGAAGAGCATATACAAATATTCAAAAAATATATGAAAAATGTTTTAAAATTGCTAGACATTAGAGACAGGCTAATTAAAGCAATACTAAGATTCCACCTTACTGGAGAAAGAATGACAATCATTAATAAATCAAACAATAACAAATGCTGGTGTGACAACAAACATTTAAGACAATCATACTAAACCAAAGCATACTTTTGGATACATTGTCCTCATTGCGTTGAAATACCTTTTTTCTTTTTTTCCCCCATTTATCTGTCTTTTATTTCAATGTATATTTTTCAAATAAGAGGAGCCATGCATTTTTAAAATTTCTGTGTCTAAGTTATTTCACTTATCATCTCAAGGTGCATCTGTTTAGCTACAAATGATTCAAGTTTATAACTTCATGACAAAGCTGTACACCATGAGTTATAAATATCATATTGCTTTTTACTCATCTATTTGGTGATGGACCTATGTAGGCTGTTTCCAAGATTTAGCTGTTTTTAATTGCACTTACATTTCTTGTGGGGAGTTGGTGTGTGCGCATACACAGTTTAATTTTTTTAAATTCCTTTTCCCTCATTTCCCTCCTTCCATCTCTTGATTTCTTTCCTATCTGAACACAGTTTGTGTCCCTACATACACTTATGTCTTTCATTTTGCTCTTTATTTGGGGTTTCTCATATACGAGAAACCATCCAATATTTAAGCTTCTGTGCCTGAAAAATTTCACTTAACCCCTCAGGGTCCATTTTTCTATAATGATCCATTTATCCTTCTTTATGGCAGAGTAATACTATATTGTATATAAATGTCATATCTTCTTTATCAGTTCTATTAATAGACACAAATTTGAAATTTGATGATAAACATTAATCTATACCTCTAAGAATCACCAATGAACTCTTTAATATCCACACAAGAGATCCACAACCCCACATTTCAGAGTCAAATGTTAAAAACCAGCTGCAAAAACAGGAGTAATTTCCCATTTGTAAGCTCTTTTCACTAAGAATAATATCAGACTTTTCATCAAATCCTTGGAGCTTGTAAGGTGAAAAGTTGACGTACATAAAATGCTGAACAAAATAATAATGTCAAGCAGTGAAGAATAAACAAATGCATTATGTCCATCAAAGTAATGCTTCAAATAGAGAAGAGGTACTCAGGACTTCCCCAGGAGAATAAAAATAGAGTTGTTTATGAGCAAATTTAGGTTTTTAAAAAACTGAAAAACAAAAAGTTCAAAAACATTGTAAAGAGACCAATAAATTGAGAAGACACTATAATAATTGTGATCTACATGCACAGAATATTAGTGAAAATAACTGCATAGATAAATATTTTTTAAAAGTATAAATGTATTTTATTTATAATTATTGTTTCTCCTATCTGATGAAAAACAATCACCAAAAAGCAAAAATCTGAGAACTTTTCATAAGCTTTCAACAAAACTAGTAATTTGCATGACAGTATGGGGGCAAAAATAAACTTAGGGGATTTTTGAACACTTTGCTCTATGAAAATTTGAAAATAACTTGAAATTAATTGAATCTCAATTATTTTTCATTACAGCATAAGTTGTAATCCCAGTACAAGTACTAAAAAATAATGTAAAAATGTAGAAAAATTTATAAAGATCAATTAACATCAAAAGGAATGTATAAAAGAGAACTCAGGAAAAATACTTAGATATGTAGAAATCAAGTAACAAAATAGTGCTATAAATACTATTTTATTAGTAATCAAATGTGAATATACTAAACACTTCAATAAAATTACAGTAATTCACAAAATTAATAATACTAAATCAATTTCATGTTGTCTAGAGGATGCTAAATAAACAAAAATACTTTAAAAGTAGAAAGAAAATTTATAATCAGGATATTTGGTCAGCAATATCTTTAATGTCTGAAAAAGACTCATAAAATAATTACCAAAAACAAAAAAAATACACTCATTTACATCTCAAAAAATTTATACATTTATACATATCTGAGCATTGTTTCCCATAGGTTCATAAAGTGAAAGCCAGCAGAATTCACAGGAAACTTAAAATTAATTTAATAAAACTTGGAAATTTCAACATTCTCATTTTTAAAATGGCTAAAAAATTAGACTAAAGATAAAAAGGAAACAAGATTTAATTCACGTGTAAACCGGCTAAAACTGTCAGACATTTTTAAATATCTTATCTTTTATCCTCAAAACTGATGATGGAGGTGAGCAAACAATTCAAAGCAACAGAAGAAGGCGTGGGATATTGTACAGCAGCACCAGCTCCAGCCTGGCAAGCACAAAGTCCTGAGGTGGATTTCTGCTCCAAAAACCAAAGCAACAGAAGGATAAAAAAAAAAAAACAAAAAACAAACAACAACAACAACAACAAAAAAACTCATTAAAGTGGAAATAAGTGAAAGAGAGAAAATCAAGGTTTTGAAATTTAATCTCAGAATAGATACAAATGTGTTCACAAATTTGGCTGAATAGGGAGAAACAGGAACTACACCATGGTAAATTCAAGTTATAAATAAATAACAAAATGAAAGAAACCTTAGGAAACAGGACGATATTTTGCAAATGGAAAGACCAAGAAATGTTGAAAAAAGAAGAGGAGAGTGGGGAAGGGGACATACAAAGAATTAAGATGTGCCATGTATGTGTCCACTACCTGCAGTGAATGTATTCAGTACGTACTACAAATAAGTACTAACTATAAAAAGTAAAGATACTGTGACTACGAATTTTGCAGGAATAAAAAGGACTATAGGAGGATACAATGAACAAATTTACACCAATAAATTAGATAGGAAGAAATTCTGAGAAAGACACGAACTTTCCACATCTACTCATGAAAACTGGAAAATCTTGGAAAAAAATAGAATTAGTGAATTAACTATCACAGAAAGTTAAGATGTTGAACTAGCAATGGAGAAATTTTCTACGAGGAGAAAACAGGCTGAAGAGGTGCTGGTGGTGCATACTACCAAACACTTAATGAATTGACCCTACTCTTTAAAAATGGAGTAAACAGTTCCTAACTGGTTACAATAACACTCAGATATCAAAGTCAGAAAAAAAGTCACAAAGAAATTACATACTGATATTCACTGTGAAGATAGATGTAAGTATAATCAGTACAAGAATAGCAAATTTATCTCTGCAACATATAAAAATGGTTAAAGTAACCACATTATTACATACATTTCAATAAATATATGTACATTAATAAATTCTAAAGCAACACTTCATTACTATACTGGCAGGCATCTCTGGCAAAACTTGTATCTTTATAAAATATGAGGGAAAAAATGAATCAGAATTCCTTAACTAGATATAAGGAACCCTGTTTATGTAATATCGATTTTCTTTTTTTTTTTTTTTTTTTTTTTTTTTTTGTCTTTCTCCTTTTTATCGGTACCAGGGATCGAACTCACGACTGCCTGCTTCCAAGGCAGGTGCTTATGCCGCTGAGCTAAACCTCCAGCTCCGTAATATCAATTTTCTAATGCTTTGTTCCCCTGCTCTTCTCTGAACAGCTCATCTTTGTCACTTACTTATTTTTAAAAAAAATTTAGTATCCAAGGGCTGGGGATTTAGCTCAGCGGCATAAGCACCTGCCTTTCAAGCAGGTGGTCGTGAGTTCGATCCCCGGTACGGATAAAAAGTTAACAACAACAACAAAAAAAATAGTATCTGGCTGTTGCATTTCAGATCTTGACAACATCGTCACTCCCGGTGTGCCGGCCCCTGGACCTTTTCTGCCTCTATGGTCTTCTCTCTATGGTCTGCTTTTTAATCCAGTGTTAGTTTAGCCCAGTGTTAACTTCACATCTGGAACAGAGCCCCAGTAGAAATAGTATTGCTACCGAAGCCCAAATCTGAATCTTTTACTAATCAGCCATCACCTTAGTTTTTCAAACACTCTGATCTAAATTCTTTCTAATGTACCTGTAATTGTTCTTGTCTTACATTCTTTTAATACTTAGATTATTTTTATCCTAAATTGCTTACAATTACCCTAAAATCTCTTATATCTTATTATTCTAAAAATAAATATATAAAGATAAAAATGGTGTCCGTTAGATGATTGTACAATGAGTTATATTTCAAAGATGCAGCAGGAAAATTCAAGGACCATATGTCGGTTTCAGATGCTCGGATGCATGAGCAATGGCGAGGAAGATTAAAGGGACTTTGAGATAAGACCAGTTTTCTCAGAAAGCAATAAAGTTGAGGAAATACTGTGAGAAAGGTGTGCATGCATTAGAGAGTTCAGAGATTGTGGTGACTGATTTTGAAAAGACACCCTAAGCTGTTTCAAGAGAGAGAAGGAGGTAGCGGATGTTATCTACAGAGTTGTGTGTGTGCTGCAGAGCAAAACAGGGTTAAAGAAAGTGGGGAGCTGGGCAGTGCTGGGTGGTCCCTCAAACTTCTGCCTGAGGCATGCAGGGATGTGAGACTTGAGGGGGTCATTCAGCAAACAACTTAGGGGACAAAGGAACTCAGGGGAAAAGATGAATGGTGAAAAATGTCCAATTTAAGTCCAAGAAACTCACTGACTTTTGGCAAGGGCTTTTGAAATACACTCTCAGGAAATGAAATTGTCCTCAAAATATTGAGAACAAAGTTACAATCTGAATCCCAAATGGATGTATAGTTACTGAAGCTTAATTCATTCTAGCTCATTTGACAGCTTGATGAGCAGTGGCTTGGCTTTACAGTGAGCATCTTTGACTAGCCTCGCAAATAGGAGAGAGATTATCTTGATGCCTGTTATCCTTGCTGTGATAATGTCAGACTTTTAGCTAAATAATTTCCTTTGCTAGTACCAGCTTAATTTAATTATTCAAATTTAGTCACGATTGATTCAATTTAGGTTATATCCTGTTGTTTTAATGCAACTATGTAATGGCAATTTGGGTACTCACTCAAGGGTTCTGTTTTATCTGTACTATGCCACTAAGCCTCTATGTGACAGAGAAAATTCAGTTATTCTCTTTGTCTTCATCTTAAGAAATGAAAAATTAAGAACTTCACTTTGTATAACCCCTATGACCTTCACTTTTATGACTATTTCTGTGTGTTTTGCTATGTTTGTGGGACTGTGTAGGTATGGGTACGGATGAGCATCTGAGCTAAAGAGATCAGAAGATATTGCCTCTTTCCTATTAACAAGCCCCTGAGGAACAACTTATCTACCATTTCAATATGTACATTTATATTAAGTGCAGGCAATAGAAACAAAGGATGGATAGGGAATCAATTTTAAGTACTGAGGCACAGAAATATTTAGACTTCATTCTGTACTAATACTTGTAAATGAATGAAACAGTACTGATAGTTTCATTGCTGACATTATTATAATGAGTTTGTTCACCTATTATTTGGTTGAAAATGTGAGTTATTTTGAAACATGAGTTTATGATTTTGATGTTGATTTGATATACATGGAAATAAATTTGTCTTTTTTCTCCTCTCCTGACACTTTTTAAGTCTCATTATTTCTCAGTAAAGGTTTTGATGATTGTTTAAAGAATGTACCATCCTGATTTCCAATAACCCCTCTGGAGGACACAGTCGCAGAAACAAGATGAAGCTCTGTGATTTCCCACGGGCCACAAATTATATTATCATCTGTCTAATAAATAAAAAACCTAAAGTTGTGCAAAAGACATATTTGAGGGAATAGAACTTAGTAGATTTTCCAGGTACAGTTTTTTTTTTTTTAAACACTACTTGACTTGATGGGGGATCATATTGCTATTGAAAGAAACTTAGATTAGATGAACATGATCTCCTAATTGTTTTCTCTTCATTATGTGCAAACTTGCTCTCTTGTGGATGTGTATGTGCATGTGTGTTTGTGTGTATGCATTTACATAACCCAGCATTTTGGCGGTGGACCATCAGGTCACCACCTCTGTGTCTGCAGTATCCAGATTTATGTACTAGAAATGAAGAATAATAAAATAGGGTTATAAAAAGGTGAGAAACTTTTGAATCCAGAGAGACCTTATTACCAGATTGTCAATAGCATTCAATATAATCTAGGGTAATGAAACTTAGCGAATTTGGAGTAGTCTCAGAGTCCAATAAGAAGTGTTTGACAAAAAGCCTGCACTCTCTCCCTGATGACTGAAGGCAGCAGCATTTCCTTGGTTCTGCCGGGAGCAGGGCTCTGCCATCAGTTAGGGAGAGTTTCGTACAAAATGAAAGGCAACACACATTGTTTTGTTTGTGCATCCCTTTACTGTCTCTTTGCTACTCTTGCAGCCATTACTTTTCCTTACTCCAAGAAATAAACAGAAAGAGAAATAGAAATCACTAGAGGACCCTAGGAACTCATGAAAACTTCAGTGACTCAGGCCAGAGGAGACGTTTGCTTTCTATCCATTTATATGAATATACATTTATATGGTTTAATATAAGTATATATATATATATATATATTAATATATGTACATTTTAAAATGTGTACAAATATACGAGGGTGAATAAAACACAGAAAAATAATTAAATACAACATTTTTACAATAAAGCACATATTACTCTTAAGCCCTTCACAATCCTTCATCTCTCTTTGAGTACAAATATCCCCTGATTCGTGCTCTTTTTCGGAGCAGTGCTGGAAGTCTTCTTTTGCAAATGGCTACCAGGTGTGATTAGAAATAAGGGAAAGGCTGGTGCTCTGAGAGCAGTGCCAAGGGAAGGCAGGCTCCTGGACACTACGGTGAGCCCTCAGTCAGGTTTTTCACTGAATTGATACCATTTTCTAGCCAAAGTTGAAATAACTATGGCAGGTAAATATTCTGAATTAATTCAGGATATCATGACATCTACAATATGCAGCTAAGTCCTCACCAAAAAAGAGACACTTCTAGAACAGCTTCAGAAAAAAAAAAATGTTCTATATAAGGGAACTGTTTTGAGGGGAATTAATGGAAATGTGTTTTCTACTGTAATACTGTTTTTAAAAGAGCTGATATTCACTACACATTTTATTATACCTTGTACATTTTCTGTTTCTTGTGTAGCCCTGGAAAATAAATATAACAGTCAGATTATTAGTTTACTCCAAGCTCACCCAGGATCCTGGGATTTGAACGCCAGTGATCCTTTCTTCAGTTTAATATTCAGAGTGAGATGTGTGTGCAGCTTGCATTTTTTCAGTAACCCTTCTCCCTCTGCATCTTTAGTGAATTAAATTCAAGTCTGCTCCAAATGAATTAAACCTTTGTCATGGAATCCTCTGGGCCCTAAAGAAAATCCAATAAGCTGTCACACTGGTCCATAGCACTAGAGAAATACCGGTTCTTTTTCATTAAGTAGCTTAGTAAACTCTGGATGCCCTGAGCTATCAGCAGGAAAGTGCTCTCATTCAAAGAAAGAATACAAGAGTTTTCATGCTCCGATTGCCCTGTCTACTTCCTCTGGCCACGTTAGCAGTGCGTCCTCCACTTGTGTCATCATCCGCTAATCATAGCAGGAACTTCACTGGCTCTTATTTCTGGTCTTTCTGTCTGGGATGCATTCTTCCACAATTTTGGGTCAGAACTGTTTCCTTGATTCCTTTTAGGGAAAGCCAGCTAGTTAGGACCTCCTTACCACTAAACAAATCTACTCTGATTTGTTAATAAAACACTTGAATTCAGCTTTCTAGAAATCAGATTCCGTGGAAGAGGTTTAGGTGCAGGTTTAGTGGAGAACATTTGTAAGATGTTCTTAAGCAAAAGATGGAGTTGTGCCACACAGAGAATGAAGTAGTGGAGCCCCAAGTTGGTCTTAGGGAAGTATTTGGAAAGGGAATGGGTTTTATCTTAAATAGATGCAGAGAGCAGTCTTTGATCCTGCAGAAGAAGGTTGAATATTGGCTGCCCCTGGAGTGAGGTATCCTCTACATGAGGCCACATCTTTTGATCAAGGGTATTTGCTCAGGAAGGACCCAATTGTGAGTCCTTAGTAGCCAGCCAGTTTTCCTGGCATAATTCTAGGAAGTGACAGAGTACAGTGTAGTCTGACAGTGACAGTCCAGTGTAGTCCGCAATGTGTGGATCCACTTGCTTCATATAGAACCTTCTTCATTGTAGAGAACCGCTTTCCTCCACAACAGGATTTTCATTGTTACAAATTGTGCTCCCTCTATTTTAATTTATCTTGGGGAAACATCTCCTGTCTAACTCTGATTGTTGTAGATTCAGTTGTTCTTAATTGCATTTTTGATGGTTGCAATGAATCATCAGGTCTACTAATACACACTTATCCCAAAGGGACACAGGATACTTCCTGTGGTTTCTGAGAGAGACTGTTTCACTTTTTCACTTGATTTGTGAAAAATCAAGTGTGACCTGAAGAGTGTGAAGCCTAGCCTAATAAACAATGTATGTTCCATGTGAATTCTTCTTTATTTTTGTTTATAAACACAACACTGTGTTCTGATGATTATGGTCACTTGTGCTTGTAAGTTGGTGACATGTGGCCTTATGTACTGGCCATGTGACATAAGGATCTTAAAATGACACGGTGGAACCCAGAGTGTCAGGTGTAGAGGGACATCTTTGTATACTGAGAAGGAGCCATCTCAATTCTGAGGTGAATATGTTAAGTCTGTTACTAGCAAAGAAATTTATTCAGTGAACTTTTGAGGAAGCCATTCAATTAAAAGTAAGATGATTAAAGGGTGATAATTTTTAAAAAAATAATATTTAGGTTTTTTGTTTTATAGCAAATTTTAAATAACCTTGCTCTTCCTCATGCAGTACTATTGCACAATATTGGGAGCATCTGATTAAATACTGTCTGCACTTGTTTAATTTCCTATTTTTGACTGCTGCTACCAGAAATAGATTTTGCTTTCAATCTGTTGAAAATAAGTGATGATGTTAAAATTCACAAGTACTTCTCTCCTTGTTGCCAGGCAAGCATCCTTTGAATTAGGTGAGAAATTGAAACTCTTTGTTATCCACATCATTTTAACTGCATATTCACATTTAAACACAAATGAAATTGAAACTGAAACCCAAAGTTTTAATTGATAGATTTATTTTAGTCCTATAAAAGACTACTTAGATGTCAACAGTAATGAGTAGATGTTGTGGTTTTGGAGATCAAGTGTCTTGCTATGAAAAAAAAAAAACAAACCAAAATAAAAAACAGATACGGTTTCAGTGAAGGTGGTAGGGATCTTGTGTTGTAAATTGAAAATAGAGCTATGAGGCAAAAGACAAACTTTTTTAAAAAATGATTAATTCTGTAGGTCACAGCAGACTATTGATCTTGGTATAATAGATGGAAAAGACAGATTAAGTGCATGGATTGTTTTGTAATTATATCTTAAATCTGAAAAAGAAAAATCAGATAAAATAATTTGGAATATTGGAATATTCTAAACATTTGGAAATGTCTGGCTATTTTTTCTCCTGCAGGCAATTTCTTCTGGAAAGGCTGTATTTGCATAAAACAGAATGGATCTGACTCCAGAAAGAAGAATTTTAAAAATGGGTTTAGTCCTGAGTGATGAACATTCACAAAGTCAAAACTTGCCAGGCCTCAGCAACATGACCAGTTGTTAGGGGATTCCGGCTTAGAGGGTATAACGCAGGAGTCCAAGAAGCTGAGAATGAAAACTCCTAGTAGTAGAAATGAGACATCCTGAATATTGATCATGTTCTTCAGCACAGTTTTAGTATCCTGCTCACATTACATGTCATATTTTGCAGCCGGAGAGTTGCTAGAGCATCTGAAGGAGGAGCACAGCAGGCTCCTGAGGTGAAGGAGCACTCAGTTCATCCTTAAGCCAGGAACCAAGCTGTGGGAGCAGATCTCCTCACAGACTGCCTCATGGCATAGGAATCGGAACCCAGTTCTGTCCTGCGTCCATTTCTAATTGGAGTAAATTAATCGTTGTCTGTATCTACTTGCCAAAATTTCTAGAAAGTGAAGTTGCTGGAGCTATTAGACAATTAGGGAAAATAAAAAGCACAGAAAGCAAGAAAGCCACAAAGAGAGGAAATGTACAGACAGCGATCAGGTCGCCTCTGGTAAGAAAAGCTGGACCCATGTTCCACAGCAGCCGCTCCAGGGTGCCGAGCTGCATACTCTGGGGCAGCTGAAAAGCCACATTACAAAGTCTAAGGCATTTGGCCCAGAACAGTCAGGACTTGGGTGGTGACTGATCTTCAACAATTTTTATTCCTGTTTCCAGCCTCTTGTGGCCCAGAGAAAGCCACCTAACCCTGCCCAAGCAGTCACAGAGGGTTCCCTCTTCTGGTCAGCCACCGGCACCTTCCTCTGCTGATGTACCCCATGGAGTCATCTGAAGCTGTCCGTCCTTTTCTCTCATTTGTGAGCTCACGCCCTCTCCACCAGTCTCTAAGGCTCTCACACACACTGTGAGGGGGCGGCTCCCTCCTGCCACAAGCTCTGAAGGAGCTTTCTTTGCTTTTCTCATTTGGGTGGTCTTTATTTAGCTTCATATTAACACAATAATACCAAATTGATAACATAGTAATAAAACTATAAAACACTGTTTCTTTTTTTAAAAAGAGGAGTTACAAAGGAGCAAAGAGCAAATGGTACAAATAAAAATAAAGTGAAAACAAGGTCACATATTACTGGGGAAAACATTTTAGTTCAAAATCAGAACCTTGTTAGGAAGCATCACAAAGGGGAGGGAGCCTCCCAATTTCTTTATTACAAAAGGACACACTTTAAATATAAAAACATAAATCTTCTGAACATAAAATGTAGATAAATTTTGTCATGTAAAAACTAAGCAGAGAACATAAGTATTACCAATATGATTAGTTACCTTAAAATAAGTTAAGTCTTGTACTATATTTGAAAGGGTTTTGGCCCAGATGGGACACTGTAGCCAGAAAAGACCTCAGCCAGAATCAGGGAGCTCCTGTCCCCCTCCCCCCCCAGATTTACCTGTAACCTTATAGCCCCCACCCTTAGGAATCTGCCCCTGGCGCCAAACGTGTGCCAATGAAATACCTGTGCATCTCTAAGGGCCTTAGGGCACTGCCCTAAGCTTAGGCTACTTATATCCCCCCCATGCCACCTGTCCGCGAGAGAGAATGCTGGACTTCAGTGGCCGGGGTGCCAGTCATCTCTCTCCGTGTTCTCAGAATAAAGGCCTCTTCTTTTTTTATACTTCTCATCTTTTGGAAATACTTTTCATCTTTTGGAAATAATCCTATCAATATTGACTTATTATAATTGACATATGTTGGATATACAGTGTAGAATGCACATTTATTTTAAATACAGTTGGATATTCTACCTGAGCCAAAAAACAAGTAGTGAACTTCAAATTAATTAATTAGTGTTCTTTGATCAGAGTGATGTTAAACCAGGAATAAATAGAAGGAAAATTAAATATGTCTTAAATTTGAAAATTAAGAACACTATTTCTAAATAGCTCATGGGTGAAAACAAAATAACAATCAAAATAAAAACAGAAGAACTTTTAAACCGAACTAGAAAATGGCATATGAAACATGAGAGGCAGGCACACAGTGTGCAGAGGAAATTCATGCATTAATTGCCTGAATTAAACATAAGAAAAGTCAAAAACTGAGAAGAGAACTTCATGTCACAAAACAAAGAGAAAAAATATAGAAAAAATGAAATTAAAGAAATAAGAACATAAAAGACCTATAAAACAAACAGTGACAGTCAACAAAGCTTAACATTTGTTTTGCATAATTATTTATAAAAGTAATAAATACTTATTAGTATCTATTAATATAAAACAGCATATACTGAGATTAACAAGATCACAAAAAAGATATAAGTATTACTATTTAACCTATAGGCATGAAACAGACAATGAAAATGTTTTCAGATCTTTAAAATTTTAAATGAAAAAAGAACAAAAAATGATAGATTTTCAAAACAACATAATAGGAGACTAACAATGATAAATATATGGTATAAGCAAAGTAGTTGCTCATTTTACAAGATATAGGAAAGAAAAAAGATCGAAGAATGAAAGCACACGTTCTTTTTGATGAATTAGCAAAGATTAGTAGTTTAATAATCTATCTTGTATATACACATACACATATATGTATACACACATTAGTACTGCATTATATATGTATAATTACTATATCTTGTATATATATACACACACACACACACACACACACACACACACACACACACATGCATATATTATCTTTTCCCTTCTTTTTTCCTTTGCTTCATTCTTTGCTTTCCCCTCTTTCTTTTCTCCTTTCCCTCATCATAGTTGTTCTTTCCTTTTGAGCAGTTTCTTCTTTCAGTTTCACAGTATGTATTTTACTTTTGAGATCTTATTTATTCTTTCAGTTTTTTACACTAGGGAGATAATCAATTTTCGATCATTTCAGATTTGGATGAAATGTAAAACCTTAAAAGCCAAAATATATAATTTTTGGTCATTTCAGGTTTGGATGAAATTTAAAACTTCAAAAGCTGGAACATACCTGACAGAGAAGAAATTGAAAAATTAAAATTACTTATAACAAGAAATTAAATTTTTGATTTAAAAAGCAAAACTTTATTGCAGAATTTAGGTTCGTAGAGGAAGGCTCATACAGTACAGAAAAATTTAAACTAAATTCTTTAACCTAATTTTGCATTGATTCTAGAGCAAAAATGCTTAATGGTTGAAATATACATCCTGTGAACTTTCCTACAAAGCCAAATTAATAAGGTGCTGTAAAACTGATGTATTACTTGTCTGATGTTCATAAGCATATACATTTTTCTTCACTCTGAAAGTAAGAGCATTATGATCTGGATATTTTTTTCAGGAAAGGTTAAGAATCAAAGTAGTTTAGCTTCATGCAAGTCCATATAATAATAAATTTACTTAGAGAAGTAAACTTTCCTCTTGTGGGAGTGAGCCATTGGTAAGTACTCTGTTGAGGGCTACATAATCATGACCAGATACCTTTAAAAGTGGTGGTAAACTGTTCATGGGAGTAACTGTGAAAGCACCAATGTGATTCTATTAATGAAGGGAACTACTAGCCCAAGTTTTATTCTGATAAATATGATTGCTTTCCCAATGCAAATGTAATATTACCTCCCATTCCAATACTCGCTTTTACCACAGCACAACTAAATGTCACTAGTAATTGTTTTCAATCTATTTCCCCTGATAGCATAGGAAGTTTTTAATAGCAGAAACCATGTTAACCCTCAGGGCAAGTATTTTAATACTTGGACAGATTAGATGGTGACATTTGCTGCATTATATGCAAATCTGTTGTTCTGAGTTAAATTATTTGCAGGACTAGAAATATTTTCTATCAGACAACTCAAAATATAAAAATATGTGATTATCAGCATGTGATCTGTGTCTCAAATCACAGATTACTTTGAAAAATGTAATGTATTCTGTAAGAGGCTAACAAGTCTTTCAGGGGCATATTTAGCCTCCAGATTGGCTGAGGCTGTGACTCTAGATGTGCCGAGGTAGGACTGGCACCACCACGCAGTGCATCGTATTGCAGGGCGAAGAAAAAGGAGGTTTGCACTTCCACCTAAACTATTAGAAAGAGTCTGAGGGAGGCAGAGTTGTGGATCTGTTGTGGCTCCTTACTAAGGGCCAAGGATTGCAGAACCTGTGAATGAATGTGAGACAAAGAAAGAGCGAGAGCAATAGGGAGGAGGAAAGGAGGAGGGACAACAGGCATATGATCTGCTTTTTGGCTTGCATTGAGTGGATTCCAGGATTTCTACCCACACTGAGGAAAGATCGACATTCTCGCTGATCTTGAAGGTTAGAGGGCTTCTATGTCAGGATCTCTATTCTGTTCTCACAAAGGTATTCCCGTTCTTTGCCTGGGGGGCAGAGAATGTATGGAAGTTGTGTAGACAGTTTTTTAAAATTATTTTTTAAGACAAAAAAAAAAGACACAGAAACAGAGACGAAAAGCAAAAAATACAAAGAACAAAAACAAATCCAAAATAATAACAGTGTAGTTTTCAAAACAAGATGATAGACATTTAACAATGATTGTAATTTTGCATATTGTTACCTTCAAAAGGGTTGCTTAGGTTACCATATACATGTAGACAGTTTTCTTGGAGAGCTAGATGACAGCATCTCAAGTCTGCCCACTTTGCTGTTTAACTAGTATCCAGCTCTATCGGTTGCCACAGGGTTAGGACCCATAAAACAGGAATCTAATAACACGTTTGTGAAAACACTGTTTACTTTCTACTGGAAAACAACAACAACAAAAAGACTACGCTTTCTTGAATGATTGCCAAATGTGTGTGTGTGTGTGTGTGTGTGTGTGTGTGTGTGTGTGTGTGTGTATTTAAATGAGCTGTTTTATATTTTGCTATTTAGGTAGTACACAATATGATGGCATAATGGTTACAAATACACTGGTATAGAATATGGCATTCAGTAAATTAATCTACTCATATCACATAGCAACTTTCCTTGTTTTATTTTTGTGGTAAGTGTCCCTAAAAGCCACCTCTTAGCAATTTTCTAGTATATAATACAATATTATGTACCAAGATATCATGTTATGCATTAGATCTCAAGATTTATTCATTATATATACACCTTCACCTTTTTCACTTGATTACGCCCACACATGATAAACAACTTTCTAATGTCTGTTTGCATAAACCTTATTTCAGTATTAGTTTTGGAGTCTACAAATAAGAGAGACAGGAGATATCTTTTGTTCTGTGCATGGGTTTTTTCGCTTAGCATCTTATTGTCTAGTGGATCTAGATGACCAGGTGTCATGAACAGGAGTGTGCTGATGGTTTTGACCAGGTTCCTTTCATTGGAAATTAGAAAGAAATGATAGGTCTGAATTTAGGTCTAGGTTTATAAAATATCCTACAAATAATAATCTATTATTTTACCCATAGCCCAGGAGGTCAGATGTTTTAGTTAGCATCCCCACAGATGGCCTGGGTCCTTGACCTGAGTATATGGAATGGATCCCTTATATCCACATTGGGTTCTTGGATTCCAGTTAGGTAAAACAATATTGGGGATTTTGAACATGATGACTGGAAGGATTTTGCCCTTGATGGGAAGCTGCAGTGGTGGGAGGCTAGGAGGCGGAACCAAGAGGCTCTATTTTGAGGTCATCTTTTTTGCCCCTAAGCAATTTACCTGTGGCACAAAATGAATTTTAATGGGCTACCTGTGCATCTGTAATACCCCTTAGGCTGCACCCCAAACCTAAGCTATGTGTATGCCCCCACACCATGTGTCCAGCGGAGAGAATGTCGGACCCCGGAGGTCACGGAGTCTCTCTCCACATTCTTAAAACAAAAGCCACTTTTATTTCATACTTCTTAACTTTTTAGCTGCGCCGAAAATTCTGTCAGTGACCAGGTAGACAAAATGGCCTTCCCTTCTACCTAGTGATTCAAGTCACAGAGACCCTGAGCTCTGAATATTCAATCCATTGTTAATAGCTGCCGGCTTCATGCAGTGTTGTACCAATTCATCAAGAATACTCCAAGAAGAAAGAACAGGTGCTCAGCCACACTTCTCTCTAATGACTTCATCAGGCTGTGGGGCAGAACAGTGACTTTGAAGGAAGTTTAATTTTATCATTATCTTTAATAGGCATATATTTTACTACGTGCAGAATCTTTATTATCTACGAGAACAAGAGGAAATAGAACTTGCCCAGATCTTTATCTCAGGGCACAGGCTAGTATATTTGAATGAACACTTAAACATCTAAATAAAGTGGTGTTTTTATTCCATCATGAGTTCTAGTTCTTCAATGTACTGCAGTCATTTCTTTTTGCTTCGGAAATGTCGTGATTTCATTATTATATCAAGAAGATGAACTACTCAGAATATGTGAAAGAAAAGTACTCAGTTGTATGCTGTAAAAAGGATTGTGTAATATTCTCCATTTTACTTTAAACCCTAAAAATGCTAATTTATTACAATTGCATGTGTTTTTTCTTGAAATATTCTAGATTTTATTAGCAGGGTTGTGTAGCAGCTTGCAATAACCCAGTGGTATTAGAAATAATGAGACCACCATTGTTAGTAATGTAGAGATAGTGCTTTTCCTTTGAAGTGAAGGTAATGATACACACCTTATCTCACAAGGTTTTTCATTGAAACGTTAGAGAATTTTAATAAAGCCGACAATTTGCAAAAAAGTAAAAATGTCATGAAAAGAGATTTTAGGAATTTTATTTCTTCATATCTCTTTCATAACACTGCAACTATCAAGTCCTCATGAAAATCTTCTAGGTAAGACCATTTATTGAGATTTTGTGCATTTTGATTTTGCACAAAATCTTGAAAGGTACTGTTTCCAAATATCAGTGTGAATACTCCACTGCAATTACTGAAATATTTTCAAAAAATTAGATTTTAGGTAACAAATTCTTTTAAAAATGTTGACGACAATGCACCAATAGTCTGAATATTTGTGGGTTAACATCTTTGTGTTTTCTGTTTATTCTCTAACAGTTATCTCTCCTTGCCTATAATTCCATTTCCTGGGATCATTCTGGGTAATGGCATTGAGCCTCAGGGGTTTATAGATGCAATAATTTAGTCACTAATCTTCTAAGCTGCAGAGAGCTCAAGTCCCTGCTCTCAGTGACAGTGAGGGGCTGGGATATGGATATCCCCTAGCTTTAACTTTTCACTGCTCCTCAGAATCAGCTTTACTGTGATGACAAAGTCTAAAATCTTTCTGCCATCCTTTAAGTGATTCACTTGAGATATTTTTTAAAATGCTCTCAAGAGTTCATGTTAGATCTACTGTGTTTTAAGATATATGCGGGCTTGTGAAACATTCAACTTTTAATGCATCTCAGTTATATAGAGAAAATACAGGTTTCCTAGAAGGCCTTGCATCATGAGTAAAAATAAGAAACAAATGAAGAATGATGAGAAGAGGAAGAAAAGTTCATATATTTGTTTCAGTTCATTTTAAATTTTTAAACTTTTTTCTGTCTCTTCTTTTTCAACACGCCAACCAGAAGCTGTCCCAAGAAATGAGGGCGTGGGATTCTTTTTGTGAAGTACTCCAGGATCCCATGAATGTGCTGAGGTTGTACATTCTCTCTCTCTCTCTCTCTCTCTGTCTCTCCCTCATTCTCTCTCTCTCTCTCTCTCTCTCTCTCTCTCTCTCTCTCTCTCTCTCTCTCTCTCATTCTCTCTCTCTCCCCCGCTTTGTTTTCCTTTTTCTTTCTCCTCAGTTCTCTGAGTCTTGTTGTTTTTTTCTCTTGCTGATACTTTTCACCATTTGATTCAAACCATAGTGTGTCCTATTTTTGTTGTTGCTATTGGTTCAGGGCGCTTCTGGTTAATCAGTCTGTCTTATTTTGTAGGTTTTAGATCCCAGAATCTGAATCTGTCTGTCATCTGGCCACTGTGGCCCATGCTCTAGTGAACTGCCTTTTCCAAGGTAGTCCTTGAGTCCATTCACTGGGCAATACATGACTGGTCCAAAGAATACCCAGCTCTTGTCTCTGCATGTGGTATCTTGCATACTCACTCTGCACGGTTGCACTGAGCTACAGGTTCCATGCAACCAGCCTGAGGTTGCAGGTGAAGCACAGAGGAATTGTGTCAGTGGGTGGGTGCTCCCAATGTAATACATTAACAGAGTTTTAAAACAGGAGTAAGAAAATGAAGGCATCAAATGAGGGTTTGATGGAGACTCAAATAAGTTGATTCATAAGAAAAGTAATCCTCATGTCTCTAAAATACTGTTCTCTCAATTATATTGTACATCACTGTTTTCCATGATAACATAATCAGATTAAAAAGGGAAAACACTAGGCATCACTAGAAAATCTTTATTTTGACACCTGCTATTGTAATTTTTGATGCTAATATTTATATATTTCTTATTTAAAGGAAAAAAAACAAAACAGTATAAGGGTACAAGTAATACAGAATTTCAAACAAAAACAGTAAGAAATCACTAGTTAATAGATTACATATTGACATCTTAGAAATAGTTGTTCAAGTTCAGTTACAGGATTAAAGCATACAAAGAGGACATTCAAACAGTGAGACTGCAAAGAGTTGTGTTCAAAGATCCAACAAAAACTTAGTAATATGGTCATCTATCTTAACACACCTAAACACACTTGCAGTTGTGTCCTTTAGAACACTTCTTTTTCCTCTATTTTTTTTATTATTAATTTTTTTTTATTTAAGGAGAAAAGAAAAGAAAGAAAAAAAAAACAGTGAAGGGGTACAAGTTATATAGATTTACAGAAGAAAAAAATGCGCAGTAGGAAATCACTAGTTAATGGATTACATATTGCCATCTTAGAAATAATTGTTACAACAACATGTACACATTTTGGGTTTTATTACTCCCATAGTTCTTATTACATTTTTTTGGGAAGAGAATAAAACCAAAATGACAAAACAAAGCAATCAGTCAAAACAAAGGATAGATATAGCACATGATGCAAAAACTGAATACAAGGTAATCAACAATAGTTACTGTACTGCCTCTTGCTACCTTAAAAAGAATTGCCTATATCATTAGGTATAATAAAATTGAACAACACAGTACAGAACAAGACCAATAAAATCTAAACATTGGGAACATTACAGGACTTCAAAAGAAGATAATAGTCAAACCAGAATGGGTGTCATAGTGAATCTTATTGCCTTCAAATTTAGTTGCCTATACCCTCAATCTTGATACTATCAAACGGAACAGAACAGGGTAAAATCAGTCAAAACAAGATAGTGGGAGCAATATAGGGCTTCAAATCAAGTTAATAGGAAACAAAAAAAGTTAATACAATATATCCTGCTAATTTTTAAATTTTTTTTCCCTTAATTAAAATAATAATAAAAATTAATAATTTTTTTAAAAAGGGAGATTGAGATAAAAGAGGACATAACAAAATAAGAATACAGGTCAAAGCATAACAATTTCAGTGCTTCACCACAAGGTAACCCGACTTAATAGTAGTTATCATAGTGCCTCTTTCCTTGAAATATTTGCATATAACTTCATATCAAGGCAGTGTGAAACCATTCAAGAGGAGGAAAGTGTTGCAGGGTATTTAGAACCAGCTAATGGAAAACGAACAATGGTTTCTATATTATCTCTTTGCCTATAAAATTTTTTGTTTATACTATCACATATAATAAAATCCAGTAAGATACAATATGATAAAACCAATGGAGACAGAAGAGCAACAGTTTGGTGGGACAACAAAAGAAGCTGATATTAAATTACCACTAGCTATTATGATGTCTTGTTTTCTTCAAAATAGCTGTTCATATCACCACAGGTAATAATATCAAACACCCCATAAAATGCCAACCCAATTAATGAGTGAAAACTTTGAAAGCCACATATTGGGGATCATGATTACCACCTACTTTTATATATTTGAGTCATTTCTTACAATAGGGAAACTATTCGATATTCATACATGTGATCTTGATTTATTTCACTTATGAGTATGGTCTCTTAATGTGATCCTTCTTTATATGAGTAGTACTCCATTGTATAAAAATACCACACCATTTTTTTATCCAGATGGACACTTAGGTTGTTTCCAAGATCTGGCAATTGCAAATTGTGCTGCTATAAACATGGGTTCACATATATCACTGTGGTATGATGCTTTCAGTTCTTCTGGAAATATGCCTAGAAGTGGGATAGCTGAAACAAATGGAACTTCCAATCCCAGCTTTTTGAGAAATCTCCAGACTGACCTCCACAAAGGTTGCAAGAGTCTACACTCCCATCAACAGTGCAGGAGAGTGTCTTTTCCCCCACAGCCTCTCCAGCATTTGTTGTTGTTGGTTTTCTTGATCCTGGCCATTCTTTCAGGAGTGAGATGGTATCTCAGTGTGGTTTTAATTTGCATTTCTCTAATGACCAATGATGATGAACATTTTTTCATGTATTTATTTGCCATTTGCATTTCTTCATCTGAGAAGTGTGTATTCATCTCAGATGCCCATTTTTGGATTGGATCTTTTAATTTTGGAGGTCTGAGTTTTTTTAATTCTTTATATGTTTTAGACAAGAGTCCCTTGTCTGAGAGAGAGTTCACTAAAATATTTTCCCAGTTTGTGGGTTTTCTTTTCACTATGCTGGAGATTTCTTTTGACATGCAGAAACTTTTTAATAAGAAGTGGTCCCAGTTATTGATTCTGGGGAGTATTTCCTGTGCGGTTTGAGTCCTGTTCATGAATTCTCTACCTACTCCTATGTCTTCAAGGTTTCTACCCAATTTGTCTTCCAATAGATTTAGTGTTTCTGCTTTAATATTCAGATCTTTGACCCATTTAGATTTTAATTTAGTACATGATGATAGACATGGGTCTAGTTTTAGTTTTCGGCAAATGGAGAGCCAGTTTTTCCAGCACCATTTATTAAAGAGACTGTCGTTCTTCCAGTGAACCTGCTTGGTTCCTTTATCAAAGATAAGGTGGTTGAGTGTGTTTGTAGTTGTGGTTGTATCTTCTAATCTATTCCATTGATCTTCGGCTCTGTTTTGATTCCAATACCATGTTGATTTTACCACTGTTGCTTTGTAGTATAACTTCAAGTCAGGGATTGTGATGCCTCCTGCTTTGCCTTTGCTGCTTAGAATTGCCTTTGCGATTCTAGGTCTCTTCTGGTTCCAGATGAAATTTAGGAGTGATTTCGCTAGATCTATAAGGTATGTTGATGGTATTTCTATTGGGATTGCATTGAATCTGTATAACAGTTTTGGGAGAATGGCCATCTTCACAATGTTTGTTCTTCCTATCCATGAGCAAGGGATGTCTTTCCATTTTCTGAGATCATCTTCAATTTCCTTTTTCAGTGTATTATAATTTTCACTGTATAAGTCTTTCACTTCTTTCTTAAGAGTAATTCCTAAATATTTCATTTTTTTGCTTGCTAATGTGAATAGCCCAGTTTCTCTTATTTCCCTCTCTGTGATTTTGTTGTTCATGTATAGGAATGATATTGATTTCTGAGTATTGATTTTGTATCCAGCCACATTACTGAATTTATTTATTGTATCTAAGAGTCTTTCAATGGAGTTTAGGGGGTCTTCTATGTAGAGTATCATGTCATCTGCAAACAATGATAATTTAACTTCTTCTTTTCCTATCTCTACCCCTTTTATTTCTCTTTCTTGCCTAATTGCTCTGGCTAGTACTTCCAGTACTATATTAAATAGGAGTGTTGATAAAGGACATCCTTGTCTTGTGCCCGATTTTAAAGTAAAGGCTTTCAATTTTTGGCCATTTAGAATGATGCTGGCTGTTGGTTTGTCATAAATGGCCTTTATTATATTGAGGTAAAGACCATCTATTCCAATTTTCTGTAAAGTTCTTATCATGAATAAATGTTGGACCTTATCGAAGGCTTTTTCTGCATCTATAGAGATGATCATGTGATTCTTATTTTTGGCTTTATTGATATGGTGGATTACATTTATTGATTTGCGTATGTTGAACCATCCTTGCATTCCTGGGATGAATCCCACTTGGTCATGGTGTATAATCTTCTTGATGATTTGCTGGATCCTATTTGCCAATATTTTATTGAGGATTTTTGCATCTGTGTTCATTAGGGAGATCGGTCTAGAGTTCTCTTTTTTAGTTGTGTGTTTCTCAGGTTTTGGTACTAGGGTAATATTTGCTTCCAGGAAAGACTTAAGAAGGATTACTTCCCTTTCAATTTCATTGAAGAGTTTGAGGAGTATTTACATTAGGTCTTCTTAGTATTTCTTGTAGAATTTTGCAGTGAATCCGTCAGGGTCTGGGCTCTTCTTTGTAGGTTAGGACTTAATTACATTTTCAATTTCATTAATAGAAATTGGGTCATTCAGCAATTTTACATCCTCTTGACCTAGCTTTGGTACTTCATATGTTTCTAGGAATCTGTCTATTTCTTCTGTTATCAAACTGTTGAGAGTAGAGGTTTTCAAAATAGGTGTTGATGATGTTCTGTATTCCTATAGAGTCTGTTGTGATTTCACCTTTTGCATTTCTTATTGCATGAATTTGTGATTTTTCTTCCCTTTTTAAAATAAAGTTGGCTAGGGGTTTATCAATTTTATTTGTTCTTTCAAAGAACCAACTGTTTGATTCATTGATTCTTTGGACTGTTTTCTTAGTCTCTATTGCATTGATTTCTGCTCTGATTTTTATAATTTCCTTCCTTCTTTTGGCTTTGGGCTTGACTTGCTTTTCTTTTTCTAGATGTTTGAGGTGCAGCATCAGGTTATTTATTTTTATTCGTTCTGTTTTCCTGATGTGGGAACTCAGTGCAATAAATTTTCCTCTGAGGACGGCTTTCATTGCATCCCAGCAATTCTGGTAAGTTGTATTTGTATTTTCATTTTCTTGTAAGTATTGTTTAATTTCTTCTTTAATTTCCCCTGTGACCCACTAATTATTCAAAAGTTTGTTATTCACTTTCCATGTGTTTGTGGGATTTTTGCAGTATCTTTATCATTAATTTCTAATTTCAAAGCGCTATGATCCGGTAACATGCAAGGGATCATTTCAACTCTTTTGCATTTATTTAAATATGGTCTGTGAGCTAATATATGGTCTATTTTAGAGAATGACCAGTTTACTGATGAGAAGAATGTGTATTCTGATGTTGTTGGATGGAACACTCTGTATATGTCTATCAAGTCCATTTGTTCACAAGTGTGATTCAGTTGTGTTATTTCTTTGCTGATTTGCTATCTGCTTGATCTGTCCCTTGGTGTCAATGGTGCATTAAGGTCTCCTGTTACAGTTGTGTTACTGATAATTTGATTTTTCATTTCTGTTAATGCTTGTTTTATATAACTGGGTGGTCTGGAATTTGGTGCATATATATTTAAGATAGTTATCTCTTCCTCTTAAAGTTTTCCCCTAACGAGTATGTAGTGACCTTCTTTGTCTCTTCTGATCATTATTGGTTTAAAGTTCATATTGTCTGCAAACAGATGACTACTCCTGCTTTTTTTGGGTTCCTGTTCTGAGAAGCATTGTTTCCCATCCTTTGACTTTCAGTCCATGAGTATCATTTTGGGTTAGATGGGTTTCTTGTAGACAACATATGGTTGGATGTTGTTTCTTGATCCATTCTGCCAGTCTGTTTCTTTTAATTGGGGCATTGAGACCATTTACATTAATGGTTATAACTGTTATATGTTGGTTTATTGTTGACATATTATCTCTCTGCTATTGCATCTTTATCTTTCTGTTCAGTTTAATTACCTGCTTTGCTTAGTGGTTTTTTCCTAATTGTATCTAAACTGTCTTTTGCAAGGTTGCTTGGTGATCATGAAGTTCTTCAGCTGTTCTTTGTCATGGAAGTATCTTATGTCTCCATCCATTTTGAAGGACAATTTTGCAAGGTACATCAGTATAGGTTGGAAATCATTTTCCTTTAGGATCTGAAATACTTCATTCCATGCTCTTCTTGACTTTATTGTTTGTGCTGAGAAGTCTGCTGTGATTTGATAGATTTTCCTTTATAAGTGATCTCTCTGACAGCTTTTAATATTGTATTCTTTTGTTGGATTTCTGGGATGGTGATTATTATATGTCTGGGTGTAGTTTTATTTTGGTTATGACTCTTTGGAGTTCTATATGCTTCAGTGATCCTTTTGTTGGTTTCTGATCTCATGTTTGGAAAATTTTCAGTTATTACTTCTCTAAGTATCCTCTGGATGTCCTTTATGTCATCCCCTTATTTTTCATTAATCTCTATCAGTCTTATTTTTTTTTCTTTGCATCATCTTGCAGTTGTTGAATTGTTATTCCCTGATTCTTTGTTATTTAAAAAAAAAACTTTCCTTTCCTGTTCACTAGCTGCAATCTTGTCTTCAAGGTCTGTAATTCTATCTTCACTTTAACTGAGGCAGTTTTTACAGCTTTCAGTAGAATTTTTGATTTCCTGTATATCTCTGTGCATCTGCTTTATGTATTCTGTTTGTTTCTTATATTGCTCATTTAGGGATTCTATCTTTTTGTTTAGTTCCTCCAATTTTTTTAACTGTGTCTTCTTTAGATATATTCAGAATCTCTTTCATTTCTTTTATCATTTCTTCTTTTACCTGGGAGATTACTTCTAGTTTGAATTCCTTTCATGCTTCCCAGAGTTTTGTTTATTTCAGTTGCTATCATGTCCAATATTTGAGGTGTATGGCATATATTTTCTTCTAAGGTTTCTCACTCCTAAGGTTTCTTTGGATGGGCTGGAGGTTTGAGATTGTAATTTGGTCTTTCATTTTGTCATTTTCCTATATTTCTGTGTTTCAAGTGTTTCTAGTGTTATTCTAAGGCTTCCCCAGGGTCTGTTGGAAATCCTCTTCTATGCCCTCAGTTCCTGGGACTTGGCACCCAGTTCTCTGAATTGATAGAGGGTCATTGGAGGTGGAGTACGCCGGCTCATGCCCAGCCTCTGGAACTGATGGCACCCTCCTGCTTGCTTGGCACTCCACAATCCGCCAAGCACAGCTGGGATAGGGGAGGCTAATGCCTGCTCCTGGGACCTGCAGTGCTGCTCCAGGGGACCCAGAAGCTGCAAGGTTCCCTGGCTAGCCGAGAGAGGGTCCCAAACCTGCTGGGCTTGGGGCAAAGTGCGCGGGGCACTTACCCCAGGCCACGGGCCTCTGGAACTGGTGGCACTTGCCTGCTTGCTTGGAACTCCATAGTCCTCCATGCACAGCTGGGAATGGGGAGGCGGATGCAGGCACCCCAGTCCCACTGAGCTGTTCCAGTGTACCCAGAAGCCACAAGGGTCCCAAACAAGCTGGACTCGGGTAAAGTGCGTGGGGCACTTAGCCCTGGCCTCTGGGCCTCTGGAACCCTAATATGTGTATTTTAAACTGTTATTTGGACTCAGGGAACATGACTTGCATACCTTTCATTACTGTTGCTTCTATTACCTGATTTCAGTTTCTCATGTGTTATGGCTTATATATTGTGTCAACTTGAGAAGTCTAGAAGCTTAACTAAGTGATTCAGCAGCTCTACATCCTGAAGTGCAGAGGACAAGCTATACCATTCTAAGATACTGTTCATTTGTGTCAATTTGGGAAGGTCAGAACTTTAAGTGACTCAGCATGGGACCATGGTCCCTAGTTGGTAATATTCTCAGCCCATGCAAGAGAAGGGCAAACAGATGGTGCTAGTTCTATACCCACCTCATGGAAGTATCCTGCATACAAAAACAGGAAAATGAGGAAAGACAGGGAGGAGCTCCAGTTTGGCCTTCAGCTTGGACATTGTCTCCTGGCTTCTGGAACAGACTGTTCAGCTTCTGCCTGGGACTCTTCAGCCTTCGCCAAGACTCTTCAACCTTGCATGATAGTTTCTTTAGTGTTCCATTAGAGATCCATTGGCCTCCTGATACAGACTTGCACAGGACACGATAGTGAGCTCCATTCCTTGAGCCAGACCCTTCAGCCTCAATGCAGACACCCTCTGCTTGCTTTCTCAACTGATTTTGTGGCTGACCATTGTAAGTCAATCTTGTAATTTATTATACATTTGTATATCTTGTGTAAAAGATGTATCCTGACCGATATATCATGTATGTTCTATTGCCTAAGAAGCTAACAATAGACAAAGAACAGAGGAAGCACTGCCAGGAACCATTAGTCACTCTAATTTTTAAGTGCAATTTTTAATAGGAATTTTCTTTTTCACTTCTAGCATCTAAACCAGCATTTTTGGCTCACAGGATTTTCATTGTACATTGTGGTCTCCAGGCTGAACTTTGTATACTTTAAATTATAATTAACATTGACTAGTTAATCATAGAAACTATCCTCTTAAATATCATAATCTATTTATTGAAGTCAAATTCTTGAGTTTCAGGGTAGGTACAAGAATGAATGCAAAATGTCATAGTTACTTTTCTCTTGTTGAGACAAAATAACTGATGCCCAAAGTGAAGCAAAGGAAGGTTTATGTCTTAGAGTTTTAGGGGTTTCAGGCCATAGTAAGCTGGCTCCAGAGCAAGATGGCATGAGGGGCAGCCATTCATGGCCATCACAAATAGCAAGCACAAACAGAGCAAAAGAGGAAAGACACACCTTCTTCCCACCCTTGCACTGTATGTCAGCTCCACCCCTGGGTGGGTGCAAGACTCATATCACCAATCCCAGCACCAGACAACAAACCTAGCATGAACTGAGACTCAGCTGTGTCCATGATTGCATGAAGCTTAGAGGGATCATCTGAACACAAACCATAACAGAAAGAATGTTGCTTCTTCTGAAGAAGGTGGAAACAAATCTATTTCATAGCAAGGATAATGTACCTTACACCAGCAATAAGAATTGATAGGATATTATTAACAGTGAACTCAAATTACTTTATTGTACTGTGATGGGAAACTCATAATACATAATACACTTTGTTTGCTAACAAAGTACTTTGAAAGAAGAAAAGTAATTAAATTGGCAAATAATGAGCAATAAGTATAGTAAGAAACAAGTCATTTAATGGACAGTGTTTAACAGTGAGGAAGATTTTACATTTTTACTACCTAATAAGAAAAAAAATATACACACCAAATCATGGAAAAATAAATGTTAACTAGAGAATAGAATTAATAAATAATATTTTAATGAAGATTAAAAAAATTCTTTCTTCCAATTAAGCTTTTAACAATTTTATGTTCAGATAGTGGTATGTGCTACATACATAATTAGTTTGTGTCAAATAGATGAAATATTTGGTCCTTAGTACATGTGCATGTCCTTGCATAACCAAATTCTTTTTTTTTTCCTTCTCAGAAGTGTGGAACCAATAACATGATTAAGTATTGATTGTACAGCCAAAGGGATTTTTTTATAGTTAGCCAAGAACTATAAAATTTTCAATACAAATATCCTCTCCTCTCCTTTCCTCTCCTTTCCTCTCCTATCTTCTCCTCCCCTATCCTCTCCTTCCTTTCTCTTCCATTCTTCTTTCTTTCTTTCTTTCTTTCTTTCTTTCTTTCTTTCTTTCTTTCGTTCTTCTTTTTTGACATATTAGAGATTAAACTCAGAGTTTGCACAAAGAACTAAATAAATCATAGGCCTATGTTAGTATTTTAAATTTGAGACATCTTGTTAAGTAGGTAAGTCACCTAGGCTGTGCTTAAACTAGTGATCTTCTGCTTTGTCATTCCGCACTCCTGGAATTCCAGCAAGTACACCATGCTTGGTTGCAATTTAGCTTCTACTTTTCCTTCTTTTCCTTGCTTCCTTTGTTACTCTCCTTCTCCTTTTGCTTCCATTTCTCCTCTTCTTTCACTTCCTCCTTTACTGCCTGTCTATCATCATTCGCTATCTTTGCCTCTTCTTATTTTTTCTACTTTCCCCCAGTGGAAAGAGGTATTTAACTCAGGGCTTTCACAAAGTGTTATACCTGCAGCCTTTCTATTTGTTGTTTTGAGATAGGTCTTGCTTAGTCTCTAAATTGCCGAGGTTGAGTGTGAACTGAGGATCTTTCTGTGTCAGCTACCCAGAGTATTGGGATTACAAAAGTGAAGCACCGTATGGCTGCAGCTGACTTTTTTGATGCATGAGAATCTTAATGTTTTAGATAAAGGGGAAAAAAATGAAAAGGAGGTTCAGGCTAACAAAAGACAAAAATACTCATTTCTTTTCTGGAAGTGGGTGGAGATTTTCTGGGATTGAGGTCACACTCTTTACAGCGTTTTCTGTCGATCACATTGGCAATTGTTTACTATCTTGGTACTGGAAGGGGAGTATCCAGCATGCAGATAGGATTATAAAAATTGCGAGTTTGTCTGTTGTCACTCTGGCTGCCCTCTCAGAGCCAGCTGTTTTTGGCAGAACAGCCTGAAGAGCCACTTCTGGTCCATAGACATTCTGTGTCAAAGATAAGCAAGAATTATGGAGGGCTAGGATCTCAGCTACTTTACCTAGGCAGCACATGATTTGGCTAGCTTGTTCATACATATAAGTTTTTCTAGATAATCAGTCTGTGAGTGTGAAGTGCAAGAACTCAGCACCCCCTGTCCTGAAGTGTCATCCATTGCCATGCTGGGTACGTTGAACTAAAGGAGAACAGGAAGCCTCAGAAGTAAAGCCTCCCTCACCAAGCAGTGGCCTCCTATCTGCCCAGCACTGAACCAAGCCTCATTTGCTTTATCCACCTCAGAGTGTGTCAATCACTGAATAGTTGTTTTTCAGCAGAGAAAACATTTATTTATGAGGCTTCAACCATGGGAAGGTAAGGGAGCACCAAGTTCATCTCCCCAAGATAGGATTCAGGGTACGTATTGAGGGTACGTAAAGAGGTATTATGAGTTAATTTTTTTGTTGCTGAAGCAAAAATACCTGACACCCAAACGTAAAGGAGAAGTTTATTTGGCTTATAGTTCATAGAAGTTTCTGTCCACAGCTGGCTGGTTCCAAGGCACAGTGGTGCATAGCACAGAGTGTGTCACAGAAGAGAAATGGTTCACTGCAGGCAGAAGATAGCAAAAGTAAGCAAGGGACAACCACAGCTCTTCATATTCCTTATATTTTAATTGGGATTCTGAGGACGGGTTGCAGTCACACCATTAATCTTAGTACTGTTGATGCTAGCATGGGACCATGACTCAAACTCGGTCACACACTCTGGATTCAGCCACCTCTGAAAATGCCCCACATAAGACTGTATGAGACTTTGAGAAGGGGGGGCATCTATATACAAGCCATAATAAGAGAAAGGTGGTGTAAGCATGAGTGAAAATCAGAAGAGGAGCTGAGAGACCAATGTCTAGATACATCATCAAATTTCATGACTCCTCCTGATATGCATGTTCTGGAAACTGTGGCATCACAATATCTGATAGGCAGAGTTCTTCTCCTCTGATATCAAAAGGTCTTGAGATGGACATGGCTAGTGTCAAAATCCCTGAGGAACAATTTAAGCAATAAATACCATGGTGACCCTACAGAGCTGTCATTTGTAACAGAAATAATAGAGACCTACATCTTCATTGTTCAGCTGAAGTCAAGAGTATGATGAATTAACTAGAAGCAAGTGAAACTAGAGAATTTATTTTGGTTTATCTTTGATTCAATTAAATTAATGCAGTATTTGGATTCTAAACTTTAAATAAAGAGTGAGAATGGCTCACATCTCTTGGCAGAAGATGAAATATAGTAATTCATTATTGTGATTTGGTTACACAACAGCTCTCTTTCTCCCTCAAAATTACTACTGTGCCAAAGCTCACTGCCAAATACACACAGGGGCCAATACGGAGGCCTCTGGGTCTTTTCTAAATTGAAAAGGGCCTTGTTACACATTCAGGTTGTAAGAGAAACAGGAGTCGTAGGCCCATATCTGCATCACCATGAGTTGGTACGGAGCAATTTGTAGAAAGGGAGAAGAAACCAGATGTCTGATGATACCACTACTACGAGGGGAAATGGTGGGAATCATGGCCAGGTATAAATGGTCCTCATGCCTGTTCGAGGCTACTCCATTCTTTTGGGGAGATGTACTCATGCTCTCCAGAGGAGACACTGAGTCTGTGACATCAGAATCACTGACCTAATTAGGTAATTGGCTTCTTCTTCACAAGTCCATTCTTTAATCTTAGAAAGACTTTTTTCTGAGAGGAAAAAAAGTTAAAATTTTATTTCCTAAGAACTTTATGCCTGACATGCCCAGGTCCTGACTGATTTCAAAAACTTACAGAACTCAGAATATTTCCTCTTCAAAGAGGATCATAAAAACCAAGACTCCTCTTAACATTGCAACCCATAAAATGTATTAAAAATGCTGTTTGACCTGCTGCAGCAGGGGTGTGAGGGGAAGGAGTGGAACCTGGTAGCTTTAGAAGAAGCTGAACAGAGCAGCCTTGCTGGTGAGCTCCTTCTGTCACATGAGGTCACACTTCTCTGTCCAATTACATTTTCATGTGACTCTCAATTATACACCAAACTCAACCACAAACATATACAATTCTTCAAAGGTTTTGAGGTATTTATTTCTAAAGGATCTCATGTCACATAAAACATTGCTTAAATAAATATGATCTTTTTCTCTTATTAAGTTGTCTTTTTTATCAAATTTGAATCATATCCATTATGATGAGTGGCAAAAGATGTTACACCTTTCCATGACTACATGAGTATAGCCTTTTCCTAAATTCTACAATACTATGGAGTATCATCCAGCTTGAGGAACTGTATGTGAATTCCCCATGTCTCTAGCCAGATGGTGTGACATGAGCATGGCTGTGTGTCAGGAGTCACGGATGAGCCTGGTGTCTTGAAAGGTTGTGTCCTTGACCCCCAGCTTAGCTCTATGTACTCTGCAAAGCTCATAAAATGATGGAGAACAGGAGGAGTTAGTGCATCAGTGATGTGATCACTCAGTGGTGAACTCAGTGGTTTCCAGTTCTGTACTTTGTTCCTTTTTTGAGTAGACAATTATCAGTTAACAGTTAATTATCAATTTCTATTTTATATAATCTTATAACCTTAAAATGAAACTCACTGTATTCAAATATTTTAACTAATTACTTAAACCAATAGCTGCAGTTAGATACAGTTTGTTTTTCCTTTGTGGTTTGTCAGAGCTACGGTACAGTATTTATTAATATTATAGCTGCTGAAGTAGAAGTAGCCATTAGCTCATTGTAAGGTTAATGGATTGAATGAATTAATAAACATGGCATTACAAAGATACACTCTTTTCATGAAATTTTATTTTGACAATTTCAATAAAATAAGTGCACTTAATTTAACTACTGGCAACAATTAGGAAGATGCTTATTTTTCAAAGTAAATGTTAACTAACTGTAGACACCCTTTATAGACTCACTCTGTTAAAATAAAATGAGCCATTCATTCACTTAAAATGATATTTTTAATGCAATGAGGTGGTATAGAACAGGCAAAATTATGGAAGTACATAAAGTCAGTACCATTCAGAGAGGTTTTGCAGTAATCTCCGTAGCTAGGGGCTGTTGATGTATGACTCCATCATGTAGTTGAAAAGCTACATTATGATTAAAGAGTAAAACAAAACATATGCCTCAGTCCATATTATCTCAGTTCAAGGGAATAGCTTGCTAGTATATTTTTTCAAATTTTAATGTCTATTCTGAGTATTTATTGATATTGTCCTAATTTGTAAAAGAGATCCATCTGCTTTCCTCTTCCAACAAGTTAGAAGAATCACACTAAATACTCTTGCATAAATAAGTGCTATATTCCACTTGTTTTGCATCTTGTGCAAAAATATCTTTCTATTGTGCCTCAGTTTGTCTGCTAATGCTTTATGTGAAACACATTTCAAAAGTCAAAAAGTAAACTGCTTGAAATTGCTATCTCATGAATGAACAATACACACTTAGAGATGTATGTTCCTCTGAGTTTTGTTATTTATCTCCTCTTTACTTATGATGATGGTAAATGTGACTGATTAATATTAGCTTTTAAAAATAAATCATAAAAACTTTGTTTAAAGGAAAATATATTTAGCAAGATAATTTTACCTTACAGATCATATTGTTTATCTAGAAACATTTTTAACTGATTCTTTTTACTTAATGATCAATTATTAGGCTCAGAAGAAAACCTTTGTTTATCTAAAATCTGCTTAAATGTACATATTTTATTATCTTCATCAAATGCAGTATTTTTACAGCTAGCACTTTTCAAATTTCTTTGTTTTAATTTAAAATTAGCTTATATTACTTTATGTTTTATAAACTATAATTTTCCATAGTATGCTAAGAAAATAGTTTGCCTAAAAAGGCAATTTGCCTCATTTTTCATTCTCCATGATATAAATATATTGCCCCATGTAGTTTTGAGACCACTTGCTTGACATCACTGATGATGTGAAGTTGAAAGAATTTGCTAATAATCAGCTTCTCAGGGCTCTTCCAGCCCGTTCCACCAGAGCACTCACTGTAGTTTTAATGCTACAGGATTTGGGAAGGAAGAATTTCTAAAATGCAATGGAAACTGTTGTGGTGTGTGTTGAGATCCTCCTCCATCCCCAGGCAGTCACAGAGGTGCTGAGTCTAGTGTTTGTGATTGGTTCATTGTCTAGCACTGGGATTGGCTATGTGAGTGCTGCTCATTCCCAATGTAAAGCGGGGAAGGAGATGTGATTTCCCTCCTTTGCCCTTTTTGCTCTTGCCACTTGCAACCACCATGAATTGCTGCCCCTCAGCCACGTGACGCTGCATTGAAATTTCTCCTGCCAGATTAATCAGTCCATTTCCCTTAATCTTAGTCTCAAGCAAAGTCCCTGGACACACCCCCACACACACAAAACAAACAAACAAACAAAAAAACAGAAACAAACTTTCTGCCAAGCCATAACACACATCACCTGGAGTTCAACAACCAACACTATCCTTTTCCTAGTGGAAACCTCCGGAGCCTAGTCTTTAGCATTAGGCTTTCTATCAGGCTTTTGGCCTTGTGAGCTCTAACCAAAGTCTCTCAAACAGAACAGCCTATGGCATTTCAGAGCTACTCTTTCAGGCAACATCTCCGAACCTTTCCAAACTCCTCCTAAGCCATCCCCATAGTATCTTGAACCACATAGTCAGATACAGTCACCACTCCTCTGATACCAATTTCAGTCTTGGTTACTTTTTCTCATTGTTACGACGAAATACCTGATACCTATAATTAGGGAAGAGAAGGATTATTTATGTTCCAATTTTGGAGGTTTTCATGCATACCCAGCTGGCTCCAAGGGAGGGTGGCACAGCTGAGGGGCAGTCATTCATGGTGGCCACAAGTGGACAAAAAAGGTCAAAGAGGAAACAACACACCTTCTTCCCCCGCTTATATTGTATGCCAGCTCCACCTCTGGGTGGGTGCAGCACTCACACCAGTAATCTCAGAACTAGACAACAAACCAGTCACGAACAGATTCAGCAGCCTCCATAACTGCATGAGGTTTGGAGTGTCACATAGACACAAACCGTAACAGAAACTAATTCAGAGACCAACTTAGGTAACTCAGAGAACCTTTAAATTATGCTGTCAATATATCACATCGTATTATAAAATAGGGTGCTTGCTAATTCAGTGACTTTATCATTAAGTATTTTATGTTAAATTACTATTGTAGATTAGAATGATTAAAAGTGATTTTAAGGAGAAGCTCTACTAGTGTTTGTAAGTCACTAATGAGCAACATTATGATTATTGAAATTAATATAATCCAGAACAAATGCAGCTTTATCTTGTAAATCCCTTCTTTTTTCTGCAGATTTTGAGAATAAAATTACTTGTAGTGAGAAAATGCAAATTTAAACACATTTTAAAGGTTACTGAATGCTGCAGTTTAACACTATTAAAATCAGAGCATGCAAAAATTTGTTTTGTTAGCTTTTTTAACAGTCAGCCAAGAGAAACATGTTAGTAGGCAGATTATTTCTAACAAATGTGCAAGGATTTTTGCTTTATTTATGCTAGATCCTGGAATAACATTTTATATCATTAAGGAGTAAATTTAGGGAAAAACTTCAATATTGGTGGATTGGTTGATTGTTCAGGAAACACTAAGCTACATCCTTAGTCTTTTTAATTTAGTCTTTTGAGATTAAATCTTGCTGATTTGCCCAGGGTACCATTGATTTTGTGATTCTTTTCCCTCAGATTCCCAAATAACTTATATTAAAAGTGTATGCCTCCAACCCAGCTAGTATTTATTTATTATTAACATATGTTAATTAGAGAAACACTGTATATTTGATTTATAAAGAGAAGAGGTTTGTAAAATTCAGAAGGGAGGGACACGGATTAAAATGCCTATGTGTTTATTTAATAGACAACTCGCCTACTAATTCCAATTTTATGTCTTCGTGCTCTAAGTGGAAATGATAGACTTATTTTCCTGAACTTATTCTGAGGGTTAAAATTATTTGTACAGTCTTTGTATGTTACTGGAATAAAGGGAATGTTTAATAAATAGCAGCTACAGTCATAACGCAAGTGATTAGAGCTAGAATAAAAAAGTAAGGTACACTGGCACACATCTTAGTCTCAGCCCTCTGAGTGGCTGAGGCAGGAGAAATGGGAGACATGATAACTTGCTTAATTTAAAAATGTATTAACATTTAAAAAAATCAACATTGAAATCCAGGTACAGTGGTACATACCTCTAATTCTAGCAGTGGGAAAGATGAAGCAGGAGAATCTCAGAAAATTTAAGCCAGTTTGGGCTATATAGTGAGTTCAAGGCCATGCTGAAATATATGTACACGGCAAGACCATGTCTCAAAATATCAACATTAAGGCTGCGATTTAGCTCTGTGCAGATCCCCAGATTCAGAAAAAATAAAAGAAGAATTTGAAGTGTTTTTTAGGAAGTGTGTTTGTTGTTACTGACTATACAGAAACACATATCTCATTGTGAAACTCAGTTTCTTAAATCCTACTCTGATTTCCTTTCAGTGATAATATACAACATACAGTGGTAGGTTTTGAGAAACTTGAATTGAAGAAAAATATGCTGAGAATATAAATAAATTTAATGAAATAAAAGAATAATTCTAAACAGAGGTATATTATCACACTGGTGGAGATGGTGTGATGGTAAATTTTTATGTGTAAAGAAGATCATGGGGGTAATAGTTATTTGTTAAACCTTATTCTTGGTGTGTTTGTGAGTTTGCTTTTATAGGACATTAACATTTCAATAAATTATATCACCCTTCCTAATGTGAATGACTCTTATCCAATCAGATTTGAATAGACCAGAAAGGTTGACCAAGAAATAACTTTGGGAACCACATGAACATGAATTTTCCTATGTAATTATACTGGAATTTATATTCTGAGCTCTCTTGAGTCTCCTCGTGAATTACAGTCCTGAATGATTATAGTCTTGCAAACTGCTTATCATAAAGCCTATGGATAAAGGTTCATAGGTAATTTTTTGGAGAGATAAATGAATGGATAGTTTGAGACAGTTACTTAAATAGATATGACTGAGAAATAGGTACTATGATTGATGGAGATGACAGATAAGATGTAGAAATATAGAGGTAGCTATGATAGAATAGGGATAGATGATAACTAGAAAAAAATGGACAAACAGAAATGCATAATTATGATAGATAGTTAATACATTGGTTCTGAAGCCTGATGTACAGAATATTTGAAAAATATTGTAACAATGTTGATATTCTAACACTTGTGACCATTAATATTGGTACATAACTTCATTTTAGTAAGCCACACTTAGTTGAATAAAGCCAGCTCCTATTTGTGTTTTGGTAGCTCATGGAGATATGGCTGTGGGTACTATAAATGTTCTTACACCGAGTCTTTTCTAGTCCTCTACTTCAGTTCTGAGCATCGTAGCCTTATTTTACCCTTTCATCATGATGTCTCTGCCTTGGAGCAAGATAACCATCAACTGCGAGCATGAGGGAATTAATCTTTTCTTGCTTTAGGTTATGGGTGGGTATTGGTATTGTGTCCCAGGGATAAGAGAGCGACTTGTAGAGAAAACTGCTTCCAGGAAAGTGGGAAAATTCCTATGATTCTACCTGACCATGTAGTTTAGGCACCTTTAGAATTAGGCGATTCTGGTCAGAGTTTCAAAGATCAAAAGGCCAAAAAAGAGAGACTTAAATGGTTTCTGTTGGAAAGAAATATTGAAATGCACTTACACTACAAGCTCTGCATGCTGTGCTACAGCAGAAAATTTGTTTTTATTTTTCCTGTGCTCTGAGACTGCACACGACTGAGATTATGCACAGTGAACTAATAAACCTGATGAAGGAGATGTCCAGACAGGCCACCATTCAGGCTATCATCTGGGGTTACTTGCTGATTTTAGCCAAATTTATAGTGACAAGTGGAGGCAAATGACAGAATTTTGCAAACCTCAGATTTTGACTCAGAAGGAATTATGTGTACATTTGGGGACAAAGGAAATGGATTGAAGCTGTTAAGGAGATTGGTGCCACTAAAAAGAAACCAAGTAGTTCCTGAACAAGAAGATTCATTGAGGACGTATCTGTAATCCAGAAGATCCCACTCCCGGAAGGCTCAAGAGTGCAAAAGTCTGAATCTTTTATCTGAGAAGAATATCCTGAAAGCCTCTACTCAATGATGTCCTATGGATTTGCTTCCGTGGATTCATTTTATATTGTTCAGCATCCCAGTGCTCAGAAGTCATTTGACCCATGTTCTAATAGGAACGAGAACATTGCTTCCACTGACAACAGACCTTGAATTTTTCTATGTGATGCAGATTTTTCTTCCTCCAGAATGCAAAAAATTGAGGTTATAGGGCTTCCATCCAGATTTCAGACAAGGAGCACCTGAAAAGGCAGTGAGTAATGGGTGAGAATAAAGCAAAAGATGTTGTGGAGGCTTCAGGAAAACAAAGGTGCCAAGAACACTGAATACCTGCAGAGGAAGGCTGGAGGCAGCCACAAAGAAGTCATGTAGGCTGCAAACAGCAAGGTCCCAAGGATGGGCCATCCAGGATCTTAGAACTCACACTTTAGCCTCACTTGCTCTGGGTATAATAAATTACATTACAGGGTTAAATGTTTGCCTTGCTGGATTCCACTGCTTTCATTCAATTCATTTCAATTCCTCTTTAGCTTCTGAAATGGGAAAATTTATCCTGTGTTGTTTTTACCTTGAGGGTATTTTACTTGTTTTCAGTTTTTTAAAGACATTCACAGATAGCAGTTTGCCTTCTGTCTCAGAAGGACTTGGACTTGTACTTTAGAAAAATGGTAACTATTGTGGTTTTGGGAAAGCAATTTTTGTGTTTCCAGTTGTATACAGGACAGTTATATTATTAGGAAAAATTATTACCTTCTTAATTTGGAGATTAGCTATATTTTAATGAGCTATGTTTAAGTTCAGTGTTTGCAAAGGAGTAGATTATGACCATTAATCTTAATATATCTAACTTCATTGGATTAAGAAACGTCTTTCAGAACAGTAAATATATATATATATATATATATATATATATATATATATGAACAAAGTAATATCTATATCTGTATAGATAGCTACCTATATATAAATAGTTTTAGATTCATATTACTTTGTTCATTATTTTCCAGCATCTTCCTCTACACGGCCCTTTGGCCATCTTGAACTAAGTAGCTATGCTCCTTATGTCCGTCGGTCATGACATATCTACCTCCAAGCGATTAGATCATTGATTTAATCTATGAACAATTTAAATCTCCCCTCCTTTAAATTTTGGATGTTGGGTATCGTGTTGCAACAGCAGAAAAATGACCAATACAACACTTTTATTAAAAAATGCTCTTTTAAAAATATAATAGATTTTGAAAGAGCATGTAAAACTATTGTTTGCTTTAACCAAATAATTGCTAAAATTATGCTAAGCAGAAAGTGCTTTGGAGGTCCATTTGCTTGTTTAGTTTCCTATTTCTCCAAAGAATTATGACTACAAACAGTCCTTCGAGAGCGCACATATGTTGCCTCCATTTTCAGAGGCAGGAGAGCAAGCTCCGGCCTCCGTGGTGCTTGGTTACACATTCAATCAATTACGCTTAGGTTTGCCAGGCTGCCTTTCTTCTGCAGATCCCATTTTGGAGGATACCCGCTCCAGGTTTCCTCCTATTGTTGGTAGAATTCACCCATTTCAGTGTGTGACTGCAGGTTCTAACATTTCCCAATAGTCAGAAACAGCCTTAGGTCCTCTAGCTCACTCACAGTTCCTTGGCCGTGAGTTTTCCAACATCAAGCCAGCAATGAAACCTACAGGGCTAGTTTGTTAAGTAGGTATTATTTAGCAACGTAACCATGCAAGAAGCATCTTATCTCCTATTACAAGCTTTAATTGAAAAAAAATCAGTGCAGAAAGATAAGTGTTTGAACTTGAGAGACATCCATCAGAGTTTATTAATAAGTTGGAGCAAATGCCAAATATCAATAAACTAGAAAAACTAAGAAGGAGATAAGAAGGTTTCATGTCTGTGTGAGTGATTTGAGGGCTTGCAATCTCCCTCTGCACTCTGAAGCAATCTTCAACTTTGGTCTTATGAAATGTGTAGAAATTTTATGAAAAACATTTTTGTCATCTTTTAATGAGAATAATTCTATTTTCAAGGTTGTCTAGGAATTTGGCTTTTGTTATAACTTCCTATAAGCAAAAGTCAATCCATATAATCACATAGGGAATGTATATTTTATGGAATATAATTTACTTTAAACTTTGGCTTCATATTGCTATCTACTGCTATGACATAAATGACCCCAACACATGGCTAAAACAAGTGACCATTACCATTTAATAATCTCCTTTAATTATGTATCTGAATCAAAGTGTCTCATGAGACTTCATACATTTGTCAGGGGGCTGTCGTCATATCAGGGCTTCCCAGGCCTGATAGGTCCCTTTCAAGTCATAAGTGGCTGGTGACAGGCTCAGCTCCTCTCTAGCTCTTGGCTAGAGCTATGAGTTCCCCCAACTTGGGCACTGCAGAGGGCTGCTTTCATCATGTGTGATCTCTTCTAGGCAAGGTATCTAAGGAAGTATGAGGAAGGGTGGAGAAGGTCCTATGGCAAAATCCACATCCTTTTGCTAAGTGTTTTAGTTTCTTTCTCATCAATGGGATAAAATATCAGGGACCCACAATTTTAAAAAGGACAGATTTATTTTGGCAAACAGTTGTTAGAAGATTCAGTCTATATCCTTGTTGGCTGGAGATAGGAAGGGCATTGTGGAAGGATCTGGAAGACGATGTGGCTCACATAATGGGAGTCAGGAAACAGAGAGAAAGGAGGAACCAGGGGTGGAAAAAAATCCTTCCAGGTCACGGCTATAGTGACTTATCTTCTCTGATCATACCACATAATCCTAATTACACAGGCAGCTGTGGATCTATCAGTAGATAAATCATCTGATGAATATGGAGCCTGAATAATCCAATCATATTCCAAAATTTTCCCATCTGAACACACAAGGCTTTTCATGAGACATTCTAGATCTGAACCATAGCGGTAGCATAAATGAGCAGATACCATTCCAGTTTTTCTGACATTCTATACTTGTTGCAGTCAGAGTTTGCAAAGAGAATGATTTAATGCAGCATACATAATTTATAGGATTATTTTATGATAGTCAACTGAATAATCAAATACAAAAGAATGCAGGAAATCTACCCACACACTAGAGCCCTAAAGAGTCCAGCTGAGGGCCTGGATCCCACGGCAATGTTTGTACAAGTGCAGCTGAAGGCTTAGAGCCCATGACAATGTCTCATCCAAGTGTGTTTCACAGATCTGCATTAGGAAGACCCAAAGGACAGTAGTGGAAGCTAGAAAGACTGCATCAATGGGATGAAGGATCTATGCAGGGTGCGAGATGAGGGATCTGCACCAGAGTTAGAAAGGGATGCTCAAAGTTAAGGACCAGAGCTCCTCCAAGAAATACCACAGCAAGACAGAGGTCCCCAGCTCCTCTGATGATGAGTACAGCTAAGTTCATATCAGGAAAGGCTGTGTGGCACACTTCTCCATGAGAACCAACAGCACCACCTCTTCCTCTCTCCACTTCTCCTTTTTATGCTGTTGGCAACAATCCTCAGGTGGGCCATTTACACCCAGCACTACGATGATTCACTTCAGCTGGGTGTCACAAGTTGACCACCAGTTGTCAATCCACCACAGTTCTCGAGGAATGAACTCACAGATCCATCCTACAGTCATACTGAAGGGACTGCATGAGGGCCGACGTTCAGGAGTCTGAAGGCTGCCATCACAGAGGCTGCTGACACAGGCACCATCTGTGAGTGGCCACAGCATACAAAGTGACTCTTTCATCATGCTAATTTTATGTTTGTACAAATTCCGGATACTGAGTCTTAAAGGTGTCATGGAATCTAACTGAGGTCACACTGCTCTAAGTAGCTGCAAAATGATCCTCTGTTGGCCCCAAAGCCTGTAGGGTGAACCGCCCTGCAGATGCCCTGTGCGGCCCTGACTATGGCTATGTAAAGTGAAGATGACAGAGTTCCAAATGTGCTAGGTTTTCAATTCCAGAGGGAGAGAGATATATATTAAAATTTGAATTGCTTTTCCTTTTACCACAGAACCCTACAAAGAAAACAGTCAATGGATAATTGTTTAAATGAGTTAAATTTAGTATTTTATCACTTCTGTTGTTTGACGTCTGTGACCTTTTGTTTATGGCAGATCTCTGACCTAGATAAATAAATAATTTCTCTGTCTCTATTTCCTCTTTCTTCCTTCCTCTCTCCCTCCCTTCTTTCTCTCTGCACACACGTGTATACCCTTGTTTTGTCTAAGGAGAAACCAGAACTCAAGAACTGTGTTATTGTACTTTCCCTTCACAACATCTTCAACACAAAACTGCACTTTTTATTTCTTCTTTCCTGTGGCTGCTAAATCACCAGTTCCCCCAGGCTGCTCTCACCTCTAGTCACCCAATCAATTATCTGGAGCCTATAGTCCTAATTATTTTTTTAATGGCATATTGAATCTCTCTTTCCTATCCCTTAATTACTTCCTATGAAATTTCCATAAATTTTCTACAGTCACATTCAATTATTCAGAGTCTAATTCAAATAAAAGAGAGAAACACCATGCAACTTGATTACAGTCTTTCAAATCAGAATGGACCAGTGTCAGGGGGCCTCTGTGAGGGAGGGGGTACAGCTTACTTCCCCTTTCTATCTTGGCTTTTGTATCCCCCATACCCCATCCTGTTAGAGAAAACAAAATGGGACTATTAGCAGTTACGAAAAAACTTTCAGGCTTCTAATTTTAAAAGAAAGCAAATCCCAAGATCGTAGCTTTGATAAAAGTATTCTTTTATCTCCCTCAAAGCACATCAAAATTCAATTAGTATTTTCTTTTTACATGATTTCTAGAATCCCAAGAAGTACCTCACTATTAATTTTTGTTACATTCCTTGAAGTAAATTTACTAGTCTCATTAATCTGAGGACAGCAAACATTTTGCTTTTATTATTTTCCTAAAAGCATACAATAAATCTTTGATGAAAAATAAACAAAATGAGAAAGTTTTAAGTAGCTAGACTTCCACTATTTGAACTATTTGAAACAGTATACTTACCTTTCTTACTATAGATTTTAATTCTTGGGAGATAATGTGTATCGAGAAAATGTGGATTAAAGATCACTAAAGATGCCCACTGTGTGGAATCTATGAATAAAGAGAAATTAACATAGGTGGACCCAAAATAACTACCTAACGATAACCAAAACAGAAAAGAAAAGCATTTCTAGGCACCAAAGAACTTTTGATGTGGAGTAAAGTGAACCTCTAAATCGGTGTGGCAGAAATGGAAAACCAATAGGAACATTATAACTATAATTTTATGAATAATTATACCTTATTGTAGAACATTGCACAGATTTTAGGGTAGAGACTGGCTTCTTATGTCTATTCTAGCAAGAGATGCAAATGTGTGATGTAGGCTCTGGGCAGGGCTGGATCTGGCCAGCACCCAGAATTTACAATTATTTTCCTTTTGTTTATGGCAGATCTCTGACCTAGATACATAAATAATTTCTCTGTCTCTATTTCCTCTTTCTTCCTTCCTCTCTCCTTCCCTTCTTTCTCTCTGTACACACGTGTATACACTTGTTCTGTCTAAGGAGAAACCAGAACTCAAGAACTGTGTTATTGTACTTTCTCTTCACAACATCTTCAACACAAAACTGCACTTTTTATTTCAGAATCAGTTTGTTCCTCTGTGTGGAGGACAACTCCACATTTAGTCCGTATTTTACCCCTCACTTACACCTGAGATGCTGTTAGCCTCTGTAACACCATGTTTGTGTACTGAATTCTCTCATATAATTTTCCATTTATTTCCATATATTTCTCATATAATTTCCATGTTTGTTTCTGCAGAACCCTCAACTGTCTAATTAGAAAATCCTTGAAAATTAAAAGATGTGATTTTTATATACACTGATACCAGCACTTCGTACAAACAAAGATCTAGTTTTCAACGAATAATTGCATTTGATCAGATGTTAAAGTGTGTCTTCCTCTGTTTAATTCTTTAATGTCTCAGTTCATGTGATTTTTGTTGTTGTTTTGGAAACTATGTTTCCTAAACTGATTGAAGTTGCTTCTAAAATAGAAAATTTGAACATTTCAATTTTACCAATAGTAAAACTCTTATGATAATAAATTACTTAAGATCCATTCTCTTTTTAAACAGATATTATTATAAAGTTTCCTTTTATCATATTTGCACATTTGATGTAAAATATTTTAAGATAACACTGAATAAAATTAAGGGATTTAAACTCAAAGTCAATAATTCTAAAATGCCAAAAAGTAATTAAGCAACTAGTACTTGTTTTAACCTAGTATTACTTAGCATGTCTAACCTGAAAAAAATAGATAAGAACACTTATCCCTAAACTGTTTGGATTTCTAGAATATTCAAATAAAAGTCAATTATTTATAGACACATCATCACAACTTTCTCTAATTTTGCAGTTGTAATATATAATCCCACACTATTACCATCTGCGCTATGCATGCCAAGGCAAACCGCATGTAGCTGACATGAATGAAGGGCTGAAAACAGCTGTTGGAGGGAATGAAGACATTCAGATTCCCAGAGGATGATGCTTCCCTCTTGTGAAATCATAAAATGTGACAGAATTTAAGATTTCCGTTCTGGTAATTGATTTGGACAGATGTCAAGAAGAAAATGATGAAGACACAATAGTCAGTTTAGGTCACAATGCAAAACGTTAAATACCAGGAAGCATGGGAAAGCTAATATAGTCCTCCTAGTTAAAATAGGCTGCCAATGCCTGTGCATTAAAGTTTTAATGACTTCCATGTGGACAACTGCTTAGTAGACTGTGACCAAAGCTATGATGAATTATAGTTGCGGAAAGATGTGCCAATACATCCTAGTCATCTGTGTGTGTACTTTGTCATGTAGTTAAACATTATTTAATTTACAGGTCACATAATATGTGCTCAATTTTAGGTAAATTATATCATTGTTATAATACTTTAATCACACTATGTATGCAAACAACTTTCCACGTGACTTTGCAGTTTTCCTCACACAATCAAGATAGCAGGATACTCATGATGTTTGGTCATTGAGATGTGTGCAGATGTCTGAGGAGAGAGTGAGTTTACACTTGCCATCAGCCAGAGATGCGGATGTGAATCAAGGCTAATGCATTAGAGTGTATGGAAGTTCTTTGTGCTAGACCTGCAGTGTGCAGACAAGTCTAACCCCCTCAACCTTAGATCAGACAACCTGCAATGAACACACAGCTTTATGAGTAAAATAACCCCTTGTCATTTTGAGCAAAGAATTTTAGGGTGTTTTATTACAGCACTGTTATGAAAATAAGTTTTATAATGTTTTATGGGGTAATTAAATGCACAAGCTGGTACAAACATGGATGGATTCTCAAATATTTAAGAAATACACAGCAATAGCAAGTACAGGTTTTCTGTAAATTTTTTAGGAAGATGGTCTGCATCAAGAGCTTCTGTTATGATGGTATCAAAACAATAGATTTATTGTTTTGAAACAATAACTGAAACCTGAAATATGCATTATTCTTTCTGTTAGCCTGAAGTGAACAAGTGAAAATAATTCTAGAAACACCATAGGCAGAAAAAAAATACAAAATCATAATTTTCTGACAACTTTCCATTATGTTGGAAACAAAGTGCTGTAATTTACAGTCCTATCACACAATATATTTACAAACAGTTACTCTGTATGACACAGCAACCCAAAAGCACGCACTGAACTGCTTGTAAAGATACCAGAAGGAGGCAACCCTTAGCCAGCAATATGGAGAAGAGAGAGCCTGTGTCTAGTGGCAGGAGAGAGCTTTCATCTTGTTTGTGATGTTCATATATTGCACTGTTGCAGGTGTTGTGCATACATCGGCACGTTTTACTGCTTCCATCTGCTATGATTTCATAAGACAGATATTTCTTTTCCAAAGTATTTCATTATTCTTCTTTTTCCTCCCATGAATCAATTACATCACCAAGAACATCAAAGGTAGAATACTGAGTGAGACCAAACAAATCTAGTTTCAATGAAGGGAAAGAGCGTGGTATTTTGGGTACCACACAATTTTTGGTCATTTCAGTGATTCCATTGTTTCACATCTTGAAAAGAAATAAGATCCTTTAAAATCAGAGTCATAAGGAAAGGTTAACATTTGTGCTCATTGCCAAGTGTCAAAAAAATTAAATTCTAAGGTGAAAATAACATAATATCATGAACAAATATAATCGATTAGCCATTAATATCCACCACTACTGGTGCATTAGAACTTTTTCTCAGCTTTGATGCCTTATCTGTAAGGTTCACAGTTAGGATATTTGTGTTGCTTTTTTTCTTTCAATGACTTTTTTCTCCAGTACTAGAAATTGAACCCAAGTCCTCCACAATGAACTATACCCCCAGTGCCTCTTTCTTTTGATTTGGAAACAGGGTCTCTCTAGGCTGTGGAACCTGCACTTTAATTTTGATCCTCTTGGCTCGGCCACCCCAAATGCTGGGATTACCTCAAAAAGCCACCACACCCAGCTACCTTTGTACAATTTTAGCTGAAATATACTTGCTTACATGTTACTAAAAAATTAAATGTGACCTTAGGATTTTAGCTCAGCCGGGGGCAAGGTGCCTCACTAGCATATGGGAGATAGTAAACTCGTTCCCCAGCAGCGTGTGTGCATGCACATGCGCGAGCACACCCACACCCACACCCACACTCACACGCACACGTTCTGAGATATGATTGAAGATTTCAGCAGTTTTGTATACATTTGAAAATAACCATAAAAATGTAACAATGATAACATTTAAAATCCAGTTTTTAGTTCTGGTGTTTCTTCTTTCTGCGTATTGTGTCATCCCATGGCTTTAATAAAAAATTAAATGTTTTAGTTACATTTCTAAAAGCTTATAAATACTCTAGTAATGAATATAGGATTATTTTTCCAATTACTAGTACATGATCATGGATACCATCTAAAGTAATTTTGAAAGCCCCAAAATAGAAACTCAATAATTTGATATATCGTCTTAGTAAAAGCAACAATATGGACCTTATCTTTCATGTGGCTTTCTACTTTTTAAATGGCTTGCTGGACCTAGGGAATATTGTAATGCAAGCCAGCTTTATTTGATTTACCCAAAGTCCTTTTGCTCTGTACTTTCACAACGTACAATCCTGACCTGGTTAGGAAGATGTGTGGTGGTATAGGTCTTAAGCTGAAGTGTTTTGTTAGGAAATATTCTAGGTTTTCGATGGAGCCCTCTTCTTCTTCTTCTTCTTCTTTTTTTTCTATTCTGACTTTTAATCAATAGATTTTTAAAACTGTGTCTGACAGTGTAAGAAATTTTATTTATGAAAATATATACATTAAGATAAATAAAATTGTGATTGCAATAAAATGCCATTATAGCCAAAACAATGTTTGCTTGTTGACATATAAAAATGTCTTCTTTCAATGGATACTTTTAATGAATATATGAACTAAGTGACACTACAGTGTGATAATAACTGGGATTTTACTAGGAAAGAACAGTGCATAGTACAGATACTGACCACTTACATGCAAATACTTCGAGTTAATTTAAAGCTCCTAAATTAAAAAAAATATCTTGCTCAAAATTCTTTGTGCATTTTTAAAAAATTGTACAAGGAAAACTTACTACAGCAAAACTTGCATTAGTCAATAAATATAGAATCTTATTGGGAAATAAAACAGTAATAAAAGATTCAGCTTTTTAGCTTTAGGGAAAGATAAATATTATAAATTCTGTTTTGTACAATCACCTCAGGAGATAAGATAGACATGAACTGAGAGGTAGACATCAGTAGTTGCTTTTCTAATATCCACCCTCCTTTTTCACAAAATGTCAATTTTTTGGAGTAGCAATAGACTTCATCATAAAATGGCATCACTGGTCTTGTTTACAATAGGAATTGTCTTAAATGACTCAGGATTATGAAAAATGAGTGATAGTAATAGCCCTATATGGAGTAAATATGATATTGATCCTTTAATTAATTCCTCCTGGCAGTGTGGGGCTGATAGTGTGGTAGACAGTTCCTGATGGCTTCACATTTTTATCTGTTTTGCAAAGATGCTGACTACTGTTTTTTCCAGGATACATGTCAAAGGTGTTTGTTGGCAAATGGACTTGAAATATTCAAGAGTGTCCCCATACAGAGCAAAGGAGAAGGTATAATTGCCAAACATTCTAAAAATATTCGTGTGGTCCAAGTTCAAGACCTCCTATCCTCTGACCCAGCATTATAAGGCACAGGCTGACATCTGAGGTCAGCTTCATTGGGCTTGAAGGACACACTGATGGTGCTCATGTTGCTCGGTGAGGGACACAGTACTCTTCTGACACATTGGCATATCGTGCCTTCCATCTGCAATGTCCATCATGGTGACAGGGTAAAGTGTCATCTTGTAAGCAGGGCAAACATTTCATTCAGTCTTTTGAGCTTCTTGAGAGATGGCTAAACAGATGAGTTTTACAGAATTAGCACTCACATCTTTGTGGCCCATCTTGAGTTAATTTTTGATTATGATATAATGGAAAGCCCAACCTTGTTCTTTTCCATGTGAATATCCAAGTGTCCCAGTGCTAAGTATAGCCAGTATCTCTTTCCCCCATTAAAAACACAGGTACTCTTGTCAAAAAGTCACATGGAACCAAATTAAAGTTTATTTCTTCACTCTCAAATCTATTTCATTGATTTACATGTTTGTTCTAATACTAGTACCACACTATCTTGATTACTTAACACCTGCACTTTTTTATACACATACTTGTGAAACTTACAGTGTTATTGTTTCTTTCAAGATTGTTTTCAATTTTGGTAGTATGAAAATACAATTGATTTTGTCATATCAATTTTAGGGTGTGAAGATTTTTAGGATTTTCTGTAACAATATTATACTTTTTTTTGCGACTAAAGATAGTATGAGTTTCCGTTTAAATCAAGAAAATTCTTTCTTTGTTTTTCCTTCTTAATTGGCCTGATTAACGTTAGGCCAATTTATCCCAATTTAGGGACAGAAGAGGTAATGCATTCCTGCCATTGTAGCACTCTGAGAGCTGAGAGGAGAAGGGCAACTGAGTCCATTCAGGGCAGCTTAATGACTTAGACAGATGCTGTTTCCAAATAACAAAAACAAAATAAAAAGAAAGGAAGGAAAGAAAAGAAAGCAAAATCAGAAAATAACAGCACAGAAAACTCAACAAAACAAAGCAAGTGTAAGATGTAGTTCAGTGCGAGGGCCTTGGGTTAAATCCCCAGCCCATGCGGGGACATGCAGGGACACACAGGAAAACATTCACCACTCCGATTGTCACTACAACTTGCAAAAGCACTGCTGGCTTGTAACTGATTGTAGGGAGAAAGCAGTTTGTCATTGAAGTTTGACGTTTGATGTTTATTTTGAGGTTTCTTCAGATATACTATAAAGAGTTGAAGAATTTTTTAATCCAAATTTTCATCAGAAGGAATATTGTATTTTGCAAATACTCTTTCTAAATATTGAGGTTATCATGTATTTTTATTCTTAATACAGTATTATATATATATATATATATATATATACACACACATATATATATATATATATATATATATATATATATATATAATCTTGGCATGACAAACCAATTTGTATTTTGGGAACTATTATACTTTTTCACAGCGTATGATTTCTTTTACATGTCACTTCAGTCGTTTGCCGGTATGTTCTTTCTGAGGATGTGTTTTACGTTCCTACAGGACACTTTTACACATCTCTTCTTCTAGTGCTCTTACTTAGTTTTTTAAAGAATTTACATAAGCCCTTAACAAACTGTTACAAAATTAGAATAAAGGTGAACACTTTCTAACTTATTCTGAGGCAATAAAACCGGTGCCAAATTTATATCAAGGCATGAATTTCCATGTTCTATAGTCTCACTTATTTTTTTGCCACTCTGATGTTTATTGTTTTCTTCTTTTTTTGCTATTGTTTAGTCTGCTCTTCTTTGCCAATTTTCTTAATTTTACAGTTTTGACGGTTGCTTTCAGACATGTTTCTTATTTAGTATCTAAGGACTAACTTGGTTGCATTCCCCAAATTTAATTTTGTAATGATTTCACTTTCCTTCATCTGAAGGTATTTTATAATTTTTCCTGTGATTCCTTCTTTGACATATTAGTTGTTTCAATATGTTTTTCAAATTTCCCCTACCTGTGAAATTCCCAAATTTAATTTTGTTAATTCCTAATTTCATCTCATTGTGTTTGGAGAATTTTTGCATTGTTTTGCTAGCATTATTGTGAAAGTGCAAACTAATACACATATTTTATAAAAGTTTGACCCTTTTAAATGTATTTGACTTTTTTTTTTTTTTTTTTTTTGTACCACGGATCAAACCCAGGACCTTGAACTAACCAGGCAGCTGCTTATGCCACTGAGCCATGTTCCCGGCCCTCATGTGGAGTTTTTATATTCTACCATCTTGTCTATCCTGCAGAATGATCCATCTCTATGTGTCTGTAAGTTTTAGGGTTCTCTAACTTTGCTCATCTTCTAATGCCCTTGACCTTCTGCCTCATTTTTCTGATCATTATTGAAATTGAGACAACAATTGATACTGAATGATCTACCTCTTCCTCTATCAGTTTTTTATCAATAATTTTAAATACATACATGGTTAGAATCATTTTAACATGATGGTTAAACTTTTTTTTTTTTTATAAATATCTTTCTTTCATTCCGGAACAAAACTGTCTTACAGTTTGATTTTTTATTTATTATTAGTGCCCATATATGATGTGAAATGTTGGGTTTCAATGCATGTATTAAAAAAAAGAATATAGAGAGTGTAACTGCTAAAGTGATTTTGTTTGTTTGTTTCTATGTGGTGCTACAGTTTTTACAGTCTTTTGCTTTCAATTTATTTGTGTCTAAAAGATTGAAAGTCCATCTCTTGCAGAACCAATGTAGTTAATTTTGTTCAGAGTACTCTAACTCTGTCTTTTCATTACAGTGCTGAGCCAAATAGGCTAATTCAGTTATTGATGAGATTGGATTTATTTGTGACCTTACATTTTTTTTTATATATGAATTCTTGGTTGCTGTGTTTTCTCATGACCTCCATTTCTATGACAGATGAAATTTTTAAAGAATATCCTTGCTGTCTCTTTTACTACGTGAACACCTTTCTACCAGCTTCTCCAAGTATTATTATTATTAAACAATTTACTTTAGATTAGTACTAACATAATTTTAATAGTTTACTGGAACTTTCCAGCAAAATAGTGTTGGTTCTTACTTTCTTCATTGTGCTACTTTGATAATATGTTACATTTTTACTCATAGTCTCTCTCTAATCAGGTATCTTTGATATGAAATTTAAGAAAAACAGATTTTTCAAGGACAAATATGCTTAAATTTTCTTTTTAGTTGCATATACATTTATCTTACTGTTACTGTTCACTCCTGTATATGATTTGAAATCACCATCTAGTATATTTTATTATCAGACTGAACTATATCTTATGACTTACAAATATCTCTTGTATTTGAGATCGGCCAGAAACTTTTTTTACAACGTTTATCTCAGAATGCTTTAACTTCCTCTGCTTTTTAAAGGATACTTCAGTAATTGAATGTGGAAGCATCTTGCTTTTATTTTTTTCTTGGGGGATTCTAAGCTTCTATTTTTAGGATGAGACTCATGTTAGTCTAACAGTGAATCTTTCCATGTGGCATGAATTTATTTCTAGGCTATTTTCAAGATTCCTTTCTTCACTTTGCTTCTTGGTATTTTGTTTACAGTGTTCCCAGTTGTGGATTTTTAAGAATATCCTTTTTAGAGTCTTTGGGGCTTTTTGGTTGTACAGATTTTTTCCATCAAATTTGAAAGGTTGGTTACCATTTTTTTTTCAGATAGTCTATTGATCTTGCTGTGTATCTGGAGCTCTATATGCCTACTGCTATGTCATTCCAGGAGCTTTCTTTACCTCTTTAACTGTGTTCCCTTTAGTTATGGAACATATGTATAAAGGCTGGCAAAATCTGTCTAATAAGTAAAACATTTCAGTTTCCTTTGGGACATTGTCTCTCAACTACTTTTCCCTCCTTATGACTGCATCAAACTTTTCCATTTTTAAGCATAATTTTCCCTTTGAAAACTGGGCATTTTATATAATACTTTGTGGTAATATTATAGATTAGATTTTTTTCCTACTGTTTGTCATTGCTGGTGTTTTTGTTGGTATTGTTTCTTTTATGGACTCTTCTGTGCTTATTCTATTACATACTAATTAATTGTTTCAGTGTCTATGTCCCCAAAATAAGTTAGTTCCTGGCCTCTGTGAATATCGTGTCACCTACTTTCCTCATTGTGGTGTTGATCAGTGTCTCATTAGTCCAAACATGTCACTACCAGTGGTGGCTATGAAAATGATAATTTCAACCTAGACACATCATTGTTCATATAAAGAACAAGATGACTTAGTTCAGATAAAGCTAAGGCATAAAAATGGAAATTTTCAGGGAGGTGATACATGGGCTAAGTAATAATCATCCTCAAACTGCTCAGAAGCTGCGGTCTCATTCTTCTGCTTTCAGGGGTGGCTCAGCCACTCGCAAGCACTCTGTGATTATGAGGCTATTGGTTTAAGAATTCAGTATAGAATTGGAGAGAGGAGAATTGGAGAAAGATTCAATCACAAAACTTTAATTAATTTCACATACTTCAAAATGTTTTCTTTGATAATTTCTGCCAGCTTCTCTTTATTTTTGTTAAATAATGGATTTGAGTAGAGATCTTTATTCCTTAGTCTAGCAATATGGCTCTTGCTTTTTTATATTTTGCACTGTCTTTCCCCTACAAAAATACTTAGATATTGGTTATGTAAATGACAAGGGATGAGTATTAAACCTACATAGAGTTCTATTCTGTGCTATACTGTATTTCCTATAATACAAGACCAAATGATCCATCAGAAATAGTTTGTGATAGCCTATTTTATGTTTTACTATATAAAAATAATTTAAGGCCCAATAGACATCTAATCAAAAATTGCTTTTAAAAAATCTTTCAGAGTTATGCAACATTAAAATTGATTTAAGTAATATGAAGATTATGAATTATAACAAAGGAAAATAAAAATGTGAAGAAAATTACATGAGTATTCTCTTGGAAAAAATGAAAGTTTTAAACTATTTAAAATAATTACATGTTTAGAATAAGATATCAGAACGAAAATAACATTTATAATAATTGATAATATTGAAATATTTTTTAAAATCAGACTTTTTAGTGAAAGCAAACTTAAGACTTACAATGTTTAACAGTGAAATAAATCAAAAATAAATAAATAAATAAGTAAATAAATAACCTAAATAGGATAAAAAGGTTCCTGAACAGAATCATAATTCCAATAATCTGTTAGAAAATGTGGATAATAATCCTTTGTTCTATTTGTTTTAAATAGTGTATGTAGGGAGTATAAGTAGAGAGAATGATAACATTTTAAAACAATGAAAACTTTTAATTTATGACATATATACATATATGAACATGAACAGACATGCATGAACCCCTACATACCCTCACACATACACATACACACAGATTTGACATACTTAGGAATCCAGGGTATCTCAAGATGGAATGCAGAATTTAAAAATATATGTAATTTCACTATAAGTGTGTGAAATAATCTCACTGAAGGCAATAGCAGCAAAGGGTCTCTTTTAAAAGAGCAGTATCTGTAAAGGCCAAAAGAAGGAAAAATAACCTTTTAAGCAGCAAATCCTGATTTTTTCATTTATTCTTCATGCAGGAATAGGTTATCAAAACTGATGCCATCTCATTTCAGTGTAGGAATTGAGCAATAAAGAAAATGAATTTGGTGATTGTCATTGTCTCTGTTGGCACTGGAAGTTGCAGCAGACAGTAAAAGTCTAGAATGATCTCTAAAGTAACAGTAGATTTGGAGACAGAAATGTGGACTTATGTCAGGCTTAATGAAAACAGAGTAGTGTACATGAAAAGTCATGCTTGTAGTCTGAGAATGTGCAAAGGTTTGTATGAGTACAAACACTTCCTTGATCTCCCAGGTGAGGGAGTTAGCGCAATGATGACCCAGTACCTAGTACACCAGATGGTTGCTACTTAGACCATAATTTTTAACACTATTCACCGACAAAAGTATCAAATCTATGCTGGTATAGGATAATGAGAACTAGAGTATATTCCAAGAATTAAAACATATTGCAAAGTCACAATGGTAAGGAAATTGTGCAACTTTTGTGAAATCAGTGCACAGATTTTTCAAAAAACCAAACCTAGAGGTTTCATTTCAACTTTTTAGTATCTTATCCAAAGAATTATAAGCATCACATCACAGTGATACATGCACACTTATGTTTATAGCAGACACTGCTGGTAATAGCTAAATCTTGGAAACAGCTCACATCATCTACGTATGAATAGATGAAGCTGTGATATTTTCTGCAGTGGAGTACTCCTCAGTCATAAAAATGATAATTTGAGACATTTGTAAATAGATAGATACCCTGGAAACCATACTCTTAAATGAAATAAATCATACATACGTGTAAATACCACAGTGTTTCTCTGGTATGAAAAACAAAAGTGGAAAAAGAACTGAAATCTGTAATACATATTGTGATATAGGAAGAAAATTTTCAAATGAAAAGGGGAACTAAGAAGAGGGAAGAGGGAAAGAAAGGGAAATCAAAATGCAGAAAGAGGGAAAAATGGAAACAAGACTTTTGTAAATAAGTAGGTAAAAGAGGTTGAAGGGAGAGTAGAGGAATCAGAAAAAAAAAAGAATTAAGTTATATCATGTATAGATACGAATTTCCTATGATTCCTTATGATCATTATATATTCTAGAGTATACCAATAAAATTAGTTGATCTACAAAATTACCAGGACAATTTAAAAAGTCCCTAATGTCCAAAACTAGAAACAGAATATAAAATATAATATTGGATTATCGTCTAAAACAGATAACACATAATCATGAGCCAACATTGCTATAGTAAGTGGTAAAATGAATAAATTAAATAGCAGAAGATGAAAAAAACTCCCATGGGGCATAACTTGATGAGAGAGTGTCTACGTCCACACCGTCAGACTGTCTAAGTCACATTGATACTCAGAGTTCTGGATAACGTGTAATGGAAATGTGATAAAAATGTGTTCCACCGATGTACTTAAAATGAACAGTACCGGTGCCAATTACAGGAGGAGCAATAATATCTGGAGACTATATTACCTTTACAATTTCTCTACAGATATGAAGCTGTTCTGAAAGGAACAGTCAATTATTCAAAAGTGAGTGCTGACTTAGACACTAAGTGGTAAAAATACACATTTAATAGAGTAAATTTGTTTGGCACTTTTCCATTTAGGCTTTAACAACAATTCAATTAATTATCCCAAAATTTAGATGAGACAGAGACAGAGAGGGAGAGAGAGAAAGAGAGAGAGAGAGAGAGAGAGAGAGAGAGAGAGAGACAGAGACAGAGACAGAGACAGAGCACAACAGGACAGAGAGAAGTGGCAAGCCTCTTTCTGTCCCTTACATTATTTCTAGGCTACCCACCCTAGAGCAAGTGAAGCATTCATACTCTTAATCCCAGCATTGGAGCATGAATCAACCAGAAATTGTACATTCAGCTACCTCTGAAAAGCCTGCCTCCCATGAGTGCATGAGACTGACAGGACATCTAGCTACAAGCCATAGCACATACTGAAGAAGGGAACAGCTAGAGTGAATGAAATTTCTATTTTTAGCTTTTCAAATAATCTCCATAATGATTTACATGATGATTTTAGTGGATTATATTCCTACCAGTACTGCACATGGATTCCTTTTTTTCCTACAGTTTCACCAGGCTTTATTATTATTTTATTTCTTGATGATACTCATTTGTTCCAGAGTAGTCTTGATTTATTTTGTTTAAACTTGCATTCCTTTAATGGGTAATGGTGGTCAGATTTTTTTCATGTATTTATAGGCAATTTACTTCCTCTGAGAAGCATCTATTCATTTTAATCCCTCTTGTTTTGATGGGGTATTTTATTTTGTGGGGATGTAATTTTTGAGTTTTCTATGTATTAGAGAGATTAGTCCTCTGAGGAATAACTAACAATTTTTTCTTATTGTATAGTTTATATTTTACTCTATTTTCTGTTTCTTTTCCTGTCAATTTAGCATAATCCCATTTTTTAATCCATGAAGTTATTCCTTGTAATTGGAGTTCTGTTCAAAAATACTTACTTATACCTATATCTCCAAGACTTTTACCTATTTTTTCCTATAGTAGATTGCATATTAGTATTTTAATATTTCATTATTTGATTCATATTGATTGTAGTTTAATAAATGGTGAAAAGATACAGGTACAGATTCGGTCTTCTATATGTATGCAACTGGTGGAAACAGAAGTACCTATTGAAGAGTCTATTTTTCCTCCAGTATATGTTTATGACACTTTTGATCAAAGATCAGACTGCAAAATATGTTTGGTGTTCTTTCTGCATCTTCTATTCTGTTGTGCTGACCTACATGTCTCTTTCTGTGCCAGTACCATGCTTTTTTGAAAATCATGATAGCTTTGCAATATAAATTGAAATCTGGGATTGTGATATCTTATGATCTCCTTTTGTTTTCAGAATTGCTTTGTTTATTCTGGATTTCTTCTGTTTCCTTATGAATTTCAAGACCTTTATCTAGGTTTGAGAGAAAGTATTTTGACTGAAATTTCATTCAGTTTATATGTAAGTTTTAGTAGTGTGCACATTATGACAGCATTGATTCTGTGCAGACAGGAACAGGTAATATCTTTCCATTAAAGGATTGCCTCTTTCGTCTCTATTTCCAAAGCACAGTACCAGCACCATAGTTTTCATTGTAAAAGTCTTTCACTCCTTGCTTCTGTTCACTGCTAAATGTTTAATTTTTGCTGAGATTATTGTGCAAGTAATTTCCAAGACAGTGAATTAATAATTGGCATACAGGAATTCAACTGTTATTTGCACATTGGTTTTGTATCTCGCTATTTTTCTGAATTTCTTTATTAGTTCTAGAGGTCTTCTATGTAAAAGATTGTTTTTATCTAATAATGGTTCAAATTCTACCTTTCTTATATGTGCCTGCTTTATTTTTCTTTTGCTTGATTGCCTAGCTAAAGTTTTGAGTACTATATTAAACAAGAATGATAACAATAGAAATTCTTGTCTTGTTCTTGATTTTAAAGATAAAATTTTCAGTTTTTCTACATTTAATATGATGTTTGCAGCAGGTTTGTTACAAGTGTTTTTCATTTGAATGCAATAAATTCCTTCAATATCTATTGTCATGGAGTATTTTTAATCATTAATTAATGTGGCTTCACATCACAGGTTTTTTCTGTTCTATTGAAATGGTCATATGATTTTTGCCCTAGCTTCTGTTTATATGATATATTATATTTATTGATTTGCATATGTTAAAACATACTTGCATATCTGTGATACAATCTAGTTGGTCATGAAATATGACTCCTAATGATTTGTTGCATTCTGTTTGCCAGGTTCTGGTTGAGAATTTTTGTGCCTATATTCATTTAAAAAATTGGCTGGTACTTTTCTTTCTTAGTTGAGTCATTGTCTGTTTTTGGAATCAAGATAATGCTGGCTTCCAAGAATAAGTTTGGCAATACTCCTTCCCTTTAAATTTACTTAATGAGCTTGAGAAATATTGGTGTTAACTTCCTTCAAGTGCTCATAGAGCTCAACAGTGCATCTATTGGGTTCTTTTCTTATTTTGTTTTGTTTTCAAGTCAGGATCTTTCTATGTATTTCAGGGTGGCCTTGAACTCATTATGTAGCCCAGGCTGGCCTTGAACTCATGGTGGTTCTCCTGCTTCAGTTTCCCAAGTGCTGGTATTGCAAGAGTGTGCCACTATGCCTGGCTATGTGTTCTGGGGTTTTCTTTTTTTAGTATTTTTTAATTACTTCTTAATTCTATTCCTTATTATAGGACTATTTAGAGCTTTTATTTATTTATTTATTTATTTTTAGTTTCTTTAAGAATCCATTTCTTTTAGATTCTTCAATTTAGGGAAAATGGGACACTTTGGAGTAGTTACTAATAATCTTTTATGTTTTGACAGTGTGTGCTGTGATTTTGCTTTTTCATTTTTAATTGCTTTGGTATGAATATTTTCTTCCTTTTTTGGCAAATTTGACTCAGAATTTATCTATTTTGTTTATTCTTTTTAAGAACAAGTTATTAATTTTACTCACTTTTTATATTGGGCTCTGTTTTTCTGATGTGGGTTGGACATCCATGCTGTTCTATGAATTTCTTTCTCCTGCAGTTTTCAGTGTGACCAGTTCTGCGGGTGCTTTTTTCTGGAGTTTTTAAAACTGAGGCAGTTCTTCATTGCAGGGCAAACGATAATGTTATAAATTGCTTAATATATCTGCCATACACATAAAAATATGTAAGTGAAACACTAATTAAAATGTGTCTTATTTTATAATATACAAAACTTCTGAAATTTAAAAAGTATCTTAAACTTTTGATTCTGTGTAACAGAAGTATTGCTAAAATTTTAGGTAGACTCATATGCAGTAATTTAAATTTTATTTTTCTTTGAGTTACTTTTGTGTATATTTTTGATGATATAGAATTTGGTGCCTCAATCTCCATAGTGTTGGAATTACAAGTGTGAACCAGGATCACTCGCTAGAATACCTGTCTTTGAATGCACGATTATTTGAACGTGATTGGTCAAGTATTACTGTAACAATACACAGTTTCATAATATTATTTATTACTAAAATTTGAAAAGTTTAATTCTTTTGTTCTATCTATATTATAATTTATTATACTGCTGAATGAACAAAACAAGGAAATTAAAGCTAACATAAACAGTTTAAGGAATAATTTTTCTATCATTTTGAGGTTTACTACCTAAAAACCTGTTAATTAAAGTTGCAAATGACAGAGAAAAAAGTATCAGTATATAGCTTGTACAAAAATATGCATGCTCATTGATACTGATTCAGAAAAGTGATTGGAATATGGTGTTTATATACATATACCTTACAAAAGGTAAAAGGTTTCACTGGAGCAACAAACAAGCTTCTTTAGGAAAAATTAATTTTTTAAAAGAAGACAGTAGGAAAGACTTGTAAAAATGTTTATGTATGTAGGACATAGTGGTTTTCTGTCTTCATCACAATGAAATTCTCCAATGTAGTAAGTTCATGGTAGACTTACTTTAGATCTCTTTTTTGGAAATAGTATTCTAAATATTATTTTTCTTCAACATAATCTGTGGAGAAAAAAGTCCAAAAAACTACTCATGAATCTTGACAATTTATTGCCACATTTCATGCTCTACTTAAATTGAGAAAATTCAGTTAGCAGAATGTGTCATTATTTTCTAACTGAAAGGAACACTCAAAAACTACAATGATTTTTCTTACTGTTCTATTTATAGCACTTTAGTTACACTAGGCTGCCTGAGATCAATGCCTCTGTTGGACTTCATTCAGCTTAATTTTTTCTGTATTCTGAGGACATTCAGTGAAATCAAAAGAGAATTTATAGCCTGTTTGACTATAAAAGGAGGTTAACATGTCTTTAAAGTATAAATCATATTTTTGATATTTTCTAAAAATGACTAAAATAGGAGCAGATTATTTATGAACTGTTCATGCTGTTATCTATTTATGTTACTACATTTTTAACACTATCTCACTTTTGAAAAACAGACTTCATTTTTTAATTGTTTTAACTGCACAAGAAAATTAGCCAGAATAGACAGAATCTCCATATCTCAGTTGCTCCCTGCTTCCCAGCCTTCTCGTGTATACAGAGTCTGCCAGAGTGATCTGTATCTCTGGTATAATCGTTAATCTGAGAGTCACAAATCATCTGCATGCACAGCTGAAGGCTCAAGATAGGGTTCACTCTTGATATTGTACTCTCTATGAGTTTTGACATATAGTGACACATGTGCACCACTACAATACCAAATAGAATAGTTTCATACCCTAAAAATCTTTTGACTTCAACCTTTGACCTTTCTTCCTCCCTGATAATCCCTGGATACTACAGTTTTAAAAGATTTTAATTTTTATCAGCATGCATATCTTTGTGTGACCCAGCCTGCAGGTAAGTCCATGGAGACACTAGAGAGGAAGTGGGGATGGAAAGGAAACAAGAGACACAAAGCAGAGACAAGATGAAGAAGTCCAATCAAGTCTCATTTATTCAAGGAATGAGTATCAAATATATAGGGTATTGGGGAGGAGGGATTTGGGTTCTGAGACGTCAGCAGGTAACTTAGCAACATTGGCAAGACCGAGGGTTATAGGTTAATTCAAATTTCCCATGCTCATAAGCATAATCCCTGAATAATGGGCCAGGCTAAACAAGCTGTGCAAGGTGCTGCTTAAATACCAAACTTAACTCCTAGAGGGAATTAAGGCGCTGTGGCCTGCAGTTATAAGGTGGCAGCCAATTACAGGGTTTCCCACACTTGTGGTTAATATTGATTCCTTTCATCATGGGAATTGATACCTGTGCATCACACATTTTAATCTTTTTTATTTCCCTTTACCCTGCACCTCTTCTCCCTCCTAGATCTCTCAGTCCCCTTCCTATGTGCAAAAAATCTGACTCCATGTTTATGATTTTCTAACTTTTGACCATCCCACATCCCCAGAGAGTTTAAGATCATCGCTACCAGTGGTCAAGGAGACACCCAGCTAGAGGAGGAGCTGGGAAGATCTGGGGTGCCCTCACCGGCCTCTCTGCGTGTCTGGAGGACTCTGGATATCTGCGCCCAGACTGCTGGAGTTCCCCCAGGCTTACAGGTGCAGTGAAGGGGAGAAGTGGGTTTGAGGCTTCCACATCAGCCTCCCCATTCTGGCTTCACTTGGAGACCTGCTGAGCTCCCGATAGGTGGGCTGGCCCACACTACCAGCCTAGCCCAGCCTGTTTAGCTGCCGCGCCTGGCCATAGGTCTGCAGAGGAGGAGCTGGGCAGATCTGGGGTGCCCTCATCGGCCTCTCTGCGTGTCTGGAGGACTCTGGATATCTGCACCCAGACTGCTGGAGTTCCCCCAGGCTTCCAGGTGCAGTGAAGGGGAGAGGTGGGTTTGAGGCTTCCACATCAGCCTCCCCATTCCGGCTTCACTTGGAGACCTGCTGAGCTCCTGATAGGTGGGCTGGCCCACACTACCAGCCTAGCCCAGCCTGTTTAGCTGCCGCACTTGGCCATAGGTCTGCAGAGGAGGAGCTGGGCAGATCTGGGGTGCCCTCACCAGCCTCTCTGCGTGTCTGGAGGACTCTGGATATCTGCGCCCAGACTGCTGGAGTTCCCTCAGGCTTCCAGGTGCAGTGAAGGAGAGAGGTGGGTTTGAGGCTTCCACATCAGCCTCCCCATTCTGGCTTCACTTGGAGACCTGCTGAGCTCCCGATAGGTGAGCTGGCCCACACTACCAGCCTAGCCCAGCCTGTTTAGCTGCCGCGCCTGGCCATAGGTCTGCAGAGGAGGAGCTGGGCAGATCTGGGGTGCCCTCACCGGCCTCTCTGCATGTCTGGAGGACTCTGGATATCTGCGCCCAGACTGCTGGAGTTCCCCCAGGCTTCCAGGTGCAGTGAAGGGGAGAGGTGGGTTTGAGGCTTCCACATCAGCCTCCCCATTCCGGTTACACTTGGAGAATTGCTGAGCTACTGACGGGTGGGCGGGCCCACACTATCAGCCTAGCCCAACCTGTTTAGCTGCCACGCCTGGCCATTGGTCTGCAGAGGAGGAGATGGGCAGATTTGGGGTGCCTGCATCGGCCTCTCCATGTGTCTGGAGGACTGTGGATATCTCTGCAACCAGGGAGGGTCCACAGGTTCCTGAAGCACTGCGGCCTGTGGTGAGTACCCTAACCCGGCTGCGATTGAAGAACTGTGGAGCTTCCAAGGGGCAGGTGGGTGCACAGTGTCCCTGAGGCCCAGCTCGTCTGGAACTGCGGAGTTCTGAGCAGGCAGAGGAGGGCCACTGGTTCTGTAGGCCCAATGGCTTGGGGTAGCGCGGTGCCAGAGTCTCAGTAGCTCCAAACATAGAAGGGGATTTTCAACAGATCCTGAGGAAGCTTTCAAATAACACTTGAAACACAGAAATATAGGAAAATGACAAAACGAAAGACCAAATTACAACCTCAAACCTCCAGCCCATCTCAAGAAATCCTAGGAGCGATATATATAGAAGAAAATATATCCCATCCACCTCATATATCAGACACAATAGCCACTGAAATTGACAAGCAACTCCAGGAAGCTTTAAAGAAATTCAAACTCGAAATAATCTCCCAGATAAAAGAAGAAATGATAAAAGAAATGAAAGAGATTCTAAATATATCTAAAGAAAACACAGATAAAAAATTGGAGGAACTAAACAAAAAGATAGAATCCCTAGACGAGCAATATAAGAAACAAACAGAATACATAATACAGATGCACAGAGATATACAGGAAATAAAAAACTCCACTGAAAGTTGTAAGAAGCGCCTTAATGAAAGTGAAGATAGAATTTCAGACCTTGAAGACAGGATTGCAGCTAGTGAACAGGAAAGGAAAGATCTTTTGAAAATAACAAGGAATCAGGAAACAACAATTCAACAACTGCAAGATGATGCAAAGAAGAATAACATAAGAATGATAGGGATTAATGAAAGAGAGGGAGACAACATGAAGGATGTCAGGAGGATATTTAGAGAAGTAATCGCTGAAAATTTCCCAAGCATGAGATCAGAAACTGACATCAGGATCAGTGAAGCATATAGAACTCCAAACAGTCATAACCAAAATAAAACTACACCCAGACATATAATAATCACCATCCCAGAAATCCAACACAAGAATAGATTATTAAAAGCTGTCAGAGAGAAAAGACAGATCACTTATAAAGGAAAACCTATCAGAATCACAGCAGACTTCTCAGCACAAATGATAAAGTCAAGAAGAGCATGGAGTGAAGTATTCCAGATCCTAAAGCAAAATGATTTCCAACCAAGACTGATATATCCTGCAAAATTATCATTCAAAATAGATGGTGCATTACGATATTTCCATGACAAAGAACAGCTGAAGAACTTCATGAACACCAAACCAAACCTGCAAAAAATATTGAAAGACAGTTTAGATACACAAAGGAAAAAACCACTAAGCAAAGCAAATAATTAAACAGAACAGACAGATAAAGATGCAACAGCAGAGAGATAACATTCCTACAATTAACCAGCATTTAACAGTAATAACCATTAATGTAAAAGGTCTCAATGCACCAATCAAAAGAAACAGACTAGCAGAATGGATCAAGAAACAAAATCCAACCATATGCTGTTTACAGGAAACCCATCTAACCCAGAAAGATACTCACAGACTGAAAGTTAAAGGATGGAAAACAATTCTTCATGCAGCAGGAATCCAAAAAAAGGCAGGAGTAGCCATTCTGTTTGCAGACAACGTGAACTTTAAACCAACAATGACCATAAAGGACAAAGAAGGTCACTACATACTCGTAAGGGGAAAACTCCAAGAGGAAGAGATAACTATCTTAAATATATACGCACCAAACTCCAGAGCACCCAGTTATATAAAACAATTATTAACAGAAATGAAAACTCAAATTATCAGTAACACAATTGTAACAGGAGACCTTAATACACCACTGACACCAAGGGACAGATCAACCAGACAGAAAATGAGCAAAGAAATAACAGAACTGAATCACACCTGTGAACAAATGGGTTTGATAGACATATACAGAATGTTCCACCCAACAACATCAGAATACACATTCTTCTCAGCAGTACATGGATCATTTTCTAAAATAGACCATATATTAGCTCACAGAACATATTTAAGCAAATGCAAAGAGTTGAAATCGTCCCTTGCATATTATCGGATCATAGCGCTCTGAAATTAGAAATTAATGACAAAAGATACTGCAAAAATTCCGCAAACACATGGAAACTGAATAACACACTCTTGAGTAATCAGTGGGTCACAGAAGAAATTAAAGAAGAAATTAAACAATACCTAAAAGAAAATGAAAATGCAGATACAACTTACCGGAATCTGTGGGATGCAATGAAAGCCATTCTGAGAGGAAAATTTATTGCACTGAGTTCCCACATCAGGAAAACAGAACGAATACAAATAAATAACTTGATGTTACACCTCAAACAGCTAGAAAAAGAAGAGCAAGTCAAGCCCAAAGCCAAAAGAAGAGAGGAAATTATAAAAATCAGAGCAGAAATCAATGCAATAGAGACTAAGAAAACAATCCAAAGAATCAACGAATCAAAGAGTTGGTTCTTTGAAAGAATAAATAAAATCGATAAGCCCCTAGCCAACCTTATTTAAAAAAGGAAAGAAAAAGCTCAAATTCATGCAATAAGAAATGAAAAAGGAGAAATCACTACAGACCCAATAGAAATACAGAGGATCATCAACACCTATTTCGAAAACCTCTACTCTCAAAAGTTTGATAACACAGAAGAAATAGACAGATTCTTAGAAGCATATGAAGTACCAAAGCTAGATCAAGAGGATATAAAACTGTTGAATAACCCAATCTCTGCTAATGAAATTGAAAATGTAATTGGGTCCTTGCCCACCAAGAAGAGCCCAGGCCCAGATGGATTCACTGCAGAATTCTACAAGAAATATAAAGAAGACCTAATGCCGACACTCCTCAAACTATTCAATGAAATTGAAAGGGAAGCAATCCTTCCTAAGTCATTCCTGGAAGCAAATATTACTCTAGTACCAAAACCTGAGAAAGACCCAACTATAAAAGAGAACTATAGACTGATCTCCCTAATGAACACAGATGCAAAAATCCTCAATAAAATATTGGCAAATAGGATCCAGCAAATCATCAAGAAGATTATACACCATGACCAAGTGGGATTCATCCCAGGAATGCAAGGATGGTTCAACATACGCAAATCAATAAATGTAATCCACCATATCAATAAAGCCAAAAATAAGAATCACATGATCATTTCTATAGATGCAGAAAAAGCCTTCGATAAGGTCCAACACTTATTCATGATAAGAACTTTACAGAAAATTGGAATAAATGGTCTTTACCTCAATATAATAAAGGCCATTTATGACAAACCAACAGCCAGCATCATACTAAATGGCCAAAAATTGAAAGCCTTTACTTTAAAATCGGGCACAAGACAAGGATGTCCTTTATCACCACTCCTATTTAATATAGTACTGGAAGTACTAGCCAGAGCAATTAGGCAAGAAAGAGAAATAAAAGGGGTAAAGATAGGAAAAGAAGAAGTTAAATTATCATTGTTTGCAGATGACATGATACTCTACATAGAAGACCCCCTAAACTCCATTGAAATACTCTTAGATACAATAAATAAATTCAGTAATGTGGCTGGATACAAAATCAATACTCAGAAATCAATAGCATTCCTATACACGAACAACAAAATTACAGAGAGGGAAATAAGAGAAACTGGACTATTCACATTAGCAAGCAAAAAAATGAAATATTTAGGAATTACTCTTACGAAAGAAGTGAAAGACTTATACAGTGAAAATTATAATACACTGAAAAAGGAAATTGAAGATGATCTCAGAAAATGGAAAGACATCCCTTGCACATGGATAGGAAGAACAAACATTGTGAAAATGGCCATTCTCCCAAAACTCTTATACAGATTCAATGCAATCCCAATAGAAATACCATCAACATACCTTATAGATCTAGAGAAATCACTCCTAAATTTCATCTGGAACCAGAAGAGACCTAGAATCGCAAAGGCAATTCTAAGCAGCAAAGACAAAGCAGGTGGCATCACAATCCCTGACTTGAAGTTATACTACAAAGCAACAGTAGTAAAATCAACATGGTATTGGAATCAAAACAGAGCCGAAGATCAGTGGAATAGATTAGAAGATACAACCACAACTACGAACACACTCAACCACCTTATCTTTGATAAAGGAGCCAAGCAGGTTCACTGGAAGAATGACAGTCTCTTTAATAAATGGTGCTGGAAAAACTGGCTCTCCATTTGCTGAAAACTAAAGCTAGACCCATGTCTATCACCATGTACTAAATTAAAATCTAAATGGGTCAAAGATCTGAATATTAAAACAGAAACACTAAATCTATTGGAAGACAAATTATGTAGAAACCTTGGAGACATAGGAGTAGGTAAAGAATTCACGAACAGGACTCAAACTGCACGGGAAATACTTCCCAGAATCAATAACTGGGACCACTTCTTATTAAAAAGTTTCTGCATGTCAAAAGAAATCTCCAGCATAGTGAAAAGAAAACCCACAAACTGGGAAAAGATTTTAGTGAACTCTCTCTCAGACAAGGGCCTCTTGTCTAAAACATATAAAGAATTAAAGAAACTCAGACCTCCAAAATTCAAAGATCCAATCCAAAAATGGGCATCTGAGATGAGTACGCAATTCTCAGATGAAGAAATGCAAATGGCAAATAAATACATGAAAAAATGCTCATCATCATTGGTCAGTAGAGAAATGCAAATTAAAACCACACTGAGATACCATCTCACTCCTGAAAGAATGGCCAGGATCAAGAAAACCGACAACAAATGCTGGAGAGGCTGTGGGGAAAAAGGAAATCTCCTGCACCGCTGGTGGGAGTGTAGACTGGTACAGCCTTTGTGGAGATCTGTCTGGAGATTTCTCAAAAAGTTGGGACTGGAAATCCCATTTATTCCAGCTATTCCACTTCTAAGCATATTCCCAGAAGAACTGAAAGCATCATACCACAGTGATATATGTGCACCTATGTTTATAGCAGCACAATTTGTAATCGCCAGATCTTGGAAACAACCCAAGTGTCCATCAACTGAGGAATGGATAAAAAAGTTGTGGTATTTCTATACAATGGAGTATTATTCAGCTATAAAGAAGGATCACATTGAGATATTTATCAATAAATGGGCGCAGCTTGAGACCATACTCATAAGTGAAATAAATCATTCTCGCATGAGTAAATACCGAATAGTTTCCCTAATGTAAGTAATGATTAAAATATATAAAAATATGTGGTAATAATGATTCCCCATTAGGTGGCCTTGGAGCCTTATAAAGTTTTCACTCATTAATTAGAAAGGCTTTATTCTGGGCTTCTTGATTTGAAAATATTTGAAGCTAGAGTATATGAAGTTTTATCCAAATATTTCAAGGAAAAAGACACTATGGTAACTACTATTAAGTCAGGTTATATGGTGGTGAAGTACTAGGTTGTTGAAACAGTCATGCTGTGACCTCTATTGTTATATTGTTATGTCCTATTTTATCTCAATCTCACCCTTATTGTTTTAAAAAAATTATTTAGTCATTTCTTATGTTTGTCTTAATTAAAGAAAAAATTCAAAAAATTAGGATATATAAATAGTAACTCTTTTTGATTTCCTATTAACTTGTTTTGAAGTCCTGTAGTACTCCCACGATCTTGTTTTGACTGATTAGATGATGTTCCATTCTATATGGTAGTATCAAGTTTGAAGACATAGGCAACTACTTTGAAGACAATAAGATTCACTAAGATATCCATTCTGGTTTGACTATTGTCTTCTTTGGAAGTCCTGTAATGTTTACAATGCCTAAGTTTTATTGGTCTTGTTCTCTACTGTTTTGTCCAACTTTATAATATCTAATGAGATAGACAATTCTTTTTAAGGAAACAAGGGACAATGTTGATAACCATTGTTGATAAACTTGTACTCTGTTCTACACCATGTGCTATGTCTATCCTTGGTATTGACTGACAGCTTTGTTTTGCCATATTTGACTGTATTCTTTCCCCCGCCAAAGAAAGTAATAAGCACTAAGGAGTAATAAAATCCAAAATGTGTAAATTTTGTTGTAAAAAAGAGAGGGAAAAAAAAAAAAAGAAAAAGAGCTCTAACGGATATAACAGCAAGTGTGTTTGGGGGTGTTAAATAGCTGACTATATCAATGTTTTTGGAACATTGAACACAGCTGTTTGCAGTCTCCCTGTTTGAATGTCCACCTTGTGTTCTTTGATACTGTGATTTGAGGAACTATTTTCAAGAAGACAGTGTGTAATCTACTAGCAGGTGATTTCTTACTGTTATGTTTTTTTGTTTTGTTTTGTTATTTTTTTGTAGTTCTGTATTGCGTGTACCCTTACGCCGCTTTGGTTTGTTTTGTGTTTTTCTCTTTTTCCTCTAAAAAAAAAAAAAAAGGATACACCTAGCTTCCAGACATGCTAGACAGGCTTGTGAGATTTGCAGCCTGACTAGACCACACCCAGCAATCTTCTTCAATACAGGAGTTGAGAGCACACTGAAGTGAGCTCATTGGTCTTGCCAGGGGAGAACTATGGATCATTATCCACAGTGGTTAGGTGCCTACCCAGCTTCCTGGAACATGGGAGGTGACACAGGACGTCATGTTGGCCTGACTGGACCACATTCAGCAACCTCCATTCAGTTCCAGAAGTGGAGGGCATAGGAGGTGATTTCCAACAGATCCAATGGAAGCCTTGGAATAACACTTGAAACACAGAAATATGGGAAAATGGCAAAACCAAAGACCAAAATGCAATCTCAAACCTCCAGCCCATCCCAAGAAAGCCTAGGAGCCAAATAATTGAAGAAAATATATATGATATACACCCGAAATGTCTGAAATAATAGCAGCTGAAATAAAGAAGCAACTTTTGGAAGCTTTAAAAGAATTCAAACTAGAAATAATCTCCCAGGTAGAAGAAGAAATGATAAAGTAACGAAAGAGATGCTGAACACCTCTAAAGAACACACATTTAAAAAACTTAGAGGAACAAAACAAAAAGACTCCCTGGATGAACAATATAAGAAACAAACAGAATACATGAAGCAGATTCAAAGACATATACAGGAAATCAAAAATTCCATTGAAAGTTGTCTAAACCACCTCAAGAAAAGTGAAGATGGAATTTCAGACCTCAAAGACAAGATTGAAGCTGGAGAACAGGAAAGGAAAGATCTTTTAAAAATAATAAGGAATCAAGAATAACAATTCAACAGCTGCAAGATGATGCAAAGAAAAACAACATAAGATTGATAGGGATAAATGAAAAAGAAGGGGATGACATGAATTATTTCAAGAGGCTATTTACAGAAGTAATAGATGAAAATTTTCCAAACATGAGAATGGAAACTGCTATTAGGATTAGTGAAGTATACAGAACTCCAAATAGCCATAACCAAAATAATACTACACTCAGACATACAGTAACCACCATCCCAGAAATCCAACATAAGGACAGAATATTAAAAGCTGTCAGAGAGAAAAGACAGATTGCCTATTAAGGAAAACCTCTCAGAATCACAGCAGACTTCTCAACACAAACAATAAAGTCAAGAAGAGCATGGAGTGAAGTATTCCAGATCCTAAAGGAAAATGATTTCCAGCCTAGACTGATGTACCCTGAAAAACTGTCCTTCAAAATTGATGGAGAAATAAGATACTTTCATGACAAAGAACAGCTGAAAAATCTCATGATCACCAAGCCAACCCTGAAAAGAATACTGAAAGACAGTTTAGATACACACAGGAAAAAACCACTAAGTAAGGCAGACAATTAAACACAACTAAAAGATAAAGAAGCAACGGCAGAAAGATAATATGTCAACAATAAAACCTTTATATGACAGTTATAAGCATTAATGCAAATAGTCTCAATTCATCAATTAAAAGATACAGACTGGCAGAATGGATCAAGAAACAACATCCAACGATATTCTGCCTACAAGAAACCCATCTAACCTAACCCAAAAAGATACTCACAGACTGAAAGTCAAAGGAGGAAAAACAATACTTCATGGAAAAGGAACTGAAAAAAAAGTGGAGGTTTGCAGACAATGTGAAATGCAGACAATTCTGTTTGCAGACAATGTGAAATTCAAACCAAGAATGATCCTAAGAGATAAAGAAGGTCACTACATACTGGTTAGGGACAAACTCCAAGAAGAAGAGATAACAATCTTAAATATATATGCACCAAATTTGAGAGCACCCACTTACATAAAGCATGTATTAATAGAAATGAAAAACCAAATTAGCAATAACACAATTATAACAGGTGATCTTAACACACCATGGACATCAAGAGACAGATCAACCAATAGCAAATCAGAAAAGAAATAGCATAACTGAATCACACCTGTGAATATATGGTCTTGATAGACATATACAGAGTGTTTCATTCAACAATAACAGAATATACATTCTTCTCAACAGTACATGGAATAGTCTCTAAAATAGACCATATAATACCCCAAAGAACATATATAAATAAATGCAAAAGAATTGAAATTATCCCATGTATGTTGTCACATCATAGCACCATGAAATGAGAAATTAGTGATAAAAGAAACTTGAAAAACCACACAAACACATGGAAATTGAATAATACACTCTTTAGCAATCAGTGGGTCACAGGAGAAATTAAAGAAGAAATTAAACAATACTTACAAGCAAATGAAAATATAAATACAACTTACCGAAATCTGTGGAATACAATGAAAGCAGTACTCAGAGGAAAATTTATGGCACCGAGTTCCCACATCAGGAAAACAGAATAAATACAAATAAACAACCTGATGTTACATTTCAAACATCTAGAAAAAGAAGAGCAAGTCAAGCTCAAAGCCAAAAGAAGGGAAAAATATGAAAATCAGAGCAGAAATTAATGCAATAGAGACTAAGAAAACTATCCAAAGAATCAATGAATCAATGAGTTGATTCTTTGAAAGAATAAAAAATTGATAAGCCCCTAGCCAACCTTATTTAAAAAAGGAAAGAAAAAGCTCAAATTCATGCAATAAGGAATGTGTCTTAGTTATGTTTTACTCATCACTGAGACAAAATACCTGAAGCCCAAAGTTGGAAAAGGAAAGGTTTATTTCTTACAGTTTTTGGAGGTTTCAGTGCACACTTAGTTGGCTCCAAGGCAGGTGGGCATGGCTGGGCCACAGTTCATGGCAGCTGCAAACAGCAAAACAGGAACCAGCAAAGAGCAAGACACACCTTCTTCCTGCCATTACATACATACATACATAATTCTTTTTACACTTAATTTCTGCATTAAAACCAAAACATTTAAAAGGTGACCAAGATTCAACATTAAAACACAGTACTTTGATAAATTAACCTAGGTACAAACATATAAAACATTAAAATCACACTAAAAGAACTACACTACAATCACACTACAATCACAGTCCTTGCTTCCCATTAACATTAGCATGGCAAGACTAAAATACAAGAATCTCCCGCAATTCAAATGTACTCTTGATTTTTTATTATTCTATTCTTCTAAACAACCATGTTGTCTGTTTTATCTTTATAACCCACAGTTCCATTGGAGCCTTCTTGGCCAAGTGTTTTAAATTACTCTACTGGATCTTTGCTCTAAATTTTCAAAATACATCTGGTCAAAAGTTCACTAAATTAACCATGCTACCACTCAAAAGTAGACTGCACTGAAATTCTTCTGCCACCCAGGTAATATCTCTAAATACAAATAAGAAGACCAATTTTCATCTAAAGCACAGTATACTACCTGGACTCCAGCAGACATTGCAGTCTTTCCCAACAGAAGCTTCCCAAGCTTCATCTTAATTGGCAGCATCTCCATCAGTACTCCAATCTTCCAGGTTCCGATCAGAGTCTCCAAAATAATATAGCACACAAAGGCTGTTTCAAATTTGGCCAGTCTCTCAAATATTTTCCAAATTAATTTCCAAAGTTCTTAAATCACATGGCCAGCCAACATAACAGCAATGACCCCACTCCTCTGGAACCAATTTCTGTTGTAGTCAGTGGTTGTACACAGAGAACAACTAAGATTAGGACATGGAGTTCATAATATTTTTATAATGGTCACCGGAAGTTAACACAACAAATGCAGGAAATCTATCCGCAACACCAAAGACATAGATTATTTAGTCAAGAGCCTAAACCCTATTGCAATGTCCCACATGAATCCAGATAAAAACCCAGAGCTCAGGACAATGCCTCCACAAGTCCAACTGAAAGTCCAGAGCCCACAAGAAGGACTCACTCCAGTCTTTTTTATGGATCTATTCCAGGAAGACCCAAGGGTCAGCGGTGGAAGCCAGAAAGTCTATGCCAGCAGGATGAAGGAGCTGTGCTAGTGGGATGAGGGTTCTACACTGGAGCTGAGAAGTCACACTCACAACAAAGAGCAGGGCTAGCCTGAAAGGCACCACAGCTGTCCTCAGTGACACGGAGGCCCCGAGCTCCTCCAATGACAAGCACAGTTGGGTACATGGCAGGAAGCAGTGTGACAAGTTCATCCTGGAGACCAAGCAGCACATGTCTTCCCCTCCGGAGCCAGGAAGCAATGCTCGAAATGAGGACCAAAGCTTCTCCAGGAGAACCAACTGCTCAGACAGCAACTCGTAAGAGAACCCACAATGCCTCCTTAATGCCTCAATCCCTCTCACCTCCCTTCTTCTCAACCAATTTAGCCTGACAACCATACTCAGGTGGAGCATCTTCTCTCAATGCATGCTGATGTAATCCAGTTGGCGTTAAGTTGACCACCAGTTCTCAAACTATAACAGAATGAAAAAGGTGAAATCACTACAGACTCTGTGGAAATACTGAAGATCATCAACACCTATTACAAAAACTTCTACTCTCATAGGTTGGATAACACAGAAGAAATGGACAGATTTCTAGAAACATGGAGTACCAAAGCTGGGTCCAAAAGGTGTAAAACTGCTGAATAACCCAATTTCTATTAATGAAATTGAAAATGTAATTAAGTCCTTACCTACAAAAGGACCTAGGCCCAGACGGATTCACTGTGGATTTCTAAAAGAAATATAAAGGAGACTTAATGCCGACACTCCTCAAACTCTTCAATGAAATCAAAAGGGAAGCTATTCTTTCTAAATCATTCCTGGAAGCAAATATTGCTCTAGTACCAAAACCTGAGAAAGACCCAACTAAAAAGGTGAACTACAGGCCAATCTCCCTAATGAACACAGATGCAAAGATCCTCAATAAAATATTGGCCAACAGGATGGAGCAAATCCTCAAGAAGATTATACACCATGACCAAGTGGAATTCATCTCAGGCAGGATGGTCCCCAATACATAAATCAATAAATGTAATCCACCATGTCAATAAAGCCAAAATAAAGATTCACATGATCATTTCTATAGATGCAGAAAAACCTTTTGATAAGGTCCAACATTCATTCATGATAAGAACCTTACAGAAAATTGGAATAGATGGTCCTAACCTCAATATGATAAAGGCCATGTGTGACAAACCAACAGCCAGCCTCATATTAAATGGCCAAAAACTGAAGGCCATTACCTTAAAATCAGGCACAAGATGAGGATGTCCCTTATCACTGCTCCTATTCAGCATAGCACTGGAAATACTACCCAGAGCAATTAGACAAGAGAGAAAAAAAAAAGAGAGAGAGATAAAGATAGGAAAAGAGGAAGTAAAATTATCATTATTTGTACATCATGATACTCTACATAGGAGACCCCCAAAACTCCATTGAATGACTCCTAGATATAATAAATAAATTCAGGGATGTAGGTGGATACAAAATAAGTACTGAAAAATCAATAGCATTCCTAGGCACTAACAACAAAATTACTGAGAGAGAAATAAGAGCAGCCACACCCTTCACACTAGTATCCAAAAAAATGAAATACTTAGGAATCAATCCCATGGAAGAAGTAGAAGATCTATACAGGGAAATTGTAATACCCTGAAAAAAGAAATTGAAGAGGATCTTAGAAAATGGAAGGACATCCCTTGTTCATGGATAGGAAGAATAAATATTGTGAAAATGGCCATTCTCCCAAAACTTTTATACAAATTCAATGCAACCCCAAGGAATATACCACCAACATACCTCATAGGTCTAGAGAACTCACTCTTTTAAATTCATCTGGAACCGGAAGAGACCTAGAATAGCGAAGACTATTCTAAGCAGCAAAAGCAAGTCAGGAGGCATCACAAGCCCTAACTTAAAGTTATACTACAAAGCTACTATAATAAAATCAGCATAGTACTGGAATAAAAATATATCTGAAAATCAATGGAATAGATTAGAAGATACAACCACCACAACAAACACACTCAATCACCTTATCTTTGATAAAGGGGCCAAACGTATTCACTGGAAGAATGGCTGTCTTTTTAGTAAATGATGCGGGAAAAATTGGCTCTCTTTATTCCAAAAACTAAAACTAGACCCATGCCTATAAACATGTAGTAAACCAAAATCTAAATGGATCAAAGATCTGAATATTAAAACAGAAAAACTATATCTGTTGGAAGACAAATTAGGTAAAACTCTTGATGTTATTCATGAGTTCATGAGAATTCATGAACAGGCATCAAACCACACGGGAAATACTTCCCAGAATCAGTAACTGGGATCATGGTTTATTAAAAAGTTTCTGCATGTCAGAAGAAATCTCCAGCACAGTAAAAAGAAAACCCACAAACTGGGAAAAAAAATCTTAGTGAACTTTCCCTCAGAAAAAGGACTTCTGTCTAAAGCATATTTAAAAAAATCAGATCCCCGAAATTCAAAGACCCAATCCAAGATGGACATGTGAGATGAATACACAGTTCTCAGATGAAGAAATACAAATGGCATATAAATACATGAAAAAATGTTCATCATCATTGGCCATTAGAAAAATGCAAATTGACACAACACTGAGATTCCATCTCCCTTCAGAATGAATGGCCAGGACCAAAAATCTACCAACAACAATTGCTGGAGAGGCTGTGAGGAAAGTGGAACTCACCTGAACGGTTGGTGGGAGTGTATACTGATGCAACACAACCACTGTGGAGGTCAGTCTGGAGATTCCTCAAAAAGCTGGGATTTGAAGTCTCATTTGTTCCAGCTATTACACTTTTAGGCATATTCCCAGAAGAATTGAAAACATCATATCACAGTGATATATTTGCACCCATATTTATAGTAGCACAATTTGTAATAGCCAGATCTTGGAGACAACCTAAATATCCATCAACTGAGCAATGGATAAAAAACATGTGGTATTTTTATACAATGAGTACTACTTAGCTATAGAGAATGATCACTTAGATCTATTTATAAATAAATGGACACAGCTTGAAACCATACTCCTAAGTGAAATAAATCAAACTCACATGTATAAATACCATATAGTCTCCCTAGTGTAAGAAATGGTAAGAGTACATAAGAGTTTATGGTAATCATAATTCCCCATTGCATTGCTTTGAAGCCTTGTAATGTTTTCATTCATTAGTTGGAATTATTTTATCCTGGGTTATTTGATTTTATTGTCTGTGATATCATGAACAGCTATTTTGAAGATAATAAGACATTATAATAGCCAGTGCTGATTTAATATCATCTTACTCTGAAGTCCTACCATGCTTTTTTTCTTGTTTCCATTGGTTCTATCACATTGTGTCTTATTGGATATCATTATACGAGATAGTACAAACAAATTTTACATGGAAAATGAAATAATATGAAAGCCATTGTTTGTTCTCTGTTATTTGTTTCAGAATACCCTGTAATACTTTCATTCTCTTGAATGGTTTTGTACTATTTTGTTATGTTTGATTCTTTTGTATATTAATTTATGCTCAACTATTTCAAATAAAGAGACATAATGGTAGTTACTGTTAGTTATGAGTTGTCTTGTGGTGAAATACTGTGTTGCATACATCGTTCTGTTCTGATCTGCTTTGTTATGTCCTCTTTTGTCTTAATCTCTTTAAAGTAAAAAAATATTATCTAACTTTATTTTGCTCTTTAAATTATTTATACTCTGGAAAATGTTGTCTCCATAGTTCTACCTTTTCTAAAGCTAGATATAATTATACCACACATAGCCTTTTCAAATTGATCTCTTTTAGTTGATTATATGCTTTGGATTCCTTGAACATGTGGATTGACTCACTTAGCAATGGATGTATCACAATACTTTTGTTTTCCACCAGTACTAAGAATTGAACTCAGGACCTTGCCAGACAGGTTCTTGGATCTCTGAGATATATCCCCTGCCCTTGTTCCATTTTATTCATCCTCTCATTTACTGAAGGATGCCTTCTCTGCTTCCAAGGTTTAGCAATTATGAACAAATCTGCAATAAATGTTCTCTTGTATGACTCACTTGATTTTAAACTTGCAACACAATTGAACAAATATCAGTTATCATGAATACTGAATTGTATAAGTAGTATAAAAGTATGATTATTTTGATAGGAAATCTGAATGAATTTGGAATTTGTTTTCTTCTTTCTGAAGATATCTTTTTTTAGATAAGAAATTTTGATTGTCAAAGAGAGTAGTTTGTTCATCTTGTACCTATAACACTTTAATAAATGATTTAACCAATTTTAAACATTACAGTAGAAAGCTTTGCTTCATCTGACATTCTGGTCTCAACTTCATATAAAACATACATGATATAAATTTAAAATGTTAAATTTTTAATATAAAATCAGTAAGACATGATTTTATGTATAAATAGGATAGAAAAAGAAAGATTCTAAAATTAAGAACTAAAAGAAAAAACTATGTTAGGCCTTTTAATATGTGTAATAATTGTATCCCTCAAATGCATGGGGAGGGAGGGAGATGGGCAGGGAGAAGTGGGGTGTAGAAATGATCAAGATGCAACCCTCAGTTGAATGTAAATACTATGTATTGACATTGTGTGCTACTAACAGTTTTAAGAGATATCATAATCAAAGGTAAAGAATTAGTAGAATTCTGTGAGGTGATAATATTTTTAAAGTTTGTAAGGCAAAGTTGACTATTTGGGGTATGAGTTTCAAATCAGTCTTTATCCACTTAAACAGCTCCTCCTTAGAAAAGTCAAAAATGATTATACCTGAAAACTTGAGGTAAATTGTATGTACACCTCATTTCACAAAATGTCCGCATAAAATCCCATGGATAAGCTTTGAGACAGAGCCAATGTGCTTAATCTCTCATCTTACTTCTTACTTATAATGAAGAATGAATTACCTCTCCAATGGAATCCTATACATTTCCTTTTAATTCCAATATTTGTTCTACACTATAGGGTAGCTTGAACATGCAAGCCATAACAAATCTAGTCCCCCTCGGTTTTATGAGAAAATATCATCAGGAGAAGTAGATCACTGATTTTCCAGATATTACTCCTAGAAAGCAAATACTTTTACAAACCTGTAACTTTATTTTTTTAAATGAAGAGAAATCTAGACAAACTAAGTTATGTAGAATTTTATCTGAGTATTTGAATCTATTTAGAAAAACAAAGTGAATTATAAATGTAATATTAAAATGTATAAAATTAAGAATTGAATGAATTAATGAAGTATTCAATACTCAACCTGAAGCACAGATATATTAAATATCTTTAAAAGTGGGCAGTGACAAAAATACCTAACATACATATCCCTGGAATTGGAGAAGCAAATGGGAAAGGATGGGAAATAAACTGTATTGAAGAAGACCATGGCTGATGATGTTTGAAAACTAATGAAATGCATTAATCCTTAGATTTAAGAAGTTCAGCAAGCCACAAACAAGATAAAAACACACACTCTAAGCAACAAAAGAATTGTTGGATAAGAAATTTTAAAAGATAATTGTCGATGTCGCTCCCGGCCGGCAGGAAGGACACACGACAAAGTCTGGCAGTGGACAACCTTTTCTTTTATTTTCTCTCCGTACAGCCTGCCCTGGGATCGCTCCCAGCCGAAGCCTCCTCTGGTCCGCTCCCCGCGGCTCCTTCCGTGCTTCGCTCCGAAGCCTCTACCGGTCCGCTCTCCGCGGCTCCTTCCGGGCTTCGCTCCGAAGCCTCTACCGGTCCGCTCCCTGCGGCTCCTTCCGGGCTTCGCTCCGAAGCCTCTACCGGTCCGCTCTCCGCGGCTCCTTCCGGGCTTCTACTTCCCCCCAGGGGTGGCACCAGTATATATACGGATACAGTGTCCAATCATATTAAAGTAAGCAAGGCAAGCTGATTGGCTAACATATTATTGAGCGGGTTGTTTACGCGGTAAGCAGGAAACTAACGTGCTCGATGGGAGGGGTAATCTAACTCAGGCTTTGCTCTTTACCACAGGCCTCACGTCCGCCAAGTAAGGCGACCGGGCTCGTGGCTGCGGCTCCCAACAGATAATGAAACAACAAACATTACAACTAATAGCTCCTTATTTGAGACACCTGAAATACAAATACATCTATATTTGAAAAGTTAAGAGTAAAAAGATAGGAAATAACATCTTGAAAACAAAACTACATAAAAACTGATGTATATTCATTAATATAAAACAATAAAAGACATAAAACAAATAGCAATGCTAGAGATTGATAAAGTTCTACCATGATGAAAATTTAATCTACCAGGAATGTGTAGCATTTCCAAATTTGCATTTTACTGTTAACATAGTTTCTAAGTTTTTTATAAAATGAACAGAATACATATGAGTAGAAAATTTTTCAGATCATCAATCATTAGCATAAATTCAATGACTCTCAAACTAAATATAAACAGAAAAAATTACCAAGTACAAAAGTGTTAAAATCATCATAAAATAATGAAAAGTCAGGTTGGAGTTTATTCTGTAAGATTCACCCTGAATTTCGTGATCTTGAATGTTAACTTCCCCTTATCACAATCTGTAATGTCTAAAATCTTCAAATATCAAAATCCTAGAAATATACTTTTGTAAATCATTTCAAAAACATTTATTGATTTACATTTTAAAAGACTTTATTTTAAAAACAAAAACAATGATAGAACGTTTAACAGGTAATTTAAAAATAAAAGTCAATGGAAAAAAATAAGGCATTTTTGCAATCATCCATACTCAGGTGTATTAATGATACTCACATGGCTATAATAGGAACAAACAAAACTTTTTCACAAATAAATAGATAAAAAGAAATGAAAAATATGAAAGCCATCTATAAGATAATTATGGATGGCAATCATGTAAATTCAGCTTTATGAGTGCAGTCATATAAAGTACTATAATGGACATTCTAAATCTTTTAAAGAAATCTATAAAAATACAATGATAAGCAATCACCATTTGCAGGATGCCCTGGGGTGTCTAGATCTTGAGATATTTGATCTTTAACAGAATATTAGTACTTTATCAGTTAAGTGATTGATAATTTTGTCTCCTAATCCATGTTTTCACTGTTTATACTTTTCTTGGGACACACAATTTAAAAAAAAAAAAACATAAAGTGACATGGCCAGGGATATAGCTCAATGGCACAAGCGCTTGCCCAACAAGCATAAGGTCCTGAGTTTGATTCCTAGTATCAAAAAAATCATAAGCTGACAGGAACAGATACTACACTTGATCGTGGCCAAAATGCTGAGAAGAGCCAACACCCTCTACCTCATCCCAGCCCTCCTTAAGCTACCAGCTGATCTGGAGAAATACAGGCTGAGATGATAGCTATTGATATAAAATACAATTTAATGCTTGTAGTGCTTAATATGTCATTGACTTTTCAGTCCTAAAGATGTTAATCTGATCATCAATTTAGAGAATAATTATATGCAATGTAGCATCTATAGGGGATCTCCTTCTGGAGGTTGATGCCATTGTTAATTTCCTATTATTGCATTTTAAAGTTCTGTATTATTTTCATTGTTTGGTTTGGTTTGGTTTGGTTCTGTTTCATCTTGTTTGATTTTATTATATCTGATGGCATGGGTGGCTATTTAAAAAAATAAAAAGATATATGATGGAATAGTCACTGTGGATTTACTACTATCTTGCTTTGAAGTCCTGTGTTACATTCATTATTTTGTTTTTATTGATTCTATTCTGTTCTGTTTTGTTTGATTTTATAGTATCTGATGGTATGGGCAGCTATTTTGAAGACAAGAGGCATGATACTAGCCATTTTTAATCTCATATTATCTTGCTTTGAAATCCTGTATCGCTTACACTGTTTGTTTTGATTGGCTTCATTATGTTTTATTTTCACTTAGTTTTATTCTCTTTAAAATAAAAAAAATAAAAAAAAATTTATAAAATCAAGTTTATCTATTTTATTGTCTGTTTCTTTGCTGCCATGTTCAATAAGTATTGTCAATATATGTTATGAATATTTTGCCCTGCATTTTTCTAAGGCTTTTCTAGTTTTTGAGCTTATACTTAAAAAAAATTTGAGTAAATTTTTGCCTATGGTAGTAGATAAGTGTACAAATTCATTTTCTTGCCTATGGATTTCCAGACTTTCCAACACAATTTATTGAAGAGACATACATTTCTCCCCTTCAGTATTACTGGCAATGTTCTTAAAATTCTTCTTATCATGTCTGTGAGGAATTACTTCTAGACTTTCTATTCTATTGTGTCAGACTGTATCCTTATCTTTAGGGGTGCACCATGCATTTTGGAATAATGGTTGAAGGAAATTTTGAAATAAGCAAATGAGATGCCTCCAGCATTGTCTTATTTCAAGATATTTTGGAAATTTGCATGAATAACTATGCTTGTTATTGCTTCTTACTGTATTGAAATTTTTAGTGGCATATGATGAGAATTCTAAGACTGCACGTCATGTGAGCTAGTTTTCATAATAAATATCAATCCATCTTTATCTCTGTATCTATCTATTTATATTTTATTGGTTATTTTTGTCTGAGGAGCCCTGACTAACATAAATATTTTTTCCTCTCTTGTAACCTTGTTTAATATAAGCATCCATTTTATCTTTTATTACTATAAACATGCCTAATGTTATGCTAATATTTGCAAGCACATATTTTCCTAGGATTTCACTTTCCACATATATGAATGCTTTCTACAAAAAGGATGTGCTTGGATGAAGTGTTTTCATTCTTCCTGCTAATTTTTTCCTTTTGTTAGAGACTTTAATTCACTTACATTTAAAATAATTAGTGACAAGGAGAGGCTTCTACACTTCAGCACATGTTTTACACATGCCTCTGAGATGTTCTGTCCTTTATTTTGTTCACTGCTATATTATTTTTAGTTTTTATAATGTAATGTTTGAATTATCTTCTCCTTTTCTTTTGTTTATATTCTATAGTTATTTTGGTATTCATTTATTTATCCAAAGGAGAATGCACTATCTCACTCAATCTTTGCCTCACATGTACCCCATAACATTTTATAACATTTGTTGTATTCACTAAATATTCTATAATATTTAAAATATTGTCTTCTGGGTATTTATGTCACTAGCACAGCTAAGGAGAAGAGGGTAATGAAATATTTTGCTTTCTTCAGGAATTAGTTCTTTTTATTACCAAATTATACTTGCACCAGCGTCAATCACTCAGGATTAAAAGTGAATGTACAGGGGCTGGGGATTTAGCTCAGCAGCATAAGCGCCTACCTTGCAAGTGCATGGTCCTGAGTTCGATCCCTCGTGCCCTGCCAAATGTGCAGATTTGTTTCAGAACACAATGCGATGTCCTTTAAATTACCTTATTTTGCAAACTTTCTCTCTCTTCTGCCAACGGTTAGACTATATTTTACCAAAGCTGATACTTTTTTTCTAAATCTTATCAGTATGGTGTGGAAGTATACTCTGTGGTTTCAAAATGTATTTGAATCTCTACTTTCCACACTTCCATGCTCATCCATTCATAATATGTTCATTGTGATGACCTCCAAATTAGATCCATGCTTTTATTCTCTTTCCTCAACTCCTGTTCTAAGTATCTGAATGCTCCTATTGGAAAATAAAATTTATATTCAGTGTTCCAGTATCTTTTCCTTGCAAGAGCAGAAATGTCTAAACTGTTTAACATGTCTATAATGTTCAAAATTATCTGGCTCCTATTTGCTTAAGTAGTTTTATTTGGTAACAAAGCACACAGTGGCCAAGAGCTACTTTCCTGAGTTCAAACCATAGTTTTTACAAATTGAGCTGAGGCCACAGATGGTGTTCTGCTGTGTGGGCCGAACTCATTAGAGCTTGCTGGGGCTCAGTTCTGTATCTATGATCAGCTGGTAGCTAGATGACTAATAGTTGGAGTAGCCTGGTTCTCCTTCATGTTCTAGTATGGCAGCAGGACTCGATCATGCATTGCTCAATCAAGAAGTGTACAAGGTATCTTTGAAAATACACAAAGACACTATTTCTGTATTCTTTTAACAAGGTGAGAAAACAATATACAGAGCAGATTAGAGTGAGAGAAACACACTCTGAGTCTTTAAAAGAGGTGTTAAACAGTCGCCTTGCAATGCAGCTCCATGACACAGGGTGGACGATCTTTCTCATTTTTGCAAACAACTTACCACGTTAACTGTATCTCTTACCTGCACCATATCTCAAACTCCTCTCTCACCAGCCATCTCCTTCACCGCCCCTCTCCGGCCACATTTCCCTTAGTTTTCATATTCTAAAAGGCCAGTCTTATTTCTAACTGGATGATCTTTCAGGATTTTAACCCCTATGTTTAGAAATCCCCTTTTACCTAATTCCGTGTATCTCATTCATCTTATTTAGATCCCAGATCACACATCCTTTTAAATCATTCTGTGACAAAGAATTTTCCTGTAGCCCAAGTATATACTCACAACTCCTCCCGTGTGAAGAATAAAAGTAGACCTCTAACATAAAATAAAATAATTATTTAAATATCAACTACTGGAGATTACACACCAGCTTCCAACACAATCAGATCACAGTAGACTGAACTAGGGACTTATACATATTGCCACCAAACCGCAATACACACCTATACTTGGTAATTATTTAATAAATGTTGGCTGCTGTAATTTGAAAGCTAAGCTACACACTTACTTCAGGCTTGAAGCAATTATTTCACAAAACATCGAACACTTTAGGGGAAAAACGAATTTCCTGATATTGTCAGGAGTTACAGTGCAAGTTTCTCCAGGACTCTGACTTACAATTAGAAGCCTTTCTTGGGTATATACTTAGACTTGGCTGCTTAATTATTCTTTCCCTCACATAAGAGGAGAAGGTAATTACAAATGCCTGCTCTTAATTACAAGCTTTTTGCCCAGTGCATCTGGTCCTGCTTCTGTATCAGCTGCAAAGAATCACAGCAGTTTGTTGGAAAATTGTACTGTAGCCAGAGCTGCTTTTCACTTTCCTCACCAGCTCTCTCTCTCTCTGTCTCTCTTTGTCTCTCTCTCTCTCTCTGTTTCTCTCTCTCTCTCTCTCTCTCTCTGTGTCTCTTTCACACATGCACACATACACAGACACCACACACACTCACAAATCACTGTATAGTGCAGAAATCAACTACTGACCAACCCAACTGTCTTATCTTTCTGCATCATTCTTCTTTGGGATTAAGAGTTCCAGCAAAGCTTTCATAGTTTTGAATTTTATTCTCTATTTTTGTTTTTGATATTTGATGCAGGAAAATTTGGGCTTCATCCATAAACATGGCACACATATGCCCAATTCCTGACTTTTCTTTATTTTTACTTCTGGGTAGCTGACAGTGACCTCAAACTTAACATGCTCAATACAATTTTAGCATCTTCCACCCGGGGCTGCCTCCTCATCTTCTGTAATCTCTACTTTATTGAAGACTCACCCCCCTCACAATATGGACCCTGGGAACTTCCCAATCATGAATATTACCACTTCCCACTTTCTCCTCAGACTTTGTCTGAGCCAGAATTGTCTGTTGGCTATATATAAACACGACAGGCTCTTCTTGGGCGAAATCAAATATTCAGTAGGTGGACTGAACCTTCGCAAGGGGACTGACAGATAAAAGCAGGATATCTTTTAAAGATTTTGATAGATGTTCTTTAAAATAACAACAAAAAAATCTTACTAATCATCAAATTACTAATTGAATCTGTGTGTGTGTGTGTGTGTGTGTGTGTATTTAAACTCATAGCTACTGGAATTATTACCCTTATCTTGTTCCTTAGTGTCTCCTTCCTCCTTTCTGAATCTGGAGAGTTCCTCATCCTTTTTCACTAGAAGCAAATGCCCCCTCCCCCCAGCTCACCATGTCCCTGATGCCCAGGTAACTCTTGCTTTGTCTTCTGTTACCCTGCATATGCTGTCTATGATTCCTGCAGGGGTGACTTGCTGACCACTGCAGGACGCATGGCACTACCCTGTGTCCTTTCTCCCCAACCTGAGTACATGCTAACACATTATTCAGATTATAATTATGAACAAGTAAGGTTTAACAGGACCACATATTCTTTTTTCAATTAATCAGTATTTAGCCCTAAATATTCACTAATATGCCTCTTTGCTAAATCTACGTATTTCCTCTCCTGGTGCTGGAAATTGAATAGAAGGCCTGGTACATGGTAGGTACATGGGATACCCTTGAAGTACACCCTGAAACCCCAGAATAAACATGAAAAACAAAACTTGAAAATCACTTCAGTTCTTTTTCTTTTTCTTGTATTCATTGACCAGATAGTTCTCACTGAAAGTGATGTCAAATCTAGAATTTGTGAGTTTAATAAGAACAAATAAACATTTTGATTGCATGAGGGCAGTACTTACATAGTTTTACTTTGATGTTTTAAGCCTTCATTCTTTAATTCATTTACTATATCTTTTATTACTTAACTCATTTATCTATTCCTTAAAATATATTTATTATCATCTGTTGTCAAAACATGGTTTTGTGTACTGAGGATAATTTTTTAAAATAAACAAATGTCATTGAGACAGTATTCAAGGAAACTTTGAATGTAACTTAAAAGGTAGAAATTAATAAATTCTGACAGCATAGTTTTGTAACTGCTAGGATAGAACCTAGCAGAACAGAGGTAGAAAGGGAAATAAGTGAAGAGGTTGGATATTTTAAATGAAATAGTGTTGTGGGAACTGATGTCTGAAGGATAAATTTATGAGGCGATAATGTGAGTGAGGTAGGCATCCTGGTAGACATCTCAGTAAAAGGAATTTGTAAGGATAAAAGAGGAAGCGGAGTAAGCAGTCCAAAGCTGAAGGTATCACAGTGGCTGGGTAAATGTAAACACCGGGCCATGCCAGTGAGTGCGTGAGGGGCAGACGGGAGTGCAGCTCCATCACTGAGAAATATATATGGAACTTTTCAATTTTATTCTGTTTATATTGCTTTTATATTCCTGCCATAAAAACGTAACATAAACTGCATGTAAAAGGTATTCATATGTTATTTTAGATGTCTGAACTGAAAGTCCAGAATGGTTTCTCTGGCAGAACCACGCATTCCTTCTAGGTGTTTTGGAGGAGAATCTGGTCCTTGCTCATGGAAGCTTCTAGATGCTGCCCATCTTCTGGGGCCACTCCTCCCGTACACATAATCGCATCTCAAATTCTTCTGCCTTTCTATTTTTATTAAAAAGGTTTTATTATTAGACTGGGCCAACAGAAAACTCTAGAATACGCTCCTCATCTCATGATCCTTGGTGAAATCATACTGGTGTAATTTCTAGGAATCAAGACTTACCTATCTTTGGGGATCATTATTCTACATACAGTGTGCAGGATATTAAAGCAGTTTTGCCTGATGAATTATTATTTTTAGAAATAAACTTCAGAAGAGTTTTTAAATTGTTGATTTTTGGAAGATAATTTAAAATTTTCAGAGATCTGCTTTTCAATTCTCTGAATTCTATTGTGGGTTTTATGTGCCTTTTTATTGTAAGTTCAATTTTTTTAGTTTTTTGCTTTTCCAGAAAAAAAGTCCCAATATTACCTTCCCCGCCACCATAAAAAAGGTTAATGCACTTGTTAAATGGAACTAAGGTAAATAAATGACCTAGGGTCTAAACTAAGTAAAATGCTTGAAATGTGGCTCACAAGCTGGAGGTTGATGCAATAGAGACCAGAGACCAATGTGATTTATTTAAGCTACATGATTTATTTAACCTATGTGATATTTCTAATACATTAGAATTAAGTGGTAACAATTTTTCCTGTATACCTATGCAATTCAACCTGGTAATTTCCACTATTAGTTTATTGATATATGCATATTTATAATAGTTTTATGCTGATCTATTTTGTGCATGACTTTATTCAAACATCATCCTAGAAAATCATGCTTTTCCAATATTTAAAGGTAGGCCTGGAAATTGCTTTTGTATAAGTAACTTTTTTCATTGTTGGGTATATGTTTAGGGATTATAGGTGCTTTACTTTAAACCCTTAGAGCATACTATGCCATTTTATTCTTTCTTTCATGGTTTCTGATGGGATATGTGTTGTCCTTAAACTGTTTTTCTCCTGTAAAAAAGGTGCCATTTCTTTCCCTTATTTCAATATTTTTATTGTTAATTTGGTGAGATTTCGTGGTTCTTTTTTTTAAAATTTGTTTCTAAAATGTTGTTAATTCTTTGTTGAACCATGCTTATTCTAAATTTTTATCAAAATAATTTAAAATCTCTATCATTTTAGTACTAATGAGTATAGATTATCTTTCCTTGTTCAAAATGAAACATTTTGCTGCATGATTCCATAAATTTCAATAACTGTACTCAGAGTAGCTTTTCCATTTACTCTGAAAATTTGGGTATTGAGAGATGAGATTCTATTTCGCTAGTCTACATATAGCTTTGATGCCACCTTGTTATTTCCACATGCAGATGAAAATCCAGTTTCCCTATGTAGTCTTGATTGACATTCAGAGTTGGGAAGAATCTTTTGGTAAATGTAGGTGAGTTCTGAGTCCTCCTGATGTCACCACTAATGGCAACCCTGCTGGGAAAAAAGTGTGACTGTTCCTGCTTCCATGGCACCCGCAGGCCATTGGAGAGGACTGGCAAGGGCTGTTTTATTAATGCATTGAGGCAAAGACACTGCTCCTAGTCACCTTTCTCTGATATAAACTTGTCAGGAGATTGACACGTCTTGTTATATTCAGGTAAAGGCAGAAAATAGACTCTTTTTGGCCTTAATAAAGAAGTAGGAATAATAAAACACTTTTATCTGTGTTGTTTGCTGTTATACTTTAAAAGTCTTAGTCCTTTAGCTAAAGAATTTTTTCTGTGGCGGAGAGGGTTGTGCTCAAGGCTCCCATTGATTCCATTCTGGTAAGTATGAGTCCAAAGGAAATTAAGAGAATGCAATTTCGTGTCTTCATTTTTCATGGTGGCAATCAGCAAAAGGCAAGGCCTTTGTGCAAAGGCCCTGAAAAAATCGATGCACGTCTTACTGTATACATCTTTGTCACACAAGCAATACCTGCTTGGGGAAAAAAGGGTAGGACATGCCCAAGCCTGTTTACAAAAGAGATAATTCCTTGTGAACAACCAGTCAACCTGATCACACTATGTTACATTATCTTCAGCAGAACTCCATTTTCTGACTCTTGTTTTTATATTATGCCCTAAATTATGAGCTTTAAATCTTGGATCAGTCAACCTACTCATTTTTCTCTGATGAATGGACATTTGGAGCTGTGGAAAAAGGGCACACACTGGCCAAACCAGGACTCTCACAACTGGTTCCCAAACTCAACTTTCCACTGTACATTCCCTTCACTAATGTGAAGTTCAAAATTATTCTGACTTAACATGCTATTTTCAATGACATTAAGCCAGATGAACAGTTTTGTTGAACAAATGAAAGTAAAGAAGCATTTTTTCATCAGAAAATGTATATTTGCTTGTGTAGCACAGACACGCAGACTAGATCATAAAATCAAGAGGAAAACTCATAGGGTATCTAGACAGTCATAAAGACTGTTACTCATAGCAAAAGTAGCAGAGTCCTAAACTCTCTGAAAAGTGAGTTTTTCTTTTTTCAGTATTTTCTATATTCTGAGACAAACTATGTGAGTCTTTCACATTTTTATTTCTTTACTCCAAAATTTGGGGTAAAAGTTTGATTTTTTGAGTTTTAATTAATATTTTTTCCTAAAGAGAGATTATATATTTCATTTTTAATTGTCATATTTATTCAATTGAATGTAATGGTTCTCGCCCTATGACATTAGAACTTTGAAATGGGAATCATATCGACGCTGATGTATTGATAACAGTATGCCAAAGCTAGGATTTTAACTCAGGAATCCAAATAAGAAATGCTGTTTTTTTATAAATAGGAGCAATGAATTTAAATAATACATGCATGAAAGGAGGATTTTATTTAATAAAATTCCTATAATTAAATACTAATAAAATAGATAAAATTCAAAAATAGTGAATCTGGAAAATTTTTATATGTGTAAAATATAATTATCCAATACATGAAATGGAAAATGTAAAAATACATATTTTTCTGTCTTATTTCTTTAATTTAATAGCTCTCTGTAATTTTTCAAGTCAAATAATTCATTGCGAACACAGAAAGTATAATTTGTGTCATTTGTCAGGGTACTGTTCTTGGTATCATGCCAATTAATTACGAAGGCTAAATTAATCATAGAAATATTAGAAAAAAATCCTGTCATATATTCAATCAAGTTTGACACTTTTATTATAGGTAGCAAACTGCTTTTAATGTAATTCTAAGAACTTTCACTGCCAGAATGAGTGAACATATTACCAGAATAATGAGTTTAAGTCAACTCTAAGAACAAGAAAAGTAAGAATGCTGCATTTTGTGGGGAGGCTAATGGTAAATCAAACATGCAAAGAGTTGTTTTGGTGCATTTTCTAAAGAGAGTTTAATGGAATACACCTTCATTCTCCTTGGACATTTTTGGGGCCTAATATAAGCAGAAAAGAAATACACTGTATACTCTAATTGAATCCATTGAACTAGATCAAAATCAAACCAAATAGAAATGTAGCTCTCCAGCTGTATGCCCTTAACAGCCTACTTCTTCAATCAAAAATGAGAAGATGATTCATAAAAATTCACATGTGTTCTAGTGAGTTTCCAAGAAGGCCTGTAAAATAAATTTGTAAAATTAGTTGTCATAAAAGATTATTTTTAAGCATTCATAAGTCCTCACAATTACTTGTGGTTTATATCCTAACTTTATGTTCACTTGGGAACTATTTCAAGGGTATGATCACACTTCAAATAGTCTACTTCTCCAAGAAAACTCACATGCCACACACAAATTAGGGAATATTTTTATTGTACAAATTAATAATTTTTACTGAATGCATGAGTTATAAGTAAATGATATGCACAATTCTAACTAGTTAAAAAGAAATACCTGATAATTTAAATAGCAGCAGGCATGGTGGCACATGCCTGTAATCCCAACATTTGGGAGGTTGAAGCAGGAGGATAATTGCAAGTTTGTGACCAGACTGGGCTACAAAGTGAGCCCAAGGCCATCCTGAACTGCATAGAGACCCCATTTCAAAAAGACAAAATAATAATAATAATAATAATAATAATAATAATAACAGCAAATCTTTTAAAAAATATAGTTTTCCACTATTCTGCTCCATTTCTGTTACCTCATCGTTTTAAAATCCCATGCACGAGATCAAGCAGAGAGTCTGTGCCAACTTATTTCGCTTCCTATGATGACCCTGAGATCCATTCATGTTATTGCAAATGACAGAATTCTATGCTTCCTTAATTACGGAGCTATATTCTATTGTGTGTGCCTGCTAAGGTTACTTTATTCACTTGTTGTTGATGGACATTCAGGGCAACTCCACCCTAGACATTATGAACAGCGCTGTAAACAACATTAGAATGAATGCATCTCCTCCACATATTGAGTTCATTTGCTCTGGGTTTATACTTAATGGGCTACTGGATGGTATGGTAGTTTTATCTTTAATGTTTATGGAACGTCTATAGTTTTCATAATGCCTACATTAATTGACATTCTACCAACAGTGTGCAGATGTGCACCTTTCACCATGTGCTAGCCAGCATCATTATTTTTCACTTTATTAGTCATCAGCATTAGCAATGGAATGAGATGGTGTATCATATGTTTTTTATTTATCTTTCCTTGATTAAGAATGATTCTCAACATGTTTCATCTATGTTAATCAAAATAAATAAGCAAAAGTCAATATCATTGCTATTAGCAAATGATTAAATACTAATAACAAAGGATCTGCAACAGAAATCAAGAAAAAAATCCCATTTATAACACTCAAAAAATAAATACTCCAGGAGAAATTTAACCAAGGAGATAAAACAATCTCCACATAGAAAAGTATAATGAAGAAATCACAGAAGATGCATGTAAACAGGTATCTAAAGTCCATGTACTAGTAAAATTAATTTTTTTATTTATTTAAAATGTCCATATGAACAAAGATTGAGGACTCAGTGAAATTCTCACTAGTTGCCTTATTTTGGAATTGCCAAGGGGATTCTGATGTCCTTTAGAGATGCAAAGGACTTAGAATACCAAAAGCAAACTTAAAAATAATTAAGAACAAAATTGATGACTTCTTGCTTCCTAATTTCAAAACATAACACATAACTGCACTAGTCAAGTATAAAATAGAGGATAATATAACAAACAAAATTAAGTTTTTATTTTCAATTCATTTCCAACAAAGGTATCAAGAAAATGTAGTAAGAATAGAATAATAATCTGAATTAATGGCACTTGGATAAATGAACATTCACATGCCAAATAATGAATTTAGACATTGACCTGACATCACAAACAAAATAAAAATTACAAACCTAATAGAAGAAGAGATATAAGTCTTTTGGACTAAAGGAAATAGTGCATCTTTGAGATCTTTGATTGATCAGTTACTTGTTCAGTGTGATCCTGAAAGAAAAGGTCAGATAAACTGCAATATACCAAAATGCAAAGTGTCACCACACATGATACTGTGAACAGTAAAAGTTTCAGAAAGGCAGGGTAGATGATTGTCTTTCAGGAGCTGACATAAGGGAGTGGGTGTGGCCAGTAGGGGACAAATGATATTTGTGGGTGATGCAAATACTGTAAACAAACATTGCACAACCCCAGGGATATTCAAGACATTCAAATACACCCTTAAAATGAACTTTGTGACCATTAATTATATTTCAAGAAAATATTATACCATCAATTTTATTCACTGCTGTCTTAAAGAGAAATCTGAGAAGATTTAAATAAGTCTGGATATTTCAGTGAGGGTTAAAAGAAGAGAGTCCCAAAGGACCAACAGCATTTGTGTAAAAATACATTGATTTAAACACCAACTGGTTTCGGAAAGGCTGTGGAAAATAGAAAAAAATAGCAAACTATTGGAAATGAAAAAAAAAGTATTCTGATTTTAAAAGAAAAAAGAGCTGGGTAGAATTATTTATACATTTGTTAATTTTGATTAAGACTCTAGGAAATATTTTGGAATTCGCCTTGGGACAAAATGATGCAGTCATATGGAAACATTTCCAAATGATGTGGTTAAGAAGACCAGCAGAAACAAGACCTGTAAGTTATCTCCCTCGAGTCTGTGAATTGCATGGGGAAAAAGTAGTCAGTGTACACTTAAGAGGTTCGGCAGATACCCATGGTCTAGATGGTAAACTCAATACTGTGAATCATGTAGAGTGTGTACTGAGCAGTTGCACGTCTGTGTGTGGTAGTCTTCCCAATAATGATCTCAGTTTAGTGATAAGAAAGTATTAGACAAACCCACGCTGATGGATATTTCACAAAAGGTTGATCAGTGGTTTTCCGAAGTATCAAGTCATGAAAGTCAAGGTGATTGCAGTCAGTTTCTTCTTCGTCTCACCATATATGGACGCTCAGATCCTGGAACCTGGAGTATCTCAGATTATAGGAGAAAATAGATTTGAAAATTGAAGATTGTGAAGTTGTTTACTTTTGCAGTTTTTTTGTTTTATTTTGTTTGGTGGGGGGCGAGGTGTTGGGAATCAAACTCAGGACCTCGGGCTTGCTTGACAAGCACTGTACCGCTGAGCTGTATCCTCAGATCCATATGAAGTTATTTACTCTAAATAGGGAGATTATCCAAGGTTGGACAGGTGGGCCTAATCTAATCACAGGAGCCCTTAGGACACTGGTAGTGTGTCCATGTGACTTGGCAGGCAAGTAGGGCTCTCTCCGTCTGCAGCATGAGGCAAGTCACACCAGCACTGCCCTAACAGCTGAGCATCAGACAACAGTGTGCCTGCTTGGAAAGAAGTGGCAGTGCCAGGTGATACAGTCCAATTAACTTTAAGTCAGAAAAAGAACTTAGGATGCCTTTTCTTACTTTGGATCATCCTATGCTTGTGAGTAGCTGTTTTCTGGTTTAAATTATGTCAAATGTGGTAAAAGAAGCAGGCTAACAGTTGACCTTGTGGCTGTGTGTGTTGCTCACTGTAAAAATCTGAGCCAAGATTTGACAAGTTATCAGCACACACACAACAGCAAAGACCACATTAACTGAGCAAAAGCACGTCCAATGCAAACTTTTCCCTCTAATGGAAAGCTACTTGTATCATTGGAAGCTCTGTGCTTCTCTTTAAACACATATTCACAATAGAGGTGAATGCATGAGTTGCTTTTTCTAAGCTGAAACCTCAGTATTCAGGTTTAATTGTAGTGTATTGGTGTGTAGTTTGTAGTTTGGGCTCTTGGTTTCTAAAAGCATTGCTGTTACTGCCTTAGGAATACAGAACTTTCTCATTTGTTAGAAGGAGATACATAAGTGCAGAAGGAAAAGTCAAAGAGATGTCAGTGTGTGGAGGATTTGATGTAGAGCTCTGGTTCAAGCTGCAAGGACCAGAGAAGAGTCATTAGGAATAAAAGACAGGTCCCTCCATCGCTCAGCAAGGAAATCTGTTCTTGGTCTTCCATTCTCAAGGGCTCGATTTTAGCAATGATTTGAATAAACTTGGAAATGTTCTCATCACAGAGGCTGTCCAGAGAAGCACAGTTAAATCAACAGCCTGATTTTCACACTGTGAAACCAGAGCAGAAAATTCAGTGGAAATAGCTGACTTGTGTGTTGTTTTAAGGTGTGATATTTTGCTGCAAATTTCTAATGATAAGTAGAAAAGCAGTACAGAAAAAAATAAAGAATTGTCCCAGAGTGATAGAGGTGGAGGAGATACAAAAACTACAGTCAGTGTGAGATTTTGGGACCGAAAAACATCAGCAGAAAAAGCACTGAGACATAACTAAGCTGAGTCAGTGGAGTTGTACAGTGAGCAGTTTTTAGTTTGACAGGTGTATCGTAGCTGTGAGAAATGTTAGCAAGAGGGAAAGCTGGGGGAAGAATATGCAGGGGTTCTTTTGAGCATCTCTTTAAGCCTACAATTCATTCTAAATCAAATGCTAAAAATATTGCCTTCCAACTCCCACTTCTTGAAAATATCTAAGGCCAAATTAACTCATCCTATACTTTATGTGGTGTGTGATAACCTTTGAAATAACATTTCCATGAAGTAACTCAATGTGAATACTGCAGAGATTTTCATAACACTTTCCATCTTGGCAGAAAAAATATGAAGGCTTTCATAAAATATTTTAGAAAATAGGTATGGTGTGAAGGACATGCTTTGTATTGTCTTCCTAGTAAACTCTACCTTTAATAATGCAGAGTTCTGAATGACAGGTAATTTAAATCCCAGTGAATAACAGATCATATCATCACACTTTTTAAAACTGAAATAATAATAGGCAATAGATCCAGTGTATGTTTGGATCATTTTTATTGCATTTATTTTTATTTATTTATTTTTGAGATCAGGGATCAAATTCACAACCTCATGCTTGCCAGGCAGGTGCCTCTGCCCCTGATCTGAATCCCTGGCTCTTTTAAAAACATTATTTTTTTTTAAAAAAATTTTTTTATTCTTCTGTAAAATAAAATCATTATCTTTGTGTAAAAGAAAATATTTGATAAATTAAACAATTAATTATTTATTAATTTTTTTAATTTGCAAGGATGTATCTATCAAACATACTTTTTTTTTTTTTTGTCTTTTTCCTTTTTATTGGTACCGGGGATCAAACTCAGGACTGCCTGCTTGCAAGGCAGGTGCTTATGCCGCTGAGCTAAACCTCCAACCCCTATCAAAGATATTTCTATTCTAAAATGTTTAGCATGCTTAAATAAATAATTAGCTAATGTCCATTTAAGACTTCTAATTTATGTAGTATCATTTTTATAAAAAGTAATATTTACTCTAAATTACTCTTTTTACTCTAAATTCTAGAGTACTCTAAATCTTAGAATATTTACTCTAAATTCTAAATTTACTCTAAACTATATATTCTAAAATCTCAGACTATTATAATACTAATCAACTAAAGACAATGTTTATACTAAAACATTAGCATTGTATAGTAAATTTTTGAAGGCTTGACTGTCTTATTTCTCATGTTGAAAATGGTAATTCAGGTGTTAATCTTCTTATTTAAGAAGTTTTCTTCTGCTGACTATGATCAACTCGTGATAAGAAGTGTTTTGAACTTTTTGAGGATACCAGCACATAATCTAATAACAGAACTTGCAGATTGGACCCTGGAACTTTGCACTAAGGATACTCACCGTGCGTGCCCCAGTTTGTTTATCCTGGGGAAAAAGGGTGATGGATTTTCTGAGACATTAAACTAATTTCAGAAATATCTATTGCCTAGAAAGAGAGACTGATGCCAAGTTTGGGAAGCAACAACCAAATGTAACCGATTCTTAATTTGAAAATGTCCAAAGCTGGGGAAATAAGTGGGTTTGAATGACAAGTTGGTCATTGCAGATCATTGCCTGTGAGTTCTGAGTGCCTTAGAATGACACAACAGTTACAAACTGAGTGACAGAGCGCCACATGCAGCAGGCTCAGTCACGAGTCACATCCTAAGAGCAGGACAGTGTGGCACAGACGGGGCGCAGGCCTGGACATTGCTCCTCCAGCTCTCATAGCCGCTCCACCCTGCTCACACTCTCAGGGCCTTTAGGTCCTGTTGGCTCCCAGAAGAAACGTGTGTTTGTGTAAAGCACACAGACTAAAGGAACCAAGAGGATTTTCAAGTTTCTAGTACTGCATTAAAATATTCTCAGAGACGAATCTGAGTTCAAACATAGCTGCGGTGTGAATAAAGGACACAAAGCCCAGTCCTATGTTTGTGATTACTCTGATTAAGTTTGTGTTCATTGATTGGTGCATTTTGGATTTTACAAATGTATTTGAAATCTGAGTTGTACTTGAAAAACATTTTTAAACACTTTTAAGATATAAATTCCAGATCCTCCCCAAATTATCTTAATTTCATACTTTTTAATTTTAAGTGAATGGAATTTATGACATCGTTATCACGAATAATGTTCTACATTAAACCTAAATTTTTGTGTGCAGTGCTGGGAGTGAGCAAAGGGCCTTATAGGTACCGAGTAAGCACCACTGAGCCACATCCAAAGCCCCAGATTTTTAATTCTGTGGCTTGAATGAAACATTTGCCATGAATGGGGCTACTTAAATATTTAAAATTAGTGCTGTCTCCCATTTATTTTTGTTGTTCTTGGGGTACTTTTTAGTTTTAATAAATCTAAAGGCAGAAGTGAACAAGTGATGGGAGTTTCATCAAAGGTTTGATAACCACTTTTTGGATGCCTACTACTGAAAAGCCTTGTAGAAGGCACTCTAAATAAAAGTTTTACATCGTCATAGTTATAGTCCTGAGCCTGTTAGACTTTGAGGGATGTGAAAATAAAACAATAGATCAGGATTAAATCTGATTGTCCTCGGCATGAGCTACTGCACGTCAGACAGGAAAGGGAGCATTTGCTATGACAGGAAGTGTGGTGGCGGCAGGCAAAATGACTCTTTTTCTCACTTAGGCCTCAAAGCTTGCTCATTTATTTTGTCTGTCCTTTACTCCTCTTAAACGTGGCACTGTGGCTTTACAATGCTGTCCGTAAACCCTGATCTTCTTGTTCTACTCTGGACGACTGCCCTGCCCACGGCCTAGGCAAGCATCCTCTACACCCACCCCGTGGTCCTTGCAGCCTGGCCACAGGGGAGGGCAGTACTCAGCTCACCTGCCGCAGTGCTCCTCAAACACAAGTCACTACTCCAGCTACTAGAGGTGACAGGAACTCACTTAGAGTTTGTATGAACTGATCTAACAGTTTGTAAAGAGAAAGAACCTCTTTTCCCAAAAACAGGACTTTTTTTTGTGTGTGTGTAGTAATATTGCCTTTAATATTGAGTCTCCAGTAAATTGGGCTAATAATTTCCTTACAAAATAGAGGGAAGAAAAAAAATCAGTGTATCTCTCTGTCTCTCTCTCTCCCCTCTCTGTCCCTCTGTCACTCTCTGTCTCTTTCTGTCTCTCTCTCTGTCTCTCTCTCTCTGTCTCTCCCCCTCTCTCGCTGTCTCTGTCTCTCACTGTCTCTGTCCCTCTCTCTTTCTCTCTATCCCCTTGGTCTTTCTCTTACATGTCTGCATCCAACAATTTGAAGGTGATGCATATATCTGAATTTAAGGTCACCTCTAAAAAGTTCCAGTTGTGGGGGACATTAAAATTCAGTCCACTTTTCATTATCTTTTTAGTAATTGTTTTTTTAAATTTGAATCTAGAGCAATTCTAAGTCTTAAAAGGCAACATCTTTTCATTTCATATGTTTCCTATTATTTGAAACTTTAAATTACTATGTGTTGTGAAACATAAAAAACTAAACAATTGTCTTATTTTTCCCTTGATTTATTTACTTTGTTGCTGATCACTTGTTTTTATGAATGAATGTGATGTTGAAATGTGTTATTTATGCAAGAAATTTAGTAGGCCATTCAGCAATATACAACAGAGGGCTGGAGATTTAGCTCAGCAGCATAAGAGCCTGCCTGGAAAGTACAAAGTTGAGAGTTTGGTTCCTGGTACAAAAAAAAAAAAAAAAAAAAAAGAAGAAAGAAAGAAAGAAAGAAAGAAAGGCAAAAGAAAGAAAGAAAGAAAAAGAAATATACAACAGAACATAACAAAAATAAAAGTACATAAATGAATCATCACAAAAAATAGATGTTAAATACTGAGATAAAATCTGGGACAAAGTGAAGAGAAATGTGATATGTCTACCACTTGTCTCACTGGCTAAATATTCATCTCTCAGATTTGTGACACTAGAAACACTGAGATAAAACAACTAGCATGAAACTGCATGTATAAACATTATACATGACAGGAGTGTTGATTTGTGAGCATAGACGTGACTATGGACTACACATCCATACAAATATGTGTCCTAATGTGTTGCATCTGTTATTTTTAAAATTAGACCACCTACTTCTTTTGAATTTGACAATTGTTTTCATCCAGTGGAATGAATCACATGAATTATTTAACAGAATGATTTTCCTTCTTGGAAAGGATGTACTACAAATGACATATAAGATAATAGGAAAGTTGTTGTTATTTAAGTTGGCAACATGGACTTTTATTTAAAACAAAAATATGCAATTTCTTTACCCCATAAACATCTAACTAAAGCATACAAGCTAAGAAAAATGTCTTTGTGTGTGTGTGTGTCCTTTGTTATTTTAAAAATTATTTTGCATCTTTCTTGACAGATATAAATATATCAGGGTAACAACTGGAGATCAAAGAAAACCTGACAATGAATAAGTAAGAGAATAGGTAAAGCTGTATTTAATAGAAAAGGAACAAATGCATGTGATTTAAAACGAGACTTTGAGATAACTTATTTAAAAATTCTAAACTTTATTTTTAAAAATATTTTTCTTAGAACACCTCTTATAATATTTTTCTTAATGACAGTGATAACATTTAGCATTTAGTATATACTTATTATGTTTATTAACTTTATCTTCATTAAAGGAACCTAGGGGTAAGCGCTCTTCGGTTCCTGACTGGTGTGGTAAGAAACAGAGGCCGAGGGACATGAAAGCCCCTGCAGGAATCACACCTGCTAAGGGGAATGACGAGGGCACACAGATGTCTCAGAGCTGGACCCAGGCAGGCATCCCCATACCCAGAGCACTCCCAAACATCAATAAGGAGTTTGCCATTTATCACTTTGAAATTTAAATAAGGCTTAAAAATGAAAAGATCAAGATACACAATCACGTTGAGTCCTATGCAGAGTGACACAGTTAATAGGTCCCTGCATCACCCAGTCAGCAGCAGCAGCACAGCCACAGCTGCTCTTGCACAAACAGCCCTGGAGAAGCGAGGCTTACAAACATCTACTTCAGTATCTATTACTGAATCATGACTTTGTGAACATGCAAAGACAATCTCTGGTGTTACACGTTCACATAAAGCCACTCTTGATTACATTGGAGCCCATTTAAAAATACTGACAAATCGGAAGGTAAAATATGCCAGTAATAATTTCAGCAGGACATCCACAGGAAATAGCTTGTCAATCTGCACCACTCTTTCTAGTGGTGAAGCATCAGAAATTATGTCTGAGACTGGAAAGATTTTTTCTGACATGCTATACTAACTTAATTACTGACCTGAAAAGTATACGTATTTTTTCTTCCCGATGTTATATTCTTTCCAGTGTCTCATTCTTTCCTTGGTCTATAGGTCTCGAATTCCTTCATGAAGATATGAAGGAGATGTTCACGCCTAGCACTCTTATTTTCATGAAATTTCTTACCTTTTCTCTTCTTGCAGTAGGCAGAACACTAGAATTCTCCACTGATCTCTGTCAACTGTGCACTCTCTACAATATTCTTCCCTCTGGGTAAGCAGGACTGTGATAGTGAAGAGATAGATACCATTTGTGTGACTAAGTTACTACTCATTGACTTTGAATGTGTCAAAAGGATGCTTTCTAAGCAGGGCTTCCCGGGTCAGGTGAGTCCCTGGGACAGGGAGACAGAAAGACGGGATTTGTGAGAGCAGTCTCTAGTGACTGGACAGGAAGACAAGAGTCTCTGTCCACAGGAACAGGAAGCCCAATTCTGCCAGCAACCCATGCAATCCTACAAATACATACTTCCCTAGTTGAGAGTCTAGATGAGACCACAGCTGCCCAACACCTGAATTTCAACTGTATGAGGCACTGAGCAGAGAACCCACAACATGTGCCAGAGCCCCAGCCCGCAGGCACCACACAGCACTGAATGTGTGCTCTTTACGGCACTCAATGTGGCCATCTGTTTATAACAATCGCCACAGAAGGCGGTTCCCTCAGAAAATTCTTCCTTCTTGGCTTTAAGCTACCCTTGGTTATGTCACACCCATCAAAGCGCAGTTTCCCCCTAAAAAAATGAATGTGCCCTGAAAGCTCTTGAGGAGTCATCAGTTTCTGTGCTCGCTTCAGGAGGTAAGCAATGGCCGTTTTGTCTTGGTCTCTGAGCAGCTGCTCTGGTCTCTCTCAATCACTGGTTAGGGTTCTGGAGAAGCACTCTTTGGGTTTTTCTGCTTTACAGATTTGTGCTGGAGTCAGTCTCACTAATTTCACTCTCATACACTTCCATCACTCAGCTTAAACCTGCATTCATATCTGTATCTACGACTATGTTCATATACAGACACACAGAGACAAATTCATTTTTTCTCTATGATTGTGATTAGTATTTCCATTAGATTACCACAAACTCACATAGAGATGTGCAAAAGTTTTTAGTGTCTGAGTTAACTGTAACAGTTGCTACAAGTTTTGTTACCTAATTTGTGTCACACACAAACTTTAGCCTTCTTGGAGATTCTATGAGGAACCCTAGTATTCTCACTACAAATCAGCTTTCCTGCCCAAGTCACATCTAAAATCATTCACTACATGTAATTGAATTCTTAAAAATTCTTTGAATTTGGTGATAAGTATAATGGAGGCTACAGTGATCCTAGTTATACTGACCCAATTCCATTGTGTGTTTTTATGTAATCCACACTAATTAAAATAAGGTATAATCGGAAACATATACAGTAATAATAAAAAGTGTGATTTGTTTCTTTAAATTTCAAAGACTACTGTATAACTAAATATACTACTTGTTCATATTTTTGTTTAAAAATCAATAATATTAAAACTTGGATCTTTAACTGGATTGGCTATTCAACATTTAATCATATATCAAATAAGATTGCAATAAAATGTAAAACTATTGTCTCTAAGTTTATACAGTTCCTTAGAATATACTTCTGAAATTTTTTGGATAGTTAATAATTTCCCATGACTATGTAAATATCTTCATATATGTTATCAAGGTTATTTGATTTAGCACACACAATAAGATTATTATGGACTTTTTAAACCAGTATTTTATAATTGTTTCCAAACTGGATAGTTTTCTGTGCTTTTTACGCAGTAATTCTAGTTTGTGATTAATAGTTGTGACACTTATATACTGATCTGCTTTTACTCCCTTGGCTTTAAACCATCAAAGTACAGATTATTGTTGTGTCGGAGGTTAGGGTTTGATGTCTTGCTGTGGGGGTATGGAGAATGACAGCCATTCATTAAGATTTATCTGAGTATTTATCATCTGCTCTCAATTCAAAAGTCCTTTCAGTGCATTATTGCTTCCCTTAGGAGGAATTACTGTCCAGATTTCCAGATGTCAGACTGAAATATATGGTGATTTGCTATAAATAGTACAGCAAAATGGTTTTTATTATGTACTTATGTTGCACAAAGTCACGGTTTTGGTTTAGAGCACTTGTCTAACCTGGCAGCAACATAAAATTACACTTTACGATAAGTAATTGTTCAACATTCAAGAGTGACTATTTTCTTTGCAGTTATCACAAACACTATTATTAAAAATAATCAAATTAATAGATATGTTCTTAGCAGATCACAAAGTCAATATGGCACACGCGAATTTATTCTACTTTAGCTTTCATCATAATTTATCTGTGAAAAAGTGGGATAAAAGAATATAAAGTATGTTGTTGGGAATTTAGCTCAGCAGCAAAAGTGCCTGCCTTGCAAGCACACAGTCATGAGTTCAATCCCTTGTACTGATTAAAAAAAAAAAAAAGAATATAAAGAATAAACTTGTACTTTTGTCTAAATTCTCTCAGTATAGATCTTACTGTCCTTATTAGAGTTTCCAAAGTCTACCTGTGAAATCATTGGTGTTCTTGAATTTAGAAATACATAGTCGTGCTATTGAGTTTTGCTTACCTCATTAAGCCTAAAAATTATGATTGGAGCATCACGAGCGCTTAGAATTTGGAAAAGAATGTCACCTTGAGTTGAATGATTGCTTGGATTACTGACTGGAAATTGGAAAGAAACATAGTTAAAATAATATTGAGAAAGTATTCTGAAACAAAAGAAAACAATAACAGAAGTCTATTACTTCGTTTAATTTTACTAACAGTGTTTTACTATTAATATGATGAAAGTAACTTAAATCTGGATAAAATTAATTTTATTTATCATCATGGGCCAGGGATACAGCTCGCTGCATAGCACCTGCCTGGCAAGTACAAGGCCGTGAGTTTGACTCCTGGTACAAATATATATATATATATATATATATATATATATATATATATATTATACATTATGTCTGAGGGCAGTAAAATACTACATTGAAGAATATAACTTTTTGTACAAAAATATAATGAAAGGCTGCTATTGAACTGCCTTCACATGTCAAATTGTTTACTTCATTTCCTGAACATTGGTAAGTTCAAGAGAAAGAATTTTAAAACAAAGGCTAGGCAGCTGACCTGGACATAGAAAGTTACTGCTAAGTGTTCTCAGCTCTTTGTCTATCTAAATAACAAACAGAGGTTCTCCAAAAGATAACGATACTAATTTAGGAATAGCACAGAACTGCAAAGGAAATGTCGATGCCATGGAAACTGCAAATGTCTTTTAGAAGAGACAGGATGAAGGGAAACATCTAAAAGCAAAACAGAAGGCTTAGATTCTTCACTTTGAAGCCATTTTTCCTTGGTTACAAGGACCAATTATGAGAATTACCAGTCCATATCTATGTGCACAGATAATGGTAGATGTTCTTGTGGAAGTATCTTTTGTACAAAGACACAGTAATATCTGTGCAAATGGTGGCTCTAGGTGACTTCTGTGAGGATTATTGTTTCAGGTACATGTGTAGCAGTCTTTTGTGTATAACTTGTGGGCTTTATTCTTTATTCTCCTTGGGACTTGACAAAAGTGGCTTCCTTTTGATTCTGACAACTCCCAAGTATAATTGGATGTCCCTATATCTAGGTTCTCTAATCTTTAATCTTTCTGGCATTGCGGTACATCCTCAGGTTTAACAGGTTTTTGTATCTTCACAAGCAAGAATTGTAACTATGGGTCTTTCCTGTTGAAACTCTTTCAGTAACCATAGCTGTATCAAAGTATCCTACCAAATGTATTCTATATTCATATTCTACTGTTAGAGACCATTGATATGCTTTGTCTTCCTGTTCTTTCCGTTCGTTACGGAACATGCACAATAGCTAAACTGTAAGCCAGTGGTCACAGTAGGAAAAGCTCCATGTTGTAACTTGTCCCTCTTTGCTTTTATTTAACAGCTTCACCACAGGAAATGCTCTCTAATTAGTAGTCACCAAACTCCTCCAATTCCTGAAGGATTCAGAATTTTTTCCTGGTCAAACACCATGAGATTTGCTCATAGATGGTGCAAGCTGCTATAGCTCCTCCTCACTGCCCTCTAGGTAGGCACCTGTGTGCAGGTGTGTGGTCAGATGTGAGTGTGACCCAGGCATCCTGCTAAAAGGCCACAATTCTGTTTGTTCATCTTCACTTCTTTCAAATACACATGGTAGGATTTCAGAAACTGGTGGGAAATAATTATTGATTCCATGCTTTGTAGTGTTTTATGAGGGTCCTGGTAAAACACACAATCGATCTTTTCTTCTATTAAATGAGATGTGCAATTTGAACAGGGAAAAGGGGATAGGAAAGACCCAAGATAATAATACGATACACACAGGCACAGGGAGATTGATGTACAAACAAAATATGTCTCCCTGGAGTGGCAATTTTGTCTCTTACCCATATTTTTTTATGTAGTAATAAATAGAAGCAGGCAACAGTTTTGTGGATTTTCCTGTGTTCCCTTTCCTCCTCCATCAGCCTTCCTGGCCTGTAACTGCATTGCATATATGCATATTTAATTATGTAAGCATGTAGCAGGGTGGTCAAAATGATGCTTTTCTGATAGATACATGCTGCATCCAATTATGATGTGGAAATCTGTGTACTCAGACAGAACCTATTGCTACTATTCAATAAGAAGGCTCTTTGAAGTCAATATAAAGTGGTCCTTTTTTATCAATATATTCATTCTCTGCTACCCATAGTCAACTATATCCAAAGGTATGAAATGCAAAAAATCTAAACAATTCATAAGTTTAAAATGGTGTACTTCTCTAAACAGTCTAATGAAATTTCATGAGTATTCATGTCCCATTTGGGACATAATCGTGTGTATGTTCAGTGTATCCACACTACATGTGCTTCTCTCTGTCATTACACATCTTGGTGTAAGATAACTTTCATGATAACACAGTGCCTGTGTGCAAGTGACCTCTGCTCTTCTTATTCACATCTCCGAAGCACAGGGCAGTCATGCAAAGAGTCGTGGGGCATGAAACAAGAAAGGAGAGGTTTACTCTAGTGCTAATCCCACAGGGCATGAAAGATACCATAATATTGATAGGGCTGTGTGTTATCTGTGGTTTCTATATCCAGTATTGGTAGAGGATGGAGCTCCCACAGATAAGGGAGAATTGCTCTAACTCTGAACAAGTGCAGAGAATATAATTCAGAAATACCTAGAATATCAATCAATATATTATTTCATTCTGATAGCTTATAACACTTTATCTGTTTAGCAATACAAAGCACAGTATAACTTTTTATTTTATATGCAAGTGTGCATTGCCATTCATACTATAGGATGCGTATACAAACTACTTACATTGCAATATTTTTTGCATGCATGATCAATTATGAAAATTACTCAAAAGATATCTGTTACTTTGACATGATGAGTGAATTGCAAATTTGTTCCATGAAAAAAATAAGCTTTGTGTTGCAAGTTACCATGAAGAGTACAAGACAATGAAAAGGCTGTAATTTAGAGATCAGTTTTAGTTTCTGGTGACTTTGAAGGAAAGTACTTTAAAGGGCATAGAAGAGAGGACAGGTTATGCAGCGAGAGTCCCAGCAACATTCAGGAAGTGAAGCTTTGTTTTGAAGTGACCTTCTTCTGATGGCAGACTGACAGCATGATGAAGAAAATTTATTTCTGCCCTTTATTTGTCCCCTTTCTTTCTGAAAAAGGGCAGTATTTATGATAGGTTCATTTATGGCTTTTTATTTTGAAGTATCTCATTTAAAACAATTATTCTCAATGTGGAGGAAGGGTTTTCCTTCTCACTGTACTGATTTCTGTTGTTGTGAATGGTGAGAATTCTAAAGACACACTGTACATATACATTTGAGCATTAATTATCAGGAATTTTCAAAGAACGTTTTGGTACAGTGGTAAGTCTGCCCCTTAATCTACTCTCAGGAGAGTAAAAGATTTTTTGAATGCGGAAGTATAAATTGATATAGACATACACAAACTCCATAAGCATCGTGCTCGTACTGTATGATTTCCAGCTGAATGAGTGCAGGACCTGAAAGCACCTATTTTTGTTCTTGGAAGGAGAACATGTGGTTGGCATTGGTTCAACCTGAAAATCAAACCTACCTTGCAGGAGGCAGCTCTCAATGGAGCACATCGGAAGGCAGAGTGCAGGGCTCTCTGCTTATCATGTGATTCCAGTAAGCAATTACAACACCATGTGAAATCAGGATGCTAACGAACTATTTTACACATGCACAAGAACTCTTTCTGCTACATGAAGTGCAGCACCTGGTACAGTTAAAGAGACATTTCGCTATACAGCCGAGAGTATGAAAAGATGATCGTTAACTGTGTCTGATGAAAAGAAAATGTATCACTATTAAGTTTTCTCATGCCCTGGAATTAATATTAAATTAAAGGTTGATTTTTAAAAATATGCTTCATTTAAAAGTTTAGGTTCAACTTTATATATCTTATTATCTTAGGTATAAATTGAAGAATTTTTTACATGAATGGGAACCTTTATTTTGTTTATAAGTTTAATTATCATTTAAGGGCATCTATAAAACATATTTAATCTTCTCTTTAAGTACCCCATTTTGCTAAATGATAAAATTTTCTTAATATTTTACTGTCTTAAAATTTTAGTCATCCTTAAGGTCAAACATTATGATATCCTAAATGATGAATTTGTATATAACCTTTGTAAGACTTCAATTTAAAATTAGAAGTTGTAGTCACATTTTGAAGTATATATTTTAAATTTTACTTAAATTCTAATTTCCCTTTCTAGTAGGTTGATTTCGCTTAAAAGTTTGAATTACAGGTCTAGCATGGTATAGGTATCTCTGCCTATAACACCAACAATTTGAGAGGCTGAGGCAGGATGATCAGAGTTGCAAGTCTGGCTTGGGCCACTTAGCAATTTCTATAGACCCTGTCTGGTACATACCCATATCCAAACTGTCTATTTGAGGACATAGTGAAGAGTGAAGGAAATGTACTTTAATTCCCAGTATTGCCAGAATCTTTGAGTGACATAAAATAACAAATTTGCACAGACTTCTATATGTCCAAATATTAACACTGTGATTATCCTAAGTACTATATTCAACACTCTAAATCTTTCTTGGACCCACTGGGAGCTAACTTCCTGTTTCACTCTGGAGTCATGTGATTCTGGTTGACATGAGATTAGGAGCTGTGGAGATCCAGCACACTTAACACTTGCTTTGCAACACGGATGGCCTCTGTGGGGGTTGACCTCCCTGAGTTTCCACATGAGAACTCAGTGAGACTACCCTTGCTCCAGTTTATCTACAAACACTCAACACACTGCACCCTTGTATCCGTCAACTGGATTTATGATTCTTTGTCTCTAAAATATACAAATATAGTTTGTATACAAATATACAAATATATTTCTCAATTTTAACAGCATTTGAAACTGACCAAACCCAAAATACAGAATTATGTATAGGACTTCAGGACATATGTGAATAATGAAATGATATATTGTAATTTGCATTCCTTTCATGGCTATACAGGATCATTTTATTACCACTTGTAATATCTACTGACAAACAGAAAAGCCCAGGATACCGAGTAGGCATTCTAAAGGAATCGTGTAGAAAAGTTACCATATTGATGAAATGTCAGATATACTGTAATATGTAGGAATGTGGCCCCAAGTCTCTGTGAGCAGACTGACTGGAAGGTCCTGAGACTCCCTTTCAGACCTGCTTTACCAATCCTCTTTGCCCTTTCCTTCAAGCTGGTTCTGTGGTAGAACCCGCCCCCTCCTTCAGTTGCCCAGGAAACCTTTCCTATTACTTCTGTTTCTTAGAAATGACTGGTCAGCGTGGTGCATAGCTTGTCATTGTGATGCGTGTTGTAAGAACCAATCAAGACCAGGCAAGTACTCTGCTCCTTGCTTGCAACCCCATAAAAACTTCCCTCTATGAGCCTTGGAGGCCTGACATTTTTATACAGATTGCTTCCTTGTAAGTGCCCATGTGACATTAAATAAATCTGCCTCTAAATCCGGGGCGTTCTTTCAGCATTTCTGTTCTGTAGCAGTTCTTGTTTGTGTTTCTATGTGACAGTATGAAATGCCTCCCAGGCAGGGGTAAGATCAAGGACTTGTGCCTCATGCCAGTCACACAGCTTCTCTTCCAGGAGGTCATGCAAAGTGAAAGTCCTGCCAGAAAAGAACATCTCAAAGACACAGTTCTAAGAAAGAAAACTGAAAAAATAACATTTGTTAGTTCACTTCTAATGTGTGATCTCTATTCTGTGACTAGAGGCCCTACCACTAAAAACAATAGGCTTGTCACTGGAAGTCATTTTGTCTTGTTTTATATGAATTCTTTTTCTTGGGGACGGAATAAAGTGGAAAGTGGAGAAATCATTGAAAGTCTCCAGGGAAAAATGCTCTATAAATACTCATACAGAAGAATGCCAAATTACTAACTTTCACTGAGACAGAAAAGCATCACTGGAGAATGATTTCTTTAGTATGTAAGTACAGAACAACTTTTACATCAAAAAACTGCGTATCACTATAATTTATTCTTAATGCACTTAGCACAGAATTAGGAAAGGAGATTTTAAATATTCAGTCACAACATAGAGAGAAGGAATAAGAATGTGGAAAATCTTTATAAGAGGTTAAGGATACTAAAAGTCCCTGGATATAGGATGAACAGCTCCACAATGGAGGCATATCAGGTTCATTCACCTTATATCTCCATTCCTGTGGATAAAATATATACACTTCTTGGTATGATTGGCAGGGAGTTGTTAAATCCATACTTAAACAGCATGAGACTGCATCTGCCCCATGGCTTAACCTTTTAAGACAGATATAGATATCTGATATATATATATATATATATATATATATACACACACACACACACACACACACACATATATATATATATATATATATATATATATATATATCAATGTTTTTTGACAAAATTTTATTAAACAGGTTAGTAACATGAGTCACTCTCACTGTTAAAAGTAACCATACATTTCTAGTAAGGTGGATTCTCATTTGTTCACATATAAAACTTACCCAGTGAAGGTCATATTCCCCTAAACTTGGTCTCATTCCTGAACAAAATGGACATACAGTACATAATTTCTTCTCCAAAAAACCTTATCTTGGTAGAAAGGTACACAGGACAATCAAGGAAACATGTGAATGAGAAGGACAATTTGAGGTACCTGATGACAATCAATGGGGAGTTCTCTCTGTGGGAAGAGATGAGACATTTGAGATCTAAATGACTAGGTAAGTCTTTTCAGTTTTCACCATGAAAGAAAAATATATCTTCCTATGATTATACATTCAAGGGAAATGTATTCATTTGCAAAATGTAGTTATGTGGAAATACACATCACCACATATCATTTTAGTATTATAGAAATTTAAACAATATTTTCAATGAGAGTTTGTATCACATGCTTCTGTTTTAACATTATGTTCCTTTATTCTTGTAATTAAAATTATATCCATTTATTTAATCATGAAATTGATATTAAATTGTAATGCTGAATTGTGAGATCTGGAGTTTTCTCTACCACTATGTCCATTCAACATTTGTAATCATTACAACCAACAAAATAAGGCAAGAAAACAATATAAAAAGCATAAGAACTGATACAAAAGGTAAAGTGCCACTATTTGGGGAACATGTAATGCTTAAACAAATAAAATCCTCACAGATTTATAGTCAATATAAAATTATCCCTTACATTAATTTGTAAGTTCAAACAGCCCCAGGGAAAACTCTAGAAATATAAGTACTTTCCTTTAGAGGATATAGACAAAAGTAAGACATTGGCTTAAATTCAGTTTCTATGATTAGAGATAATTTTCACTTGAATTTGTACCTTTTAGAAGTATACAAAGTGTATTAATCTGGTTTTCACTACTATAATGAAGTGACAGATGGTATCTATATCCCTAAAGAAAAAGGTTTGTTTTGGCTCATGGTACTGGAAGTACATGATCTAAAGGCAGCATCTGTTGATGGTCTTCTCCTACTAGTGGAGTCCTGATGCAGCACAGGACACCATATGCTAAAGACAGGCAGTGTGTGTGTGTGTGTGTGTGTGTGTGTGTGTGTGTGTGTGTTCTAGTCATTCTGCTTAAAAAGCTACCAAGATTCAATTATATGTGTTGCCCCTGAATATCTACTAACTGCCTTCTAAAGCCCACAGTCCTAAGCACTTTTTCATACCTTGTAAGGTAGGATAAATTTCTATGCACAAAACCTTGGGAAACACTCAGATCAAATCCAAACTATGGCATACAGGATATTGGGTTTGGATTCTTATTGAACGCAACTGCCACTTAATGGGATACTACTTGAAAAAAATCAAATGTCAATTCCAAAATATCTCTAAAGCATTACCTACGCTTCCTAAATTCACTGCCAGAATCCTTGGATCCATCCACTCTCTTGGCTATTCTTCCTGAGTGATCCAGTGAGATTTTGATCAGCAGTGCCCTCTGTGAAATTGAGGTCTCCATTCCCAGTGCTCATTACTCTGCTTTATACAGCTTTATAATTGGGCAAATGAAATCATCTAATAAATCTTATCTCCTATGGCTTTCTATATCTCTTTTGTATTTTATTCATCTGGAGAACCTCAACTCAAACACACTACGTAAAACTAGCTCAGTATTTTATTGAGTGTAAATTTCAGATTTGAATCTTGTAAATTTACATAAAACCGTATGGATTTGCCTTTTTCTTTCTCTCTGGTCATTCACTTCTTCAGCTACATACTGAACTGTGTCCTCTTTATAATACATTTCAGCATTAGAGAACATTAGATCCATTAATTGGATCGAGAACCCCCAGCTTTTCTTTGTAAATCCTTAAATTAAGGACTGTCAAATTGTAGCTTTTGTGCCAAATCCAGTCTATTTTTGTTTCTTCTTCTTTTCTTTTTCTTTATGACTTAAGAGGAATTCTTTTCTTTATTATAGGCTTAAAATGGAAAAAAGAGGCCGGGTGTGGTAATACAAGCCTGTAAACCCATTATTTAAGAGGTTGAGACAGGAGGATCTACAGGACGAGCTCAGCCTGGCTGACATAGTGAGACCTATCTCAAAATTTCACAAAGTCATAAAAAATATTCTTAAAAGTGAGTATGTGGTTCACTTACAATTCTTGCCTATCATGCACGAGGCTCTGGATTCAGGGCTCGATTCCCAGTACCAAGAAAGGTCATGACTCAATTTTTCCTCTTTTTGTTCTCTGGGATTTGTGCCAGTACTCTCCCCACAAAGACTCTCAGACCTTGGGACTGTGAGTGAGAGTGAGATCTTTGGCTTTTTTGGCATGGCTTTGACTGAGTCCTGAGCCACGCTGCCAGGCCCACTGGTTCTCCAGCTTTTAGATGGCTCATTCTGGAACTTCCCATCTTCCAGTATGGAGTGGGCCAATTTCTAATAAATCTCTGCACTTTTTCTTTCTCCACTGCCTCCCCTCTTCCTTCTCCTCCTCCTCCTCCTTCTCCTCTTCTTCCATCTTGTTACTGGTCCGATTTTTCCTCCTGCCCTCCTCCTCCATCTTCTCTTTCTCTTTTCTCCTTTCACTATTTCACTTCTCTCTCTCTTTCTCTCTCTCTCCTACCCTACCTCTCTCTCCCCATCTGTCTCCACTGATAGAAAAGGTATATGTAGGTGTGGTTCTCTATATAATCATCTATCTGTCTATGTCTATCATGTATCTATCCGTCTACCCATTTATATGGATTACTCTGATTTCTCTAGAGAGCCCCAATTAAAAATGCTACAGTGATTCTGAAAGAATAGCTCTGGAAATAGAGTTTCAGATATCTCAGCTATTAAATGAGTCATTTTTAAAGCATAGACTCTTGCATCTTCCTTTATGTCATTCATTGTTCTCTGCTATTGCTTCAAGAGTTGATTTATATAACACTATACCTCCTCAGCTGTAGTTTACTTATCTACTCAAAAATTATTTGAGTTCTTAATTTTTCAGTTTTCTCAGAGATTGTACAAAACTGACACTATCTAGTTGCATAGAACCAAAGTTAACTAATGAAGTACAGTTTAATTTTCTGGGTCTAATTTTCTTGTGTGATCCCTTTAGGAAAGACTTATTGTTTATCAGAAGTGTAAATATTTGGTCCATGAAAGTAATATCATGCATCACTTGTTTATCATTCAATTTCTAGTGCCTAAAATGATGTATTGTTCACAAGATGTAAAAAAATATTGCATTGAATTCATGCAGTGTTATTCTTCTTTTAGTTTATATTAATTTCAAATGAACATAAGCAGCTATGATAGCCAAACATCAGTGTTCTTTCAAGATTTGAAAAGAGAAACAGATAATTAAATCTCTGGAAAAGAGTTGCAAAAAATGACCTCAAATAATTATCTATGGCAGACACTGTTGGTTGCTTAATCAATACTAATCAATACCCATTCTTCTTTTCTTCCTTACTAACTGAATGTAGATTTTGTTTGAGTCAGCGTCTTGCAGCTAGAGGCAATCATGCTTTATATTCTAGGCCACGACCTGCTGATTGAAGGCTATAGCGTCTCCAGCAAGGTAGTTAGTTCTTTGATTGCTAAACAGAAATTGACTCGACTAACAAACTGTTTTTGTATCTTGTCTTGCCCTGTGATTTCCCCTCATTATATTTGCTCATAGTAGAGATGAAATTAAAGCAACAGGAAACACAAAGGCAGAAAGATGTTGACTACATGTCACAGAATGCAAGAGACACAAGACATTTCTGGTGCTATCAAACTGCCACATTTTCACTGAGGTGCTTGCCTTCAGAATCTTAGTCCTGAGGCAGAAAACAAGAAAACCTTCCCTGCGTTATAGTGTGTCTGGACTCAGGATACTTAGCACTGAGCAAATATGATGTAATAAATATATTTTATCCATTTTTAAAATAACATTCATGGTCCCATAGATGTTTTATCTGTATATTAAAAGGTAACAAACCCTGTGAAGTGAAATTTTCCCACAAGAAACTGAAACTAAAGCAAATAATATCTTTCCCATTTTTACACATCAGTAACAAGATAAATGATGAAGGAAATCAGTCTGCAGATTCCCTGTACTTCTCATTTTATTACATATCATGCCTGCTATGTAAAAGTTGGTAGTTTCTCATTTTTAATGTATATTAATGTAAAACTGTACTGTTGGGTATTTATTCATGATTTTTGTCTTATTATATTTATACATATCATGTTAATAAAAATAGTCATAAATTACGCACATTTCAACTTTGAGTGAGAGAAAACAGGAAAATTAGAGGCTGCCCTCAGAGTACATACGAGATTCACAGGACTAAGAAAACAGTTGCATTTAGAAGACTTAGGCACTCAAAACTGGTGATCACATCTAAGCACACATTTTGAGGGAAATGCAATTTGCTTATTCTGATAGATATTTCTAAGCCTCCGTTTTACCCAGGCCCTATATCTTTGAGGTACACAGAGTTATTATAAACCTCAACTTTTTTTGTTCTTCTCAATGATTAGTTCTGGCCAATCAGTTGTAGGCAGAAATACAGCATAGGTCTTCTTCCTGGTGCAATGAATTTACCTGCTCCTCTGCAACCCTGTGATATCATTGTTCTTTGAGCACCAGTTTGAGGTTCGCTATAGTTTGAATATGGAATGTCCCCGAATGGCCTGTGGATTATGACTTGGTTCTCAGTTTGGTAGCATTGGGAAGTGATGGCATTGCTAGCAGGCAGGGCCTCGTGGAAGGAGTTTGTTCTTGGAGGTGTACTATGTAAGGAATGTTGAGAACCCAGACCCTTCTGTCTGGTTTTGCTTTCCAGTCACAATATGATGAATAGATTTTATCTGTCATCTGCTCCCATCATGAGATTCTATGGTACCATAGGCCCAAGCAATAATGCAGAGTAACCATGCACTGAGCCTCTAAAACTCTGAGCCAAAAAAATATCTTTCCTTTTTGTAGATTATGTATCTTGGAGTTTTTTTTTTTTTTTTCCCCTCCTTTTTCTTCCTCACAGCAACAGATAGATAAGAGAGAGCTAAAGTTCTATTGAAAAAGTGCCTGGAACCCAAGTAGTTCTCCAGAATAATAAAATTTAATTTAAAACTAAATATAAATTGAAACTAAAGCAATTAAAACAAGACTAGAGCCAGACCGCTCAGGAATGGACTTCTGAGTCACTGCACCAGGTACAGAAGAAAGATGGGTTGAAGTTCTGGCTGAAGGTGAAATAAATATGAAACACTTAGTGGGAAAACAAAGTAATAGAGATCAACTAACCCTGCTTGACCAACGACAGATAAGAAAGTTTCGCATATTTTTCTGGATTGTTATTTGTGTATTACCTTTGCCATGAAGAAGCATTTTATAGCCTCTTTCCTTTGACTTTTGTTTCATCTCAATGATTTTGAAGAACAATTCTTCAATGTAGTCTTTCAGTAACACAATGATCTTTGAGATTATTATCAGAATTTGTGGAGTAGTTAACATAGCCATATAAATATCAAGCTTCTTAGGCCTGCACTTCTCCAAATTTAGGAATATAGTGGACAGCTGTATCTTTTTTGTGTGATATAATAAAGGTATTTTAATGTCACACAAGAGTTTAAGTGTATATAAAAATACATTTGACATTTGTGGTGACTCATCTCCAATCTGTTTTTCTTTCCCTGCTTTGAAATAATAAGATTATAGCTACTATTTTCCCTTGATGGGAAACATCATGTGAAGCTTTGTCGTTGAAAGCACCTTAAGAATATTGCTAGAGAAAAATAATTTGTCCTTTCTCTTGTGTGCATCTGATTGGCTATTTCTTCTTTTTAATGGCTTCCAGAGGATGGAATGCTGGGTGCTTTGTTCTGGTTTTGCATGCATGAGGCACACCTCCATACTGAGCTCACCTCCTCTCCTCGTCTATGGGCTCCCCGGCTATGTCTCTGCAGCACAGACCAAAATGCCCAGGGCTCACATCTCCTGGTGTGAAAATCAGTTCCCTTTACTCTGACCCTCCATGTGCCCACTTGCTGCCATTTCAGAGCACATAACCCCTCCACTCCCCTGCCTCAGGAAACAAAGTTATCTTTTTGATAATAATGAAACCCATATATTAAAGGCATGCTTTCCAGATTGGCACTACTGGGAGGTGCAAAAACATGAGAGGAGGTTTATGAGAGGTTTTGGATCCTTGGGACAGGGAGTTTCTTGGAGAGCATTATTGGAGACCAGTCCAATAATCTTTGGTTTTTGTTCCAGTGAGGAAAATGGATTTCCTATGTCATATGTTTCCATTGTGATGTGTGGGTTCACCATTGTCCCCAAAACAATAAGATCAACTGCTCATGGATGGAAATATTTGAAAATATAAACAGCAATTTTTTTTTTTTTTTTTTTTTTTTTGGTACTGGGAATGAACTCACAATCTTGTGCTTGCCGGTTAGGTGCTGTATGGCTGAGCTATATCTCCATTCAAAAATTTTTCCCTTTTTGTATTATTCAGGCTTTTTGTAATAGTAACAGAAAGCTGACTAAAAGATGCAGTCATTCTAATGATAAGCTTGCCAGTGAAAAATAAGCAAATTAATATTTGAGATTTAACCACTTCATAGGAAATATAGATACATAGATAGGAGCTTCAGAAATTTTATAGCTTGTAGGTCAGAAAGACTTTCAAGCAGATTTCCCACATAATGTGATAATTATTGTAAAGCAAGAGTGATCTGGACCCTACAGACACACAGAGAGAGGTGTGCTCGGCTAATCTGGGAACTCAAAAAGAGGCAATGACAGCTAAACTTTGAGGGGTGAGTGTAGGTTATTTAAAAGAGTGAAGCAGGAAACATGGTTACCAAGTTTAAAGAAAAGAACTGATTTATTCATTCAACCAGGATAGAGAGGTTTTCTGTTTGCAGTAGTATAATTTGTGATACTTTTCCTTAATATTGGAGAAAAGATACAGTATATATTCTCCTCTGATGTTTTCATATTTTCAATGGTAAATTTTTAAATATGTACAAAAACATGAGAATAATAAAACTAACCCAATTTTACCAAAACCAGTCTTCACAGACTTTTTCTGCATCATTTTTTTATTTAAAAAAGTAAAAAGACAAAAAACAAAATCAAAATGCAAAAGGGACAAACAGTATCGACAAAACCAAAATAATAACAATATAGGCTTTTAAAACAAGATGATAGGAATTTAACAATGGTGGTTATATTGCATATTGTTACCCTCAAGGGTTGCTTAGATTAACAAACAGATGCATAAGTATTAACTGTCTTTTCCAGGAACTAATAGAATTAGTAGGATAATCATCTTAGCTATCTTATTTATGTTTTTTGAAGTCTAATTTTGGTCACTGGTATGCTACCTACTACCTTTCTGCCTCTTCTTGAGCTGCCTTTGTTATGAAGCACATCCCAGATACCAGAAGTGACAGCTTTTAACTCTGGTACACAAAATACAACAGATATGCAATTGGGTGTTTTCTGTTCTGTTATTACCTAAGTTGTCCAGTACATATAACACTCCCACTTTACAGTAATTCAACTGAGTACAATTTGACATGGTACAAAAGTGGCACTGTGGGTACCAGGCTTTCAGTTCTGCATTCAGGTGTTTTCCCAGATTAATGGCATGGAGTGTGGTCCTGTCACAAAGCCAGGCAGAAGCAGAGAGCTCGGGGTCAGCCATGACCTCTGGAAAAAAACAATGGCACTCTTCAGAGAACAGGGTTGCCATGCAGTCATGGTTTATAGATTAGGTATATTTAAAATGTTTGTTTGTTTATTTTTTCAGTACTAAAGTATTGAAGTCAGAACTTTTGCACTGAGATATATCTCCAACCAATTTTTATTTTGTTTTTATAATTTCGAAGCACTTTTTTGTAATTTGTTAAATTGTCCAGGCTGGTTTTGAACTTATTATCCTTCTGTCTCAGTTTCCCAAAATTCTGACACACATACACGGATATATTAGGCACAATTTATAATGTAGAATAATTTCCATTTCCCATTGATTTTTCAGAATATGACCATATTGTAAATCAAGGAGCATCTGTATGCTTCTACCCTATTCTACCAATGAACAAAATAAGTACGTGAAGTGCTTTTGTTTGTTTTGTGATTTGCAGTTGTAAGTGTAAAAATAAGCAGAAGATAAACTGAGGTGGATGTTAAAGTGAATAGTTCGCTTAAAGATACAAACAAAAGCCACTAATTTTTAGTCATTAAGAGGAGGAAGGCGAAAACACGCAAACAGGGAAGTAAACATACACTTTGTAAATGAAATACGGTTAGTATCATGGCCCAGGTGTGTGCCCTCATCGTGCCTGTGAAGAGCTGAGATGTAAGAGGCACGAGAGGCACAAAGCACAGCAGGCTGGCAGTGGGGAGGGAGGACAGGTAGATGCCAAGGCTCCCGAGACTCTCCACGATCATTTCACAGATTCTCCAAGTTCACTGTGTGTGAATGACGGTATTGACTTAGTTTATTTCCACTCCAGAGGCTAACCTGGCAGAATCCTAAATCAAGACCTACACTCTATGCTAAATCATAACACAGCATTTAATACTTCTCTGGGGATTTCTAGTCACTATGTAAGTAATCCTATAATAACTGGTTGGGAACCATGCAGACACACACACATTCAAATGATTTTTGTTGAGCTCCCCGGAGCTTCCCTGTTCTGTATGATTTATTTTGAGCTCGATTCTTTGCTTTCATGTTAATAAGCTACCTGACATATTTCCAAGAATTCCCCTTCTATGTTTATTTATAAGTTGTTTTCTGTAATTAGCAACACTAGAATCCTCACCAATACTGAAAGAAGTGTGGGTTGGGGAGAAAGCACTGCCCTCCTCCCACGGGCATGCGCTGTTCTCAGAACCCATTACTTTAAATGTACTTGGTACTTTAAACAGCTTACTTGTGTTAGTTTCCTTGTTGCAGGGACACAGTGAGGCAGGAGAGGTTAATTTCGGCTCATGTGTTCATTCCTAGTCAACTGATCCAGCTGACTAGGGAAAAGCTAGGGAATGGGTATTCTCCCCCCAGCTTTTCCTCTTGCTCTCTACCTCCTGCAATGCCTGGGTACATTGGAGCCAGCTGACTAGGAATGAACACATTAGCCAAAACACCGAAGAAAGCATAAACATGGAAGCAAGGTTTTCTTTGGGACCTTCTGTTATTTGTAGTTCTACTGCAGGGCTCCTATAATCCAACCAGCTTCTAAAGTCCTGCCTTTTGGGAGAACATTGGTATAAACTCTAACAAAATTGTTATAGTTTATACCAATGTTGTATGACAATCCAATCATCTCTTGACTTCAAGCCTTAACCTCAGATCACGTACTGAAATTATTGCTTGAGCTTTGATTTCCAGTAGTGCTCTTATGCATCAAAAAAATATTTATTTGGACAATAATTATATTTTTTTCAAGACATGAATTTATATTTAATTTACTAAATACATTTTGTCTATCTCCTATTTATTAATTCTGGTAATGCTGAAAAAATAAAATAGTTCTCCTATGGTTGAAATGACAGGGCACCATTTTAGTATCCAAGCATAGAAAGAGGTTGCAAACTAAGGAAAATAATTTCTACCTTGCTTAAGATTTTAATGCGATGCAAGTCTGGGAAAGCTTAAAACACTGAAGAAAGGATAAACAGGGAAGAACGATTTTCTTTGGGATCTTCCATTACTCATAGTTCCTGTCTTTGCTCCAACATTCCCCCCATCAGTCAGTTTGGCCAGCAAACAGTTGTCAGAGCATGACTGATCAGATTCTTGGGCAGTAAATGAGAATAAAAGACAAAATGATTTCATGTCATGAAGGATAGAGTTGTGTCAGGGAAAAACTCAAATACCATTCATTATAACAAATTTTAAATATTATACTTGGTTGAAATATTAAATATAATATTTTAAATATAAAATGGAGAATGCATATTCTTACAGCCTTTTGCCATTCTTGAATTTTCTGCTTTTATATAATAGAACTCTAACATCAATGACTGAATCCTCAAAATGGAAGTGTCATCTGGGCTACAGCCAAAAGCAGGCTTCTTTAGTGCAATGCTCATTATGTTGGCAAAGAAAATGTCACCACTTAATGAATCCTGCTGTCAGTCTTCACCATTTAATTAAAAATTTCATATGAAGTGAGTCCTTTAAAATCACTCTTCATTTTTAATTTACCAAAATGTTTGTCAGTTGAAAGACTCCCCAAGTTCATTAAGTGTGATTGAAGGTAACATCTCGAGATCTTAATGCCCTAGGATTCATTCTAGTTAGATAAAGAGAGAGAGGGAGAGAAGGAGGAAGAGAGAGAAAAAGAAAAAGAAGAAATGGAAGAATGAGAAAAGGGAAGCAGAAGAGAAAGAGTAACACAAAGAGACAGATATGCACAGGGAGAGGCAATACCACTCAGAATACTAAGCTGAATCATGATGCGAAGTTAAATTTGTGTATGTGATATTCTGCCATGGGATACTCTTCTGTGTTTCCTGAGTTTAATACTTACCTTGCTAACTGGAGAATATGCCATAGAAAAAAATACTTCAGAGAGAAAATTTTGAGACAAATAAAAGCTGTATTTTTACTTTGATAGGAAGAAAAATACCTTAGGTACAATAAATGTATTGTTTAGTGATTTAGAGTTATCAAAGACCTCCCATGAACAAAAGCATGGCCTTTTCCTTCAGTGTCTCTTACTTCAGGTCTGGGCTTTTCTTTTACACATCTCAGAAGTCACATTTGTTTTCTTCTAAAAACAATAAATAGACCATTTTAAAATTTCCTACATATAGTTATTTTCAAGTTTACACTAAAAAGAGAGAGCTAAGAACACTTTAATTTCTCACCCTGAAAAATTATTAAATTTTTTATATGGGTCTCCTATGTACATGATAACCCAAAAGCTAGATTTAGATTTAAGTACTTGCTTCTCAGATGTACATTAGGAAAATTCTATTTCCAAATCCCAAGATATGGATGGGGTCTTATGGAAGACCATAGTTGTGTGACTCATAAAGAGAAAAAAGTGAAATAATATGCGATAGGAACAATATTTCACTTGGAAGCTCTACACTGGAATTTGTGTTGTTCTCAAAGTACTTTCATCATGATCACAGGATTTCAGATGAATAAGAATTGGTGCTACAGTGAGGATATATTGTCCATCATGACTTCTAAGGAAAATCTGTAGCTTCTAGAATAAAACAAAGCAAAATGAAGCAAATTTCCCTGTTGTGTTGGCATTTAGAACACTTGGTCATATTACCAGATACGCCTGGGCAACACTGGACGAAGAGCAATTGTAAATTTAAGATACTTAGGTTTGTGCAGCTGATAGTATTCTGTTCAGTAGATTTCTTATTTCTGCTAACAATAGCTCTATGTCTGTAGATTCTCAGACAATTTGCCTGTCACATAATGGCACCCAGTGGTAAGGTTAATCCCTATACGACTCTCTCTTTCTGAACCACTCCACAGAGTGGGAGATGCAACTTAGTAAGAAGTGTTTCTTCTGTCTTGAGAATAGTCTAGTTGCAAGAGACTGTTCTGTCAAGGCAAGGGGCAGCTGTTGTAGGAGACTTATGATCCTGTTTCCAAATACTATAGCCAAACTCTGGCATATGTTATGAGTGTTTAAAAAGTACAGATTTATGAGACAGTGACAGGAATATATAAAGTCCATGTATGCAAAAATGACAGTTTCAGAGGTCTTGAAATAGATCATAATTGGAAATCATCTTCTTGCTACTTTTTGTTCATTTATTTCAATATAGTATACATGGAAGTGCTGGGTATTTTATTTCCCTCTAAATAAACCATGACAACTTTTAGTTACTGTCTCTTACAACTACTTATTAAATATTTCTGAAATGATTTGGAAAGATATTCTACATGTTCTGTGGGTTGTTGACAGATGTTCTCAGATCCACAAAATAGAAATAAATTGGCATGGATTGAATTTATAAAAGCTTGGGCATATAACATTGTTTGCTAGGAGTTCTTAGCAACCTAGTTTAGTACCTGAGTTCTCAGATGCTTTCTATTTTCACTTAATGGCAATGAATAAGATGTTCCCTCATTCACAAAACTATAACTATATCACAATGCTATAAAATGACAAATTTAATATCATATGTTAATATCATACTACATATTCTGTTTATGCAAAACATACACACCTGCACACACAGTGAAGACTCGGGTGAGCAGCCATCTGCATGTGCCTTTGTAATGCAGAACCCTGACTTTTAAGTTGGTGAATAGTAAATGTCTGTTAGCTACATGCATATCTTCATTGATCCAAATATTTTTCACAGTAATTTTACATTTACTTTCATTATACATCAGTGAACTATCTACAAGTCTTTCAAGGAATCAACAAGAAATGAAATATTCCCTTCTAGTAGTACAACATGTAGTTGTATATAAAACAGTAATTACAGACTGGTAAATAAATATTGACATGGCATTGAATTTTATAATATGAAGCTAGAATTAGGATTTTTTACAATCAGAATTTAAACCTAATTTAAGAGAGGTAATTGTCAGTTTTATGCCACTATTTTCCCATACAACATTATATAAAAATTGCCAAAAGGCCTCTATCATCAATTGTAATATCAGAATTGTTTTATTTTTAAATAAAATTAAAGAATGCTGGCAATCCAGTTGAGCATCTATATATTTATAATGATGTACTGAGCTTCATCCAGCAGAAGAAGAAGCAGACCCTCATGTGCACTGATTACCGTGCCCCATTTCTCCTTTCTGAATCACTTTGGGTTATAAAAATGCCAAGATGCCGCATACTTTTCCATGTCATTTTCGAAGTTGGGAATGTAGGCTCTTCCACCACCCAAAATGCAAAGATGCTCTTTGACAGTACATGAACTCCTCACCATTGTTTGAATGCTAAAAAGCAGGTTAGAATTACAAAGCAATCATGAATTTTCTTCAACTCTCTAACAATATGTTATTCTTTGTGGGTCATGGGAATGTGCTTTGAAGGATCACAAGTCCTACTGTAACATGGGACATTCACACGTATTAAATAGAAGAAATGGATGATTTTTCTAATTTTCATATATTTAAAAAATGATATTGAAACCAGAAATTTGTGTCAGAGTTTCTGACAAGTTTTTATTCAAATATATACCTATTTTTTTCACATGAAGTGAGGCACATCAAATTTAAACTTCTTTATTTTGTTTTATTTTATTTTACTTATTTGGGAAGGTGGCAGCATACTCCTTGTAATCTGAAGTGAAACAAATATAGCTAAATTAAGGAAACAATCATTTTCTGGCTACGCTTTGTCTTCAACCGCATTAATGCGATTTAATCTATTAAGAGCCAAAATATAATAATTTATACACTTGGGAGGAAGAGAGAGTAGCTGTCTTGTAGCCAGGGTAATGTGCAGAAATCACATCCACTTAACATTGTAGATAAAAAGAAAATATATGCTTTTAAGAGAATTAAAACTACATTTTCATATTTATTATAACAAATCTATGTTTAAAGTATTCATTAAATAAAAATAAAGTAGAACACAGAGTGGAACACAAAAATCATGGGCTGGAAATGAATCACCACCCTGTTTCCTCAAGAAAAACATAAGATAAAAATTGTATGCAAACATCCACTAAAGGCAAGTGAAATTTTGAGGTTTAGAAAAATATAATCAATCTTACTGTGAATGGATGACTGGAAGATGGATGACTTCAAGATGATTGGAAGAGGAAGAGAGGGAAGGAAAATGGGATTAACAAAAGGAATTAAGGAAATCAACATGTACCTATTTCCTGCAAAGTATAAGTATACATTATGTACTTTAAGCCTGTACTAATAAAAAGGAAGGAAAAAATAAATTGAAAGTCACCCCTGTTTCTACATTCAAAAAATGGAAACAAGATAGATAATTTTCCTACTAATCTCCATTAATTCATCATAAACAATGGTTTGTACTTTCATTATTTGATCATTTTTTCATGTCTATATCTTATAATCTGAGCAATTACTTTTTTTTTCTTTTTCTTTCTTTTTTTGGGGGGTCGGGGTCCTCAGGACCTCACACTTGCCTGGCAGGCACTTTACCACTAAGCTTTATCTCTGGCTCATGAGCAAATACTTTTAAAATAATAATACACAATTATTAATCATTGTTAATCTATTATTATGTTTTGAGATTCTGTATCATTTTTATTCTTTTTAATTTTAAAATAAAAAATGGGAACATATTACAATGCTTACTTCATAAGTAGAATTACTGTTCAATATTGATTGTCCACTTCCTGGGTGTCTTAGATCAATAAACTTTTTTTTAAAAAAAGAAAAATCTGCCCCAATGATCCTAAATTTATCCTTGTGTCGGCTCTCCTTACAATGCTTCACTCTTATATTTACATAATACCAATCTTTTGCTCCACATGCAATGGCTTTTCCGCGTGGTTTGTTTTAGTTACTGATACCACTTGAAGAACCAGAATAGTGAGTGAAACATAATGACCATATTACTAACACTATTTAATAAATAATTTAACTAGTAAAAATGAGAGAAAAATGAATGTTAATGATTCTTCTTAATCTAAATACCTCTATCACTATCATCTCAGAATCTCAGGGAGGGGCTTGCACAGTTCACTTGGAGTTTAAGAACCAGAAGAAAATTGTTGGCTCAAAACCCAGTCAAGGGCCTACTGCCCCTACACAGTGTTGTTTTAAGGGTGGAAGACCTAGAAAACACTACATACAGCTCTTTTGTTCTATAACTTATCCATAAGGTTAAACCTCTCATAGCTGTCCTTGATTAGTCAAGGGGATCAAAAATGAGCAAGGTCATTTGGCAGAGACATGGGAAGCTGCATCCTGTGAGTGATGTCTCTGGTACAGGCGGAGGTCAGTATAGAAGGGTCCCAGGGGTGAGCAAGAAACATGCCTGGAGTCTATTCTAACCCTCTGATACTAATCCCTCCCATGCTATGAAATCTTCAATTCATTGCATTTGACTGCTGATGTTAATTTAGATATTTAATTGTTAGTATTTTACAAGTCATAAGAGTCCAGGAATTGAGCCAGAAGGGAGCTAAGAAACATATGGCTAGGAAATACTATACCAAAGTGTCTCTCTAAACTTTCAGGTCGATTCTGGTCCAGAGTGCTGAGGACATTTGTAAGCTGTGCTTCAGTTTCAAGAAGGACAAATTAAAAATGATTTCTACACAGAACAGATTGTAGACTTTATCCCTTATTTTAAATACTGAAGTTTCCATGCTAGTGTACGTGTGTCAGTCCATCCATATGCAGCATGTTTCTGTATATTAGCATCTTGTCTGTGCAGCATTTTCTTTTTGCATTGAGTGACTTCCATGCTTTTATTTAGCTAGAAAAAATTCTATGTGTCTTCAAGTATGAAAAAATATTACTCCATAGAACTGAAAGATTATTCAGGTTTATGAACTCAGATAAGGATACACACACACACACACACACACACACACACACACACACACACGAACACAGAGACAGGTACACAGACCCACAGATACTTGTGCTCCATTCATGTGCTAAAGATAAGATGGTCATGTGTTGGATTGTAAAGTGTTTCAGTTAGATGAAGTTTGGACTAAGTGTGAGATCTGTGTCTCGTTCTGGATCTTATTTATAACCAATAACAGAACACTCATCTAAAGCACTACTTCTCACTAACTTTTGTGACTTGTTGCCTCATTCAATTGTATTCTTGTTTGCAAGCTCTGTATGCACTCATGTATCTATGTATGTATAGATGCATATTGGTTGATGAAGATTTGAGTAGGTGGTGTGTATTCTTTTCTTGAGTTGTTTTTGAATTAATCAGATGTAATAGGTAAATATTCATGAATACAGTAAAAGAGCAGAATCACGACCAAGAGTTGTCACCCAGAGTTTTTCTCTAAAAGGGGAGAGAGAAGGGGAAGAAACCAAACTGTTCTGTAAAGGGATTGCAGCATTAGGAGCCAAGCACACAATGAAGGTTTTTACATTGCATCTGTTTCTGTCTAGCAGTTAGGGGAGGATTTTCTAAATGGTAAATTTGAAAGATGAGGCAGAGCTGGTGTCAAGAAGACTCAGGGGAGAAGCATGCATGTAGAATTTTAAATTAAAAAAAACAAGACTAAATACAAGTTCAAAGATGAGAAATGCTAATCAGTTACAAGATAAAAAGAGTCTGGCAATTAGCAACAAGAGACTGAAGTGGATTTGGAGCAGTAAGTAGGAACATAATCAAGTAGAGTGTATATTCATTTTCACAAAGCATCTCCTGTGTATTTGTTTATAATCATGTCCAAAAATAATGTGGTTTGGCAAAATTATAATCAAATCTTTGGTGAACTGACAGACATAAGGAATAGATGTCTTCTTGTACCAGAAACTCATAAAAACTCAGAGAGATAGTTAATAATGTGATTTTATCCTGTATACCTATAATTATCAATCATTGTACTATCACAAATAAATCCAAAATAAATAATTTTCATGCTTTCAAAATACAAAACAGTATCATTCTAAAACCTAAAAGTGCTTATACATTTTGAGTATGTGTATACTATCTAATAATTAGTATGTTTTTAAATGACAATGTAAGAAGAAATATGCATTGAAAGTAAAAAGGGTGAATAATGACATAAAACACAAAATAAAAAATGCAACAAGCCCCAACAAAGGCGCAGAGGCAGGATAATCCTTCTATGGAAACCACATGTTTAATTAAGGAAGGGTGAGTGTGTTTAGGGATGAATTTTCTGAAAGAGAAGAAACAAGTAAATAAAAATACACCTGCATTACTACCACTTCATCAGCTTATACTTTAAATTATATTATTTCAGAAAAATATGACAGTAAACTTCACTTGTGATCATGTTACTTTTCTTATTGTGAAAATATTGGTAATAAAACAATAATTTGACAATTCAATAAATAGAATAAAAGTAAAAATAACATTCAAAGTAAATATGCTAATATAAACGAAATGATTACAAAATATACAACCATATAATATGCTACTTGACTTGAAAATTAAATTAGAGTTGCTGATGTACAAGTCTTATTAGGTTTCAGTGATTAAAAATTGTATTTTATTATACTTTTATTCTCTAATTTGTTCATAAATTTACATTTATTCACCTAGCTACATTTCTTGCAAATTCTTAATTATATTAAAGCATGTATGAAGACAAAAATTATAACTTCTTCTATAAAGCCTATTTATATTTTTAAGCTCAGAAGTTAAAGACTTTTAAATCTCACTTGATTATATTAATGCGACAATATTTTCAGGAAAAACATTTTGCAATCCATAGAGCATAATGTAAAAGTTAAATCCCCGAAACTAATATCAAGCAAACGTAAACAGGAAAACTTATTTATGCATTTAATTAGACTCTATTTTTGCTCAAGCAAAAAATCCTAAATGAATTTAAAGTGATGACTAAACCAAAGTAGAAGTTTTGCTTTCTGCAGGCTGTTGTAGGATTTTATTTCACTTTAACAATGATTCTAAACTTCAAAACCTTTACCGTGCATTTGCTACCCTTTTAACATTTGCCTTTTGTTTGGCAATGATTCCTTCTCTCTTTGGCAATCTGAATTCACCGAAGAACTGCTCTGGGGACCTTTGAGCACACTGGCTACCTCCATTTATTTGTGGGAGGATTTCTTTACAATGTTTGACTCCCCCCAGACAAGGGAAACAGTTGGCCAGGATCCTCAGTCAGGCCTTGAGGTTTCTGGGTTTCCCCAGTCCTGGCTTGTATTACCTCCCTGGGAGCTGGATGACTGATAGATCACTGCAGCTATCCACAAGGAGATAACAATCATTTGTAACTGCTCGTGGTGCTGCCTGGATTCATGAAATTTGGGTAGAAATTTGGAATTTCCCTAGTTCTGGTTGTGGAATTTAGGGCCAGGTTCCATCCTGATAAAATAGCCCTTTCAGTGCTTCTTGAAAATGGTGAGTGTGGTAAAAGATAGATAACAGGAAAGGGATCTTTTGCAAAATGGAAGGGATGGAGGGAGCTGTGATGGAGGGTGGGGAAGCAGGTGAAAAACGTGTTAAGATGCTAGGTGTGTATTCCAATTACCCATGAGGAGTGCAAATGTTACATAGTACAGCAATGTACTATTAAAAATAAAAACAGAAAAAGATCAAATTATTGCAATGTGCAAAAAATAGAATAAAAATGCAGAATAAAGCTTATCTGCTCTAAACTGGGCCACATGATTTAAGAAACTGAGCTTCTGTCAATAATCCTCTTTCTTAACCCTGAAAAATTAGTCTATTTCTTCCTCCCTCAAGCCAGGATTACATGGATGCTCAGGCTTGAGACTGAAACCTAGAGTTTCTGTCTTTCTAAAGCAAGCTAGTGCCCTTGTATGCAGCTAAATGGATGGGAAATGCACGTTGTATCAGTGTTTTTTTGGGGGGATAATTTTCTGAGTTAGTGCATGGAAATAAATGCCTTTCATAATTTTAACAGCACTGCGTAGTTCTAGGTGGCCTGGAATTTAGAGGCCCATGCTCAAGGGAAGCTCATGAGTTGATAGCTGCTATTTGCTGTCCTCATTTCTGTGTGTTGGCACCTGCTGCTGCTTTCTCTTATTGCTATTGCACTTTACTACGTGAAGATTTCTCCTCTTAGTTACTTTTTCACAAAACTTTATTTAAATTCTTTACTATATCTTTTATTTGACTGCAACCAAGGAACTCTGTTCTCATGATGCAGGGAAGTAAGATGTAAAGCATCCATTTTTACCCCTTTCATGCATTTACTGTAGTACTGGGGACTGACTCAGGAACTTCCCATTAAGCTAAGCATACAGCTTCTCCTCTAAATTTGTGTCCTTATCTTTATTTCTTTAAAACTTGAGACAATGTAAGTCATGAAGTTGCTCAGTGTCTCAGTTACTTTTCTTATTACTGAGATGAAATACCCAACTCCCAAAGCTAAAAGAGGAAAGGTTTATTTTGACTCCCGTTCAGTCACCTGTCTCCAAGGCAGAGTGGCAGGCTAAGGGGCATCGCGAAGAAACACAGCTCATGGGAGGCAGAAGGCAGCAAAGGCAGCAAGCAGAAAGTGACGGTAGCAGCACTCTTTCTGGCCCTAATCGTCCATCTGGCCTGTGCAGGGAGCACTCACGCGGAGGGAGGGCACCTTTAATCCTAGTGAGGCACCAGGAATAAACTCCACCAACACATCACACAAAGATAAAGCAGCGACTTTGGTTGCTAAGAAGAAACTGGAGAGTACAAAGAGCGCCTGAGGACATCACAAGAATCGGCAGCACTCTGCCCTTTGCAGCCTCAAAACGGCACATGTGAGAGACATCACTCTTAGGGCCACTGAGAAGGTGGAGGGTTAGCACATCACATCTAAACCGTAAAAATGATGTCGATTCCTTGTAAGCTCAAATCACCTAACCAGAAAATAGCTGAGTCCTGACATATTTAACCTGATTTAATTTTCATGCTAAAATAGTTGCTTGCTTTACAAATGTGTTTTCTGTTGATAGAAATTTTGTTTTTTACAATTCATCATTCTCCTTTTCAATCCAAAGGTAGTTAGAATTTAACCTTGGACTGACGGCCACAAAGTACGGTCAGTGTTTGGTCTGTTGGATCTCGGGATGCCTCACTATTGTGTGCATTTACAAATTTAATGCTTCATCTCATGCTTGAAGTTAAATAAACTAAGATTTTAAAACAGAGAGTTTTTTTTTTGTAGTAAAGAATCATGGCCTTCAGTTTTTTTATTCTCACCACTTTGCAATATTAAGACTTTTTGAACCTTAGCATGACATTATCATTTTGCTATCATTATTCCCCTTCATTGTAATAGGAATATTTGCTAATAAATTTAACATTACACATCTAATATATTTCTAAACTAAATTGCATCTATAGAAATAAAAATCTGAGTTGTATGTAATAAGCCGTGATAACTGTCTCTCAAATTATATTCCATATCTTATGTTGCTATTAACATTTCCAGTGTTTACATTTTACTCTTAAGCTTTTCTCTTCTGCTGATTGACTGGATTTTATTATACATCTCCCAAAATAATATAAAAATCTGCTGTGTTTCCAATATTTCAGCCCTTAAGGAATATAAATTGATTCAATTTGTTTTTAGGGTGATCTCCAAGGGCTTCCATTGCTTCTAATCTATTTGTAAATAAGTTTTGCTCTTGAGTAGCTGGAGGTTTCCCATGAGCCTAGTTGAAAGGGATTTATGCTATTAAAAATGAACGTTCTCCTCCCTTTTCTTATTTTAAGCTCCAACATCAGTCACTCATTTGTGTTTGATTTGTGTCTGACAATGAAAGCAGTTCTCTTAACTCAGAGCAAGTTTGTACAAATCACCTGTAATTTCCCATAGTCAATTTAGGTTCAATAAAACACTCATTTATTCTACAAAAACTTTTTAAGCACTGACGATATGGTTAACATTGTTCAAGTAGACCATTTTAATTCAGGTTCTTAGATCCTTGTTTCTGGAATTCTGTAAAAGAACACAGAAACATGTAAAATTAAGTTCTTTCAAATTACCTTCCCTTATTTTCCACCCTTCCCTGTCTTTTTCTTCCCTTCCCCTTGCACATTTCTCATTTATGGTGCCCTCTTTTTCTATTTTCATCTTATTTTGTTTCCTCATTACAAGATCTGTGTGGTATTCTCTTTAATATCTACAAGGTTTTTGTTCAAATTTATTTACTAATTGATGCGATTATTTATTAAACTTAAGCATAGACAATATACATATTTAAACTTGCAAAAATTCTATTCAGACATTAAAACAGATGCAATTCTATCATTTGCAATGAATGAATTAAATTAGAGATCATGTTACATTAAGTAACTCAGACAGAGAAATACAAATATTATATGATCTCATTAATATGCAGAACCTAAAAGAATGACCTCATGGAATTTGAGTGGACAGTAAGGGTTAGGAGAAGTGAAGACCAGAGTGTGTAAAATTACACTTATAATTATATAAGAGTGAAATTTTTGGCCTTTGCAAAGTAGGATGACCATAGATAATTGTTAATGTACTACACATTTCAAAAAGCAAGAGAAATAAGCTTGAATGATTCAATCTTAAAGAAATGATAAATGTTTGATAAGACTCATGTGTTTACCATAATTTAAATATTTCACAATATATTATAGGTTCCTGAGTATCATAAGGTATTCCACAAATATGCATAGATTTGTTTTATTAGAAATAAAATTAAATTTGAAATTTATGATTATATTAACAGTTACTAAAACTAATTGATGATTCATGTAAGTATGTTCTCCAAAGTAATAAAATAGGATCAAAGAAAGTTCCACATACATTTGTTTATAAGGTAAAATTATCAGTATGCTATTTGGTGACCATTTGTGCCTTCATAGGCAATGTAGTTATTCCTTGTGAGTTGTTCCAATGTGTGATAAAGTTCCCTGGGTAATGGTCAAACGTTCTGTGTAAATGGTCAAGTTGCCTGTAGAACCTGAGGTGGCTGGTAGTTAATATGGACTAAATTTTTATTAAAATTGAAGAACCAGGTTATGAGTCATTTTACAGATGAAAAGAGATGACAAAACTTTAGTGAGTTAAAAATAAAACTTACCTGTTTTAGTTAACTTTTGTCATTGTTGAGTCAAAATGCCTCACATTGGAGGTTAAAGGAGGAAACGTTTATTTAGCTCACAGTGTGTAGAGGGTTTTGTCCACAGTCAGCTGGCTCTAATGCAAGATGGCACTTGGAAGAAGGACAACCAATCAAGGTGGTGGGTGACTGCAAAAGCCACAAGAGAGAAGACAAGCCTCTCTGCATCTCTTATATTGTATGCGAGCTAAATGCCCTAGGGCAAATGTGGCACTCACATGCTTAATCCCCACATTGGACTATGAATCCATCACAAGCTTTAGAAAGTCACTTCTGTGACTGAATGAGGCTTTGCGAGACATCTAGACCATAACACTATCTAAGGAGAAAAAATGAGGAAAGTATTTTTCAGTTACAATATTTTGGAGATGATTTCCATGGAGATCAAGGCAGTTTTCTGTGAAATATTTTGCTCCCTAAATAAATATTCATATAGCATGAAACCAGCCCCTGGAGAGGTCTGGTCTTAGCAGTCTCCAGCAGTAATAGGTGAAATACCCTTGTATAATCTGTAAAAGTCCCAGATAAAAATAAGACACTAATTTATTCTATGTGCATCTGTCTTACATATTTTGAGGAACTCATAAAGAATTGTTGTTTTATTTAATGTGTGATTGCAGACAATATAAAACTAGCAAATGCACCACATGAAGTCTTTTTATCTGTAAGAATCCCAAAAAGTTACCAAAACGAGAAAATAGCTTTCTTAGATTAATAAAAACTAAATGGTAATCAAATAAAAAGAAAACAAAACCACTTGAAAAAAGCGGTGCTACACTTTATGAACAAAATCCCAGTTGCATAGGAACTATCACAAAGAATCAACAACTGGGATATCATCTTATTTAAAAGCTTTTGCATGGCAAAATAACCACAAACATTTGAAGAGACAATCCACTTTATGGGAAAATATTTTCCAGCTTTCCCTCAAACAAATACCACAACATAAAATATGTAAACAGCTCAAAAATCAGATTCCCAATTTAAAGACCAAATTCAAAAATAGGAATCTGAAATACACATTCCTCAGATGAAGTAGAAATGACAAATATATGAAAAAATATTCGACATCATTGGTCAGTTTGAGTGATGCAAATTAAACAATGCTAACTTTCTGTCTTTCCCTGTAGAGAATGATTGTTGTCAAGAAATCAGCCAAAAACAAATGTTGACATGGCTGTGGGAGAAAAAGAAACCTTTCTCCACTATTGGTAGAAGTGTAAATTGGTGAAACACTGTGCAAATCAGTGTGAAGATTCTTCAAAACACTCTGACTAGGGTAGGCTCAGAGATTTAGCTCAGTGGCATAAGCATTTGCCTTGCAAGACCAAGGTCATGAGTTCAGTCCCTGACAACCAAAAAGAAGCAAAAATCAAAAAGCCAACTAAGACTAGAGATTTCATTCAGCTACTCCCCTCATCTCCTCCTTGATATCTTCCCAGAAGAATTAAAGTACATCATACCACAGGGATGTATGCATGCCTGTGTTTATAGCGACCCAGTTTGTAGTAGCAAAATCTTGGAAACAGCTTAAACGATCATCAATTGATGAATGGATAAAGTAGATGAGTTTGTTTTTATCCACTTGAGTACTGCTGAGCCATAAAGAAGGCTAAGCTTGAGACATTTCTAGAAAAATAGATGAAATTTGATATCATACTCTTAAGTGAAATAAATTGGACACACATCTGAAAACATCATAATATTTCTCTGGGGAGAAACCAAAAGTGTAAATGAGGACCACAATGTATACAGATACTGTGAAGTTGGAAGAAAATGTTCAGGTGGAAAGGGGAACCAGGGAGGATGAGGGAAAGGAAGGAAAAGATAAATGAGAATAGAAGAAAAAAATGGAAACAAAACTTTTGTAAATAAGCAAGGGAATAGAGGTTGAAGGGATGTAGGGGAAGGGGGAAAAAGAATCCAGTTATATGATCTACAGACACAAATTCCCTGTGAAGAATGGGATCATGATGTACACTTACAATGTACCAAATAGTTGACAACAACAACAACAACAAAAGTACTTGCAAAGGAAAAGCAATATTTTCACAAATCGTTTGTGTAATATAACGGGGAGTTAATGAATCTGATGTTATTTTTTTTAAAGGGAAAAGTTTACCAGGTCCAAGGTGTTAATTATATAAATGAAACAAATAATGTTTGTTGATTTTATAAATGAAACAAAAGTGTTTTCTGTACATAACATGGACTCCTTAAGTTAATATTTTCTCTATTTTCTGAATTGAAAGTGTTAACAAAAATTCACCGAGGAATATCCGAATGTGACTTCATGTTGTCTCTTAAAATTTCGACAGCCATGCACAGTGCCTTGCTAGGAGACAGTATAAAGAGGAACAGAGGAAGTAGAAGACCCTGCCCTCAAAGCCAGAAGATTTTTGATGATGTATTTGTAATAAACCTTTTGACATAAGTGTGATAGAGACTCTCAAAGTCTTACCACAAAACTTCCTCAGCACGGCTGGATCGGTGTACATCTAAATAGCACATTTACACATACCTGTGAATTTGGGGACTTCAATTGTTAAGTACATCAAGATAAATTTATGAAATATTTATTTATAGCTTACATTCAGGTAAAATAGATTTTTCTCTATTTTTATTTATAATTTTCCCTGCTGGGGATTGAATTCAGGATCTTTGCAGTGAGCTCTTTTTCTTTCGTTGATTATTTATTTGCCTATTTATTTAACTTTTGGTAAAAAGTTTTGCTAAGTCACTAAATTGCCTGGCTTGGGGTTGAACTTGCAATCTTTTTGCGTCAGCTTCCTAGAGTACTGGTATGAGAAATTTCTGCGACCATTCCCAGCTCTTGTTGTGCTTTTAAGTGATAAATGACCCACAGAATCTATCCTACATGCTTAAATTGGCCAAAAATACCATTGCTTTTTCAAAATGTAGCCTATAAGAAATTTCTATTAAACGAATCAAGTGGTTGGAATTCAGTATAAGGTAGTAAAATAGTTTTGAATTGAATTCATAAATCTAAAGCACTTTGCGGACTCTATGGCTGATAGGTATTTATGATATTTTTCCCCCTCATAGGCCTAGAAAATAACAACAGCAATAAAGGGAGCATATGAATGACCATAGAACACACTTAGAAATTGGGTTAGTAGCTAAGAAAAGTATTTGCAAGAGAACATTCTTCTGAAGAATGAAATATAAGTCAAATTATTTATTAATTTGATATTTTATTTGTCAAACACTTATAAAAAATGTTCCCTAGAAGTTTTTTTTTAAATCATTTTCCCCTACCTTTGTCTGAGATACATAGTTCACACAGTTTTTCCTACTTTTTCTACTCATGTTTGCCAGTTCTTTATTTTCAAACTGAGCTGATTAATTCCATCATTTTGTTCACCTGCTCTTCTCAACACTTCTGTTCTTTGCTGCTATAGATAATTCCCCAAAGTAAAAGATACCTTACTGTGTCATTTCACTGACAGTGTGAGGTGACAGTGCCTCACCTACTCTCCCTGTTTGCTCTTTCTTGGACTGTGACAGTGTACCTGACTTTTTTATTCTCTATAGCTGCTATTGTGCTGGGTCTCATGTGTTCTACAGGAAGTGCTCCTGGAGGACTAAAGTTCATCTCCTTCAAGGTCAAAATCAGCACAGCCAGTAGGTGTATTTTTACCTGAGAGTCTGTATTAGTAGTAGTGACAGGGAGTATCTATGTCATGTGAGCAAGCTGAGACCATTACAGTCCCATAGACTGGGTTACTGCCTCCTATCCTAGAGCTCTTATGAACGTCAGAGGATTTTTATGTATGAAAAATAACCCAGAGATTTCCCCTTAACCTGGATCCCTGTTGAATGGACAGGATCCTAGGAACACAGGATCAGACAATACACTAGTGGACACTTAACCTGAGCAATGTCCCCTTCTTGTTGAGGTTGCAATTCTTTCAGTTCTGACCCTTACATTCTCGGAAAATCCCAACTCTGAAGCACAGCCCTGCCCCATCCTGACTCAGGGAACCATCTGCCTTTCCTTTTCATTCAGATTCATTTCACCAATTTTACAAAAATGAAAATGATTGTACTAATCAGCACTTTTGAATTACTTGCATTCTTGTCATTAATCTTCATGCACCAAAAATGTAATCCAATTCATCATAAATCTGATCATCCACAAAGGATAATGAAAACAAATTCTCCATTAGAAAATTTACTGAGATATTTGGAAAACTTTATCAATTTAATAAAACATTCTAAGGCTGTTATTGCTCCTATTTTCAATTCATAAAATGAATTCCTTCCCAAATGATTTCCTGTTTCATTGTGGGGTCTGTAATGCTCTAGTGTGCACTTTTGTCAACACTGTATGTACGCCAGTCCTCTTTAGTGCAAAATATATTTTGCGTCAAAGTACAGGGCAATTATATTATTGCAATGGGTATGTGAGTACCTGGTTCATGTTAAAAAAATCCCACATGATGACTTCCAAAATCGTAATTTTTAAAAATATCCTATGGATTATTTCATGATAAATTTCAACCTGTTTGAAGCATTGAGATTAAATCATACCTTGGACCATTCAGTCAAAAATAGTTTCTATGTTATTTAACACTTTAGTATTAGTTCAACATCGTTAATGCATTGTTGGTTCCAATAAAATTTCTTTTAGTCTATGCTACTGATGTGTTTTCTTTCCTTCTACTGTCAGTCAATTTCTCATCTGCTGGATTCACTTTTCTTTAAATTCTACCCAAACCTCTGCAACTGCTAGTGTTTATTTATACCCTTAACCTTCAGACCCAGACACATTTCTGTGGTACACTGATGCACCACTGCCTGTTCCAAATACCCCTCAAACACATACTGCCAGATCTTCACAAAGGGTGTAGGAAAAGGAAGAAATGGAGAATCAAAAGAAAGAAAGGGATTGATAAACTAATGAAAACAGTAGCTAAAATAGGGTGAATGATTGATTGAGTTGAAACTTTGTACTCAATCTACAGCACCGCAGAATATTAAAAGAGAGGAGGCCACTAGATAAGAAAGAGCTTAATGAGGGCACAGAAGGAGTCACCACAAAGAAGGCTGTGGCAGCTCTCTGCAGGCAAAGGGCGGGTTCTGCCTGGTATTGGCTTTGATGGGGGAAGGGCTCTGGGTGCTGATGTGATCTGATTTATTTTGTGAGCGTGCAGGGGATTGGGTAAATCCTTACATGCATGAGCTTTGGCAAAGACTTTTGGGATGAAGAAGCCATTATGCAATATCATGGCACAGTTTTGAACCATCGCCATGATGATTCTACTCTCTCTCAGAAGAGGGAGGGACCTGTCAGTGAAATGAAGACAAGGAGAGTTGGGGAGAACAGGAGGAGCTGACAAGAGTAGAAGAGGACTAAGCCAGTATCTCACACCCATGGTCCAGTCACTCCCCAAAGCCATAAAGGGATTGAGGGGACATCTAGGTATAAACCCTAACTTCTAGCTGTGGCTGTAGATTTTTATTGTGTTGAAACTCACAAGATCAAAAAGACCTAGAATGAACTGTCACATGTACTCTGTGTACACTAGATATCTATCTGGAGAAAGTCCAACTGAGTAGAGCTGTTTGTGTTCACAGGAACTTATTTGAAATATTTTACATGTTCCATAATTTTCTTAAATATCTAGCAAATGTTTTACTTTGCAAGCCCTTTTCATATACACACATTTATGGTCTTGCTATCGTTGTCCCAAAGATTCTGTGAAAATTCAATACTTTGGCATTTAGAAAAGTAAAATTTCTATGCTGACTTTTTAAAGGCTGGGATTAAAATGATGAGCCTATGAGATGTAATGTTATGCATCCCATAGAAAGCAACAGAAGATAATCCCCTAGAAAATAGGCATTTATAATTAAGAAATTACAAATCTAACTCTTGTAATTTCTATAGCAAATCTTATATTTGATTCATTTTATAATTCAACATGGAAATGTAACATTGATTGTTTAAATATTCCTTATTCACTGTTATGAAGGTTACAGGGATGAGTTTGACTTGAGGGCTGAATATTACTATTGATCTTTGTTTCATGCCTGCTTTGTGGGTTCATATCTGAAACAACGACTTACAATTGTAGGTGAAGTGCAAATGCGAGAAATTCATCATCAAAGTAGCTTATAGAAGGGGACTTGATTGTCTCACTAAATTGGGAAGTTCAAATTGTGAGTTTTTAAAAACAGACTTCTGCCTTCAAATGATATAACTAGGAATCTGAATCTCTATCTGCTTTCTTTGTGTTCTCTGCTGCATTCATTCTCCAATAAGCTCTCATCCGTGAAGCCAAAAGAGCCACAGTTCTTGCAGGCTTACACTGTCTCCTCTGTCACCTTATTTTTTTTTATCCCATCGAAATGCTAAGCATTTCCTGCCTTAGATTTGTGATGAATATCACACTATTAGTTGAATCTGGCAGTACGGGTTCATCCAACTGGCCAAGATAAGATCAGTACCTACCCTATAGATAATGTGGAAACAGGATATTTTCATACAAACCACAATGAAAAAGGTTCTTAACACTTAACAGGTATGCTCCCAGTAAAACAAAGGAGATGGAAATGATAAACTGAAAGCAATGGCAACTGTATTTTCCACACTTCATAAATTACTGTCATATATACATACATATATATATATATATATGTATATATATGACTATGTATAAGTATATATAATAAAGATATATTTAATACCTTTATAATAATATATGCTGTATAATATATTATAATAATAAATAATTAAAAATCTATAATATTAATACCTTTATATACCATATATATGATATATATATAATATAGGTATATATAATAAAGATATATTTAATACCTTTATATATATAATTATATATAATAATAACAAATAATTAAAGATTCTACAGCATTAATACCTTTATTATATATATAATTTATATATTGTATCTTTATACAAGTTATATGTATATTATATTAATTATAATATATATTATATGTTATAATGATATATAATCATTGTATAATAAATATTATATAATATATTTAAAGGTATTAATGTTATAGAATCTTTAATTATTTGTTATTTTCTTACTTTGAAACAATGCAAAAAAACAAAATAAACATTTCTCTTGAAAAATAGTTCCTATCAGCCAATGTAAGACAGCCATTAAAATTAGTATAGTTACAAGATATTTTTCAGAGCACCACATCATGCAGAGTCATCAACTTCATTTATGTTATTGAGCTACTTAGGCAATAAGAGTGAAAGACCTTGAAACTATATTTAAATAACGATGTTAGCCTGTGTGTGTGTAGGGGGAAGAGTTCTGAGGGGTATGGGCAACAGAAACTCTGTATTTTAATTACTCTTTCCGAAGCATAAACAGTGTATGGAATACTATACATCCACTTAAAGCACTTTTTAAATTATAAAAAACTAATGCACACACCCCAAGCAACTTAATCCTTGTTTAGTTTTGAAGTAATGCACTTGTCTAGCTATTTGGATCACTTTGCAAAGCTGTATAAAATTCTGAGAGGTTTAAAAAGTAAAACTTTCTCTTTCTTCCACTTTAAATTACTACATTCCTACTCTAGGTAGTTTATGAGATACACATTTTTAGGACTGCTTTCTCTCAGTGTTCTGTTGGAATAAATAATTACATATAAAAATAAAAATTTAATTTATTTTACCACTTTAAAACTCCGAGGAATGCCACCAGCAAATCTGAGCAGTGAGGGATTAATAGACCTAATAAAGAGGGTGAGAAAGAAAGAACATAAAAATAAATTCACATTGACACAGAGTCTGGAAATAGTACCAAGGCAGGAGGATGCAGCGAGCATGGCACGTGGGAAGGCAGCTCTGTAATGCTGCCCAGCTCACAGTTGAAGGGAAGTATTGAAAAATATGTCAAGAGTTGCAGAGGGCACACAGATGGAAAGATTATCCTGGAGTACATATACAGGCCCAGTATGATGGTATATTTTTAGATATCAAAGAAAAGAGGCCAGAGAGATGGAAGAGTTGTGATGTCAAAAGTATGAATTGAATGAGATGGATAAGCCTCACTTATATCCTGTCTTCATTACTTAATAGAATAAAATTTGCACCATCTTACGCATGTGGCTTCCGTAAACATATTATTGGTATACATGTCTTTAGTTTTATGTAAATATTTGACAAGAATATTTTCTTAAGAAAGATAAAATTAGAGTGAGGCCAGTCATCGAGTGCATTCATAGTTTTGTTTACTAACTGTGCTGTGCTCATGTGCACAGTATTTTCTTCATTTTTTGTATCTCTAAGCCCATGTGCATAACATAGAGCTGGAGTCTTATGAACCAGTGAGCCATGGTCGTACCTTTGGAATTTATTGTGATGGGTTTAATGTGTGTGACAGGCTGTATCTGTACTGAAAAAGAAATAAAAGAACTAACATCTTGAACATTAAAGGAACCGATCAAGGACAGTTAACACTATTTTAGTCTACAGATTTGATATACTTTCTGACATGAAATGTATACAACTTGAAGGTGAAAGCGAAGACACATATGTGTAATTAATATTTAGTGAGCATCTATTTTGAACTACCATTCTATTTTATTTCCACACATTCACTATTTTTCAAAGAAGCTCTGTGCTGTACTTCAAAGTGTCGTTACTTTCCACATAAGAAAACCAGTATCAAAAGAAAATTCCCCCCTCCTGTAATTAAACAGCTGGGAAGTACAGAAGCAAAAGTGGACACTAGACTTGCGGCTTTAACTGAATGATTTTAGCACATGCATGATTCTGAAGATGACCAGTGTCGACTGTGATCACTTAACGTGAAAGAGAAGCCAAACTGCATCCAAATATAAAGGGGATCAATACTGCTTTCCATATATATAAAATGTAGGCTAAAATGATTTATTTGTAATTTCAAGTATATGCTGATATCTGCTTTGAAGTTCATATAACAGCAACAAAAAATCACAACATTATAATAATAACCATGTTTCAATTGTAGTTTATTGTACTAGACAAATAATCTTTTAAAATTTTTAGCCAAATTCAATATAAGACATTGTTTAATGTGTAATATAGGACATTTTATCTTGGCTTCTAGGAGTATTTTCAATGGAAATTAAAAGAGTTGATCTTTTCCTATGGATTGTAGGGGCAAGTGACAACACTACTGGGATTTTAAAAATATCTTCCTGAATCCAGAACTGTACAGAAAGAAATTAAGTGAAACAAGAAGTAATATAAAAATCAAGGTTCTCTGGAGAAACAAATAGGAATGTGTCTAGATATATATGAGAGATTTATGCTAAGAAATTGGCTCACATCATTGTGGGGAATAGCAAATTTCAAATTTTCAGAGGCTATCAACTTGGGAGGAGTAAGTCAGTCAATCACGAGGCAGAATATGAGCATTTCTTTTGTGAACTATGTCATACCATATGAGGACTATTGGCATTGTCAAGAATAATTTCCTTTACTGAAAATCAACGGCTTATTGATACTAATCGCATCTACAAATTACCTCCAGGCAATATGTAAATGAGTATGGATTCAGGTAAGGGAACTGTAGCCTGAACGCGTTAACACATCGAACCCCTCACAATAAATTCCAAAGGTACAACTATGCCCATTTTTTGACAGAACTTTAGTATAATTAAAGCAATGAATGTTTATGATGCTCTAATATCTGTAAAACAGTTGACAGCATAGAAGAAAACAAACAATTCACCAAAGACTAAAATAAAATTCTGTGGCTTGATTGATGGTAGCAGAGGAGCGAAAAAAATCAGGCTGAAAAAGGCCCCAAAACAAGGAATGTAGAACATTGTTTAGACAAACATGCGAGCTTAAAGTCAGTAAATGTGAGCTGCTCTTGATGAGTTAGCAGCCTTTCAACACATGATGACTGGATATTTTTCTTCATTAGAAGTATTCTGATGACATGGATTGCGTCAAGATTTATACTCTTGCAGATCATTACAATCCTGCCAAGTTCCCGTATCTTTCTTCAAGTCCCTGTACAAAGTACTTGGTTTATTTTAATATATTAATCTCTTTAGCAGTCATACTTTATTTGGCCTGACATTTACCTTTAGCTCCTTCTGGTCTAAAGCTTAAATTTTCAAATATTTCTACTCAATCCTTTGTCTCTAATTCTCACTGTAAATCTAGCCAAAACTGCCTGAAGTGCCCCTACCACAGTTTGAATGTGGAGAAGACTTGAAATTTCCTCCCTCAGATTAACTAGTGAACTGTTCTTAATTTCAGTTCCCTCAAATTATCAGGATTTATATAAACATAGACACATTATCCCCGGAGTATAACACATATGAACTCCATTTCAGCTTCCCAAGAATCTGTGTTCCAAACTGATACCTCCTGGTATTAGTGCAAACTTTTACTGTTTGCATTTTTGACGTCATCCTGGTGTTCTAGAATTCAACTAGATCATCCATGAATGCTTCCGTCTTTCTAAAACGTCTCTAGATCATTTCTTCAAACCTTTTCAAGAGTTTTAAAGGCTTCTAAACCATGTGGTTACGTACAGTTACAGGGACGGGCTTATTTCTTTGGTACGAATTTTCTGAGTTAGCATATCTGTTGCTGAGACACAATGTCTAACACAGTTTAAATGTTGAAGGTTTAATTTGGCTAAGTTCCAGGAGATTCAGCACATGGCAGACAGGCTCTAATGCCCAGCCATCATGGTAGAGGACATGGCAGAGCCAAGTTCCTTAGTTCATGGTATCTGGGAAGCAAAGGAGCACAGTACAAGAGAAGACTGGTCATTCTGAAACCCAAGCAGACACACACAGCAATGTGCTCTATTAACTGTTAGGTATTTATTAATCCAGTGAAAGGATGCCTCAGAAGTAATGGTCACAGGGGAATAAACCTGTGTGCAATGCTCCATTACACTTCCTGGTTACCTGCCTTAACTTCTCACCTATATCTCTGTGGCCATAGGCAAACTAGTTAAGGTTTGTACCCTACATTTTCTTCATATATAGAGTGAGAAATCAGTGTCTACTTCAGAGCAGTTATGAAGATACAGTGAATTCAGAGATCAAGTAATTTAAGTCTTTCTTGCTTAGAGTCTGTACTACAGGAAGATTAATAATTAGAGTGATATTTCAGTTCTTGAAATCATTCCACGATTCTGGACAAGATGGCCACATTTGTGTCATGCGTGAAGGATGATCATGGTCATATCTACCACCCAACATAGACTCAGAAACAAAAGCAAAATTTTTCCTGATGCTTGTGATTGTGAACCAAATTTTTCTTAAGAGTACTCATGAGCAATATTATTAATCTGGAATCATAATTAAGAGATTTAAGTGATTGACCATATGCTACAATGGACAAAGAGAACAAGAAAACATGCTAGGAAAATGGACAAAGTAAAGGCATCATTGAGTGAATAATGAACAGTGAACTCAGAAAATGAGAATATTTCATAATCAAGTCAATAGCTCCAATATCACTCAACAGGGAGATGGATAATATTTATATTGTATAGAGTGTAGATTTTAAGAAAAACTGGCTCAAATGTTTGAAATAAAATTTAAGTCTTTTTGGAAGTTTGATAAGTCATTATGCAGATTTGTATTCATACATAAAGGAAATTGTGCATTTTAAATGAATTAAAACTACTGCACTTGATTTAAATATCATATCACATTATTTGTATAAAAATCTATTTGGGATATAATTAGGAGAGGGGGAGGGGAAGTAAACAGGATAAGAAGAGAAAAGTGTGTGTACCAACTGTCCCAGATGAATGTTATTATGCATCACAGATGTGTAATAATGAGAAATAAATGTGAAAAGAAATCATACATCAAAAATGGAGCCTGTTGAAGTTTAGAACTCAGGGTTTTCTAGATGTCGCACAGTTTGTGCAACTGTCACAGCTTTCCAATTCTATAATTTTTAATCATTTTTAAGTGGGCTTACTAGGACCTATTCTCTTTCTTCCAATCTCACTCTAGGCTACATCTTCCACTCTTAGTCACGATTGTATGTGACTAATTCACAAATGGAACCACACATTCTGTGACATTTGTGGCCAACTTTTGTTACCCAGCATAACGTTTGAAGGTTCATCAGCAGCATACATGTGTCAGTTCTGTATTCTCATTAGCGAGTGAAAAAATATATTGAGTGGATGTACCTGGTTAATCCACTCACAGATTGATGAAAATTTTGGCTTTTCCCATTCTTTAGTCATAAATAGTGTTGACATAAGTGATTTACAGAATCATAAGTGATTTACAGAAATATGTTTTATTGCAACATTAAAAATGACTAGATAAACATAAAATTAGTGACACAATAGAAATTGTATGAAATTCATGCATCTGTCTGTGGTTTAATGAGAGTGGTTGTGATTTTTAGTTCCCAGGGTCCTCTTTCACATATTTTTAATCTAACTTTATACATTGTGTGCTTCAAACTTCAGCCTTAAAAATGTATACTTATTGCTACAAATCAATGCATGAATAAGACTTAATAAAAAATTGAGGGATATTTTTCTCTGATAAGATCGAAGTCTAGTAAAAATGCATGATACAATTTTTCTTTGAATGTCTCTTTGGAACTCTGTATGTTCCATTTCAAAATTCAGAAGTAATGTGTTTTTTCAACTATGATTCAATTATTTATTCACTTATTCATGTCTATTATTTAAAAATTTATTTTCCCTGCCACCACTCTCCTTGCCACTCTCTACCCACTAGTTTCACTCTAGGGTAAGTGTCAATGTGTATATTTTGCTGTATACATTCCCTTACATCCATTTTCACTTTCTCTCTGATTTTCTTCCTTTTGTCTCATAGTGCTGTCATTTCTACTAGTTTGTCAATTTTAGAGTTCACATTAGTTAGTAAAACATGCAGTATTTGTCTTTATGAGTCTTATAGGTCATCACTATGGTCCCTAGATTCACCCATTTTCTTTCAAATGACAGAATTTTGCTCTTCCTTATGGCTCAATGCTAGATTGTATTTTTATAGCACATAGTCTTTTTTCACTCATGAGCACCTGAGTGAGTTACATATTTTGACTACTGTGATTTGTGCCACAGTAAACATAGATGCACAGATATTCCTACACTTTGTGAACTTTAATATCCCCAGGAACACACCATATATATCACGGCATACCCTAAGGAATAGTTTACCTGGATCAGATGGTAGCTCTGTTTTCAGTTATTGAGGAACCTCCATATTGACTTACATGGTGGTTGTAATGATTTACATTCCCACCACCTGTATGATAGGGCTCCTTTCTCCCCACATCATTCCTAGAATTTAGGGTTTATTGTAATCTTGCTAACACTCATTCTGACTGGAGAGAGATAATACTAATATTTTAAATTCACTTTTAATTTTTATTTATTTTTTTAACTAAGTTTATGGGTACAGTTTAGATATACATACTGATCATACCATCGGGAACTAGTATCTGCCATGGTATATCGTGATTCCTCTGTCTCCCCCAATTCAGTCTCTTCCTTCCTTATTTACAAGGCTTTGCTTCCATTTTATCCTTTATTATTATTTTCATGTTTTCTTCCATCATTTCTGCCTCCTTCCCTCCTCTTTCCTTTTGAACAGTTCCTTCCCGTTCTGCATTATCTCCTGTATGTTTTGGTCCTTACTCTTTCAGTTTCTCACACTGGGGAGACAATGTGATACTCACACATGGGTGTCAGATTTATTTAACTTGGAGTATGGTCTCAAGACGCCTCCATTTACCTAGAATGAGACCATATATATTAATCGTCTCTCAGAAGACTACCTGGTAAATATTTTCTCCCAATGTTAGGCAGTGTCTTCACTCTTAATTATATCTTATGCCATGCAGAAACATTTTCATTTGATGGGGTCTCACATTATTTTCTGTGTCTGGTTACCCTATTCAGGAAGTCCTTGCCAGTGTCTAGCTTCCAGGGTTTCCCCGTATCAGTTTCAGTATTACAGGCCTTACGTGTAGGTATTTGATGAATTTTGAATTGATTTTTATACAGGTTGAGAAAGATATCTAATTTCATTCATTCACAAATACTCAGTTTTCCCAGCACTATTTGTAAATAAAATAAAATACAGAATAAATAAAAAATACTATCTTTTCTCCAGTGTATATTTTTGACTCCTTTGTCCAGAATCAGAAGGCTATCTTGGTAGTTGCTTGGGATAGTTTTTATATGAGTTTCAGGATAATTTTTATGTTCTTTGAAGATTATCAATATGTTTATTAGTAACTGCATTGAATCTATGGACTGGTTCTGTTAGTTTGGCCATTTTGACAATGTGAAATCTGTCAATTCACGAGCGTAGTGGGAATTTCCATTTTCAGGTGTCTTCTTAAATTTCTGACTGTTCTGAAATTTTTATTGTAAAAGTCTTTCACCTCCTTATTTAGATTGATTATTTGAGGCTGTTTTGAATGGAATTGTTTTCCTGATTTTTTCTCAGCTAGACCATTACTGCTATACTGCTAAGCTATTGATTTTATATCTGGCTACTTTGTAGAGTTCATTTATCAGCTAAAAAGTCTTTTGGTGGAATTTTTGAGATCTTCTAAATATAACATTTTACCACCTGAAAACAAGATTGATTGGCTTCTTTTTGTTCATTTTTATTTTTTTTTCTTGCCAACTGCTGTAGTCAAAGTTTGAATAATGATATTGAATAAAAGTGGTGAGACTGACCACTCTTGTCGCATTCCAAATTTGAGAGAAAATACTTTCAGTTTTCCCCATTCAGAGTTTAGGTCTGTCATAGATGGCTTTTACTGTACTGAGGGATGATCCTTTATTACCTACTTTTTTAAGGGCCTTTGCAAAGAAGGGATATTGAATTTTGTTGTAGGCTTTTTCTGCCTCAGTTCACAGGATCATGCGATTTTTGTTGGAAATTTAATTTGTGTGGTATATATGCCTATTTCAGTGGGTACATGTGTTTAATTTTTTTTTAGGCATGAACACAGCAGAACTCATATTGTAACTCTACTTTTAGCACTTTGAAGAATTAATTAGCTGATTTTCAAAGTGACTATGATTTTCTGATTTGTCTGTCATGTAAGCAAGCCCATTTTTGATAAAATTACTTACAGTTACTATCACAGTATCTTTTTTTCAACCAAAATGATTTCTTTATTGATTGATTATGTTGAACATATCACTGTGTACCCCTTGGATATTTTCAGATATTCTTTTAATATATTTATATTCAATTTTATGACTTATTTTAACTCTATTTTGCTGTTATGTTTTAAGTTACCTCAAGAAACAAACCCTCTTGAGTTATAAACTCAAGGTTATAGTGTGTATTTTTCCATTGGGCCCGTTATATTTCCACTTGAATTTAAGATCAGTTATCAACCTTTCAAAAAATAAATCTGGGGTGGTTATATAAGGACTGAGATGACTCTAGATCAGCTAGAGGATGAAGTGCTGTCATTCAAAAAACATTAATTCTTCTTATTCATATCTTTCCTAAATCTGCTTTGTCTTCTGTAAATCTAGTTATTCCCTATTCTCCTACTTAAAATATTATCACTTTCGGTTTCCAAGTATTGTGCTTATTCATTATTTCTAAGAATTTTATACTATAAATACATCATTTCCATAATCTAATTTCTTAATATTTTATTGCTACTGTACAAATATACACTTGATATTTATTCATTTGTCATCTGTTGTTTCTGCTTGTGTCTAGGTGCCACCCTAAGCCTCATATGTAGCTGAGTCTAGCGTTTGTGATTGGTTTGTTGTCCAGTTCTGAGATTGGCGGTGTGAGTGCTGCACCCCAGAAGGTGGAGCCGAAAGACCATATAAGTAGGAAAAGAAAGGTGTCTGTCTTGCCTCTTCTGATCTGTTAGCCTTGCTGCTCGCAGTGGCTATGAAACGCTGCCCACCACACCACCTTTCCACTTGGAGCGAGCTGAATAATGCACTTAAACCTCCAACACTGTAAGAAATAAACCTTACCTTGCTTCACTTTAGGCATCAGGTATTTTGCCTCAACAAGGAGAGAAAAATAACTAAGACGTCTGTATAGTTAATTAGTTCTTATTTTGCAGTGCTCGTGATCAAACCCAGCGCTCACACATGCCAAGCAAAGTTCTACCACTGAGTTACAGCTTTAATTCTACTTTCTTCTGACTAAATGGTCGAATCTTCATAATATTGAATAAAAGTAGTGGAAGCAAACTCCTTTTCTTATCGAATCCTTGATATTAGGCAAGTTTTATACTTTGCCATTAAATACTATGGTACCGATGAATACTGGGCAGAGAAATGTTACCCAGACTGAGGAAAGTTTCTTCATTCCTAGGATGCTAATATTTTATTATGAAAAGTGATGGATTTTATCAAAAAAATTTATGAAAATTGAAATGACAATGAGGCTTGGGTATTTTACTGTTTGGTATGTATATATTATTGGGGGGGGGAGAGAGAGAGAGAGAGAGAGAGAGAGAGAGAGAGAGAAAGACAGAGAGAGAGAGAGACAGAGAGAGAGAGACAGAGAGAGACAAGAGAGAGAGACAGAGACAGAGACAGAGACAGAGACAGAGACCTAGGTGTAGCATTATTGTGATACACCAACTTGGTTATAATGCTAATCATTTCTAATGATCGCCAGATTGGGTTGTTCAGGCTGTTTTGCTTATGTTTATAAGAACTTTGGTTTGTGTTTTTTTTTTATTGTTCAACATGATATCTTTGCATAGTTTTATTATTATTTTATCAAGGTAATAATACTTAGCTGATACAGCTAAATTAGGTGGTGCTTCTTTTTGAAAGAGTTGGTATAACAATAGTGTTAATTCCCTGTTAAACATTTGAGAAAATAAACTAGAGCAGCCATCTGAACCTGGAATTTTCAATTTTAGGAAGTTTTCAAAAATAATTAAATTTATTTAAATTTTGATAACTCAATCTGAGTTTTGTTTCTGCCTCAGTCCTAATGTCTCTCATCTTTGTAGCAATTCCTCCACATCATCTCAGGTATCTATTATATTGACAAATATATTTGTCCCTTAGAGTCTATAAAATATAGGATATAGGACTCCCGTGAATATCAATATCTGTTATATATATTATGATTCTTTACATAATAGCTACACACATTGCTTTATATATATTTAAATCATCTGTGGATTACTTATTATATTTAATGAAATGTAGAGGTGAACATAGTGGTTACAGAGTAGGATTTAGAGCATAATATTAAGAAAAATAACCTATAACTGTTCAGTGTAACACAATTTTTAACTATAATAAAATTATTTTTTATTATTTTAAAGATAAATAAAAAATAAAACAGATTTTCAAAACAGACTCATAGTAGAGTAAGAATAATTAATACATTGTGTATTATTATCTTCATTGATGTTACCCAGAGTACAAGATAAGGCATGACATATTGTCCAAACAATATTAGCATAAATTTTTCTTTTCAATGAAAGGGTTGTGCTAATATTGAGAAACTAGCTATCTAATATATATATATGTATGTATTTACTTTTTCCTCCTTCCTTTCCCCTTTCATCACAGTTTATCTTTTCTTGTGAACAGTTTCTTCCACAATATTGTCCCACACATCTCACGTTTCACTCATATTTGTCTAGTTTTTCTTATTGGTACGTCTGCAGTTTATGTATTTATGTTCTGTGTGCAGAGTTGGGACATGCACATAACATGTCCCATGTACATTTTTATTCCTTTTTCCTCACCTCATTCTCCCCCCATCTCTTGCTGTCCCCCCCATTTGAGAAAGATCTATCTTCTTACTCCCCATTACCTACCTTTCACTTTGTTAATGTTTTCATTTTTTCTTCCTGTTCTTCAGATACTTTTTATTGATCTGTCTTCAAATTTGCTGATTCTTTCTATAATCAATTTCAATCTACTCTTGAATTTCTTGGGTATATCACTTATGCTGTTTATTTTTCAAATTCATAACTTAAATTCATTTTTATAATCTCTGTATCTCTGAAATATCTTAAATGCAAGATTATCATGACATTTCTAAAGAATAATTGCCCTTAGTTCATTTACCAAAATTATAAAATCTTCCTGAAGTCTTCAATAAATTTCACGTCTGCCCTGTTACAGACCATCTCGCTTGCTTTTATCTTTGCAGTGTTCACCTTTTCTTATTTTTTCATGTCTCATCATTTTATGTATGTAACTAAACTTGTACAACAATTTTTTAGTATAGCATTGTTTTGCCCACTACTATCATCCTTCCTAATTCCTACTTCTTTGTATATTGTTGGTAATTCTTTAATGAAAACTAAAATCTATACTGTACTATAGGCTTTCACTTCATTGTTTACAGTTAACTTAGAAATCAGCCAATAGTTGACTAGGGTCTGCCTTGAATGTATCCTACCCTGTCTTTAGCAAGCATTCTACGTGCACATTGGGCATGTGCTGGCTGATGGTTTGCCCCCCTGTGTTAGATATCACTTCCTGTTTCAGTAGAGTCTCAAGATCTGGCAGACATGAGCATCTGGAGCTTTCTGCATCTTCATTAGCATATGCATAGTCCCGTGCCTGCACACACAGGTGTTCCTGATTCCAAGGACTGTGTGTGATATTTTCAAATCTCTCCATCTATAATTTCCTCCCCATGTTGTTCTTCTAAGAATTTAGAATAGCATCCTGTCTGCCTAAACTGTTATGTTTGCCTCAGAGACCTGCAGTGTAAAGTGATTGCTGTTAATGGTTTGTGAGAACTACCCTCAAAATTAAAATTGTGTGCACCGAAGGAACTTTGATTCAGGTCAAATCAACACAAGCCCTGACACTGAGTGTGTGTACGAAGCTGTCAAGAATTTCAAACAGGGAAATATCTCCAGTTATTATATTTTGGAAGAGCTCTAAGTTCATCTTTCCACTCCAGATTCTCTTCAAACGATAGTTTTCTTTGTATTTTAATTAAGTTTATTGGCACAATTTAAGAATAGATGATGACCACAAAAATCATAGATAATTTGTACCTGTACATGATGTATCTTGATTTGCCTGTTTCCCCTCCCATTTGCCTTCCTTCCATTCAACACCTCTTCCCTTCCTTATTTACAAAGATTCATTTCCATTTTATACTTCTTTTCCCTTTCTTCCTTTTCACTCCTCCCTCCTGAGTTCCCCTTTCCTTTTGAACAATTCGTTCCTTTTTCACAATATTTTCAGAACAGTTTGGTTTATACTTAAGAATTTTAGTTTCTCACACCAGAGATACAATGCAATGTTTACACGTGTGCTGATTTAATTCACTTAAGTGTAGTCTCAAGGTTCATCCATTTAACAATAAATATCTTATTATTCTTTTTTTGCAAAGTATGTGTTTATGTGTGTGTATGTGTGTATATGTATATATTATATATACATCTACATATTATTAAATATATAGATCTAAAATATATATATTTTTTATCCAGTCATTGGTTGATGGCATTTGGATATCACTGTAGTACGATGCTTTTAATTCTTTTGGGAAGATTTTAAGAAAAAGAATACCTGGGTCATGAAATCTCTAAGCCTAGTTTTTCTGAGGGATATCCACACTGATTTCCACAGTGGTTGCACCAGTCTACATTCCCACCAACAGTGGAGAAGAGTTTCCTTTTCCCCACATCCTCACCATCATTTGCTATATAGATCGATATTTTATAGTAGTCATTCTTTCTGGAATGAGAAGAAATCTCATTTTAAAAGATTTCCATCTCTCAATGCACCGATATTGTTGAATATTTTTTATATATCTATTTGGTGTTTATACTTCTTCTTCTAAGAAGTGTGTTTCCATCTCAGATTGGGTCTTTGAATTTAAGGGATCTGATTGTTTCTCACTTCTTCATGTATTTTAAATAGTAGTCCTTTTTCTGATGAGAAATTGGCTAAATTCTTTCCTATTTGGTGGACTGTCTCTTCACTGTGTTGGTTATTTCTTTTGCTATGCAAAAACTTTTTAATAAATGAGGTTCCAGTCACTGAGTCTTTGTAGTACTTTCCATGTTATCCAGTTACGAGTTCAATTTTCTTTTGCAGCATAGCGTTTCAGTTTTAATATTTTGGTCTTTAACCCATTTGATTTTAGTCTAGTGCATGGGATTGATCTAATTGTAGTCTTTAGCACATGGAAAGCCAGTTTTTCCAGTGCCATTTACTAAAGATGCTGTCTTTCTTCTAGTCAACATGCTTGGCCCCTTCGTCAAAGATAAGTTGTTTCGAGTTATTTCTGCATCTTCGAATCTGTGTTGGAGACCACTATGAAGCAGCTCTGAGCAGAATTTAAATTTTACTAATTGGAATTCTATGTTTATCTGTGAGTCTGTCCTAAGCCTAGGCCCCTTGCTTGGTGATTGAGTTGATTCATAGTAAGTGAAGCTCTATGAATCACTGGTCCTGGCTGAGGCCTGTAGTGGCCTGTGAGGCCAGAGATACCTCAAAGGACAAGATAAGGCCACAGCTGTGGACACTCTGGCTCCAACCCCAATGAACAAGGTAGAGACTTCAGCTGCAAAGATTACTCCTACAGTCTCACTTCTGCCATGTCTTCATGATAAGACAGTGTTACTGAATTGACTTGATTCATTACTTGGAGATGTCATTGAATTGACTTCCAAGGTCCTGCTCATTGCCTGGACATTTCCTCAGCTTCTCCGCCCTTTGTCCTTGGTCTTAATATAAGTGGACTGATGCAGAGAATCCTTTATCTTTATCCTTGAAGCTTTGAGCTTAATTAAAGGGTTTTGACCCTCCCGGAAGTCTAAAAATCATGCAATTTGTCTCTTTTTACTTAACCTCCTCCATATACTCATTTGGGAGATTGGGGATCTAGGATAGAACCCAATAAATCTGTACCATATTTTTCTTCATTTATCTGTATGATGATTTTTACCATGACTGCAGTCTACTGTGTTGCTGGACAATACAAGACAGTAATGAGGCAACCAGGCATGTTACAAAGCTCACTGTTTATACCAACTGTGCCTCAGCCATTTTTTACATATGCTGCTTTAAGTTTTGTACGTTAGTATCATTTATAGAGCGCTGGAAAAATTAGTGCTGAAAGTTTTTCTTCGCTCACTTTCTCTTTTCTCTTATAGAAGAAGGCTAAAGGAGGCTTCTGATCTTTCTGTTGATTTAGTGCCTTCCTTTGAAACAGTGCATGCTAAAAGAAATGTCAAGAGACTACAAGAGAAAAATGGAAATAAATCTTTTGTAAATAAGGAGAGGAAAAAAGATTAAAGAGGATGGAAGAGAAAAGGAAGAATTAAGATATATTATATATGGGTACAAATTTCCTATGGTGAGTGTTATTATTATGTCTATGAAAAGAATACCAATACAATTAACTTAAAAATAAATAAATAAATAAACAAAATATTTGAATCAACAATAATTGTTACTGGTGTAATGTAATCTGGAAACTATACCCATCACAAATGTTTCAGATTATCTTCAGTAGTAGATGCCAGAGGGCAGCGTATCCACCCAGAGCTCTCATCTGTGGCTCATGCAGGGACAGAACTGCCAAAGCAGGGCACTTACAGTGACATTGCTCACTTACAGTGGAGGCCTAGGATTAGGACTTTGGAGGCAGGAAAAATGGGGATAAATTTCTTTATACTTAGGTTTCAGCCAGGTTACGGGTTTAAGATGAAAGAATAAAATCTAACTCTGAAACGAATGACCGTATTTGAAAATAGCAGATCTCTTTTCAGTTGCACACAGCGTGCAGTAAAATGATCACCATACATTGGGCTTTTTAGTAAACACCTCCACACAGAGGATAATTGCAGTCAATAGTGTTATGGCTCAAACAGGAAAGATGATAATATAGTATTGGAACAAATGCTCAAAGCAGAAAGAAAATTACTATTGTTATATCACCCGGCTCTAACCTGAGTTATTTCTGTCCATCTACTGATATTTTTCAAATAAGCACACATTCCTTTTCTTTGGACTACTTTAAATCAGTTCTCACTGAATTGAGAACATCTGGATCAATGCTGAGTAAAAATTATCATGACACTCATTTTTAGAATTCAATTTTAATTCATTTCGAACAGCAGGGAAATATACTAACCCAATTTCAGAAAATAAAGAATAAAGACTAGGCATTTCTCTTTTCACAGAAGAAACAAAAGTGCTTGGTTCATTAAGACAAATTGTCCTGACATGAATATATTTTCTGACCCAATTTTTGGACACTGCTTCAAAATAAAGTTCATTAAACTGTTTGGAACTCTATTTTAGAAAACAATAAAAACAACTAACAGTCATTGGGTTCTTGTTCTGTAGTCAGTGCCTTGTGATGTTACTTTCTGTAATAGTCATGTAAATTGGATAAGGTTATTAAAATTTTAATTGAACCTTTATATAATGATGGGAGGGTATGAAGCATATGAAGAATAAATTATCTGACACAGATAAAATACATTATAGAACAAGGATTTGAATCCTGAACTCTTTCATTTTTATGTATGTTTCTCAAACTCATGCTTAATTGTGGAGCTTCTTATTGACTCTTTCAACATTTGTGAATGCAAATATAGTAAATGTTCTTTCCCATAATACTACAGCAGGAAAGATTCATCAGTTGCTTCAGTCATCACTATTTGAAGGTGAGAGATTGAACAATAAAATGATAGAAATTAAGACATAGGTGTCCCACTTTCAGACTGGCCATCGGCTACTAACTAACCTGACCTGAGGCACTGTATTTAGTCTCCCCACATTGCCCTTTGCTTCTCTAAGGGGCAAGGACTGTGTATTGTGGAAAGAGCTGTACCTCTGCCTTAAGTTCCTTGTGGACCAGTGCCCTGTGCTCTGTTTACAGTGATACATGGGCTGGCTGTTCAGTGGATTCAAGCTTCAACTTTCCACAAACAAACAAACAAATAAACAAACCCTTTGCTTTTTTCATAACTTTGCTCCATTGTCAACCAAGAGTGTGACTTGAAGAAGTGTCCACGGGCCTAGAGTGAGTCACATGTCACTGCTGGCAGTGGACACACACAAAAAAGTGACACTTCCGTCTGAGTGCCTCTCTGGCCCAGACAGCACACTGTGCTTGTGTCAGTGCATTAGAACACTCAGGATCGTCCATGATTGTGCTTTATTTTGATAAAATATTATAAGCAGAGTACAAAAATGTGATACTAGTGGTAAAGCTAAAAAGGTAAACTGTGAGAACCACTAAAGAGTGAAAGAAATCATAGTGAATTTGTTAAATTCTCAAAATCAAATTTTAAGCCTAAGTTTTGGGCTTCAGAATCGATTATTTGAATTTCCATTCATTTTTGGGGGAAACTATGTTCAATTACTAAAATTTTTGGTGTTTGAACAGGAATTTGGAGTGGATTGGGCTTTATAACTGAGATATGGTGGTATTTGCTTATTTTATTATATCTTATTGTGTGTATGTGTGTGCGCGCGTGTGCACTAAAGATTGAACTCAGGTCCTTGCACATACTAGGTGAATACTTTATCTCTAACATACACTTGTAACCCTTTATTCACTGTCTGCGTCTGTATACATAAAACCATCTATCTCACAGATGTGTCATGCAGATTGGATCAGAAATAATGTGATATATTCTGATATCACCTAGCTAGTTAGTAATGCATATGTAAACTTTGTTATTCCATAGTAGACTAGGAAATTTCTGAGTCAATTTAATAACCTCAGAGATATACTTTAGATGTAAAATCTCTGGAAAATTTTTATTTCTCTTATTTGGTAAATAATTTTTAACTTTGTAACAGTTCTGTCATTGAGGCATGTAGTTGTTTTTAAGTAGATAATATATCCTCCATTCTGATGCTTACTAATTGGAAACATGATATTTGTAAATTGAATTGAATAAAAATACATGATTGTTTTTCAGAAGAATTTTTATTAGTTTTATGTACTTTTCAATAAAAAGCTTTCATTCTTTTCCTTTGAGAATAAATAATATAAATTGAAAAAAGAACATTCATAAAATAACCTTCTAAATTTCAGTTTATGCTTTTCATTAATATTAAAATTAGAACCACATAAATTCCAGATCAAAGATGAAGATTTACCCATCTTCTTCCTGAAAATGCAAAAGATAGTTTTTTAAAACTAAATTGAACTATGAGATACAGTTTTAGAAAAACTATTCCATTTATGTACAATCAATATTCCTTTAAGTAGAAATTTGGGAGTATACAAAACTACAATCAGTACACTAGATCAAGGAGATAATTTTATGCAGAGAAAAAAACATCATGGTTAAGTCTGAGAAGGGAGTTAACTGGAACAAGTTATCTATGCCAACTATGACAAAGAATAAAACTTTAGTATCTTCTGAAGTTTGGTAAGAGTGTTCACTTGGCTCAGGTTCAAAGTACTCTCACTAATGACTCAATATTAGAAACATGTAAATGGGAAAGGATGCAGATTATATGGTTATGTGACATCACTTCCTAGTGTCTCCTTTTTTATTACATATGCTTCCAAATTCAGTGGCAAACATAGACTATTAGATAATAGCTCACAAAATAATAAGGTTTTTTGAGCAGTTTGTCTATTAAACACTACACTTAGTGAAACATTGATAGCACTGATATAAAACTGCGAGCATCAAGGACATTTCTTTTTGAATTACTGTTACATTATATGTCAGTCTGGTTTTGACTGTCATTTCATCCTCAGACCAGTCTGATCTTTTTATAACTGCTTTTTTGGAGCTACTTTAAAAATATAAGAAAAAAATTATTAAGTCCATTAATGATATTATTTTCAAAGTTACTACACAAATGTAATTATAGAATTAATTCATCATTGCCATGCCCTCAGAAATTAGAAAACTCTTGACCTGTGATACACAGTAAATATTTGCCAATTGACTAACAGGATCCCTGCCAAGAAAACCAAAACACAGCTGCATGAATTAATGATTGTGACAAGTCATATTTTCCAAAAATGCCCAAAGCAATATTGCCAGTAGTATTTATTCCTTCAAAACATCTTAATGTAAAATCTATTTCCACTAGACTTCAGCCTGGGAAGGTTTGTGATGGCACCACCATAGTATATAGTAGGATGCTATGTTACACTCAAAGCTGAAACAGCTTTCAGTTGACATTCTGGCCTCTTCTCCTTCCCTCTTGCTCTATCCCATGGCATGCTCACATTTTAAACCTGGCCAACATGCTTTTCCAGAGACACAGAAAGGAGTAGAATATAAATGTTTTGAGAACTTCTTAGCAGGATGCAGCTGCCAGTCAGTGTAACCGACCAAGAGCCAGTGAAACCTTAGTTAAGTTCAGTCCACAGTCTTAATTGTCTAAATAAGGACTGTCATATTTTGAAGAAGAGACAATTCACACTGAACTCTCTCTAGATTTTCACTCAGAATCTTTCAGAATAAGTGGTTATTTTACACCTAACCAAGTATAACTTTTTTTTCTTTTTGGTCTGTAGTTTTGGTTCCATGGTAACTTGAACAATTAATATAATTTAGAAACTTTCACAAAGGTTAGACAGACAAATTGGAGAGCTTAAATTGTGTTTGCTATTGATAATGACATTAGTATTCAGAGTTATTATATTTTCACATAAACATTTTAGGAAAATGATTGTTGTCAATTATTGCAATTTCATTATTTGAACTGTGGTATCTAGTCCTAATTGTTAATCAACATGTATCTAAGTGTATGTCTGATTATTCCCTTATTCTGATTAGAGTGTAAGCTCTCTGAGGAGTGCAGCATGGTCATTATTTCCATCACCACTCTATTTTCACAATGTCTGCAAGTTCAGTAAATATCACTAAATGTTAAAGCAAAATTTTATATCATTTTCATATGGCTTTTACTTGGCTTTTCCCATCTAAAATTGTTAACCTAAATTTCAGGTAGTGGTCTTGTCCCTAAATTTATTTTATTCATTATTTTACAACTCGTGTCAGGTACAAATCCTACTAAGAATTCTGGTTGATTTTGTTTGCAATTTTTTTCTATTTTCTCTGGTTTGTTGATACATTTTAACTTAAAAGTAAAGAAAAACTATGCTATCTTCTGTGAACTATTCTCAGCATGAGAAATAACGAGTTTAGTCCTGAGCTTGTGATGGGGTGAAACTTTGGTCCTGTGGCTCCCACTATCGTGCTTGAGGAGCCCATGTCTGACTCACCAAGCACTTCATCATCAACTAGAGCTCTGACTGAGGCTGTGACTAGTCATTCTCATGACAGAGTGACCCAGATGTCCATCGCTTCAGCTCCTGGCTTGCTGCTTTCTTCTCTTGCTTGTGTGATATATTGCTTATGACTTCTGCCCTGAGGATCAAAACTTGCTTGTAATTTCCACATTATGCATCATAATTAGTTGGCATCATCAACAGAAACATCTGAAAGTCCACATTCCCCATCAAATTTGATCTTGAAGGATTATCATGAAAGGCAATGCTGCTCTCCATCTTGCACTCAATGGACAGAACTTTAAACAGGTATCTAAGCACTATGTTCAGCCTAAAGATTATAAGGACCTTTAATGATTCATGAACAGTGGTTATCTTGTGTTTTATGAATCAGGAATACTAGGGGATGGGGATTTAGCTCAGGGGCATCAGTGCCTGCCTTGCAAGCAGGCAGTCGTGAGTTCTATCCCTGGTAAAATAGGAAAAAGACAAATAAAAGACTGATAAAAAAGGAAAAAGACAAAAAAAAAGAATCAGGAATACTGAGAAAACATGGATTAAAATTTGACTGATTGAAATTTGAACACACACACACACACACACACACACACACACACACACATATATATATATTGAAAAGGTAAGAAGTGTCCTTTCCAAATGAGAACTTGTTCTTCCAAGTGAAAATGTTTGCATGTTAAGCACATATGAGATGACACACTCTATAGTAGAAACTCTGACTGGACAGGTGGACAGCCGTGCTGATAGGGCATGCCAGGGACTCTTTTCCTCAGATGTTTTTAAGATAAGCCAGTCATCTAATGGGAAGATTGTCCTGGCAGCAGAAATGTGCATTTCAAATGGGATCATTGGTATGCACTTAGATTCACACAGAAAAATCTGGTGACTACTCTAGAGGCTCAGCTTGGTGACAGAATAGGCACAACTTTGTGGTGGCAGTATCCTTTGAGAAGATAATCCAGCCACTTGGCAAATTGTTTACAATGTAATATTTTCTGTTTTGAAAGTGACCAAGCATCGTTTTTGTTGGAATTGGAAGTTACTTTAAACATGTCAATGCCCTTCTTACCTGGAACAAACTGTGCTTCTGAAAAATTCTCTTCTGGGAACTTACTAAACATGTTATATAATATGATCAAAATCTACACATCATTGATTCTGAACACGAGACTGAATCTATATCAAATGAAGTGCAGTATACATACATGTCACTGGGTTCACTGAGCTTCCATTCTTTAACACTTTGACACATCCAGCCCAATAGCATGTGTGGGAAGAAATTCTGTTTCTCTTTTTATCTCTTTAATATGTAATGAGCTTTAAAGTATGGTTTATTTTAGATAGATTATGCAGAAAAACTAAGCTGTGCAGAGAGTTCTCACAACTAATTTCTCAAATTATCAATGTGCTCCATAAAGATGGTACATATCATATAAACAATGAACTAATGTACACATATTATTGTCAATTTAAATCTATATTTTATTTTAATTCTTTCTCTTAGTTTAATCAAATATTTGTCTTTTTGAAGTTTTTTTGTAGCAACATTAGTTTAAGTACTAGTTTTGTGGCGCTGAGTCATTTCAGGTGTGTAATGCACCTTTTCTGATAGCCTAGATTTATAAGTCTGGATTCAGGGAGCAGAGTTCAAACTGTTCACTTTTATGGCCACTTTAATAATTCACTGACAAAATTTTTGCTTTCCATGCTTCCAGCTTTGATCCATGTTTACTCAGATCTATGTTCCCAAACATTAAATGCTTCAGATATATAATACAATAGTTTTGTGAATTTAAAGGCCCATAGTGAATTTTAGTTATATTGAACTTCTCAGGCTGCCACATCAATGGGCAAAGATGACCAGTATATTGCTTAGGGTAAGTATTCTCCTTGATGGCAGGGTGAAACTGGATCCTCATTACACAAGGGAAGTAGTACGTGAACCTCATAGAGTGTGTCAGTGTAACCCACCCAGCAATATGGCACATGGATGTAAAATAAAGACAAAAGTGAATGTTATGTAGTTGAAGAGATCTGAGACAACCAGTGTTCTCTATGGAGGAAAAGTCCACAAGTTTATGTCTTTTATTGGTTTCAATTAAGGAGGTGGGTAGGGATAATAGAACAGAACATGGAAGAGATACTTTGCAGGCATTGACTGTGAGGAGAAACACAGCAATCTTATACCAGGCACCTTGATGTATGCAAGCCTGGCACCTTTACTGCCAGGAAGATACAATTCTTGTGGAGTTCCATGGCCTCTGCTGAGATGTTATCTCACTTCTTTGATCTTTAATCACACAGGGCCATGCTCAAGCCCCCATTTCAGGTCTCATTGTGCGGGGGTTTCCTAATTCTCAACAGCATGCTTCAGTGAAACCAAACTTGTTCACATTATTTTAGCTAATTAAGGGAGCAGCTGCTTCTGTATAGCCAGCTCTGCAAATCTTGAATATGGTTGAAGTAAAGATTAGGGAAAAAAGAGATGTAAGGGACTCTGTTTCTCAGGAGAGCACAATTTGGTAGCGTCCCCAAAATAGGATGGTTTTTGTCTGGAACTTAAGAAGGCCTTCTTGTTTCTCCCTCTTTTGAAAAATGTGAAGTAAAATTATAATAACCCAACCTAATCCAAGCTTTTAAATTCTAGACATTACCCTGACAGGCAAGAACAATGAACAGATGATTATAAGCTTCCTGAGTGCAGAGTTATATGGACTAAGTTTGCACGTGCTAGGTACAGCCATGTGAGTAGCTGTAGACATGAGAAAACATGTGGTCATGAGTATTTGTAAGTTACTTTAATATGGTTGTATTTGTGTACCTACATTTTTATTTTTATTCTTAATCATCATTCATTGGCCTATTTTCAACATAAGAGTTATCAAAATGGCTAATTTCATATCTCAGTATATTTGTTTAAAGATAGAATTTAGTTAAAACAGTGAACAGTACAAACATAGTAGCACAGAAGTGCATGATTTTCTTCATGAAAGAAGATGACCACGTTCTTGATTCTATGAGTAGTGGGTTTAATATAGTGTGTGTAAGTATGGGTTTGTTGCTTTCTTTATTTAAAGTTTTATTTTTTAAATACATATATGTATGTCATGTTACCAAAATTTGGGATTTCTGGATTTTTTATTTAATTGTACCTGATAAACATTTTTTAGGTACTTTTTAGTGTATGATTCAGTTCTCTCTGTGATCAATAATGATGCAGGCTGATTACCAAAGATACACCTCTAAAGTCAGACACAGTATTTTCTGAAACACTACTGCACAGTAAACACTTTGAGGTGCTGTGTCAGGAGGTGGATATCCTGGATTTAGAGAATGGTGTATTGGTAACCCATCTTGCTCTACCAAGATTCACTTCAGACTTTTTCTTCATCAGATTTTCCAACAATTTTAGTAAAATTTGATTCTATGAAAAACATCTTATTTATTAACTAATGCATGTAATACTGATGCAGAGGAGAATACAGATCACCGGCCCAGAAAAATGTGTGTGTAAGAGTCAAATGACAATATAGAATAAGGAATAATAGCCACACTGTAATTTTTATTATATAAACAGCAATACTATATGCCAATAATAAGGAAAATGTAGCCATCAATAGAGATTAATTATTGAACATCTCTCAATTTATTATTACACATTCATCTAATGAATTTGTACATTAGCCTCTACAGATGCGACAGCAAAAACTTGAAACCTAATGGACAGATAAAATTAAAAAAAAAATAATGAAGACATTCATTATCCTAAGAGGATTCATAAAAGGAGGGATAAAAAAGAGAGATGAGAAAATGATATAATTAAAATCATCCTGTATCAAAAAACTCTGCCATCCAGTCCCACTAGAGGCAATAGTGCATGGTGGTGCTTTAAAGATGTGCAACTAGAAGTAAACATACTTAAAAATAAGGAGGACTATCCACCACAATACAGAGAGTATCTGGAGGATGAGAAAGAGAGGCTAAAGAACGTGGAGGGAAAGTGGACAGCCCTGGATCATGCTCCCTGCACTTCTTACACCCAAGGTGCAGTGTGCACACCATTTTGAAAGAGGATCTGACAACCCTAAGGGAAGAAGCCAGTGCCATAGTAGGGACTGAGCCCTGGCAATCACAGTAGTACCTAAACACCTTGCTCTTTTAGAAAGGAAGCTCAGTGAGGGAGATACTCACAGATTGGGGAACTAGAGAAACTGAAAGAGAATTTGGAAGGTAGAAACTAAGTTAGCACGAGTGGACTCTACATGAAGTAAAAACCAAAGATTCCATCCTTACTATGTACCTAGAATTGACACTGAGAAAGCCATGGCTCAAGCGTTGCAGGTAAATGCTGCAGGAGTGACCATCATAATCCAAAGTAGAAAAATAATTCAAGGAGAGTCAATATATTGCTCTCCAAACACTGGGGAATTCTGTATCTATGGGATATTTTTTACACTGCCCATCCTCTGGTGCCCACACAGGGACCTTCTGCCTCCAAACCAAAAATACCATGAGCCCAAGACACCATAGAGTACTTGGGTTGGATGGTGATACTTTGTTAAGTGCAGAAGCAACAAATAAAGGTGGGGTGTCAGAGATCAAACACAAAAAGAACATAAAAGTAGTCAAAAGGTTTATCATGGACAGAAAGCAACAGAGACTGAAAAACTGTTTTGGAAGTCTGCAAAGGACTGGATATAGGCCCAGCCACATGAAAACATCCTCCCACAGCAACTCAATTGAAGGTGTCTGACCATAAAATAAAGGAAAAACCTTCCAGCTAGCCACACACTCAGGGGCAAAACTAAAACTGAGAAGTAACTCTCGGCAGAGGGAAAGAAAATTTGGGATGGTTTAACATATTCTGAAATATGTTAACATTAACATTAATATTGACATATTAACATATTCTGAAAAATACCTTTAAAATATTATGTAGAAATATTTTTCATGATAAATACCACCTCAACAATTCATAATCACCAAATCAGCATTGCAGCAAGTACTCAGCGGAGTTCTAGACAGCGATGATAAGGCCTATAACATCAAAAATCCAAAGGAAAGGATACATGTAGTGTAGTGATTAGCAAGCAAAGGGGAAAAATAAAGAATCAGCAATAGAACAATAATGTAATGATAAGATCCAATAAATCTCTTTTGGTAGTAACTCTCAATGCCAATTTTTTTTAAGTCCCCAATCAAAAGATACAATCTAGAAGTTAGGTCAAGAAAATGAAACACAACTATGGTATACCTACAATAGACACATCTCATCCATAAAAAACAGAATGAAAGTGAAGGAATGAAAATGTCTCATGAAATAGGAGCCCAGAAGCAAGTAGGAGGATCTACAAATTTTCAGAAAATATGAACTTTAAGCTAGAACTAATCAAAAGGGATTAAGACAGTCACTACATCCTGGTATATAAAACTGGTATATACAACTGGTATATACAACTGGTATATACAACAACAACAGGAAGAAATAACAATTATAACTAAAGATGGTCACTGCATTCTAGCATGTACACAAAGAAATAATAATTATAATTGTGTATGCACCAAATGCTGGTGAATTTAATTTCATAAAAAAATCAAGCTGGACATAAAATGTCAGATAAACCTCAAATAATAGCAAGAAACTGCAATATTTCACTCTTATGAATTGACAGGGAACCCAGAGAAAAGCATAAAGAAATACTAGAGTTGTACCGTACCGTAGACCAAAAAGATTTAGCAGGCATCCTGCAACCATGGAATACATTTTTTCCTACCAACATACAGAACTGTCTCTAACACAGGCCACATTTTAGGTCACAAGGCATAGTTAAGTAGATATATAATTTTATGCATAATATCACATCATAACACAAAGTAGAAATCAATGCCAAAAAATCACTCAAAATAAGCAAATCCATGGATGTTAAAGAATACACATATGAATAGCCAAAGGGTGCAATAATAAATCAAAGCAGAGGTTAAAATTTCACTGAATCAAATGACAATTGCAGCACAGCATATCAAAGCTTATGGGACCCAACAAAAGCAGTCCCGAGAGGAAAGTTTTAGCTGTGATTGTGCACACTGGAAAAGTAGAGAGAGCGGCCAGTTAATAACTAATGACGCACCGAAATGACCTAGAAAACAAGAACAATGCAAATATAAAGGTTTTTCGAGAAATGAAATTATAGTGTTCACAATAGAATGTAATGAAATTGGGACTAACATTTTATATAAACAGATCAGTGAATCAGATTCAGTTATTTGAATGCATAAATAAAATTTATGATCAGTCAGTTACACTGAAAGAAGAAAAGACATGTCAACACAATTAGAAATGAAAATTTCAAAATCACAAAATGTACAGTGAAATATCTACAGAATTACAGGAAAGTACTTTGAAAACTTAACATGCCAATGAGTTTGAGAGCTTAAAAGAAATAGATAAATTCCTAGATACACGTGAATTACCAAAATTGAACAAATAAAACAAAGTGTCTTAACAGTCCAATAACACATAATAAAACACAGGCAGTATTAAAAACCCTGCCAACTAAGCAAAGTTCAAGACATCATCATAAAATTTTATCAGAACATCATGCAAAATCAGTATTGATACTTCTTAAAATCCTCTGTGAAATTCAAAGTGAAGCCACACTGTCAAACTCATTTCTTTTTTTTTTTTTTTTTCTTCGTTTTTATCAGTACCAGGGATCAAACTCACGACTGCCTGCTTGCAAGGCAGGCGCTTATGCCCTTATGCCGCTGAGCTAAATCCCCAGCCCCCAAACTCATTTCTTGAACATCGCATAAATGTGGTATCAAAACTGGACAAAAATTTAACAAACAAAGAGATCTACAGGTGAGTATCCTTAACCAACATAGATACAAAAATCTTCCACAATATATTGCAAACAGAAGACATGACATTATTAAAAACATCATACATTATGATCAATTTATTTTCATTCCAAGGATGCAGTTATGGATCATCAAATGTAAGTTAGAAAAGGTGATACATATTCCACACAAGCAAAAATAAGTGTGTAAGAGTCACATAATCACTCCAATAGAATCAGAAAAAGGTTTTGACATAATCCATTATCTATTCATGCCAAAAATCTTGATGAAAATAGCTATTGAAAATCATTATTTTACACTGATAAAAGCCATTTATGAAAACTGCACTACCAACAGGATACTAAATAGGGAAAAACTGAAAACTTTGTCCCTACAATCAGGGGCAAGACAGGCATGTGTATTCTTACCACTCAGGTTAAGTATTGTATTGAGAAACTTTAGTCAGAACCATCAGGCAGAAGAAAAAACAAAGAGAGAACAAAAATTATCCTCAGAAGACTCTTAGAACTAATAAATGCATCAGGGTCAGGATACACAATACACACAAAAATCAATATACCAAAATTGAACCCAATGACCATTCAGGAAAATAATCCCATTCTCAATAGTTTCCAAAAAAGTAAATATCCAAAAATTAACTCACAAAAGAAGTGAACAATTGATCTAGTGAAAACTGTATTCTTTCTAAAAAATAGACTGAAGATGGCATTGTAAAATGGAAAAAACAGTCCCTGTTCGGGTAAGCAGAACCAATATTGTCAAAATAGTCATATCACAAAAAAGTGACACCTACATTTAATACAGTCCCAATAAAAAATACCATCAATTTTTTCACAGAAGTAAAAACAACAACAAAACCCTAAAAGATATATCAAACCATATGATACTAAAAATAGTTGCAGAAACAAAACAGGAGGGATTGCAAACCTAAATTATATGCTACCAATTAACAGTAGCAAAAACACCAAAGTATTGATGTAAAATACAGACATATTGAGTAATGGAATAAATTACAGTTTGTAGAAAGAACCCCAAGCAGTTTCAGTTATTGGATTTTTGATAAAAGTGCAAAAATATTTAAAGGAGCAAATACAACCTTTTTTAAAAAAACACAAATAGTACTGAGAAAACAGGTTATCCATGTACCAAAGAGTGAAAATATATCTATATTTCTGTGCTTATACTAAAATCAAATAAAATGATCAAATGTATATAAAAGAAAATAATCTGATAGAAGCAAAAGTTGGTGAAATACTTGAAGACAATTAGGCATGGAGAAGGACTTCCTCAACAGAATTCTAATTGTACAAGAAGTAACACCAACAATGAACAAATGAAATTATGTTAAATTAAAGATCCTCTACACCAAACAGGAAATAAACCATAAAGTAGAAGATAAACTAGGCATGAGAAAACACTTTGCCAGTTACTCCTGCGTGAACTAGCATTTTCTAGGAGTGCCAGATGATCAAGATGGAAGATGCACATGTATCTATCACCTAAGTTCATACATTATGTATCTCAACTATACACTAATAAAATCTTTTAAACAAGCTACTTATATCAGTAGTCACATTAAATGTCAATGAATTAACTACCTCCATTAAAGTACAGTATTTTTCAGGCTCAGTATTAAAGAAAAAGTTACAGTTTTAGGTCATTTATCCAGGACACAAAAATGAAATTTTGTAAAATATATAGCTTTATATGTTTCCAATATTCAAAAGTATTTACTAACTTGGGAGTGTTGTGTGTATCTCAGTGTCAGAGTGTGTGTTCAGAATGCATGAGGCTGTGTACCCAAACCCAACACAAAATAAAAAAAGAAATGAACCACAGTGGAATATAAAATAGGCAAGACAATAAGGGATAAAGATAGAAAATATATAGTACTATCTATGATAATTTAACAGAACAATATTATAATTAAATGTTAAGGTTTAAAATTGTTTCATCAATATCATAAAGCTAAAAATCACAGAACAAACATAATAAGAAACAGACTTACATAGAGTTGTTGTTAAAATTTCAATAAATGTCAAATGAAGCAGAAAAATAGCAATTATACAGAAAAATGAAGCACAATGAACCAAGTCGACATGCTTTACAGTGAAAAAACATCATCCTTTAAAACTCAAAAGATATACTACTTGCAATTGCAAATGGAACATTTATTAAACACACTATAATTACTGGGCCACAAAACAAGACAGATTTCAAAGAATGAACTCATGCAGAGAATGTGCCCTGATTAGAGAAAAAGACAATAAATGAATGATTAAAAAGATATTTTAATGTAACCCATGTTTATAAATTATATAATACCTTCCAAATAGTCACAGGGAAAAGAGAAAGCAAATAAAAATAGGCTGTCTCAATTTTAAACATAAACTGGATATCAGAAACCCGAATTAAAAAGGATGACTAAAAAGATAAATTTTTCTCAAAAATGAATCTAAATTAATAAGAATAAAATTTACCCATATAAAAATATAAAATTGGATATATCGGTATGTAAGTAGTAATATTACATACATTTTAACAGTCGATACTATGATGAACATTTTAGTGAAAAAAACCTTTCAAAACAAAAAATGTAAAAATGAATTATGTAATAATCACTTTACAAAAAAAATTTAGTCCACAATTAAAGTTTCCCACAGTGAAACTCCAGCCAAGATATCCTGAAAATGATTTCTGTAAAACCATTAATTAGCATATCAATCTCATACAAATTGTTAGCCAAAACTCAGATACTTTCCTAGTTGGTAAATGAAGCCACGAAAATCCTCATTCTATTATCTACAATAACCATATAAGGAAAGTGGGAAGGGAACAAGACGGTGGGAGTGAAGAAAGAGAAGAGAAAGTAGAGAATATTAACTAGTGCCTGTCACATACACTGAAGACAACACAAGAAAATATTGGCAATATCAAAAAAGCACATACATTAGTTACTTTTTCTAGTGTTGTGATTGTATTATCCCTGAAAAAGAATCAACACAATTCATTACGTGGTTAACCCAATGAATAGAGAGACATATATGCTGAATTTAACACACGCTTTGATAAATTTTTTAGAAAAGTGGAAATGGAAAGAGATTTTCTTATTTAATAAAGGGTCTCTACATAATGCAGCTATCAGGATTATTGTAAAATTGCACATGAAAGTAAACCTGCCTGCTTTAGCTGTTATGTAACATTGTGCAGAATCCTGGCCAATGTAGGAGTCTCACAATTAGTTGAAAAATATAAAGACTGAAAATAAAGTGTAAAGGAAGTGTTTATATGTAACATGATCATATATAGAAAATGTAAATGATGGATGGATATTTAAAAACTGTTTAGGTTTAAAAAGTATCTTTAAACACGTTTATTAAATAAGTTTATTTAGAAAGAAGACTGGATTCACAGTCAATATACAAAAGGTAATTATATAAAATAGATATTTTAAAAATGGTATTTATAATATTGAAAAATAACTTACAATTAAAAGTGTATGTATATATATATATCATTATACCATGTACAATGGTATAAATAATCCATATATCATATATCATTATACCATATATATCTATATATATGGTATAAATAATCTTCATGGCTTCGACTATTTTGTTTTAGTAGGGAGTCAGGGCCACCACGAATGTAGCTCCATATATAATAGTTTGCATCTAAAATCCTATTATACATTTTGGAGACTTAAGCTATTCCTAAGATTTAACTTCAGTGAAAATGATGTAGTGTAGTCTAGAAATTATCGAACAATGTAAATAATTTCAAAGCTGAAAAACATAGTATACATCAACACATATATAATTTAAAATGAATATAATATGAATAAGAAAAGTGTTATTGACACAAATTTAGGTAAATCGGTCATTGGAACAGATAAATTCTAGAAGAAATTTTATACATGAATGAATTTCAGTAGGCAAAATTATGTACACATGTATTACAATGAACAATGTGGCAGCTATTTTGTATTAAAATGCTAAATATAAAGAAATCCACAATTTAGTAAGAGAAACATGCAAAATTCTAAGACCGTATCATCTTGATCTTTGATAGACATAAAAATTCCTTAATAATTACTAGCCACAAAAAGTGATACACTGAGTGTTCAAGTATTGAAAGAATTACTACTAGGTATACTGGCATTCATTAAAATTAATTTTATGAAAATTCTTAGAGTTCATTTTACATACACTTTATAAAAGAAATTATGCTTATCAAATGGTATCACTATTGAATGAAAAGAAATTTACACTCTGGGAGAACATATTTACAATTTATGTTTCCAAGAAGAAAATACTATCCAGATTATTCTAAGAAGCTGTGTAAATCTGTAACTAAGCAATCATAAGTATAAAAACAACTCAAGTTCTAAAACACAAAGCATTTGCATTTACTGGTATAGCTAAGCTAGGAAGTTCCATCCTCACCTCAAAGTATACGTTATCCGGAACTGATTCTTGGCCAAAAAGAATGAGTGGGCTAGTTGATTATTTATATTATGCTGGTCAAAATGTTAAAGTATCCTGGTTATCATAGGGAAAGTTTATTTATGAACAACTTACACATGGTGTTACCAGTCGGCTCATTTAACTTGACTAAAGGAATACAAATGTAGTTCTTAGTAGGTATGGTGTTGAAACTGATTCCTCGAAGCTCTCTCATTTTGGATCATAAAGAATAGTAGACATGAATAGTAAACACATTGAGGGAGAAGTCTGGGGGCTGAGCCCAGACAGAGACTATGTCTTCAACGTACATCATTATTATTATTACTATATTATTTTGCTGTCCCATATCTTTTATGAAAATTCCGTATGATTATTCCTGTGAAGCCTTGTATTTTTAAATTATCTGACCCATGTAGTCACCACAGGGTAAAAGATCTGAAGAATTATCTAAGAGAATAGAAAAATCACTGATATACACAAAGAAAATCATTTGTCATTTTACTAATCAGAAAAAACCAGAAAAGACACAGCTAGGTACACATTGCCATGACTGAAGCAAGCAAAATTTGAAGGTCAAACTGAGATTATCTACTGATGAAAAGGACAGGAATTCACGGGAATTTTATTTATTTATATATTAGTAGGGGGTGGTACTGGGAGTCACATTCAGGGACCTTGCATTTGCCAGGCAGGCACTTGAGCAGCTGAGTTATATCCCTGGCCCCAAGAACAGAAATTTTTCTACATCCATAGTAATAAATTAGTGCTGCCTTATCAAAAATGTGAGAGTGCTAATGAAAAACACATGCCTATTTTATGTCCCAACAATCCCCCTCCTATGCATATATGTAAATTTATAATTATTATCAAACATTGATAATAACATTCCAGCTACAATGATTCATCTTATGCAGACCTTGAAAGAATCTAAATACTTTAAAGGCAATGTGCAAGTAAACTGTGATACATTCACTTTTTTATAATACCATATACTTTAGTGATAAATTCATCAACATATATTATTTTGATGAGAAATGAAAACAAGGTGAATTGAATACATACTCGATGATTTGAATTGTTCTATATTAAAGAATCAGCACTGAAATTTAGCAATAAAAGACATCAGAATAGAGATAAATTCTGAGGGGGAAATGTTCAGGAAATAGGCTAAGAAATGCACTCTGAGTTGCTGAAAGCAGTCTATGTCTTGACCTCATTGTGACTAAATGGACTAACTTTCCCTACCAGAAATCAGGTCACATTATAAACAGTAAAATATCTGAAACACCTTGATATATTATTACAGAATGAAGATAATCATTATAACAAATGAAAGCAAAAATAAATCACATAGTATTAGCATTATGTTGGATAACATGATTCAAATATGTTGAAAAATAAGTAATGCTCATGAGAAAGCTTTTGTTCGTTCACTTAGGAAAATATGAAAAAGCCTTCATGTAGAGTAAAGATTTTGCTTCATTAAGTACTAAGAGAATACAGCAATGAGACATCAGAAGAGTATACGTGTGATTTGTCAAACATTACATCAAACGTCATTGTAATGCGAGACTAATAATGTCACAAAATGAAAAGAAATAGCCTATACAAGCAAAAATTCTGTTACTCAACTATTGGCTTATAATATACAGAGAGAAAATGTTTGTAATAACTTATTGAAATTTTCTGACATTTAGCTATATAAGCCCTCAGCAGCTATCTTTCCACGGACTGAGGACATGGATGTTGTTTTGAAGGGACAACTGAGGGATTCATAAAAGTTCACACAGCAAAAAGTACTCAAGGTCATAAAGGGGCCTGGGGGTTTAGCTCAGTGGCGTAAGTGCCTGCTTGGCAAACATGGAGTCATGAATTATTTCCCAGGAACCAAAAAAAAAAGGAACTAGAGGATATTAATATATCAATGCCATCTACCTCTCTTAGTAATTACATTGGAAATATAACTGTGAAACTACAGTGACTCAATCATTTCTCCTGTGTATATTGTCTACTTTTATATGGTAGGCTAACAGGTATGTCAGAACTACTGCTTTCATATTAGTTTTATGTTAAACAGAAAAAAAAAACATTCAGCTGAACATGATACTCTAAAATGTGCATTTTTAATTACTGGGAATATAGTGATATTCTGGGTATTATAGTGATATTCTGGGTAGTATTTTATGTCTTAATTCGTAAGTCCTTACAATTGCATTATGAGGAAAATCAGTTCTGTTAATTTTGTTCTCCTATCTTAAGCAACTAACACCAGGAGAGAACCATGACATATTTTCTGCCATGGACATAGGCGAAGCAAAAATAGAAAGATTAGTGATATTTTATCCCCTAGGCAATGTGAGCCCTTATTTACAAAAGGCCACTCCATAGGAACTCATTGTCTATTTGTCCTCATTTGCTTTCTCTCAATCCCTCTATCCTTGAATTACCTCTTCTAAACTTCATATCAAAACCTTCAAAAGAAAGTCAAACAGCTTATTACTGAAGGAACAGAAAATGCTAAGGTCACACCATCACAAAATGTGCCATATTGGTATATTGATTACGTCAAGCCAAAATCACTTGAGCAACTGTAACTTCAGAGAGACTCATTTGGCCCGTTTCCCTACATGTAACGAGTGGTAATGATTCCACTGACACAGACGTCCTTCATCCACCAAGGCTGTAAAATGTCCCTGATCACCAGAGACTGGTAATTGGGGCTGGATAAAAACTGAATAAACAAACAGAGAAGTAGCCTTTATCTTCTACTGATGTGAATGTCCTCATAGTAACATTCCCAGAACTGACTGTGCTATTCCCGAGATCACACTGCCCTGTCATTCTTTCATAAATTTGTTATTCTTTGTCTAAAATATATAAAGCACAATGCTTAGGTCATTTCTTCAAACTTTCCTCTCGAAGATTTTGAAGTACATGTAAAATGATGCAATTTTTATTAAATCAACTTTTGTAGTAGTTAATTTCCTAGATCCAGATACAGGACACACATAAGAATTCGGTGGGTGTACAGCGCTCTTTCCTTCCTGTTCATACCATGACACTCACCTGATTCATGTTGTTTTCTGACATTCAGCTTCTCCCAAGGCCACAGGTGTCTTCTGCAAAGCCAACGGTATCATGGTATTTTCATTGGTTATATGTATCTGTGAAAAAGGAGCTAATTCAGTAACGTGAACTGTATCATTTTCTTTTAACTACATTTTATCATATCGATGAATTACTAATTATTCATCTGATTTTCCATCAACTGGATAAATTTCTATCTATGCAAATAAATAGCAAGTTTCTTGAGGTCAACAACTGTGTCTGTAATTTTCTGTGCTTATAGCGTTACAAATCTAAAAAAAAAAAAAAAACTAAAAATCACATAATATATTTAACATACTAAATTAAAGATATTTATTTTGGTGATCTCCCCAAGGTCTCTATTTAGAAAATAGCAAAAAAAAAGTTTATCATTTGATGATGTTGGCTAAATATCTATTTTAGGTAATAAACAATAGATATGTAGTTATTTCCATTTTGGTTGATTCTTAAAAAGTTTGTTGAGTCAGGAATTATACGGAGAATGAGACAACACAGGGTATGTAAGTTAGAGTATTATTTATAATAGTCACCCCAAGAGTCAAATACAAAGAAAGTGCATGAAATTTGTCTATACACTAAAGACCTGGAGAATCCACCTGTGGGCCTGGGTTCCATGGCAATGTCCTGCATGAGTTAAGCCGAAGACCTAAAGCCCATAACAATGCCTCCCATGAATCCAGCTGGAGGCCTGGAGCCCACAACAAAGACTCATGCAAGTCTGTTTCACAGATTTGCGCTAGGAAGGCCCTAAGGTTAGTGGTGGAAGCTAGAAAATATGTGCCAGGGAATAAAGGGTATGTGCCAATAAGCTGAGGGATCTTACCTGGAGCCAGGAAGCAACACCCAATGACCAGAGCTCCACTGAAAAGTACCACAGCCATCCTCAGAGACCAAGAGGTCACAAGTTCCTCTAATGATAAGAACGGCCAAATTCATATTAGGAAGTTTCCCTTGGAGACTGAACAGCACAGCATCTTCCCCTCCAGAGCCAGGAAGCAATGCTCAAGTAAGGACCAGAGCTCCCTCAAAGTGAACTGCAGCCAGTGACAACAACGTGCCAAGCTCCTCTGATGATAATAGCCAAGTTCATATCAGGAAAGAAGCTCGATGGGTTTCTCCAGGAGAACCCATGGAAACAGGAAAACTTCCCACTTCACGGAGAAACAGCACACAACTACTTCCTCTCCAGTTCTCCTTTTATCTTGGCCACAGTCCTCAAGTGGGCCATCCATGCTCAGTACCACATTGATTTAATTCACCTGGTGTTACAAGTCTACAGTACACTACATAGTTCAAATCAGAGGAGTTCATATCTTTGCAACGAAACATTGATTTTCTCTAAAAATTAATGTACTAATTGAACTTTATCTAACCTAATCTCTGAAACATCCTTGTTTGAAAATGTGCTTTATGCATGTCAAACAATAGGAGCCTTGGTGGTGCAGACAAATATTTGCAAAGGGAGATTGTGCTTGATTGTGCTAAACCGTAGCCTCCACACTCTCAGAGGACAAGGGCAAATGCTCCTGGATATTCTTTGCTACACTAGCAGAAAAGCAGGAAAGAAGGCTCTCTGGGACTCCAGAAGAAGTAAGAATGTTACCAGTACTCAGAGCCCCGAGATTCTAGCCTCCTACCTGCCCTGTATCTCTTGCGGAGCACAGAGAATGATTTCCTAATCCATGAAACAAGACCTTTATTTTACGATCTTATTGATTGTGTAGAATGGAAAGATGGAATGTGTTTCTCTCTGACACTTCCATTATGGTAAAATCATTTTATCCCGTGTTATCAGTGACACAAGTGATATTACCTCACAGTTGCTGCTATTTTCCTTGGCACAATGGAATGCTTTTATTTACTTTACATGCTTCAGGAGTTGGTGTAGGCTTTATAATTTTACATATGCATTTACAATGAAAAAAATGTTTAAATCACATAAACAAAAATATTTAACTAATATATTTAGAGATAGTAGGGGGTACCTCTTTTTGTCAAAAGATCACAAATCTACCCTACATTGGTAAATTCATAACCTGCTTTGACTGTGCATATTATTCTTTTAAGAATTATGAAGTACTTTTCTTTTAATTGCTGAAGAAATATTTTGATGAACATGCTTCTTAAATAACAAGTTAAATTAGTATTCTTCTGAAAATAATAATTTTAATAGCTTCAAAGAATAACTTTGTAATTCTCTTTAGTGGTTGTCAATACATAATAGCTTTATTCCTTTTTGTTTATATTTTGAAGGGCATAAGCATATAACGTCTCAACAGAAAATATCAGAAGTGTTCAGAAGGACAAATAAAATAACACTTATTCAGATGTTTAGCTAAAAATAATCTAGATAGATCATGAAAGAGTTAACATGAAACAAAAACACCACACTAGCAATCAAGTGATGGACATCTCTTTAAAACAAGTGACCTTTATTTCTCAAAACTATAAAGGTCATCAAACACTAGGAAAGTACAAGAAATTGTCACAGTGATTAAAAGTTTAGGCATATTGTGGTGGCACACGTCTGCAAACACAACTGAAGAAGAGAGAGAGAGAAAGAGAGAGAGAGAGAGAGAGAGAGAGAGAGAGAGGAGAAGGGGGAGAAAAGAAGATAAAGAAGTGAGAAGGGATGAAAATAGAGGTGTAAGCAGAAGAGGAAGGGAATAAAAGAAAGAAAAGCCTATGAAGATTTGACAACCAAATGTAACAGTATTCTGTATGGACACGTGGGTAAGAAGTCAGATATTAGGTAGACACAAGAAAGTGTGAATAAGGTCTGGAGTTAGTGGTTGGTGCACAGATACCAGTTTCTTAGTTTACAAAATTAGAACTTTGTACTATCAAATGCTAGAAATTCAATGAACTAAGTACTAATGAAATTCTGCAAGCTCTGTAATTTTTATGCAAATATAACACAAATATAAAACTATTCTAAAATTAACACAATATAGAACTTAACTCTTATTGTCAATGTTATCTAGCATTCTGTCTATCAATATTGATTTTTTGTGCATTATTTTTTTCTCGGAAAATACCTTTTTTGATAATTTTTTATAAGGATTCAGATTCCAAACATAGAAAGCAGTGCAAGAGGAATCCAGGTAAGGAGGTGATGAGGAACAGCAGGCTTGGATGATCTGGCCACCGCCAGAGGTGAAGTGGGACCCTGAGGCTGGAAGGGGTTGAGGACATGGGACCAGTATCTGGAAGTATATGGGTCTCAGAGGATGTTGTTTCGGACCTCAGAGACCTTGCATCCTCGGTGCTTTCTTGCTGTAACTCAAGCCCCAGCCTTCACAGTCAGCAGCTAAGCTTTCACTTTGACAAGCAGCTCACAATCAATATCGTCACCTGCCTAAACTATTCCTGGTAGCTGGCATGAAAAAGAAATAGAATCTTTCCAAGTCCTGAAGGTACATGGTGACCTCTAATTAGTGCTTTGTCGTGAAGCAGTGGAGGAACTGTGTGGGGAACATCTCATCTTTAGACCGCAGCTCCTGCATCTCAAAATGGTTCCACACTGTCCATTCTTGATCACAGTAATGATGTGATACCACTAGGGTTTCAGGAAAGCTGAGGAAGGCCAGCGCCAACTTGAAGAACACATTTTTGTTGGAGTTGAGCTCTCAGTGTGTCTGCATTACGGTGCACAGCCCCAGACACAGCAGGCCAACCACAGTGGTTACAGTCATGGTTAGGGCTGGGATGATCGCCCTTCCAGTCCATCTTTTTTAAATGCAGATGGAAGTTGCTGCCAACACTGCTCTCAAAGTGTTCCTAGGGACAGGAGGGGAAAGTAGAGGTAATGAGATGCAATACTGGGAGGTAGGAGTCAGATTACAATTAACCTTAAGTGCTCATCAAAGAGCAGTGGAAGATTTTGCAGCACAGCAATGAAAGGAAAGAAAAACCTCAAACACCATGTAGCAAAGAGATTAGCTGAAACGTATCCTAAGACCAAAAGAACATTAAGTTGTATACCACTTTGATCATCCAAATGAGAGATTAAAACAAAACTAGGCCAATGGCATGGAGCAGAAGTAGGAGACAAGGCAAAGTTATACAACAGGATCCACTCTGTGCCCTTCTTGACTCAGAATACTAGGTTCACAGGACCCTTGTAGACAAGGTTTCTAAATCAAGTTTTCATACAGAAAAAGGCAGTAGTAAAAGTTGACTAAGGCAGTGTGTTAAGATGTTACACAGTCATTAGTGGCATAATGTTCAAATGAGTTATTAAAAATGTATTTTAAAAATCCCTGTTCTTACAGCAGGCTGTGATTAGGGATGTGGCATAACTGTCACTAAGGGATGCTTGGATTCCAAAAAAACCCAGAATGATTATTCTCCTCAGACAGACTCAGAAACAACTGAAAGAACAGACATGGAAATCTGAGCAAGTAGAGATTACGATGTCAGCTTTATTAGTGATAAAGTTGTTGATAAAAGCCTGCTTATCTAGCTGTGGGTGAGGGTGGATGGGCAAATCGCCCTCACAAGAGAAAGCCCCATACTGGAAAAACATGAAGAAATGTTTGTTTGCTTATTTATTTATATTTGCCCCCTGCAGATAGGGGGTCCCAAGCAAAAAGAACTGTTGTACACTTCGCAATTCTTTCCACCTGCCAGTCAGATAGCTCTGAAATCTTTAGACAGGAATGAGCAAGTGCAAAATAAACTGCGTCCTCTTGTGGCAGGGTCTACTCCAGTGGAGGGAGCAGACCAGGACATTGCTGGGGTCACTGACACCATCTGAGTGGACCAGGTGCCAGCATGGAAGAGAAGAGAAGCTTTACCACACTGCAAAGGCAGCACACAGAGAGGTCTACCAGCAATCCAGGTGTCTCTCTAACCTTTGCAAGACAGTGGACAAATGACAACTAAAGAAGCAGACTGTAAGTTGCTGAATGGAAAATATACTTTGTATACCAAGTTTCTGGACCCAAAACCAACAAAACTGTGTTCCAACTGAGAAAAGAGAAATAAAAATAAAGAAATCAGGATGAAAATTCTATTATAAAATGCTTGGGCATTCACTATAATATTTGAAACAAGATAAAATAATTATTAAAGTATTTACCTAAGTAGAATCTAATATATATTTATTCAGTGTTAAGGTTTAGTACACACGTATCACTGATTACTAAATTACCAATTCAACATACTATTTTTGCAACAGTCCAACAATGTTTTATATCCATATAGGGTATTCAATATTATTAAATAAATGACTAAAATGGTATTTGAACAATGAGTTTTATAGCTTTTATTTGATCAGTAAGCATTCCTCAGAGATTACAATACAGTGCTCCAACCAAATTTTAAAATGAAATTTATAGTCATGGTAAATGTTGACATAGTTTCAGAATGCAATTGAATTAAGAATATTTACTTTCTCAACCTAGAAATACAGTTTCTGGTCCAAAAAGGAATAAAGAAGGTTAAATATCAATGCAAGTGTAATATGTTGCCAGGTACTTCAAATCCTTCGAAGAGACATAAGCCAGGGAAAGGGGAATGTGACACGGGTTGCTGTATTTTCATGGTGAATGGCAACGAAATGTGTTTCTCAGTAGTTACAGTGAGGGATGAAGCTGTGCAAAATGTCTAGGAGGCGATAGTCAGTGCAGATGAAATGGCATGTCTAAAGGTCCCGAGGTAGGATGTGGTTATTGTTTTGGAAGGTAGAGCAAAGGGCAAAGGTGAGGAGGTAAGATCAGAGAAGCAGAGCAATCAATTACAGCACCATAGTGCAGAAAGAAGTTTATATGCCGCATGAGTTACGAAATCTGGAAGTACCACAGTGCTCTGTAGTGCTGTTTCAGGTCAGTCCTCTGACTGATGTGAGGAGAGTGGAAAGGGAGAAACCTGAACACACCAAAGAACTTAGAGAGAAGTTGTGACAGTAGTGTTTGCTGCTGTGGTCTCCCCTGGTTTTGGTCATTTGGGGAGATGGGGCTCTCGTTTAAATGTGTGCACTTTTAGATGTGCAGTACACTACTGAAGTAAACTTTTGACCAAGCTGGGTCACGCACTAGCTTTAGTCTCATGGGAAATGCCAGACTGGAAGCTGTGAGTGTGGAAGCCATCAGCTGTGGGCGACTCATGGCCCTGGCTGAGTACGAGACGTGAATGCAAGCCACAGCACCTGGAAACGGGAACAGGATCCACTGTGCCGTACATGGAGAGCACAGTGAGTGGATCCGGGAGAAAATCATGCAAATGTTGTAAGGGATGAACAGTGATGAGTGGTTCTAAGGAAGAACAGAGGCTCTGGAAGGGCAGAAGTCACGGTGACCTTGCAGAGCACAGATTGCAGAAGAGTGATGGAAATCAGCTCCTGATGGGCATCATGTGCACGGAGGAAACTCTGCAAAGTGAGAGGGTGAAAAAGTGCAACCATTCACCGGCAACCCTTTCGTGGAGCCCCATATGAAAGCAAGCAATCTTTTGTGTTTGAATGGTAATATTAAAAAACAAAAACATAATTTTATAAAACCGGCTCGAAGCATTTTGCCAAAATCCTTACCTAGCCCACAAATGACATGATGACAATCATGGCATCTTCTTTATCACTTTCTGCACTCAGTAGACTAAGAAACTGACCAGTGGCTACTTCCCCAAGGCAGGCATCGCTTTCACATTCCGAGCAGCTGAAGGATGGTGGAAACCATTCAGGATACACAGAATAGATGTGACAAGAGATGGCTGGGAACATCAGGATGCTTTTTCTGGGGGCATGAAACAGCTATTCACCGTATGTCATCTGACCGAGATAAAACAAGAGGGAAATAGCAATTTCCTACTCAGATCATAGAGTCGCTTTCCTCCAAGAAACATTTTCAAAGTTGTCTTGGTATATAATAGACATACAATAAACTGCATATATTTAAAAATGTATTTTTAATAAAGTTTGCTATGTATATGCAATTATGAAATCACCACCAAAACTGTGTCAAAAATTCTCTTATGTCCCTTTGGCTTCCCCACAGCCCATCCTGGGCAATCACTGACCTTCCTTCTCTAAAAACAGTTCGTGTTTTCTCAGGTTTGACTCAGATGAAACATTATAGCAGGAACTGCAGTTTGTTTCTTTGCATTTTGTATGGAGGGTTCAGGCACTGAACCATTATCTTTCCTGGCGAACGCTTGTTTTATGTTTTCTGTTTGTGGTTTTCTTAGCTTTTATATATAGCCTTATGGTTTTATCAGTTGGGAATATTTGCATCTATTATTGCTTTGAAAGCTTTTTAAATCATATCAAACGTTATGTATGAGACACTCCAATTATCTTTTTGATATTGCAACTATAATAAAAGTTCTGCTCATTTCTTTCTTTCTTTCTTTTTTTTTTTCATTGCACGCTTTCTGTGTTTTTCATATATGGTCATTTCTATATTAAATACAGTGATGCTTTTCTCTGTCTTTTGTATTCTGTCGTGTCCATCCACTGAAGTTACTCATTTATTAGACTATAATGATTTTAGTCATATGATTCCTAATGATTGTCATTTCATCTGCCATTTCTTAACTGCAACATCATTTTTTAAGTTACAATCTCTTAACATGTCCCTTGGCTCTTCATGTTGGTAATTGTCCATTGTGGCATTTTATAATGACTGATCTATACTTTTGACAGTTCCATCATCAATAATATCTCAAAGTTGGCATCTGTTGATTATTCGACAATTTTTTCTTGTTTTCGGTATAGAACATGTTTACTGGTGGAACTTTGAATTTTCAGGACTTTGTCTCTATGTTCCGAGACTCTAGATTCATTGAAACTTGTTGCAACTGGCTTTATCTGCCAATGTTCGGGGAGAAGCACTGTATTTGCTCACTCCTATAGAAATGGTTGAAGACTTATGTCTGGATTCCTTACTGACCTCTGAGGGAATCCATGAACTAAACTATTATTGCTGGCTGTGGGTGAGATCTCAGGGTTTCCATTAGCCTCAGTGATGCTATTGTTTGGTGGGAATCCTTCTTGATACTATCTCCATGTTGCTTCAGCTGAAACTGAAAGGTTTTTGCCCCAGATGGGACACTGGAGCCGGTGAAGCCTTGGAGGCAGAACCAAGGGGCTCTATCTTGAGGTCACCTCCCCCGCCCCTAGGCAATTTACTTGTGGCGTGAAATGAATACCAGTGGGCTACCGGTGCATCAGTAATGCCCCTTAGGCACCACCCCAAACCTAAGCTGCATGTATGCCCCCACATCATGTGTCTGGCGGAGAGAAAGCAGACCCCAGAGGTCATGGAGTCTCTCCCCACATTCTTAAATTAAAGCCTGCTTTATTTCATACTTATCTTTTTAGCGGCACCGAAAATCCTATCAGATGGTTCCCTTCCGCGCTGAAAATTCTATCAGAAACCACACAGGAAGGGGTGGAAGTCCTGATTTTCTTTTTGGTCTCCTCTGGCACGCCTTAGGGAAAGAAGCAGCTACACATCACAATAACTAAGCTAAAATGCTGCACTGTACATATGATACCCAGTGACACCACGGGATTGGGGATTTTTTGAATACCTCACCAAGATGATGATCCTGGCTCCTTCCTAGGCCTTGACTGACACCACCTCAGCAGTGGAGCTGGGACATACTCTTTCTTTGAAGTTCACTGCTGTAGTTTAAATCCCAAGACACATTTGTTGAAGAATTAGTTCTAAGCACATGGAGCTACTACAAGGTGCTAAAATATTGACTAGGTGGGAAGGCTTAGTCTCTGGTGGCATGAACGTGGAGGGGATATTGAAATCCTTCCCCTCTCATCTCTCCCATTACATTCCTCTACCACATGCTAGCACCATAATTCTGTGCCTCTGTACAGACGTTTTAACAAGGGGATCAACCGACTGTGGATTAATTGCCTTCAATACTATGAACCAAAATAAAACTTTTCTTCCTCAGTTGCTTTTCTAAGTCATAGCTTTACAATAATGCAAAGGTAACTCATGTGTTCACTTAATTGATATTATGTCTAATGTTTTTAACATGCATAGACTCTAAATATTAAGTATATAATTCTTTAAAGAAAACTAAATCCCAGAGACCAAATTCAACCTAAAATCTCTATGGTACAGCCCACAGAGATGAAAGTGAATTTGAATTTTTAAAGAAATATTTTTCTTTAATTAAAGGAAATGCATCAGAAGCTTTTGTTCCTTGCAAGCCTATAATATTTCATCTTTTAAAAAATGCATATGCAGATATCATAAAAAATATGACTGGTTTTAGTCAACTACAGCCCAGTAATGTGTAGAAGGAAAAGCAAAAGACATGATCCATGAATCTAGAGTCTCTCACTTTATTTATTTTAAAGGCCAAGTGGGTACAAATATTACAGATATTTTTAGTTCTTGAGAGGAATATAAATAGGAGAAAATTCACTGATTCTTTCAGCTCAACCATTTAGACATTTCTCCCACTCTGCCTGCCTGCCATTTCTCCTGTTATATAGGAAGATCTTCAGATGTTTGTCTCTATGTCCTTTTGAGGAAACCCAAACTGAAAGCCCAGCATTTCATTTTAGAGCTAACAAGTAAAGATTAGTTGCAAGCAGATGCTCCATTTGCAGTCTGCAGTGGATGTTATAAATTAAGCAGAAATCTGTAGTAACAAGCAACGATCCATGAGCTCTGAAAGCCAATCTCAGAAATGTCCACTGAGTCCTGTTTCATAGTAATAGCTTAGCACACTTGTAAATACCATCAAGAAATTTGGTTCAGAGTTGAACAGTGTATTTGCATATTAAAGCTGATTATCTGTCTAGTTCTATTAAAGAGCCCAAAGTAATGTTTATTAAAAAAATAAAAGAATGTAAAAATGGGAGCCTATAATTTTGATCATTGAGGACCTATTTACTGAAAGTTGTGAATTACCTGACACTCCGCTGTAAAAAGAAATAGCCCATTTGTGTTGGTTTGGCTCTATATTGCTTTACTTATTAAAAAATAAAACTAAGGGATGTCTTTAATAATTATATATTGTGTGACATTTTCAATTTTATAAATATGTTGTTGCTTCAGGGAAGGCACAAAATGTTCTATGAAACCTAGGGATGGGGCAAAGATGTGTTTTTAATTCAAATGCAGAGATGAAAGAGGCCCTCTGAGGATAAAATTCTCAGTCTGGTCCCCAAATCAAACCAACCTGTAAACTTCACTGTAGTCTCGTGCTATGATATCGGTTATGGGCTAAATGTTGTGTCCTCCTCAGAATCTTGAATTAAAATGTAATCCCTAAGTTCTGTAACAAGCAAAATTTGAATGTGATTAGGTCATGAAGTCAGAGCCTCAGGAATGAAGTTAGAACCATCCTGAAAGCAGCCTCAGAGAGATACCTCACCTTTCCCCATGTGAGAACATAATAAAAGGCAACAGCTCCATCTCAGAGCCAGGAAAGGACATGCACCGGCCGAGCGTCTTGATGCATTTATTAGTGGCTTTCCAGACTCCAACACTGAGGCAAGTACATTTCTACCATTTATAAGTTCCCTGAGTTACGGCATTTTTCTTAACCCAGATGGACTAAGACATATTGACTGTAGCTATTTTTCCATTGATTTCTGAATTTGGTATTGATAAAGGAAAAAAAAAAAAACCTTATTTGACTCACAAAAAAAATCACAAGAAGATTTAAATAGATTGTAAGTACTATATTCACCCAGAAATAAGACTCTGGGTTTATATATAGTAGTTTGATTGGTATTAGAGCAGAAATCAGAAAAAAGTACGTTTATGTCCATTTTTGTCTTCTCTATAGCATCTCCCTTTGTTCTCTGAACCTTCCTCTTAATCTACCTTCAGATGAAGTTATTGATAATTTCTTTTGGTCTGCATTTGACATCATATATGCTGACCAACAATGTTACTGGCAGGAGTTTGTGGAAGTGGGATGGCTGTTAGGATTCAGAGTTTATTAAGAAGATGACATGGGGCATTTGGGAAGACACACAATGCAAAGGTCTAAAGGGGACCTCAGTGTGGATTAGATGAGAGCCAAACTTACCACAAGAGTGTGCTGACAGTGTCGTTGTGTTGGTCAACTGTGTCATCCCATTTTCAGTTTCACAGTGATGTCTGAATTCAACAACCTGATTACTTGCTCAGAATTTGAAGTCCACCTATCTGAGTTTACAATGACAAACCCTAATTACAATCTGGGTGTTTTTTCCTGGAAAAGTTGCAAGTAATTACCTTCTGTTTCTTAATTAGCTTTTTTGTAAAAGAATTCTTTCATTGGTCCTGATACATAAAACACTCAAGTGTTTTAATTACACCCATTAAAAGGGTGTAATGATCAATTTTAATCTATATCATTGGGCTTTTCTTAAGTTTCATTTAAAGATTTTAAAAACTAAACTGAGTTTTTGAGACTGAAATTTAGAAAAGCAAGGGAAGAACGTTTTTAAACATTGTTATTAATACAAATGGGCCATACACAGTGTTCATACTCATTACAGAGACTAAACTGCATGCAATGCATCTTAGCCCTCATTTTTCCCATCCCACTCCTCCCTTCAACACTTGTTTCCCTTCCCATGTACAAAAGCTGTTTCTATTTTTTTCTATTCTCTTTTGTTACTTTTTCTCCTCTCTCTTTCCTTTCTCCTCTCCCTTGTTCCCCTTCTCATTTGAGCAAGCTCTTTCTACTTCAAAACATCTCTCCTCAGTCTTTCTTTGTTTACTCTTAGGGTTTCTCACATAAGAGGAATGATGCAACATTTAAACTTGTGTGCATTATTTATTTCACTTAAACTTGTGGTCTTGGGGTCTGTATATCTACCTAAAATGACTCGTTTATCCTTATTTATGGCAGAGGAGAACTTCACTTTATACAAACATCAACTTTTCTTTATCCACTCACCTATTCCAAGATTTAGCTACTAGAAAGTGTTGCTGTAAAAATAGACATGTATAAATCATTGTGCTATGGTGAATTTAATTTCTTTGAGAAAAATCTTAGAAGGGGAAGTGTTGGGGCAAAGGAAATCTCTAGTTTTAGTTGTTTGATAAATTTTCATACTGATTTCCATAGTGGTTACACTAGTTTGCAATAATCAACAGCAGAGAAGGGTTGTTTTATTCTTCACATCCTCCCCAGAATTTGTTATTAGTTGATTTCTTGATGATGGCCATTCTTTCTGGAGTGAGATGGAAATTCATCACTGTTTTAATTTGCATTTTTAAAGAGTACTGATAGTAAACATTTTTATATATTTAATTGCTGTTTATATTTCATCCAAGAAGTGCTTCTTCAGTTCAGATGCCTATTTTTTTATTGGTTCTTTGAATTTGAGGAGTGTGATTTTTTTTTTTTTTAGTTCTTTTTCTATTCTAGATATCAGTCCTTTGTCTGAAAAGGAGTTGTAAAAGTTTCTCCCCATTCTGTGAGTTGTCTCTTCCCACGCTGTGATCTTAATTTGATGTGCAAATTTTTTAATTTGTTGTGATCTCAGTTGTAGATTCATTGTAATATTTTCTATGTGGTCAAGTTTTTATTCAGAAGGGATATGCCTGAACTTATGTTTTCAGGAGTTTTCCCTATTTTATCTTCCAGCAGATTATTCTTGATTTTATATTTAGGTCTTTGACACATTCTATTTCAGTTTAGTGCTTGGTGAGGGGCATGGGTCTTGGTTCATACTTCTGCATATCTGAGCCTCGATTTCCTATCACCATTTTCAAGATTACCTTTCTTCCAAAGGAGGAATTTTTTGGTACCTGGGTAAAAAGCTAAGGGAGCTGACTGTGCTTGGAATTGTTTCTGCATCTTCTTTTTCACTGAACTTCAGGTCTGCTCAGGTCTGCTTTTGATTTGTTTGTTAGTGTTATGCTGTTTTTATTACAGCAGCTTTGTAGTATGACTTCAAGTCGGGGATTTTGATGTCCCCTGCCTTGCCCTCCTTCGTCAGAATTGCTTTTGCTTTTCTGGAGTGTAAATGGTCAAAAATTGAAAACTGGGCTGGGGATTTAGCTCAGTGGCATAAGCACCTGCCTTGCAAGCAGGCGGGTGTGAGTTCGATCCCTGGTACCGATAAAAATGAAAAAGACAAAAAAAAAAAAAAAAAAAAGACAAAAATTGAAAACTGTCACACTAAAATCAGGAACAAGATAAGGATGCCACTATTATCACTGCTGTTTAATAGTTCTGAAATGAGTCCTGAGCAATTAGACAAGAGAAAGAAAAGAAATAATGAAAGGAAAGAATCAAGTTACATTATTATTATTTGCAGCCAACCCATGCCTTCCCATGAGCCAGTGGGAGCCATGCAGGCAGGAGGAGAACCGAGAATCTAACCCATGGCTTCAAGGGAGCCAGCTTCAAGGAAGCCAGCGGTGCATGGGCTGGGAGGAGGCAAGAGGAGAAATGTCCCACCCCCACACTCAATAAGAAACCAGCTGATTTGGAGGACCTCAGGTTGAGAGGATAACGATGAAGCAAAAAATAATAATATTTTGATGCCTGTGTCGTTTGATTGAATTTGCCTGCCTGAAGCTGGTAGTCTGAACATCTATTTGCAGGATAAAAATATGAAATATAGAAACTGCAGGGGATGGCCTTTTCTGTCTTGATTTTGAAATCCAACATTTTGTTTTTGTTTTATTGTTTTGTTTTATTCCTGTATCAGGCAACCTGAGCAACTATTTTGAAGATAACAATATGGAATATAACAATCATTTTTAAATTCCTGTCATCTTGCTTTGAACTCCTATATCAGTTTTTTGGTTATTGCTGTTGTGAAGGACTTCAACAATAATTATTTAGACAATTAAATTATATTAGATTGCTTAATTTTCCAGATAATATGTCTGCCAAATACTCTGACCTTGAATAATAATGAACAATAAGTGGAACAGATCCCTATTGAACATAAGGTTGGAGAATGCAAAATGTGCTTTGGTGGTAATTATCTCAGCTGGGAAAAAGAACTATTTTTCTTGACAAATCAATACTGCTCAATTGTGCAAAATGGTGAAATATATTCACATTCTAATCATCATGGAAGCCAGTTTAAGACTAGATAAAGTTCTCATTTTACTCTTTTAAGTACAAATTTATTTTAACTGAAATTCCATGACTTGTTTATATAAATTGTTTAGGATTTTATTCTTCCATTAGTTTTTACGCAATATAGTATTTAATGATGGTTGAAAGGAATTAAACAGGGTTAAAAGGGCAAATAATCTTTTGCTTATCAAGCAGCTCTGACACATAATAAATTTATCAATTTTTCCTAAAATGAATATGATGAAACAAATCAATGGAAACTCTTCTGTTTTATATATATATATTTATTTTTTATAATGAACACTGATATTCTGACATGTAGCAAAACTGGAATTAAGACCTGGCAAATATATTCTCCCATTAAAACCTCATGAAGTAACTAAGAACAAGAATATGACGAAGTTTACGAGGTTTTAAAAACACATCCAGCTTTTTAAAAAAATAATGAATGTGCATCTTTGTAGAGATTATACAATCAGGTATTTGTTGCTGAAATTATTGAAAGACTTCTGCATAAAACAGGGAAGGTATAATTTCTCCTTCTCTAGCAATGCTTTGAACACCACTTTTCTTAAAATGCCAGTTTAATGAAGTATGCATGTCAGTTAAAGTTCCAACGTGCAGCTTAATAAATGGAATTAAGTGTATGCATCTCTAGTAATCAAATAATCATTTTAATATTTCTAATTTATAAAATAGAAATAAAATAGAGATCATATGTGAATTTGATCTACCTGTTCCTTCAATGTGCAAATTTGAGATAAAGACAAATATTTCTTTGCAAAAACCATACCAATATTTTGGAGACAATGTTTCAAGGATTGAAGACTTTTATTGCAAAGGTGAGTCTTATTTGTAACATCTGAATATTAATGTATGTTGTTGCCTTTAAATTGCTGTTCTTTGTGTTAGTTGCAGTCTGCCAGGCACAGAATGTAGAGTCTTTACAGCTCCTTCAGGAACAATATGTGGCCTTAAAAACCAGGACAATAAAGTTAAGCAGGACATCTGGGAGCATGATGAATGTGACAAGGTGATCAGAATGCTCTGTCCAAATGGGAACAATGAAGAAAGATTGCTAATGGTTCCCCAGAATTCTTAGGTGACATAAAACTAAAATATCAAATAGAATTAATACTGTTCCTTTCCTTGGCTTTGTCATAGTATCCATCTTTCTGCATTTTGGTTTTGTATTTCTTTATCCTCCACAAGTCTGTAAGGTATTTGAGGATGTGGTTTGAATATTCTTTTAAGTTTTTATTACTTTTTGCTATGGCTTATTGTACAATGTCTGAAAAATGATGGGTACTAAATCACTATTGAAAGAATAAAATGATGTTTTGCAGAACTTATTTTCACTTGGAGTTACAAACATTAGTAAGAAAAATGAAAATAAAAATAATGGGAAAATTTCAAAATATTTGAGCACTGTGGGCTACGAACTTTGGTGGATGTCTCAAAATAATGTGATGTAACTTAGTAAGGGGATCCTTGAAATATACAGACAGCTTTGCATAACTGAAGAAGGGCGACCTGAACTGTAATTGAGATCATCAGAATTTGACACTTCCCAGAATGGAGAAATCGAAGATTAAACAACTACATTTTTATACAAATATTGACCACAATGTATCAAAGTTTGCTGCATTGTCTTTTTTCAGTGTTATTTGTATTGGCCAATTATGATGGCAATGTTGGTCATGCAAATGAATGGTGTGTGTGGTGACTTATTTTAATAATGTGTAAATCACTGTAGTGACTTAATATGTAATAGAGGACTACTTTCTTCTAAATTTAAGTAAAATATACATTTAATTTTTTTTAATCCATTCACATTTTGCAGTTTGGCCATATGAAGCTTAAAGCATAGAATACATACCAGAAGAACAAAATAGTATAGAAAATCAAAGATAAAAACAGGTTTATAGTAAATTTTAAAGGGTTAGAAGGACCTATCAATGGATATTTGTGCATAGATATAATTTTTTTTTATTTTAAAGATATTAAGACAGAAGAGAACTGAACAAAGTAGATCAGAACAGAGTAATGTAAGCAACACAGTATTTCACCACAAGACAACCAGATATTAACAGTAGCTACCGTAGTGTATCTTTCTTTGAAATAGGTGAGCATACCTTCACATACAATAATATCAAACATAACAAAATAGTATAAAACCATTCAAGAGAATGAAAGTATTACAGGACATTCAGTACCAAACCAAAAATGAACAATGACTACTATATTATCTCATTTTCCATACAAAATTTGTTTATACTATCACACATACCAAAATCCAATAAGACACATGATAGAACCAATGGAAACAGAAGAACAAAAGCATGGTAGGACTTCAAGAAAAGATGATATTAAATCAGCACTGGATATTTTCTTCAACTGCCTTGTTTTCTTCAAAATAGCTGTTAATACCATCACATATTAAAATAAAATAAAATAAAACAAAGCAGAATAAGACCGTTCCAACTAATGAATGAAAACATTGTAAGACTTCAAAGCAATGTAATGGGGAATCACGATTACCGTAAACTCTTACGTACTCTTACCATTTCTTACACTAGGGAGACTATATGGTTTTTATACATGTGAGTTTGATTTATTTCACTTATGAATATGCTCTCAAGTTGCATCCATTTATTTATAAATATCTCAATGTGATCATTCTTTATAGATGAGTAGTACTCCATTGTATAAAAATACCACAACTTTTTTTCCATTCCTCAGTTGATGGTCACTTAGGTTGTTTCCAAGATCTGGCTATTACAAATGATGCTGCTATAAACATAGGTGCACATATATCACTGTGGTATGTTTTCAGTTCTTCTGGATGTGCATAGATATAATAAAAATGACTTATTTAACTTTAAAAAGAAATAAAAGAAAGCAATACAGGTGTGTTAGAATTGTAATGCTTGTTACTATAACTTACTTCGGGTTAATATGTAAATACACACATCTTGTAACTTTAATATGTAAATACACACATCTTGTAACTTTAATTTTGTCAACTTTAAAGTCTTTCTCATTTTTGGTTCTCACCACACTGATGTTAACTTTTCTTCTGCTCTAAACAGCTAGAGCAGGGAACAACACAGCAGGGGATGATAGCATAGGGCTTCAAAGCCAGCAGTGAGCAATGCAAGGGCAGGAAGAACTCTGGTGTTTGAGTCCTACTGTCGCAGCTTATGAACATGGATTTTTTGTTTCAAATAAAAAAAAAAAAACAGACAAAAAGATGGGTAATGTAGCAATACAGTTCAGTGGTAGAGTGCTCCTTAATTCTATTGTCGGTAGTAAAAAAATAATAAAGTAAAAAATTAAAAATCATGGGACAAGCCCCGTGGGACAGCAGGTGGTAACCATTTGCTGTTCTTTTCTTGGGGGACCAGGTTTTCAGTGACAGAGCAGAGAAAGTACCTGAGTAGAGAGAATCTTGGTGAGGCCTGAAAGACAGAAGTGGAGTCAGGAAAGAGAAGGTACAAGGAAGCAGATGTGTAACGGGGCAGCTAAGAGAGGAATAAAGTTTAGATATCTACAAGAGGGATTCCTGGCATTTGCAGAATATTGGCCTCTCATGAACAGAGGAGACACCATGAGGCCAGGAAATCAGTGGAACACAGCTGTGCAAAGGTCATGAGCGGGTGCACTGGAAGAAGTTTGCCTTTGATAGATGAGTTCAAGATCCCTGTTACAGTCCTGCGCCATCAGGAGATACTTACTAGTGAGCATACACCTCAGCTCCCAAATTGACCTGACAAGCCAGATATGTGAAGTGGGTTTGTAAACAGTATAGGAACCCAAGCAGCCAAACTGATAAATTTTGGAATTTTATGAGCTGAGCTCAGCAACCACTCATAGACCCTTGTTTCAGAGTTTAAAAAAATGACCCCAAACTGGCGGGTTACAGGGCCTTTTAATGCAGAAAACTGCAAAGCTAGACATCTTGTTGGAAACAATTTAGCAAGAATCTTACATTAATTTTGGCTGACACCTGTATTCTGCTTCTTTGTTAAGGAGGTTAATTTTCCTCTCATTCTGCTTTTCTCAAGGGATTTTTACTCTAAGTAATTTTTCACTCCACTGGGTTAAATACAGGACATCAGTTATGCCAAAGTAATCTACTATAGCTATCTTATGTTTATGTCATTCTCTCTTTCCTAAGTCCAGCTTTGAAATATAGATTTACTATTACCAGTCACTGGCAAACTGTATTTGCTTTCCGGTAATTAGCAATTCTCAGCATTCAGGTATTTCTTGTAATTAACATTATCCTGCTCTCTGGCTACATGTCGCTCTATGATCTGTGGTAAAATGATTCTGTTTTCATTTTCTCTTTCTCCTAGCATTTTAGTAGAAACATATTTTTCTCTCGGTTCATTTCATTTAATCTACTCCATACTTTGTTTGCCAATAAATTAATAAGCAAAACAGTCTTCCTTAATCAAACCACATTAATTTATAATAATACATTATATACTGTTATTGTTAATGTATATTTTAATGGATCAGTGAATCTGATTATTTTCGAAGTTTCCATCCAAATGCTACCTATTATGTTTCACAATAAACATGAGTCAGTATGAAATACAGTTCTTGCCTTAACTCTAAAAACTCTGGCATAATTGCTACATACATAGTGTTGTTTCTTGTCTCATTACCTGTGAAACACTATAACCATGGAAAATATTATGAACATTATGTTGGCCTATGTAAAGCATTTCCCAAATGAGAAGTAAATGTCTAGATTTCTGCCACTAAATGATTGTGTTTCATCAAAAATATTAGCATATTTATTAGTTATTATATGATCAGAGTCCTATGTGTATAAATATCGATGCTATACATTTTCTCTAAGGTCAATTTAATGAATATATCGCAGACTCTAGTTCCCAATTTCAAAATATGAGAAGTGAAAAGAGAACACAATTTTCCATTCCAAAAAGTTTCAAAATACTGCATTAAAACACAGTTTTTAAAGAGTACAAAACCTGAATGTGAAGCTTCATGAATGATTACTCTGAGTCCAACGTCCAGACCAAGAAATCGGAACTGACAGCACTCACCCCCTTCTCAGTCCTGTACCATTTTTCCTCCTTAAAAAACAATAAATAGCATAATTCATAAGTGGCACTTTCTAACAGCAAGTCCCATGATATAAGTTCCATATTACCAGCAACTTGTGAAAACTTCCTAGTAATTTTCATATAAAATTATCATTTAAATTTTCAATATAATTATGAATTTGTATGTTCGATGCAAATGTCTGATTTATTGCTCTTGACCATTATAAAAATGAAACACATATGACATAATCCTTTACTTTTTACTTATTTACTGAATAGTTTTTGAGACTCCCCAAAATTGCATGTATAATAGAAACTCATTTTTCCATTGCTGCATAATATTTGATTTTATATTTTCAATCATGTTTTACTTCATTTTTCTAAAGTTATGGACATGTGAATTGTCTCAGGCTCAGTTGTTATAAAATAAGATAGGAAGAGTGTAATCTACATAGGTTAGTGAATTTAGTATGTGTATTTCTTAATTATGAAAGAGTAGGAAGAAGAGTTTTTTGATCGTTTGCTGTGAGTGTACTCAACTGTAGCATGTAATTGCACACAGACCACACTGTTTTATATTTTTACTAGTAGTTTGTCACCATTCCTAGTTAATCAACTACCTTTCTGATTCTTGCTATTTATTTACTTTGATGCCGTAACATGAAGGTTTCACATTCCTTGATTACTAAAATTTTGAAAAATGCTTTTTATATTACTTTTAACTCATCAATATTGTCCTTCCAGTGTTCAAATATGAACCTCAACTTCGACATTCCCTGTTCTATCTCATTATTTTATATATTTAAATATTCTCCTCGTGCCATGCCAGCTAGACTTCTACAACTTTATAATAAAGTCTTGGCATACAGAAAGCAAATATTCCACTTGTTTCCAAGCAACTTTCAGATAGGCAGAGAATGGTCTTTTCTGAAAGTGTTTATATCGTAATTCAGAGTCTGTGAATAGGTTATTTTACATTGCAAAATGGAATTTTCTAGTTGTGATTAAATTAAGAGAAGAGAAGAGAAAGAAGAGAGGAAGAGAAGAGAAGAGAAGAGGGGAGGGGAGGGGAGGGGAGGGAAGGGAAGGGAGGGGAGGGGATGGAGGGGAAGGCAGAAGAGAAGAGGGTAAGGGAGGTGAGTGCAGTTAGGAGGGGAGAGACTGTGTTGAATTCTGTATATTGGTCCAAAATAACCACAAAAGACTAGAAGAATAAGGGAGGAGAATTATAAAGATAGAGCAGACATTGAGATATGCGGCCATGTAGACAGAAAATTCAATGAAATTATTATTTCTCTGGATTCTTTAGAAGCAGTGAAACTCTGGTGAAACCATGATGGTGAGGCACCTTATTTCCTTAACTGTAAATTCATTCATTAATGTTGTTCTAAGTTATTACATGCATTATTTTGTTGTAAAAACAATAGTAAACTAATACTAACCCCTTTCTTATTTTATGTCTATGTAAATAAGAAAGTACATTAAGTCACAGTAGAAAAGTATGATAAGATATGAAATGGAATTTTAAACACAGAATTACTCTATTCCCTTTGATGTATAGAGATTTCTAGAGTATTATTTCAGTTACATTATAATATTATCTATACTGTAATGAGAGTTTCAGATTTCTTTAAAATGAGATGAACTAAGAAAAAGAGATTCAATAAAATTAACACAGTTTTCTGTATAAATGTGCATCTTCGGGTAGTTTAATATAAAAGCAGAAAATGGAGTAATGTAATGAAAAAAAGGGTCGCATTTCCCTTTTCATGGCAAACAGCAGCCCAAATAATGACCACTGCAGTTTATGTACAAATTCCACTCGTAGCTTTTGCAAATAAGGCAGCTGTAACTCTTCTTGTATATTTTGGGGTCTGCACCTATTTTTATGGAACATATTTGTTGAATGGTAAATGTTTTTTAACTTAGTAAGCAAACAGGTTTTTTTTTTTCTTCTCAGCAACCTCATAACTAGTAAAAAAAATTTAAAAAACTAACTGCAAACTAGCTAATGCAAGTGACAAAGCAGGAGATACAAAAATCTAAGAAGCTGAATTAACATTGATGAAGATTTGGGAAATGCATGCAGAGGACTTATTTGTAAGTAGAAAGTGAGTAATCAATCCAACCAGCTATAACAAAAGTCATAGCAGAGTTATGTTGGAAATATTTCAAATTTTATGTTCAGCAGTGTTGTGTGTAAATCCAGAAGCCACTGTCTGTGACGATCACATCTAACTGAGCAAGTCAAAGTTCTCAATGGAAAGAACGAGAGTACATGGCGGAAGGATACTGGACAGTGTGAGCACAGCGATCCATCCACATGCGTGCTGGGACTGGAGGAGAGAGCACGTATATTACTCGGTGGGCTATTTGGAGAAGACTTGTGGCTTTAGAGCAGCCACCCTCATTATTTCCAGAGTTCATGGTCAAACTTTATTTGAATGTTTCAAATATCTTCACTACAAAATTCTCATTATTGCAATTCATTTCAGAAACATTAAAATTTATGGAATTTTTTATACTGAATAAAATACATTTCTTTCAGAAGGAGGAATTCATTTTCAAGTAGTTATTTATGAAGCAGTGAACAAGACAAGATAGTGGTTGTAGTAGCAATAGAGTAAGTCCTGGAATGGAGTAGTAGCAGCAGACGGTCCATAAACAGACAGCCAGACTAATTTGTATGCTATTTAACAGACCTAGGAAAGTTACAGCCGACCACTTATTTAGCATACAGATTATTTAACCCAAGAGCACTGAAGTTAGCTTCTGTATGAATCATAGCCTACTGCTGTTTTTAATTCTGCATTGAAAATATACTTAATTTTGGACTATCCCAGGTGAAAAATGATGAACACACAAGCAAAACGAAGTCTCATCTATCACTAGTGAACCTTATCTTACACTAAAAAATTATAAAATTATTATGCTTTGATAATATATTTCAATTATCACAATAATTGGAGATAGCTAATCAAGACTGCTAATGTTTTAAATATAATTGAAACATAATTTTTGTTCAAATATTCCCATTTAAAACATTTTCTATATATTAAATCTGTGCAAAATAAAAATAGTAAAAGAAATTATGCAAAATTATGTAAAAAGGAATTTAAAACAAGCTATGGTAACTAAGATTATAGCCAAAAATATCAATTAATGAGCAAATTTTTTTATTAATTAACAGTGGAGTTGATACTATAAAAGTTTATTCATTGAATACTAAAGAAAAGTGCATTTCATTGGCTATGTAAAACAGAAAGATCTATCTTCTAGTAATTGTATAGGTTAGAATCAAACAAAACACTATAAATTTCTCACTAAAAAGAGGATATTTTTTCAGAATGGGATGAGAGAAATTGTATTTGGAGTTTCTGGAAATAATAGTGATAATGATATTTGAAGTGCAGTAGAAACGTATAGTGAATGTTTGAATTTAGAGGAATTGTGAAAAGCTTGTGGCTATTAACTCCCCTCAAGATGCTCAACTTGGGTCATCACTCCTGCCACTTTCTAAAGCACTTCTAGAAGTTCTCTTTCTTGAGTCTTGAGGGGGAAGTGTGAATAGGTGGATAAGAATGTACTGTAATGTTTTTATGAGCATTTCAATTGAATGCCACACTTTCTGCATTTTTATCGTATTATATAAAGACAGTCACAAGTAAGACTTCTAGAACTGACTTAGTACTATGAATGATGGAATAAGTTTGTTCAAAGTGAGAGGGACCAAGAAGAGCCTTGAGTAAACATTTCAAGTCCAGAACGAAAGCAATTTCCACCCTAGTTTGTTGCACCCTGCAACACTATTTAAAATTAATGGAGAAATAAGACAATTCCACAGCAAAGAATAAAGAAATTCATTTCTACCAAACCAACCCTACAAAGATTACTGAAAGATTGTCTAGATAAACATGACCACAATTCCAAGAACAACAACAGAAAGAAATCACAAGGAAGGGCAAACAAACACAGAGGGAAAGCAGGAAACCAACATCAGGAAAATAACATGACAGAGATAAGCCAGTTCACATAATTTACAGCCATTCAATGCAATTCGCCTCAAATCACCAATCAAAATAAACTGCCTGGAATAATGAATTAAAAAAAAAAGACTCCCAACAATATTGTGCATATAACAATTACATTTAACCAAAAAAAAAAAAAATTCATGAACTAAGAGTCAAATGAAGAAAAACAATACTCCATGCAACAGGAACTAAGAAAAAAAAAAAAAAAAAAAACAACCAAACAAACAAACAAAACAGTGGTAGCTATTCATTTTGCAGACAGTGTCAACTTCCAACCAAGTCTGATCAAAAGTGATAAAGAAAGTCACTACATACTTCAAAAGAAAAAATATATAACAATCATAAATATGTATCCACCAAATAAGAGAGCAGTCAACTATGTAAGATAAGTATTAGTAGAGCTGAACAGAGATGAAACACCAAATAAGTAAAAACACAATTGCAGTGGGAGGCCTTATTAGACCACTGGCATAAATAGATTAGCCAGACAAAAATCTGCAAAGAAATATCAGAACTAAACAAATTTGTGAACAAATGGACTTAGTAATGAGTTTTTTGTTTTGTTTTGTTTTTGTTTTTTGTGTTTTTCGGTTTTTTTTTTTTTATCTGTACCAGGGATCGAACTCACGACTGCCTACTTGCAAGGCAGGCACTTATGCAGCTGAGCTAAATCCCCAGCCCCAACTTAGTAGAGTTTTACAGAGTGTTCCATCCAACTACATCAGAGCACACATACTTTTCAGCTGCACATGGAACATTCTCTCAAATAGGCCATGCATTTGCCCACAAAACGTGCTTACATAAATGCAAAGGAATTTAAATTACCCCATGCTTATTATCTGTCTTTAATGCATTGGAGTTATAAATTAATGGCAAAAGAAATATCAATAACTTCATGAACACAAGAAAATTAAATAACATGCTCCTGAATAGACAATGGTCACAGATGAAATTAAAGAAGAAATTAAATAATATATACAATTAAATGAAATGCAGACACAATATACCAGAACCTGTGGGATGCAATGGAAGTAGGCTTAACAGGGAAATTTGTATCAGTAAATTCTCAATCAAGAAAACAGAATGAGCATAAATAAACAACCAAATTGTGTACCTCAGTCTTCTAGTAAAAGAAGAGTAACTCAAGCCCAAAGCCCATAAAAGGGAGTAAATTATAAAGATCTGAGCAGAAATTCATGCAATTGAAACTAAAAAAATACAAAGGATTAATGTATAATAGAGATAGTCCCTTGAAAGAATAAATAAATTGTTAAGACAGACGAAAGAAAAAAAGAAATAAAGAAAGATAGAAAAAGAAAGAAAGAAAAAACCAGTCAAATTCATGCATTGAGGAATGAGAAGGGTCAAATCACTACACGTCGAGTTCGATCCCTGGTCCCGATAAAAATAAAAAAGACAAAAAAAAATCTTTTCTCAAGGAATAGAAAACAGAAGAAATGGACAGACTCCTTAGTATACATGAATTACCAAAGCTGAATCAAGAACATATAAAAATTCTAAATAAACTGATATCAATTAATGAAATTGAAAATGTAATTTAAAGCTTAACAACAACAGCAACAAAAAAGCCAGGTCTTGATGAATTTCACTGCTGAATTCTACAAGAAATTAAGAGAAAATTGAATGCCAATACTCCTCTAACTCTACTGAAATTAAGAGGAAGCAATGCTCCCTGACTAGCTACTGGAGCGACTATCACCTCGATATTAAAACCGGAGAAAGACACAACCAAAAAGGAGAATAATTGTGCAATCTCCATAAGGAACACAGATGCAAAATACTCAATAAGATTCCAGCAAAGAATTCCAAAAATTACTAAGATGTTTAATATGTGATGACCAAGAGGGATTCATCACTTGAAAGCAAGAATGGTTCAGTTTATGCAAATTAATATATGCAACACATCATATCAATAGATTCAAAGACTAAAATCACATCATCATCTCATCAATCGATGCAGAAAAAGATTTGACAAAATTCAACAGTCATTTATGATGAAAACCCTACAGAAAATGAGAGTAGACTGTTACTATCTCAGTTTGATAAAAGTCATCTATGACAAAGCAACAGCTAACATCATGTCATATGGACAAAAACTGAAAGTTTTCACTTTAAAATCAGGAACAAGATAAAGATGTTCACTATTACCTCTTCTATTCAATGTAGTTCCGGAAACACTAGCTAGAGGAATTATATTAGAAAAAGAAATAAAATGAATAATGATAGGAAAGGAAGAAGTCAAATTATAATTTGTGGATGACATGATATTCTACATAGAAAACCCAAAAAACTCCACCAAAAGGTTTCTAGATTTAATAACAAAATTCAGTTGTGAAGTTGGATAAGAATTGAACATTCAAAAATCAACAGTATTCCTGTACACAAACAACAAAGTCACTGAGAGAGAAACTAGAAAAATCACTTCTTTCACAATAGCATATAAAAACAGATTGAAATATGCAGGGTTCAATCTAACAAAGGAAGTGAAAGGTTTATATTTTGGTAAAATAAAGGATTCTGAAAAAGAGGATCAAATAGGATATCACCCGCTTATGGATAAGAAAAATCACGGCAGTAAAAGTGGCCTTACTCCCAAAAGTGTTACACAGGTTCAATGCAGTCCCAATCAAAATACTATTAGCAAACTTTGCAGATCTGAAAAAATTTCATTTGGAAACAGAAGAAACTTAGAATAACAAAGACATCATAATAACTGATTTAAAATTATACTACAAAGGTACTGTGGTTAAAATCAACGTGTTACTGGCAAATAAAGATCCAAGTATCAGTAGAACAGACTAGAAAATGGAAATACAACCCCCAAATACACTCAGCTGCCTTATCTTTGAAATAGGAGCCAAACAGGTTAACTGGAATAAAAAGATAGTCCATTTGATAAACGGGACTAGAAAAATTGGCTCTCCACATTGTGAAAACTAAAAGCAGACCCATGTCTATTGCCATATACTAAATTAAAGTCAAAGTGGATCAAAGGTCTACATATTAAAACAGAAACACTATATCTACTGGAAGAGAAGTTAGGTAAAACTTTACTGACATAGTTGTAGGCATATATTTCATGAAGTAAACCAGACTTCACAGAACATATTTCAAAGAATCAGCAACTGGGATCTGTTTTTATTAAAAAGTTTCATATCAAAAGAAATCATCAGCAGAGTGAAAGACAACCCAGAGACTGAGAAAATACTTAATTTTTCACTCAGACAGAAGGATTCTATCAACAATATGCAAAAATTTTGAAAAAACTACACCCCTCAAAATTCAAAAACCCAATCCAAAAATGGTCATCTGAGATAAATACACACTTCTCAGATGAATAAATACAAATAGCAAAGAAATACACACACACACAAAAAATGTTCAGCATCATTGGTCATTTAAGAAATGTAAATTAAAACAACTCTGGGATTCCACATCACTCCAGAAAGAATGGCCACCATCAAGAAATCAACTAATAACCAATGCTGGTGCAGGTGTGGGCAAAAAGAAACACTTATTCATTACTGGTTAAAATGTAGACTGGTAGAACCACCATGGGAATCAGTATGAAGATTCCTCAGAATCTAGAATTACAGGTCCTATTTGACCCAGCAATTCCCCTTCTATATATTTACCCAGAACAATTAAAAGCTTTACACCGCAGCAATATATGTGCATCCATGTTCATAACAGCACAATTTAAAATAGCTAAATCTTGGAAACAACCCATATGCCTATCAAACAATGAATGGATAAAAAATGTGGTCTTAATATGCAATGGAGTACTACTCAGGCATGTGTACAATAAATGTGAAATGAGAAGAAACTGCTAAAAAGCAAAAGGAACCCAGGAAGCGGAAAATGGGGAAGGATGGCGAGGAAACGGGAAAAGAAATACAAGTCAGTTATGCTATTCATGTCTCTTAGTTCACTGAAAAAGGTCTGTGCAAATATGAATTGGGGACATGTTAATGTTCCTATCTTGTACTCTGAATAACTATTTTAAAGATAACAATGTGAAATGGATTAAATATTATTTTCTTCTGAAAAAATTTTGAACCTTTTTCCCATAAAAAAAGTGAGGGGGACTATTTTGAGGGAGGTTAGTGACAACATTACTTTTTCTCTAATACTTTTTAAATTTAAATATTCACTTTTTATTTTGATCCACCTTCCATTTAGAAATTGTTGTTGATGTATAAAGAAGAATGCATTAAAATGACATTGACTTTTATGACAGAAAATGTTAAAGGAAATGTTATCCGTGGGAATGACTATGATAGAAACTGAAGAATGCTTCAGTCTTTTAAATGCTGTTAGTCTTTTTAATTTGCTTATGCTTTCAACTAAATTAAGCCAAGAGAGAGAGGAGCAGATAGGAAGGAGGAGGAGGAGCTGACCTGTTTCTAATTGCATAATTCCCATCAAGAGTTACATTAGAAGATTATGTTTAAATGCAATTAGCTCATTTACCTGTGAGAGACTGAAGAGCATAACTATAATTACTATTAGCCCAAAGACTTTCAGTAATAAAAACAGATTTATTAAATCATTATTCGGTCTTATACTTTTTATGACATGTCACTCATAACATTTCTTAGAACAACAAATTCTCATTTCTACTAACGTTGTCATAAATAAGTTTTGCTCCTTTCTCCCCCAAAGAAACACATTTTGCTATTACAATGTTTCAAAAGGAAGTTTCCATCCACAGCACCCACAGACTAAGGCTGAGAACAACTCTTGAACTCATATGATTGCCAGAAAGACTCTGCTCAGTATCTGGGAGACCAGTAGCCTTCTCTCTCACCACAAAGTCCTTTCATGGTAGATCTCGATGCAGGCAGCACACAGCAGAAATGATCATATTTATTCTGCATTTTTAAAACAGCTTCAAGGAACTCAGTGAACTGAAGTTTGCCCCCTTCCACAACTTCTTTGCCGTGGCTCTGTGGGCTGGATGTCTACAACTCCTCATCACACGCGAACTGCTGCATGGGTGTTGCATCATGATGTTCAAATTTGAGTGGGAATGCAAAGTTTAGTACAGAACTTTTCTTTCTTCGGGCTGGTATTTTAGGTAACTTCAACAACATGAGAAGCAGTTTCTGACTTAGCATATTGAAGAATCTGAATTGCAGTACAAATTAAAGATTATTTTTATTAAAACAAACGTAAGCCAGAGAAGCAAACATAAAGTTGATATTTTTAACAACCTTTGGGACCAGGATTAGAATGAACCCCATCTGGCACACTCTTGCAGGCTTGGAGAGGCTTTAGACATCAAGAAGCTTTTAGGAGGACCCAGTGGAGTAGCCTCGCTCTCTTCATACTTGAGTTCTATTTTAGCGATCCCACTTTCAACTTCCTCTTCACTATTTGCCACATCCTATCTCTGATGAATGAGTCAACAACTGAAAAATATTAATAACATTAATTCATATCCATACTGTAGTAGAAATATATTTTTTTAAATTTAATTTAAGGAGAAAAAAGAAAAAAAAACAGAAAAAGGGTACAAGTTATACAGAATTTCAGAAAAAATAAACAGTAGGAAATCACTAGTTAATTACATATTGTCATCTTAGAAATAGCTTTTGAAGTTAATTTAAGTGTATAAGATAGAAATATATTTATATATGGACATACTACAGAAGACCAAATGATGAAATACCACACAATGTTAAAATATTTCTTATTTGTGAAGTAATATCCTGGTATAATTTTAGCAGTTTTGCAATCTTTCAAAGATTGTGTAAATGGTATTGCACATACAACAGACCTTGATTTTTTTATGCATAAAAGGATATATATTGTATTATGCATTTTAAAATAATCCTACAATAACAAAATTGAGTGTACTTTCAATGGATAGTAATAAAAAAGACTGAACCCTTGTGTGTCCCTGGTTGCTCTAAAAGGCCAGTAAACCAAGAACAAGTTGTTAGAGCAATGCAAAAGGTTTATTTGACAGCAAACAAATAAAAGAACAGAAGATATGGCCAGAAAAACCTACCCTGGCTAGGTACTGCAGATAGAAATCTTTTGTTGGGATTTTAGAGGAGACACCATGGTGTCAGGATAATTACAAAGTTTGGGCAGTCTTTTTATCTGACCCATAGGCTGCTGGTATATATAAGGCACCAGACATTCTGGGTTTTATAAATCCACAGAAAATTTCCAGTTTAGAAAATTTTCATTTATGCCTTCTTAATTTCTTTTTCTAGGAACAAGTAATTCTGCAGTTGATTATTAAGGTTTAAAAATGTGTCTTTTCTCTGAAGAACAAGTAAAAATCTCAAAGACTGCTTTCTCTGGAGGAGAAAGGAAGATATTCAAATGTCTTCCAAGTCAGAGGTGTCTACAGCAAAGCTAGCAGAATAATAACAATGCATTGTCTAGATGTGTAAATTCCAAACTTTGTGATTTTTAACTTAAATAAGAGTAAGTGAAAGCAGAAGGTTTATTGGGGGTTTGGCAAAAATAATAAGCTTATTACTTTTTTGGAGTGTCGATTGTATTTTTTATTTCATACTTCATAAAGTTATTAGTGTAATTATTATTCTATTTTAAACATGATGGCATTAAAGCACAAAGAGCTTAAATAACTTCTCTAACATTCCTGGTTTATAGTATGTATGTTGCAGAGAAAATATTTTCATATACCCAACTCATATTATCACAGTCTTGCTTGTAACAACCAAAAATAATTACCAAAGTAATCTAGAATAATCTGTGTAATTTAAAGATAGTTTGAGGATGGCTAAATAAGCAGTGCTAAACTTTCATCACAATATTGAGGTAACCTCTTTCAGTAGGATTTACATGTACAGGAGTTGATGGTTGGATTACTCAGTGCGCCAATGAAGGACTAAATCTGTAAAGGGAAATTAATTTTCTTATTCAACTAAGAGAGACAAATACAAACAGAAAGTATCACTTATCTCTCTACTGTCGGAGTGATATGAGATTCTGCATTATATGCATCTAAAATGCTTTAACTTCAATGTAAGACAAGGAGTTTGTTCCAGTACCCTTGGAAAAAAGAGCAAATGAGCTCAGTATCTGAGCAGCTGCAGCTCATGCCATCCTCGAGTGACAGCCAGCCTGTACTGCCACAGTGTTTTTATCTTTGAACTTTCTCTGTAAAGTGAATTTTATGCGTTCTAAAGGCAAACTGTGAAACAGATTATAGTTCCAGTTGGTGATAGAGCACATTGTTCAGACAAGTTTATTTTCCATTATTTCCCAACTAGTGACTCTTGTATTGTTACTCTCAACAGTCCTGTTTACTAGAAAGTTGAGATAGCAGTTGAAGAACTGAAGGCCGAGTAACTTAAGGTCATCAGCACATGTATCAGTGTTTAACTGGAAACTTCATATAAGAATAAACTATGTGAGAGATTTTCTGATATTCTTTTGATCAATGAGAATTGAAGACCTATGTCTGTTAACTTTGATCACTTTATGTCTGCACATAAATCTTGAACTCTGTCCTTGTCAGTACTTACAGCCTTTTGTGTTGCAGCTTCTAGCTACAAATTTATAGTGTGTGTGTGTGTGTGTGTGTGTGTGTGTATGTATGTGAAAGATAATAATATCTCAGGCTCTAACATTGCTGCAATAAAACCCTAAGGAGAAACCCAGCCTCCAGGAAAAAAATATCCATTTGGAGATGGGAGTCACAGAAGAATCATCCATGCATGTACACGGCCTCCACTGGATATATCTCTGCTCTGGTCTGCAAGATAAGAAACTGCTTTGATCCTTAGTATTAATTTTATTTTGAAAGTTACTAGATGGATTATTATCATCTGGTCACCTAAAAATTCTAATAACTTTCAGAATGTCTTATGAAAAAAAAACTTGGACTTTGTTTCAAAAATTAAGAAAGAAATTAAATTCTGTTGGATACATACTCAAAATTTTATTTATAAAGTCTATATTATACCTTAAATTATTGTTTTCCATCTTTGTATTTTCTTTAGCCAAAAATGAAATATTTCTGCAAACTGATGAACCACTCTTCACTGCTTCTCATTACAATATCTGTTTCTGTAAAAGGTTAAATTTACCATCCTCAGAGTTCCTGCTCACCATCCCAGGCTATTGAGAGTTTAAGATAATCTTCCCAGTGGTTAAGGACCCACCCAGCTTCTAGCCACACCAGACTAGGCTTGGGAGGTTTTGCAGTCAGACTAGATTACACCGAGAAACCTTCTTCAATCAGGGGAGTTGAGAGCATGAGATGTGAGATCCAGCACATTGGTCCTTGCACAGGGAGAGCTTTGAACTATCATACACAGTGATTAGGTGCCCATCCAGCTTCCTAGAACACTGAAGGTGGCACAGGATGTCATGTAGGCCTGACTGGACCATGTTCAGCAACCTCCATTCAGTTTCAGGAGCCAAGGACATAAGAGACAATTTCTAAAACGCCAAGGGGAAGCCTTAGAACAACACTTGAAATGTGGAAATATAGAAAAATGAGAAAATGAAAGACCAAAATGCATTCTCAAACTTCCAGCCCTTCCCAAGAAAGCCTAGAAGCCATGTACATAGAAGAAAATATAGGCCATACGTCTGAACTACCTGAAATAATAGCAACTGAATAAAGAAGCAACTCTGGGAAGCTTTAAAGGAATTCAAACTACAAATAATATCCCAGGTAAAATAGGAAATGATAAAAAAATAATGAAAGACATGCTGAACACATCTAAAGAAGACATGGTTAAAAAAATTAGAGGGACAAAATCAAAAGATAGAATCCCAGGATGAATAATCTAAGAAACAAAGAGAATACATGAAGCAGATTAAGAGATATACAGTAAATCAAAAATTCCATTGAAAGTTGTTAAAGCTGCCTCAATGAAAATGAAGATACAATTTCAGACCTTGAAGACAAGATTGTAGCTAGTGAGCAGGAAAGGAAAGATCTTTTAAAAATAACAAAGAATCAGGAAATAACAATTCAACAGCTGCAAGATGATGCAAAAAACTATGTTTGATAGGGATAAATGAAAAAGAAGGGGATAACACAAGTGATATGAAGAGGCTATTTACAGAAGTAATAGCTGAAAATTTACCAAACATGAGAATGAAAACTGACATATGGATTAGTGAAGCATACAGAACCCCAAATAGTGATAACCAAAATAAAACTGCACCCAGACATATAGTAATCACCATCTCAGAAATCCATCATAAGAACAGAATATTAAAAGCTATTAGAAAAGACAGATCACCTAAAGGAAAACATATCAAAAATCATAGCAGACTTCTGAACACAAACAACGAAGTCAAGAAGAACATGGAGGGAAGTATTTCAGATCCTAAAGGAAAATGATTTCCAACCTAGACTGATGTACCCTGAAAAAATATCCTTCAAAATGGATGGAGAAATACATACTTCCATGACAAAGAACGGTTGAAGAACTCCATGATCACCAAGCCAATCCTGCAAAGAATACCAAAAGAGTTCAGATACACATAGGAAAGAACCACTAAGCAAGGCAGACAATTAAACAGAATGGAAAGATATTCAACAGCATAAAGATAACATGTCAACAATAAACCATTATATAACAGCTATAACCATTAACGTAACTGGTCTCAATTCACCAATTAAAAGAAACAGACTGGCAGAATGGATCAAGAAAGAACATCTAAACATATGTTGTCTACAAGAAACCCATCTAACCCAAAAGGAAACTCACAGACTGAAAATCAATACTTCATGCAAAAGGAACCTAATGAAAATGTGAGGTAGCTATTCTGTTTGCAGACAATGTAATTCAAACCAAGAATGACATTAAGAGATAAAGAAGGTCCCTACATAATGTTTAAGTAAAACTTCAAGAGGAAGAGATATCAGTCATAAAGATATATGCACCAAATTCCAGATCACCTAGTTATACAAACCAAGTATTAATAAAAATCAAAAGTCAAATTAGCATAACACAATTATCACAGGAGACCTTACCACACCATTGACACCAAGGGACAGATCGATCAGACAGAAAATCAGCAAAGAAATAACAGAACTGAATCATACCTGTGAACAAATGGACTTGATAGACATATACAGAGTGTTCCATCCAACAACATCAGAATATACATTCTTCTCAGCAGTACATGGGACATTCTCTAAAATAGACCATATACTAGCTCAAAGAACATATTTAAATAAATGCAAAACATTGAAATTATCCCGTGCATGTTATTGGATCATAGCAAAATGAAATTGGAAATTATTGATAAAAGAAACTGCAAAAACCCCACAAATACATGGAAGTTGAACAATACTCTCTTGTGCAGTTGGTGAGTCACAGAGGAAATTAAAGAAGAAATTAAAAGATACCTACGAGCAAATGAAAATACAAATAGAATTTACTGGAATAATTGGGATGCAATGAAAGCAGTTCTCAGAATAAAATTTATTGCACTGAGTTCCCACATCAGGAAAACAGAATGAATACAAGTAAACCACCTGATGCTACACTCAAACATCTAGAAAAGAACAAGTCAATCCCAAAGCCAAAAGAAGGGAGGAAATTATAAAAATCAGAGCAGAAATTAATGCAATAGAGACTAATCAAACAATAAAAAGAATTAATGAATCAAAGAGTTGGTTCATTAAAGGAATAAATAAAATTGTTAAACCCTAGCCAACCTTATTTTAAAAAGGAAAGTAAAAGCTCAAATTCATGCAATAAGGAATAAAAAGGGAGTATCACTACACACTTTGTGGAAATACAGAAGATCATCAACACCTATTTCAAAAACCTCTACTTTCATGGGTTTGATAACACGGAAGAAGTGGACAGATTCCTAGATACATATGATGTACCAAACTGGGTCAAGAAGATGTAAACTGTTGAATAATCCAATTTCTATTAATGAAATTGAAAAAAGAATTAAGTCCTTATCTACAAAGAAGAGCCCAGGCCCAGACGGATTCACTGCAGGATTCTACAACAAATGTAAAGAATACTTAAATCCAACACTCCTAAAACTCTTCAATGAAACTGAAAGGGAAGCAATGCTTCCTAAGTCATTCCTAGAAGCAAATATTACTTTAATAACAAAACGTGAGAAAGACCAACTAAGAAAGAGAACTACAAGCCAATCTCCCTAGTGAACAAAAATGCAAAAATCCTCAATAAAATATTGGCAAACAGGATGCAGCAAATCATCAAGAAGATTATACACCACAATCAATTGGGATTCATCCTAGATATGCAGGGATGGTTCAACATATGTAAATCAATAAATGTAATCCACCACATCAGTAAAGCCAAAAGTAAAAATCATAGGATCATTTCTATAGATGCAGAAAAAGCTTTTGGTAAGGCCCAACATTCATTCATGATAAGAACCTTCCAGAAAATTATGATAGATGGTCTTTACCTCAGTATGATAAAGGCCATCTATGGCAAACAAACAGTCAGCATCATATTAAATGCCCCAAAACTGAATGTCTTTACATTAATATCAGGCACAAGACAAGGATGTTCCTTATCACTGCTCCTGTTCAACATAGTACTGGAAATAGTAGGCAGACCAATTAGACATGAGAAAGAAATAAAAAGGTCAAAGATAGGAAAAGAGGAAGTAAAATTATCATTATTTGCAGATGACATGATACTCTACATGGAAGACCCCTAAAACTCCATTGAAAGACCTTTAGATATAATACATAAATTCAGCAATGTAGCTGGATACAAAATCAATACTCAAAAACTAATAGCATTCCTATACACTAACAACAAAATCACAGAGAGAGAAATAAGAGTAGCCACACCCTTCACACTAGCAACCAAAAAAAAAAAAATGAAATACCTAGGAATTTCTCTCACGAAGGAAGTGAGAGACCTGTACAGGGAATGTTATAATGCACTGAAAATGAAATTGAACATTATCTCAGAAAACAGAAAAACATCCCTTACTCATGGATAGGAAGAATAAATATTGTGAAAATGGCCATTCTCCCAAAACTTTTATACAGATTCGATGCAATCTCAATGAAAATACTATCAGCATACCTTATACAGCTAGAGAAATCACTCCTAAAATTCATTTGGAACCAGAAGAGACCTAGAATAGCAAAGTCAATTCTAAGCAGCAAAGGCAAGGCAGGAAGTATCACAATCCCTGACTTGAAGTTAAACTACAAAACAACTGTAATAAAATCATCATTGTACTGGAATAAAAACATATCTGGAAATCAATGGAATAGATTAAAAGGTACTACCACAACTACAAACACACTGAACCACCCTATCGTTGATAAAGAGGCCAAATATGTACACTGGAAAATTACAGTCTCTTTAATGAATGGTGCTGGAAAAACTCTCCACATGCCAAAAACTAAAACTAGAACCATGCCTATCACCATGTACTAAACTAAAATCTAAATGGATCAAAAATCTGAACATTGAAATAGAAACACATACTCTGTTGGAAGACAAATTGGATAAAAGTCTTAAAGTCATAGCGGTAGGTAAAGAATTCATGAATAGGACTCCAAACACATGGGAAATACTTCCCAGAGTGAATAACTGGGATCACCTCTTATTAAAAAGTTTCTGCACGTCAAAAGAAATCTCCAGCATAGTGAAAAGAAAAACCACAAACTGGGAAAAAATCTTAGTGAACTGCCCCTCAGACAAAAGACTTCTGTCTAAAACATATAAAGAATTAAAAAAAAAAATCAGACCCCCAAAATTCAAATACCCAATCCAAAATGGGAATGTGAGATGAATGCACACTTCTCAGATGAAGAAATGCAAATGGCAAATAAATACATGAAAAAATGTTGGCCATCATTACTCATTAGAGAAATGCAAATTAAAACCACACTGAGATTCCATATCACTCCTGAAAGAATGGCCATGATCAAGAAAACTACCAACAACAAGTGCTGGAGAGGCTGTGGGGAAAAAGGAACTCTCCTGCACTGTTGGTGGGAGTGTAGACTGGTACAGCCTTTGTGGAGGTCAGTCTGGAGATTTCTCAACAAGCTGGGACTTGAAGCCCTATTTGTTCCCTACCAACCACAAACTGGGAAAAAATCTTAGTGAACTGCCCCTCTGATCACCTTGTTTCTATACATTTACAATTGTCATTTCTACTTCCATTTGTTTTACATCTAATCCACCCATTTGTGAAAATATTTTTCCAGTAAGATTATTTTTATTTTAGAGTTTTTCATCTGAAAGCCATTTTAACCATCTCAGTTAGGAGCTGGGCCATCTTTATCTTTGTGCTCACACAGCATTTTAAAAAATCATGTAATAGGAACAATTATTTTATTTAACTAAATGAGGTAGTTGAGGTTATTTGTTCCTCCTCAGTGCTTTTCTGTGATGCTCCACTGTCTTCATATTTCTCAAAATTTCTGAAATTGAAAGTTAGTCAAATCTATATCTATATCTATATCTATATCTATATCTATATCTATATCTCCAATGTGCATATCAGTCTTATTTCATATGAACCCACAAAGCCACCTGATCACTTCACTCAATCCATTCTCTTTATCTTCCTTGGGAGACATTACATTTCCTTTACAGTATTTCATAATCTCTACACTGTGTTACCAACTAAACTTCTACCTGTCCTTTTCAGTAAAGGGCAAGATAACAAAAAAATGTTGAGTTAATGAGAATGTTCAAATGTTTTCTATAAATCCTGGTGAGTACTGGCTAGTCTCAATTAATTTCGAAGAGGTGCTACAGCCCCTTGTTATTCATCACTTAACTTGCCATACTGATTAGCAATAGAAAATTTACTATTCAAAAAAATTCAAAGATTTTTAGACAATAGGTGTGACCTCTAATTTTGAAAGTGTTACAAATTGATGGGAAAGATCTTGAACATATAAATTCATAGAAAGTAGATTTCAGTATTTAATTTTCTTGCACAGTACATATAACAGTTTCATTCCTTCGAAAATATAGTTCACTGTTTTAATTTGTTTTTGTAATTATAATAATGGAATAGCTTTCTAAAACTTAATAATTAATAGATTATTAATTATTAAGTTAAAATTAATTAATTAATTAATAAATTAAAATTAATTAATAATTAATAGATTATTTGATTTTAGTAAACTAATAGGGATTGACATTTTCCTTTGTAATGTATTACTTATAATGATACTAATTCTTTTTCTTGTTGATAAATATTTAGCTATTCTATTTTATGCCTTGCTTGGAAATGGGAGGAACTGATTGATTTTGAATTTTGAGGGTTATATTTAAGCATGCAGAGGGAGAAAAAAAAAAAAAAAAAAAAAACCTCAGTGTCAAGTGCCAGCTACTCAGGTTCTCCAGAACAAAGTGCTGAGAGTCTGGAAATGACAGCCCAGAGAGAAATCAATGGAATTCTTAAGCACACTCAGTCCACAGCAGAACTGCCAGAGGAGAAGAAGATGGGTTTCACTGCTATAGAAGAAATAGCTCACAGATGAGCCTGCAGCAGCTATGGATCTCACCCGATAGGTTGGAAGTCAGCAAAAATATTGCTCCTCACTGGGAGACTGAGACCTGACCTGAATTGGAAGAGTCTTGTGCAATCCTAGGCAGCAGATAGAACATGAGACATTTTGCCTGGTGGCACAACCACAGTCAGTTACTGGTGAGTGAACCAGAGCACTCCCCAGTCCACGTGAGCAGCAACTGGACGGTGGGACCACCATGTTATCTCAAAGTGCTCTGGGGCTCAAATTCTAGCAGCAAAAGAGCCTATCAGCAAAAAAGGAGCCAACAAAAAAGAGAAATCCTGGCAAAGTACGTTAATAAATATAGATACAAAAATCCTTAGCAAATACTGGCAAATAGAGTACAGGAAATTATCAAAAAGATTATATACCTACAATGACGAAGTACGATTCATAGCAGGGATGTAGACATAGTTCAACATATGCAAATCAATAAATATAATACAACATATTAACAAAGACAAAGAAAAAACTCACATGATCATCTCAATAGATGCACATAAAGCTTGTGATAAAGTCCAACAATCATTATGCCAAAACCCTTATGTGGAATAGATGGTCTTTACTTCAATCTGATAAAATCCATCTTTGAAAAAGCGACAGCCAGCATCATATTAAATGATCAAAAATTGAAAATGTTCTCTCCAAAGTCAGGAACAAAACAAAATTTTTTCACTATCACCACTGTTATTAAGCTCTAGATATATTAGCTAGAGCAATGAGATTAGACGAAGACAAGAAATAACAATGGGAAAGGAAGAAGTTACATTATCATTATTCAAGGATGACTTGATACACTACGTAGAAAACCCCAAAAATTCTACCAAAAAGTTTCTAGATTTAATAACCAAATTCAGTAGTGTAGCTGCATACAAAGTCAACACACAATATCAATAGCATTCCTATACACAAAGGGGTTAAAGCTCAAGCGTTAGTGTAAGATGTAGTAGCAGCTTCAATGATTAGATCTTTGGAATAGAAAACAAACTCACGGAGACACAAATTAGAAAGTGTATACCCTTCATAACAGCATCCAAAAAACTGAAATACTTAGGAAACAATGTAATAAAGGATGGAAAATATCTGTACAGTCCCCTTAACAAAAGAGCTCTAAGGAGATCTGAAAATGGAAAGACATTCTTTCCTCATGGATGGAAAGAGCCAACATAGTAAAAATGGACCCACTCTCAATACTCCTATGTATATTTAATGAAATGCCAAATCAAATGTCATTAGCATACCTCACAGATCTACAAAAATACCACTAAAATTCATCTAAAACCAGAAAAGACCTAGAATGAAAAAGACAGTTCTGGGAAACAAAGGAAAATCATAATAATCTGCAATGATACTACAAAGCTACTGTGATAAAATCAGAATGGCAAGAAGAGCAGACTTGAGGATCTGTGGAACAGAATAGATAATACACAACCCCAAACACACTCAACTGCTTTATCTTTGACAAAGAAGCCAAACATGTGAAGTGGAAGAAAGAAAATCTCTTTAATAAATGCTGCTGGAAAAAAAAAATGACTTTCCACATGAAGAAGATTAAAACTAGACATGTATCTGTCATCATCCACTAACCAAAAATTAAGATTGATCAAATATCTTAACTTTAAAATGGAAACATTAAACTTACTGGAAAAGAGGCAAAAATTGAAAGACATAGATGTAGGCAGAGATTTCATAAACAAAACTCAGACTACACAAAAATTACTTCTAAGAATCCACAAAAGAGATCTCACTTCATTAAAAAATTTTTTAAAGCTAAAGAAATCACCAACAGAGTGAAAAGCAACCTACAGAGTTGGAAGCAAATTTAGCCAGCTGTGCCTCAGACAAAGGATTCATATCCGGGATATATAAAGAATGGAAAAAATATCAGACCCTCAAAGTAGTTGCCTATACCCTCAACCTTGATACTATCATACAGAATGGAACAGAGTCTAATAAGTCAAAACAAGATCGTGGGAGTATTACAGGACTTCAAAACAAGTTAATAGGAAATCAAAAAGAGTTACTATATATATAGCAGGATATATATATATATATCCTGCTAATTTTTTAAAATTTTCCCCTTAATTAAAACAAACATAAGAAATAACTAAATAATTTTTTAAAGAATAAGGGAGAGATTGAGATAAAACAGGACATAACAATATAACAATACAGGTCAAAGCATGACTGTTTCAGCAACCTAGTGCTTCACCACCAAATAACCCAACTTAATAGCAGTTACCATAGTGTCTGTCTTTTTCCTTGAAATATTTGAATAAAACTTCATATACTATAGCTTCAAATATTTCCATATCAAGAAGCCCAGAATAAATCCTTTCCAATTAATAAATGAAAACTTTATAAGGCTTCAAGGCCACATAATGGGGAATCATGATTACCACATATTTTTATATATTTGAATCATTACTTACATTAGGGAAACTATTCGGTATTCACACATGCGAGATTGGTTTATTTCACTTATAAGATTCACTAAGATGCCCATTCTGGTTTGACTATTGTCTCCTTTGGAAGTCCTGTAATGTTTACAATGCCTAAGTTTTATTGGTCTTGTTCTCTACTGTTTTATCCAACTTTATAATATCTAATGAGATAGACAATTCTTTTTAAGGAAACAAGAGACAACGTTGATAACGATTGTTGATAACCTTGTACTCTGTTTTACATCATGTGCTATGTCTATCCTTGGTTTTGACTGACAGTTTGTTTTGCCATATTTGACTTCATTTTCTCCCCCCCAAAAAAGTAATAAGAACTAAGGAGTAATAAAATCCAAAATGTGTAAATTTTGTTGTAAAAAAGAGAGGGAAAAAAAGAGCTCTAAAGGATACAACAGCAAGTGTGTTTAGGGGTGTTAAATAGCTGACCATATTAATGTTTTTGGTTGGATCATTGAACACAACTGTTTGCAGTCTCACTGTTTGAATGTCCACTTTGTATGCTTTGATACTGTGATTTGAGCAACTATTTCTAAGATGATAATATGTAATCTATTAACTGGTGATTTCTTACTGTTTTTTTTTTTTTTTTGTAGTTCTGTATTACTTGTACCCTTACACCGCTTTGTTTTGTCTTGTGTTTTTCTCTTCTTCCTTTTAAATAAAATTAAAAAAAACAAAAAAAAAAGAAAAAGTATCAGACCCCCCAAACTCAAAGACTCAATCCAAAACTGTGAATGTGTGATTAATATGCACTTCTCAGAAGAAGAAATATAAATGGCAAGTAAATACATGAAAAAATGTTCAACATCATTGGTCAATCAAGCAAAATAAATTTAAACGACACTGAGATTTCATCTCATCTCAGCAAGAATCCTTCTTCACTGTTGGTGAGAGGGTACACAGGTTCTATCACATGGAAATAAATGTAGGGATGCCTTAAAAAGCTAGTATTAGAGATACTATTCTATCCAATTATTCCCCCTTTGGGTATCTTCCTAGAACAGTTAAACACATCATAACACAGTTATATATGTGCCCCCATGTTTATTGAAAAATAATTTGTAATAGCTAAATCTTGTAAGCATCCCAAATGTCCAATGTCCATCAACCAAGAAGTGAATAAAAATAATGTGGTGCATATATATATATATATATATATATATATATATATATATATGTGTGTGTGTGTGTGTGTGTGTGTGTGTGTGTGTGTTGTGTGTATTTATATATTACTCATCCACAAAGAAAAACTGGATACTTATATACAAATGGATACAACTCGAGACCTTGCTGATAAGTGAAATACATCAGACCCATATGTATAAACATTGTATTGCCTCACTAGTGTGAGAAACTGAACAAGTAAGTAAGGTCCAAAATGCACAGTAGATATCATGAACTGGGAACAAACTCTTCAAAAGAAAAGACAAAATGTGTTTGGTGAAAGGAAGAAAGGGGAAAAGAAAAAATATACACAAGATAATTCATATATACCTATTTTCTCTTACTTTTTTGAAAAGAAAGGTTTGTAGAAATACTGTTTGGACAAGATAGCCTTCCTGTATTTTGTGCTCTAAACAATTACAAAGAAAGTATACAATGTATTAATCATTGGAACTCTCCTACTAACCTGTTTTGAAACTATTTTATTGTTATTTTTATTTTATTCTCTTTAAAATAAAAAGTACCATATGAGGAATATGATCATTTTGCATATCTAAATTGTACCAGTTGATTTAAAAGATAAAATAAAAATAAATAAGTAAATATGTAAGCAATGATAAAATGGCTCCTTATATTGCACGGTGTGACATTTTAAAAAACTAATCAGTAAATCTAGTAGGGGGTATATAAAATAATTTTTTCCTTTTACATTTAAGTTGAGAACATTAATATGCTGATTACTAGCCACATATTTTACAGAATATCCCTTAATTTTGCTTTTTCTATGATCATTTAATAAAATTTCTATGATCATTTAATAAATTTGGGTTCTCTATCTTATTTCCCTGGGCTGACAGTGAAATAAAATAGAGGTTAAATTTAAGGGAACATTATTTAAGGTATTACCTATTCATTTATTTACATTTTAAATATTTACTTACACACAAATTAATTTTAATTTGCAATTTGCTTTTTATTTGGTAAGAAATTAATTATTTTGAACATCATTTACATGTAATTCAATTTTATTCATGCATCTTTTCTACATTTAAGAGAATTTTTCATTAGATTATATCCTCCATCTTATTTTTCCTCACACTTGGTTTCTAAATCTGTTATGATGAATTTGTTATATAACATTTTTTAAATCAGTATTTTTAAATTTTGCTTACTGCTCTGAATTTAAGATGTATCTATACACAGACTGATCACAGTATGAAGGGAATGTGCTCAAACATTGTTGTACTTTCAAAGTAACAGACAATATGGAACTTCTAATCTACCATGGCTTCTTTCTTGGGCTCACTTTGTTCCTTCCTTACAAGTGTCCTTGGAAAATCCACTCTTCTCAGTTTCCAAACTTCTGGGGTCTCCATTGCCCCTCTGGCTTCACACTCACAGCTTCACACACTTCCCTGTAAGAGGCACACTACCTGACCTCCCAGGTAGTCCAAAATCTGGATGGAGGTCTTTTCAACCTCAGAACTCTTGTATTCTGTGTGCACCTAAAACCAGAGCCATGTGGATGATCCAGAGGACTGCTGCCTGCTGGAGCACTAGCCAGGCTTTGCTCTCTTCTGGCTGCAGAGGTCAAGTACCTGGATGACAGAGCACTCCGAAGCAAATTATGTAGAACAAACTATATGCCAGCAACATTCTGGAACCTGCCGTGGCTGCCACATTTTGCAATGTCATGTGGCTGTTACTGCCATTCTGGAACATGATGATATGTGACTTTCTCCTCAAAGTAGTCTTTCACTTCTGCAGTCTCAGGACTGCAAAGGGTGGAGACCTGTGAGGTCTGTGATCTCCCCAGGACATCTTTTCTACTCTTCTGTCCCTTCTCAGAAAAGGAAATCTCCACTCTGTCTTTACAGTCCAAAACTTCGCTGGAGCTTTCCTTCTGGTCAAACTCCTATTTTAAATCATCCTGTTGGGCTTTTTACTCTTGATTCACAAAATAAATCCCGCTAAAAGGCCCCAACAAAATCATGTCATGACTTCAGTATTAGATTGCCTTTAAATTTCTTCTGCCAGATTTGTTAATCCACTGCTCTTAATCTCAGCCTCAGATAAAGTCTCTGAATTTGAGCAAAATGCAGACAAACTTTCTTCCAAGCTGTAACAGACATCTTTTGGAATTCACCAGCCAATGTAGTCCTTCTTACCAATGGTAAACTTCCAAGCCTGGTCTTTACCAGAAGGATTTCTATCAGCCTTCTGATCTTTCAATCTCTGACCAGAATCTCCTATACAAAACATCTTAAGGCATTCCAACTCAACTTTTTCAGGCAGCATCTCTGATTGTTTCCAAACTCTTCCCATAAGCCATTCTGAAAGGCTCTTACTTTTCCTTCTTTCTGGAACAAAATACCAACACATAAAATTAAGGAAATAAATGTTTACTTAGCTGACAGTTTGTGGAAGTTTCAGTCCATACTTAGCTGGTTCCAAGACAGGATGGCTAGGCTGAAGGCCAGTATAGTGGCTATGGCAGATACCAGAAGCAGCTAGAACAAAAAAAGGGCAAAAGGGAAAACTCATTTCCTTCCCTCCCCTATATGCTGGCCACAGGCACCTGGGCTGGTCTGAAACTCATGCCACCAATCCTGAACACTAGACTCACCACCTTCGAAAGGTCTGCCTACCGTGACTGCATGAGGCTTTGGGGAGACATTTAAACACAAACCATAACACATCATGAGATTAATATGTTATTTTTGGATTCTACACTTACAAGAGATATTCATAGTTACGGCTATCTGTTGAAATAACATCTTATTTTTCTTCTCCTGAAGTGTTTGGGTATCTTTTGGTGTTTCACTCTTCCTTTCTCTCTCTCTCTCTCTCTCTCTCTCTCTCTCTCTCTCTTCTTTCTCTGTTTTTCTCTCTTCATACACACACACACATATATATATATATATTCTCTATATATTCTTTATATATATCTTATTCTATATATATTCTATATATATTCTATATTATATATATATATATATATATATATATATACACAATAAAACAATTCTAATGTTTTTACACTGTCATATACCTGCTTTAAAATCTTTTAGTGTGCTAGTTTCAAACAGATACTAGTGACAGGTATCAGTGATCTTTCATTTTGATTACTTTCTTCTCGGGCTAGGTAACATTTTCTGGTTTTTCATGTAGCTTTCTGTTTTTCACTGAAACCTCAATCCCTTTTATGGTTATTGCAGAGTCTGGATTTTCTTGCCTTCTTCTAAAACATATTAAATTTTATTCACTCTCGACAATTACTTTACAAGTGCTTTATGGATATTTGTTGATGCTTGGCTTATAATTTCTTAAATCCTGTATTAGTTTCTAATTTAGAGCTGGTTTCTGTTTTTAAGTGTGGCTATCCTAGTGTTTTACTTGACTGTATTAAATACGTGGGTCTTTACACTCTGACAAGCCTTAACAAAATCTCCCATTGTGCGTACTAGTGATCCCCTATGTTCTAAGTCCCGTAGGCTCCACATCTATACAGACAGCGTGACTTGTCTAATTTCTGGGGAATGCTCATACATTTTGTCTCTCCCTAATACTCCTTTTATCAGTTACACAACACTTTCAGATATTTGAAAGCCCCAATTTAGAATTATTGTTATGCAATATAATTAGATAGCTTCCATATTCCAGGACTAGGAAATCTAGGGAGAGATACACATTACTCATTGGATTCACCTAATAATGGATTTTCCTCTTTTGATCAATCTCATTCTTGAGTTTCTGGTTTTTCGCTCTCTGAAAATAGTCACTTTATGTATTTTATGAAATAATTTAGAGCACTAAGAGAATTCGAGGATAGTTTTTCTATCATGATAGAAAAATTTAGACTTAATTTTAACCATATAAGTGACTGCATATTTATTGATGTCTAAATCTAGCTTTTCTTGGATTTTCATAACAGTAGTACTCAAATTATGTGAATTACTTTCAACAGAGTTTTGGAGACCACCATGAAACAGCTCTGAGCAGGATTTAAATTTTACAATTGGCTTTGTAAGTTTTCTGTGAGTCTGTCCTAGGCCTCGGGCCCTTGCCTGGTGATGGGAGCTGATTCATAGTAAGTGACCCTCTATGAATCACTGGTCCTGGCTGTGAGGCCAGAGATACCTAAAAAGGGCAAGATGGGCCACAGCTGTGGACACTTGGCTCCAACCCTAATTAACAAGATACAGGCTGCAGCTGCAAAAATCACTCCTGCAGTCTCAAACCTACCATAACTGTCATCTTGGAGATAAGATGGTTCTTCTACATTGGCATAATTTACTACTTGGAGAAGTCTTTGAAGTGATTCCCAAGGTCCTGCTCATTTCCTGTGCTTTCCTCTGTTTCCTGGCCTTTTGTCCTTGATCCTAATAAAAGTGGGCTGATCCAAAGAGGTCTTTGTCTTAGCCCTCAGAGTCTCAAGCTCAACTAAATTAGAGATTTGACCCCTCTGGAGCCCTAAAATCATATAACTTGTCTCAATTTATTTAAACCTCCACCATACACTCGTTTGGGAAGTCAGGGATCTAGATTAGGACCTAATACACAGTTTTTAAAAATGTAATGATACCTTACAAAGATTTTGTCAAAATAGTTTATAATGATATTATTTCTATACAATTGTATAGATTTCAGTACTGTGTTTCTGTGCTATTTAAAAGCTTATTAAACTTGTATTCTATAGGTATAATTTGAATTCTATTAACATTTAAAACTTTTTAAATTAATAATGTGTTGAGAATTTTGTTCTCAATTATTGGCATTTTGCCTTTTTTTCTTCATTGCCTTTGTTTTTTATTTTTAAAAGCAAAATGGAAAAAAAGGGTTATCTTTGGTATAGATTTCTACATTGATAAAGATGATTCAAATGGTAAATCTACATACAGCTTTAACAGAAACTTCAAATTCTTATTTGCATTCAATATATAAACTATTTTACATTCTAAGTGGTGATATAGTTAAATACATCCTTTGCAAAACTCATTAATTTTAAAAATGATAATAAAAAGGAAAATAATGGTTAAATGTGTAAATAAGGAAATACCTTGGAAAAATTCTTCTTTTGATTTTTTGGAGACAGCAATAACTATAAGTAACCACTGCTTTGTTGAAATAAAGTATATTCAATCCATTATTTTTGAATTTGAAAAACATTACAAAATTAATCTTATTAAAATCTTTGTGTAAATATCCTGTATTTGTAACTAAACTTTAATTCATAAACAAAAACTCACAATTTAAGTATACCTGTGTAATATTTTTAAAAAGATTAAATAATAAAGTAATCATGAGCATCAGAATTCTTATCTAAGATTGAATAATTTAAGAAATATTTCATCAAAATATTACTTGCTAACTGCATTCTACTGTAATAATCAGATTTCTTCCAGCCCCAGGAATTATTGACTTGAATCTACCTATTCATACTCTTCATGATTAAGAAGCAGATGTTTTTTCTGACTTCTCTGACAGCAGCTGTCAACGACAAATAGGAAAATTGATGATCAGAAAAATGACACAGTTGTTTAATGGGAGTGACAGAGCACTGTCAATATCTGTACTTTACATTTGAACCTTATGACTTTTTTCTATCAGATGTGGTGACATGGTATTTATCTTAGTCCATACAAGCAACTATCTCCCAAATACTATAGACTGCGTGGTTTACGAACAATAAAAACTTGTTTCTCACCATTCTGAGGGGAAAAATCCAAAAACAGGGCCCAACACGTTGAGATTCTAAGGAGGACGGTATCCTCAGAGGTGGCCATCTTTGCACTTTCACCTCCCATTGCAGAAGGTGCCAAAGGTCTCCCCAGAGTCTCCTTCATAAGGCACTGATCACAGTCACAGAAGCACCACCTCAGGAACTAAAAACACCTCTCCAGAATTCCCAAACCATGACACCATCATCTTGGAGGCTGATATTTCAATCTGTGGATTTAGGCAAAAAAAAAAAAAAAAAAAAAATTCAGTCCATCAAGTGACAATATGATGGTTCCAATCTTAATGTCTTCTTAAATGGCCTTGCATTAAAAGTGTGGCGTTTGGAAGGTTATTGGATCATGAAGCAAGTATTGTACTCATCTGAAGATTCATCTCTGTGTGATCTTAGTGACCGGACAGAACGTTAGATGCGACAGTAGGTGGGAAGAGGTGGTTCATTAGGAATACGCCTCTGAAGGGTGTATGTCCCTGTTCCTCTGCCTTTCCTCTCTCTGGTTCCTTCTTCCTCCTGTGATGTGAGGAGCTTTCCTCAGTCTGCTGTTTTCACCATGTAGTTTCAGTGTCGGAGCCAGCATGCCATAGATTGAAGCTTCCAAAAATGTGAGTGAAAATAAATACCCTTCCTGTAAGTTGGAAGTGGTGGAAATTATGTCTCAGCAACAAGAAAAATGACAGAGACAGAAGGCTCATTCTTCTAGAGACAAAACCAAGAATATATGAGTAGATATATGTGCAGATATATCCCATTTTCTCTCAATATCATGATGAAATATTAATAATGTAGTGATTTACATAATGAGATAGTAATGAATAAATATATCAAATTTTAAGCATATGCTTTCCATGTGCATAATTAAACTATTCTGTATTAGAAAATATAAAATGAGGATCTGTATATTACTAGCTGTTGCCTAACTTGTGATTTAAGTAGGTAAAAGGTTAATATTGTTGACATTTGCAAAGTCCTTCTAGCTTTTTGCTTTTATAGACTATAAGATACAGAAATAGAGTGCGAGCACTAGATTTCTAAGTGATTCTGAATATTGTTAAAGCATAAATTGAGTATTGAATTTCAGATCATGTAAAGCTAAATATTACTGAGTTTAAATTCCAGGAATTATAATTAATACAATGATCTGTAAAGGCTAATCTCTCTTAAATTATCTAATAGGATTTTTCCCTGAAGAACTTTCAACTGTTTAATGAACATAAAAACAAAGAAGAAGAACAAACTAAAATAAAATAGATAACATTCAACTAAAAGGTGCAATGGGATATATAATTTCTGATGAAGTTAATTGCATGCTTTTACTTAACAATTAAATTACTAATTAAAAATATTAAATTAATAATTTTGGAAAACAGATTCAAAACAACCTTTTTAAAAATATAACATAGGAGGCTGGGGATTTAGCTCAGTGGCATAAGCGCCCGCCTTGCCAACAGGCGGTCGTGAGTTTGATTCCCGGCACCGATTAAAATAAATAAATAAATAATGTATATATAACATAGACAAGTTTCAAAAAAGTATGTTCAATATTTTTGCTTATCTTAAAAGGGAAACTTCTGTGAAGGAGTTTATGAAAATGACTTTTTATTAGCTTCATATGCGATTAAAAAATCTGCCTGTTAATAGTACTAAAGATATTATTACAGGGAAGAATACAGAAATGAATATTAGACCAAGGAAGAGAAAAATTCTTTAAATCTACATTTTGTTATTTTTGCTTTTGCTGTTTGTTTTGCATTTGTATATTTTTTCACAAATCAGTGTCATTTATAAAGAGTAACATGTGACTCAAAATATTCTGCGAATATAATGTTGTCATGGTAAAACCAACAGTAAAACAAAGTGCATGCTTCCCTTAGCTATTTCTTCAGAGTAACCTTAGAATCAGGAGGAAAGAAGGAGGGTTTCTCTGATATGGCTCTTGTTTTTAAAGCCTTGTAAAAAAGTATCATTTATATTTCCACAAAACTTTAAAAATCAGCTTTGAGAATTTCTATATACTTTACACAAGGATTTTTCTGAACTTAGTATAACACACAATTTTTATTATTCTATGCATCATCTGTTAATTAAATTGTCTATTTTTCTCTACATAATCTGACAATGTTACAAAACTGCTTTCCCATAAATACTTCAATATTTGTTTCACAGAAACAATAACTTTTTTCATAAAGATTACAATTATTAAAACCTGGAATCCAAAATTGCTTTATCCTATCCACAAATGTGCAGAAAAAATTTTCAGTTCACAAAAGAAAAAATTCATTCAAAGAGAAATTAACTTTTCCAATTTTCATTTAATTATATATTTTTAAATTTTTTAGGAGCATTTAAAATAATTTTCCTCGCATTATTTAACTAGCTGGAGAATTCGTTGGAATGGTACAGCTGTGTGTGGCCCCTCACAGTGCATGACCAGCAAAGATTCAGTCTTTAGGGAAACTTAGTTCATTCCAGAGGTGTTTTGTCCACAGTTGACAGTATTTTCTATGATCAGTCTTACTAATCCATACATAAGATTCTGAAGCTTGAAAGACCAAGTATCCTTTCTTCTTACATAAGTCCTGAATACGTAGATAGATGTCAGTAACTAAAGGTTACAGCAATTGTCATTACCTGAATTTGCACTGTAAGATATAAATTTATCAGTTATTGAGCTTGACAATAAATGCCCTAGAATTAGGGCAAGTCTAGTAACAGGCAAAATGGGACAATCATATTCCTTTTTGTATGCAGCAGAAACAATAATGCATTCAAGAGATACAGTTACTGAGTCATAAGTATCCCAAATTAAGGAGAATTTGTATGCATTGACAGAACTTCAATGTTCTCCTTAGAACAACTTAGAAAAAAATTTCTGTGCTTTACTTATGATATTCTAGTTTAAGAATCTTTTGGAAATTTCATGCAAATGTATAGATGAATGTATAATGGATAGATAAATAGGAAGAAAAAAGAAAAACTGAGAGAAAGAAGCAAGAAACATTCATCAGAGTGCTATTTTTGGAAGTATAAATCTAACTCAAATTGCAGAGCAGGTAATAGGCAACCTAAGCAATCAGGTTAAAAATTTCTATTAAATGGCTATATTACAGTGATTACAATAAAAAATATGCAAATATATGTGATTTTAAGATCCTTGGAGAATTATGTAACCTTAAATTGACATTAAAATATGTTTAAACAAAAATAATTATTTGTGGTTTTGTACCACATAATTTTTTTGGGGGGTACTGGAATCAAATTCAGTACCTCTCTTGCCAAGCACACTTAAGCCTCTGAGCTAAATCTCAGCCACATAATCTTATTCTACACATAATTATACATACTATACAGATATATATGTGCAAAATATTATCATAGAAGCATTTTATAACTGTGAAAGTTTGTACATATTCAAATGTGTACATGATTATTCATCTTCAATAGAGAAGAAAAGATCTTTTGAGCCAAGTTTCTTTAGATTTTTATAGTATTTTTTATCTGAATTCCATGTGCTTTATAATGTGTGTAGGTGTATGCATATGTGCACGTGTACTTATAATTTTACAAGAAAAATGTTCATGGGTGATGAAATAAATATAAACAAATGTTTCCTTAAGTTTGCAACTGTTAGGTAATGGATCTAGCATTGTATTGATTTCCCAGCGATTTCAATCAATGTTCACAGATCTTATTATTTTGCTAGAACTGTGACTGTGTCTTTGTTACTAAATTACTTCTCAAGTCTGCTATACACTTCAGAGATTACAGCAAGCTCGTCTTACCTCTGGGATTTCACATATGCTATTAGTTTTTCCTATAAAAGTATACTCTATCTTCTCACAAAACTAAGTTTCACTGATTGCTTTACTTTCAAATTATATGCCCTATCTTCAAAGGGTAGGTTACTGATTTCCTTATCTAAATCAGGTATTATAGTAATGATTTGTCAATATATATTTTTTTGAGTTTAAAAATTTGTAAAATTTCTAGTTCCTGATATCTACATACTCAGTGAGGGTATAGACAGATCTGATCAACTCAGTTTCCTAGATTTTTCTGTTTTTATAGTCTCTAATTTATTTTAATATGTCCTAATCTTTTTTATTTCTTTCCTTTCTCTAACTGTAGTGTGTTAGTAAGCACCTATTCTTAAATATCAATTGTACTTACTTATGTATTACATTGTTGTGTTTTAAAAGAACAGATTAATTAATTTCAAAGTATGAAGTTTTTAAATGTGTTAATTATATGTAATGTAATAATTTGTACAATTCTCTTCTTTGAAATTCAGCCAAAGTTTAATTGTGAAGAGTTTGCTAAATATTGTATTAAGAAAATTAAGAGAAGATTGGATGATAGGAACAGCTATTTTGGAGAAAATGACATCTTAATAGGTAATACTGATTTAGTATCATCTTGTTTTGAAGTCTCATCTAGCTTTTGTCCTTCTGTCTCCAATGGTCTAAATAGGCTGTATCTTATTGGATTTTATTATGTACGATAGTATAAGCAAAAACCTTTTAAAGACAAGGAGATTATACAGAAACCATTGTTCATTTTGTTAGTCGATTCTAAATACTCTGTAATGCTGTCATTCTCTTGAATGGTTTTACATTGTTTTGATATACTTAATGCTACAGTATACGAAGTTGTGCTCAAGGATTTCAAAGAAAGAAACAATATGGTAACTACTTTTAGGTTAGGATTATCTGGTGGTGAAACACTATTCTGCTTAAATGGTTATGTTTTGATCTGCGCTGTTTCGTTGTTATGCCCTCTTTTATCTCAATCTCCACTCCATTATTTACTTTTTTATCTTTATCCTTTTAATTAAAGGAAAAAAATAGCAGGATATATTATAGTAACCCACTTTGACTTTTCATTACCTTGATTTAAAGCCCTGTATTACTCTCACCATCTGGTTTTTAACTGATGTTCCCCTATTCTGTTTTGCTGGATAGTATCAGGTTCGAAAGTTTAGGCATCAGCTGTGAAGATAATGAGATTCATTATGACGCCCATTCTTGTTGACTTTTAGCTACTTTTGAAGACCTACAATGTCTCCAATGTTTTGGTTTTGTCGATTTTATTCTTTACTGTTTTGTTCAATTGTATTACAACTAATGATATAGGCAATTCTATTAGAGATAGCGGGAGACATTATGGTAACCATTGTTGATCACCTGTATTATGTTTTTACATTATCTATTATGTCCACCCTTTTGACTTGACCGATTCTGTTCTGTTATGTCACATTTGGTTTTACTCTCTTCCAAAAAGTAATAAGAACCGTGGGAGCAATGAAACCCAAAATGTGTAATAGACATGGTACAAAAGAGAGGAAAAGAAAGTGCTCTAAACTATATAACTGCATGTATATTTAAGTGTATAAGATAGAAAATGATATCACAGAGTTTTATTGGATCAATGAACAGAACTGTTTGCAGTATCATTGATGGAATGTCCACTTTACAAGCTTTAATTTTGTGACTTGAACAATTATTTCTAAGATGACAATATGTAATCCATTAACTAGTGATTTCCTACTGTTCATCTGTATAACTTGTACCCTTTCCCTGCTTTTTATTTCTTTTCTCCTTAAATAAAATTAAAAAAAAAAAAAGAAAAAAAGAAAATTAAGAAATACACAGATAATTTTATGGTTTGACATTGTGGGGCAAGATTGCATATTGAATTGGCTTTTATTTGATAATAATATAACTAGTCATAATATTCAATGGAAATTTTAATGCTGATCCTTAAAGAACATGTTAAATAATAAGAATTTATGTATGTATTCGTATTGATATAATAATTTAATTATAAATCTAAACTGATCTGAAAAATATCTTTAAAAAACAAGTTTCATTTTTTGTAGAAAATTTAAAGTAATGTATTTATGGCTTGATTCAATTATATTTGCCTGAAACTGTTATTTTCCTTTTGCTAAATGCTTTTCTTTTGGATTATAATTCTATTCTTGAAACCATAATTATTTAATTGTAATAAGTGGCCATAATAACATACAACCTAGATAATCAGTATTCAACAATATGGATGATTTTGACAACTAAGCATAAGCTTTTCCTCTCAATTTTAAGAAATGCCTTAAGAAATGACTTTTTTTACTTAGATTACCTGAAAGAATATTGCAAAATTTGTAAGCAGCTTTCAAATAACACACAAACCATAAATCCAAATAATATATTGGGTCAGATCAATGTTTTCCAAGACAGCAAAATAGATATCATATTAGTATGTGCATTTCAGCCAATGCTATGTGCATAAAAGTATAAGATAATGAAAAATTATTGAAATCATGTGATGTTCACCTTATGGTCCAGTCCCTCACTATGGTCACATGATATATGCAATATGATTCATGTCTTCAGTTAACGCAGCATACACCCACATATTTGAATTTATTTTTGAAAAATATTTTTAGTAAACCAAGGAAAAATATTTGACTGTGGCAAACAAAACTATCTTTTCATATTTTTGTGGATCTACTCATTTTTTTAGAAACCTACCCCATGTAGTAAAAATTGGATGTTAGCTGAGTAATCAATATGAATAGATACAAACATCAAATATATTCTTACTTTATGCATCAGTATTGAAGACAGGTTCAAAGAAGTTAAGAAAATTATTTTATTCATTATTGGTCTCAAAAATTACATATATTTATGGATATATTTAGTGCAGGACTTGCAGTGAAGAAAAAAATCTGACATATCCATAACTTCTCTGAGTATGTAGCTACAAGGAGCACCAGAAATTAAGAAACTCTAAGAGATACTTATTGACAAAATAAAATTAGTGCTATGATATCCAATTTAGATAAGGAAATCAGTAATGCACTCTTTGAAGATATGACATATAATTTGAAAGTGAAGAGATAAGAGGATACTTTCATAGGAAAAATAATAGCATATGCCAAATCCCAGCGGTAAAACTAGCGTGCTGTAATCTCTGAAGTGTTTAGCAGACTTTGAGAAGTAATTTAGGAAGTAAGTCACGTCAGATCAGTCACAGCTCTGTGACCATAAGAACTGGTTGAAATCTTTGGGAAATCAATATATGCGAAATGCATTCTCTTACAGTTGCAAACTCAAGGAAACGTTTGTTTACATTCTCTTCATTACCCATGAACACTTTTCTTGTAAAACTGTAAGCATACACGCACACATACATGCATGTACACATGTTATAAAGCACATGGAATCCAGATAGGAAACACTGTAAAAATTCTAAATAACCTTTCCTCAAAAGATCTTTTCTCTCTTTACTTCTCTATTGCAGTCATGTCTTAGTCAAGGTCTTCACTGTTAAACCAAAATAATTGACTCTGCAAGGTAAAGAGGAGAGGTTTAGTTTTGTTCACAATTTCAGAAGTTTCCGTCTATGTCTGATGACTTTAAACACACAAAGGAGCACTGTGGAAGGGCCTGGGAGAGGAATGCTGCTCATACCATGGAGACCAGAACACGGATACAAAGCAGCCAGCAAGGAAGATAATGCTTACGGGGTCACACCCAGTGATCTAACTCTTCTGACCAGACCTCTCCCCAACAAGTCAGTTATATTCCCACAATGATTCACTCACCTTATAGAAGGTCCACATATGTGTGCAGGAGACAGTTGATGGGACATTGTTAATACAAATCATTCTGATCCTGGCCCCTAAATGATTCCTACACATCACTTTATTCAAACATACTTTGTCAGTCTCTAAGAGTTGTCAACCTCTTAACAACTCCTGCATAGTGATAAAGTCCAAGTCCAAATTGTCCTCTGAGATGCAAGCTAAACTCTTAGCTGTGATCCCCTATTAAAAAAAAAAATAAGTGTAGCTAGTCAAAAAAAAAAAAAAAAAAAAAAAAAGTTAAAGACTCTCAACATACAATGACACAGTGTAAACATTTCCATTGCAGAAAGCAGGAAAAGGAGACTAGGAAACAATGCAACTAAAGTAAGACTGAAATCCCCAGACCAAGCATTAAGCCCTATAGCTCCATGTTTACCAAGCTCTGGCAAGATAAGAGCTTGATAGCACTGGGGCAGTTCTGCTCATACAGGGGAATGAAACTCCTGACCTACCACGTCTGGTATGAGCTCTTGTTCTCTAAAATCGAACAATGAATTTTAGGAGTAATGGAGGTTAAGAGCAGAATATATTTATTGAGAGAAAATAAGATTCTGTCTGAGAGAGACAGAAGGGGTCCCGAGCGGGTTGCCAAAGCCTGTCTTTTCGAGAGAGTTTTATGAGTAAAATCATGGGGTAAGACAGGTTTAAAGTGCGGAAAACTGGGAACTCACAAGGCAGATGGGCATAAGGTGGGACAGAACTATGGTTAACCAATAAGATTAATAGTTCAGGTAAAACTGATTACTTTAGGGACAAATGGGGAAGCGAGTCACTAGAAAGCGAGTATTCTTAAGGGGCAGTGACTCTTCCTTAGGTGATGAGATGGTGACCCCTGGCTTCCTCAGGGTGATAGGGAACTATTTAGAATATCAGTCCTTAGGTTGTGGAAGCATCTTTTAAAAAATCTTTTGTCTTGAGGCCTGGCCCACAGCAGGAGGTGTCTGTGTTCCTTACAATTGCCAGCTATCTGGGTTTTTGCACTGTCTCCTTGGAGGAGACAGCCCTGTCTCACTGCCTATAGTATTTCTAACTACCTCAGCTGCCTGAAACACTGCCACAGCAGAGGTGCCATCATGTCTTCTCTTTTGGGATGACCTTGTTCACTGCTTACTGCTTCTTTTTGATGGATGTTACACATTTTGGTGTCTCCAACTTCCTGGAGTCTAAACTGCACTTTCAGCTCTGTTCTCTCAGCTTTACACAGTGCTTTGCCAGGACAGACTGCCTGGGACTTCGGGCCTGATGCTGAAGTCTGGGTGGATGTATCTCTGACCCCAGTACTCTTGCAATCTCCATGCCTGAAAAGTTGTTTGCCTTGGATGTCTCCAAAGTACATCATCATGTCAAGTACTGGCTAGGAGCCTGGGCCATAGCTTCAGAAGGTAGCCAGTGTTAGCGTGGCTGGGAGAAAGAATTCTGGCAAATCAACACACTAGGCAGCCTTTCTCCAGCAGAGTTCCTTGGGGGCTTTCTTCTCAATGCAAAGTCTTATTTTCAATCTGCGAGCCTGAAAATTTGGGGGTCTTATGAATTTCTGGGATGCTCTTAAGACATCTTTCTCATTGTCTTAATGCAGTGCATTTGACTTCTTTAATGCTAATCTTTTCATCTTCAAGCTCTCTTTTTCTCAAATTTTATAAATTCTTCCTTTCTGGAAAAACTGAAAACATCTAAAATCACTTAACTGAGTTGTATACTCTTGATTTCCAACATGGAAAGGTCTAAATGTCTCAGAGCACAGCCTGAGTGCTGGGCTGCCTTAAAATAATCTCTGCCAGATTAGTCTTCCACCATTAATTTCAGTCTCCTGAAAATTATCAGAGTAAGAACAAAATCAAGACAAGTTCTATGCAATAGTATAAAGAACATATGGTTTTAATTTCAAATGTCAATGGAGTCCTTATTCCAACTGAAACTTACTGATCTTGGAGTTTACCATCTGTATTTTTATCATCATTTTGGTCTTTTGAACTCTGACAGAAATTCCCTTCAAGCTGGACTTACAATGTTCTCGGGTTTCTCAAGTTGAGATTGTCAAATCTTTCCAAATGCCTCCCACAAAAAATTTCAAAGGCTCTGAACCAAATGATGAGGCGATTAGAACAACAACCTTACTCCAAAGAGAATCTGTCTTAGTCTCTCTCATTGTCATTGGGAAAAGTATCCAACAGTTGTAAATTAAATGAGGAAAGATTTATTTTGGCTCAGTTTTGAGATGTTTTAATCCATGCTTGACGTGCATAAAGAGAGAAACAGAATGATGAAAAGGCCCGGCAGTGGAAAGCTGTTAATGTCACGGAAGCTATGAAGCAAAGAAGCTAAGAGGAGCTGGAAGAGGAGACGAACTACACCAGGACACATTCTGTGTGATGCTGCCTCTTCTACCTTCTCCATTTCCTAACATCACATCAGCTATATTGCTCCCAGGATCCAATTACCTCGCAAAATCCCTGCTTATGAGTGCATGAGAGTTATGGGGGGGGGGCAATCATGATCCAAACCATAAAAAATGACTGTTTTCCAAAAATAATGAATAGCTAATAAGCACATTAAAAAGATACTCAAAATTATTATTCACAAGGGAAATATGTATTTTTACAACAATATGTTATCAACACATACTTATTAGAATAGCTAAAGTTAAAAAAAGTTAGTGATAATACAAAATTATAGCTATGATAGTTTAGTGTTTGATATTTTAGATTTCTCTGAAGCTATTTCAGTTCACATTGCTCAAGTTTCTGTACCATTTTATCTTGTTTCTGGAATTTGTGTTTCTCATTGGCCTTTGATCTCCGGCTTATTATAAAAACCCAGACTGAACTTTTTCTGAATCACTGATTATACAATGTGACATTTGTGTCCTGTGAATCCTGAGGAAAAGGTATATTTGATTATAATCATTCAGGACCATTCCTGGATAACCTTTCTACAGACTTGGGTCTCACCATCACAGCCCCTTTTCATCTGTGTCATTTGCTGCCTCCCACCCATGACCAAGTATCTGCTCCTGTGCTCCTTCTGACCGTGTATGTGCCTGAGTCAGGATTTCTAAATGGCCTTCACTTAAATCAACACAACAAGGTCACACACAAAACTACAATGCACAAAATGACTAAAGTTGACTAAAGAACCATCTGCTCTTTCTTTTCTCCCAATTAGCACACAAAATTTAAGCCTCATTTTTTGAGTTTCTCTCTTTGCTTCTGGGGTTTTTACAGCTTTGTGAATATCCCTCATCATCTTGAAATAATGCCACCCACATTTATCACAGAGATTCCCACCTTACTCTATATTGATTTCTAAGAAGTAACATAATTCAGTAACATCATGTTCTTTTAAAAGCTTTTTTTGTGCTACAAATTCTTCTTTTGCAGCAGTGTTTTGATTAAAGTGTAGGAGGGAATGCTCTTATAATTTACACTTTCAATTTTCAGTTACCTCAAAAGTGAGATGACGCATAAAGTGCTCATCTTGTGCTTTGCAGTTTTCAACCTTTAGAATGTATAATGTGGTCCTTTCTATAATTAACTACTATTTAACTTTTGAAGCCAAGGGTTAAAATACCTCATTAAAAAGGCACTCACATTACTGGTCTCATTTTATTAATGTCAATTTCCAATTTTGCAAGTACCATGTAAGTAAAGAATGTACTTCTAACAAAAAAAAAAAAAGTAGTTCAAAAGCTATTGCTTGAGAGTTTTATTTTTGGTTCTATGAATACATACAGTTTTATAATTCTCCTAGCCTGGCATAATTGAAAAGTCATATGTGACAGTTTCACTAAACATTGTTTTTTCTCCTTTTTCCTTAAAGGGGATGAATGATAGTTTTATACATTTTTAAAAATGCAGACTCTAGTGTTATATAAGCTGAGTTTGATTGGGTGCTCATGATTGTGAGGACAAAACACAGCCTAAAGTCAGCCTTGCAGAATTTCCTGAATATAATACAGTGTGATCCTTTTCAGGTAGTAATTATGTGTTATCCATTTGCTGATTCATCAGGCAATAAAAAGCATTGATTTGATCAAGGTTTCTTGAAAAGAGCACATTGATAGATTTTGAACAGACTTCAGAAGGAAAAACCTTGCTCATCCTTCTAACCTCTCCTGTAGAGGAAAGGAATGTAGGTAATAAAAGGAGAGAATCTTCTTAAATGTTCTCAACTTTCTTACCACCCCTAGGGGGTCACTGTGTTAAAGGACCACCATATTTCTACATCAGATGAAAACTAATGAAAATTATATAAACATTTGGTTTAAAAACTGCAGTCTTCCCTGTAAGAGACCAGCTGATCTCGAGAAACACAGGTAAAATGATGGCTATTGAGGTAAAATACAACTTAATGCTTGTTGTGTTTAGTATGTCACCAACTTTGCATTCTTAAATCCAGTCTAATCATCTGTTAAAGGATAATAATACACAGTGCAGCATCTATGGGGAATCTCCTTCTGAAGCCATTGTTAATTCCCTTTCATCTTGTTTTGAAGTCCATATCATTTGCATTGTTTGTTTTGGTTAGGTTTTACCTTGTTTTGTCTTGTTCTATTTTTTTTTTTTTTTTTATTCAAAGGCACAACCAGCTATTTCTAGGATAAAGAGATATGGCAGCCATTTTGGACTTACTATTATCTTGCTTTGAAGTCCTTTATTTCATTCATTGTTTTGTTGTTATTAGTTCTGTTGTATTTTGCTTTATTTGATTCTTTTCTATGTCTGAGGTTATGGGCAGCTGTTTCCAGGATAGCAAGAGGCATTGTTGATTTCCTATTGTCTTGTGCTGAAGTTCTGTATCACCTATACTGTTTTGCTCTGATTGGCTTTGTTCTATTTTGTTTTGTGTGGTTTTATTTTTTTTTTTAAATAAAAAGTACAAAAAAGAAAAAAAAACCTATCAGGTTATTTTTTAGGATCTTAAAATACTTGATGTAACTTCTGCACACAGTATATTTTCCAACCCTAACTTACATATATTTTTATGCTTTAAAGAACATATTTCATGTTCTTTAAAAATTATCACTTTTTTCTAAAAAATGAAATCATTTTATATAAATCCAACCAGAGTGCAATTCCTGAAATGTCATTTTGCAGTAAATAAATGAAAAAAATCATGAGGTGTCCCTTACTGGCATGCAAGAGAACACAAAAAGTGTCTGACAGCCTGCTTTTCATGAAACTTAGAAACGATCAACTCTATATTTGGAGGATTGTAATTTTCCATCCAGAGTGAATTGTTGGATATATTTATTCTTTTCTAAAATGGTTCCTTGGGTTTCTATGACAGCAAATATACTCTATTCACTGAGCAAAGCCCCTACTGAGCCAGCACCAACACCTGAGGAGAAATTCTGATGCTAAATTCAGTTAAGTCAACCAATTTGAGAAATATTGATTTGCTCTAAAATATTTTATGAGTTACAATGTGTATTGTTTACTTTTATCATGCAGTAAATCTTTGAAGACTTAGTGAAAATGTGTAGCTTAGAAGAAAGTCTGAGTACACATTAAGGAATAGACTATATATATACACATATTTAAACAATTGCACTAGATTGCAAAATATTATGAATTTATCAATTAATTTGTTTCCATCTAAGGTAACATCTATTCTTCAATTCAAAGTAAAGACATGGTCAGCTGAAAGATTTTACTAAATAGTCTACATTTGTGCATATTTTAATTAGTATTTTATGTTTTACAAATGTACAAATAAAATATCAGAAATGGATCTCCATCAGTAGCATGAGATACTTCTTCATTATCAGGAGAACTATTGTAAATATACTTTCATTGCTTAGGTCAATGTTAGGAATTCAAATCATATGAATTATTGAATCACACTTGTTTTTCCACATATACATGGGTAAAATCCAGGATAGGTAACATATCATTGCACAAACTTGCAAAACTTTCCAGCATGAATACTGAATTCTAATATATAATGTGTGCAAATTTATGTTTGAGAAAAATTACTTAAGATAATGGGGAATCCCAAAGCAAAACACAGAATGTCACAAAGGAATCTAAGTTTATTATAGTTCATAAGAAAATCTGAACTTTTTGTTGTTGTGTGAAGTAATCTCACCAATAATGGGAGATAAAAAGACTCACATAAGTGAATCTGGAAAAGAAAGTAGCTTTTAAAACTATACATAAAAATAACTACACACAATTCATTGTAACTGATAGTCACTTCTGAAAGATTAACTATAGTACTAGTATTGCTTCTACTACTGTAATACTAGTATATGTATTTACTTGAATGGAACAATTAAATAAATGAACAGGAATTGGTAGGAGGCAGGTTTATTTTTTATTTTAACGAAAAAAGAGATAAAAATACCAATCAAATAAATTTTCAAAATAGGTTACTATAGATCAATAATACATGGACAGGAATTTAGCACAAGAAGCATAAGCACCTGTCTTGCAAATGTGAACTTATGAGTTTGATCTCCAGTAGCAAAACAAAACAAAACAAAACAAAACGACAACAATTATTAATACATTGCATATTGTTGTTTTTCTAGAAGTTATTCAGAATACAAGATATCTTGTCTGAACAATTTTAGCACAAACATTTTTTTTCTCAATGAATTAAGAGAAACTACCTGTATAACTATCGTAACTACCTCGTGTATATTATATTTCTTTCTTCCTCCCTTTCTACCTTTCCCCTTTCCCAAACACAGTTTGTTTTTATTTTTGAACGGTTTCCTACCAGCTCACAATATCTATTGCTTGTTTAAATCTTATTTACCTATTCCAATTTACATATGTATACATACGTAAATAAATCTTATTTACCTATTCCAAATTACATATGTATACATATGTAATATGCATATATATGTATATATGTATATAATATATATGTGTGTATATATGTATCTAGAAACATATATACACATGTATATATATATATATATATATATATATATATATTTACATATATACATATATACATACTCTAAAAGTAGACTAGCTGGGGTGAATGGGACCTCCAATCCTAGTTTTCTAAGGAATCTCCATGCTTATTTCCACTGGGTGCACCACTCTACACTCCCAGCAACAGTGAAGAAGGGTTTCTTTTTCTCCATAATCCTGCCAGCAACTGTTTTCAGTTGATTTTGGATGATAATAATTCTTTCCAATATGAGAAGGAATCTCAGTGTTGTTTTAATTTGCATCTCTCAAAAAATCTCGATGTTGAACATTAGTTCATGTATTTATTTGCCATTTGTGTTTCTTCATATGACGGTTGTGAATTCATCTCAGGTGCCTAGTTTTGTGTGAGAGTCTGATTTTTTTCTATGCTTATATATTGTAGATGTGAGTCCACTGTTACTGGCACAGTTGATTATAATTTGTTACCACTCTGTTGGTTGTCTTTTCACTCTGTTGGTGCTTTATTTTGTTATGCAAATTCCTTTTAATAAGGTAAAATCCCAGTTGTTAATTCTTTGGAGTATTTCTTGTGCAGTCGGGTTTTGTTCATGAAGTCTCTGCCTACACTTCTGTCTTTAAGATTTCTACCTATTTTCTCTTTCAATAAATTTAGTGTTTGCAGTTTAATGTTTAGATCCTTGATCCATTTTGACTTTCATTTAATCCATGATGGTAGACATGAATCTAGTTTTAGTCTTTATCACGTGGACAGTCAATATTTTGAGCACCATTTATTAAAAAGGTTATCCTTCTTCCCAGGGAAGAAGTTTGACTTTTTTGTCAAGGAAAAAGTCAATGAATGTGTTTGGGATTGTGCATTTCTATTTTGTTCTACTGCTCCTCTGGTCTGTTTCTTTTGCCAATGCTATTTTTTTTTTTTTATTGCAGTAGCTTTACAGTATGAATTTAGCTCTATCATTGTGATGCTCACTGACTTGTCTTTATTGCTGAGAATTGCCCTTCCTGTTATAGGACTCTTGTGTTTTCAAATGAATTTTGGAAATATCTTCTCTTGTTCTGTGAAGAATGCTAATCATATTTTGATTGGGATTGCATTAAATTTGTAAAGCAGTATTGGGGCTATGATCATTTTCACTATGTCGGTTCTCCCTTTCCAAGAGTAAAGGCTGTTTTTCCATTTTCTGATATCCTTGTCTATCTCCTAAGTCTTAAGGATGCTATAATTTTCACTGTAAAGATCTTTTACACCCTATGTTACATGGATTTCTTCCTAAGCATTTCATTTTTTAAATGCTACTGTGAAGAGTATACTTTCCTTTATTTCTTTCTTTGTGAGTGTGTTATACATGTATAAGAATTTTTGAGTGTTGATTTTGTATTCCACTACATTACTTAATTTGGATATTAAATCTATAAGTCTTTTGGTGAACTTTTGGGACCTATCAAGTCATCAGCAAATAATGATAATTTAAATTCTTGCTTTCCTATATTTATTTAATTTTTTTTACCTTATCTAATTGCTCTGGATAATGTTGCCAGAGCTATATTGTATAGGAGTGGTTATAATGAATATCTTTGTCATGTTCCTGATTTTAGAGTGAATGCTTTCAATCTTTTAACTTTTAATATACTAGCTGTTGGTTTGCCATAGATGGCTTTTATAAGATTGAAGTAAAGACAATCTATTTCAATTTTGTGTAGCATTTTTTATCATAAAGGGGTGTTATACTTTGTCAAATGCTTTTTCTGCATCTGTTGAAAAGATCATGTGTTTTTTTGTCTTAGGTTATGTTAACATAATGTGTTGATTTTATTGATGTATGTATGTTAAATTTCCCTAAATGCCTGAGATGAATCTTGCTTGGTCATAATGTATAAGTTTCTTTATGATATGATGAATTTTGTTTGCTGTATTTTATTTAAGATTTTTATATCTATGTTCATTAGAGAAATTGGCCTGTAGTTTTCTCCCCCCCTCCTTATCCTGGAATCAGAGTAGTACTTGCATCCGTGAATGATTTTGGAAGTACTGCTTCCCTTTGAATTTCTTTAAAAAGTTTCAGCATTATTGACATTAGTTTTTCTCTAAATTTCTGGTAGGATTCAAGAAGGAATATGAGCTTTGGTTTTTTTCTTTGTTGGTAAACTTCTAATTACATTTTAACTTTCATTGGCTGATATTAGATTATTTAGAAATTTTATATATTCTTGCTTTAGTTTTAACAATTTGATTATGTCTAGAAATCTGCATGATTCTTTTATGTTTTCTGTCTTAATAAAATATAGTTTCTCACAGTAGGTGTTGAGGATCTTTTGGATTACTATGAGACCAGTTGTGATATTCCCTTGTTTATTTCTAATTGCTTGAATTTGTGTTTTTTCTTTCCTCTTTTTGTTGGGATTAGCTAATGCTTTATTAGTTTTATTTATTCTTTCAAAGAACCAACTTTTCAATTCATTGATTCTTTGCAATGTTTTATTAGTCTCTATTGCATTAACTTCTGCTCTTATCTTTATAATTTCTCTTTGCACAAGTTTTAGGTTTGATTTGTTCTCCTTTTCTAGTGGTTTTATACTCAATATTAGGTTGTATATTTAAGCTTGGTCTGTTTTCTTGATGTGTGAATTCATCACTATAAATTTCTCTTACAGGGTTGCTTTCATTGTGTGACATAAATTTAGGTATGTTGTATTGGCATATTATGTAATTGTATATGGTCTTTAATTTCTCTATGACTCATTGGTTTTTTCTGAATGATGTTGTTTAATTTCCAAGTGTTAATGTAGGTTTTATAATTTCCTTTGTCATTGATTTCCAGTTTCAGTGCACTATGGTCAAATAGTATATATGGGATAATTTCAGTTCCTCCACATTATTACTCTGTAGACATCTACCAAGTTCATTTGTTCCGTGGCTTGGTTTAATTTTACTGTTTCCTCATTGGTTTTTTGTCTAGTTGGTCTATCTATTTGTGAGAGTGGAGAGTTGCCCACTACAATTTCTTTAGTGCTCTTTTTTTTTTTTTTTTTTTTTTTTTTTTAATGTCTGCTCATATTTGCTTTAGGTAGTTGGGTAAACCTGGTTTTGGTGAATAAATATTTATGATTGTTTTCTCTTCAAGTTTTCCCTTAGCAAATATATAGTGACCTTCTTTGTCTCTTTGATCAGTTTTGGCTTAAATATTTGCATTCTCTGCAAATAGAATAACCACTCCTAATTTTTTTCTAAGTTCTTTCGCATGGGGGATTGTTTTTCATCCCTTGAATTTCTTTTTGTGTTAAACGTATTTCTTGAATGCAGCACATTGTTGGATCTTGCTTCTTAATGCGTTCTGCCATTTTTTTCTTTTGATTGGTGAATTGAGACCATTTATGTTGATGATTATAACTGATATGTATTGGCTTTTCATTTTCATATTTTTCCTGTTCTTTATTTCCTGATTTCTCCTCTGTTTAATTTATTGCCCTGTCTGGTGACTTCTATTGGTGTTCACTTGTTTGTGGCCTTTGTTATCTCTTCCAAATATGTACATCAGAGCATTTTGTAGAGGTTTGTGGTCATAAATTTCTTTAGCTATTCTTTGTCATGGAAGTGTTTTTTTCCTCCACCAACTTTGAATCACAGTTTTGCAAGTTATATCAGCCTAGTTTGAAGATTGTTTTCCTTTATAACTTGAAATTCCTCACTCCAAGCTCTCCTTTATTTGAAGGTTTGTGTTGATAAGTCTGCTGTGATTCTGATGGATTTTTCTTTATGGGTAATATGTTTCTTTTCTCTAGATCCTTTTAATATTTGGCTTTTGTGGTGAATTTCTGGAAACTTGATTATTCCATTCCTTGGTTTAGATTTGCTTTGATCATGGCTATTTGGAGTCCTATATGTTTCATTTGTTTGGATATCAAATTCTTCATTCATGTCAGGAAGTTTTCTGCCTTTATTTCTGTTAAGAGTTTTTAAATGACTTTTGTGCTGTCTGCAACTTTTCAGAGATTCCAGTCCATCTGATGTTATTCCTTTCTTTATCCTGCTGCTGTTGGATTGATTTTATTTTTTTTTATGGTCTCCTGATTTTAGACATCTTCCTTTTTTCTGGTCACTAGCCATGTTCCTGTCTTCTAGATCTGATATTCAATCCTCACCTTCATTTAATCTTCTGTGTATACTGTCAATGGAATTTCTAATCTCCTGCACTTCTTTTTGGATATGTTTCACTGATTACATCTCTTGTCACTATTTAGCACTCATGGTTTCAATCCTTTTTCTGATCTCTTCTCTTTGTTTATCTGTGTCGCTTTAATGCCTTTTATTTTGATAATCATTTCTTTTTGCACCTTAGAGATTACTTTTTCGATGGCTGCTTCCATTTTTCTCACTTCTGCTGCTGTCATTGCAGAGAGCTCCATTTGTTGGCTTCTGATTTCCTTTATCTGATGTTGTTCTGGGCAATCCTGAATGTGCTGGGTGTTTGCAATTGTGCTTTATTTATTTGTCTTGTCATGTTATGTGTTCTATTTTATTTTGTCTTTTTGTGTTGATGCATGCAGATTTGTTACGTTGGACAGCCTTATCAATGATGTTGAGGCTTTCCCAGGAGGGATTTGTTCCTTTGGATGTCTTTATGCCTATGCCTAGAACTTCATATATCTGCAATATATTAAGACTGAGGAGTAGTTATCTGATGGATTTAGGACCCATTCCTTTGGTCCTAGTCTATGGTGACAGTTATGACCCCTTAAAATTGCAGTGCCATAGCTCCTCTTTCCAGCCCCAAAGTCCCAGGTTGATGGAAGAAAGGAGGCCCTGAGCTCTCAATACTCTTGCCAGTGTGTTGTTCTGGGACAATGGAGAAAGGTGGAGTGAAAACTCACACTGCTTCTATCAGCTTCACTGTCCTGGGACAATGGAGCAAGAGAGGAGCTTGAATTCACACTCCTCTCACAAACCCTACTCCCTCAGGGCAATAGAAGAAGCAGGAGCACACGAACTCAGGCTCCTCTTTTGGGCCACACCATCTGGAGGCAATGGAGGAAGTGCATGAGGTGGGCCACTCAGTGTTAGAGTGGGAAGTGTTAACGGGCAAGCTGTGGGGAATGCAGTCACCTGTGCTGTATATGGTTAAGTGTGTCAGTGTGAACGTAAGCACAGCACGGTTAGCATAGATATGAATGGGTGCATATTAGCAAGTGTGCAAGCATGTAAAACCTACAAATTTCAAATATTCTTTCAAAATAAAGGACCAGATGCAAGGACACATTCATATATGAGTGTGGATTTTGACTTTTAGCGTCATTCAGCAATAAAATAAGTGAGGTTTCTTTGGCGAACTGGTTGATCCTATAACTGGGAAGACAAATTGATCACATAAGCCTGGAGCATACTGCAGCCCAACAGTGTACAGAAGTAAACAAGAAAGAGATGAATTACGGCAAAGAAACACCTGGCCCAAGTGAAATATCTCCACAGAACCAAGACTGGAAAACTTAGAGGAATAAAATAAATATCACAGGATTTGATCACAATATCAAGCATAAAATAGCCTGAAATGTCATATGTAATTGAACAAACAAATAAGAGAGAAGAGACATTTTTCCTTTGCAAAAAAAAAAAAAAAAATCTAGTTTCCCCCCGCCACTGTAGAGAAATGATATAATTTTACCCTCCTTAAATTTGGTCTGTGCATAATCACTACTTACAGAAACAACAGTGTGGAGTAAAAAAACAAACAAATAAAAAAAAAAAAAAAACGAGAGTAAGTTTGTAGTGAAAAAACGTGATAAACACTATATTAACCAGGTGAAGAGTTTGTGTCACATTGATAGTGTGGGTAGGGTTGACACTATGCTATAGAAAAGCACTTTATTTATGAAGTGTTTATCCCTAAAAATCTTAACTCCAGTGTAATCATGAGAACATTGAAACTATCCAAGTTGAAAATCTTCTACAAAACACTTGATTAATAATCTTCAAATTTGTTAAAATGAGCAAGAATGAAGGAAGCCTGGTAAAGTGCTCATTACCACAAGAAATGACAGTCACAAGTGCTTTCTCATAGATGGCATCTGGAAAACTCAGTTAGAAATCCTCACAAAAACTGAATGAGGACACGAGCAGCATGGTGTCCTCTGTTTTTTGGCACATTTTTATGTTAGCATGACAGGTGAATGAGGTTCTGCTCATTTGGTGAGAATTTCATCATTGAATTTTACTGAATACTTTTGAGATGCTATTTTTGTTCATAGTCCAAGTACCTGTTAATTTAAAGATATGTGAAGAAGTATTTGTTAGTCTTTGAATATTAAAAACAAAATTTTCACCATATCTTTTCATTTTTTTATAAGTATATGTTTACACTGCATGAAGTTTATATTCTTCTTGAGAATTAGGAACAAATATACAGTAGAATTTGTTTATTTTTAATCTGTTTTCCCTTCCCACCCACCTCCCGCCCTCCATCTTTAAATCACCTTTCCCATTTTCGTTCTTGTTGCTCTTGTTGTTTTTAGCTCATGTTTATGGCATTTAAAGTTTAATTTCATTGTAAATTTCAGCACCCGGCTATAGTGAACCTTAAATCTTCATACTTTCCCTGCACCTCCTCTCTCCCCTCACCCTTGGTCTCCCAGACCTTTTCCTATTTGAAAGAAATCTACCACTTGATTCCTTTTATCCACTCTGATTTGATAAGTGATTAATGGAATCTATTTTATAGGAAAATTAGGATGGATATACAGTACAGTAAAGAAAAAAATTTATCAACAAGCTCTTGTCTACAAACAATGTCTAAACCACAGGAAAACAATTAGTGTTTGTCACTTTAAGTAAATTCAATGGAATGCAACTTGATCATGATAGAGTTTCCTCTGAGTTTTAATAATGATGTAGAAACATGCAGCACCTTTAAAAATTGATCTCATTCTTGCAATTTTATTTTTAGAATAAGATGCCCTTACCAGTAATATATCTATTGATATTCTGTCTAAATATAGCAACCAGGCTGTGAAAGAGGCTTCATAGAGACATAAGCAAGGATGTTGCATGGGAAATATCCTTTAATTTGACTTAGACCTTTTAATAGATGTACTTCCTTTTATCTTCTCACAATCCTTTATTCCAATGAATTCATGATTTAGATAACTGCTGTGTAAGAGACATTGTAGTTATGCATATCATAATGTATATATATATACATATATATATATATATATATATATGTATATAATAAAGCTAGCATTGAATATGATTTGCAGAATGGAGATTTAAGTTGAAATATGCCATATTATCTATGTTTTAGAAGATATACTATATAAATTTCATGGTAAATACATGTTTTTAGGTGAGAATAAAAAATAACTTTTATAAATACATCTTAAATTTTTCCCTCGATTTTCTTGAATATTTTAAAATTGTCTATAAAGATGAGTAGTATTTGTGTAAATGTTATGGAATTGATAAAAGTCTTATGAATGATTATTTTTTACTCCTGTGGGAAGCCATAGATTTGAGACTGACTTCTCTACAGCAAAGTCTTACCTGTTACATCAGATTTTTAATGAATAAAATGCCAAAAACTAGTAATAAGGAGGTCAACTAGCTGGGCTCCATAGGTGGTGAGCTAGCAAAGACAGTGCCATGAATATTAATTATCAGAAATATTTCTTCATATTTGGAGATGAAAATTGGTATTAGAACATTTATTTTGTTGATATAAAAGAAACCTTTTTTGTAGTCTTAAGACTTCATTTTAAGATTAGAAAGCAGAAACTCCATGCAATGGGAGTGCTCTAAATGTGCTCTAAAATGAGATGGAGAGGAAGGAATAGACTACCATCTGTAGCCTCGAGTAGACTGGGACCTCTACCTTGTATGGAATTAGGTTTTATCATAATACATTAACATTCCTGCTGTTAGATATATAGAACACAGATCAATGAAAATATGTTACTTCCAGTAACTTCCAAATTTATCTATTCTTATCCACCTCAGTTTAGCAGGGAAATACTTGATAATCCAGGAAAATCTCTCATGGAATGCCAGTAGTTCTCTACTTTCAGAGATTCTTCCACAGAAGAGAAGCTAAGTCTCACATGCTAGAAGTCTGTTTAAGGTACTGAATCTATTAATCAGCTTTCCAGAGATATCATTGCGTCTTAAAATGGGACACATACAATTTAAAAGAGAAGACATTTAAATTTTTAATGATTTCAAATAATTCAGTCCATAGTCATCTGAGTCCAGGACAGAAACATGGTGGAAGGTTTAAAGGAAAAAGCTGGTTATTTCATGGGGCAAGAGTATAGAGCAGGTGAACAGCATCAGACAGGAAGGAGCAAGAGACCAAGTAAATAATTCAAGCTTGTATTCACCATGACCCATCCCAGAAACACCAAGTAGTGTGGTTCACCACTCTCCTAAAACCATTCAAGCTGACACTCTACCGTAACCTCCCTCCTAAGGAGCAAGGTGAAGGGCTTAGGACCACGTTTGAAAAATTGCTATACTGGTTATTTAAAGGTGTAGTCACTTGAAGGACTAGAACTCAGAAATCATGCAGTGGTCTACATGTTGTAAGTCATAAAGATTCTTTGGGGAGAGAAGTCCTTCCTGTGATCAAGGCAGGAAGATGGCCTTGATCACTAGAGTCTAATAACTGGGCTGCAATGCACCTGCATAAACAAACTGGGAAACAGCTCTTATCTTTTAGAGAATCAGCATCCTCTGATGCTTAGCTCCTAGTAACATCTTCAGAATTTAGTCTGAGTTCAGAGGTACATTTGTCCTTCATACATTTATGTTTTTTGCCTAAAAAGCATAAAATATGGCTTGAAAATTTGTCTGACTTTCCTCTCTTGTAAAGATAAAATGTACATGTAATTTTAAGAAAATCTTTTCTGTTTTTTTTTCTTTTTAATCAGCACCCGTATTAACTGGGTTTCTTGCCACACCAAACAGCTTACAGCTGGCGCCCACAGAACTAACAGTATTTTTATACAGCCTTCAACATTAGCTAAAGTGCCTCATTAGGAAACAAAGAGCTATCCAAACACAATGTAAGATTTAAAATAAATCATCAACCACACTATCTACAGTATTTTCATTGAATAATTGTTTTAAACTGATAGAAGATATAAAAGTAAACACTGACTCCTTAAAATTTAATACCAGAAGTAGTAAAATAGTTTGTGTAAATGTGTAAGAGTTTTTTGAAACCATTAGGTAACCACGGTTGACTGTGGTTTTATTAACTCATAATCTAATCTTATTAACATGTAAATTAAAGTCTGTTCTAAATTACCTCAGTGCCAAATAATTGTGTGGGAGGAAGGAGGAAAGTAATCTCCAAGTCAGAAGTTCACATCAATTTCCCCTAAACAATGACTGAATCTGGTGTGGAATGGGCTCTTGTCCTTGTTTACTTAATTCCTAGTAGCAAAGGGAAAGAGATAAAGTATAAAATCAAAATAGCTTCTGGAAGCCCTCTTCACATTGCTATCTGTGGGACATCTTAATGGTTAACATGGACAAGGGAGGAGGAAAGGGGAAGATGAACAGGTTCAGGCTCTGGCCATCTTTCTCTGTCTCTCTGTCTGTCTGTCTGTCTGTCTGTCTTTTTTCCCTGTCTTCTTTGGTTTGATTTGGTTTGGTTTTGAAACACCACCAAAGAAAATATTTAAAACAAAATACTTAGCAGAAGAAAATTTTCCAGGACAAGAAAGTGTGTGATAACATTACTAACCTCTCTGAACAACTTTAGGAATCAATTGTGCCCTTTTCAGATTAACCAATAAGTGAAGAATACGATAGAAAACTAGCAAAATGTTAGTACAAAATGCTCGAAGTCACACTGTATTTATACAGAAAAGACAAGAAAGGAGAAAAATGGGAATATTTATAAATTTGACAAAATAGTACAAAAAAGAGTTTTAAAAGTTAGAGAAAGGAAAGCAGTTACATGGTCAAAGACTCTAGCAGAATGAAAAAATAGATATATTTTAAGTAGTAAAGAATCAAAAATGATGTTATCCACTAAAAGAAAAGAACATAGATAATAAGAATAGAGTACTGAAAATAGTATTTCAAGAATGCAAAAAAAAATTCAAGAAAGCCCATAATCTTCGAAAATAAAATAAATATAAAATGAATATATTATAGATTTATATTATTATAAAGCTTACCCAGGAAAGCAGAAAGCAAAGCCTATACAAATTGGAGACGATTAGCCATACGTGACTTGTCTGACTTCTTTCACTAAAAGAATGCATATTTTCCAAACTGTACAACATACAATAAACTTTAATATATGCATAGATACTTATATTTTTGTATTTATATTTATGTTTAAGAAAAATTTAGAGAGGAAAACATGAAATTCTCTAGCCTTTAAGTACAAAAAATTAAAACAATGATTTTAAATATGTTTGAAAACATAAACATATACATAATCTTTATGAGTTAACAGATGGGATATTTCAGTGAAGGACATATAAGAAAAGAATGATAAAGGAATATAAAACAGTAGTATTAAAAATAACAGGAGAAAGTTAGCAGATCTTCAATCACAGTTGTGTATACAAACAATGACCAAAATTTTACAATCTGAAAAGCAGAAAAAATATTTTAGAAAAAATGAACAAACAGAAGTGCGTAGAACATTATTATATAGAATGAAATTTCTTAATGAAAAGAGGAGAAGATAAAAGTAAAAAAAATGAGTCAAACATTTAAACTTGATTTTTCTTTTACATATGTTCATATATGCTTGCAGTACATAATAATTACATTCACTGAAGGGAATTAGTGCACACACGCAACACATTACAATTTCCTTTTCCCCTCTCTTCTCCCCCACCTCTCTTTATCTTCCATCATCAGATTCATTTATTTATAAGTCCTTGTAAAGCTTGTTATCATGTGTACAGATTGAAAACTAGACTAATAGGCCAAAGAACAAATAAAACTTAAGAATCTTGTACTAATTCAAAGTGCATTTTTAGATATACCACCCTGGATTACAATGCTTTTTTTTCTTTCTCTTTTCTATTATTATTTATGTTTTTATAGAAGAGAAACCACATGATATTTATAATTCTGTGTTTCATCTGATATTTTAATCTCAAGGTGCATCAATCTTCCTACAAATAACTAAAGTATATACCTTTTATGACAAATACTTCATTATGTGGAAAATCACAATATTTTATGCTCTTATCTGGAGGTAGACCCATAGGCTGCTTCTAAGACGCAGCAGTATGAATTATACTGCTTTAAATGCGGGTGCACATATACCACTGTGGTATGATGTCTTTATCTCTTTTGGAAAGATATCTATAAAGGGATTAATTGGGTAAAATGGAATTGCTTCTTTTAGTTTTGTAGGCAATCTCTATCCTAATCTCCTTAGTGATTGTATTAGTTTACAGTCTCACCAACAAGAGAGAAAGGTTTCTTTCTCCCCACAGATTCACCAGCATTTCTTATTGGTTGATTTCTTGATGGTACCCATTATTTCTGAAATGAGATGGAATCTCCATGTTGTTTTTATTTGTATATTTCAAATGGCCAGCCATCTTGAACATTTCTTTATGTATTTATTAGATATGTAAATTTATTTATCTCAGAATTATGTATTCATTTTCAGATGCTCATTTCAAATGGGTCTATAAATTTGGAAATTCTAAATTTTTTGAGTTCTTTATGTTTTCTAGACATTAATTCTTTGTCTGAGTATAGCTGGCAAAATGTTTGTCTCATTCTATACACTGTCCTTTCAACTTCTTATTACTTCCTTTGCTGTTCAATGTTTTTAATTTTATGTGATCTTAGTTAATCGTTTGTGTTATTTCTTGTGCAATCAGGATTTTGTTTAGAAAGTCTATGCCCACACCTCTCTCTTCAAGAGATTTATTAACTTTGTCTTTCACAGATTAAATATTTCTGCTCTAATGTTTATATCAGTAACTCATTTTGTGTTTAGCTTAGGGCATGATAAGAAATATGGTTCTAGATTCAGTCTTTGACAGGTGAATAGCCAATTTTCCCACTGCCATTTCTTAAAGAGTCCATCTTCTCTCCTGTGAAGACATGTAGACCTTTTGTTAAAAATAACACAACTGAGTATGCATGGAGTTTTTCTGTATTTTCTAGTGTGTTCTATTGATATGTGAATCTGTTTTTATAGCCAGTAACATACTCTTCTTTTAATCATTGTAGCTTTTTAGTATAACCTGAAAACCAAGATTGTGATAAACTCCTCCCTTTCTCTTACTGCCCAGAAATGCTTTTGTGATTCTAGTTATTTTCTGGTTTCATATAAATTCTGTGGTTGCTTTTTCCAGTTCTGTAAAGAATGCTGGTATAACTTTGATTGGGGTTGTGCTAAAGTTATATAACTGTTTTGGAAATATGGTTCTGCCTAGCCAGGAACAAGAAACATCTTTCCCTTTCCTGATACCCTTCTCAATATCTTTTTTTCCACAGTACTATAGTTTTCACTACTTTGGTTAGTTAATTTCTAACTATTTTATTTTTCTGGATGCTAATTTGAAGGCTATTGCTTCCCTAATTTCCTTCCCTGTGAGTTTTGAAAGGAAAGCAGTGTTTCCAAGGTCACTATTGGAAGCAAACATTAATTTGATTCTAAAAGCATGAAAAAGGACACCCCCAAAGATAACTACAGGCCAAACACCTTAATAAATATAGACACAAAAATCTTCAGCAAGATACTGGTAAATAGAATGCAACACATCTTCAAAATGATCATAAACATCATGACCAAATAGGATTTATTTCTGGGATGCAGGGGTGGTTCACCATGGCAAATAAATAAATGGAATACAATGCATGAACAGAACCAAGGATAAAAACTCACATAATCATCTGAGATCATTTGACAAAATCATGTATCTATAAATAATAAAATCACTAAAGAAAAAGGGTTAAAATTTCAACCTGACAAAAGCCATCTATGACAAACCAATGACCAAAATTATATAAAAATAGAGAAGCTGTATACTTATCCTCTAAAAGCAGGAATAACCAAGATGTCAAATATTAACACATTCATTTACTATAATTCTCAAAACATTAATTAGTGCAATAAGATAAAGAAATAAAAATTATATGGATAAGAAAAAAGACAGTCAATTTATCTCTATTTGCTGATTACATGATCCTCTATTTAGAAGATCCAAAAAGACTCCCAGAACAAATATCCAGATTTAGCAGTTAACAGGATACAATGCAACATTCTAAATCAGTAGTGTTCCTATACATAAATAATAAATTTAATTTTTCAAAGAAAAAAATAGCCTTAAAATTCTAGAAATCTTACTAAACCCCAAGCAAATAATTAACAGCAATAAACATTAAATAAATAAATTTAAATAAATAAATAAGTTAGTGGTAAGTAGGAAGAGAGAAGGAAGAAAGGAAGGAAGGGATAAATGCAAAGGACAAAGGAGGAAGGAAGAAAATAAAAATCTAGGAATATAATAGTAAAACTGAAGAAAGCAAGATAAAGAGAACTGTTAACATTGTTTAGGATAAATTATACATTATATATAGGGAAATAATGATGCATATCCTATTGATTTTTAGCTGAGACTATGAAGTCCAGAGGAGTAAATAAGGTGCTTAAAGGACAAAAAATCTGTAATCTACATCCAATAAAAATTTGCATTAAAAGTGAGAACTTTAGGTATCTTGTGATATGCAAAAATATTATACCCTGATTGTACCCTAAATTAAAAATATGATGGAATTGAAAATACAGATATCTTTGAGATGAGAAGGCTTTTTCTGCCATTTGTTGGTTTTGCATAAGTAACATGGATATATTGTGACCACTGCTGTCATTTCATGACAATCTAAGATGAAAAACTACTTGGTAATCACTATTGATGATCCAGACACAGAGAAAATAGAATTAGCAAAAATATAACTAACAGGCACATTTCCAGTTTGATTGTTACTGCTAGTACTGATGAATTTGAAGCTGGTTTCACCAAGAATCAGCAAATCCAAGACCATGCCCTTCTGGTGTATGGACTTGTAACATGTTCCACATCATGAAACAGCTAAATTCTGGTTAAGTTCACTGAACCTCTCAACACTTATTAATGTATATGAAAATTGTTATGGAATTAAGTGTCTACCTTATAAGATTTAGCTTTAACACTGGTACAGTGTCATCTATGGCAATTCCTGGTCTAATTGTAAGAACACACTACTATGGAGCTAACATGTCATAGATTAAAGGAAGACATCAATACAGAAGAAATATCAATGAGAAGACTGCCTCGAGCATTGGGCTGCAGCTTGCTGCAACTCTGTCTAAACACGAAGCCTTGAGTCAACCTCAAAGTTGTCACAAAACAAATTCGATGTTGGTCTGTTCTTGCAAGCTGGATGACCAAAAGCTGAGATTCTGAGTTTATCAGATTTGAGTTAAGCACCATATTTGCCGATGGAGTTGTTAGAATAAAATATTTCACTATAAGAATTTGCCTTGAGTCTATTTTTGATTCATCACTAAAAAAAAATCTAGTGATGGGGATTTGATATTTCAAATTAACTTGATTTTTTAAACCAGGAAATCAAACTCAAGAACTTACACTTTCCAGGCAGACACTTGTGCCAGTGAGGTATATTATCAGCTCCACTATATTTTCAATGAAGACACTGATGTGGATTGATTCATAACTAAGTGAAATAAGGAATCATCTGTAAAAATGCTTTGAATATTAAGTGAAAAGCTACAGGAGTGTGTACTTCCAATTTCTTAACATTCGAGCAAAAGCAATTTAAAGTTTTGCGTAAGGCATTACATGGAATTGTTGGTAAAAAGGTAATGGATATAGCCATCCCTCTTAAGAGATCCTCCATCACTTTTAAACAGCCCTGTCTCTTTACTCTTCCTTATCAGTCTCCAGGAAACCAGTTTCATGTTGGCTAGCTTTAGGTGTAAGCTTCACAAGTGTAAGAGATGTTCTGACAGTTGCCAAAACATTACTTCTGGGTGTGCCTCCTAGGCTTTGCTCAAGAAAATAAGTGTCAGATTCAATAGATTAAGTAGATATGAATCCTCCCCACCTGCAGGTGGACATCACCAACCCACAAGGGGAAATACTGGAAAAAGGACTGAAAGAAGGTAAATTCTACTTCTTCTTGAGTCATACTTTCTTCTACTTTTATACATTGGAGCTCCTGGTTTTTAGGCCTTTGAATATCAGAACTCCTACTTGGGGCCTACTGTTTTCTTGAGCTTCTTGCTTTAGAATCAAGATATAAGAGAATGTTTGCTACTCTACAGACATTTATTTCTCAGTTCTTCAGACAATGAATCACTGGACTTCTCTGATTCAATGATTGTGTCATCTAATTCCAGTAGTAAGTCTTCCCAGCTACAGATCTGTCTGTCTGTCTGTCTATCTACCTACCTATCTATCTATCATCTATCTATCCTCTATCTGCCTATCTATCTCTTATGGGTTTTCTTTAGAAAACTCTAATGCATAGTGTTGTTCCTTACTAAATTATAGTTTAGTTTCTGTCTTGAATTTTTGGATGATTATTGTAGTGGTTGACTGATTATGTCAACTTGAGAATATTAGGAGCTTAAGTAAGTCATCTCAGCATTTGTACACCCTGGTGTAGAGGACCTACCTTAGGGTGGCTATCTGCACCCTAGAGTATTGAGGGCATACATATAAGTATTGTGGCTCTTTTCCTGAATGGTCTAAAGGGGAGATGAGGAAGGACCAATAGGCTTCTATTTTTTAGAAGAACGCCAGTATTCACTTTCAGCTTGGACATTGTCTCCTGGCTTCCAGAGCAGACTCTTTAGCTTTCATTTTGGATCTTTCAGCTTTCCAGCATAGAATATTCAGCCTTCTATCACAGATCCATCAGCTTCCAACACAGACTCGCACGGAACACTTCAGTCAGCTCCAGACCTTGGACTGAACCTTTCAGCCTTCAATGTGCAGACACCTTCTGCATGCTTTCTCATCCAGCTTCGTGGCTGCCCATCATAAGCCAATCTTCTAACTTCGTACACATTTGGATGTCTTGTGTTATATTCATTTCTCTAGTAAATCTCTGACTGTTAAAATTATGCATCCATTATGCTGCCTCAATCAATAGTTCATTTATTCTTTTTGTTTTGATGATGATTTTTAATTCATCTATCCATTGGTGAATATTTCACTTCTTTAAAGTTTTGGTTATGAATGTTTAATCTACATATATTATAGGCATACATGTTTTTGTTTGTCTTTGGTAAATAATTATGAGTGCTCTGGGTCATAAAGTAAGTATTTTTTATTCTCTCTCTATCTCTATCTTTTTCTATGGTATTGGACATTAAACTCAAGGAGTTCTTTGTTAAGCAGACATTTTAACACTGACCTACATCTCAAGCCTTTCAAATTTTATTTTGAAACAGTTTTACAAAGTTGTCCAGGCTTAACTGCAACTTGTGACTCTCCTGACTCACCTGAGTAGCTGGTATTACAGGCCTGTGCCATGCCACTAAGAACTTTGCAAAACACTGTGCCAGTTTCCAAAATGATGACACACAATCCAAGTCATTTTGGAAACTGGCACAGTGTTTTGCAAAGTTCTTGTTTGTTTTAGGTAATAATTTCAGTTGCTTAGCATTCTTGCAGGAATTGCCATGGTCAGTCTGCAAAAATTAGACTTTCTTCTAGGTGGGAATTGGCATGTCATTGTGCTGTTGAGTTGTACCTCCCCAATACATTATTACTTTGAGTATCTCTCCATGTACCTACTTTATATTAATATATTTTCTCCAGTGAAGTGTTTCCTCAAGTAAATTGGTTGCTTTATTACTGAAGTTTGAATTACTTTGAAGCCTGGTTCCCTCATTATATGTATGAATAAAGAGTGTATTATCCTCGTATAGCTTGTCTTCCATTGTTTTGGGGACACTTTTAAACCAAAAACTCCATCAAATTTCAAATAATTCATTGTTACTCATAAGTAAGGGAGAATTATTTTATTATGAATTGTGCATTTAGTGGGATATAAAGAAAATCTTTAACTCAAGGGAACAAAGACTCACTCCCATCTTCAAGTGATTTTGCCTTTATGTCTTTTCCTTTAGATCTGAGAACCATTTTGTGTTAATTTTTGTTGCTTATATGAAGCATAGTGGTTTTTTTTCATATTATAAATAACCATTCCTGGACTACTTGTCAACTAAATGGCCCTTTACTTCACTTGAATATCAGTTGTTTATTTTGTCTTCATCTTTTATCATACTTTCAATTGTGCTCTATATCTATTTATCTACTTAAGTTTATGGTGCAGCAAAATTTTAAAACGTGCAACAGAAGTAAACTAAAACCAGTAAAAGCATTAAGAAAACTTTAAAAAGCCAGCAGTTGTTCTTGGAAATATTCATTTAATTAATAAATTAGTAAATATGTGGCAAAAATAATGAGAATACAGGAAGATAATGCACAAATACCTGAAGTTAAGAATAAGACTAGATACTTCGGAATGTCCTCCATTTACTAGAAATATAAAAAGAAATATTAGAACAATTATATATCAACCCTTTTCATATTGTACATATAAAGTAAACAAATAAATTAGAATATCTGAATACTTTCTTATGTAATAAAGTACATGAACCTATAATATCTTTGCAAAAAGAAGTCTAGGTCTAGAAACCTGCATTGTGAATGAAAATAAATATTTTAAAATGATATCAGTTTTATATAAAATGTTTGAGAATAAACGTGTGATTTTGCATTTTGCGATTCTTGACTGTAAGCCCTTCAATGACTGGGATCTGAGGTACTGTACTACAATGTGCCCTTTGAGCCACGATATCATTGCAGTATTTTTGGAAAGATTTTCCACGGGCTCTTTCAAGCCAGTGCTGAAACGTGGCAGTATTCCTAGAGGAGATCTGTTGCTAGGAGATTTTAGAACTCTCTCAGGGGTGACTAGCAGGCAGAGTCCCCAGCGGCCTTGCTGAACTTACTTTAGAACTTCACTGGTGTCTAAGAAGTGTCCCCCAACTGTCCTTCCTTTTTCCTTCTGACCTCGCTCTGTCAGACATGTCTTGCAATCTGCTCTTCTTCCATCTCTTTCAAGTTCCTTTAACATTTTCCCTCATGGACTCTTTCCCTAATAAACTACTGTACATTTAATCTCATTTGCTTCTTGCCTTTCCAGAGTGTAATGGCTAACACTAGGAACTAGGTGGCTCTATGGGGATTTCACTTCTTCACCAATTTCCCAATAGACAAAGGATATTGCCAGCTGTAGTACATGAGGACAAGAACTATTCCTTGGAATAATTTAGTTTTTACATGATAAAATTTTCCCTGAGTGTGAATTGAGAAAGCATCCTTATGGAGAGAATTGTTGAGGTGAGTAGGATGTTTTTTTCTCAAAGAATTATGAGCAAAATATGTATAGAAAAATTGTAATTTGATGGTCACTGATAAATTGTATGATACATTGAAGAAAAATTTTAAAAATTGAGTGTTACTAAAAATCATTGATGGTTAATTTTAGAAACACATAGGAGGTAAGTAACCAGTCACAAACAGCCCCTGTCTCCTACAGAAGACGTACAGAGAGCCTCAGCTGTATACTGTGCTCCTCTCTGATGGAATCTCAAAGTATGGGAGATGCTTCAGAGACTGTGTCTGATCAGCCTCAGATATGCTTCAGAATCTACTATCACTTCTGCTTCTAGAAGTTAGGTCAAAACTAGGGCTAAAGCCCAGTGTAATCTATGAGTACCATGCTAGATGGAAGTAGGGAAGAATGCAGACATGGACATGAATATCCCTGCATATATTCAGGAGTCAGGAAAATCTCCTAGGTCAAGGTTTTGGTGAAGCCTATAAAAAGGGCCTGAATATAAAAATGGATATACATGAATTCATTGGCTTTAGGACACAGGTTACACTACATCACTATAGCAGAAATCTTTGGGTGGCAGGTGACCTTTAGAATCCTAGAATAAATAATGCCCACGCCTCCTCAAAGAATATGAGTTTTGTGGCAGATGCCAGAGGCTGAGTGAAATACACTGTGAAAATATGTATGAGCAAGCCAGAAAACCCACCAGGATTATGTCCCAAGGAGTACAGGGGACCTGCTATTTACCAGGTGCATAAGCAATGTGTTATTGCAAGGAGAATCACTCAGCCTCACTGAGAAGCCCAAAGGTCACTCCAATGATGACGGTGGGTGCTAGTCATGGAGATGAAATTGTTACTACCCAGTGAGGGGATGCCCTCCTTAAAAAAAGGCAGAAAGGAGAAATGAATGTCCAAGAGCTACAACACTAAATGACTGCAAGTGCATAGTGTGTGTGTGGAGAGATTAAGGAAGTCAACTCACGGAGAGCTAGAGGCTGGTTAATAGAGCATAGAGTCTGTAATAGACAGGTAGTCAACAAGGCAACTGTATAATAAGACAAACAGCAAGGATTTAGAAACATTACTCATGCTTTCTTTTCGGGTGCCAGGCATGAGAAGTAGCTTGGTCAATTAGGAGTCAATTAGGAGTCTTAGGATTACTGTAAAATCCCTAATGCCATGGGTCAGGTGGCTTGAACAAGGGGTATTGACATCTCAGTTTTGGAGGGGAGAAATTGAAAATCCAGGAATGGATCTATGTGAGAAAAAGATCTGTGGTAGACTCAACATGGTAGAACCAAGAGAAAGACATAAAACTGCAAATCTTAACACACCCTTTCAAGGCAAGAGGCAAAGTTAGAACATTAAAAATAAAATGGCATCTAAAGAGAGGGTGGAGGAGAAAAGTATCACAAGTAAACACCCACAAGATTTGAGCATCATGTCTCCTATGTCTCTGCTTGATTCACCAGTATTTTCTGTGCAAAAGCCAGGGGTAATCTAGAGAAGTGTGTGACGCTCACTGGCAAACATTTTTGGTAGCAACCTATAATAAATTTACTCCTTTTGGGGCATATGTAATTTTGTTATATATTTATTTTCTGTATATTATTCTTCATGTGTTTTCACAGTGTTTTAAAAATATAATAAATAAAACTTCCAGTTTATGGTCCAACACATGAGGAGATTTGCATTGTACTCTCATCAATATAATAAGAAAAATAATGATGAACAAACTGAATGGCAAATGTTCTTGTTAGGTGTCAGACATGATGGGGCAAACTACTTCCCTAAAATATGAGGGAAATAATAGTTTCCTAAGGATCAAAACTTGCTGAGCAGAGAGACCTGTGGCTCTACTGGAAATACACTCCTTGATAATTTCCCAAAAAGTAGAAAAGTTATGCCCATGCTAAAATGTGCAGTTTGGTGATTATTATAGTTCTGTTCATAATTTGGAAATGTGGAAAAATCAAATCTTCCTCAGTTGGTGAATAGACAAGTTATGACATAATAAGACAAAGGAATAATATTCAGCACTAAACGTACATGAGATACTAAGGCATTAAAAGAAATGGAGAAAGATTAAATATATACTACTAAATGAAAAAAAAAATGTCAATCTGAAGTATCTATTCTATATCTGCAGGTGTTCTGGAAAATTTAAAACTGTGGAGATGGATTGCTCTCAAGTTTTATTCTTTTGTTGGTTTGATTCCTCTGTGTCACAGAGCATCAGTTTTTGTCCATGACTTGTGCTTTGGGTAACATTTTCCCCACTATTTTAAGATAATGATACACAGTCTATTTACCATTATTATCTTCTGATTATTTTGTTACGAAATTTGTTTTAGTTTTCAAGAGAAGTAAGCTTTTATATTTTCTTTTTCACTGTCTACTTACATTACATTAAAAAAAACTGTAAATACAGCAAAAAGATCAGTGTTTATTAGTGTTTGTCTTTCGTAGTGTGGGAGAAAAAAAGAGAGGGGAAAACAGAAAGAAACAAAAAGGCCTTTATTGAGAGAAATGGAGAGCTGCCCAAGACACACAAGCACATTCTGGAAGCTTCGGGAAGAAACCCAGGGGCCCATTTGGAATTTGAAAGACGTGGAGTTAAAGGGGCGGGCAGAAGGACATATTGACAGCTGATTGGAGTAGCATTGGCGCGCACAGGAAACCCAGGAAGTTTGACTTTTGGGTTCTCAAGAAGAAAGCAGGGAGCACTAGCCAGTGTCCAAGGGAGGAGCTGCCCAGCGCCATGTTAGCCCGCACATGGAATAACCTGATCATTTAATCGACTGTTAATGAAAATTAGAACTTTCCTGGAATCTCTGATAAGGTGGTTTTAAACTCTCCTGGTCAGTGATGCCATCTTTGGATTTAGCTCTCACATGGCTGTCATCTGAAATCCAAAGCTGATCTTCCTCTTCTTTTGGTCCAGACCTTCAGATGTTAAACCTCAAGTTAAGGAAAGGCTATTTCCCCACAGTTTGGTTCTCTAAAAAACCTCCGTCTCCCACTGCAAGTCATAGTGCAGAAGTGAAGCAATCACAAGTTCAAGGCCAACTGGAAAGTCATGATGAACAATTGTGTGAGTCAGTCTTGTTCGTCACAATCCTGAAATTGCACAGTCCTGAAAAAAGGTGACCTCTCTGTGCACACGTGTCATTTTTAAAAGGAGAGAACAATATGAAGGAAGCGGAAGTTTGATTACCAAAAATCAGCACAAGGAAAACAAACAATGTTGAGTAATGAGCACTAGAATTCAAATTACCAGATGTTTTGAAGAGATGGGGTGCCAGTTTTCCTTTCTGTTTTTGAACGCATTACAGAAAACTACTTTTAAATAAAAAAGTATAAAGGGAAAAATGACTATTTAATCCATTGAAGGACTTACTCCCACTGATTCCTGATAAACTTCAATCACACTTTCTTCCTCTATTCAAACTTCTTTTGGAGTATGATTATTAGCAATTCTGTGACCTTCAAAAAAACCCTGAGTGTGTTCATTAGAACTACATGTTTTTGACAGTCTGCTTCTTTGAGTTTCTTGACCTGTGCTGTTATTTTCATTTTGGAGTGAATCTTACTGATATCCTGTCCAATGATTTTGAGTTCTTAGCCACTGAATGAAAAACCATTCTTCATTTAAATTTGACTCAGGGTTGTATTCACTCTTTGTTCTCTCTATACTAGGTTCTCAGGATTTGGGGATTCTTCTCATCCCCAAGGACCTTTCTGAAATCCATTGTGTTGACAGCATCTTGTTGTTGGTGTAGGACAATCAAGAGTTGAAAAGAATCATGGGAGCCCCTGGTAAAGCACATGTGTCTCCAAATAGAGGAGCTCAACCATGCAAGTATTCCAGGGCTGTCAGTTCCAAAATATGTTCTAGGGACATTCCAGGATATCCCTGCCAAGGCTGAAAATAAAGAATTGCATCTTATATCTACAACATAATGAAGAAATTGCTTCTTCAAAGGTCTGTCTGGATTCTGAAGTCAGTAGGCTGTGGACTCTTATCTCTGGTAAAAGATGCCTGCCAAACTGTAGTGGGGCCTGGAACATGAAGGGATAATGTTTATGCATTCTGATTATTGGACCATAAGACATGCTGACTTCATAGCATTGGAGGTGTCAATATGAGGAAGAAGACAGCATGGACCATACAAATGCTATGGAAGGACATGTAGAGCAAGTTGTAGGTATAGGAAAAGTCTCTGAGGGTTGTAGATAAAGCAAACTTATTGAAGAACAACTTTTCACAGATTACTAAGCCCTGATGAGAATGAATCACTTGACAGTACAATACATTTCGCAACGTTAGTACTGAGCTGGATTCTCTCAGACTTGGCCAGCTGTTGTCAGGTCCAGAAGCAGTCCACAATACATAGAAAATAGCACATCCCAGTTGGACTAGGCAGAGTGCGTGGACACACTGCATGAGCACACACGCCAGGATCTGTACTACAGTACCACCAACCCAGATGTTACCTATAATCGCTTGTGGGTAGCATTCTTCTTCAGCTACCCAAAAGAGAAGAGACAAATCCAGAAGTTAGTATGCAAGTGGGCTTATTGGTTTCTGGCATAAACAGAAAATGCAAAGATGATCCAGAAAAGCAGTGAAGAGGAACCTATCCACTGGAAGAGCTGTTGGCACTGAAATTTAACACCTTCATTGGAGAAAGAACTGGCCAGAGTTGTGAACCCAAAGATATTTTGGAAAGTCAATTTCTCAGTCATTTGATTGAGGAAATATGAGGAAAAGTATTGATTTCATAAAGGATTCTATGATGGAGGAATATGGAGACGATAAAATGGGATGTGTATCACAAGGTATAAAAATGTGTCATACATTCGTCTCCACCCAAAAGCAACAGTCTAACCAAAGAAATAAAATGAGTAGGTCCACTCACAGGAGACCAACACCGAGTGTCTGATGTGCTGAGATTCCTTGGGAACCATGATGGTGAATAATATAACATATATTTTGCTGGAGTCCCTTGAAGGCAAACGTATAAGCTACAACCAACTACCATCCTTTTGTTTCAAATATGTTTTGCTGAATAAATTTCCTTTGTGTCCAGAACTGCTTCTCAGAGATGCAAAAGTAAACAAATATATCACAGTGTTGATTAATGAAATCAGGGAAGTCCTGGTACCAAACTTTCACACATGTGCTACAAGTAACAGGAGGCTATTCAATGTTCTTACAAATGTATGATCACAGACTATCAACAAAATATTACCAATCAAGTCACTCAATATAGAAACCAAAATTGTATCATACTTCTGTGAGTTTTATCTCATTATTATGAATTTGGTTCAACACCGAGCACCAGCTTTAATAGTATGTCTCATCAATAAAGAAGAAAAACAGAAACAATTATTTGTCATAAATGATATAGAAAAATCATTTGATAAAACTTGATAGTTGTTCATGATAAAAAGATTCAATGCATTATCAAAAGTTTCTCAATTTGATAAAGAGAATGCATAAAACTTGCAGGCCATGAGGCGTGGTGGCACATACTTATAACCCCATTCAGTCAGCACGGTGAGATGTGAAGATTCCAAGTTCCAAATCAGCGTGGCCAAGTTAGCAAGACTCTGTCCAAACAGAATAAAGCGATAGTTCAGTACTCCCTGGGCTCAACTGCCAGTACTGCAAAATGGAACAAAACAACAAAAGGAAAGCTTACAGTCTGCAACATTTTTAACGTTGAAGCAGTGTTTTCACACAAAAATTGTGAATGAGATAAGGCTTCCCACTCTCAGTACTTCTTTATTTATTTTGTTTTTTATTAATTTTCATTTTAGTGCTTACATTAAACACTGTCAATACAGTAAAGGAGACACAAAATTAAAGAATAATGATTTTTTAAAATGAAGTAAAATTTCATTGATAGATGACATTATTGCCTATATAGAAATATTAAAAAATTGATAAAGAAGGGGAAAAGGATAAAAAGAAAAGGGCAAAATAACATAATTTAGTTTAGTAAGATATCAGTTTAGTAAGTTAAGAGATCACAAGGCAAAAAAAATCAATTATATATATACTGGAAATAAGGTGATAAAATAAAATTTTAAAATACCACTTATAATAGTTATAAAAACGTTATTTGATATGAGTACATTTTTTCATGTACTAAAAATATGGATGAAATATTTAAATATTAAAAGGGCATAAATCTTATTCATGAAGTGAAAGACAGAATATCACTAAACAAAGTTCTGTAATCTCAAAATTTATTTACAAATAAATGCAATATCAATAAAAGCCTTACATGCTCTTTTTGTGAAACTTGGCAACACGATTCTTCATTAGAGAACCTGGAAATTATCCCCAAAAATTTTTGTACAAAGAGAATTAAGGATTTACATTTACCATTTGCAAGAATCTAAATCTACAAGAATCAAGAAAGTATGACATTCATGTAAAGATAATTCATTTTTTTCAGTGATCAGAATATGTATCCAGAAAAGGGCTAAATATATATTTTCTACAAGTTTTTTCAAGGTCATTTATTACAGGAAAGGCATTCTTCTTTAAGAACATATGTTAATAGATCCTTATGAAATTAAACACACTGTTACTGTATGACCTATTAATTATATTTAACCAAGAATAATAGAAACAAAAAGATTTATGTACATAAGCATATTACAACCTTATTCACAAAAATCAATATTTGAAATAATTTCAAAATTAGTATCTTCCTACCCTCATGAACAGACAGACACAGAGAGATGCAGTCATGAGACTCTGGTAAACAATGAGAAATAACACAAACATAAAAAGAAGTCAGATGCAGAAGGGCACACAATAAAGAGCGTCATTGGTACCTGCAGTCAGGATACCAATCCATAGTGGTCAAAGCCAACGTGGTGGCTCACCTTGGTTAGGTGTGCTTTACAGCAAATTATAGATGAGGTAAGTATCTGTGATGATAGAAATGTTTGTTTAAAAAAAAAAGTGCAGTTATCAGGTGATCTTTTTTTATTCAAAATCACATAACTATACTCAAAATGTAATAGTTTTATGACATCTAAATTAACATCTATAAAGTAAATTTTATCAAAGGAAAATATATATTATGACAAAAATACAATATTAATATCATTTTTGTTTCAAATAACTGAACTATAAACTTCTCAAATGCACAATAGCATTAGAATATAATCTATTATACACCATAGTTCATTATAGTTAATAATAACATGATATACTTGAAAAGTTCTCAGAGAGTAGGTTTTAAGTGTTCTCACTACAAGCATGTAAATCTGAAATGAATATGGGACTTTGGGTATCCTTTAAACACACAGATTTCAATTCCTTAAATAGATACACAGAAAGGGCACTGCTGGCTATCTGGTAGACCTATTTTCAGGTTTTTGAGGAGCCTCATACTATGGATATAATAACTTGTATTCTTACCATCAGTGTAAAGGATTCCTTTTCACTATCTTCTTGTGAATGCTTGGTATTATTTCTCTTTTTTGATAACAACCACCCTAGCATGTGTGAAGTACGTCTCACTGTAGTTGATGACTATGTGTGTATTTTGTGAAAAATCTCATTAAAACATTTTATCATTTTAATTAGGCTACTGATTTTAGTATTGAGATATTACAACATTTAAATTGTTTATATTTAAACAAAAATATTGCTGGATTTCAAGTTTCCATACTAAGAAACAGAAAAAGTATTATTTGATTGCCCAGAAATGGGAATGGAGTGTTGAAGAGAAGAAATGGTAAAAGATAAAACCTTAAAGAGTCCCAGATTTGTTTTTAGGATTGTAAAAAAGTTTAAAATCTGTTTGTGGAAACAGTCACATAGTTCACTGAAAAAAACATTTAATGGCATATTTTAAGTGGATAAATTTTATGACATTGTGATTATACTTCAATAAAAATTATGAGAAATTATGGAATTTAAAATCCATTAAATAAACTAAAATCTCAGCATAATCTGAAGTGGAGAAATTACAGAAACCAGCCGTAGTTGTGTGCACAGATCAATTTACTTGCTTTGATTGAGAAAGAGACAATAGACTTTTTAAAAATATGAAGAACAGAGTCTCAGAGACCTTTGATATACATAATAGCAACAGCACTAGCTATCTTTTGTATTGTTGATGGTGGGGAGAGGAAAAACAGAGCTATTGAAAAGTGTTTGAAGGAATACAGTGGTGGAAAACATTCAGAGTTTGGTAAATGACATAACAGCAGATTCATGAAACTGAGTAATCTCTCAGTAAACTTAAAATCCGTATGAAGGCATATCACAATTAAAGATATGAACACTAAAGCAAGGAAAATTAAAACAAAACTTAAAAGAAACTATGAAGAGCAAATCATTAACAGAGTAATAGCAATCTGAACGATAACAGAGATTTTATCCAAAACTATGAATATCAGAAGTAATAGTACAATGTTGCAAAGGTGATTAAATAGCATAATAGTCATAAACCCTACAACTGGAAAAAAATGGCATTCAGAATGAGAGGAAAATAAAGATCTCAGACAAACAAAAAGAGGCTATTTCAAGTCACAGAATCCAGTAAAAAAAAAAAAAAAAAAAAAAATGGCGGAAGAAGAGTTTTACTGCCTGCCAAGGCTGAAATCATGAATCCAATTCCTGGTACATTCCCAAAATTAACTAAATAAATGAACAAATAAATATAAGATTTTTTAAACAGAAAGGGAATTATAATAAATGAAAATGTAGAACTATATATAGGAAAAAGCATCTAAAAGTAGTTTAAAATAGGGTTCAATATAATAGACTATCCTGGTTTTCTTGAGCTACTTAAATCTTTCTTGGTCATGAAAGCAAGAATTACGTATTATATGGTACTTAATACACACAGAATTGTTTACAGTATGTGTATAATAGTAGGGAATGATATAACTACATGTGAATAGAGGTTGAACTCAGTGTGGTCAAATGTCAGTATAAAAGACTATGGTGGGCCTTTCCTTATTTTTAAACAGAGAGTAACTTTGAATGGAAAAATCAAAGTGATATACAAAAACTTATAAACAAATCTAAATAAAATCCTTTATAAGTGTTCAAATAGCTAAGAAAAGGAACCAGAAGAAGCAGATAACAAACTTCAACCCTAATATAGTAATAATTACCTTGAAGTATCAAAATATGGGAATAATAAGGTAAAAATGGGAAATATGTATTAATATCACTCATCAGTGTGTTGTCAAGGTACTAATGTCAAAAACAAGAAAATAGGTTGTAAAGTAAAATAGTGCGAAGAGATATACTATATAAGCATTAATTCTTAAAATGTGTTTGACTATAATAATATGGAATACTTGAATTCAGAACAAAGATAATTACCAGTGCTAGAGACCTTACAAAGCAGTAAAGCAGTCAATCTGTAAGGAACATATAATGATCACAAATGATTATATATTCATTATGTGAACATATAATGATGTAAAATGACAACAAAAAACTGATAGAGCTGAGAAGAGAAATAGGCTCACAATTTAGAACTTCCATATCTTACTCTCAGGAACTGAAAGAACAATTAAACAATCAGTGAATTTATAAGAACTGAACATCGGATCAGGGATCAGCTAACAGAAGGTAAGATACTCATCCCAAGTCCTCTTCACACCTACTCCACCTGCACTGTAGTTCACATTCTTCTAAAAGTGATCATGAGGTCATTCTTCAGGGAAACCATATCCTCAGCCATAAAACAAACCTTTTGAAAACCAGTTTTAAAGAGATTGAAATCATGCAGCATATCCTATGGCTATAGTAAAATTGAACTAGAAATTAGGGGAGGAAAAGCATGAGGAAAATTTCCAACAAAATTGAAAATTAAGAAATATGTCTGAAAAATAATCCATGTGTCAAAATCTCATTTCAAAGAAAATTTTACAAAAGCAAAGAACCAATTAAAAATGACAATGTAAGCCAGGCATGGTGGAACATGTCTGTAATCCCAGTACTGGGGAGGCTGAAGCGGGAGGATTTTTGTGATTTTGAGATCAGCTTAGATTAAAAACTGAGCTCAAGGCCAGCCTGAAATACATAGTAAGGCCCTGTCTGAAAAAAACAAACAAACAAACAAACAGAGAGATAATATAAGATATAAAATTATTTGTACTATAATGTTTGATCTCCTATCTACCTCAATAAACCAAGAAATAAAGAAGAAATGCAATTCAAAGAAGTGCTGTACACTAATAATGAACATCTGGAAAATAAAATTTAATAACTTAATGGGTTTCTAATGCCTTCCAAGGAAATTAAGTACTTATGTATGAGCAATAAAATACAACAGAATCTATGTTGCAAATAAAATGCTAATGAAGGAAGTTTTCTCGTCTTAAATAACCAAAACAGCATAGATTGTAATCATATATTGGAAGACTCATCTAGTAAGGATGCTAATTCTCCCTAAACTTTAAAGTTTAACACCAGCCAGATTAGTACATCATAGTAGCATTTTTGTAAGCATAGATTTGTTTATTCAATAATCCACGTGAAAATAATTAAAAAAACAGCTCTATAATAACTAAACAATATTTAAAAAAGAATCTGAAGGAGTCACTGTAAGCAATATTGATATTGTAAGCATATTATACAGCAACAATAATCAAGATGGTGAAGTAGCCCAGAGAGAGGCATGTGGGTATGTGTCCACGGAATATTTTGCAGAACCTAAAAGTGACCCAGTGTGGTAGAAACAAATTCTGTGAGAGTGATGGGACAGTCTTGTTTTTTACATGACACTAAAGAAATAAAAATACATATATTATATGCCAAAAATAAGGAAAAGGACAAAGACAAAATGAGAAGGAAAGCAAGGACATGAAAATATAATTCATTTATTCACATTTTATACAAAATAAACTCAAAATCACGTATCTTTGTGTAAAATATTTTAAGCACTGGAGACAATTTTCACCACATAACACTCTTCAGAGATCTTAAAAAGCATAATCCATTAGAGAAAACATTGATAAGCTGTACTTTCATAAAATTAAAAGCTTTTCCCCATAAAAGCCCAGTCAGAAGGTCAAAAGTAAAGTTGTTTATTAAGAGAAAAAATTTCAGAAATCATAGAGTCAACAAAGGCTCACATCCAAAGTACCACAATAATGCAAAATACAACATTTTAATAAATATGTACTTGGACATATGTACACACACACACACACACACACACACACACACACACACACACCACGCCTGCACAAATGGAAAATGGCCAAGGTAAAGCCACAGTGAGGTTTTATCTGTCAGAATGACATAAACCAGTAGAGTCTACACCAAGTTTTGTGACAGGGCTGAGACACTAGGTGACTAATCCATTGCTGAGGTGAATGTGGAATGTCACATTCTCTCTGGAAAACAGTTTGACAGCTGATTATAGAACTAAATATCCAAATACTGTAAGTATAACCTTTGTACCATAGAGTATTTATCTCAGGGAGGAATATATATTCATATCCGTGTTAAACTTTTATATGAATATATATCTTTTTTACTCATAAAAATAGCAAAACTGGAAATAGCTTAAATGGTTTTTGTAGGACTATGTGAATGTGTAAATAAACTGATACATCTATATTGTGCTCACAGTTTTTTTTTTTTTTTAATCAACTATTCTTGCAAACTTGGTTGAATCTCTGGAACACTGTGCTCAGAAAAAAAGTGCATCTCTTAAAATGTCATGTACTGCATGATTCATTTTCCACAGCATCCTTGAACACATTGCCAGTTATCAGGCATCCGGAGTGGAGTGCTGGGTAGGGAGAGGTGAGGGTGGTTACCATGCGGGATCCACATGGTCACGGAATATTCTGAATTTGGTGTATTCATGCCACTACACAGGTTGGGATATGATCCCATGATTTTACAAGATGTTATGTTTAGAGGAAGCAGGATACAAGGTGCCCACAGAATCTAGGACACAATTCTTTGGAGAAGAGGGATAAAAGTAGGGCACCTCGTCACCTCGCTTTTGCAGAAGAGCTTAGCGATATATTTGCTCATCATAGTTGTGTTGTGTACATTCCTAAGAGGCTTTATAGGAACTGAAATGTAGTATCACGGTGATGACACGGCCTTTCCTGCAGTGCCTGGGTGCTTTTGGAACTTGGGGTGCACAGCTTTCAGATTTTACCTCCTCACTGCACAGAAATGCCTTAGTTACTAGGCGCATGGATGTCTGTGAAAATTTCTTATGCTCGTCCTCTAATTGTGGGTATACTTTACACATTTTGTTTAGTTAGTATCTCACCTATTTTTTTCAAATACCCTGCAACTTATTTTTGTTTCTTTATGTAAACTGTTGCTGTAAAACCTCAGATATGCTGCTTCTGACTTGTATTTATCACTCTCTGATTTGTTTTATTCCTGATACCTTGGAGTTTATGTTTCTATCAGCTTCTTGGCTTTTGAAAATTCATTCTGCTGTTCTGTTTGTTCTGCTTTATGTGAAAAGGTTATTCCGAGTACTGTCTTTCTTTTTTCACCCGCTAGCCTTCTACGGTAACTTGTAACATTTTACTGAGGGAGGGTGTCTCTTAAGGGTATTAGTCACCTGAACTGGTGTGTGAGCCATACGTAATTCATCAAACAATTAATTTGATGGATGGCTACAATGACATCAAAATAGTAATATTAAAAGCAATCAAACAGAAATACTTGCCTTGCAACAGTATTTTCTACTAAAATGTTCACATTGATATTGTGATCTTCCTATGGAAAACAATGAGGTTCACAAGAAAAAGCATGGACTTTTAAATACTAAAATTTCCTTACCATTTACAAAGGTTCAAAGACTGTACTGCTGACGTATAAGAGAATTATCTTGTCTGTAAATATCAGCATTTTCTCAATCTTTCTCAACCTTGACTGTCACACTTATGACTGGTGTAATGAAATTCTCATTCTATGCACTTTAAATGGCCCTTCATCTTGAGTTATTTACCGCACAAAATAAATCAGATAAAATAAATCTGCCAAATATGATTATCTGTAACTATGATGTGGGAATTAAATTACAAATAGAAAATGTATGGTATCTAACATTTCCAAGTTTTTATTTATTCTGCCTCTATTCTGTTTGTTTAATCTTTCCCTCATGTCAGAGTTAGTACTCAGTCAGGCTAAAAACAGAACAGTGGCTCCAAACCACAGAAGTAATTTTTTTCAATGTGCAGATATCAGAAACTTTTTAATTGGAAATTAAATTAATTTATTACTATGATTTGTGTGTCATTGTTATAAAATATTACTCTATTAAGATTCTGTTTACTTCTTTCTATTAGTAATATTAATTGATTTTCTTTCCAGATTCCCATGAGATGCTTGACATTAAAAAGAGGTTTCTGTTTGTTTCTCCATATTTACCAAATCAGGAAGGCTTGGGGATGTATTTGAGATGTCCTCTGATAAGAAAAGAGACACTGGCATGAGGAGAGAGGCATGGCATCATCAGAGTAACATTACTAGAAGGAGACATAGGCGGAACAGAGGAAGCATTCATCTTAGTCAACTGTGAAACATCAGATATGAAGGTTTTGCTATGCAGTTTATTATTTCATCCAAAGTCTACCAAACATTGGTACTCACCTGGTGCTAATATTTGGACCGAAAAACCCACTAAATATGTTATCAAATTCTGGTGTGTGTGTGTGTGTGTGTGTGTGTGTGTGTGTGTGTGAGTGTGTGTGTGTATCTACTAACATTAATAAAAATAATGAAAATTCATTATTATTGTAGATGCTGTTGCTTTTTCTTCGAATGAAGATGAGGTAACACAGACCAAATGTACCTTTTTACTGAATTAACTGAATAATTGTACAAAATATAAGAAATGTATTCATATTACATGCATCAGTGAAGGACAGTAACCCAGTGCGATGAAAATGCAATCAGAGAACACCACGACTGCAGCTACCTCCCAGAAAAGTTTCTTACCAGAGGTGCAGGAAGGGGGTGGACCAAGTGAAAATGGACCCCTCAGATCAAGAGTGAAAACATCCTGGATCTACAGAGGCAGATGTGAAGTGAGAGCTGTGCAGACAGTCACCCCAGCTGTCTGCCGAGCACCACACCAACTCTCCAGTGAAGGATGACTGTTACATGTATATACGGAAAATATCTCAAACCAGAAGGATTACTGGTAGGATCAGAAAGACAGTGCAGTGGGCTCCCAGAGACCAGTTACCACTCTTGTAAGAACCAGGCAGAATGGAAGACTTCACCTTCATAAACCACTAAGCAATGCAAGAAGAAATGGTTCACATCATTGGTCATGATAGAAATGCAAATTATAACAATACAGAGATTCCTTCTTAGCCCACAAAGAATGACCATCAGTAATAAATCAAATAATAACAGCTGAAGAGGCTATGGAGATAAAGGAATATTGTACATTGTTGGGGGCGTGCACACTGCTATAACTACTATGGAAATCAATATAGAGATGCCTTAAAAGTTCATTTAATCCTCATATATGATAATTAACTTTATAAGATCTTATAAGGTAAATAAATGAATCTGATGGTAGAAAAATAAAAGAGGATATAGAGAGAGGATAAAAGATATGCACTAATCCCCTACAGAAAATGTAATCGTTGTGTACTGGAAACATATATTAATAGAAGAAAAAATAAATAAAAGTGAAATATCAACTAGAAAAATTCCACTTGACCTAGTTATATTCCTCCCAGGTGTTTTTCTAAAAGAGTTAAAGATATATTACAGGGATAGACACAAGCCTCTTTTTACAGTAGCACAATTCATAACAGGCAAATCCTGGAAACAGTCTACACTCCCTCCGTAGATGAATGGGCAAAGAAAATTTGGTGTTTACACACAGTGGAATACTACTGTACTATAAGATAAATGAGCCACTAGTGGGCAAATGGATGCATCCTGAGATCATAATACTAATTGAAATAAATCAGGAACAAAAGATCTTTATCATTTTCACAGAAAGTTAAATGTCACATAGTCTCTCTTATATGAGAAACTCGAACAATGAAGAGCAAAATAAAAGAATGATAATGAGGAATAGGAAGATAGATCTTTCCAGAAACAGGAGGGGATCAAATGATCATGGGAAGGTGCAGAGAGGGCAGGAAATGGGACCAAAAGGTAATTAAAAGTGAAGGGAAAGTGGATAAAAAAGGAACTAACTTGCCTCATGGGCATGTGCCACCTCCACGCAATGAATGCGAACGTTATGTACTGAAAACACACACTAATGAATTAAACTATCGGGAAAAATCTATTCAACCCCACTCACTTTATCACTAAAGAGGCCAGACAAATACATTAGGCTTTGATGACCACATATAGTTATAAATAATTTTATACCAATTTTGTAAAAAATGCAACATCATTTTGGTTCACGGGTGTAAAGATATGCACAACTCAAATCATTGAGAATATTTATAGAATAAGAAAAACAGTGCCTCACAAATTAAACTGGAAATTCTGGCTCCGAGTAAAGAATGACTGAATACTCAAACTGGGAAATAGAGCTAATAATTGAGAGGCATAGCAATCAATAGAAAATCACCAAGATATGGCACACAAATAGAACTAAGTGGTGAGATCATTAAGTTCGTAACATATATTCAAGAGATTGGAGGAGAAATTAGTTGCAGACAGAAAATATATAAAAATATGTAAACAAAAAACAAATTGAGCAGTAGCAACACGTTTGAGATAAAAAGAAAAACAAGCTGAATGGGGTTAACAGTACATTAACTGCAGGAACATAAGAGTAACACAACTTATTATTATAAGTTATGTTAGTCAGTTTTCCATTTTGTAACAAAATGCCAACTTTTCAAAAGGGTAAATACACCTTGATTTAGTTTTTGATTTTTCAGTCATCAGTCGGCTGTCTGAGGTGCATCCGAGCCTGTGTCAAGATAGAACATCATGGCAAGAGCATGTGATGGAGCAGAGCTGAACATCTCATCTGCACAAGAGAGGAAAGGGAAGGGTTGGGGCCTCACTTGTCCTTCCAAGGCAGAGACCCACGGATTTGCCCCTACACCCAACTTTGAATGTTCCCACTGTACTCAGTAGAGCCAAATAATGTGACTTTTCTCAGCACATGACTCTCTGGGGTACATTTCACATCCCTGGTGTAGCAAACATGAGCCAAAATGGGAGAAAAATTCTGAAAGGAATTTTTCTGAAAGGAATATAAAAAGGAATAGCATTAGTGTGTTTTAAAATAAGAATAAGCAAACCAACATTTGTACGAATGGAGATTCTAGAAGACAGAAGAAAGAAAGAGAAATGGAAAAGGTATTCAGAAGAGATAACGGTTTCTCAATCTGATGGAAGCCATAAACTGACAGCACCAAGACATTTCATTCAATATAAGAACAAGCAATGTGATAAACAGTAAGCTCGAACTAAACTGTAATCCTCTTGTTTCCAAATAATGAGCAACAAGTATCTGAGTCTGAAAAATGAGACACATTGCATTCAAAAGAACAAAGATGAGAAAGACATCAGAATTATCTAGAAAACAGGATAAACCAAAACACACGGGAGCAATACCTGTGAAGTCTGAAAGGAAAAGAATAAACAATTTGGAGGGCGGCACCCTGCAAATATCATTGAAAAGTAAATGTAAAATAAAAACTTTTCAGAATATGCAAAACCTGAAGTAATTCATTATATCATATTAGAAGTATTAACCTTCAGACAATCTAGTTCTCCACAGGGAGGGATGAAGTAACAAGATAGCAAATACATGGGTACTATATTTACACGTACATATGTTATATTATTTTATATTATATATTGACCATATTTGAGCTTATGTAAAGGATAATTGACTGTTTAAAAGGAAATATGAAAATGTGATAGATTGTCATGTGAATTTGACATCACAGGCAAAAGTAAAATTTATGGCAATAAAAATGCAACTGCTGAAGTAGGAGAATGGAACTGCATTTTTGTAAGCTATATTCTGTGCAAAATGATAGAATACTACTGAATAAGTTAAGTCTGTACAATGTAAATCCAAAAATTTCATTAAAATAAAACACACATAGTTGTAGTAAACAGGACAAGAATAAGAGGCAAAGGAACATATATAATACTTAATTCAGAACAGAACAGCAAAGAAAAGAAACAGAATTGGAAGCAAATGTACTTATGATGCTATATTTTTATGCCGATGGTGTTCAGGATAATCTACCCAAAAATACGGCACAATGGCTTTGAGTCTTTAAAAAGAAAGGTGTGTTGTATGTGATGTCTATGCTAATCAAAACAAGAATGAAAGCCCAACTGACATTAACATTTGTGTAACGCTACCTAATATTAACAGATTACAATTTCTTTCAGATCTGTGCACATATAGACTTTTATCAAGAAGAAATTGTTCTTGGCTACAATATAGCCATGATAAGTTTAAACAGATGCAAGCCATGCAAACTGTACTCTTTGCAAACAATGGAATGAAATTAGAAATCAGTAACATAAAGACACACTGTGGAAATCTACAAAAAATAGCAGAACTAATAGATATTAGCATATAACCCCCGCCCTTCTTTCCACAATAAACTACCAGAATGCAAATTTAGGGCTGAAGTACAGATCAGTGATAAAGCGTTTTCTTTGGATGTGAGTTTCAAATCCAACACTGCCAAAGAACAGCAGTATAAATTTAAAAATAACCCTAGAATAACGTCAAAATGTTCCTTAGAGTAAATTTGACAAAATGAAGAAGGATCTCAGGTTGACAAATTTATAACACTCATAAGAGAGAATAAAGTAGAAGTGAATAATGGACAGATGTTCTGTGAATATTGTGAAAAGCCCCAATATCACCAATATTCCTCCACTTCACAAACTGATATGTATTCAACACCACGCCACACAAAATGCCAATTGGCATATTTTAAAGAAGTTGAGAAGCTAATCCTAAAATTCATATGGAAATGAAGAGGACCTAGAATAGCCCTAAAATTTGGAATAAGAAGGAGTAAAATTAAAGAGAATAAGCTAATTTGAGTATTTGAAGATATCTCACATCTCTGACAATCCAAATAGTGTGGTATGGAATAAAGATAGAGTGATAAACCACTGAAAACCAAATAAACAATACAAAAATAAACCCACACATGTGGGTTCAATTATTCTCAAAAAGGATTCAAGTACATTATTATTCTAACACAACTTTCAAAAAGTTGTTACTCTCATCAGAACTTCCTATGCAAAAATGAATTTGAATCCGTACATTATGTTTTACTAAAATATAAACTACTAAGTGTGAAACTAGAACACATAGAAAACCTTTATAAACTTAGGTTAGAAAAGACGTTTTAGATATGACACTGAAACTAACTCCAAATTTTACCCATTAAAAAATCTCAACACCCTGATATTGATATTTGTATTTACTATAATTTTTAAAACTGTTCATAAAAGTATAAAAGTAATTTATGCCATAAAGCATGGGCAAAGACCAAATTGGAGTAGGAAACAAATTTTGTCTGAGCAATTTCCCAAAATTATCCCTACTTTAAAGATCATAGTATGTATATGTGAAATATAAAACTTCTATTTACTTTCTTGATTTTATAATATCACCTTAGGAATTTTCAGCAAATGGAATCAGAAAGATGTTTTGAAAAGATTAAGAGGTTGATATTTGTAACTCTCCCTAATGGGACAAAATGTCATATAAATGCTAATTTTCTTAGGGATTTACTAATTTTAAATCAAATCTCAATAAGTTTGCATTTTCTAAAAGCTTCTTAACAAAATTCATTGCACATTTTCTAAACTAATTAAATCTGAAAATGTGCATAAGCAGAAAATGAGTGCATGAAACCGAATTTCCCGTGCCTAAAACACTGCCTGTTAGCAAAGCAGCCTGGAAAACTAGCATTGTGTAAGCTGCACGTGTACCTCTTGGTATGCTGGAAAAGATATTTGCTCATTTGTGCTCCACATATTCAAAACAATATTTATAAAACACTATGAATTAGAAAAAATTTCAGTATCTTGATTTATTATTTTAATTGGTTAGACAGTTACGTAGACTGCATTAAACACATCATTTTATTTTCATAAAATTAGTTTTGGTGATGTTTAATTTTGTATTTTAAAGGGTAAACAATATTTGCATGTGATGTGGTGTGCAGTGTGTCTTATAAAGTGTTCAAAAGCAATGGTATACTAAAAATAAATTTTCTGGTTTCTTAATCACTGGCTACTTTCTGTTATAATGCCTTTTGTTGAATAGCTATTTGCTAAAAACATTTTCTCTATCATGTTTTTATCCTTTCCAGTGCAACCAGAAGGGTTTTCCTTTTTAGTGTGTCTAGAAGTGTCACTTCTTTCCCAAGCGTCACTGTATGGATAAAAAGAATTTATATAAATCTTTGACTGATGGATATTCATGTTTTTAGTAGAAGAAACTCTGGCACTATATTTGTGCATGCAGTTTCTTTATGAGTGTGCTGCAGACTGTCTGAGGGTACATCTTGGAGAAGATCCATGGCTCTTCTCTTTGTTTATGAAGACCATGATCAATCCCCAAATGAAAACAGAAGAAAGGGGAATAAAATGAAAAACCCATAGAGGAACAAAAGGCATTCTGGCCTGGGAAGAAGGCAGCTCTGAGCTTATGGTAGTCACAGGATGAAGGAGCACCAGATATGTCCATGCTCCTTTATCCTTCTGCAGGGTCCAGGCTGGGTAGCTGTGTCTACATCCACATTTATGGGAAAGCTTGATGCCCAATTCCATGCCCTCAGGAGGAGCATCAAGACATATCTGGGAGGCTTCAGAAAAAAAGTACTTGCTGACAAATCCCCAAATAGAACCAACTAGGGTATCTCAGGGAAAGATGGACAAACACAACCTGGATGGTGAAGTTATTTGCTGAGAAGGGTCCTTTCCCTGAGCTGCTTCAAATTGGGCTGCTTACCAGGTACAGAGGAGAAAGCAAACTGTATAAGTGGATCAGTGAAGTGGGTCAGATGACCTGGAGTCTCTGTCTCTTGGTCTCTTTGAAGTGACTGCAGGACATGTCTGATTTTTGTTCTACTCATTGTTGAATTAAACAACTGCTAATTCAAATGGTTAAGAACTTGTGAGCAAAAGTAGAGAAAATACTTTTTTTGTGGAGCATAATGTATAGAAAAGAAACACAACTGTACTCAGTGCTGTCGTGCCCAGTACTGCATTCAGGACAGAGCTGCTTAACACCAGCCACAGAGGATGGCAGGGTTGTGAATGATTTTCACAGAACCCTTCTGCAGGTCCTACTGCAGGCAAAGAAAGAAGGTCACTTTAGCCAAGGTGACAACTTTTCCCTACAAGTAAGCCAAACCTGGTACCTTACCCCCTAAGGGAGTTGGGCTGCCCCTGCCCTCTTTTCTCACTTTAGAAGATCTCACAGGGCCACACTGCCCCAAAATCCTACTATAATATCTCAGAGGCTCAGGAACCAGACCTAATGTCATGCAGCATCAAATAATTTACAGGAAAGAGTGGAACAGATGGACAAGCAAACTACCTGCCATAAAACCTAGTAAAAGAAGAAAATTATACCAAGGTCCATGTGGATATACTCAGCATATAATATACTAAAGTTGAAAACAATAAACTCAGGAGAATGGATGTGCAAGAGAAATCAATTAATCAATTAGAAGAACAGACTGCCATACATTTCCAGAAAAAAAAAATCAAGTGGAGGGAGTGAGAGACAGAGAGAAATAGAAATAGGAAGAGAAAGAGAAAGAGAAAGAAAAGAAAAGAAGAAGAAGGAGAAGGAGAACAAGCAGGAGGAGAAAGAGGAAAAGGAGGAGAAGGAGAAGGAGGAGAATGGGAGGAGGAAGAAGAGCAAGAGGAGGAGGATGGAGAAATAGAAGCAGTACTTTTTTCTGGAAAAAGAAAAAAAATCAAAGAAAGGCACCCTCCATATCTAACTGCTAGTATTCCACTTCAGATCTTCTTGCACTTACCCTGAATCTTTTTTGTAATAACTATGATTAATATAATAGTGGAAATATAAAATAGACACATAAATTCAAACAGAAGCTCTATGACTTTTGCAGCACTAATTCATCCATAAGCGGCTGTGCTTCCACTCTCCATCTTCAACATGTAAGGTGAATGCATAGATCAGCAGATGTAGCAGAATTTATGGAAAAAATGTATAGCATTATATGGCATATATAATAGGGAGAGCATATATGTTTATATAAAATAATTTATATGGAATATGTTTTATAGAATGTATTTCTATAGTACATTTTCTATATATATAGTGCTATATTTATTTAGAATATATTTCCATATATAATATGTAATATATGTGTGTGTGTGTGTGTGTTTGTGTATTAGGTAGACTTATAGCATCAAAAGATTTCCTCCTAAGGCTATACATATACCTTTCCATCCGTTTTCCTTTCTATTAAGAGCTACTTTAATACAAAAAAAAAAAACCCTCACAATAATCAACAAAGTTCTTTTTGGCACTAAAACTTCCTTTGCACCACATAATACATTCCTAATTCTCTACTTTATTCTCCTTTCTTTCCAGCCAGGCATTTGAAAATAGGAACCGTTACTATTTTTTTTCTGGTGCTGGAGATTGAACTCACAACCTCACACTCACCAGGAAAGTGCTTATGATGCTGAGCTGAATTTCAGGCCCCAATGGAACTACTCACATAATGTTTTGCCACTGGCACTGTTCCCCATCTGGGAATATGAGATAAAACACAACAGAAGAATACAACAGAACAAAGCAAGGATCATCCCTGCAAACTGCACATGTTCTGTGGGCTCTCTTGTCCTCCTGACAGTCTTCCTATGCCAGGGTTTAAGAATAATAGCCCTGGACACCTTAGCAGACAAAATCTGAAGCTCCTTCCTCTGTCTGATCACTTTTCTTTATTCAACTGACTCAGTAGTAATGACTTCATATATAAAGCTTATTGGAGATACTTGCTTTTTATTAGGCTCCTGCTTAAGGTCCCTAAACCAAACCTGAATGGAGTTATTTATTCTGGGTGCTATACAATTGAGCTAGACTTCAAAAGGGGCCATTCTAAAAAACATAAAACAGGACATTCATATGAAACAACAAGAAAGTCCCAGTTTACCTGAATTGGCATCATAAGTTCCCATTTTAAATCTATAAGCAAAGAAACTGAAATGAATAATCTGGTCTTTTATTCCTTCCTTTAGATTTCTTTCTTCAGGCCTTTTCTGGCTCCAGAGCAAAGCCAGTTAGATAGCTTTGCTAGTTAGGCTGTTCATTCTATTTTATAGAATGATATATTGCCCATCCTAGAATCATGAATAAATCTGGTTAGGTCTTCAAATGGAATTTTTAGAAATTTTGCCTTTTGACACATCCTAGTTGACCATTTTATTTCTTGAAATGATACATGCAGAATCAAATGAAAAATCTATATTAACTACAATATATGCCTAGAAGGACAATAGCTGGGTCAAACTGAACCTGTAGTTTGTCTATTTGTTTGTCTGCTTGTTTGTTTTTGAGGAATCTCCATACCAATATTCACAGTGATTGCAGTATTTTACAATTTGTCTCTTCCACCAACAATGGAGAAGTATTCCTTTCAGTCCACAGCTATTCGTCTTCTTGATAACTTCCTAAAAGAGTTAAAGTGTTCATACATGGTGCATATACTCATCTTTATAGCAGCATAATTTATCATAGCTAAATCTTGCAAATAGCCTATATTCACACCAACAGATGAATGGATTATATACAATATAGAGCTGCTCTGCCATAAGAAGGACAAATGAGATAATTTAGATAAATGCATGCATCTCAAGACCATGATGTTTAGTGAAATAAACCAGATATACAGTTTTAAATACCACATTATTTCTCTGGTATGAGAAACCAAAAGTGTAATAAGGAGTAAAATAGAGGATAGATATTAGGAAGAACTTACTCATCTGAAAAGAGGAACAAGGAAAAGGGGAGAGAAAAACAATTTTTAAAAAGAAAGATAATTTAAGGAAAAATAGAAAAAAGCTTTTTGTAATAGGGAAGGGGAAAAAGTTGAAGGAGGGAGGCCGAATAGGAAAAGAAAACAAGATATATTATATACAGATATAAATTCCCCACAACAAATCATTGCTATAAATGGCAAACATGGATTAATGAAAATTAATTAATCAATTATGAAGTAGTACAGTAAGTTTTAAGCAAATCAAATATGAAGAAAACATCATAACACTTTTATAGAGAAAGAACAACGAGGATTCTGAGGAAGACGGCACAACAGTGAGCAGCAGAGTAAACAGCCTCTCTGAGAGAAACAGTCCAGATGCAGGAATACAGCATCATGGAGAAGACAAGAGGGAAAGAAGTGGGTCCCCTGAACCAGGAAGAACCTAAAGTGATAAGTGAAGCCCACAGAGAGATTGGAAAAAGAAAAATTTAAACAGAAGAAGACAGTAGCTGGCAATGCTTTCACCCAGAGCTGGAACAAACCTGTGAGAGAAGCTGTTGAAACCTGGGAACACAGTCACAGTGAAGGTGGTAGCTGGCAAACCCAAAGGCCTCGGTGGGAGACATGGTGGCAGAAGGGAGCAGAGGATGAAGAACTGCACTGGCTGGTGGTGAGTGTGGACTGGCTGACTGGCTGGGCGCCATTTTGGAGTTGGGCAGAATAACCCAGTCAGACTGCAGCCAGCTTCATTTAGCCACCCCTAGCTCTGAGCACACTGGTAGGAATTGCTTAGCCTGAGTTCTGCCCCTGTACATATTCCAACAGCCATCTCTGAGGTTTCCCTAAAGCTATCCCCAACCAACTCTGCCCCCCGTGTGTGCTATATCTTTTGGGGGCTCCCTGCTGTCAACCAGCCTGGGAGGGAGGCAGCAGCCTGCCCTACACCTGAGTGCACTCCACAAGCCATCAGTGAGCCACAGCAGGCTGGACAAACCACCAACAGCCCAGTGCATTCAGTGGTCAGCTATCCTTAGGCAGCATGAGCTAGAAAAAGCAGACAGTCTTGCTTCAGAGAAATTGTAGCCAACATAGGAAGAGTCAGGGACTCCACTATCCACTTGTCTTGAAGAAATCAGGAACATGACAAGAAGAAGAAACAAAAGACAGTCTCTGGCCTCCAACCCAAGAAGTCCTGGTCCAGGAGATATAAACACAGAAGAGACAGGGAGTCACACATTTGACATCTCTGAAGCAACAGAAACTGAAATAAAGAAAGAACTTCAAGAGGCTATAAAAGAACTTAGAACTTTGAACAGAAATACTATCCCAGGTAAAAGAAGAAATAAAAATCATAATAAAACAATTGCTAACCACCTCTAAAGAAGACACAGATGGAAGAATAGAAGAGCATAGAAAAAGGTGGGAAAACTTCAGTAAAGAATATAAAAAAGATTTAGAATTCTTGAAACAGATTCAAAGAGATTATCATGAAATTAAAAATTCCATTGAAAGCTTGCAAACTGTTTTAAAGAAACTAGAGATAGACTACCAACCCTTGAAGACAGGTTTGAAACTTGCAATTGTGAAAGGAAAAATCTCTTAAAAATAACAAGGAACCAGGAAGTAACAATACAAAGGCTAGAAGATGACAAGAGGATCTGTAAATGAAGAATATAAAATATGAGTGGAAAAGCAGAGGTAAATACAAATGAAATTCAAAAGCTATTTACAGAAATAGTTAAAGAAAACTTCCCAAGCATAGAAAAAGGAAGTGATATTCAGATAAGTGAGACGTACAATACTTCAGCTATAATCAAAATACGCAACATAAATCTACATTCAAGCATATAATAATCAAAATCTCAGAAATTCCACACAAAAACAGAATATTAAAAGCTGTCTGAGAAAAGGACCAGATCACCTACAAAGGAAAACTCATCAGAATCACAAATTTCTCTATGCAAACCATCAAATCTGGAAGAGATTGGAGTAAAGTATTCCAAGTCCTGACAGAAAATAACCTCCAACCCAGATAGATGTACTTCCTGAAAAACTATCATTCAAAATTAATGGAGAAACAAGATACTTCCATGACAAAGAGGAACTTGGGAGATCTTGACCACAAAATCAACCTTACAAAAATACTGAAGGATATTCTAGAGAGAGAGAGAAAAAGAGCATGGTTTCAGGAACGGCAGCAGAGGGGGCTCACTGAACAGGGTAGACAGTGGAATGAAGGAGAAAAGTAGACAGCCAATGGCAGAAAAATGGAATGGCAGAGATGAGGCATAGGAGGTTGGCCATAATCACTAAGACAGATTGCCTCAATTCACCAATAAAAAGAAACACAGCAGAGTGGATCAGGAGGCAGGGTCTATCAATATGCTTAATATAAGAAGTACACTTAACCCAAAAAGAGGTTTATAGTGTGAAAGTCAAAGATGAGAAAACAATGCTGTATGTGAGAAGGAGCCAGAAAAAATAAATAGTAGCTTGCCTATTAGCTACAGAATGGTTAGAAAAATGTGACACTTTTATATAATGGTAAACTACTCAGCTGTAAAGAAAGATAACCTTAAGGATCTTGTAGGTAAATGGATACAACTTGACATCATCTTCAGAAGTGAAAATGTTCAGAGTCACTTAGGTGAATAGTGGGTTACCTCCCTAATATAAAACTAAAGGAGTTAGTGGGACACAAATTGTACAATACATCCTGTGAAAGTGAAAGGGGAGGAAGTGTCTAAAAAGGGAAGGCAGTGGCCACTGTTATTCTATTATGATTTGAAACCCATTTTGTTTCATTGTTCCTTTCAGTTTGGTTTTATTCTGTTTCATTTTGTCTACTTGTGTTAGATTTGACACGGACAACTATTCCAAAGGTAGCAGGATATATTATGGTAACCGTTCTTGAATTCCAATTAGCTTGATTTGAAGCCCTGGATTGCTTTCATTGTCTTGTTTTGACTGATTTTATTCTATTCTGTTTTGTTTGATAGTATCAAATCTGATGCTGTAGGCAACTACTTTTGAAGACAATAAGATGCTCTAATATACCCATTGTGGTTTGACTATTATCTTCTTTTGAAGTCCTATTATGTTTCCACTGTTTTGTTTTTATTGGTTTTATTCTTTACTGTTTTGTTCAATTTTATTATGCCTCATAATAAGGGCAATTCTTTTGAAGATAACAAGAGGCATTATTGTAGCCATTATTGATCTCCTTGTAGTTTAAGTCATGTACTACCTGAATCCTTTTGTTTTGATTGATTCTATTTTGTTTTGTCTCATTTGGTTTTATTCTCTTCAAAATAAAAAAAAAAAAAAGAAAGAAAGAACAGTGAACATACAAAAGAGAATCAGACTAATATATTTTTCTTCATTTCTATTGAATTCAAGAGAAACCAAACCATCTCTATTTGGTTCAGAATTAGCTCATGTCACCAAGAAAACAGTTATAAATTTGCTTCCCCACCACCTTAAAATTATTTATTCCTTGCTTTCCTATTATAATCATGTATAATAGCCACTCTATCATATTAAATAACAATAGTGATAAACATAATTAATTTAAATATGAGAAAGATGGAAATCAGAGAAGTTCAGAAACACGCAATGCCATGAAGATAGTGGCAAAGATCTGGTTACACCCAAACTATACATCAACCTAAGGAAATGTAGTAGTTGGTTTGTTTTCACTTCAGATGACTCACACTGGTGTAAATCAAAACTTTAAATCATGAGTGTGCTGTAATTTTGCACTCTTGAAGAGGATGTAACCCTACAGGAGGAGACATTAGAAAAGAGACACGTTAAGAGTTGTCTCAGCTACTCATTCTCTACAGCCAGTGTTACTTTATCCAACACATGCAAACAATGATCGTTAAGAAGTATTTGTTCAGGAAATTACTCTGCCAAGGGGCTGGGCCGCGTAGGCCTATTAACTCTTTCCACATATTGTGTATTGTATGTCTACATGGACTACTTTATTCAATTCTTAGAACATATTTGATGGAAAGTTAATCAAAGTAAAAGCAGCGGTAAAAACGATCGAATGTCAGCTAGCTAGTAAGGATGGCCAAGCAGTTTAATAAAAACGAAAAACAGTTTCAGTGTTAAGCCCTGTACTTTTGCTTTCCACATTGCTAAAACTTGCCTAGCTTCAAACAGAAATTTTGTGTAATTATATTAAGGTTTTGTAAAATATTAAGCTATTAGATAACTGAAGAATTTTTAAGACCTCCCATAAAACAAATACATACTTTTAATTAAACTTAGTATTACAAATCATGTATTATTGCAAATAACGTATTATGTTTAATAATGTAAAAAGTTTCTCTACTAGATGCATCACTTATTATTTTAAGAAACTGTTTATGGTTTTAGGAAACCATTTTTGGCATATCAGTTTAGAAGGTATGTTAAGATAAATGAAGCCTGATGGTGGTGAACTAATGGTCAGCTTGAGTGGGGCTGCCCAGCTGAAGTGAGTCAGTGATTCTGGGAGTGGAGATCCACGCGAGAATTATTTCCAGAATGGCATAAAAAGAGAACAGTAGAGGGAGATTCCATGCTGTTGATTTTCCTGGAGATTTGCCACAGCTAGTTTTTCTCACGTGCATTCCATTGTTCCCTGGTAGGGGAAGTTTGAGTCTCACTGTTGCTGGGCAGGGCTGCTGTTCTCCTCCTAGGGAGCTCTGGTTTAACCTTGAGTGTAGCTTCCTGGTTCCTGTGCAGATCCCTTAGGATTTTGCCACATATACTCCACCCACCCTGCTGGCACAGACTTTTTGGCAACCACCCAGGTCTTTGTGTCTTCCAATGGACATTCTCTAAACAGAGTGGCATGAGACATTGCCACGGGCTCTAGGCCTCCAGCTGGACTAGTGAGGGTGCTGCTTTGTGCTCTAGGGTTCTGCTCGACTTGGGTAGGACACTGTCATGGGATCCAGGATGGCAGCTGGATTCTCCGGATCTCTGGCACATAGACAGATCTTTTGCACTCTTCTTCATGTGACTTTTTGAATGAATTTATAAAATAACCCCGGAGCCAGAGATGCAGCTCAGTGAGTTCTTGAGTTCCATCTGTGGTACCAAAAATAATAAATAAAAAATAAAATAAAACAATCCTACAAATTTTGTGTCCAGTATTAAATTTACTCTCTTGCAAAATCACTGACTCCATTAAACCCTGACTGCAGCACAAATCATATTCTTTTAATGCAGTAAAAATTTAAGTCCCTATTCCTTGAATACCTTAACAGAATTAACGTGTTAAAACAAATTCAATATTTTTAAATAATTAACTCCATCAAATGGAATTAGAAAATTAGAAAAATTAGAGAGGAAAAATATTTTTCTTCTCAAAAGGTAGCATAAACTACACACGAAAATAATATAGAGATGTGGGGCTGGGGATTTAGCTCAGTGGCATAAGTGCCTGCCTTGCAAGCAGGCAGTTGTGAGTTCGATCCCTGGTACCGATAAAAACGAAAAAGCCCTGCAAAAAATAAAAATAGAGTTGTAAATAAGAGACAATCAAAACTGCATAAATATATACTCATACATAGAAGAACAGACATTATAGTCTACATGCTTGTGGTTTTCCTCCTTTGGAATCTGGGGTTTGGATAAAATGTGCATGATTTTAACCTAATGAGAATTAAATATTGATATGCATGGGTTATTCATGTCTAGCACTTGCAATTAATTCTTTGTTTTTTATTTTACCCATACATTTCTCAAACATTCTATCAGACCTAAAATACTACCATAAGGAAGTCAGGTTTTGTTTTCTTACATATAATACTCACAAAGACAATATTCCATGTATGTCACTATTGCATCTTTTTCCTTCCAATTTTCATGACTACTTCTTGCTATTCTCTTGTGTATTTGACAAAGATAATCAAACAATGGTTGAAAGTTATACCGATGGGCAGATATGATGGGCAGTTTTCTCTAATGGTTAGTTTTGAGTCTTGTTTCTGAAGTTCATTCTTTTGCAGTTCTGTAGGATTTTGTTACATAATGCTTTCCATATTTTGATACTTCCTTTCTGCCCCTAATTTGCTAACATGTTTAATTTTGTTTTAGATTTTGCAATTACTGTCTCAGAATCTAAGTAATATTTTCTCCCTTGTAAATTACTGTGCTGAATATAGTGATTTATCTCGAGGTTTTTGGAAATTTTTAGACAGGCTCTCACCATGTGGTCCAGGTGGGCCTTGAACTTGATAAACAGTCTCCTCAGGCTGGCTTCAAAACTGTCTTAACCTCCCCAGTGGTGGATTTACAGCATGTATCACCACTTCAAGATTAGTGACTGATTTTTTTTTCTGTTAATGACTATTTTTATTAGAACAAGGTCTAATTGATAATAATGAGTTATGTCAATTTATTTTTAGACTATTTTAGTTAATATTTAAATATTTTACATGTATAAATTGACCCTGACTTTTATTTTCTTGTTTCATTCATATATATCTTCATATGACTTTCAATAAAGTCATAGTAGCTTTTTAAAATAATCTGATAGATTTTATCCTTTCTAGTTTTCAGGGCAAAGGCTAACAATAATGGCTCAGAATAAACAAAATTTGTAGAGAAAATTTACTTGTTATTATTTCATTTTAGTGTCTAAATTTAGTATCTAAATTATTAACTATGAACAATTTTCTTCCTGTAATTTGCTGTGCTCAAATTTTCTTGGTATGGGCTTCCTGTCGGGGCGAGTGGGTCCAGCAGAGGCAGGGAACCCCTTCCCAGCACAGTGGAACTCTTTTCTTTGCCTGGGGGCCAGGCTTCGGCTCCCTGTTGGGACAAGGAAGTCCAGTGGTGGCGTGGAACTCTCTTCTTTGACTGGGGACCAGGCCCCAGCTTCCTGTCAAAATCAGTGAGTCAGGAGGGGACAGGTAATTTCGTCCCAGCCTGGCTGACCTCTCTCCCTCACTTGGAACAACACTTGAAGCTTGAAAATATAGGAAAATGACAAAACGAAAGACCAAAATGCAATTTCAAACATCCAGCCCATCCCAAGAAAGCCTAGGAGCCATATGCGTAGAAGAAAATATATGCCACATACCTGAAATACCTGAAATAATAGTAACTGAAAGAAACAACTCTGGGAAGCCTTAAAGGAATGCAAACTAGAAATAATCTTTCAAGTAAAAGAGGAAATGATAGAAGAAATGAAGGAGATGCTGAATATATCTAAACAAAACACAGTTAAAAAATTGGAGGAACTAAACAAAAAGATAGAATCCCTGGATGAACAATATAAGAAACAAACAGAATATATAAACCAGATGCAAAGAGATATACAGGAAATCAAAAACTCTATTGAAAGTTGTACAAACCACCTCAATGAATGTGAAGACAGAATTTCACACCTCAAAGACAAGATTGCAGCCAGTGAATAGGAAAGGAAAGATCTTTTAAAAATAACAAGAAATCAGGAAATAACAATTCAACACCTGCAAGATGACACAAAGAGGAACACCATAAGGTTGATAGGGATAAATGAAAAAGAAGGGGACAACATAAAGTATGTCAAGAGGATATTTAGAGAAGTAATAGCTGAAAATTTCCCAAACATGAGATTGGAAACTGATATCAAGATCAATGAAGTATATAGAACTCCAAATACCAATAACCAAAATAAAACTACACCCAGACACATAATACTGGCCATCCCAGAAAAAAACCAAAGGAATAGAATATTAAAAGCTGTCAGAGAAAAAAGATAGATTGCCTATAAAGGAAAACCTATCAGAATCACAGCAGACATTTCAGCAAAATCAATAAAGTCAAGAAGAGCATGGAGTAAAGAATTTCAGATCCTAAAGGAAAATGATTTCCCACCTAGACTGATATACCCTGCAAAACTGTCCTTCAAAATGGATGGAGAAATAAGATACTTCAACTTAACTCAATTTAAAAATAGCAAGAGGCACAATGGTAACCACTTTTGATTACCTGGTATTCTATTTTTGAATCAAGTACTATGCCCACCCTTCTGTTCTAAATGACTATGTTTTGCTTAGTCACGTTTGGTTTTATTCTCTTCAAAAAAAGTAATAAGAACCGTGGGAGTAATAAAACCCAAAAAGTCTAATTGTTATTGTAAAAAAGAGAGGGAAGGAAGGTGGACTAAGGGATATAACCACAGGTATGTTCGAGTGTGTAGGATGGAAAACCATATTACTGAGCTTTTGTTGGAACATTGAATGGAACTGTCTGCAATGTCATTGTATGAATGTCCACTTTATATGCTTTAATTTTGTAATTTGGACAACTGTTTCTGGGGAGATAATATGTAACATTAACTGGTCATTTCTTATAGTATATTTTTTTCTTGAAATTCTCTATTACTTGTACCTTTTTACTGCTTTGTTTTTTCATGTCCTTTCCTTTTTTCTCTTTAAATAAAAAAAAAATTTCTTGGTATGTATCCGATGAATTTAATTTTTAATTTTTAGTATGCAATTGTCTTTTTCTTTTTCTATATCCTGCTTTGTTTATTCTTAATTTTTTAAATTGAGTAGTCATGTAATATATCATATTAACTTACTAGAGTTTTTATGTTTTGTTCTTTTAGTCATTTTAGTAATTTTTGATCCCTCTACACTTTATTGATTCTGGTCACTGCTAGTTTCCTTCCTTCTTTCTTCTCCTCTCCCTTAGTCCTCTAGTTTTCTTTTTTCCAGCCCGCAGAGTTTCAGACTTACTGCTCTCATTTCTAGGTTTTCTCAGAATTGTATTCAACTTTGAAGTTTTTTTCAAGTAACCTTTCAATGTTTTAAGTGTGCTCCTGTTTACACTCTGTCTCTCTTAATTGCTAACTCAAAGAATGTTCAGTAAAATGGTGGGCAGCCTCCTGACACCCACAGTTTAAAGGAGGGGAGTTATAACTGACTCACATGTCCAGCAGATCCAGTCTGTGGAAGGATGAAGGCAGAAGGGCAGGGCAAAGAAAGCTGCTGAGTCCATGAGGGGGGTGGACGCAGGGCAGGGGAACAGTACCAGAAAGCAGGGGCCAGAGCTCAGATAGAGATGCCTCTGTGAGCCCTGCAGACACACCTGCAAATGTACCCCAGTCCTCTGGGCACCTCTCAAGCCAAGCAGTAAAGGTTAACCATCGCAACCCTATATTGATTTTAAATAGTGCTTTGTCTATTTTAGAATGTTTTGTTAAATGGATACATGTTTAAGATAGGCCACTCAAGGATGAACATTCATATGTATACCTGTGACATGCCTCTAATGGTAAAAACCTGTCATAAAGTTATCTTATTATGTGAAGGACTAATTAATTATATAGGGGAGGAAGAAGGACCTAGTAGTCTACATTTGCTGGGCTGAAGTGCTCTGTTTCTCTGAACAGCATTGAAAAAGATGAAGCTCCACTGCTATAATCATAGACATAAATAGGATTCATATTTTCTGTAGTTCTTGCTTATTAAAATGTTGATTTTTTGAATGCTCAAAACACAAGATAGCTAAATATTTTCAAAACAAGTATGGAATGCAGCACACTTCTATCAATATAAATAAATAAGCCAATAGAACTCCTCATGATTTTACTGACTCTTAAAGCATAAATTGCCTATTGATGCTGCCCATTTAAAACCCTGAGGAGTGTTTCCCCCAAATTTCTGAGATGAGCAGTCAGCTATTTGCTTAGTTCTTATAGTCTCTAAGAAAAGTGCTAGTGTGAATTATCTTTCATTCTGCATCAGCACTGTCTTGACATTAGCAGCCATGTCTTGACTGTTGGGAGCCGCAGCCCCGAGCCCGGTCGCCTCACTTGGCGGACGTGAGGCCTGTAGTAAAGAGTGAGGCCTGAGGTAGATTACCCCTCCCATCGAATATGTTAGTTTCCTGCTTACCGCGTAAACAACCCGCTCAACAATATAGTCTGCCTGGCAACTGATGATGTTAGCCAATCAGCTTGCCTTACTTACTTTAACATGATTGGACACTGTACCCGTATATATACCGGTGCCACCCCTGGGCGGAAGAAGAAGCCAGGTAGAAGCCCGGAGGTAGAAGCCCAAAAGGAGCCGCGGAGAGCGGACCGGTAGAGGCTTTGGGGCAGACTGAAGCACAAAAGGAGCCGCGGGGAGCGGACCAGAGGAGGCTTCAGCTGGGAGAACCCAGGGCAGGCTGTACGGAGAAGGAAAATAAAAAGAAAAGGTTGTCCACTACCAGACTTTGTCGTGTGTCCTTCCTGCCGGCCGGGAGCGGACATCGACATTTGGAGGCCCGCCCGGGGACTGATCACCCCCGCGACGTGGAAGTGGACAACGCTCCAGTACAGAGCTGCGAGACAGGTGAGTTGGGGATAAGCCTGGGCTCTGGGTGGCGCGCACCTACAGGGCTTTTAGACTCCCCTCAGGCTCACGCGTAAGTGGCGGATTCCTTGGGCCTCACGCGGTGAGTAACATATTAAAAAATGGGAAACATGCTAGGTAGTGGCACTAAGAGCGAGGGTGGTTGTGGAGAAAGCTCTCAAGAGCTTACAAAAGTACGCAGGGTATCTGAGCAGGCCCAGTCAGGGAGCTCCCGAGAGGTGTCTGTCAAGGGGAACAAGGATGCTAAGGAGGAGGACGGGGCTCTAGCCTCGGAGTCGTCTGACTCCGAGGACGAGGGAAAGTTGAATGGCAGGGAGGCCAAAGAGACCAGCTGTCAGGAGCCTAAGTCGCTCAATAAGGAGTCGCAGGGTTCTTTTCCAGCGTCACGCCGCGAATTGCGCTCTGCTCAACCTGGTCTGCGGAGGAGTAGAGAGCTCCTGAGTGCGCCCCGGCGCGAGAGGGAGGCGGTCCCTCGCCACGAGGCGGCCGCCTGGGAGCTCCCTCCCCTTTCGCCAGAACAGGAAGTGATGCACGGGCCCCCATTTTCCGCCCAATCACGGCCGCTGTCTTATGCTCCGCCACCGGCGGGTCGGTATTTTTACAGGCGGCTTTGGCAGGGGGGACGCTTGTCTCATGAGGTACATCCACCTGGGATAGATAGTGGCCCCTACGAGATATTTCCTGTACAAGTAGCTATGGGCCAGGGACGCAATGTATGGGAGCCTTTTGAGATAAAGCAGATTAGAGAACTTAAAAATGCAGTTACAACCTTTGGGCCGACTGCGCCTTACACCATTGCCATGCTGGAGAATCTGTCTTCTGGGCCCCTCACCCCCGCGGACTGGATTCAGCTGGCAAAGGCCTGTCTGCCCTCGGGCAGTTACCTGGATTGGCGAGCCTGGTATGCAGAGTTCTCTGCCGAGCAGGCTGAGAAAAACGCCAATCGAGGAAACCGGGGGTGGAACAAGGAAATGCTTATGGGAGAAGGTCGGCACGCTGATGACCAGACCCAGTTCCCCGGCGCTGTCTATGAGCAAATCAATGCCATAGGACTCCGCGCCTGGAAGCAAGTAAGTGGTGCTGGAACAGCCTCCTTGTGTCTTTCAAAAATAATTCAGGGTACCACAGAGCCATTTGTTGACTTTGTGGCCCGAATGCAAGATGCTGCCGATAAGATATTTTCTGATCCGGGAGTGGCTCAACTGCTGGTAAGGCAGCTGATTTTCGAACAGTGTACAAAGGAGTGCAAGGCAGCGATAGCTCCTCATAAGAACAAGGACCTCAATGCCTGGATTAGGATATGCAGAGAGATAGGGGGGCCGCTCTCCAACTCGGGAGTGGCTGCTCTCCTGGCCGCGGCTGTACAGCAGAGGGGACCTCGAGGGTTAGAAGGGGAATGTAAGGCTAAAGGGTGTTTTGCCTGCGGGGAGCCAGGACACATTAAACATCACTGCCCAAACAATGAAGATGCTAGGCCTCGCCCTAGGAATGAAGAACCATATGTTTGTGGGCGATGCAAGAAGGGATCACACAAAGCTGAGGAGTGTAGGTCGGTCTTTGATGCTCAGGGCAACCGTATTTGTGGACAAGATGCTAGAGAGCCAAAAAACGGCCAGAGGGGGCCCCCTTCACAGGCGGGCCCCCGCCCCAGAGACAGGACAGCTCAGGGTGGCAGCCTTCAACAAGGGCCACCCCTGGGTCAGCAGGTGTGGACCTCAGTGTCGCCTCAGGACTTATATTAGTGCCTGATATGGGTGTTCAAGTGGTTGAAACCACCTTTAAGGGACCGTTACCCGAAAATTCCGTGGGTCTGGTGATCGGGAGATCCTCCACGGCCCTTCGGGGTCTCACAGTAGTCCCGGGGGTCATAGACTCAGACTACACAGGACATATTAAAATTATGGTTCAATCTCTTGTGGGTACTATGGTAATTAATAAAGGAGACAAGATAGCGCAGCTCTTGCTGCTCCCCAGTCTCCACAAGAGATTTCCCTCAAAGCAGAAAATTAGAGAAAGTCAAGGTTTCGGTTCCTCAGGGGAAGTCTTTGAGGGACTCCATATGACACTTGGTAAAAGGCCCATGCTCTCACTTAAGGTCAATGGCAAGAATATAACAGGGCTCCTAGACACAGGAGCTGACCGTTCCATTATCTCCAGAAAGGATTGGCCTTCCAACTGGCCCACCAACACTGCAGATAACACGCTGCAGGGCCTGGGGATGGTGTCAGCTCCTCAGGTTAGTGCTTCAACCCTGCTCTGGTGCGATGAGGAGGGTCATCAGGGCCATTTCCAACCGTTTGTGTTGCAGTTGCCAGTGTCTCTATGGGGAAGGGACATCCTCACTCAGATGGATGTCACGCTTACGTCAAACTGCTCCCCCCAGGCTAAGGATATACTCAGGAACCAGGGATATACCCCCGGCAAAGGCTTGGGCAATGCCCTACAGGGTCGGACATCCCCAATACCAGTAGAAAACAAAAAAGGTAGGCAAGGATTGGGTTTTTCTTAGGGGCCGCTGAAGAAGCTCTCCTACCCACTTCGATCAAAATCACCTGGAAATCAAATGATCCGGTTTGGGTACCTCAGTGGCCCCTGCCTAAGGAGAAGCTATTAGCCTTGTCAGAAATAGTCAGTACACAACTCAGATTAGGACATATTAAGCCGTCAACCTCCCCATGGAACACCCCCATTTTTATAATTAAGAAAAAGTCTGGCAAGTGGAGGCTGCTCCATGATCTAAGGGCGGTCAACGCGCAGATGCAGCCCCTGGGGGCGGTCCAGAGGGGGCTGCCAGCTCTCTCAGCCATCCCTCAGTCCTGGCCAGTTTATGTTATAGACCTTAGAGACTGTTTCTTCTCAATTCCCCTGCACCCAGAGGACACTCATAGGTTTGCCTTTACTTTGCCCACCATTAACCAAGAAAGCCCTGATCTCAGATACGAGTGGGTAACGTTGCCCCAAGGCATGGCCAACAGTCCCACTATGTGTCAGATTTACCTTGATTCCCTACTGGCCCCCCTACAAAAATCCTTTCCCAAGATAAGATGTATGCATTACATGGACGACCTTTTGCTCAGCGGCAGGGACCCAGACATGCTAAATAATATGCTCAGCCAGTTGGTCGAGGCCCTGAGACAAGCTAATCTGCATGTTGCCCCCGACAAGATTCAGGGAGGAGAAATGGTGACCTACTTAGGCGCGAGAATCTCCCCTATGCTAGTCTCTCCGCAGAAGGTCACCATTAGGACGGATGGCGTTAGGACCCTAAATGACATGCAAAAGCTATTGGGAGACATTAATTGGATTAGGCCATATTTACATATACCAAATTCAGATCTCAAACCCCTGTTCGACCTTCTAAAGGGAGACCCAGATATAGCCTCCCACAGGAGGCTCACTCCTGAGGCAAGAGCTGCCTTACAGAGAGTGGAAAAAGCCTTAGGTGGGGCTACCTTACACAGAATTGAACCAGGGCGACCCTTTGATGTCTGTTTGCTACAGACTAGTCTACAGCCCACAGCGGTGATTTGGCAGAAAGGACCACTACTGTGGATACACCCTAAGGTCTCACCTGCAAAAGTCATAGAGCATTACCCGGAGGCAGTCGCTTCATTGGCCCTTGAAGCGCATGATAGAGCTGTCCAACATTTTGGCTCAGGACCACAAGCCATCCGAGTACCCTATACCGCCAGCCAGATCAAGACCCTGGCTGCCTGCATAGATACTTGGGCCATTCTGAGATGTGTTTTCCATGGGGATATAAACAATCAATACCCTAAAGACCCTATCTTGTCATTTGTCACTCAGCACCCTATAATTTTTCCAAAGGTTACTGCCTCTGAGCCATTAGTCCCAGCAACTACAATATATACAGATGGCTCCAAGACGGGGATAGGCGCCTATGTGATCCTAGGCAAGCCCCCGGTTACCATACAATTTGAACCAGATCAGCCTCAGGTGGTGGAACTGCAGATCGTTAAAATGATTCTTGAACGGTTCTCAGAAGCCATTAATATTGTCTCTGATTCTAGGTATGTGGTCAATGCTATGCAAGTGCTTGAGACTGCCGGTTTAATTAGATCCACTTCCACAGTGGCTGGGCTGTTCCTGTCTATCCAGACATTGCTTCAGAACAGACACCATAAGGTCTTCACCACCCACATAAGAGCACATACATCCCTGCCAGGGCCCATGGCACAGGGGAATGCGGCTGCTGACACTGCCACTCGCCCGTTATGGATTTTTACCTTACTAACACCAATCGAGCGAGCCCGTGCCTTCCATGATAAATTTCATGTTAATGCCAGGACACTAGCAAACCATTTCCATGTTTCTAGAGCAGATGCACGAGATATCGTGCGACTATGTGACTCCTGTGCCACATACAAACCTGCCATACCGATGGGAGTAAACCCTCGAGGTTTGATCCCTGGTGATGTTTGGCAGATGGACATCACACATATACAGGAGTTTGGGACTCTTAAATATGTTCATGTTTCCACAGACACCTGTTCTCACGTCATATTTGCAACAGCAGAAACAGGTGAAAAAGTGTCTAATGTGATCAATCATTGCCTGGCGGCTTGGGCCGCATGGGGCAAACCAAAAATATTAAAAACTGATAATGGACCAGCCTATATAGGCAAAGCCTTCAATGAGTTCTGCAAAATGATGGAGGTTCAATTAAAACATGGTATCCCATACAATCCCCAAGGTCAAGGAATCATTGAGAGGGCTCATAGAAGCCTCAAAGAAATTTTACAAAAACAAAAAGGGGGAGTAGGCCAAGGCCTGGCCCCAAAGGCACGATTATCCATGGCACTATTCACACACAATTTTTTAAATTTAAATAATGATAATCACTCCCCAGCTGTGGAGCACTGCAACCCTTCCCCCAACCATAAAGGGTGGGTGAAGTGGAAAGATGTCCTGACAGGACAATGGATGGGCCCGGATCCGGTAATCAGCTGGAACCGAGGCGCGGTTTGTGTTTTCCCACAGGAATCGGGACGAGAACCACTGTGGATACCGGAGAGACTGACACGGACAACAAAGCCCTCGACTAAAGATCAGACCTGCCCTACTGGAGATCCATCACAGACCAACCAACAAGATGAATAGAAATAGCGGTAGCCCGAAATGGACAAGAAGATCCTCAGGCATATGCATGGCTCGCTCGCCTAGCCTACGACCGAGTCTAGGGACGGTGAGCTTCCCACACTCCTCCTCTAAAAAATTATGATATAGCAGGGTAGATGAGTCAATGACGGGTAAGAGCGTGCCTCCCCAGCATGACTCGACCTAAGCCAGGCCCTACCCCATCCTGCACGTAAGCCGCTGGACTGTTAGATGCTGCCCAGGTCTAAATTTCTCTCCGAGGGGATTTCTTTACGGAGAGAGAATGAGTGCAAGCTTGTGTGCATCCAGGTTCCGTCCAGTTTGTGCCTGGCCCTAGAAAAAGGACGAGGGCCTCAGGGCCTTGGCAGACCATGGGACGGCCGACCAGGGTCTAAGCCAAGGACCTACGGTGGGCCTACGCATAGGGCATAAGCCTCTGCACCCAGTCCAGGAAGGGCTACGATGCGCACATTCATAAAAAATAAAAAAGGGGGAGATGTTGGGAGCCGCAGCCCCGAGCCCGGTCGCCTCACTTGGCGGACGTGAGGCCTGTAGTAAAGAGTGAGGCCTGAGGTAGATTACCCCTCCCATCGAATATGTTAGTTTCCTGCTTACCGCGTAAACAACCCGCTCAACAATATAGTCTGCCTGGCAACTGATGATGTTAGCCAATCAGCTTGCCTTGCTTACTTTAACATGATTGGACACTGTACCCGTATATATACCGGTGCCACCCCTGGGCGGAAGAAGAAGCCAGGTAGAAGCCCGGAGGTAGAAGCCCAAAAGGAGCCGCGGAGAGCGGACCGGTAGAGGCTTTGGGGCAGACTGAAGCACAAAAGGAGCCGCGGGGAGCGGACCAGAGGAGGCTTCAGCTGGGAGAACCCAGGGCAGGCTGTACGGAGAAGGAAAATAAAAAGAAAAGGTTGTCCACTACCAGACTTTGTCGTGTGTCCTTCCTGCCGGCCGGGAGCGGACATCGACACTTGACCACCTTTTTTGCACTGAGAATGCGGAATGGGAAGCGACTAGAAAAAGGAGTGGGCGACACAGGAATGTTGCTGACTGGATTCAGATCTTCTGCATAAAGAAATAATTCAATTAAGAGTCAGTAGATTTTGTGCATTCTGAAATACATAAAGGTATATTGGTACAAGACATCAGTTAAGGAGAAAAAAATTAGGGAAAAATCAGAAGACTTAAATTGTGAATCACAGTGCTGGAAATGGGAATGTTCCAAATTGTGTTTCTGATTGTGCTGATGACTGCAGAGGACTTCCTGGTGACCGTCTCCTAACCTCCGGTCCCATTCACAAGTCCTAGCTGGGCTCTAGTCCCTTACTTTACCTCCCTCCACACATTCTGTTTTCTGTACTCATTCCTTGGTTTGCCTTGTTGATTGCCAGTGCTTAATCCACCAACTCTTGTTCTTTTTCCACCATAATCCATAAATATCTACCATACGCATGGATGTCCTTTATTATGTGATTTTTTACTTTTCCCATCTGGATCCTGAAATTTTTGTCAAGTTTGGAACAACACTGTTGCTGACACATGGAAAGGATTATCGAATAATATTTGAGTGTATGTATGTTCTTAGAATATTTGTAATGGAATATTTCTATCCGTAAATTTTCAAATGCCACATGATTTTGTCAATAGATATATAATCACTTATTCCCTCAATCCCCTGAGTTCACACAGGAACTTAATAACAATTCTAAAACACATAGTGTTTTGGCAATTTGTACAAAACAATGCATATATTTCCCTCTTACAAAGAGCACAGGAATTATGGTTTTCTGTCCTCTTCATGGAGAAACCCATTATTTGTAAGAGTGTTGAACATTACTGCATATGGAGTGAGACTTGTGTCATTTTCTTCCTTAGGGTAATCCTGTGCAGAAGATAGGACAGTCTGGTTTTCCTCGTCACATAATCATTCAACATTAGCAGATGCTCTTCCCAAATTTTCACAGCAACTGACTCCAGGCTACGACTGTATATTAAGTACTTGTTTAAAAAGTAAACACAAGTTAGGGAGCATGGTCTCATTGTAAGTCTGTTCTCAAAATTTAAGAATTTTATGTCATGGTTAAAAATAGAAAAAGGAGCATTGTAGTCTAGTTTTCCCTGTTCAGATTAGTCCAATTGAAAAGGCTTAGATGAAGTTTGGAGAAGAAGCATTATTTTCCCTTCAACTTTAGGTTTGCTTTCTCTGAAAACAGTCAAATGTCCACATAAAATTTCTCTTTGTTAGATTAATGGCTCTATTAAATATCCTAAATTTTGAGCAACTGCTCTTAATACAGGGAAATATTACTGAATAAAATAATTAGGCTCCATTTCCACTGCCGAGCCAGAACATACATTTTTCCCCTCTGCCATTGTTTACTGTCGTCTCATCTATTTCAGTGTCCTCACTTCTAATTGCTACCTCTGTGTGCAGAGCCCATCACTCAGTTTATTTGCTAAAGTAACCAGTCTGGCATTTTCCCCAGTATGTGTGAGTTACATTAGAAAACAACGGTACACATTACATGATAAATATTTGATATTCTAGTTTCATGTATTCGTAGCTTTTACCTAAGAAGCTATTATGAAAATAAACTTATGCTTCCAAAAGTGTATCCGTTACCATTTAAAAGCAATTTTCATTTATCAAAATTTTCATGTATTATTCTCCGTAATTACAAACACACTGCACTGGTTCTTGGGTTGTGATGGTAAGCATAAATATAAGTGATTCAATTCTGGAAGATATTGCTGTAGATATTAAATCACTGAAAAAGTTTTCCTCTTGAAAAGTGGCAAACATCCTAAAAGTAAGAAATATTATCTAGTTAAAAAGTGTGGGTTTTTGCAGAGAAATAGAATGCATTGCCAGTGTAGAAGTTCAGGATGACATTAAGATTGCTAGGTGTGAAATAAAGATACGTGTGTCCCTAAGAGGAGATCATTGATATTGCTAGTGGAATGAAAAGCTGTGTTAACAGCATCACCTGTCGTACAGATGGAGAAAGAATCATGATGACGATAAACTCTGCCCCAAAGCTTAAGCATGGTACGTAGGAACTCAAGAAGTTAACAGGAACATACCTGCCATGAGTTTGACTCTTGGGGAAGAGGTAGAAACCCAAACGTGTTGTTTAAAGATGTTTGCAGTTTCCTAAAATATAAAATTATTACTTTTTAAATTTTTTGGTACTACAGTTTAATACCAGGATATTTAAATTGAGATACAATTCCAAGTATTTAAAAAAAATTAATGGTTTTCTTGTTTTTAACACTGGGCCATGCTAAGTCATTACTTTACTCAGGCTGGGCTCACACTTGCTATTCTTCTGCCTCAGTCTCCCAGGAGGCCTGTGCCACCGCACCTAGTTTTTTCCTGCTCATCTGCCCCAGTTCAATTTGCTGTGGGAAAGCAGAGAGCACACAGAAGAAACACTGAAGAAGGAGGCCTTCCAGGCCTCAGGATGCTCCTACCTACCTAGAAGTGCAGGGGAGCTAAAGAATTATTTCTCCTCGTACCCTGCCTGATTACAATCTCCTTGAAGGCCTACCCTTCCTTTACCATTCATCTCCTTCATTTCAAAGTTGTGTCTCAACTACCAAAGGAAACGAACCCAAAGGAATCAATTTTATTGCTTCAAGTCCTTATTTACACCCCAATAATGTTATCTTACACTTACAAAGGTAAATATCCAATTGATGTTCTTGAACAACTTCAGATCATCGGTTTCCTTCACCTGTATCTACAGATGAGATTGGAGTCAGGCCAGATGCGCCGGGATAAAATCTTTGCCTGTTCACAAAAAACACATGAAAACAACCTAATTTTTCTGAGTTCTTCAAAATATTTTTTAGAAAATTCTGTGTATGAGATTCATCACTGATACTTTAAGAAAAGGTTTAGAAAACACAAACTCCTTTTTAAATGGTCTGTAAGACTGAGGGGATACTTTGCTCTCTATGTGTCCAAAATAAACTTCATCAGGCCATAACAGTCCCTGCACAACAGGTGACTGAGGTTTCATGCAGCAGCATCTCCCCTGTGCTTTGTTTTTCTCAAGTCATGGAAACTGCTTTTTGCTCAAAAAATGAAAGCAAGTTTCTATGTTTGCTCCTAATTTTGTTTCTCCAGAGGAAATATTTCTTTTACTTGTTTATACAGCTTATTCTCAATCCAGGTATTACCATTATCCACATAAGCAAAGTTGCTCAAAATTCACCCTGTTTAAGAAACTGAGTAAATAGTATTTATTACTTGTCACTTTCTCTTTTACTCAACTGCATCTCTCCCTGGCCGTAAGAATATACACAAAAGGCTTGCAGGAGCACATTTGTCTTGTTCAGTGATGTATTTTTCCAGCCAAGGCATCACTTATTTAACCAAGATGCTGGCACTTTTCACTGAGGAAACATTTTGAACTTATTTCCTACTAGTTGGAATGCAGGACATGGTCTTCTGCTTTGTGCCCTTTATTTTTATCTGTCTCTTCATGAAAGCTATTCAACTTTTACCTGAGTTCATCTCTTTTTTGAAATGTTTCTCAGGACGCTCAGTCTTTCTAATTACATTCTCTGAAGGCACAGTCAGCACGCGGTCTTTCCTCTAGTTATTTCTTTCAACAGATTAGCCAGTATTTTCTATTGCTCGGCATACTTCTGCTGATTTGGTGCCAGTGAGATTCATTTCCTTCATAAAAACTGAAGAACTCTAAGGCTGTGTTACTTGTTAACCTTAAATCAATGCTACTCCTTTAGGTTTTTGAGATTGCGCCTTTCTGATACAAATTCCTGTATTAGTTAACCCGAAACAACTGTTTCATCAAACAAACAACCAATCAGCAATTTAAAGGATTAACTATTTCTTGCTCACAAAACAGTGCAGCGCAGATCTAGTCCGACAGAAGGAAGCTGAGACCCATATCTTGCTCACATGGCTCCCCAGCTGCCTCCTGGGGAGTCCTCAGTGTTGATAACCATGGGACAGATAAAGTGCTAGAGATCATATAGGGGATTTGGTGAAAAACAGGTCTCTCAATCTGTTCAGTCTATTGTTACAAATGAGTACTGGGAAGCAGATGACAAAATCCTGCTATTTCTCTGCCTTTTGCTAATAGCAAAAAGTGTTCTTGATTAGTTGAGTTTGTGTATTTTGCTTATTAAATGTGTTCATTGTGGCTTAGTACCTTGATGACACCAGTCCTACTAGAGAAGACCACCAAGGAGGTATTTCCAGGTATTTTTGATTTATAAAAATTTCAGATATTTTCTCAACAAACATTTGAAACTGTATTTGCTGATTAACTTCTCAGTTTCTGAAATCTTAATGTCATGACTTATATTTAGATGTCCCTACAAAGCCTCGTGCATCACTTATGTGTCTTTTCAGAGATGGCTGGATCTAGAATGTGTGATGCTGAGATTAGGTGTGTGATTCTGGGATTAGGGATATATGATTACTAAATTAGTCCATTTACTGGGTTAGCACAATTCTGGGGATGAAAAATGATAAGGCCCATTCTGGGTTTAGATGGTACCACCCAGAATGGGTGGAAGGGATAGAAAGAAGAGATAGGCTTGCTGCTAGCTGATTTCCGCCTGCCCTGCTTTACCATGAACTGTTTCTGTCTGCCATATCACTCTGCTTCAGAGTCAGCCAACTATGGACTGAACCTCTATACACTGTAAATAAAAAGAAAACTTTACTTCCTTTAACTTTGAGTCACAGCTATTTTATCTTAGCAATCAGAAAAGTAACTAAACACTGAGTTATTCCCAGAAGGCTTTGTGCAGTTATTCCCTGAAGGCTTTGTACTGGGATCAATAATATTTTGGGATTACTGAGACAAGTTTGGGTTTTTGAGGTGTGGTTACTAAGGACTTATGTCTGGAACTGTGGATTTGTTTCAATAAGTTGTTCTTTGTGAAGCAGTTTTCATTTCAAGACAGCAAAGGGTTCAAAAGGGTGTGTTTACATTTTGTTATTAAGCTTTTGATTTTTGTACTATTGCTCTGACATTTAATACAAATTTTAATTCATTTTAAAATTTATTTCAGGGAATTTCAATCATTGTACCACTAATATAATAGATATTTTATGTAACCTACTGCCTCTCTAAAATTGAATGTGAGTCAGAAATTTTTTTTGAAAAAAAATCAATATTTAAAACACAACTTTATTACATTTAAATTGTTTATATACAAATCAATATGTCTTGGAATCATTTACTTTATTGATTACCTTTCCAGAATGATTAGGCTGAGACCTGAAACAGAACAAAAATATTTTATTTGATGCATACATATTTTGTAAAATATGGCTACACAATGAAGAATTGAAATAAATTAGGTGGAAAAAATTACCAAATGTTCTTGAGCAGGAGGAAGAAAAAACAAACGGTTTAAAGTGAGTAATGGTAAGTAACAGAAAAATAATATCAGTAAAAATTTTCAAGTCCAAAATATAATTGGGAGCAAAATCTTGAGAATAAGCACTTGGCTATACCCATTTCTTTCATTGCTTTCCTTTATGAAGTTTCTGGAGGTTTCATTTTAATATCCAATTTAACAGTTTCTTTGAATGTATACTCTTTTCAGTACTTGCTCAATGAAACATTACAATGAAACCGTATATCTCGTAGCTAATTCCAAGACATGTGGACCCAAACAACACAGGGGAAAAAGAAAATGGAGACTCTCAATGGTAGGGTTATATTCCAAATGCATGAATTAGCAAGGTGAGATACGGTACAGCAAATAGAAGTTTCTAGAAACATGGGACCCAAGGGAAAATTAGAGGAGGCAGCTGGTTTATTACGATCTAACATGAGAACAAATTCAAACAATATGAAGCTTAATTATGGATATCAGTGTGAATCAATGATCTTGTGTATTAATAAAGACCTCGTTTTCAGTCACTAAAATTATGAGTGATGTCTCTTCTTTCACTTAGTGCCAGAACTCATTTGGGTCAATATAGGATAGTCCTTCGAAGTTAAGGCTTGATATTTAAAAGTGTTCTCTAGAGAAAAAACTCAGATATTTTTGGAAGAGAGGGCAGCTCATGGCCAAAAGTGACAACATAATTTGTTAAAATTAGGATGATGGAATAAAACAGGAGAGATGAGTTTAACAGTAGAAAGCTGAGTGAGCAAGGCTGATATTGTGTAAGAGATTGATTATCACATGCTTAGCATTCTAATATTGTGGAGTGATAAGCGCTCCAAATAACTATTTAAGTTTTCTATTATATTCTTAGGTAACCAACAGCATCTAAAAGATCAAATAGGCTGTTTTTCCCATTAAAGTCATTATGTTCATATAATCGATATACTAATACATCATTATCATTTGGGTAATAAGCAAGAATAACATTTTATTTTACTAACTACATCTCTAAAATATGATGCATATGCTGTGACTTCTTTCTATTTAGAAGCAGATTACTTAAAAATAAATTTACAAAATGCATACATTTTAATCAATTGAAAATTATGTAGTCAACACCTGCAGTATTTAGGGTAGTCACATTTGCATCAAAACTTGTCTCCTTTTCACTTTCTCTCTTTCTGGTATTCACAAAAACAGGAACTCCAGTCTCTCAAGCTTCAAAGCTAGATTGGCTTCTTGTGCATATAGAAGAACACATATGTAGGGCAGAGGATTTAGCACAATGGCACCAGGGTCTGCCTGGCAAGAGAGAGGTCATGAGTTCAATCCCCAGTTGCAAACAAACAAATAAAAACCCAGAATACATTTGATGCATATGATGTAGTCCCTCATCAAAAGGGGATAAAGTGAAGGACACACCCAATAAAGACATTTTTGTTCCTAAGAGACTTATTTCTTTATATAAATCCTCTTTTATTTTGGCATAAATAATGAAATCAATAAAGTGTATCATAGTGTATTATAGTTACTTCTAATACCAAGATCATGTGTTTACACAATAATATATTTCTAAATATATACAGTAAAATGCCTTTTTGCTAAATTGTAGAATGAAAAAGTAAGCTATCTAAACAGCTCAAACTTTTCAATATCAAACAGCAATGCTGCCTTTGGTATGTGTATGGTTTGTTCTCAGTCACTACTCATTTAATATGCCATGATGGGGATGGACTATATTCCGCTGTCCATCTGCCCATTGGTCAGTGGGCCAGTAGTCAGTTGTTCATTTTTTCTTATTTCCTTTGTTGCTCAAAAAAAAAAAAATACCCTTATGCAATCTTCTCACACTGATAGCACTCTTATCCTTCTGCAGGGAAGGTTCTAGAATTGTAACAATAGGTTTATATGAGCTGTGATTAAAAATTACTATGAATGCTTAAAATTTTAAAAGAACTTATGGTTCTAGATGTATTGCTTCCATCAAAATACTTCCATTGCTTCAAACATACCCAATCATTTCTTCCATTGTCTGAAGCAGTTCTAGAAACCCTCTCTCATGACAGACTGGGTTTAGTTGTGTTTCATGACTCCTTGGATTACCTGAGCTGATTAAAAACCTTTATCTGCTGTGTTCCTTTTGACAATGGAGAAGAGCCATAAATTGGTGATAGAATAAATAAAGTGGATGAAATGAATAAAGGGGATGAAAATACACTATCCTGGTTTTATGAAACTGCATTTTAGCTGTATAATACTTAGGAGAATTTACCATATATTTTTTATCATACTTTATAAAAACATTCCTGAAAGAGGACCTCAGAGAGTAGCAAGAACAATGTAATGAGGGTCTTTGTGAGGTTAATGGCCATATGTCTTTTACTGTTATTCACTGTGTTTCTTGATCTCTTCTTGTGGGGTACGACAGTTCTACACATTCTTTTAAATTATCCTTAAAAGTGACAAACCGATTTGCACCATCTCCTCCAACTGTTTCATCACCGGCGTTCAACATTGTAAGGGGTTCATTTATGTCAACAATCTGGAGAAAATAGTAGCTCATTATGAGTTTAATGCGCAATACCCTTCTGTCTAATGAAACTGAGCAACCTTTTGTTATTATTTGAGTCACTTGAGAACCATTCCTTATGAATTGCCTGCTCATAACTTTTGCCTACTTTTTAATTTGTTTTATTTGATTGCTTCTAATTAACTTAAAGTGCTATAAGGACAATTATAAATGTAGATCCTTTGTTTATTTATATATCAAAAGTATTTCCAATTTTTCTATTAATGTTTGACACTAAATTGGTGTGTTTTGTGATAATGTATTATAAGCTTGTACTTACAAATATATTTATTTTCTACATTATTTATAGTATTTTGAAGGGTTTAAGTAAACATCCTAAAAACACAATACTTGTTTCTTTGGTAATATTATCATTTTGTATTAACTACTGATTTTTATGTCTTTAATGAGTATGTATATATAAAACATGTATGCATACATTTACTGTTTTCCTTAAGCTTTATAAATACGGAATTGTTTTGATTTATTAGAAAATCTAATTTGATCCATTTAATATATTTTAATTTCTGCTGTGGTAAATGGAGTTATTAAATCACTCCTCATTCCTCTATTTCTCTTGAATTTAGCTTATCAAGAAAGGGTTCAGACATTTGGCCATAGGATGTGATAAAAAATAAACAGAATAGTAAAGTAATGATAACTAAGAATACTTTTTTATAAGAATTATATTATTAATTACAGAACTGTATTTTTATTTTCATTATTATGACAATGAGAATAACAAATTTAGTATTTATGTTGGAATTCTCGGGCATTATAATTATAAAGGTTAATGTAGGACAATGTAATTTATGATATAATCTCTCCCAAATACATATATGGAACTTTAGCTAGGGATGTCAGGAGAAGCTTGAGACATTCTTGCTAAGAATATCTGAAAAGGTAGAATAAAATACTTTTGTAAAAGCCTAAGATCTGGAAAAGGGCCAAAAGATGCAAAAAGGCCAAGGATCTAGAGAAAGAAGGAGGTAATTTATCCTCTATAAAATTAAGTACCAAGTACAGAGTTCTTCCTGTTGCATCCCACAAAATGAAACTGAGGGGCCAGACGAAAGAAAAGGAAACTCAGGTCATAGATATCTATTTCAGGAAAATCTTGCAGAATTAACTCAACAAAAAAGCCTGACTTAACTACTGACTTCAAAAATTGCCACCTCACACATTGAGACCAACTTTATATAGTAACTATCTTGGCTCAAAAATCAATGCTTCCTAAATCCTGAAAGATCCAAAAGTACCAATGGACTTTCTTTCAAATAACTTGCTTAGCTCTCCTTACCTTTGCTAATAAAACTCTCAAACTTTCTGTTGTTTTCCAGACATACTAGATACAATCCAGCCTGGACACGTGTGCCCCACATTACAGTACCACTGTGTTTGTTCCTAGGTAGATGCTTTGGACTCCTTCATTGGAGATTTGCCTGCGTATTTGTCTGGCTCTGAAATCTCAAAGATTTGAGTACTACGATCACCCAGAACTGAGAATATATAGTCAAATCTCCTCAGAAGATAGAGTGTGCGCAGAATTCAAATGCTGTGCAAAATGTTCACCCTCTTTAAGAAGAACATGTTTTATTAGTATCCTTATTTTCAGGGTAAGAACAGAGAACATAAGTCAGGAAAAGGTGGCATAAAGATTCACTCTGTCACTGCCTTCCAAGCTTTTTTCTGTCATGCTTATAGAACATTTAGTGAGATTACTTCAGATTCAGATTCATTATTATCAAATAGTGAAAACTGAGACCATCTACTTACCACTACTGATTATTTCAAAATCAATTATGAATTCTTTCATACAGAAATATACTACTAAAGAAGATTATTTTTCAAAAGAAATATAAAATGCTTTCCAAAATAATATGAAATGATTTTTTGAACAATGCTTTTTTATGCAGTTGTGACTACAGCCAATAAATCTTCAGTGTCCAACAGACAGGAGTTGTGTGTTTGCAGCGTGTGTGTGCGTGTGCATGTGCATGTGTGTGCACATGTGTGTGTATGTAGAGTAGGGTTTGTGTTATTCTCAGCAAAGGATGAGAGATAAAGCAGTTCAGAATGAGGGTTTAATAAGTATAAAAGAATATCAGGCTATAAAAGTTGACTATGGGCAAGCACCAAGTGTAACAGGAGAAAACAGTAAGGAGTGAGAGAAAGTAAAAGCGTCTTTAGAATACTAAATGTCACGGCTACAATAGATCTACCTTATTATAGCAGTAACTGAGAAACTCATTTACTTTGTTTGAGATACAACTTCAATTTCACATTACACTGAACTATTTTACCTGAAAGATTTTGGGCTAGAAACTTTCCCTATAAACTCCTGAGAAAGCTCATAGAACTCATATTGATTTAAGACCTATGAAAGCCATAGAACACTCAATGTCAAATGAAGTAGAATACACACTTTGGTTATAAATGAGTGTCCTACTCACTGAAACTCATCTCAAGGGAATTATGTATTACTATGTAGAAATCCATGGCTTGATTTTTCATAGAGTTCCTGTAGGATTTTATACTGTGAAAGTATAGACTAGAAGCTATGTTTGTTGATCTGAAATTGATTATGGATTTAGAAGTATTGGAAGGAATGGAAATGTTTAAAGTAACTGAAGACAGTTGAGTTTTAAAAGGCCATGATATAGCTGATGTGTAAGTAAGTTGAGTTCTTTAAGACACTGTTGAGAATGAACGTGTCCATCTCATTCTTTTGGGATAGCTTGCAGCTGATGAATGCCCCCTGCTAAAGGTAAGGAGCCAGATAAAATGGGATGAAAATGATAACTACAACCCAGGTACCAGGCATAGTGAGAGTAAAGTTAGAAAAAGCTGTGATTAACATGTTCTATAAGGCAGGTTACAACAGGTAGAATGTTATAATTAAAGACTGAAAGGATGGCTTTTACAGCAGAGTGAACACAGCAGGAAAGAAAATTAATTTACAGTGGAGTGAACACAGCAGGAAATAAAATTTATCAAAAGATATATAGTGAATATATTTCCACTAAAATCTATTATGTTTCTTCAGTTATTAACAAAAGACTGAATGAAATTTAAGAAAACAATAAGTGAGTTTGTATATTTGTATACTTTGATTATGAAGATTGATACATATACTTGTATTTGTCTCTCTAAATCACCCAATTCTTTTTTAAAATTATTTTTAAAAAATAAAAATTAGGATGTTATAAAACTAATAATTTAAGTGTATGTTCGTCAGCGTATATCTTTACTGTTTTCATATTTCTTTTACACTGTGATATATATTATCATCTTTCTTATTTTTAATTTTATTTGTTCATGCTTGCATTACACTCACCATTTGAAGTTGGTACATGTTATTAACACATCTTATATCTCTTTGCAGTCATTTGTCTTCTTCCTTTGCCCCATCCCTCTATCTCTTGTCCCCACCCCATACATTTACAAAAGATGCATCTTCTGGTCCTTTGCCATCTATCTTATTATTTACTCTCTGATTTTCTCATACAAGGAAACCATGTAGTATTTAAAATATATGACCAGGTTTTGATCTATTTCCTAAAACAATTGACTTAAGTTTTGGTCACATTTCTAGAGGTAAAAACTGAATTTTTCAGTGACATTCCTATTCACCATACCAGTTGGTAATTTAATATTTTTTCTTTGAGAGATCTTTGAACTATTGAATCAAACCATTTACCTCTATGCCAATTCAATCTTCTCAGCAACTTCAAGTCTGTTTCAAAACATTGCTTGTTTTGTTTGACAGAATCACCCATGTTTTCTTTGTTAACTTTTACCTTTAGTTCCTCTAAACCTGCAATTCAGGTGGTTATCTACAGTACTTTAATCAAATTCTGCCTTCTAAATTTTCACTGTAGTTGTGATTCAGCTCAGCTACCATAACAGATACTATGCCCTGAGTTACTTAAACACTATAAATGTATCCTTCACTGTTCCATTGTGATATTTTTATCCTTCTGCATTTTGTAGATTTTAAATAACTAAAAACTCATTCAAAATGTCAATTGTCAGCCACTGTCATTAATAAAATAAACCTGGAATCCTTCTACTGATAAGGTTAGTTTGGCCAGTTTAATGTGCATGGTAAATCTGATAGATAGACATGTTCCTTTTAAGGATGAAGATATATTTTTAGTATTCAACCAGAATTATTCAATTCTCACATTTTCGGGGTCATCAAATCTGGTAATGTTCTGCAATGCATTTCATACAATTATTAAATTCTTACTTGTAGGATTTACTGGGCATCTGTTACATTCATAATACTATAAATGGTACAATGGCGTCTTGGGGCAATGGTAGAGATACACTAAGGGTAGCATCTAACAGGCTGAGGGTGTGACTTAGTGGGAAAACTCTTGACTTGAATGCCTACAGCCTTGGGTTTGATCCCCAGCACCACACTTTAAAAGGAGGTGGAAGTTCATTGGAAATATTTTAATGGGTGCATAGTTTACTTAAATTATCCTAAGTAGTGAAATATTACCTCACGTCTCTGTGAATAAACTAGTTGTACTGTGAGATTTTATCACTTTTTCAAATGTTAGTAACAATAACATTCTAACTTTATTTCATATATTTGAAAAGATACATTTGATTAAAATACTGCAAGCAAAAATAGCTTTCAATATTAATGAATTATATGAATATTCTATGAGAATTTACTGCATGTTTGTGTATTAGTTAAAAGCAAGCATTCTGAGCTGTCTTATAAGCTTTCTTAGGGTTAAAAAATTAATACATGTACACATATTAATATTAGTTCTTAAATCACATATAAGCAGTTAATTATCCTGTTTATGACTAGGAATATGTTGAGAGCATATCTGCAGGGAAGAGACTGAGTTAAATATAAAGACTTTTGCAATATAATCATCTCAGCATCCTTCAGACATTGATAAGTGCAGTGACAAATGTTTATCCACATTCAACAGGACCGAACTGGAATTAGAGTTTTTTCTGGCATTTCTTTGCATTTTCCTATAGCATAAGTGCAAAAGAAACACTCCTGTGTTGCAGACAGGAGCTGCCCACCCTGGTGATGCCCACTTTCTGGATTTCATGTCAGTTCCCTCTCTCTACATGATGACTCCAGGATAATGAGACTTTATACTTAATGTCCAAATGCCTACACACTAATCTTATTTCATATTCTTTGCATATTGCACAGCAAGTAACTATTTCAGAAGCTTTACTAACATTGATATAGGGGAAGGAAACAAGTAATAGAAATTATTTGTTGAGAATGGAGAAAACAAATTTAATGACCCTGCATTAATGTCTTCAATTTTGAAGTAAACAATAAACAAGACAATGCACTAATGACATTCTAACGGTGTTCATTCTCAACATCTAGGAAGTCTCAACATTTAGGAAGTTACATGTCAACCACCATAGAAGTCAAGTTAGGAGTGGATGTTCTACTTATGTGAGTTTGAACTGCCTAATACGGATTTCAAAAACCTCAGTAATATTCACTCTATCATGTAGCAAAGGAGGTAATAATAACTTATGAAGAATAAATGGAAAAGTAAACACATGTAAAGTGTTCTTAGCACATGTCTAGAATTAAACCTTTGAACAATGTTAAATATTATTATTTGTAGTTACATAATAAAAATATAATAGCTCCTACATAAACCCTTATGCTCAGTGGATATTATGATTATCTGTTATTCCTGTGGCTAAATAAATCTGAAGGTCACTGACTATTAGGAAAGGGCTCTAGGATCTGGGTATCACAAATGGCTAAAATGCCTTACAATCAATGAAAAGTATCCTGAGTTATTCAGGCAAGTTTCCCAGGCTAACTCAGAAGCCAGGTCTCACAGTCGGTCCATGATGCCCATCCATGCTGTGCAGGCTCTATGTCTGGAGCAAGAGTCATGCCTGGAGGCCTCTGTCTATGCTTTATTCCTTTTGGGTACTTTTCAGTTTGGGTCCTTTTTCCAGTCTTGTGCCTGCTCTTGGATTAGTTAATAAAATTTAGCATTCCTACCATGCTCTGAAAACCTTGGTTCCCATTCATACTGCGGCTCTAAATTATTTTAGCTGTTGCAAATTACATGAAGTCCCCTTTGGCAATGCTTGGTCTTGGAATCCTGGCCCTAATCGCAATGGACACTGATAGGCCCATAGAACCATTGGTGAGGGGCAGAAGAAAGTGCTGCCACAAGCAGCAATGCTCAGAACACTTCATCGCCACCAGAAACACTTCTTCCCAATAGAGTCAAATTTGCTTTGAGAAATAAACCTTGTACTCTTCAACACCCAAAATAGTCTCTCTTTAAAAGTTATGCACAACCTAACTATACTCTTGTCAATTACATAAAAATAAAGTATAGCAGAAATACCTCTGCATAGAACTGAGCTATATAAATCTTGGTAGTTATTATATCTACCCTGTAATACCTGTTTTTTGGTAAATAGCACATACCATATTGTTAGTCATTTGGAAATTCTGTGTTGAATAATACAATAGGTAAAATTTTCCTGTAAAAAGTTATGGTATGAATATAATAAAAATTCCAGATCTCTAAAAAATTTACCAAAACTTTAAAAAACAAAAACTAGATTCATGTCTATCACTATGCACTAACCTAAAGTTGAAATGGATCAAAAATCTAAATAAGGCACTAACTACTTTTAAAATCGGCAGCCTGTCTGATTTCTTTCTTTCTCTTCTTCTTTCAAATCAGTGGCCATTGAAGAAACAGGAATTTGCGTTGAAAGCACTTCTGATTAATATGCTCAATTCCATCAGTTTACACATTCATCATCTCTTACCACTTACATTTTATTTCACTCTTCAAGAAAGGAGACATTCATATTCAAGACCTTCAAATTGCTACTTCTGAAATAGTCATAACATCCTTCCTTCTATCAGATTTAGTGATAAAATGAACATGAAACTTACAAGTCTGGCAGAGAACTACACTACGTTTACTGAAATCATAAATTTAAAACATTCTATAATATGAAATATCATTTAATTTCAGAAGATATACAGAGAAAGGGAAAACATGGTAATTATTGAGATGGAATATACTTTTTAATTTTTTAATTTTAAAGAGATAAAAACACAGAAAAGTAAAATAAAAACAAGAGACATACACACAACTACAAGAAAAACAAAAAAAACCAAAACAATAACAATGTGTGCTTTCAAAACAAGATGACAGGAATTTAAAAGTGGTTTTAGTATTGTACAATGTTCTCTTAAACAGTTGATTAGATTACCAAACACATACATGCAATTTGATGTAGTCATATCAGTATTAACTTTTTCCAAGAACTAATAAAATTAGTAGCATAATCATCTCAGCTATTTTATGTGTATAAATACAAATTTATAACTTTTTCTTTTCCCTTCCTTTTCTCCTTTCTTCTGTCCTAGTTATTTTCCCCTCTGAGCCATTTCTTCCCCTTTCACAATATCTATTATACATTGCTTATTTATATACTCTTTAAGTTTCTTACACTAGGAGACAATACCATATTTACACATGTGAGTCTAATTTATTTCACTTATGAGTATTGTCTCAAGTATCATTCATTAATAAATGGTGCTGGCACAAACTGGAATTCCATATTTCAGAACAAAAACTAGATTCATGTCTATCACTATGCACTAACCTAAAGTTGAAATGGATCAAAAATCTAAATATTAAAACAGAAACAGTAAATCTGTTGGAAGACAAAGTAGGTATAAATCTTGAAGACACAGTGGTAGATAGAGTGCTCATGAAAAAATTAAACTGCACAGGAAATACTTTCCAGAATCAACATGGGATATCATTTTATTAAAAGGTTTTTTTAACTCAAAATAAATCTCTAAAGAAGTGAAAAGAAAATCCATGAATTGGGAAAAATATCTTAGGCAACTCTCCCACGGACAAAGGATTTCTATGTAGAATGTACAAAGAATTGAGAATGACCAGGCCCCCAAAATTCAAAGACCCAATCGAAAAATGGCCACCTGAGATGAATAATGACTTCACAGATGAAGAAATACAAATGACAAATAAATATATGAGAATATTTTCATCATCATTGGTCATTATTGAAAAGCATATTAAAACAGCACTGAGATTCTATCCTACTCCAAAGAGAATGATCATGATCAAGAAACCAATCAATAACAAATGCTCGGAAGACTGGTGGTAGTGAAGACTGGTGCAAACACTGTGGAAATCAGTGTGGAGGTCTCTCAGAAATGTAGGATTAGAGGTCCCACTTGAGCCAACTAGCCCACCTCTGGGTATTTTTCCAGAAGAACTGAAAACATTATACCTCAGTGATTTCTGTGTATTAATGTTTATAGCAGCACAATTTGTAATAGTCAAATCTTGGAAACCACACAAATTCCCATCAGCTGAGGAATGAATAAAAAAGACATGGTGTTTCTATAGAATGGAGTACTACACAGCTATAAAGAAAGATTCCTTTGAGGAATATGCTTTTAAAACAACCAGCAAAATACCCCAGCATTTTTAAAAAATTGAAATCCTGAGAAGATCACTATCTCTGAGCAACTTGGTGGGGGGGGGGATGCATGTATCAAGCATGAACTAATCGTGGTTTTGTTAGTTTTGTTCTTATCTGTTAGCTTTATTTGTGAATCTCCATGAATCAAGAAGTTCTACAAAAGCTCAAAACTTTCAACTGTATGTTATTGACCCTCAATTTTTGAATTAAACTGTGATTTCTCCATTTCAGGGGCCAGCACACCTAAGATAATCAGTACAAGCCTTGAGAACATTTTGGACTAAGGAAAAATAGCATAATTATGATGTACTTTGAATAAAATCAAACAACTTGGAAAACAAATTGAGAAGAACAACTTGAAGAAAGAGCTAAAGAACAAGGGAAGTGAAACTAGATGTTCTGTCTGACATTCCCTGCTGTTTGGGTCAGAGTTGGCGTTACACCTGAATACCTTCTCAAAATAGAAACCAAACTGTCAGGGGAGGAATACTTCTGAGTCTTAGCAGGATGCTAACTGTTCTGTACCCTTGAAACAGAGCTCTGGAAATAATAGCCTCCTTGTGGTAATGGGAGCAGATGTTGTTGTCACAAAGCACTTCCAATTACATTTCAAATCCCTTGTGTTTCTGAGAATTCTAAGTCTAGCTCAGTAGGATAGGGAAGCAGTAGAAATTTATTTAAGTTACAATTCTATTCCCGTGATTCTAGGGCTGTGAGCTTGAACTTACTAGAGCTCTGCAAATGAAATAGTATCAAATAAACAACAGGCAGTCATGATAAATGAACAGAGTACTCCTTTGCTACAGTTATACTAATGTAACTAATTACAGACAGATATATTTGATGATTTAGCCATGACAAGGTCATTACTTTTCTGTGTGTAATCTTTTCTATACACTCCTTCAGTAGAAAAAATATTAATTTCTTTAATGAGAAAGACTTCCAAATCAATATTGTATTTTTTCAAAGTAAATAAATCAATTTGAATATGCCAAGTTTAAAATTGGAAGGGATATTTCCATTTGCATAAAATTGTCTATAATTGTCTTTGTAACTTAGTAGTAGGCAGGAAAATGTTCTCATCAGGCATGTTGTTGGGCTGTCACTGACCTTTGACTTTAGAGAATCTGACAGCCACCAATGACTCAGGTCTCTTTGAGCGTAGATGTTATTGGACCAAGATATGAACTGCTTCTTTTAAGGCAAGCATAGTGAAATGGATCAAATATTTCAATTTAATTCAAATTGAAGTCCAGCAAAGAATTGTTTTTCAAAAATAGTTACAGGAAACCTAGTATGTCCTGTTTTGCTGTCTTAGCGTACTATGCTATAAATTGTAAAATGTGTTTTCAATTAATTAGACAGAATGTTTTGTAGAACTGCTATAGAATGTGCGTAGTATCAGAGTTGAGTGGGCAGTAGTTAAACAGACCTGCATCTCTGCATATATAAACCTGAACTTCAAGTAACTTACAATTCTTTGTAAAGACAACACATACACATATTTCAAATACTAAGAGTCAAATTGTCAGATTGATACTCATTTATTTTGTGTGGTTAATGTACTTGTATTCCCTTTAAATTTATAATTTTAATTTACTAAATAATTACAGAAAAGCATTTTACATATTTTATATAAGCTTTATTTTTAAGAAAATGCTAAAGAATCTAGTACCCAATGTTTTTATCTATAAATGAATTTTCACGGCTGGGGATTTAGCTCAGTGGTACAAGCGCCTGCCTGCTAAGTGCAAGGTCATGAATTTCAATTCCCACTACCTAAAAAAAAAAAAACAAAAAAAAAACCACATTTTTTTGGTGAAAATAAAAGTAAATAGAAGATTTGTAAAATAAACAAATCTTTTATTTTACTCAAATATCTCTTTAGTTTAATTGCTAATCTCCACCCTGTTGTGAGGAACAGGAAGAACTTCATTCCAGCTATAATAAAATCTTTCCCTTCTTTTAAAAGACATCTAATTAGTGCAGGAAAATGTGTCCCAGCACTGACAGCTTTATAAATGTCAATATTTTCTTATTAATGCACTATAGTCTCTTGGTGGTTTGTTGTGGGAAGCTGACAAAACTTGAATCTTCTGTGTTGGCTCTGGGTTGTCATACATGTATCAAGCCAGGATTTGGAAAAAGCATAACGTGCCAAACTGGAGAACGCTGTGCAGAAGATCCAACCTGGTGCAGCAAGCAAACCAAAACAATAAAACCCGCAAATCAGTGCTCTGCCACACATAGCTGGCTTTCTGCCTTGCTCTTGTTTTTAACACTTTTGATCAATGCACCTTTGAGTAAATTTCTTAACATCTGTAAACTTTAAATTTCTTCCATAAAAACTGAAATGATAACTGGACATGGAGGCTCATGTCTATAATCCCCCAGCACACAGAGGCTTGTGACAGGAGGATCATGGTTTGTCAGATGCCAGCCTGAGCTGTGTAGTGAACTCAAGGTCAGCCTGAACTACAAAGTGTGACCTTGTACCAAAAAGAGAAAAGGGGGAAAACCTGAAGTGACCCCGAATTTCCCCTTCTCAAGGGTATGATCAAATTGTACACATCCATAATAACATAATCAAACTGTTCTCATCAGATTGTGAAGCACACTTGTATAATGTCTGACACATAAATGTTGAACTAATTTATTTAAAGTTTATTTATTGAATCACACACAGAGTGGCCTATATCATCTTTGAATTAAATTTACAACAGGAATATCTGCCAAATACTCAGGTAAAATGCTTTTTAGTGAGGAATTTTATATAAAACTACAGAGGTAAAAATTCATGTGTAGGCTTAGTGACATAGCTCAGTGGTAGAGTACTTGCCTGGCATGTGTGAGACCCTGAGTTTGATCTCCAGAACAGCAAAAAGAAAACATTAAGAATCTGACAAGATTCATATGTGCGGTCATGTATATCTTTATATATATTCATTTTCATAAGTAGAAGCAAACACTGGAAAATTGCTTATAAAGAGTAACTGTTACTTCTTTTTTATTTGGAATTATCACATCATTACATTTTTGTTCTTGGAAATTTTGTTACATGAAAAAATATTAATTTAGTGTATACAAAATGAAAGTTTAAGGATCAATTACAATATTGATTATTTTAAAAGATCTGGTGAACACTGATCATCTATATCCTGTAATTGTGCTTCCTTTATGACTGATAAAATTTTTATTTATTTTGTATTCTTTGGAACTGTTCAAAATTTTAGATAATATTAAATAATAACTGAAAGATGTGTTTACTTATTCATGACAATATAATATCTCAATTAACAGTTAATTTTTAACTGTTGGAATATTTTACTGGTAGTAACAATACTTTTTTTGAAAAAGAGTACAAAAATGGTAGCTTGCTAGGGGGCTGGGTGCAGAATCTCTGTGAAGAAATCAGATCAGATGCTAGAATATGACAACATGGAGAGGGCCAGATGAATGGATAACAGTTCTTATTAACCGAGGTGGTAACCTAAGGGAAAAATAAAACTAGGGAGAGGAAGGAAAAGTGCAGGTGGAGAGCTGAAGCCTGAAGCGCTCACTGAACTCTGTTCTGTGCTGTACTACACACGCCCGGAGGATCTAAGGTCATGTTGTGACTGTGGCTGCTGGTAAGGGGAGTCTGTGAATCCTGGACCCTTAACAGGAGGACGTGGCACAGTGTGCAGTGGACCCAAGAGGAAAATCTGCACTGACTCCCCGTGCATACTAGGGACTGGGCCCCGCGGCTGCTGTCACTGGCTGGAGGACATCGTGGAATTGGGCAAAGCCCGCCACCATGGTGGCATCAGTGACACAGAGAGGACTGGTGGAGGACATCTTTGAATTGGGCAGAGCCCAGCACCGCAGTGACATCAGATAGTCGCCCCTGGCACAGAGAGGTCTGTAGAGGACAGCTTAGACTTGGTCAGAGCCCTGCACCACGGTGACATCAGTCAGCTGCTCCTGACGCAGAGAAAACTGGCAGAGTCTGCTTGGCACTGAACCAAGCCTCTGGTTGGGACCCAATAAACAGATACAAAATAGTCGCAACTCTACGACATCCACAAGGTACAGCCTAACTTGCGGATTGACTGGCACAGAGCCTGAAGGCTAGCCTGCATCATCCCTGAGTCCCTGCCTACCTCAGATAACAGCAAATTGGGGAGGGCAGCTAAAACTCCAGTCAGCATGCTTCAGAAAGACCCTAAACAATACAGAGAGGGCCAGAGGCCCCCAGGACACAACAGTCTGAAAGAAACCAGAAACATGAAAAGAGATACAGATAAAAAAATAAATCTCCAGCTGCCAAACCTGGGAAAATAAGCCCAGGAGAAGTAAATACAGAAGAGAACCAGCACAGTAACCATGCAATACTAGATATAGCAACAGCTGATATAAAGAAATACCTTCATGACCTCATAGATGAATTTAAAACTGTACTTCTGATGCAAGTGAGGCAAGATGTAAAGAGATTAATTAAAGAAATAATAATCACCTCCCAAGAGAGCACAGATGGAAGAATGGAGGAAATCAGCAAAGAAAGAGGAACCTCTGATGAAGAATTTAAACATAACCTAGAATACATGAAACAGATCCAAAGAGATTACCAGGAAACTAAAAACTTCATTGAAAACTGGTAAATTGCCTTGACAGAAAGTAAAGTTAGCCTTTTGAAGCTTGAAGACAGATTTATAATATATGATCATGAAAGAAAAGACCTCTTAAAAATAACAAGGAACCAGAAAGAAACATTCAAAGGCTAGAAGATGACAAAAGGATACATAACTTAAGAATTAACATGTGAGCGAGGAAGCAGAGATCTTCAACCAGACATATAATAATCAATTCCAGAAATCCACCAAAAGAACAGAATACTAAAAGCAGCCAGGGAAAAAAAGCAGATTACCTACAATGGAAAAATTATCAAAATAACAACAGACTTATTCACACAATCTCTAAAATTGAGAAGGGCCTGGGGGGGAATGGTCCAAGCCTTGAAAGAAAATGATTTGCAACCAAGACTGATATACCCAGAAAAACTCTCTCTCAAAATTAATGGAGAAATAAGATGTTTCCAAGACAAGGAGGAACTGTGGTAGCTCATGAGCACCAACCCAACCCTACAAAGAGTGCTGAAGGACATTCCAGAGAGAGAGAGAAAGGGATACTAGGAAGGGATACTAGGTAGCAGAGAGGCCTCAATGAATGGGGCAGACAGTGGAATGAAGGGGTAAGGTGGACAAATTATAGCAGTGAAGTGGATAGCAGACATGAGGCAAAGACAGTAAGCTATAATCTTAATATAGATAGCTTTAATACATTATAATAAAAAAGGTATAGGTCATTTTTAATAGTGTATCAGGATTTAAAAGTCACAGTAGTCTTATCACTCTGTTTAGTTTGAATTTATTTTGTTCTGGTCTGTCCACTCATATCAGATTTGAGGGCATGGACATCTAACCCAAAAATAGCAGATTATACCATGGTAACTATAATTAATTTCTATTAACTTAAACTGGAACACTAAATTACTTACATTGTCTTACTATGACTGATCTTACTTGAATCTGATTTGTTAGACTATGGTTTTGCCTTGGCTGATTTTATTCGAATTTGGTATGCTTGATAATAGTACCAAGTCTAAAAGTAGAAGCAACTACTCTGAAGATGACAAGATGTAAAAGATATCCATACCAGTTTTGATTATTAACAGCTCTCAAGTCCTACAATGTTTTCAAAGTTGTGTTTTTATAAAAATAGCTATGTAATGCTATGCTTAACTATATTAAGCCCGATGATGTGGACAATTCTATTGAAAATAAGACAAAGCATAGAAACTATGGTAGATCACCTAATATTGTGGTCTTATGTTTGCTTTTCATTGCATGTTTTTCTAGGAATTTGTTTTGCTGTCTTGTTATGATTTGTTTTTCCCTATAATACAAAGAGGATAGATATACATGTAGAAATTCATACATGGGAAGAATTTTTTAAACTATTTACAGGAACAGATTATATAATGCAACATGTAATGAACAGATACTCTGAAGAAGAAGAGACACTAGAAACCCAATGCTAATTCTGTAGCATTATGATATAAAATCTAGCAATACTATTATTCACTGTTCAGAGTGATATTAGTCTAATCTCTTAAGTTCAATTTCAGCATACATAAAGATAAGGGCAGCTACTATGAAGAGAATCAGAGACATTATGGTAGTCATTATTGTCTTCCTTAATGTCACATCTTGAAACCTAAAAAGCTTCATCATCCTGTAATGATTTGATTAGTTCTATAATATTCAGTATGTATTCAATATGTGTGAAGATGGGGACAACTATTTGGAAGAAAACTAGAGACAATAAGATAAACAGTGAAGATATCCAGTGGACTTGCTTTGAAATCTGTATTTCTTTAAATTGTTTCTTTTTGAACTGCTTTGTTCTGGTTTGATATGTTTAATCTTACCCTCTTTAAGATAAAAAAAAAACAGGTGTATAGGACTGATAACCATATTACTAAGTTCTTGTTGGATCATTGAGCAGAACTGTTGGCAGTGTCGCTATTTGAATGTCACTTTCCACACTTCAATTTTGTAACCTGAACAACCATTTCTAAGATGACAATATGTAAGTTATCAACTGGTGATTTCTTACTCTTTATTTTTCTGTAATTCTGTGTTATTTCTACTCTTTTTTCTCCATTTTTTGTTTCTTCTCTTTAAATAAAAAAAAGAAAGAAAAACATTTCAACCTTTATTCATTTATTTTAGAAACTAGTGAAATAGGCACAGGTTTTATGATTTAGTTTTTGATATTAAATCTCATTTACTTATCATTGCTTTTATAAATTTAGTATAACTTTTCTTAACATGCATTATTATAAAATCTACTTTGTTAGTTTGAGCTGTTAGTTTGTGAATCTTTTGAGACATAGATTTCACACAGTGTCTTCTCATGTCTTTTAATGACTTGTTATAATTCTACCTTTGAATGTCATATGACCTTATTGTAAACATATACATAAATATATTTTAAAGTATTTGAGTTATTCAAATGAAAACACTGCATGATTTCCTCTTTATTATGCAAGAAATAATTTAAGGCTTTTTTAGTATCACAAACTCTCTTGATTTCACTTTTAAAACTGATCTCTTTCTCTACCTCTCTTCATCTCTTCCTCTCTCGTTTTACTGATAGCCCAAAGAATACATATAATTTACAGTTTTACACCCTATTTTCCTTTATGTTTGGTTCCATTTTCAGTTTTTTCACAGTGTGTTCACACAAGCAGCTATCGCTGTATAGAGAATCTACCATGATTTGTAAGACATCCCTTATTTCCCATTTTCACAAAACTACTTGCATAATTAACTTCACCATTACTAGAATTTTTGTGTTGCTTGGTACAAACACTAGGTGGTCGCATTATTGCAAAACAGGGGGACTGGAATATAGAAGGTTATTGGGTGGGATATATTATACAAAAACCAAAAACAGGTTCTTTGGCAAAGTAGTTTAGGAAGAACTGGATGAATCAAAATTAAGCAGAATTATTTCTTCCAAAATTTCTCCATGAAGAGAAAGAGATCTGTTGCTAGCTTTCTGGAACTGTGACAAAATACCTGACATAATCAATTTACAATGAGGACAAGTTCGTTTTGGATCACAGACTTTGAGGTTTCAATCTTTAGTTGCTGGTCCCTTTGCCTTTGTGCCTATGCAAGGCAGCTTACTGAACAGGGGTGCACGTCATGGAGCAGAGCTTTTCACCTCAAAGCAAAAAGAAAGAAGAACAAGCAGAGGTTCCAGTGTCCTTTGCATGCCAACAGTGTTCTAACTTCGTCCCACGAGGTCCCACCTCCTAAAGGTTCTAGCATCACTTAATGAGGCTTTGGACTGGAGACCACCCCTCAATACATGAACCTGTGAGGGATGGATATTCAATTCTCAATTATCACTTATGTTTCCCAAATCTTGTTAGATGTGTTCTACTTTAATGGCTCACAGAATATCTCATAATACCAATATTCTATAGAAGCCACTTTGTAAATTAAAGAATACCTGGAAAATTAGTATATGTAGCTACTTTTGTTATGAACTAAGCCATTTAAAAAAAGATTTTCTAGTATTATATTATTAAGTTTTATAAACATTTAATAATAATTATTTTGTTTTAAAAGCTTATTTTTATTTATAGAAAGTTACATAAGCAAAAATTTTTCAGCATAACTACATATATGAGAATGTATTCTATTACTATCTTATTACAAATTTCCTGGCACTAAATCTATATGAATTCATTTTTCATCTGTATTTTCTAATTTCCTACATTCATAAGTTTCACTTTTGGCATTAGTCATCTGCTGTGAAAGAATCCAATAATCAAACAAAATAAGTATACTTCAAAAGAAGAGAAAATACAAAACCAAAATAATTTACTGAAGAGTTTGCAGCTGATTTGCAAACTCTCATCATTACATTGATTTCTCATGAGACTATTAACTGTCTATGGTAATTTACTGCACAAATTAATCTGCAACATGTCAACACATTTAAAAATTGTCTGCCCCTTCTGCCAAGTACTTTGACACAAAGAAGATGATATGCATCCTGGAAAATCCAGGCCGTTTGATGCAGCCACATGCTTACCAAGTTACTGTTTTTATATAGTACTGACTTTATCCCCTTCTCAAAGCCCATGCATGCTCATCTCTCTCTTCCTGCAAGGGGGCCAGGTTCTGAGATATGCACCACAGCAACTGTCCCTTGTGTAAGGAACCTGCTAATTTTCTCCCTTCGTGTGTAAGCAGGATTTGAAAAGAACATGGATTATCACCGCTGTGGCATTTGCAGGATCATTTTTGCAAATGTGATTAAGTCATTTTGAGTTTGTTTAAAAAGTTGGAACTCTTAAAATAGCTTGGTGACTTGCAGCAAGGTAGATCCCTGCTGGCTAATAAGAGGGGAATGTGGCAAGGAAAAGAGACCAGCCTGTGCGAAACTAAGTGAGAGTACTGGTTTGTAGTAGCATGAAAATTATATGCCAGACTTCACCTGAAAGGAAGCAAACTTTGCAATACCTGATATGCTGTGAAAACAACCTAGGCCTCAAGGGAGATCATGGGGCCAGCAGATGACAACTTGGTTTCTGTTACCCTAAAAGGAAACTATCTACACTATATCCTGACTCACAGGCTGTGGGTATTGTGTGGTAAAGAGTTTGCACATCATTATGACAATAAGTCTGTGATAATTTATTATGTAGATTTGTCATTAGGGAAGGAATTCATTCTCTCTCTAATATTCAACTAAGGATTCCCTCTCTGTTCTTCAGCCTTTAATATACTCATCACTATGTGAATACTTCCAAATGTAACTTGCAAATGGAGCTGGAAAGCAGAAGTACTGCTAAATGCATGTACTTGCTTGGGTGTCAATGAGGGTAGCAGCTCAGATTCTGATTTTAAAGGTTTGCAATAACTACGCAGTGAGACTGACAGACATGAGCTTTGTTTGTTCATTATTTCCAACCTCCATCTTTCCACTTATGATAGGGATTGTCTCATTTGTTGCTAAATTTTTTCCTTAATCTGTGTCTCAAAGACAACAAAGTCCAAGTTCCCCAATGGGGTTATATACAGTCCCTCTTTATTTCTGTATTTCAAGAGCAGTATGGGTATATGTGTTAGTGGGTAGTTCTTTATTGTCGATGTCGCTCCCGGCCGGCAGGAAGGACACACGACGAAGTCTGGCAGTGGACAACCTTTTCTTTTATTTTCTCTCCGTACAGCCTGCCCTGGGATCGCTCCCAGCCGAAGCCTCCTCTGGTCCGCTCCCCGCGGCTCCTTCCGTGCTTCGCTCCGAAGCCTCTACCGGTCCGCTCTCCGCGGCTCCTTCCGGGCTTCGCTCCGAAGCCTCTACCGGTCCGCTCTCCGCGGCTCCTTCCGGGCTTCTACTTCCCCCCAGGGGTGGCACCAGTATATATACGGATACAGTGTCCAATCATATTAAAGTAAGCAAGGCAAGCTGATTGGCTAACATATTATTGAGCGGGTTGTTTACGCGGTAAGCAGGAAACTAACGTGCTCGATGGGAGGGGTAATCTAACACAGGCTTTGCTCTTTACCACAGGCCGCATGATCGCTATATGCGGCGGCTCGGCAATGTGGTGGCTCCCAACATCTCCCCCTTTTTTATTTTAAATAAGTCTACGCATCGCAGCCCGTCCTGAATTGAGTGTAGAGGCCTATGCCCTGATAGGAGGCCCACCAAGGGCTCTCGGCGTCGGCCCGGGTCGGCCGTCCCCGAGTCTGCCGAGGCCCCGAGGCCCTCGTCCTTTTTTCAGGGCCAGGAAGGAACCGGACGGAACCTGGATGCACACAGGCATACACTCATGTCGCTCCGCATGATCCCCCCGGGGCGACATTTGGTTCGGGCGGAACCTAGTAATTCAGCGGCTTTCGTGCGGTATGGGGTAGGGCCTGTCTTAGGTTGAGTCATGCTGGGGAGGCATGCTCTTACCCGTCATTGACTCATCTACCCTGCTATATCATAATTTTTTAGAGGAGGAGTGTGGGAAGCTCACCGTCCCTAGACTCGGTCGTAGGCTAGGCGAGCGAGCCATGCATATGCCTGAGGATCTTCTTGTCCATTTCGGGCTACCGCTATTTCTATTCATCTTGTTGGTTGGTCTGTGATGGATCTCCAGTAGGGCAGGTCTGATCTTTAGTCGAGGGCTTTGTCGCCCGTGTCAGTCTCTCCGGTACCCACAGTGGTTCTCGTCCCGGTTCCTGTGGGAATACACAAACCGCACCTCGGTTCCAGCTGACCACTGGATCCGGGCCCATCCATTGTCCTGTCAGGACATCTTTCCACTTCACCCACCCTTTATGGTTGGGGGAAGGGTTGCAGTGCTCCACAGCTGGGGAGCAATTATCATTATTTAAATTTAAAAAATTGTGTGTGAATAGTGCCATGGATAATCGTGCCTTTGGGGCCAGGCCTTGGCCTACTCCCCCTTTTTGTTTAGCTAGAATTGCTTTGAGACTTCTATGGGCTCTTTCAATGATTCCTTGACCTTGGGGATTGTATGGGATACCATGTTTTAATTGAACCTCCATCATTTTGCAGAACTCATTGAAGGCTTTGCCTATATAGGCTGGTCCATTATCAGTCTTTAATATTTTTGGTTTGCCCCATGCGGCCCAAGCCGCCAGGCAATGATTGATCACATTAGACACTTTTTCACCTGTTTCTGCTGTTGCAAATATGACGTGAGAACAGGTGTCTGTGGAAACATGAACATATTTAAGAGTCCCAAACTCCTGTATATGTGTGATGTCCATCTGCCAAACATCACCAGGGATCAAACCTCGAGGGTTTACTCCCATCGGTATGGCAGGTTTGTATGTGGCACAGGAGCCACATAGTCGCACGATATCTAGTGCATCTGCTCTGGAAACATGGAAATGGTTTGCTAGTGTCCTGGCATTGACATGAAACTTATCATGGAAGGCACGGGCTCGCTCGATTGGTGTTAGTAAGGTAAAAATCCATAACGGGCGAGTGGCAGTGTCAGCAGCCGCATTCCCCTGTGCCATAGGCCCTGGCAGGGATGTATGTGCTCTTATGTGGGTGGTGAAGACCTTATGGTGTCTGTTCTGGAGCAATGTCTGGATAGACAGGAACAGCCCAGCCACTGTGGAAGTGGATCTAATTAAACCGGCAGTCTCAAGCACTTGCATAGCATTGACCACATACCTAGAATCGGAGACAATGTTAATGGCTCCTGAGAACCGTTCAAGAATCATTTTAACGATCTGCAGTTCCACCACCTGAGGCTGATCAGGTTCAAATTGTATGGTAACCGGGGGCTTGCCTAGGATCACATAGGCGCCTATCCCCGTCTTGGAGCCATCTGTATATATTGTAGTTGCTGGGACTAATGGCTCAGAGGCAGTAACCTTTGGAAAAATTACAGGGTGCTGAGTAACAAATGACAAGATAGGGTCTTTAGGGTATTGATTGTTTATATCCCCATGGAAAACACATCTCAAAATGGCCCAAGTATCTATGCAGGCAGCCAGGGTCTTGATCTGGCTGGCGGTATAGGGTACTCGGATGGCTTGTGGTCCTGAGCCAAAATGTTGGACAGCTCTATCATGCGCTTCAAGGGCCAATGAAGCGACTGCCTCCGGGTAATGCTCTATGACTTTTGCAGGTGAGACCTTAGGGTGTATCCACAGTAGTGGTCCTTTCTGCCAAATCACCGCTGTGGGCTGTAGACTAGTCTGTAGCAAACAGACATCAAAGGGTCGCCCTGGTTCAATTCTGTGTAAGGTAGCCCCATCTAAGGCTTCCTCCACTCTCTGTAAGGCAGCTCTTGCCTCAGGAGTGAGCCTCCTGTGGGAGGCTATATCTGGGTCTCCCTTCAGAAGGTCGAACAGGGGTTTGAGATCTGAATTTGGTATATGTAAATATGGCCTAATCCAATTAATGTCTCCCAATAGCTTTTGCATGTCATTTAGGGTCCTAACGCCATCCGTCCTAATGGTGACCTTCTGCGGAGAGACTAGCATAGGGGAGATTCTCGCGCCTAAGTAGGTCACCATTTCTCCTCCCTGAATCTTGTCGGGGGCAACATGCAGATTGGCTTGTCTCAGGGCCTCGACCAACTGGCCGAGCATATTATTTAGCATGTCTGGTTCCCTGCCGCTGAGCAAAAGGTCGTCCATGTAATGCACACATCTTATCTTGGGAAAGGATTTCCGTAGGGGGGCCAGTAGGGAATCAAGGTAAATCTGACACATAGTGGGACTGTTGGCCATACCTTGGGGCAGCGTTATCCACTCGTATCTGAGATCAGGGCTTTCTTGGTTAATGGTGGGTAAAGTAAAGGCGAACCTATGGGTGTCCTCTGGATGCAGGGGGATTGAGAAGAAACAGTCTCTAAGATCTATAACATAAATCGGCCAAGACTGAGGGATGGCTGAGAGAGCTGGCAGCCCCCTCTGGACCGCCCCCAGGGACTGCATCTGCGCGTTGACCGCCCTTAGATCATAGAGCAGCCTCCACTTGCCAGACTTTTTCTTAATTATAAAAATGGGGGTGTTCCATGGGGAGGTCGACGGCTTAATGTGTCCTAATCTAAGTTGTGCAATGACTATTTCTGACAAGGCTAATAGCTTCTCCTTAGGCAGGGGCCACTGAGGTACCCAGACCGGATCATTTGATTTCCAGGTGATTTTGATCGAAGTGGGTAGGAGAGCTTCTTCAGAGGCCCCTAAGAAAAACCCAGCCCTTGCCTACCTTTTTTGTTCTCTACTGGTATTGGGGATGTCCGGCCCTGTAGGGCATTGCCCAAGCCTTTGCCGGGGGTATATCCCTGGTTCCTGAGTATATCCTTAGCCTGGGGGGGAGCAGTTTGACGTAAGTGTGACATCCATCTGAGTGAGGATGTCCCTTCCCCATAGAGACACTGGCAACTGCAACACAAATGGTTGGAAATGGCCCTGATGACCCTCCTCATCGCACCAGAGCAGGGTTGAAGCACTAACCTGAGGAGCTGACACCATCCCCAGGCCCTGCAGCGTGTTATCTGCAGTGTTGGTGGGCCAGTTGGAAGGCCAATCCTTTTTGGAGATAATGGAACGGTCAGCTCCTGTATCTAGGAGCCCTGTTATATTCTTGCCATTGACCTTAAGTGAGAGCAGGGGCCTTTTATCAAGTGTCATATGGAGTCCCTCGAAGACTTCCCCTGAGGAACCGAAACCTTGACTTTCTCTAATTTTCTGCTTTGAGGGAAATCTCTTGTGGAGACTGGGGAGCAGCAAGAGCTGCGCTATCTTGTCTCCTTTATTGATTACCATAGTACCCACAAGAGATTGAACCATAATTTTAATATGTCCTGTGTAGTCTGAGTCTATGACCCCTGGGACTACTGTGAGACCCCGAAGGGCCGTGGAGGATCTCCCGATCACCAGACCCACGGAATTTTTGGGTAACGGTCCCTTAAAGGTGGTTTCAACCACTTGAACACCCATGTCAGGCACTAATATAAGTCTGGAGGCGACACTGAGGTCCACACCTGCTGACCCAGGGGTGGCCCTTGTTGAAGGCTGCCATCCTGAGCTGTCCTGTCTCTGGGGCGGGGGCCCGCCTGTGAGGGGGGCCCCCTCTGGCCGTTTTTTGGCTCTCTAGCATCTCGTCCACAAATACGGTTGCCCTGAGCATCAAAGACCGACCTACACTCCTCAGCTTTGTGTGATCCCTTCTTGTATTGCCCACAAACATATGGTTCTTCATTCCTAGGACGGGGCCTAGCATCTGCATTGTTTGGGCAGTGACGTTTAATGTGTCCTGGCTCCCCGCAGGCAAAACACCCTCTGGCCTTACATTCCCCTCCTGACCCGCGAGGTCCCCTCTGCTGTCCAGCCGCGGCCAGGAGAGCAGCCACTCCCGAGTTGGAGAGCGGCCCCCCTATCTCTCTGCATATCCTAATCCAGGTGTTGAGGTCCTTGTTCTTATGAGGGGCTATCGCTGCCTTGCACTCCTTTGTACATTGCTCGAAAATCAGCTGCCTTACCAGTGGTCGAGCCACTCCCGGATCAGAAAATATTTTATCAGCAGCATCTTGCATTCGGGCCACAAAGTCAACAAATGGCTCTGTGGTACCCTGAATTATTTTTGAAAGACACAAGGAGGCTGTTCCGGCACCACTTACCTGCTTCCAGGCGCGGAGCCCTATGGCATTCATTTGTTCATAGACAGCGCCGGGGAACTGAGTCTGATCATCAGCATGCCGACCTTCTCCCATAAGCATTTCCTTGTTCCACCCCCGGTTTCCCCGACTGGCGTTTCTCTCAGCCTGCTCTGCAGAGAACTCTGCGTACCAGGCTCGCCAATCCAGGTAACTACCCGAGGGCAGACACGCCTTTGCCAGCTGAATCCAGTCCGCGGGGGTGAGGGGCCCAGAAGACAGGTTCTCCAGCATGGCAATGGTGTAAGGCGCAGTCGGCCCAAAGGTTGTAACTGCATTTTTAAGTTCTCTAATCTGCTTTATCTCAAAAGGCTCCCATGCATTACGTCCCTGGCCCATAGCTACTTGTACAGGAAATATCCCGTAGGGGCCACTATCTATCCCAGGTGGTGGATGTACCTCATGAGACAAACGTCCCCCCTGCCAAAGCCGCCTGTAAAAATACCGACCCGCCGGCGGCGGAGCATAAGACGGCGGCCGTGATTGGGCGGAAAATGGGGGCCCGTGCATCACTTCCTGTTCTGGCGAAAGGGGAGGGAGCTCCCACGCGGCCGCCTCGTGGGGAGGGATCGCTTCCGGGAACAGCTCCCAAGGTGGGGCGGAAGGCTTCGCCTCCCTCTCGCGCCAGGGGGCGCTCAGGAGCTCTCTACTCCTCCGCAGACCAAGTTGAGCGGAGCGCAATTCGCGGCGCAACGCTGGGAAAGAACCCTGGGACTCCTTATCGAGCGGCCTATCCTCTTGGCATCTAGGCTCCTTGGTCTCATCGTTGTCTAAGCCTTCCTCGTTCTCGGAGTCAGACGACTCCGAGGCCTGAGCCCCGTCTTCCTCCTTTATATCTTTGTCTCCTTTGACGGACCCCTCCCGGGAGCTCCCTGACTGGGCCTGTTCGAATGCCCTACGCACTTTAATGAGCTCTTGAGAACCTTCCCTGCAACCACCCTCGCTCTTCAAGCATGCATATATCATTTCCCACAGTGGCCGAGCGAAGACCGAAGCCCCGCCCTCCCTTTCCGCTAGAGAAAGATCCCTGCCCAACTTCTCCCACGAGGGCAGGTTTAAGTGCCCTGTGGGCAAGAACCAGGGAGCGAAACTATCAATCTCCTCAAAAAAGCTCTCCAGCGTTTTGCGTCCCACCTTGAGGTCTCTGGACTTTAAGAGCTTCCGGAGGACCTGTACCAAGGGCTGGGTGTCGTTACTCGGTACGTTACCCATATTTAATATGTTACTCACCGCGTGAGGCCCAAAAATCCGCCACTTACGCGTGAGCCTGAGGGGAGTCTAAAAACCCTGTAGGTGCGCGCCACCCAGGGCCCAGGTTTATCCCCTACTCACCTGTCTCGCAGTGCTGTATCAAGGAACGTTGTCCACTACCACGTCTCGGGGGTGATCAGTTGTTCCCCGTGCGGGCCACCAAATGTCGATGTCGCTCCCGGCCGGCAGGAAGGACACACGACAAAGTCTGGCAGTGGACAACCTTTTCTTTTATTTTCTCTCCGTACAGCCTGCCCTGGGATCGCTCCCAGCCGAAGCCTCCTCTGGTCCGCTCCCCGCGGCTCCTTCCGTGCTTCGCTCCGAAGCCTCTACCGGTCCGCTCTCCGCGGCTCCTTCCGGGCTTCGCTCCGAAGCCTCTACCGGTCCGCTCTCCGCGGCTCCTTCCGGGCTTCTACTTCCCCCCAGGGGTGGCACCAGTATATATACGGATACAGTGTCCAATCATATTAAAGTAAGCAAGGCAAGCTGATTGGCTAACATATTATTGAGCGGGTTGTTTACGCGGTAAGCAGGAAACTAACGTGCTCGATGGGAGGGGTAATCTAACTCAGGCTTTGCTCTTTACCACAGGCCGCATGATCGCTATATGCGGCGGCTCGGCAATGTGGTGGCTCCCAACACTTTATGCATATTTTTAATAGACTATCTAATATAAAATTAAATTTTTATTTTTTCCTTTGGGATAAGCAAAGAGACAGAAACACACAAAAACATTTGCATTCAAAATTGTTATAAATAACATCTACATATCCAGAGAGTTAGCGTAGGATTTTGAAAGGAGAGGCCATACATGCTCAGTAATCTGGTTTATATCCAAATTTTCACTAATGTCAATGGATGGAGAGTTCTGTAGCTGCCTATCCCTGAGTAATAACTGCCATCTTCAACAGCTTACTTTCTATAAATGGAACAAGGAGAGCACACACACACACACACAAACACGCACACACACACACACACACAAGTTGGCACAGTCAACTCACAAGCAAGCAAATTAAGGAGATTTGTTAGATTTGAAGATGGTGCACAGACTCCAACTGTTACCTGTTTGGGCTTTTTCATTCTTTTTACTCAGTTTTTTCATTAAATAGAGTATCTAGTAGTTCAATTCATGTTTTGATGATTAATTTTATTTATCAACCTAAGTGGTCTCTAGATATTTGGTGGAGATTTTAAGGATGAGGTTAACACTGACATCTAATGGTATTCACTAAGCAGATTGATTTAGGAATGAGTGGACCTCATCCAATCAGCTGAACATCTTAAGAGAACAGACTGATCTTCCTTTAGATGGGAGGAATTCTGCCTTTGGATTCTTTACTGAGTTCCCAGCCTATTGGATTTCTTGCATATTTTGAATTCTTCATCTTCTATAATTTCATGGCCAACTCCCTGAAATAAATCTATCCATATGTATTATATTCCTTGTAGATTCTATTTTTCTGGATATTTCTGACAAATATACATGACGTTATAAACTCATGCCTATATCAACTTTTAGAGATTGGTGAGAATTTCTGCTGGAGGTGAAATCTTACAAGATGCCCACAAATTTTCTGTGGTTCACTGCTTTTTCCAGCCTTTTCTGAGTACCTACTGCCTTCTTTATTTGCAGTCATGTTAGATTCAAGACTGCCTACATTATAATCCATAACCAAAGAGAGCATCATATATCACAAGTCAAAAGACTATAAGCTACTAAAGTAATAAACTCAAGCCATAGGTTTCTCAGATATGTATAGATCTTGTAGAAGCAAGCTAATCTTTCTTATTTAAGAACATAAAAGTGAAGGACATTCACTTTTTTCTGAATGAACAAAGAATAAAATAGGTGGCTTTATTCTTTATTAAGTTGAATCATATTTGGGGAGAAGAATATTCAGTGTATACATTTTCATTATTGGATCATATGAAGTTTATGTTCTTTGTGAAATGCATCCTTAGGAAATCAGGGGAACTGAAAAATTTTTTAATATCTTCGGAGGAAAAAAGAAGCACGTAAATACAAAGAAAAATACACAACCAGTGTATTTTTCTCAGAGCTTTGCAAGAAGGCCACTGGAATGTAGATGTTCATCTCCTTGTCCTGTCTTCACATGGCATAGAAGGGAGAGGGAGGGGGAGGGGGAAACAGAGAGAGAGATAGAGAGGGAAAGAGGGAGAGAGGGAGACAAGGAGAGAGGGAGAGAGAGATGACTTAAGGATCTAATTGTCTCCCTTCCTAACTTCATCACATTGGAGTGCAGTTCACAATATATAAATTTTGAGGGGGCACAAACATAAGAACACAGTTTTATTTACCCTCAAAATGTTTTCTCATAGCCCAAATATTTAAATATTTAGTGCTTTTGGTGGCAGTATAAATGGCTGAATATTTTAACCAACAGCACTTAGATACAAGATACACAGATCTATGTTTTAGCTCTGGTCTGGATTTTATGAAGGGTTCCGTGAACTACAGACATGCCTATAAAAGCGCCCAGAGCATAAACTGGGTGAAAAACCTGACTGAGATCCAAAAGCACAGGAGCATAGTAGGTCAGACCCTTTTCTTCAGCCCTCAAGTCCACATGTAAAAGCCGTTGTCTCATCTCTAACTTCAGAAACCCTAAGGTCAAGATGTATTAAAGCAAAAATTCCTGTACTTTATGCCTTTTGAAAAATTATTTTTGTATGTGTTATAGAAGCACCAAAAAGTCTTCATCATTCCCATGTAATTCCCTCGCATCACTGTTACACGGGTAATGCGAAATTTTTATCTTGAACAGTTCTAAATAAAATCCATGTAGGTTTTCCTAGTATTAAAATCATGAAGACAAACTCCAAAATAATCATGTTGAAAATCAGTAAACTGATGTATGCAATGTGGTATCGTTTGGGATGTTCTTCATTTAGAGACTATAAAAGAAATGCTGCCTTCTGATCACCGAGTGTGGATGTTTCGTCCTATCTGAAATTAACTGTTTGGAGTTCAGTTTATCTATATTTTATGCCACTCACAGTGAAGAAGAAACTTTTAAAAATACAGTGGCGAATATTTTAAATATTTGTGTTTATATGTGTGCACAGTATGTGTATGTATGTGTGTGTTCCATATGAACTCACTTGTAGCTATGGAGAGGTCTATATTGCTCTCTATTGGTAAGATTCTATACTTCTATTTACAAAATACTAGAGATTCAGATCAATTGTATTTACATGTAGTATATAAGTGGTACATTTTACCTACATTTTCCTTGTACCTTTTGTTGACATGTTTGTAACAATGTTTACAATATTCCCGCCACCCAAAAACTCTTTTCTCTCCAAGTTCCTTGTCACATTGGTGGTCTGCTAAACTGTTTACTGTGGTAGATGGAATAAACTTGGATTTTTCTTTTCTAGAATTTATATAAAATGAAATCATGCAGCGTACATGCAAAGTGCCTGTCTTCTTTTGTCAAGCAGAGTATTTGAGGGTTGCCATTTTGCTGTGTTTAGGTATCTTGACTTTCTAAGGATGAGATTTCCCAAATAGATAGGTACTTCATGTATTCATTTACCTAATGGTGAACATTTGGGTTCTAGATTCTAGATTCTTGCTATTCTGAATAAAATCCCCATCAACATGTTGCCGAATTATCTATGTGTTCATGCATTGTTATTGCTTCTAAGTAAACAGCGGTAAAACATGGTGATACTTTAATAAAATTTAGAAAAAATTTATGAGAACTTGTTGAACTATTTTGCAAAGCTGATGATTATGTTGCTCAAGTAATGCGTGAAAAAATCTGTTTCAGATTTAGCCCAACACTTGAGGTTTCCATCGTTTTATTTTTAGTTGCTCTAAAGGATGGGACTTTTCTGATGAAAAAAAAGATATGCAGCTATTTAATATTCAGCTACCTTCTCCAAGTCTCTTTCCAGACTTTTACATAATTTTAAAGTTGATTTAATTCTTATTGATTTGTAAGTATTTTTATATATTCTGGATAATACCCTCTGTCAGATATATGTCCTGAAAATAGATTCCCCTAGTTTGCTGTTCATGCATTTAGGACAGAGGAATTTAGAGGACATCTACACATTTATTTACTGGTTCACTAACTTAGATCCTATCTAAAAAACTTTACATATTTTAAAACTGTAAATACACAAACACACAGAACAGAAATTAACTCCCATTTCTCTGAGGTTTATAATCTTAGTCTTTATATGTAGGTGTGTGATATAACTGAATTAAAGGTCATGTGTGGACAGAGATATGCTTCAAAAACTGTGTCTTTGTTTTTTTGCTTGGATATCCACTTATTCTAAGTATACTTTTGAAGACATTATTCTATCTCTTGGAATCTCCTTGGCTTCTTTGTAAAAGAGAACAATAGATATTTGCAAATATTTTGGAAATGTATCCAGCTTTATTGTTTCGTTACATTGAGCCAAAAATTTATTCTTTTGTGAGTAACTCTAAATCTTAATTACTCTGATTGGTTGTTTTTTTTTTTTTTGTAAGTTTTGAAATCATTATTCTGTGATTTTTTCCCTTTTCAAGATAATTTTGCCTCGTCTAGGTTCACTGTTACCATATCAATTTTGAAAAATGTTTTTTTGCTTTCTCCAAAAGCAAGTCAAAATTTATTTTAGAATGTTACTGAATCATAGAACAATATACAGAAAATATATGCCTTAGTACTGTATTCACTGCTTCTAATCAAATGCAAAGTATGTCTCTCCATTCATTTAGGTAGTCTTCACTTTATCAATATTTTATGACTTTTTTTTCATTTTCTTTTTTGTCTTTTTCGTTTTAATCGGTACCGGGGATCGAACTCACGACTGCCTGCTTGCAAGGCAGGCGCTTATGCTGCTGAGCTAAATCCCCAGCCCCTTATGATTTTTTAATATGTGCTATTTTCTTGAGTCAGTTCTTAAATTTTTAATATTTCTTTCTGCCCTTGTAAATGATGCTGCTCTTTTGTTAGATTTTATTTTCCAAATATTTTTTGTTAGTAAAAAATACAATTCAATTTGTAAACTGAGTTGGGCCCTCTGACCTTTCCACCTTCAGTTATTACTTCTGTTTTGATTTTTAAAATTTCTTATAATCCTCACAGATATGCTTCCATTACTTATTAATAGAGATTTTGTTTTCCTTTCCATTACACAAGCCATTTGCTTCCTTTACTTACTTCATAATACTAACTAAAAATATAATGCTATCTTGAGACTAAAGTAGTTATGGTTTGTTCTCAATCTGTAAAAGTATTCAATTATTCAATTAAATGTAATGATCTGTCTTTATCAGGACAACAATTTTCTATCTATTATCAGTTGCAAATAGATATATGAGTAACAGACATCAAATATTACTGAGTTAATTTTATATTTACTGAGCATATCATGTTTTATAAAATAAATATTATAAGGATGAAGTTAATTATGCTGATTATTTTTATGAATAGTACACCAAAATTTGCATAAGAAAGGTTTTGAAAATTTTGAAAGAAATTTCAAATAAGTAAAGGTGAGGAAAAAGTTAGACAGAACTACATTATAATCAAAATTCTATATGATTCCATATTTTCCTTAATTTATAGATAGTAAGATAAATATAAACATAGTATTAAACATCCATGGGTTAGCATATATTTCCAGCTATCACGTAGTGACACTAGCAGAAGCGACACAGGAGAACAATGAGAATTCCATTTTAACCAAAGGCTTCTTTGGAAATATAGATGACTCTAAGTCCACGGCAAGACACACCCGTAACTTCTTGTAGTGCAAGGCAGTAAGGAGGTGCAAACCCATGGCAGGTGATAAGGCCATGCCAAGAGAAATGAAAAAGAAATTGTGCAGTGCTTTGCATGGGTAAAACTGTGATATTTGACCAAAAACATTTAGTGATATAATCAGATTATAAACCAACAAGGAAAATAAAAATAGGTAAAGAAAATAAACACATAAAGAAAATACGATGTATTCATTATAGAAGACTTTTTTTTTAGTAAAACTTTAGAAGGAATGAGAGAAATATAAATGTCACCATCTTGGGGGTGATTAGAGCATCACATTATGGTAGACAGGACCCACTGAAGAATGCAAAAATTAATAGCCACATCCATAGATACATAGTACAACTGTATGGCATCAAAACAATCCCCAAATACTTGATGTATACTGTGGTTTTAGCAGAGGTCTTCAGCTCCCTTTATTCTCTTTGGGAGAGAGCCTTAATTGACATGGTTGGTGTGTGGCTTGTGGTAGAGATTCATGTCTAGGAGGTAGTGTGGGGAAGGGGAACGAAAGCAACTCTGCAATAGACAAACCAGAAAGGACCAAGTGAGCATGTTTATTACCATGAATTAGAAATCATTTTCTGTATCAGTTCCACAGAAAAACATCAAAGAAGGATAATTCACAACTTTGTGGTCCATTTCAAAATGTGTTCATCTCAACTGAATCATGAGAAAACATAAGACAATCTCAAACTGGTGATAATTTTCAAATGATCTTTCTGATATTCTTTAGACGCATTGTCATGAAAATTATGGAAAGTTTTGTAGAATGAAATAATACACTGAAAGAGGAAATAGAAATCAATTTTTCCTATTTTCTTACTTAGTTGCTCAAACCATTTTACAAATGTGTACGGCGTACATAGTGGTTCACATACAGTGCTAAGTATACAAGATTCTAGGCATAGAGAAGTGACTCTTACCGGTGGGGAGCTTACATTCTAGTTAGAGAGAAAGGAAATGGACTATAGATATGCTAGGCAAAGTATTGATTAGGCTGGCAGTTTAATGTGCTTTGCTAAGGCTGCTAAAATATTGCATACTGCTCATCAGTAGTGGGCTTTGATAACAAATTTTACGACTCTGAGTTGTAGAGATGAAAGAGGTGGAGCTGCAGAGTGAAAGCTTTCATGCTGACCACAGAACAAACTTTGGTTAAGGAATTCCTGGAGATTCCAAAGAGTATATGAAAACTGGAGTGTTGGATAAATATTTTTTCTTACATAGGTATTATATTTGTAATAACTAAAAATCAACTTACCTGGCTAAATGCTCCACCTTGTACCAAGTGAGTTTAATTTATATTTATAGTCATGGAACATAAAATAACTTACTGATTTTTCTTTAAATCATAGCATAGTATTGCACTTTCAGGTTAATCTGATGGGAAGTTATAAGCAACAGAATTGAACCTGAGGGAGCAATTTTTAACACAAATGTTTGGAAAAGGCTTAAGAAGTCAGTCCTATAATTATGAAACCTCCAGGTAAAGGAACAAAATGTGAATTTATATACCTGTAATTCTTCACACAGAATAATGTTATAAATGTAAGTCTATTACTATCATGTCTCTAAAAACTGGTTGGAGCCTAAACAACTTTTGTTGAAGTTTTGAGCCACATGGAATTTTTAAAAACAACTTTTTGGCCAAATTTTGAAAATCACATAATCAATAATGTTCAGAAAATAAAATTAGTAATAACATTAGCAAAATAAACTAGTTCTGAAGTAATACTGCTGTGAGTGCTAAGAGACTGGGTCAATTCAAGTGGGAAACACTCAACTAAATGAGATGAACTTAGTGAAAGGAATTTACTGAAGCCAAAGACCCACTGGGATAGATATGTTGCTTGACTAGAATAAAAGGGAAATGAAGAAATTCTGCTTCTGTTTCTTCAGAGGAGCTCCAGCCTTTACCTTCACCTTGGACATGGTCTCATGACTTCCCACGCAGAGCCTTCAGGGCAGACTCTTTCATAGCAGAACCTTCAGCCTTCCGATAAGGGTTTGCTCAGGACACTACAATTGTTAGAGTATTCTGGTACAATAGGGAAGCAAAAAGCACAAAATGAACAGGTTTAATGAGTTGAGGACTTGGAAAGAAGCATACAACCCATGGTTGCTGGGCTGTCTCCTTTGACCAGATACAGAGAGGCCAAGGATTATATGATCTCTTATCAGAGTGGCTCATGAGATGGACACTGATGACTTGTGAGGAACTGATTGGAATTCTCTGAGCATGCAAACAGGAAGGGTAGTTGCATTTAGGACTGAAGAAGACCAGGAAGTGGTAGGCGTTCTGCTTTGGCCTTCCACTATGTTAGACCACCACAATAACCGTAGAGTAATTTACATTAGGGCAACAATCTTTCAACAATGACCTCCAGTCCTTTGACCTCCAACTGGGTACTTTGTACTCAACCCTTTTGCACTGTTCTATACCTGACAGGCTGCCTCTATAAACCGATCTTGTAAATCCTTACATATTTATTCGTCTTGCATTAAATCTGTTTCTCTAGTGAGCACTGACTGATGTTGATTTTGGTACTGACAATGACATTAGAGAAAGGAATTGTAGAGATAAAAGACTTCAGTGGATTTAGTGGTTTTTGGAATTGACTGTATAATGTAATGAGACCTAAAAATGCCATGGTTTCCTCTGAGTCACTGCGGAATACTGGTAGTCCTGAGTGTGAACTATTTAAAATTAGAAACAATTTAGATTTGTTTGATTATCCTAATTCATCACCCGTGAGATGTAAGAATTTAGACACTCCATATATGACACTTTCAATATTTTTGGCAAAGTGGGAAATACAATGCTACTGGATGAATGTTAGTATCTCTGGAAAAACTGATGAATTAAATAAGTGAGCTCGACACATCTATAGTCTTAGTGTGAAGGAAATTAATAAAAGAAAATAAGGAGCTCAAAGATTCAAATCCCAGTTTCAGAGACACATAAAGAATTTAAAAGTTTCTAAGTGTGTCTTGAAAGAAAATTTACGGTTTTGAAGCTGCAGGGCTGCGATTGCAGAAACCCAAACACAGGACTTCATAATTCAATTGGCTCAATGCAGTTTAAATTTCGTTCTAAACCTTAAGAGATATCTGAGGTAAAGGTGAAGACACTGATCAGAAAAGAATGGGGTTCTATGAACTGGTATGGAGATGTTTGGGAGGATCCTGCTGTGGCTAATGATGTTGAGTTTCTAAATGCTAATGAGATTATTTGACCAAAGGAAGATACTTCCTCACCTTCCATGCAAAAGCACCCCCTCACCCCGTGGTGTGGGCCTGTCCTTTAGTATACCTAAAGAGACTGATCCCTTTGTTGACCAAATATGACAATGCAGACATCCCTGGGGAATAATCCTCACCAACCACTGTTGCCTCTAGGCCTACATCCAGACTCAAATTGCAAAACACTCCTAAAGATTAAGTACAGAGTGTGATGCATGAGGAACTCCATTACTTTCCCAATGAATTTCTTCAGTTTTCTAATAAACAGAGAACTGATGAGCAGTTCTGAGAATGGAATATGGGTGTGGGTTAATGTGGCAAAAATATACTCTGGGATCATGTTGAGCTTGTCAATATGCATCCATTAACTAGCATTAATTCTGAATTTAATACTGCAGATTATGGAGGGGAAAAAAGTCAGTAATTGTTTATTTGGATCATTGATAAAAATATGGATCAAAAGATATCCCACTGTGAATGCATTGGAAATGTCTGATAGTCTGTGATTGACTGTTGAGGAGGGGATTCAAAGGGTAGGGAGCTCAGAATGTTAGAGTGGAATTGTAGTGTTAAACCTAATTGTCTACCATGTATGATCCTAAAGATGTACTCTTTACTAATGCCTTGAGAAACAGATTTGTGAGGGGGGCACTGGCATCCCTGAAGTGCCTGGCATTACTCTTACCTTTAAGGTGAACCTTACAGTTATTCAACTGGGAAATTTAAGAGCAAGAAGTATTGGACCCTGCAGTAGCAAGGGTCAAGTGGCAGTCACTTAATTGGCAAAGGCAAGGTACATGCACTTAACCATCATACAAAGCAGAGGCAGAGCCATGATCCTAATGATCTGGCAAATGCAGTCCTAAGGCATTTACTGATGAGTCACAGCATTCCCAAAATTGAAGCATATAGGAAGCCCACAAAGGCTTTGCTAGACTTATATCATTGAAAAACTTCAAGGGCAAAGGAACAGAAACCCACTTCAAGTCATAATGACAAAGAATCATGGCCTCTCAAAAAGTTTGCAGATGTTAGCCAGGTTACAGACTCAGAACTCCTTGAGTGAAGGAGAGGGAAGGTCCCCTCGAGGAAGGACCCTGCACCTCAAAAAAATGAGTACTATTGGCCTTTCTCCAGTCCCTCACCAAAAGAACCAAAGGCCTTTGACCACTGTAAATTCTACCCTGGGGTGAGAACTTTGGGACAGGTTCTGAATTCATTGGGATTCCAGGGGGATCCAAAACATTGCTGTGGCCCTCCAGTGAGAGTAGGGGCCTAGGAAAATGTAACAGTTGATACCTTGTGTCAACTTGAGTGGTTTAGAAGTGATTCTGCAGGGGGCCAAGGTCCTTATTTTGTAAAAATCTTCAGGCTGTGTAAGAGGAGGGCACAGAGATTGTGTGAGTGCTACAACCTGAGGGAAGCTTGCTAACAATATAAGGAAGGAAAAGAGTCTTACTCTGCTCACTCATCTGGTTTGTACTAATAATTGAGCCCAGGACCTTGTGCTGCCAGGCAGGTATTTATGCAGATGAGCGGTATTCTCAGCCTCCTCTCTCACATTTTTTTTTTTTACTTTTGTTGCTTTGCTCCCTTGTGCTACTTTGAACGGTTGCCTCTGTGCCTTGTCAACTTGCCTTGGAGCCAGCTGTCCATAGACTGAAACCTCCACAAACAGTGAGCTAAACAAACCTTTCCTTTCTTAATTTTGGGTCTCCAATATTTTGTCTCAGCAGTGAGGAGAAAGTAACCATGAAAGGAGGTCAGGCAATTGATGGAGATTTAGCAAAGATCCTACTCACACTGACTTATAGGACCTTGAATTCACTGTTTAATCATTTCCCATGTTTCAAAAAGCATACTTAGGATATATATATATATATATATATATATATATATATATATACTAAATACTTGATAAAATCTTCACACTAGTTCCTTAATCCGTAGTATGAGGGATATTATGATTAGAAAAGTCAAGTAGGAATCATTAGAACTGCCTTTGCCTGGTAAAATAGTAAACAAACAACTGAAAAAAAAAAAAAAAAAAACATATCCCTAAAGTGATTGCAGAGATTAGAGCCACCATCAGAACTTGAAGGATGTGGGTGGGTCTCAAATAATGACAATAAATTATGATAAATTGAATCAAGTGTTGTCTCTGATTGCTCTACCAGATGTGACTTCCTTGCTTTCTTCTCCATACCTATCTATACGGCCCCTTAGGAACTTTGAGCTGGCAAAGTCAACAGTATACTTTCACTGTCCACAAGGTTATATTAACTCTGAGCTTTGTGTCATAACTTCATTCACAGGGATCTTGTTTATCTTTCTCTCCAACAAGATGTCATACTGGTCCATTACATTGACAGTGCTACATGATTGGGCCAAGTGAACAGGAGGTAGCAACCATTTTGTCAATGGAATATTTGTGAGCTAGAAGATGAGAAATAAATTTAACTATAATTCAAGGTCCTTCTACCTTAGTGATTTTTCTTGGAGTCCAGTGGTAAAGGGCATGTATAACTACTCCTTCACAAAGGGTAATGTCCTACAATTACCAAAAAATTATTGAAATTAAATGCTCACTAAATATATTACTTTGCAAAAATTACCCCTCTGAAGAGGCATAGAAATATTTTTCATACCTCTTCTGGTAACTCCTGTAAAGAACCCTGAACATTCTATATGAAACAAACATAAATCAACTTTGAAGACTAGAGAATATCAGTGGGTTTAGAAATGGCATGGTAGTGGCTCCATAGGATATATATATATATATATATATATATATATATATATATATATCCTATGCTTCCTGTTCCTTACTGGTTGCAGCGGCATAGGTAACTATGCTTCTAACAAATGCACAAGCAAAAAGATAACATAATGAGGCATAAATGCCCTTAGATAATACTCACTGGACTCCAGCCAAGCACCACAGAAAGTAGAATCTGACTCCATCCCACCCTCAGTAGCCAAGATTGAATGGGGAGATAGATTTCACCCTTGCTCAGCTGTAGCCATATGATCCATAGTCCCACTAAAACAGTGTTGAAAGGCAGAGAGAAGCAAGGACTTGCACTCCTTATCTCCTGTCAGTGGAGTTCAGATGGAGGCTTAAACTGCATTCCACTCTGTGGTTGAAAGGCATCTACCTTTCTCTTCGTGGAGAAAAATCATTTTTTACTCTAAGAACTTGGAAATTCTCAGAAGAATAAGGGAAAACAAACAAATGTACCAAATGCCAAAACCATTGTGAAATAAGGAGGAAGATTTTAAGGAAGTCATTGTAAAAATGTGTCAACACGTAATTATAAACATGACTGGATGAAATGAAAATATGATAAGTGTCAGCAAAGAAATAAAAAATGTACCTAAAAGTACAACACAGCCTCAAAGAACTGTGTAAGCGAGACAAAGGTGGGGGAAAGGGGAGAAAGAGAGAGTGAGAATATTTGTGCTACCAAAAGGAGAAGAAAATAACAGGTGAAGTCAAAAAATGATTTGAAGAAACAATGGCTGAAATTTTCCAAGATTTGACAGAAAGCCCAAAACAATAGATTTAAGAAACATGAGCCAAAAATATGATCAATAAGAAGAAATCCATGCCAAGACACACCTTAATCACATTTGTCAAAACTGAGGCTCAAGACAGAATCATGACAGCAACCAGAAAACGTGGCATTTTAGCTGAGGGTCCCAAATTCTTTCCAGCTGTAGCACAATGGTCTTAGGACCACTGGCTGCTAACAACAGTCCGTCAACACGTTTATTGAAGGAGAACACTGACCCAGAAGCCAATGAGAAAATGGTATTAGTTACACTTTCTCTCTGATTCCTTCCACATCCTCTGGGGCCCTAACAATATGCTTAAGGGTTGTTTTTTAACAACTTGGGGAACTAGCTTATAGAACTGAAGTATTTTCAAACAGTTCTCTTTTTCATTCCCTTCTCTTTTATACATTTATATCCAAAGAGATGTTGGAGAGGTCAAAGTGTTTGGTGAGGACCTGGAGAAATAAAGTTTATATTACATCAAACATGATTTTATTATATTAATCATATCCCTTCCACTGATAACTTATGGAAGAACTTCACAAAAAACCCTGAAGAATATGAAGACCACTGTTTCACTCATCTCAAATATAAATATGAAAGCACAGGTTTCAGTTAATATTGCTGTAGGAAAAACTGAATTATCTTTCCATTCTCTTTATAAAAATGATATTGCAAAGTCATTGTTATAGGAAAAAATGATAAGATGTATGGAGCCAAAAAGTGTAAGAAGATACGAAGTATTTCAGGTTATTAATGATTAGTATTATGCTATTCTCTGAAACTTTTCATGTGTATGTTTGTTACCTTTAAAAATATATCATTTGTTCCAACTTCATATTTATTCTAAGTAAAAGTTCACATTTCAATTCAGTTCTGTAATCTCATCTGTTTCCTTAAAAGGAAGTATAGATTTCACAGACCACAGCACCTAGCTGTTTTTAAGGCCCATGCAGTGTATTCAGTGTACAATATGATGACCAAACTTTCCTGTGAACAACAAAAATGAGGTCTCTCGAAGACTAATCTAATTAAATATAATTAGATATTAACTATACTTATTGTTTTTCTCTTTTTAAAGTAATATGCATGACAAATATAAAGCAGTCAAATTTTTAAAGCAGAATTAAATCATACTTGTAGTATGACTTGATGGAAACTTTGTAAAACATTTGACTGAATGATTTATCAAAGTATGGTATAGAAGCTGGTATATTCAGTAATAGGAAGCTGGTAAACTAGGTTCCACAAGGAAATAAAACCTTAATGGGTCTCATTTATAGATTTCTATTGTGTAAATGCCCAGTTTCAAGCTACTAAACATTTAAAAAGCAGCTTAAAAGCTTCTGGACACTTAACTATCAGCTCTCATAAGTGTGTGTCTGCTCTAGTTCACGCTGCTTTCAGCCATATCTGTGAATTGCTAATCTGTGCTGACAATGTCTTCCAACCTAAAAACATTTCCTTCTACACTTTTTCAGGTTCAGATCCTGTCTCTGTACTATAGGTCACATACATTAGAAAGGGTCCAGCATACTCTGTAAATTGGAAGACTCATTATAACATGTGCTTGCGACAACTGTGGCAGCACTATAAAATTTTAGCTCATCAAGCTGGAGGAGCTCAAGACACCATGAATAAGCATGCTGTAACTCTCAGAGGACCAAATATTACCTCACTATTTAGAGCAGAAAACAAGAGTTAGTGATTCTGAGCAATGCCTATGCAAATAAAAATGTGAACCCAGAGTCAATACACAGAAAGTCTACAAGTGTGCAGAAGTAAATATTCACAAACAAAATTACAAGTCACCTACAAAGATCATTTGTATTTTCCGTGGTTGGTTCATTTTACTGCCTAATGCAGTGGTTCCTCTGCACGGCTCCTCCCCATCCTGCACTGTGGAGCACCCCAGCGTCATAAAGTCAACCCCTAACTCATTTTGCTACCCCTGGTCTTGCTTCCCTACCACAGCCCTCACCCTTGGTTACTTTATCATCCACACGGCAACCAGAATTATGGAGATGATTTAATGCCAGGCCTTCATTATCATTATTAAGGAACTGTCTCTTTCTTTAAATTTATAGAGTAAATAGGTAATCATTTTAGGAAAGCCTTCATAATATGGCCCTAAATCTCCTTTCCCACTGTTTCTCTCAGCTCACAACCATATATAACTTGATGTTCTGCTTATACAAAATCTCCTGTCACTTTTTCCAGAGATGACCAGTAAATTGCATTGATAACATAATGCCCTCTTTGTAAATTGTTTTATTTTTAATTAGCAAATAATAATTGCATTTCTTACTGAGGTACGATGTGATGCTGTCAGGCAGGTTTATGTGTTGCCATCAGAAGTATCTGAATGCCTGGGTTCCCCTTCACCTTGCGATCCATGCATTTTTCATCATGCATTTCTGAGACAAAGCAATTAAAATCATTTTCCCATGATCCACACTGGAACAAAGAATCGGTTTCTTCCCTATTCTATACCAGTTCTTTTAAAGTAATGGGTAGAAGCAGCTTTAATGTTTAATAAAATGAGTATTTGAACACATCTGCATGAAAAATTATTGAAGAATAGATTATGTCTATCCATATTTTATTCCCAACACTCAGGCACACCACTCCATAAATATTTGCTGAATGAGTAGATGGATGTTAACTAGGCCAGGCCGCTGACATGACTTATACATTGTTCTCTAAAGTAGTATTTAAAGATGACCTATACCAAGGTACTCAAGGCCAAAAGACGGTGATTAGCTATCAGGGCATATTATTTATATCTTCTATGACGGATGTCTTTGCCGCCTTTCATGTATATAACAGTTCATTTTTATGCAATCAGATGCTCTATGAATCTTTTTAGCTCTTTGTAATGTATCAGATCATGGTCTCTAAATATTTTTGATATTTGTCCTTGTGGAAGTAGAATTCAAATGGTCTCTTATGAGAATTTAAAAACTCTAAGGAGGAAAATGTATTCTGTGCTATGTGAAGATCGTTCTCAAACACATACCTATAATCTATCACTTATCTTTTATAAATAAACAACTCTAACCATCCATAAAAGCCATCATTTTTATTATCCTTTAATATAATAATAGTTTGCTGCTTCTGAAAATTTAAGGCAGATTAACAATAAAAAATGTCTATGACTTTAACCAGTGATCCCTTTTTACACTAATTTAAAATGTAAATGAGTTATTTTAGAATGAAAATTTTATATTTCTCTGTGGGGATATTGTTGTCATCATTCCCTCACTTAGAGAAGAGGACGGTGCTGGAGCAAAGACTTTGGTGCGAGTTCATGTTCATGAAGGAAAAAGAGCTGGCTAATGGGGTCTGAGAGAGGCAACAACCCCTCAGTGATTTAAGGAAATCTGAAAATATGGGGTACATTGAAATTAGTTAGATACATAGCAGAGCTGGAAGCATATTAGCTGCTTTGAGAAAACTAGCAAAGCAAAAAGAGTACCTGTGTTCGTGGAATTAATTGATATTATTCTCCTGTAGTACTTTAACTGACAGGACACATTCTTCATGCTTTCAAACAGAATCAGATCATGGCCTTTAGCAAACACTCCAGGTGCAAGATCTGTTTCGAATGCATGGAAAATGGTAAACCTTTGGGTCATTTGTTTTTTTTTTTTTTTCCATCAGACTAAAATAGCTTCAACCCTTTCTGTTTAAGCATTATGAGTCACTTTCATTATTCCTCTTCCATAATGTTCTGTTCATATCTATATTATATAGCACCACGTTTTTCTGCAATTTATTTTACTTTTCAGCAATAAAGAATGCAATTCTTTTAAAATCTAAGGTTAGGACAAATCCTAGTACTGTGTTGTTCACTGCAAGTTTTTTTTTTTTCTCAAAGACTGTGATGACTGAACCGTGAAGACAGCACTTTGGGTTCCTTATTAGAACCAGAGGGTGGAGTGTCACAGTGTGAAGCAGCACGTGCAGTCAGTGCTCAGCATCCTGGTGACACTGGCTGTGACCCGTATCCATTACAACATTCAGAGTAGAATGCTCCAAACCTTAAGGTGTAATAATACATAGTGACAAGTTCAATTGTCTTGCTTCCTCTCTGTTATTTTGTGCTGGGTATAGTAGAAAAGCACAGAGCCAAATATTCCTGCTGGGGCTAAACTGTGCTGCTGTTCTAACACTCGCCCTGTCAGCTCAAACCTTATTGCCCTGTGCATGTCAGAGTGGTTCTAGACTCTAAGACAAACTGTAAAGAAAGTGTTCTTTACTACTTTAAAATTAAACATGAAAATATACTAGCTGGAACACAGTGGCATCTTTTTCAGTTGCAAATGTCCAGTTATCAATGCTTTGGAAGATGATATCAATGGAAAGTTAAGACTGGGGTACTCAAATTGAAAACAATGTTAAAGTGCGAAGAGTGGTTTAAAGCTCTAGGTAGAAGATGTAACATAGTTGGGCAAGAATGATCTCAAGGGCTGTAAAGAAATGTGCGAAACATGGAGGACTGAGTATAGAATTCTGTTTCCCAAAAGTATTTCTAGGAGATAGGAATTTGCCATGCCTGTGTCTAATTTTAGACCTCTAGAGAAGAGATGAGAAGTGTCATTCTTCCTATTTAAGCCTAGAAAGAATGAAACTGCTCGTGACTCGCCCCTGCGGATTGGGAATAGACATGAATATCTGATCCACACAGGACAAATCCAAAGCTAGGAATTTTATCCAATCACAGAATAAGACAAAGTTGGTTTCACTGGTATCTTCTTGCACCCAAAACATCAGCAGGACCCAAGGGCAAATATATCAGCAGTGTGTAAGCCACAGAGTAGTGGAATGACTTGAACATTTGCACAAAATACTGTCGGGAACTGAGGTAAGATTCAACTGAGGGAAATGTGATACCAGATGCACAGCATTACAAAGAAGAAATTGGAGTGATCAGCAAAAAATTCTTTCTTAGTGCATTTTCTGTTACTATAACAAAATGCCTAAAGCTAAATGCTTTATAATGAAAACAGAGGTATTTGCTTATATTTCTAGAAGTTCAAGTCCCCTAGATAACATTTGCTTTGTTCTAGTGAGGACTTCATGGTGGGTGATACCAGCACAGGAGCACAGGTGAGAACAAAAGAGAGTTGACCGATTAGAAGAAAGTGAGAGGGATTCTGGGGTCACATTCATTCTGTTATAAAAACCCCCCTTTTTGAGGACTAATTTACTCTGCAAAGTCAGCGTTACCCCCTTATGGGATTTTTCCCTGAATGACCTAATTCTCTCTCACTAGGCTCTTCCTCCTAAGGGTTCCACGTCTATTCTCATTACTGGGACAAAATACCTGAAACTCAAAGTTGACGAAGCAAAGGTTTATTTTGGCTCACAGTTTATAGAGGTTTCAGTCCATAGCTGGGTCCAAGACAGGGTGGCATGGCAGAAGGGCATCACGGAGGAAAAACAATCCATGGCATGGTAGGGAGAAGACAGCAGCCAGTCCTCCCTTTCCTCTTACCCCACCCAGGCTACCAGCCTTTTGACTGGTGCCACCTGCAAATAAGCTAACCCAATCAGTGGGCTAATTTAGTGCCACACACCCTTAATCCTGGTATCACACCCTAGATCCAGCCAGCTTTGAAAACTACATGACACTTTGGAGAGACATCTAGATACAAACCATACCACACTACCTCCCAAGACTGTCACACTGGGGACCACACTCCATGTCACTGAGGACAGGACATTCTAGGGGTACACTCGATCCACATCAAACCAAAAGTAAGATTGGTAAGTGTTAGGTTTAAATCTAAGATGTCCCCTGCACCTCTGATGAGTTTGGGATGAGAATGGGTCACGAATGGGTCACGTCAGTGCTGCAGTCAGCTGTGAATTAGTCCATGAGGAGCTTCCGGCTGACTGTGCTGAGGGTGTGAATGGAAGAGCACATCTCTGTGCCTGGCTCCTCCCCATCTCCTACTCTCTCTGCTTTCTGGCCTACAAGTTGTGAGTATCAAGCATAGTGTCTCAGCACAGGAGAAGCTGTTTAATATTTTAAGACTGCTTTGTGGTGAAGGCAAAGCACAGGGTTTTCTCTGGATTCTGAGAGACATGGGGAGAGAGAATTTGTTTTCTTTTTTTTAAATAATTTTTTAAAGATCTAATTTATATGCAGCAAAATTGAGAAATTCTAGATATATAATTCAAGCAGTTTAGACAATTTAAAGTGAAGACGGAAGTATTGTTACCTCTTTTGGGTACGCTGCACTCCACACCTTCACTTATGGTTTTGCTGTCTCCCTTATTTCTTCTGGGAAGCTTATGGCACTTCCATGGCAACTACTCAAATCACTAAATTCATAATGTCCCAGTGAGCGCTATCTTACTGTAATGCAGATTTCTTTTAAGTTATGTAATTTACTTCTGTGCAGGTGTTGGGCAGGACTAGTGAGTAGTTATGTCTACTGGCTAGGACGTAACTGGTTTATGTTATGCTGAAACCATTTTCCTTTATTACAAGACATCATTTCTGGATGTGAATTGGGAATATAAAATATTCTTCCATTAGGCAAACAAATCAATGTTAAAAATAAATATTGTGGTGCAGAGGAGGGGCTGGGCGGATCTGGGGCGCCTGCATCAGCCTCCCCGTGGGCCTGGAAGACTGTGGATATCTCAGCAAGCAGGGAAAGATCGCAGGTCCCAGAGACACCATGGCCTGTGGTGAGTGCTCAGCGCACTCTGCCCAAATCCCAGACTGTTTGGGACCCTCCAGGCTTCCGGGTGCAGTGAAGTGGAGAGGTGGGTTTGAGGCCTCTACATCCGCCTCCCCATCCCGGCTGCACTTGGAGAACTGCAGAGCTTCCAATGGGTGGACAGGCCCATGCTATCCCTGGAGCCCAGCCTGTTTGAGATGGGCTGGAGGCTATCCCCTCCCTCACCTAGCCATCGGTGTGCAGAGGAGGGGCTGGGCGGATCTGGGGCACCTGCCTCAGCTTCCCCATGTGTCTGGAGGACTGTGGATATCTCAGCAAGCAGGGAAGGATCGCAGGTCCCAGAGGCACCATGGCCTGTGGTGAGTGCTCAGTACACTCTGCCCAAAGCCCAGACTGTTTGGAACCCTCCAGGCTTCCAGGTGCAGTGAAGTGGAGAGGTGGGTTTGAGGCATCTACATCTGCCTCCACATCCCCACTGCACTTGGAGAGCTGTGGAGCTTCCAACAAGCAGGTGGGCGCACAGTGTCACTGAGGCCCAGCTTAGGTGGAACTGCAGAGTTCTGAACAAGCAGAGGAGGGCCACTGGTTCTGCAGGCCAAGTGGCTTGGGGTAATGTGGTGCCAGAGTGTCAGTAGCTGCAAACATAGAAGGGGATTTCCAACAGATCCTGAGGAAGCTTTCAAATAACACTTGAAACACAGAAATATAGGAAAATGACAAAACAAAAGACCAAATTACAACCTCAAACCTCCAGCCCATCTCAAGAAATCCTAGGAGCAATGTATATAGAAGAAAATATATGCCATCCACCTCATATATCAGACACAATAGCCACTGAAATTGACAAGCAACTCCAGGAAGCTTTAAAGAAATTCAAACTCAAAATAATCTCCCAGGTAAAAGAAGAAATGATAAAAGAAATGAAAGAGATTCTGAATATATCTAAAGAAAACACAGATAAAAAATTGGATGAACTAAACAAAAAGATAGAATCCCTAGATGAGCAATATAAGAAACAAACAGAATACATAATGCAGATGCACAGAGATATACAGGAAATTAAAAACTCCACTCAAAGTTGTAAAAACCGCCTCAATGAAAGTGAAGATAGAATTTCAGACCTTGAAGACAGGATTGCAGCTAGTGAACAGGAAAGGAAAGATTTTTCAAAAATAACAAGGAATCAGGAAACAACAATTCAACAACTGCAAGACAATGCAAAGAAAAATAACATAAGAATGATAGGGATTAATGAAAAAGAAGGAGACAACATAAAGGATGTCAAGAGGATATTTAGAGAAGTAATAGCTGAAAATTTCCCAAGCATGAGATCAGAAACCGCCATCAGGATCAGTGAAGCATATAGAACTCCAAATAGTCATAACCAAAATAAAACTACACGCAGACATATAATAATCACCATCCCAGAAATGCAACACAAGAATAGATTATTAAAAGCTGTCAGAGAGAAAGGACAGATCACTTATAAAGGAAAACCATCAGAATCACAGCAGACTTCTCAGCACAAACAATAAAGTCAAGAAGAGCATGGAGTGAAGTATTCCAGATCCTAAAGCAAAATGATTTCCAAACTAGACTGATGTATCCTGCAAAATTATCATTCAAAATTGATGGTGAAATACGATACTTCCATGACAAAGAACAGCTGAAGAACTTCATGAACACCAAACCAACCCTGCAAAAAATATTGAAAGACAGTTTAGATACACAAAGGAAAAAAAACACTAAGCAAAGCAGATAATTAAACAGAACAGAAAGATAAAGATGCAACAGCAGAGAGATAACATGTCAACAATAAATCAGCATTTAACAGTAATAACCATTAATGTAAATGGTCTCAATGCACCAATCAAAAGAAACAGACTAGCAGAATGGATCAAGAGACAAAATCCAACCATATGCTGTTTACAGGAAACCCATCTAACTCAGAAGGATACTCACAGACTGAAAGTCAAAGGATGGAAAACAATACTTCATGCAGCAGGAATCCAAAAAACGGCAGGAATAGCCCTTCTGTTTGCAGAAAATGTGAACTTTAAACCAACAATGACCATAAAGGACAAAGAAGGTCGCTACATACTCATAAGGCGAAAACTCCAAGAGGAAGAGATAACTATCTTAAATATATATGCACCAAACTCCAGAGCACCCAGTTATATAAAACAACTATTAACAGAAATGAAAACTCAAATTATCAGTAACACAATTGTAACAGGAGACCTTAATACGCCATTGACACCAAGGGACAGATCAACCAGACACAAAATGAGCAAAGAAATAACAGAACTGAATCACACCTGCAAACAAATGGATTTGATAGACATATACAGAATGTTCTACCCAACAACATCAGAATACACATTCTCCTCAGCAGTACATGGATCATTCTCTAAAATAGACCATATATTAGCTCACAGAACATATTTAAACAAATGCAAAAGAGTTGAAATCATCCCTTGCATGTCATCAGATTATAGCGCCCTGAAATTAGAAATTAATGATAAAAGATAATGCAAAAATCCCACAAACACATGCAAACTGAATAACACACTCTTGAGTAATCAGTGGGTCACAGAAGAAATTAAAGAAGAAATTAAACAATACCTAAAAGAAAATGAAAATGCAGATACAACTTACTGGAATTTGTGGGATGCAATGAAAGCCGTCCTCAGAGGAAAATTTATTGCACTGAGTTCCCACATCAGGAAAACAGAACGAATACAAATAAATAACTTGATGCTACACCTCAAACAGCTAGAAAAAAAAAGAGCAAGTCAAGCCCAAAGCCAAAAGAAGAGAGGAAATTATAAAAATCGGAGCAGAAATCAATGCAATAGAGACTAAGAAAACAATCCAAAGAATCAATGAATCAAAGAGTTGGTTCTTTGAAAGAATAAATAAAATCGATAAGCCTCTAGCCAACCTTATTTAAAAAAGGGAAGAAAAAGCTCTAATTCATGCAATAAGAAATGAAAGAGGTGAAATCACTACAGACCCAGTAGAAATACAGAAGATCATCAACACCTATTTCTAAAACCTCTACTCTCAAAAGTTGGATAACACAGAAAAAATAGACAGATTCTTAGAAACATATGAAGTACCAAAGCTAGATCAAGAGGATGTAAAACTGTTGAATAACCCAATCTCTGTTAATGAAATTGAAAATGTAATTAAGACCTTACCTACAAAGAAGAGCCCAGGCCCAGATGGATTCACTGCAGAATTCTACAAGAAATACAAAGAAGACCTAATGCCGACACTCCTCAAACTATTCAATGAAATTGAAAGGGAAGCAATCCTTCCTAAGTCATTCCTGAAAGCAAATATTACTCTAGTACCACAACCTGAGAAAGACCCAACTAAAAAAGGGAACTATAGACTGATCTCCCTAATGAACACAGATGCAAAAATCCTCAATAAAATATTGGCAAATAGGATCCAGCAAATCATCAAGAAGATTATACACCATGACCAAGTGGGATTCATCCCAGGAATGCAAGGATGGTTCAACATACGTAAATCATAAATGTAATCCACCATATCAATAAAGCCAAAACTAAGAATCACATGATCATTTCTATAGATGCAGAAAAAGCCTTCGATAAGGTCCAACATTTAGTCATGATAAGAACTTTACAGAAAATTGGAATAGATGGTCTTTACCTCAATATAATAAAGGCCATTTATGACAAACCAACAGCCAGCATCATACTCAATGGCCAAAAATTGAAAGCCTTTACTTTAAAATCAGCACAAGACAAGGATGTCCTTTATCACCACTCCTATTTAATATAGTACTGAAAGTACTAGCCAGAGCAATTAGGCAAGAGAGAGAAATAAAAGGGGTAAAGATAGGAAAAGAAGAAGTTAAAATATCGTTGTTTGCAGATGACATGATACTCTACATAGAAGACCCCCTAAACTCCATTGAAAGACTCTTAGATACAATAAATAAATTCAGTAATGTGGCTGGATACAAAATCAATACTCAGAAATGAATAGCATTCCTATACATGAACAACAAAATCACAGAGAGGGAAATAAGAGCAACCACACTCTTCACATTAGCAAGCAAAAAAATGAAATATTTATGAATTACTCTTACGAAAGAAGTGAAAGACTTATACAGTGAAAATCATAATACACTGAAAAAAGAAATTGAAGATGATCTCAGAAAATGGAAAGACATCCTTTGCTCATGGACAGGAAGAACAAACATTGTGAAAATGGCCATTCTCCCAAAACTGTTATACAGATTCAATGCAATCCCAATAAAAATACCATCAACATACCTTGTATATCTAGAGAAATTACTCCTAAATTTCTTCTGGAACGAGAAGAGATCTAGAATAGCAAAGGCAATTCTAAGCAGCAAAGACAAAGCAGGAGGCATCACAATCCCTGATTTGAAGTTATACTACAAAGCAACAGTAGTAAAATCAACGTGGTATTGGAATCAAAACAGAGCCTAAGATCAATGGAATAGATTAGAAGATACAACCACAACTATAAACACACTCAACCACCTTATCTTTGATAAAGGAGCCAAGCAAGTTCACTGGAAGAACGACAGTTTCTTTAATAAATGGTACTGGAAAAACTGGCTCTCCATTTGCCGAAAACTAAAGCTAGACCCATGTCTATCACCATGTACTAAGTTAAAATCTAAATGGGTCAAAGATCTGAATATTAAAACAGAAACACTAAATCTATTGGAAGAAAAATTGGGGTGAAACCTTGAAGACATAGGAGTAGGTAGAGAATTCATGAACAGGACTCAAACCGCACAGGAAATACTTCCCAGAATCAATAACTGGGACCACTTCTTATTAAAAAGTTTCTGCATGTCAAAAGAAATCTCCAGCATAGTGAAAAGAAAACCCACAAACTGGGAAAAGATTTTAGTGAACTCTCTCTCAGACAAGGGCCTCTTGTCTAAAACATAAAGAATTAAAAAAAAAAAAAAAAAAAAAAAAACTCAGACTCCCAAAATTCAAAGATCCAATCCAAAAATGGGCATCGGAGATGAATACATACTTCTCAGATAAAGAAATGCAAATGGCAAATAAATACATGAAAAAATGTTCATCATCATTGGTCATTAGAGAAATGCAAATTAAAACCACACTGAGATACCATCTCACTCCTGAAAGAATGGCCAGGATCAAGAAAACCAACAACAACAAATGCTGGAGAGGCTGTGGGGAAAAAGGAACTCTCCTACACTGTTGGTGGGAGTGTAGACTGGTACAACCTTTGTGGGGGTCAGTCTGGAGATTTCTCAAAAAGCTGGGATTGGAAGTCCCATTTATTCCAGCTATTCCACTTCTAGGCATATTCCCAGAAGAACTGAAAGCATCATACCACAGTGATATATGTGCACCTATGTTTATAGCAGCACAATTGGTAATCGCCAGATCTTGGAAACAACCCAAGTGTCCATCAACTGAGGAATGGATAAAAAAGTTGTGGTATTTCTATACAATGGAGTATTATTCAGCTATTAAGAAGGATCACATTGAGATATTTATCAATAAATGGGCGTAGCTTGAGACCATACTCATAAGTGAAGTAAATGAATCTTGCATGTGTGAATACCGAATAGTTTCCCTAATGTAAGTAATGATTCAAATATATAAAAATATGTGGTAATCATGATTCCCCATTATGTGGCCTTGAAGCCTTATAAAGTTTTCACTTATTAATTGGAAAGGCTTTATTCTGGGCTTCTTGATATGGAAATATTTGAAGCTATAGTATATGAAGTTTTATTCAAATATTTCAAGGAAAAAGACAGACACTATGGTAACTACTATTAAGTCGGGTTATTTGGTGGTGAAGCACTAGGTTGCTGAAACAGTCATGCTTTGACCTGTATTGTTATATTGTTATGTCCTGTTTTATCTCAATCTCTCTCTTATTCATTAAAAAAAATTATTTAGTTATTTCTTATGTTTGTTTTAATTAAGGGGAAAAAGTTAAAAAATTAGCAGGCTATATAATAGTAACTGTTTTTGATTTCCTATTAACTTGTTTTGAACTCCTGTAATACTCCCACGATCTTGTTACAACTGATTAGACTCTGTTCTATTCTGTATGATAGCATCAATTTTGAGGGTATAGGCAACTACTTTGAAGGCAATAAGATTCCCTAAGATGCCCATTATAGTTTGACAATGCTTAAGTTTTATTGGTCTTGTTCTCTACTGTTTTGTTCAACTTTATAATATCTAATGAGATAGACAATTCTTTTTAAGGAAACAAGAGACACTGTTGATAACCATTGTTGATAACCTTGTACTCTGTTTTATATCATGTGCTATGTCTATCCTTGGTTTTGACTGACAGCTTTGTTTTGCCGTATTTGACTTTATTCTCTCCCCCTGCAAAAAAAAAAAGTAATAAGAACTAAGGAGTAATAAAACCCAAAATGTGTAAATTTTGTTGTAAAAAAGAGAGGGGAAAAAAGAGCTCTAAAGGATACAACAGCAAGTGTGTCTAGGGGTGTTAAATAGCTGACCATATTAATGATTGTTGTTGGATCATTGAACACAACTGTTTGCAGTCTCACTGTTTGAATGTCCACTTTGTATGCTTTGATACTGCGATTTGAGCAACTATCTCTAAGATGATAACATGTAATCTATTAACTGGTGATTTCTTACTGTTTTTTTTTTTTTTTTGTAGTTCTGTATTACTTGTACCCTTATACCGCTTTGTTTTGTTTTGTGTTTTTCTCTTTTTCCTTTTAAATAAAATTTCAAAAAATTCCAAAAAAATAAATATTGTGATGTGACAACTAAAACTACACCTGATTTAATACAAGTCTAACTGTATTTCATAATAATGAAACTTTAATTAATGATAGACTATTAGTAAGGCCTTGAGAAGTCCTAAAGTGATTATTATAAGGACAGTTATATTCCACTTATGGATGAAGGACACTTTCTAAACGTACACGTCCTTGTCTCCATTCCATAGAGGGCACTTGACACAAACTAAGATGGCTACAGTTTCATCAGATGGCAGGGCATCATAAGACCACCATCACATATGCAGTCAGTTATTAGCTGAAATAACGGTATGCAATGCATGACTTTATTATTTGTATATAGACAAGTAGAAACTTAAATTTATTGTGGCATTGAAACTTAAGTGTAATGATAAAATTTTTTATTTCTTCTCAGGGTCAAATGTAGGGATTGGTGTGGAGGCAGATGTCTTAGTAAACTATATGACTAAGTTGAAAGTAAATGTTAGCCTATCTACGAAGCAATGATTCCAAAGGAAAAGAATAGAATTTAAGACAAAAATCCACATATATTAAAAGGAAAACTAGTTATAGAGTTCTCATTTACTGAATTTACAGATATGTTAGAAGCAATTTTGAATACAGAACATGTGTAAACATTAACATACATGTCTACTTTCTCTGTCACCATGAAATTTCTCCACATTTCTTCTCCAATGATACATATGTTACAAACACTTTCCACTAAAATAGAAACAAGTAAGAAATTGATGAAGACTATTCCCACTCCTTAGTTGGATAAAAAAAGATAGGCATAGTTTGCCGAAAAATCACACATTGGAATTCCACGTATTTCACTCTAAAATAAAAGAAATAAATTGCTTGAAAATATACTAAATGAAGAGCTTTGAAAAGGACTAAACCCTCTGGCTCCCCAAAGTAGCACAAATTCCATGAGAATCAGAGAGAAAAAATATTTCATGTATGAGTCCACTCATAAGAAATATATTAATATGCACATAGAACTTATTGTGATATAATCATAAGTAATTAATGAAGAAGGAATGTTTATCACCTGAGAATGAATGTAGAAAATCTCCAGATATGTTGCACTATTTCTATATTAAAATAATACACTTGCATCAGCTATTAATAGTAAGTACATATGTATATCTATATATGAATAGTTAAGCAGCACATTTAATTTATATTGCTGTAGATATGCTATGATGCAATATATTAAAGAGTAGAAAATTTTCCATGTGGAAAAACAAATGTCTTACATGTTATATAATAGCAAAGGCATACATCTGAAAATCAAAGCTTTAAACATTCAGAAGAAAACATAAAATCCTCTTTATGATTTCACAGGAAGGAAAATGCTTCAAAATGGCCTAAGATATTTATAATATATATTGTAAGCAATGAGTTAATAATATTCACACACATAGTCAACTAAAATGAAAAGAAAAATAACCGTAAGGTTAATAAAATACATGACATTATATTTCTCAACAAAAGAAACAATATTCATTATACAAACATCTGAATGTAACCTTAATTCTATAAAGGTAAGGAAATTATAAACAAAGTAATATTTTATGATCAGTAGCTTGACCCAAACTTGGTGTTATGCAAAGTGCAGGGACTGGATTAAATTAGAAAGGAATCGGATCGTGTTGGTAAAACATTTGCAAAAATAGTTTCAAACATGTATACAATTTACGATATGTCTACAAAATAGAATGGAATGTGAAAATAACCATTATAGAGAAGAAAACTGAAGACAATAAGTACAAAAACGCATAATATTTAAAGAGAAATGCAAATTAAAAGATGTGACATTCAATATGATAGTATTTGTGTAATGCTTAAGAACAAGCCAGGCTGAACAATATGCATATCTGAATATATATATATATTTAAAATTTGTTATTAAAGGCAAGAGAACAATTAATATAAAACCTGGAAAGTAATGCCTCTACATACTAGGTTAAAAGTTGAGATATCTAAGGTGAAAAAATGATAACTTTTCTACTTCTTCAATTGGAGGTGAGTCAATACAGGCTTATTTCATTATGAGTACAGACAGCCAAGGAGACAGAACAAGAGACAGAGGAACAGAAAGCAGTAAAACATCTCTGTACATACATGATTTATGTTTATATTTTAAAGAAAAACAACATGTGTAAAATTTGTTTCTATTTTTTCAATTTAGCAAAACAACTTTATAGAGAAATTTTTAATCAGTAGATTGCATTTTTGAATAGGAGATAATCTGAAATCACAGTGACAGCTGTTACAAGAAATTTCAAGTGGAAGAAGGAAACCTATAATGGGGTGGACAAGATTTAGCCTGCCTATATGCTCTCCATTGTATTTTTCTTCCCTCATCTAAGAAAAATTGGAGAGGAAAACCTTGGCACACACATGTGTACCATATGTTTATTATGCCTGCAGCATACAGAGACTTTCTGGGGAGATCCCCATGAGAGGAATAGCCAAGTTACATGGGAGGAAAATGCTCACTTTGGAGGTTCACAGTGTGGATGCTGTCAGCAAAAATGCAGCAATGGCCCCAGGGTCTCAGGAAGCCAAGTGGCTCAATGCGTCTCTTGTCAAAGTCGTTCCTAGTGCAACGGCCTTTTAAATGCCAGGATGATGGCAAGAAGGAAACCTCTGGAGAAACAAGCTGTCAGGTTCCGCCCGGCCTGAACCGACTGCAGGTGTGGTTTTAAAATAGAATTGATACAAAGCTTCATTTGTCTTAAGAAAGTTGACATGCTTGACTTAATATAAAACTTCCTGTGAAATTTTAAGGAAAAAATGAGTTAATATACATGCATAGAAACAGGCTGTACTCAGTTGAGTTTGACATCATAATTTGTGAATAGCTACAGATTTTTCAACTACATTTACTAGCATTCCTGAAATGACAAGTATAATGCACAGGAAAGTGTTATTTTCTAGGAGAAATCATAAATTGCGTCTATAGAAATCTTCAGGTTCTTAGCAGAGAGTTTGAGGGGCTAAATTACCTGATGCAAGAGTGGATTTCCCATTTTTATCACTTACTTCCCACCTGCTTGAGTAAATTTCCTTTTTTCTCTTCCAACTAACTCCTGGAAATGCCAAGTACCAAGGTGCAAGGTCAGAGATTTACCAAGAGTGCACAACACCACCATGCATCCCTTCGTTCATCCACCTCATCAGGCTTGCATACAATCACTCACTCGAGGTAACTGCAAATTTTTATGGGTCCTATAGTGGATGTTAGGTAAAGTGTTGGGAAGTAAAAGCGAATAATAAATTCCACACACTGCATATTTAATGGTGACAGTATCACTTTATACAGACTCATATTATCACTGTTTCTCCAGGAAGGATATATCATTGTCCTGAGACCATTTTCCATTGTAAGTTTTAAAATAGCTTTGATTGAACACTACTATCCACTCTATAGGAACATGATCAAAATAGAAACATCACATTTAAAATCTGTATCCATTTAGAAAGACATTAGAGTAATGGATTGATTTCTGTGATGTGGAGTACTGGGGAAGATATGAAAGAGGCAGATTTAATGGAAACTTTCAAGAACTTGTATCATTTTCCAAACACTCAAAGGCAAATACATGGAAATAATTCAATAACTAAGACTAAATGAAATAGGATTTGAATGTGCGGTGTGAAGTCAGAACAATGGGGTGGATGCAGTACATGTACGGACTCAGCAAATTAATTAACACATACTGAAAATGTTACCTTTCTGGTAACACAAAACAGAACAAAAAGCTGCTGTTATCAACTGTGACTGCTGTATGATCCATGCAAAGCATTGTAGGTAACTCGGAAATTCAGCGGCTTTTCTAGGTGTGCAGAATGGAACCTACTAACTTAACTGTGAGATCCATAAGAGCATGTCTATGTCATAAAAAAAGATTATTTCATTCACCTCCCTTGGTGTGAACAATACATATTTCAAGGTTTCACATTAATCTGGTTACATGGAAAACTACAAATAGCAAAATTGTCATCCTTCTGCTCATGCATATACTCGATGATTCATTGGGGAAAAGAGTTAAGTGCTTATTTTCAATATTTCTGAAGAATAAGAATAATGAGCAACGAGTTAAATTTAGCTAGACATACAACAGATTTAATGATGTGTCATTTCAGAAAATGAGAATGGATATATAATGTGAATGGACTCAGGGGATATTTCTTTATACCATTTGACATATATGCAGTGAAAATATATACAAATTCCCCAGCTAAGATTCTTAGCTTAATATACAGTCTTTATTGTCTTGACATTAGTGCATATAATTTTCTAGGCAGTTGTTGCCTTTGGGTTCTGAAAGATGAATGACAGAAATGGGTTTATAATTAGAAAACTTGAAAGTCAGGAGATTAGCAAAGTCAATAAAAAAAGAAAAGGAAAAATCATCTGTTGAATAATGTCAGACAAACGCTAAAGAAGATATGAAGTATTAGAAAACAAAATGACTCATGAACAAGTTTTCTGAGAAACTTGATAATTGTAAATTGACGTGAGAAGAATTCTGGATCTTAAGTAGGTGGCTGTTGTCTATCAAATACGATTGGGTCAATTTAGATAAAATGGTCTCCGTTGTTGTTATGTGGAATCCCACTGACTTTACATATTTTGAAATAATAAATCGTCTTCATGTACCATTTGGATCCTATGACTATTGGAAAACAAAATGATTCCATGTGGATGAGGTTCATTGGGTGAAAGTCTAGGATGGTTAAAAGGAGTGGGAGAAGGGATAGAAAGGTAAAACAGATATTCTTCAGAAGGTAACACCTGTTAACCATAAAAAAGCATCAGGAGGGAAACAAGACTAGGGCGAAAGACCTACCTCCGTAGCGTGCTTCTCAGAAAGCCTCCTCAGGATTGCACTTGGAAAATGCCTGTGTGTTGGACACTAGATTCTAGATCTGCTATTACACAGCATGTGTCACTATACAGGAGCTACCAGAGAACCTGACTGAATGATAAAGAGACCTTACAACCACTACCATTTCAGGTCTCCTCAAATGGGGTAACATGGTGGCCACCTCAATCGCTGTAGTACACACACAGGTGCACCATCCTGAGACACATTTGGAGGTCATCCTTAGAAAATGAAAACGATGTCATAAGCAGGAACAGGATGAACAAACTTTCTTGCAAAATGAAATGGAGAGGAAGCTCAGTGTGGAGCAAGCCTTAGAGTGGGACCCACTGGTGTTGGCTGGTGGCTGGTGGCAAAATGCATGTAAATTAACCAAAAATACAAATAAGAAGGCTCACATGATTGGGTACAGATGAAATAAGATACATGTGCAGCTCTGCATGCTGGCTCCATCTCTGGATGAGGTATCAATACCTGGCTTTTCCAGGACCTAAAATCTGAGGCAAACACCTTGTACCCCAGAAAAGTTTCAGGCTAATTTGTGTAATTCACAATGATAATTGAAGGGCTCTATTGGCCTCAGTGAAACCAAGATTTGCTTTCCAGCAATGACAGTAATATGCAATTTTCACACAATCAAAGCACTAGAAATGAGGACTACTATACACCATGAAGCAAAGGAGAATTCTTTAATGTGACGTTCTCATGGCAAGAAAATCCAAAAAGGGACCAGGTGGATACAAAGAAGGCATCTGCTAAATGCTTACTGCATAGTTTGGCCTCATTGGGAGGTCCTGAGACTTCAAGGGCTGGGGACTGGTCAGAAGAGAATGAGACCTAGTTCTTCCTTTTCTCTCTAATCTTTTACTCCCTTGCATAAGGTAAACAGTTTATTCCACCTCCACATAGTGTGGGGTCTTAACACATGTCCATCGCCTCAACGTCCACAGGTAAATAGTTGCTCTCAAACTATGGTATATCTCAGCACCACTGCGGGCCTTTGGGAAACACAAACACCAATCCCCACTGTCCCTACAAAGCTTGAATTCCATGTTGCTCTTAGCTCTATCGTGAGACTCTGATGTGTGCTAACACTTGAGAAACACTGCCTGAGGGGAATCCCAGATAATAAAACGACAGAGAGTGAGATACATGAAGTCTATATAAGTCCCTAAATTGTATTTGTTCACTCACTTGCTTCAGAAGTTGTGTACAATTCTTCATATGTTCTTTTCTCATACTTCTATTTTGTTTCTCAATACATTTAAATGATTTATACTTTCTAGGATTTCTGAATGTCCAGGTGTTTGGTCCTTTATATTTTAATATACAGATGCCTCACACAAATAAAACATGCATAGCAGATTCCACCAGAATGCACAGTCTGCTTGTTCATTTTGCAAATTCAAGGTCCCTGCAGGTCCTCCTGGAATGATAACTGTTTACAGAGATTCCGCTTGAAAGGATCCCTGATGGGTTAAAGAAGAAACAAATCCAAATAGATTAATAGGCTATTTGTGCTCTGCTGGAAAAATAGAATGGACCTGTTTTTTAATGAAAAACAACACCTGTATTGGTAATATGAAAAGGGATACCTAGTATCAATTCCATGTTGTGTATGATCTCTTGCTATTTTGAAATTATCTGAACAAACATAGAACATTGAAGCTGGCTCAGTCATTGCCAAATATGCAAATAACCACAGAGGGGGAAAATGAGCACCTGAGAATAGCAGATTAGAGTTTTAATTCTTCCCAACTTTCTTCTGTGGAAACAAATCATATTCAGCAAGCAGTGAAAAACTGCTTCACAAAAATACTCTCACACGAGCACTCCGTAGAGAAAGAGTTCAAGTTTTAAGCTCTTACATCTATGGAGCTAAATACTTTGAGGAAGGAGATTTCTTAAGAAGAGGAGTATTCCAAAAATAATTTTATATTTGATATACACAAGTCATTAAATTTAAAATTAGAAATTTAAAATTATAGCAATGGAGTAACAGTTGTTTAAATATTGATACATTTAAATACATCTTATTTGGCAAAATATTCTAGATATTTTCTGTCAATTTACTACTTTACATGTTTCAGTTTAAATAGTAAAGAAGTATAAATTGCAAGTAGTTAAAAATAGTTTGCATAAAAGGATCTTCCATTATGTTAACAAGTGTGACCAAACTATAAGATTTGACCAATCGATAGTCTTTATATGAGTTGAGTTCTTGTAAGTGGTAAATATTATTTTAAACCGAATAAGTGGATCATATCATCATTGTTCATACATCATATAATTGTTTTTAATACATTTGACTGAGGCATTCACAAGTAAAATACAACATTTAAAATACCTTTTTTTTTTTTTTTTTTTTTTTTTGCTTTAGGACTGAAAAGCTGTGTAACCATCCAAAATCTGCTCTTGATGACAAGAACATGCAGCATGGCTGTGGGGAATCACATTTGGGTTTCAAACTGTTTTGTATTTTACTTATTGCAAAGCATTTATGCATCAATGCACTTTTATTTTATTTTTAATTTATTTTATTCTTCTTTTATTTGTTCATAAACCACCTGAACTCTACAAGAAGTGGTGTGAACCATTTATTTCTCTCAGTGTCTATAACTGTGAACATCACTCATCTCCAACAGATATCTCTGCGGAAAAACTTGACATGCTTTATGTTAAAGATTGATGACATTCTATCTAACCAAATTCATATATTTATTGGACTGAATTGAATTATTTCTTGATATTAAACATAATTTTAAACTTAACCTCATTTGGATATTTTATCAGAAATAACTAGAAGTCTCAAACTGATACCAAACTGAATGACCACTGTGAATGCACAAATAACCACAAAATTAATGCATGCCTTATGACAACATTAGTGTTACTTTGAATAATATAGCAAAGCTATTTTCTCTTTAATGATTTTTTGAAAGTTGATCTCCTTCATGCATGAAGATACCATGATATATGTTAGCACTGTCAGTTCTTCTATATCATTGTTCAGTAAGTGGACTTAGCATTTGTCTTCCAGCAGATACTGGACTTTAAGGTTCCTAGATAACACAGATCCAAATTCATTCAATACAATTGTCCATTAAGTACATAAAGTCTTCAATGTTAAGCCTTTATCTCTAGTCATCTTCTCTCATTTCCATTAGTGCATTAGTGAAATGCTACCCACAACAGTGAAATGTATATGATTAGTAACAATATTTTCTGGGTGGGTTGTTAAAATGGTCTCAGTTCTCTGATGACCCCTTCATACTTCCTATTTTATTTATTTTCTTCACGTACAAGTCATTTTAATAGCTGAAGAAAGTACCATTGACCCTAAATCCCTGGCCACAACTAACTCATGTGTCCACAGAAATAGAACAGAGGAGAAAAGTGGGAGTTTGGGCACTGAATCCTGGGTTCCTAATCACTGCGGTTCACTGTTTCATATTCAAAATTCCCCTGGAAGACAGCATTGACCTCTTTTAGCCTCTTTTAGTCCTCTTTTTGCAAAGCAAAACGTCTGATTTACAGAAATCTAAAGTATACTTTAAGAGGGTATTAATCTATAAAACATGATATTTCATATTCATATTATGTGCTTAAGTAACTTGTGAATACAATATAGTGTATATGATGTGTCTGTGTGTATGTCATTTCAATATTGGAATAACATGTGCCATGATTTAAACAACTATGATGCTACAGTTTGGATGTAGAATGTATCCTCTGGCTCATGTGTTGAAAGCTTAAGCCACAGGGTGGTTCTATTAGGAGGTGGTGGAAAGTGTAAGAAGTGGACCTGGGGTCTGGGGATTTAGCTCACTGGCATAGGCGCCTGCCTTGCAAGCAGGCAGTCGTGAGTTCAATCCCCGGTACCGATAAAAAGGAAAAAGACAAAAAAAAAAAAAAAAAAAAAAAGTGGATCTGGCAGGATGCTCTCCAGAATGTGCCCTGAAAGGGGATATTAAGATGCAGCCCCTTCTCTTTTTCTCCTCTCTGATTTACCCCAGGGAGAAGTGAACATTTTTCTCCACCATCCAAGGGGATGGGGCTAATTGCTCATGGTCTAAAATCCCCAACTTTTTGTCATGAGTTGATAATTTCACATCTTTTGTTGTAGTAACAGCTGATTAATAAACATGCACTCAAAAATCCTTTCTTCATACATTTTTGGAGTACCACATAGCTAGACAGTAGATAGAACTGATCATTCAATTTCTGTGGAATGTATAGGTCAGTGAGAGACACTGACATACATGAGACAAATGCACAAGAATATACCTGGACACACGTTCATGATAACACTTGAAATGAGCAATGAGTGCTAATGGATGTAAAATAGAGTAATCTTACCTGGAGTTTTAATGAAGGAAGCAAATGAAACAGAAGACAAAGAGGTATCCAATAATGGAAGGAGATGCAGGAGGGAAGCATCACATAGAAAAGATTTTACTAAAGAAGGTATTTAAAAATTAACATTTTAAGGGATTAGAAATATGGCTAGATTATTTTAGGACAAATTGTACGTGAAACGCAGGAGAGGAATTTGTCAAGATGAAAATCTCACTTTGAGGGCATTACACAAAATTGGCAATGAAAAGCCATTGAATGACCAGTGAACAAAAAGTCTGTGACTCGGTTTATACTGATCCTAGTGGAGATTGTTAAGTTCCTTGAAAAGGAATCAATGAGAATGTCTGAGAACTAAATAGGATAGGACACTGTTTTGAGGCTGGGAGTTTGGATACAGCATGACATGGGCAGATGGAAAAACAAATCAGTAGGGCTTGGTAATTGAATATCTTGCTACAAAAATTGAAGTGTAAATATCATATTTATAGTTTTTAATATAAGGCAAGATTTGAAAAGTATCACTAATATTTTACAACAAGGACAATGTAAGGAAACAATTTTGGATGGAAAGTATAGATTTTGTTGTGGACATAGCAGTTTGGGTCCTAAAAATCAGGTAATATACAAGTATATAGTTATACTTACTTGAAATGTGGGCTTGAAATTTCCAAGAAGAAAACAGTGTTAACATTCACATTATAATCATCAAAATACATAGAGCAACTGAAACTAAGGCAGTACATGTTGCTACATGGAAAAAACAAGAGATATAGTTAAATCGATGGCTGGAATAGAAATTGGTAAGTCACAAGCATGAGAAGTGGACTGACCTAATCAAATGTGCTAAAGTGAATGTCCAGAAGAGGAAACTAATGGAATCAAGATTTCTTTCCAAGAACGTATGAGCAAAGCTTTTCAGTTTTTGTGGGCAGAGCTGGTACATGAGCCATTTGTATTCACAAACACAGATTTCTGGTGTAGAAGTGGTCCTGGTGATAGAAGCCACAACAACACTGTTTGTGTGTTTGCTTGTTTGCTTTATTTTGTTTTGTTGTCAATATGAAGAAGTTGATTGAAGAGTAAATTTGATGTTAACCCTTATATTACTCAAGATTCGCCCAAGAAGCAGTGTGTGTGTGTGTGTGTGTGTGTGTGTGTGTGTGTGTGTGTGTGTGTTCATGGTTTTGACAAGTTACTGGCCTTCTGTGTTATGGAGACAATGATCAGTGATGCTTGCTTTTTAATTTCCTTACTCCTTTCCCTAGCAGGACATTGAGAATCATGCCTAGAGGCTTAGGTTTACTTTCTTTCTTCAGTCATTCTTTCTTCAGCTATTCCATAAGTCTGTGGACAATAAATGATGCTAACTAAACATTGTTTCTGTGCAAAGCAATCACAGTGGTGGTGACTGTTTGTTTTGTCACCAAAACAAAAGAAAAGAACAGATAAAGGAGATTACATCTCAGAACAGAGTCTTGCAAATGATGGGATCTAAAGTTAAAGTGGAAACTGAGAAGAGACACTCAGCTGTCTACATAGAAAGCATGTGCTGTGCTGCTCAGTGTTAAACTTTGATTATTTTCAGCCTTTATATTTTGTGTTGTGCATGAAGGTTTTAGTGGTAGACAAGTTATAGGTAAAAATCTAAATATCTGTTTTGAACCAGCCATTTTTATTTCCCATAGCTCAAGTACATGACTGCCCATGAACAGTACTTAATTTGAAAGCCATTATTGGAGGAAGTATGGTTTTATTTGCCAAGTTTGTTTGATTTTCCTTTTCCTGCAGCCAGAGATCTCGAATAACTTAGAGTATAAGATAGTTCCAAATAATTACAAGCCTAAAATAAAACACTGTGCATCATTAATTGACCTACATAAAGTTTTCAATATTTGACTAGATTTTTACTTGAAAAAAAAACAATTTTATGAAATTTAAATTAATATTAAACTGGTTTATGAATAGGCAGCCTAAATAGGAAATTAGATTGTGATTCCAATCATTAAATGACTCCTATTTATAGTTCTTCATCAGGCAATGTGGAAAATATTTTAATATACAGAAACTTTCTGTTGTGTTTAGAGTATCTGAGACTGTTCAGTATTCAACTGGAACTTCTCAATATTCTGTAGGGCAAAAGAGGTTTTTCAAAGGACATTTGGTGACACAGAAACACATGAGCTTCTTTCATGAACGTGTTTGCGTGGTTCCCCTGCCTGTGGGGCTTCGGAGTGTTTGCTGAGCCAGAACCGGTAGGGCACCCCTCACTAGTGCATCATCAGAACTCTAGCTGGAGGATTAGGTAATCTCAGAGAGGCAGATCAAGAGTCCATCGTGCCAGACACTGTGGACAGGAGTAATGCTGGGGAATCTTGCACCTAGTCCTGGTTTTGTTGGGGGGCTCTCATTAGTAGATGAACCTACCTCCTCACTCAACTGTATTGTGGTTGGATGTCAGGAAACCTTTAATGACAGTCACCTCCATTTGGCCAGCATGATTTTAAATGCAAAGGAAATCTTATAAATTCCCGCACAGAGACATTTTCTGTATATTTATGTAGATAAAGCTACTATTCAAACACATATCATTTTTTTTTCTTTTTACAAAAGGCACATTGGGGCAAGGCAATAGAAGTTTGCTTTGCAGTGGTCAAAAATCTCTTCAGTAAGGTCGCAATCAGCCTAGCTTAGAAAAATAAAATTCCATATATTCATCAACTGCATGTTTCATTTAGAGAAACAAAGAACATTAAAATAATGAGTCTAACTGATGAAAATGGGGTACACATGGTGAGAAGCACAGATTCAATGGTGAGAAACATCACCTCAAATAATAAAATGAAGTGGTGTTGGTGATGTTTAGTTGAGATTTATTAACTGAATACATGCAATTGCCTGTGAGCAGTAACAGAGGCCAAGCTCTTCATAAAAGTACCTACCACCTGTTGCTGCCATAGGCTTGTGAGTCTCCAATTCCTTTAGGTTCTGTGAAGGTACTGAGGACTGGAATGATAACTTTGCTGCAGGCCATAAAGCAAATCTTCCCATGAGCCCGGAGCTGTGGATGTGAAGATGGGCCATTTGGGTTCCCTGTGAAGAGCTCTTCCTGAGTCCTGCTGAAGATGCTGTCAGTAGACGTTCTTCACTGTCAGTCCGCTCAGGATTGTCGGAGTCGCAGAGGAATGTTATGCTCCTTCCTGGGGCTGCCACCTCACACCACTCCTTCCAGATCAGCAGAGTCAGTTCCACTTGTGAGTACTTATGGGGCGACTGTGGTGTCTGTAAACCTGCATGCCAGATCCACTTCCGTTTCTACCCTGTTAGTCTCCTACTTCCACAAGTCCAGCCCATATGGATGCTCCTCAATAAGTACTTTGCTAAGCTCGACCCTGAATGTTCTCCTGAGGACCATAAAGTAAGGAAGAATACAATGTGCTGGAGCCAAGCAGATGCCATAACATATTTCTATACCTGATCCTATTCTGCTTGGTGGCTTTAGGAAACTCCATAGTAGCTATGTGCAGGACGACTGGAGTGAGCAGGACATGGTTTTATGAGTAACAGATGGCAGCAATACAAGTGATAGACACAGGATAGTGACAGCTGGTGAGTCATGGAAAAGGTAAATGACAAGAAAGACCTGGAAAGAAAAATGACTGGACTGTGTTTTAAACAATGGAAGATCATTTTAAACCCTCCTAAGGCTTTATAGTGAGAAAAAAGTGATTCTGTTCCTGAAAAAAAAATAGTAAGTCAAAATTTCGTGACTAATATAATAATCTAAATAAGTACACTCAGGGGAGAGAGTACCAAACCTTAAAAGCATTTTACTTTCAGGTAGTGCTGTTAGAAGCAAAGGAGCCCGGCCACTTCCTTCCCTTCCTTCACCTTAAATGCCACACCATCATGATGGTCCATACTTTCATAATCCTCAAACTGAGAAGTCCTGTAAGCCAACTTCCTTCTCTCCATTCAGTCATAAATACAACATGATCCTGAGGATTATTTAGGTTTAAATTTAGGAGGTTGGGCAGATTGCTGACATCATTAAAGAGAGACAGTGGAAGATACCGAGGGCCAGGGTGAACATCTCAACGGGTAAATACGGAATTCTGAGTCACAAAGGCCCTTTCTCCCTGCTGTGTCTTTCTGGCTATTTGTGCTACTGATTTGTGATCTTCAGTAAGCTTACGACATACTACAAGGTGTATTCTGGGCAATTCTTCCCTTCTCATGCACAAGAATCTGGGCTATTTTGGGGCCACTCACTTGTAGGACAAGCGTGTGAAGATATACATACAATATATATATATATATATATATATATATATATATACACATATTTTTATAAAATATGCATGTATATTTTTGTAAACGTGTGTGTGCATGTGTGTTAGGAGACTGTTTAAAGTAGTTTAAAAAATTTAACTATTATGTAGAATATAGTACCTTGGTTGTTTGAAGAGAAAATGATGTAGGCTTTTGGATACTATCTTGAATCTTTTTTTTTTTCTTTTTATTAACTTTAACAAGCTACCTAGGATCCTTCGGTACAGAAAAATTGTAGTGGAAAATAGTGACCAAAATGATAGAGTCTAGACAGGGACACCACTAGGTCAAATGAGCTCAGCCACCATTTCAGAGAGTTAAGGGCTGGGGATTTAGTTCAGTAGCATAAGCACTTGTCTGGCAAGCAAGAGATCATGAGTTCAATCCCTGATACCAAAAAAAAAAAAAAAAAAAAAAAAGTCTTAGCCTGTAAGAGACACCTCTGTTCTGCTTGCTTTCTCAGGGTTAGCAATAAACATTCTTATTCTTGAACTATTGAGTTCATATTTTCTCTCTCTTCTTCCAAAAGACATGTGGTCTTGAACCTGTCTAGTATCCATATGGTAAAGCATAAGAATTAAATTTTCAGAAATACTTACTATGTTTAAGTCAGTTATTTATAAAACTATTTAATGAAGAAACAAGAATGACCTGATAGTCAGTAATGAGACCATTAGAATCAATTGGCCACCAAGGTGGGGAGTGAATAGACCATTAGCTTAGAAAATACAGAAGAATCTAGAAAGGAGAAAACATCATTTTAACAGTTACTAAGGAAATATCTTCAAGTTCAAAATGATGAAATGAAATAATTATTCTGTTAAAGGAAACACACATTTTTAATTGAGAAAGATTATTTCCTTGCTTTTTTTCAATCTTATAAGAAAATGGTCACCTATGTGTAAATTATAGAAAATTATATACTATTATGTTGTTTTTAAAAACAAACATAAAATAGAATGTAAGCTTATTGGAATTACATAAAGCAAAATCTAGATGAGAAACTGAAGTCTCTTAGCCAATGATTTTAAAATAAAATGCTGCTTTCCCAAAATATCTTGAAAGAAGTTGCAGAAAGACAGTACTGGGATCCAGAGATTGTGGCATCTCCCAGAGGGAGTGACTAGAACTGGGGCACCCTTAGGCTTTTATGCAATGATTCAAGGCAGATTTTCAGTGGAGCCATATGGGTGGGAATGAGGGACCCAGCACAGTGGACACTTGAGGAATCCTATAAGAAGTTCTTAGATTGAAAAGTTTATCTTCCCATTGAAATACTATGCAGAATAGTAAAGTTACATTGGTAAAGGCAGTGGAATCATAAAGTCATATTAGTCCAGAGAGAAGCTAGAACCCAGAACAGGATACTGAACTTGGTAAGCTGGAACTTTAAAAACGAAAGAATTAGAAGCCGTCAGAGAAAGGCCACCTTACCTTTACCTGTGTGCATGTCCACTACCCTCTCCCTCCCCCTAAACCAGTCCCAGAAACCAGAGTCCCAAATCTAGAACACCTTTTTCCCAAGCAAGTCATAAAGCAGAAAGATTACCCTCCATTTTCATTTCTTCTTTGAGGACTGTCCTACCCTATATTCAGGGGGAAGAAATTCTGCACAACGAAACTGAAAAGAATTTGGACACAACTTCCTGAGTGTTCACTAGGTTAACAATAGATTAAATCCTTAGTTCAAGTAAAGCAAGAAACAAATAGAACTTTAAAGTAGGTTAAGTCACATGAAATGCAAATAGCAAACAAGCTGCAGGGTTTCATAATAAATTTTATTTCAGAACTAAGACCCGCCCATGTATGATTCCCATATACATCTAGGACAAGAACACTATCTGGCAACATAATCATATTTCTATGTGGCTGTCTAGGCTGCATCAAATCTATGCATAAAAACAGACAGCGTTCCCTTTGTGTCTGGGTGATAAATTCTAAAGCCCATTATGTGTAAAACTTTGATTGATTAACTTGTCATTTGTTTTTGTCAACCTCTGTTTTGTTGTAGGACTGTCAGCTGTGACACTCACGGATTATTTATGCATTACACATTCCTGCCTTCTACATGTATGGTAAATTGTGTGAGTACAAATGTGTTTGGTTTCCACATGTAGAAAAATATTTTAAGCTCTGAAATTTATCAAACTTTTAATAGTTCACTCAGTCGGTGGGAATATTGGATATGTAAATGAAACCATATTACAAATTAGCTAGCAAAGTTAATTATCATACATACAAATTACGAGCCAGACTAACAGGCCAGAAAATACAAAAAAATCAGACAATTACAGTAAAAAGAGGGGCTGGAGGGGAAAGGAAAAAAATGAGACGTATAATATACATGTACCATTTCCCTACAATGAATGTAATCAGTATGCACAGTGAACACATACTTTAAAAAATTTGCCAGTAAAGACACAAGTGATCAAATTAGGAATGTGATCAAATAGGGAATATATTGTCGACGTAAGACAATACCAGATTATATTGAAATAGCACTGACAAAAGTTTTCTAACAAATATCTCAAAAAAAGGGACCTGTTTTTTTATGCAAGTGGCTAGATAAGGGGGTTGTCTGGATGAGAAAGGCTGGAGACCTTCATTTTCTTGCAATATTTGTAGGCATTTCATGACACACACAGAATAAGAGGGTTTTTTAAGCCTTGTTGTTTCCTAGGAAAACAAGGATCAGGTACTGTTCAATACTTTTAGTCAACATGCAATCATTTGCTGAAATCAGAAGCAGAAATAGATCTAACCAAACTTCAGTTTGCTAAATGGGAATGCTTAACATTCTGACACAGAATGGAAACATAATGAATTAATACTAGGCACTTCATAAAGTAAATGGAAGACAAAGAAACAAAATTAGATTTTTCTTTTAAAATGAAGAGACAAAAGCAGCAAATCAGAAGCGAGGAGAAAATGTGTTCATGCTGGGAAATTATAGACCATCACTAATGCTGTCTCAGGTACTGGCCAGAATAATGGGTTCCTACTATTTCTTTAAATATACATTTGAACCCTAGTTAAGACTAGAAATGCCCCTTCCATCAAGTCACATGTCATACAGCTTAATTGTTGATTAAAACACTTTTTGATTTCTTATGGTTAGGTTCTAAATGTTAGCAAGAGAGACACTAGAAAAGTTAACCCTTAAATTCACCTCTTTCAAAATCTAGTTATTCTTTCCTATGTGGAAATGCTACTGTGCTCAACACTGTCTAATTGTCTGTACCTAAAGTTGAAACAGAAAGTTTCCTCCAGCAACAGTAGAAACAAATTAAATAAAAATGAAAGAATTCTCCCCAACAGCTTCCTCCCAGAAATAAAATACCTTCCTGTTAAGTGGTTTGTTTTAGCAGTGGTTAACTGTGTAGAAATAAAAGAAAACCTATCAGGTGAGATCACAAGGAGGCTATTTACTCAGAGCCTTGTGTAGGCAGGGCCTCACCCATGTCAACTGCATGTAAGCATCTTAAAGGCCGGCAGAGGAATGAGAAAGTGATGCTGCATACTGAGAGAGGAGCAGGGTGTGCTTGAACTGCCCACTCGAGCTATAAGAACATGTACAAGCTTCGCTCATAAGAAAGGCTGGCGTCATACATAACTGGTGATGAAATGTATTTAGTTTTCTTCTGCTTCTAAGTTGAAGCATGGACCAACATAAACAATAATAAATAAATCATTAAGAATCAACGAGAGAATATAGTAGACCCTGACACAGTTCAGATAATATTGAGTCAATTTCTGTAGAGCATGTAAGGTTTTGGAACAGAATTATGTTCACACATACGGCCAGATCATTGTCAATTTATATATTCAGACAGTACCTTAGGGAAGAAAACAAATTATTATCAATGAGAAATCTCATTTTTGGACTATTTATCTGTCCAAGCTATTTGTATCAATCAACTTAACTTTTTAAATGTGCAAATATGCCTTTTCCTTTAGTAGTACTCCAAGTAATATTTTTGCTGTTCCCAAGTTGTTCACTAATCTTTAGGCTTCTATGTACACGGAACATAGACACAGTGCTTGTCTTTTGCTTGATACTCATTTGTATAAAACTAATTTCAGAACACACTCTCTTCTTAAAATATATAACATGACTGAAAGACGTTATGCTACTTTTGACTGTCATCCTCAGTCTCAGAACATGTTTGTTATGCTTGAGATAAAACTCATGTAATGAAGACTTTGTGCCTAATCCATAGTGGCATGTGATTGGATCATGCAGGCTCTAACTTCATCAATGAATTAGTCCATTGATAGGTTTATTTCTTACCAGGCTATTTGATGGTGGTGGAAGATTTGGATAGCATTGCCTCGTTGGAGGACATAATGCAATAATTGGGTAGAGTAACTGATATGGATCTTATTATGTAGGGCTGACTATGGATTTCTAAGAACTTTTTCAGATAGGCACTACTATTATTCCTACTTTAATGATGAAGAAACTGATGCAGGCAGAGGTGTTAACTAAGGTCACCTAACCAAGATCTAGAAAGTAATGGAGGAAGGGTACAGATTCAGGGAAAAACACTGAGATGTTTCCAGCTCTCTCCTGGTCCCCATCTCACTGTAAGGGTCATCACTATCCTACTTCACTGTACCTGTTTCTATATTCAGTACAATACCAGAGTGAATGGTAAAAATTTGTCTGTACAGCGCATATTTTGCCCAGTGGTCTGTTTTGAGCTCCCTACATACTCACTGCCTACATCTGCAGACCACTGCTCTCTCCTGCATCCCACCTGTATAACAGATCTAAACTGGGCTCATCATTTAATAGATAATGCCTATTTGGATATTATAAAATTAGGGCATCTAAAATAGTTCAGTATGAAATCCTCTTTCATGTTTTATTGTAAACAAGTTATTATCACTATGGAATCTCTACCTAGAGTTGAATTCCTCTAATAGATCAAGTATTCTCTTCTGAAGTATGTTTCCAATTTTTCTACGTGGTATGTCAGAGAGTTAAATTTATTCCACACCTGGCAAGCATGACAGGGTCTATAATATTCAGACCAAACTGAAAGATAGATATGGCCTAGAGAATGTTAATTCTTAGTCCTATTCATAGCTACACATAACTTTTTTGTAAACTAAGTCTATGATTATTTGCATGAGGTAGAACCCTAGCATTTGTGTCTATTTTACATAGGCTAATATTCTCTAAAATAACACGTTATTTTAAGTAAAAATTATATATTCTGTTGCACACTTTCAAAAATGCAGTAACATGCACTGTAGCACGAGATTTCAAAATAATGTCTCTATTTTATTGAGGTTACATGCACAGAGAATCACCTGAAAGTGCCCCAAAGAGAGGTATAGTCAATACCTATAGCAGAGTCATGTATTTCCAAAAAAATTTCCTAACATGTAACCTTGAACATTAATTTCGAACAGGAACTTAAATAGGTAATAAATTTTAATATGTAATACATAGATAATATAATGAACAAGGTTAGTGATAACTGTTTGCAGTATCATTGTTGGAATGTCTACAAGCTTTAATTTTGTGACTTGAACAATTATTTCTAAGATGGCAATATGTAATCCATTAACTAGTGATTTCCTACTATTCATTTTTTTTCTGTAAATCTGTATAACTTGTACCCTTTCACTGTTTTTTGTCTTTTCTCCTTAAATAAAATTTAAAAAAAATAAAGATAGAAAAAAGGGATACAATAAGCTTTGAGTTGAGTTATCCTCACCAGTGATATTATATATCTATATATAATATGAAGTGTATATTATATTATATATATGAAAAAATTCATGGGGAACTAGTTTAAAATTCTTTTTTAAAAAATATATTTTTACTTGGCTGAGAAATAGTACTTACTGATATGCTTTCAATTATGAATGTTTTTATAAAGCCAGGTGAATTGACTTTTTTCTTATTAAAACCCAAAATAGCTACCTAAGGAAATGGGAATCATTTAAATAAGCGATAACTACACTTCAAACAATTGGAGTATATACCCCTGAGAACTATTTCTTAAAGATGGCATTTTCTTAAAATAGATATTTCTCTTAAAAGAAAAATTTCCCTTTTCTTTGAGTGATATTTAATTAACAATTTGTATGTATGCTGAGTCTGACACCAAAATCAAAATGGTAAATGAAGGATGTTGCCTGAAATGCTTTTTGATACTTTGGAATACTAAATGTCTAAGGTTTTAAAATGAATAACAAATTGAAACTTTAAAGCACCAGTAGTGCATGGCTTTTAAGAAGCTACAAAGTCATTTCTGAATATTCAATGCTTAAATATTCAGAAATGGGCGCCTTTGAAAAGTTCTGTTCATATTCCCAAGAGTCCAAAACTGAGAAAACGCAGTGGTAAAATGAGCTGAGTTAGCATGACTTCAATTGTTATGTTCCTTCCCAATATGTTATATATTAATGATTTTTTCTCTGTTAAAATTAAAATACTCAAATGGTGCGGAATGTAAAAGAACATTTAAGCAACAAAGAAGAATCAGAAATATCATACATAATTTTAACATATATAAAATTACTATTTTATATTCTAGGATGTACACTTGATTGCATTAAACATTTTGCATAAATATGCTCCCATTGAATTTTTGCCACTTATACTGCTCTTCAAATCTTAATAGGTGCTCCCTCCACAAATACATCAAGTGATTACTCTTAGAATTTCACATCTCCCATGATGTCTTACATTTCACGTAAGTACTTTTGAAAGAAGCAGACAAATCATGAAGAAAAAAAAAATAACAGAAGTAACAGTAACCCATCTCACTTTTTCTTCATTTTTATTTCACTCATTTCTGATTTAGAAAAAGAGTTCAGTTCACAAGTCAAACACACAATCAGCTTAAAGTGTCAATGATTTTGCCACCATAATAGTTTTCAGCCACATAAAAACACTTTGGAAAGTAGAAATTACATTAATAATTTCAGACAGATCTTAACTACAAGCTATAGCAAACCGGGATCAGATTCGTTAGTTATATGATAAGTGTTCCTGCAATAAGTAGATAATTCTGTAAATATACCCAGTAATATATTCTGTGCCTTGATACATACATATTCATTCAGATAGTTTCTATCTGGTGCAATCCATCAAGATAGAAATCCTTCTGCTATATTTCATAGCCGCTATCCAGAAATGACTCAGTTTTCCAGAGCTCACTTCCTCTCATGGGCCTAATTAATGGAAACATAGTTTTGAGATGAGCTACAGACAGTGGTCCTTTTTAAGCCAGCTGACAGAGGCCCTGCACCTACAATTCACTCTATGTGAATCACTCAGTGTACGCTCAGTTTCTGTGGCACAAAACAGAAGCCCACTCTTAGTGGACATTCTTAGGTCACAGCGGACAGCAGTGAGTCCAAAAGAGACATGCAATACTAAGACTCTGCACTCTGTTAATCCTCGAAAACTTGTAATTCTACTGAACCTTAAAATATCTGATAAAACTTAAAGCATTCCTTGTGTCTCTTAGAAACTTCATGATATCAGCACAGATAGAGAATCATAAATATTTGTTTCAAATGTCAATGTTTAGTGTGAAGTTTAGAGGCTTATCTTTTATGTGAGTTACAGACCAAGTTGCTACAGTGAACTAGTTTTAAACTAAAATTACTATTTTTCTTCATAGCTCTCCAAGTCTCACACATGCAAACATGTGAACACACATATTAAAATATATTAAAAAGCAAAAAAGTAAATACAGGGGTCCATGACACAGAATTGAGACTCAGAAATAAATACAAATAAAATTTGCAAGTGATTCTGATAATAACAATTCAATGAAGAAAAGATATTCTTTTTAAACAAGTGGTATTCTGCAGTTAGTTGGCATACATTTGCACAAAAACTTGACTTAAACTTTACACTTCATGTAAAAATTAATTCATAATGAATTTCAAACTTAATTGCAACATACATGATCAGATTCAGAAAAATGTAGGAAAATTAGGAATTGGAGATGATTATTTAGATACTATAACACAAAGGCACAATCCATGAAGAAAAATGCAGTCTGTTTGCTGTAATTAAAAGTTTGACCTAAAGAAAGATACTATTAATCAACTGAGAAGATGAGTTACTGTCTACAAGTAAATATTTACAAACTGTATATTTATTAAAGAGTATATATACAAAATAGCGAATAAATTATATACTATTAGAAACCATTCATAATTGATACACAGTCAAAACAACTCTATTAGTCATATTGGAAAGTTCAGAGGATCTGCTTTACCAGAAAAGGTATATACCAGAAAAATAAGCATCTATAAAACAACACATCATTTTACATCAGACTGCTAATTAAAATGTCCTTAGAAAAGTGTACATTAAAACTATAGTGAGATGACACCATAAGCTATTAAAATGAATAAATGAAAACTAATAAGAATCAATTATTGAAAAAGATGTGAAAGCAACAGCTTTATCATTTCTAGAAGAAATTCAAAATGGTACTCTTACGTTGACAGTTTTTGCGGTTTCTGTAGAATCTAAGTATTTATTCAGAATATAAGTCAATAATGACAGCAAAAGTTATTTACCCAATAGTCTGGGAGATGTATCCACCCCAAAAAGTGAATCAAATTTTGCAATGACTTCATTTTTATTTCTTGTCTTGTCTTGCCTTGTATTTTTAAAGAAAGAAAAAAAAAACTAAACATAACAAAACTGACTTTTAAAAGAGGTTAGATAGGGCCAGGGGTTTAGGTCAGCCTGCCTGGCAAGTGTGAGGCCCTGAGTTTGATCCCTGGCACAAAAATAAAAGTAATAAGAAATGTAGGAGTAATAAAACACAAAATGTGTAATTGCTATTGTAAAAAATACAGGAAAAAAAGTGCTCTAAAGGATATAACTGCATGTATGCTTAAGTGTGTAAGATAGATGACCATATTACTGAGTTTTTGTTGTATAGTTGAAAAGAACCTTTTGCAGCCTCACTGTTTGAATGTCTACCTTGTATGCTTTAATTTTATAACTTGAACAACTATTTCTAAGAGGACAATAATTTTTCAATTAGTGATTTCTTACTGTTTATTTTTTTTTGAAATTCTGTATTATTTCTACTCTTTTTTCTGTCTTGATTTTTTTCTCTTTAAATAACATTTAAAAAAAAGATTTAGAATGTTATTTGAACTGTTCTAATGGTTACTACCTTGTGTACAGTCTTTAAACTTGCTCAGAATACAAGACATAGGTGTGATATCTTGTCCAAACAACATTAGCAGAAAAATTTCTTTTTAAAGAACTAAGAGAAACTAGCCTTATAACACTCTTAACTATTTTGTGTGTACATATATTTTTTCCTTTTCCCTTTCTTCCTTTCCCCTTCTCCCATCACAGTTTAAATGACTTCATTTATAGTCAGTTCTTACTAGAAGCATTCAGACTGATGAAGCAATCTTCCTCAAGGTGAATTAAGAAGTAAACTGGGTTACAACCAAATGATGGACTATTACTCAGCAATAGTAATAAACAAGCCGTTAAACCACAGAAACACACAGCAAGAATCTTATTTGCTTATTGTTAAGTGAAAGAATCCAGTCTGAGAAAGCTGCATATTTAATGTAATGTTCTAGAAAGGAGAAAACTATTTAGATTAAAAAAAAAGTCATGGTTGCCAATGGTTTAGGAAAATAAGATGATTTACAAGGTACCTAGGTGATTTTGTAGAACTCTGAAATTGTTGTACTTCATAGTGTATACAGGATGCTATGAATCTCACAAAACTCATAGGATATTGCAGCATAAAAGTGAACTTTAATGTACAGAAACTTAAAAATAATTAATTACTAGTATAAGTGATCCCCAGATGGAATACAAACAATGACAAAGAATGTAAGGTTTTTTTTTTTAACTTTAATACATAATTTATCTGAAAAGTTCTGGGAAAGCAGTGGTACAGAGTTTTGAGATGTTGGAAATTACAATTAAATTTAAAATGTCTCCCAAAGTTCTCCTGTCTGTGGAGGGTGACTGAGACATAGGGACACCATAGCTGACTTGCTGTTGGAAGTTGGGCCCTGGTTGGAGATGGGTCACGGGGGTGTGGCCTGGAAGATGATGTGACCCTCCTGGGATCTTTCTTTTTCTCTCCACTTCCTGACCATCATGGTGGGGTTAGATTAGCTCTGCTATGTCCCTCTGCCATGCTCTTCCTGCGTCGGAACCAGATGACCATAGATTGCAATCATAGTATAATCATACACTTCTCTTTTAATTCATAGGTGTCAAATAGTGTTTCTTGGAAGCTCACTAGAGATACTAAGAAAACTGGAAATTTTAGTAGAAAGGATAAAAAGAGTTGTACCTAAACACTACTCTAGTTTAATTTGTTCTTTATAGGAGTAAGTTAACCCCTTTACTGGATTGTGTGCTAGGACTGAACATATAAATAAATATAAGATGCTTTGTAAGAGCTGGCTGCTTTCCAGAGTAACAGGAGATTGTAGATAAGCAAGGAGGAGGAGGTGAAGAGTTGTAGACATTAGTGCGATTGGATCAGAGTTGTAGACATTAGTGCGAAATTACATTTGGCTAAATGGACTCTTACATTTTGTGTCTAGATGCCTCCTCGCCTTGCCCAAAACCTCACGCAGTTTTAGATGGGATTTTGTGGAGGTATCTGAGTCTAGATTTTGTGACTGATTCATAGTTCAGTATTAGAATTAAGGGTGCTGTGATTAAGAGTGGGTGACTGCTGGATCAGCCCACTGATGGGATCGCTACTGCCTAATTCCTATAGACAGTCTACAATGGAAGGGAGAGATGGAGGCTTCTGTATGCTCCTCTTTTGTTGCTTGCGTATTTTCCCTTCCCCTGTCATGAAAAGTTGCCATATTGCAAGGATGATTATGGAATGATACCTCTACAAAGTGTGAAATAAACCGTTTCTCTTTGGGTGTTTTGTCACAGCAATAAGAGAAAAGTAAGTAAGACATAGACATTGTTGTCTAGAAATACAGTTACAGACAGGCATCTAGGTGTGTAATTTCCCCCAAAGCCTTATATGGTCATGGGGTGACAAGCTTTTCATAGGAAGCTTTTCAGAGGAGGCTGAATCTAGAGTTTGTGAGTGATTCACAGTCCAGTTCTGGGATTAAAGGTGTGAGGGCTATACCTGCCCTAGAATGGGCAGCCTGCATACAGTATAAGGGGCACAGTTTGTCTTCCCATGCTCTCACTCATGTTGCTTTTTTTGTCAATCATCACCCTGAATGATTGCCCTTTGCCATGTGCCACTCTGCCTTGGAGACAACTGATTACCGACCAAAGCTAACTGCTAGCTTAAAAAATCCTTCTTCCGTTAACTTTGGGTATTGGATGTTTTGTTTCAACAATGAGAAAAATAATGAAGATACAGCACAATGTGTGTATTCCAGCTCCATGCTGAGAAGCTCTAGAACCAATGGCATTGAAATGTAGCTCCCAGATCTTGGTTTCTAAGATATGGTTGATTTGAGAAAAGAAAATATACATTGACTTGCAGCATCTTGTAAAGAAGGGAATAAATATATAAAGAAATAAACCAATAAAAATAACAAGAAATAGCAAATAAACACTTCAGAGAGTGTGCTAAGGCGACATTGAAGTCAAAAGAAATAACTCCTGAAAGCCAAAGCTGGAATAATTTGAAACACAAAATAAAAGCTGTCATATTGGAATTATGAAAGAAAAATCGTGAGTTCACACTAATAGAAATAATTAATTGAATAAGTGAGAACAGACCTATCTTCTTTACAGGATTTCCCCCGATAAATAATTCTCAATTCTTCTCCTCAAAGTAGGAGAAGCATCCTTCCCTCTTTTTTAGATGCTTGCTGCTTTTAGCTTCTTTTTTCATACAGCCCAAAGAAAAGCTTTCCAATAAAGAAGTCAACAATTTTTATACAATGGAGTACTGCTCAGCTATAAAGAAAGATCACATTGAAATATTTATAAATAAATGGGCGCAGCTTGAGACCATACTCATAAGTGAAATAAATCTAACTCACATGTATGAATACTGAATAGTTTCTCCAGTGTAAGAAATGATTCAAATAAATAAAAGTACGTAGTAATCATGATTCCCCATTATGTGGCTTTGAAGCCTTATAAAGTTGTCACTCATTAATTGGAATGGTTTTATTCTGGGCTGTTTGATATTATTGTCTGTGATGATATGAACAGCTATTTTGAAGAAAACAAGACATCACAATAGGTAGTGGTGATTTAATATCAGCTTCTTTTGAAGTCCCACCAAACTATTGTTCTTCTATCTCCATTGGTTTTATCATGTTATCTTACTGGATTTTATTATATGTGACAGTATAAACAAAATTTTTTATAGACAAAGAGATAATATAGAAACCATTGATCGTTTTCCGTTAGCTGGTTCTAAATATCCTGTAATACTTTCATCCTCTTGAATGGTTTCACATTGTCTTGATATGTTTGATGCTATAGTATATGAAGTTATACTCAAATATTTCAAGGAAAGAGACACTATGGTAACTACTATTAAGTTGGATTATCTTGTGGTGAAATACTGTGTTGCTTAAATTGTTCTGTTCTGACCTGTATTGTTATCTTGTTGTATCCTCTTTTATCTCAATCTTCCCCCTTTTAAAAAAATTATTTATTTTTTTATTATTTTTTAATTAAGGGGAAAATAAAAAATAGCAGGATATATTATAGTGACTTTTTTGATTTCCTATTAACTTGATTTGAAGCCCTGTATTGCTCTCACCATCTTGTTTTGACTGATTTTACTGTATTCTGTTCTGTTTGATAGTATCAAGTTTGAGGATATAGGCAACTACTTTGAAGGCAATAGGATTTACTATGAGGCCCATTCTGGTTTGACTATTATCTTCTTTTGAAGTCCTGGAATGTCTCCAATGTTTAGGTTTTATTGGTTTTGTTCTGTACTGTGTTGTTCAGTTTTATTATACCTAATGATATAGGCAATTCTTTTTAACGTAGCAAGAGGAATTTTGGTAACCACTGTTGATTACCTTGTATTCTGTTTTTACATATTGTACTGTGTCCATCCTTCATTTTGACTGACTGCTTTGTTTTGTCGTATTTGGTTTTATTCTCTTCCAAAAAAAAAAAAGTAATAAGAACTATGGGAGTAATAAAACCCAAAATGTGTAAATGTTATTGTAAAAAAGAGAGGAAAAGAAAGTGCTCTAAAGGATACAACTGCGAGGTGTGTTTAGGTGTGTAAGATGGTTGACCATATTACTAAGTTTTTGTTGGATCATTGAACACAGCTGTTTGCGTTCTCACTGTTTGAATGTATACTTTGTATGCTTTAATCCTGTAACTTGAACAAATATTTCTAATATAAGAATATGTAATCTATTAACTAGTGATTTCTTACTTTTTTTTTGAAATTCTGTATTACTTGTACCCTTTTACTGTTTTGTTTTGTTTTTCTTTAAATAAAAAATTTTTAAAAAAAGAAGTCAACAACAGAACCTTAGCCAATAGCTATAGACAACACAAACTATGAGGAGTTACACTGAGAGTGTGTGGATAGATATGACACAGTTAGAAGGGTGGATCCTCTCTGTGGCAATGAGAAATTTAGTCAAAACATGAAAAAATCATCAAACAAACTCAAACTGAGAGACACACTACAAAATATTTGGGAAGTATACCTCAAATGGTTGCATGTGATATTTAATCTTAATATGTCAACTTCCTTGGACTAAGAAACTTCTAGAAAATGAGTAAAATATCTAGGGGGTGAATCTTTATCTCAGGTACTGTACACACTCTTTCACTGTTCTCCCTGGGCACTGTTCCTAACTTTCCTTCTGGCCACCCAGAGCTCAGCAGGTTTCCTCTGCTACGTCCATCACCATGTTGCTTCTGATTTGTAAACAAATGATTATAGACTGATTCCCATGAAACTCTGAGCTAGCTAAACCTACCTCAAGATGTGGATGCTGGGTACTGAGTCTTAACAATAGAAAAGATGACTGACACACTAAAATATTTTTTTTTAAATCTGAAAAATTGTCAAAGCTGACAGAAGCCTAAAAATTTGGTGTTTCATTGTAATGGATTGTTATTATTGGAATCCTACAGTATGAAAAAGACAATCAGATAAATCTCAATAGATTCCAGGCTTTGATAACATGTCTATAGTATTTATTCTTTTAAAAAAATGAACCAAAGTAATGCAAGGGATTCGCAGCTGAAGAAAGCACTTCATTTTTCTTAGTGCTTCTCTGTAAATATAAAAGTTATAAAACAAAATGTTTTCTTTAAAATATTTTTAAATTATTGCATGCATTTCCCTTAGAGAAAAGGTCTTTGAAGAGAGTCTGATGGTTTGGAAAAGTAGAGGAATTCTTGTGTTAAACTTAAAGTAAAGGGAAAATGCATTGACTTTTTAGAGGTCACTAGAAGTTACAGGGCAAGTGCTGGTATATTCACGTCCTGCCAGAAAGTAATTGAGTGTGTTTTAGGTATGAACCTAGGTCGATGTGAAGAGCTCTCTTCCTTGGGTAATTTCTATCTAAATATGTCCAGACAAGAGGACCAATTTTATTTTTGTTCTCCTAAGTGAGGCAGCATTGTCAATATTTCTAAGACATTGTTTCAAAAGTTTTTTCCAACCATACACGCGTGATTCCTTTTTCATCGTCTTTCATATGCTTTTCCTAGTATAAGTCTAATTAAAGAGGTTAAAGGAATTTTCTGTACATCACCCTATTTTTTTATGATGATATTTCCTTCCTCTCTGTTCTTAGTTTTACTTTCTGTAGTGAGTTACTTGTGGTCAATTTTAACTTAAAAATACTAAACAGAAAATTCCCAAAACAATCAACTTATATATTTTACATTCTGTGCCCTTTTGAATATCAGGATAAAATCTTGTGTCAATTCTCTGTTTTCCCAGGACATAAGTCATTTCTTTGTCCAGTGTACATCCAATCACTATAAACTATCCACCCATTTGCCACTTAGGTACCTTCTTGTATGTCCGGTTGAATGTGGAGGTAGCATGTGGTGTTCTAATAACCTCTATTTTTCATAATTATGTACCCAAAGCACAAGACTGACAACATTGGGAACTCAAATATGATCAAGGGAAAAGGTAAAGTGCTTTATGTAAGTGAAAAGATAAAAAATACTCTGTTAAATAAGTGAAGAAAAAATTCATATGCTGAGGTTGCTAACACCTACCATAGGAATAATTGTTCTATCCATGGGCTTTTGAAAAAGAGAAAGAATTTTGTGTAATTTATTATGGTTGCATCTCAAAATGCAATCATTATAGTTAGTATATATGGCATAGTTATGATACAAAGCATTACATTATGGAATTGGATACTGTTTATGGTATCTGACATCCAGTAGGTGTCATAGGCAGCTGAGTTGGTTAGAAATAGTATAGAAAGTAAGCTTCTTTGAGGAAGCTGACACAGAGGACCTGACAGTTTGTAGAGATTCTGTAAAATGCTATGGCTAGAGGATCCCTTTAATCTATCTCTTTCTCTTGATATCTCCTTGAAAGAATTAAAAGCATCATATCATAATACAGTTATATATACAAACCCATGTATATAGCAGCACAGTTTGTAATAGCTAAATCTTGGAAATAGCACAAATGCCCACTGATCAATTAATAGATAAAAAAGATGTAGTCTTTTTATACAGTGGAATGCTACTCATGAAACAGGATAAACTTGAGACATTTTGTAGCTAAATGCATGCACCTTGAGACCACATTCTTAGAAAAATTAAATAAGAGCCACATATGTAAATATTGCAAGTTTTCTCTGTAAACATCACAAAATGAAAGTGTAAATAAAGACCAAAATGTATAGCAGATACCATGAAATAGGATGAAAATGTTCAGAATGGAAAGGAAGCCACAAAGAGGGAAAGGAAGAAAAAGTAAAGAAAATAAATGATGAGAAAAGAAGGCAAAGTGAAAAAAAGCTTTTGAAAATGAGGAGAGGAATGAGGTGAAGGGAGGGAAGGGGTATGGGAAAAAAGTATCAGGTTATACAGGTCCAAATTATGCTGAATGTAATCAGTATGTGTACCTAAAATGTAACAATAAACTTAATTTTTAAAAGATACACTACATACATATACTTTCCCCCCAAATATAACTTATTTATTGAAAACATACTGACTTTAAAGAAAAAAGAAATAGCAATGCCTAGCCTTGATGCTGATGGAAGGGATTTAAACAAATGCATGTGTTGAAAGTAAAGGAACCAACAAAAAGAAAAATAAGAAGTGTATGATTTAGTGTTCAATGTGGCAAAGAGCAGGTCTGGGACTGAGACTCCTGTTTATGCAGTGCCTCGCAGCCGTGTACAAGTGTTTATGGAGAGAAGCCTGCGAGGTAAATTGCTCCTACTCATAATAATCTCATAAACCAGGTGGCTCAAACCACGGAAATGGCATTTCTTATGATTCTGGAAGCAAGAAATCCAACACCAAGGTGTCTGCAGGGTTCTTATAGTTTGTTTCTTTCCTTGCTTTTCTTTCTTTCTTTCTTTCTTTCTTTCTTTCTTTCTTTCTTTCTTTCTTCCTTTCTCTCTCTCTCTCTCTCTCTCTCTCTCTCTCTCTCTCTCTCTCTCTCTCTTTCTCTCTCTCTCTCTCTCTCCCTCCCCCGCCTCTGTTTTCTGTCTGTCTGTCTGTCTTTCCCTGAGGCCTCAATCCTTGGTTTGCAGATAGCCCTCTCCTTGGGGCTTCACATAGTATTCCTTTGTTCCCTAACCTCTCCTCATAAAGCTACCAGTCACCTATAATTGGACTCACTCTAAGAGAAACATTTTATCTCTTTAAAGATGCTACCTAAAAATATAGCTACAACGGAAGTACTTAAATTTGGTACTTAAAAATATAAGTTTTTATTTTAAAAAGCAAAACAGAAAAATGATAGAAAGGAATGATACAGAATCAAAAGACAGAAAATTAACACTAGTTAATATATTGTGTATTACCCTAGAAGTAGTTGCTCAGGTTACAATATCTAGGCTTAAAAAATGATCAAACAAATAATGACAGCACAAACTGTTCTTTTGCTGAATTAAGAGATTACTAGCATAGCTATTTATCTGGTATACACGTATACATGCATACATTTATATATGTATATTTATATACATATAACCTTTTCATTTTTTCCTTTTCTCTTTTTCCCTATTCTGGTTGTTCATGTATTGTGGACATTTGTGTGGAGGTTCTTCAAGAACTAGGATTGGAAGTCTCATTCAATTCAGCTATTCCTCTTCTTGGTATTTTCCCAGAAAAATTGATAACATCATGCCATAGTGATATCTGTGCACCCATGTTTATAGCAGTACAATTTGTAATAGCTAAATCTTGGAAACAACCCAAATGCCCATCAATCACAGAATGAATAAAAATGATGTGGTATTTTTATACAATGGAATATTACTCAGTTATAAAACAGGATAATCTTGAGGCTTTTATAGATAAGTGGATGCAACTTGAGACCATATTCATAAGTGAAATAAATGAAACTCACATTTGTAAATATCATATTGTCTCCCTAATTTAAATAAAATAATAAAATAAAAAAACTGATTCAGATATTGTAATAATGAAAGGGGAAAAAGTGCTCAAAAGGAAAAAAATATGAAATTTTAAAGGATCATAATTCAGCTGTACCAGCCTGACAATAGAATTAGATGAACAAGAACAGTGCCATTGAAAGATGTACCTATGACATGGTGCCCCATTGCAGTACAGAGGATGAAATGAAGACTGGGAGAGCTTACATCTTATTACTGTAAAATAAAATATAGTAAATAACAAAGAACCAAAACTGTAAGGTAGTTATTTTGAGATATATTTTAATTGTTGAATTATAAAGATTTGATGATTTGTAGATGTATAATAGAATTTAAGAGAGGTACGCAAAAAATATATCCATGTTAATAGATACAAATAATAGATATCAGAACATGGAAAGATGAGAGATTTTTTTCAGGAAATGGTATTAAGGAACAGTTGATTCGATTCGGGTTCATTAAACATTGACCATGTACTATCTAGTTTTCAATTTTATATCATCCCACCAGTACTAAATACCTTTATCCATACATGACATTTCCTTTGTGTCTTAGTCAGTAACCTAGGGATGAAATGTTTGATGATTTATCAGCTTCATTAGTGCCAGGAAGTTTTAGGTAATAATTGGCATAGCATGCTATGAATTTACCAATTGAATGGAGAGCAATGTAAGAACTGTGTATGATAACCTCAATGATATTTGGTTACTGATTCTTATGGAATATCCTTTGTAAGGAGTGTGGAATTATTTCCAAATTCAGTTGTTTTTGTTATTTTCATTTCTACAGGGGATATAATACTGCCAATTATCCATTGCTCATTTTCATGAGCAAGCAAAAGGTTGGCCGTGCTTTTGAAATCAACTGTATAGTATAGTATTTGAATAGTATTTAGAATATTATACAAGACAATTGATGTATCCTAAATGCAGACTAGAAGTGTATGTCAACTTACGGAAGTATGAAAGTTTGACAATGCAGTTCCTGATTAATGATTTTGTCCTCTAACAAGCAGTGACTCTTACTATTATGTATACTTAACTATAAATATTAAATCCACTTTAATCAGAAACTCAGCCAAGAGTCCCAATTGTCAGTCTCAAGGATGCAGTGAAAAAAAACAAAGAACAGAGACAAATACAATATTGCAACAATGTCTGTGAGGTCAGCATCTCTCATCAGACCCCCTCACTCCCAAAGCAGCTGCTCTTTATTCTTTGTATCCCATGTCAGGTGGGCCTAGCAAAGGATCATAATTCATCCCAAGACTCAGACTCTAGAGAGTACAGATAATCTTATGCTTAGAAATATCCTGTTATTGAGTGTAATCCTGAGATAACTCACAAAGATGAAGATATAGATGATCTTATGCTTAGAAAAGTGAATAGGAAATCTCATATGGGTGGTACCAATAATCCCAATTCCTCTTTTTATTCCATAGGGAATACACAAATTAGCCATTGTGAATGTGTGGTCCCCAACACAATTTCTTGAAGTTTCTTTCCCGACTGACCCCGAAAATAAGTTTAAGCTTTTATTGTCTCATGGTTGATATCTTGATAAAATATCATGAATGCTTCTTAATTAACACTGAAAATAATGAAGCAAATTATTATCTCCTCAAGAGATAATAAATATACCCTTTCAGTATTATACTTTTATCTTTGTATCTCTGTCATCAATTTTATGCATGATTTCTTAGTATTGTGCACACTTGTGAGTGTTAATAAAAGGTCACATGATCTCTAAAACAGGAGTTAATTTTCACACATCTTTTAATATAGTAGCTTAGCACTGAAAAGAAAATAGTGTGAATAGCAATCAGTATATAAGCAAACCAATAATTATTTCCCTGTAAATTGATCTCTCCATAAAATTCAAAAGATAACCTTGAAAACCAATGTGAAACTGTGTCTCTTGAAATAGTGGGTTAATTCTGAAAACAAATAACCAGAATCAACAATATTGGTTCTTTGCTAATAAAATATGTTTGCAGTACAAAGTTGGTCTGGTTCTGTTGCATCAGCTGCCAATAGTAAAAGTTTGCATTTTGGATTTTACTTTTTAGTTACTGTTAAAAGCTACAATAATTCCAAAAGCAATAGTACGATCAGTAATGGACCAAAAGAAAGAATTTTTTACATGATAGTATGGTTGCTTAACCCACCCTGTGATAGCTCGAAGGGTGGTCTTCCATGTGAACACTTCGCTCACTCAGCCAACGGTCACATTTTTCCCTCTAATTTTACAAATTGTTAACCTCTTTGTGATAGTTAACTGACTGTCAATTTTAGTGAGAAATCACCAATTAAATTGGATAGCCATAGTTCTGATGGTGGCTGGGAATTCACTGAAGATAGAAGGAATGCCCTCAAGAGGCTTGTCATTTGAATGATGTAAAGGGGAAACAAAGAAAGAAAAACTGATTGCTTCTGTTACTCCAGAGGCGCTCCAGTCTTCACCTTCACCTTGGGCATCATTTCCTGGCTTTCATGTAGACATTTCAGTTTTCTGGCACAGACCATTTGAGCTTCTAATACAGACACACATACTACAGTGAGCTCCAAGCCTTTGACTGGTTCTCTCAGATCTCTAGTGCTCATGATATAGGGGAATGAAATTCCTGACCTACTATGTGTCTGGTATGAGTTTGTGTTCCCAAAAATTGAAGACTGAATTTTAGGAAGAACAGAGGTTAAGAGCAGAAATATTTACTGAGAGAAATAAAGCTTCTGTCTGAGAGATACAGAATGGGTCCTGAGTGGATTGCCAAAAACTGCCTTTTCTAGGGATTTTCATAGATTAAAACCATGAGATGAGGCAGGTGTAAGGTAGGAAAAATTGGGAAATCACAAGGCAGATGGGCATGAGGTAGGACAGAACTATGATCAATTAATTGGATTGATTGTTCAGGTAGAACTGACTAAATTAGGAACAAATGGGAAAGTGAGTCACATAGCAAAGGAGCATTCTTATGATCAGTGACTCTTCCTATAGGGGTTTGGATGGTGTCTCCTGGCTTCTCAAGGTGATCCATACCTAATCCCTAATGCTTATACATAGGATACGGTTGCATTTGTTTTGCCTTCTTTTGAGATCTGGCCCACAGCAAGAGGTGTGTGTCTCCTCCAAGGGCATAAGACATCTGGTCCTCTGTGCTTGCTTCCTCAAAGATTCAGCCCTGTCTGACTGCCTATAATATTTTTAAGCAGCTCACCTGCCTTTAACACTCAGGCAGACATTTTATATTCTTCTGCACCTGACTCTTTGGCAGACATTGTAAGACTATCTTGTAAATACCTGTATATTTCTATATCTTGTGTTAAATTTGTTTCTCTAGTAAGCAGCGACTGATACTATCCTATATATATATACATGCATGTACAGACATGCCTGTGTACATATTACAAAAACAGAAATAGATGTGCTGTTCTGATTCTTCCCAATAAGTAACTCTATCCAGCTGAGAGATTGCCTTGAGAATGCAAAATCCAACTCTCAAGATACTTATAGATTTGCTCAACTGTGAAGATCTGCTGTGGCCCTGAAAGTTCAGAGCTTTCATCAGATGAGCAGGCAAAGCAGTGTAAATAGGCCAGTCCATTTTAGCCTACTAATAGCCATTCTGCTGGGCAGTACTAGCTCCAGACTATTTCACAGGTTTCACAGGTTGTGATCTTGATAGCTCTACACTGCAGATTTACATCATCTTTCAGTTTTCTTTGATCTTTTCTGTCAGCTTTGAAATCCAGTGGACCACTCATACCTCAGTTGCATGTGTCATGTGTCATGTGTCACGTCCGAGGGATTAGTGATTGGAGTACACACTATGTCCAATGTGTATCAGTATTATTTGTATATCTTTGGTTAAACTTTATTGAGTGTTAGAGACTAAGTTAAAATGATTCCTGCATTAGTTAAAATTAACTTCTTGCTATATATCAAGGTCATTTAAGTCTCTATCTTAGTATCTTCTGTTGTTGAGACAAAATACTCAATACCAAAAGTTATAGGAAGAAAGGTTTATTTTGGCTCACAATTTGTAGAGACCAACTTCATAGTCAGCTGGCTGCAAAGCAGGGTGGTATGGTAGATGGGAGTCATAGAGGAGAAGCAGTTCATGGTAAAGCATGGCATGCAGAAGGTGGCCAGCAGTGAAGTAGCAAGCAGCAAGCATAACGAACAACACCAGTACTCTTTCTGTCTCTCACATTCTATCCAGCCTACCCCCTCTTAAGATAGGTAGCGCTCACAGCCAAGGTGGGACAATCTTATTCTTAGCATTGCTCTGTGAATCATTCACTCATCCTTAGCTCTAGCAGCACACATCCTAGATTCAGCTGCTTCTAAAAATTCCTACCTATGACCACATAACACATAAATCTAGATGCAAGCCATAATTTTCTGTCCCTGGACCCCCAAAGACTCATGCATATGCCTTCAAGACATTTATTCCATCTCCAAGGGTTGCCAACATCCTAACAGTTTCAGTATTGCTATTAAGTTCAATTCTAAAATCTTCTCTGAGACTTAAACTCTTAAATGGAAAGTCCTATAGAAATGAAAAGAAAGTCAAACAATCTCAACACATAGTGACACATAATTCCCACTCTATTAGGAAGACAGAAAAAATGAGCCTAAAACAAGTCTAAAACCCAGCAGGACAATCATTAACTGCTGTAATTTCCATGCTCAGATTTAATGCAAGACATACAATAGGTAAGAATTTCCAAGTCTGGCTTATAATGACCACAGAGTCAGATACGGAACATTGGAAAACTCTGTCTTCACGCTGGAGAATCTAAAGGACCCAGTCAAAGTCCTGGAGCTCACCTTGGTGTCCCATGCAAGTCTATATCAGAAGGCTGATGGTTCTGCACTGGAAATCTGAAGAGTCTGCATCACAAGGCTGAAAGGTCACTCTTAAGAGGCTAAAAATTCTGTGCTGAAAGTCTGAATCATTTGTTTTGGAAGCCAGAATATGCCATCCGAGGTGACGGTAAAGAGTGGAGATGCTCCTCTGAGGAAATAATCCTTCCTGCTTAATTTCCCTTTTATACCCTACTGGCAACAATCCTTTCTAGGGTGGATCTTCTGCACACAGAATTATGTTGAGCTAATTTAGTTGGGTATTACTTACTCAAGTTAACAACAACTATCACAGTCTCCTTAGACATTACTTTTGGAACCACGTGCAGGGCCTCCTTATCTCTTTTTTTACTGTCAACCATCAGATGTATCCTGCTCTGGCTGACAGTGACTTCCTATGTAAGCACGGGAGATGTTTCACTATCTGGTGACCCTTCTTCTTAGTGCATTGTACAATGGTCAGTTCATGTCCTTTGGGATCCAATAATCCCCCTGTTTAGGAAGTAAAATAAATTACCAGTTTCAAGATTCTATAGAAAAAGTTCCTCCATAATCTAGGTGCTTGTTGACCTTGTAATGTCAGTGCAAAACTCCTGGCTGTCCTATTAGCCTGATTATCTTTCTAGTTCTGGTTTCTAAACTTCAGTTGTGGAAATTCAGAAGCACCTGTATTAACTGCAACACTATTAGAGTATGAACAGAATAGACATTGAGTTACTCATAGCTGTATAAGATTTATTAGGTGTTGTCTTAGTTACTTTTTACTCGTTGCTGAGACAAAATACCTGAAGCCCAAAGTTGGGAAAGGAAAGGTTTATTTCTTACAGTTTTTGGAGGTTTCAGTCCACACTCAGTTGGCTCCAAGACAGGCAGGCATGGCTGGACCACAGTTCTTGGCGGCCGCCCGCAGCAAACTTGAACCAGCAAAGAGAAATACACACCTTCTTCCTGCCATTACATCACATCCTGGCTCCACCCCTATGTGGGTGGAGCACTGACACCATCAATCCAAGCACTATACAATGAACCATCACGAATGAACAATGCAAACTCATGAGGCCTGGGGGACACAAACATAAACCATGACAGGTGTCTTTAAGATTTGCCTTGTACACTTTTGGAAAGAGATAAAAAAAGAAAACCAGGTGAAAACACATATTCAGCCTGCTCAATGTACATGAGTCTTTTAGTTCTGCTACTATTTTTCTTTCCTTTTTTATTCTAATAGGACAAAACCCTTATCATACAAAACCTTCTCACATCAAAAATGTATCTTTATACTAACAGTTTTCTGTATTATCTTCTCTAATTTCTTACTACAATTTTTTTATAATAAAGCTTCTAGTCAGCCCAAGAAATAACTGATATAAGAATCTTTTACTCAAATTTGTCTTCCTTCAATACAATACCATCCAAGAAGACTGAGTAGCTGCAGGTTTTGTAACTGATTACTAGCAAAGACTGAACTGAATGACAAGTACACATAAGATAAATATATTTAAATTAGAATATATTGGAGTCCTTCAGTTATTGCATGAACATTGGGGAGAAGTCACTTTTTTTTGAACAATTTATTTTGTTTTGCAGACTTAACAAAGTTAACCCTTTCTTCTCCCATTTCCATCCTGATTCATTATGGGAGAGCAAATTGGGCTGCTCTCCAGGATGCATTCCGTAGACATGGGGACATGAATAAAGAGCAATTCTCATCCTTTTTGCTGGCATACACTTTGATTCTGCATCCCTCAGGGACATGAACAAAGATCAAGGCTCATCCTTTTTGCTGGCATACACTTTGATTCTGTATCCCTTAGACTGGTTCCTCCAGATCTAATGGCTGCCATTAAAGTTCTTTGCTTTTCTTGATGATTAAAAATCTACTAAGGAGAAACATCACATCATGCCCCATTAACTTAGACAAAAAAAAAAAACACTCTTTTAAAATCTCTCAAAATGTTAATCCCACATTAACCTGGACAAAAAATTGCCTACCCAGGTCATCTATGGAACTTCTCAGGTCTCATTTGAATTCTCTCAATATTGAGTAATAAATAGGACTTTTTTGGGTTCTCCCTCACTTTAGAATGGAAGGGGCAATATCGTTGCTAGCAGATCATGGCTATTATCACTAAGGACCCAATCTTTTTCTCTGCAGAGTGCACACTTGCTCATTCTTGTGGTGCCTAGGCCAGGCTTGCTGATAATGATGATAGAACTGTGGGGGTGGGCAGCTGAAAAGATAAGAAATATGAAATATAAATGACCTTTATTTTAAGAATGTGAGGAAAGACCCCCCCCCAACACCCTGGGGCATGGCGTCTCCCCACTGGGGTCAGTGATCTCTCCATGGAACACATGGAGTGGGGGCATATAAGTAGCCTAGGTTTGGGGTGGAACCTAAGGGGCATTAGTGATGCACAGGTAGCCCATTGGCACTCGTTTGGTGCCAGAGGTAAATTCTTAGGGGTGGGGGAGATGGAGCTCCTTGGTTGTGCCTGAAGCTTTACCAGCTACAGTGTCCTGTTTGGGCCAAAATTCTTTCAAATGACACCAAAGATGAGGGATCAAGGGAACTCTTAAAAGACCACTGAGAAGAAAAGATGTACATAGGGCACCTCATTCCATTTTTCTTTCCCTTTAAAAAATAAATCTAATTGAGATAAGATGTTAAGTCTAAAGAAGTCCCTGGAGGATAACTTCTCATGGTCTCCCTGCATACACTGTGTCCAGCCATTATTACAATATTAAAAAATAGAGTCCTTATCCTTCAGGCTTGAAAATCTAAAGCTTTCTAGTGTTTCAGCAAATACTCCAGGAACAAAAGTGGTAACAGTAAAAGGTCCAGGTCTCACCTGTGAGCAATGGAAAAGGACATGGTGAGAAAAGATTACCCATCAGGAGACCCCATATAAGATGTTCTTCCTTCTGAATGGGACCTCCTTTATTCTGCTAAGGGACTTACAGCAGCTTTGGGCCCCCTGTGTGAGGCATAGTCCACCACTGTCAGGGGTTTCTGCACCTTACCTGCTATAGGACTGGGGTCACAGTTAACATGACCAGATTTCCTGACCTGAGCCTCAGGCCTCTACATTCTTTCTTATTTTCCCTGTTATGATGATATTGCTATTTCTCAAATACTCAAAGTCCCCTGGATGTCCTTTCCTTTTCCACATCCATTATGGTCATTAAAAACAGGTTTCACAGTGACCTCAGTGAGTGTCCTGTGATGTAAATATATAAAGTAAGGTGCAAAGAATCCCTCAAAGTCTACCCAAGGGTAATCAGTCCTCTTCCAGCATTCAATCAAGGAACACATGTTGAGAACTTTTAAGACATGGAGGTGGAGTGGACTTCCCTGTAATATTCTTCTCTCATAGCACCTGCCATGCACCTCAGGTACCTACACAAACTATTGGGGAAACTTAAGAAGTAGTGAAAAGGTGAAGTGGAATCAGAAGTCATGGTCCAGCTATCATTCTGAAAAGGCCCAATTTTCCCTTTTTGTGGCAATGTTGTATGGAGAAACCTGCATTCATGAGGAGGCAAAAAACATTTCGTGAGAAATATAATTTGGAAATAGATTGAAAATAATTTATTCTGCCTGGGCAGAGAGGTTATTGGGACATGATAGGGGAGGGTCCTTCTCCACCCCTCAACTTACCCAGGGACTCTACTCTAACTGAATCAAGAAGACACCCTCTTGGCAAAGGCATATCATTGTAGATCCCTACATGGTTGTCTGCCTCGCAGCATGCCCGGCCAGAGTCTAATAGGAATGTCTAGAAAAATTGCTGCTCAGCCATATGAGGGTAAATTTCAGTTTTCCTCTGTGTTTTGTTCGAGACTGGGGTTGCTCCTTCTTATATGCAGGGTTCCCTAATCCCTAAGGGTGCTCATACAAGAGATTTCAACTCTGCTAGATCATGATGGAGTTAACTCTGGAAAATGAGCTGAGAAGAGGATTGCAGTGTCCTCCCATATTTACTCCAGTTTAGGATGGGTTATTTGACTATGTGCAGTGGTCTGATTGTTCTTCTTCTGTAATGCTGAAGAGACCTCAAAATATGTTGGATCTGGTGAGGCTGGAGTCACTATCCCACTTTTGAAATTTTCTGGTCTTATTTCTCTTTCTGGCATGAAAAAGAAACAATAGGAGTCATAGCACAAAGCAGTCAATTTATTGCAGAACTGGTACAAAGCCACCCCCAGATACCAGGGAGCCCATAGGTGGGCCACCGCTAGACACAGGGCAGCAGTCCTATCTTTTTGGAGTAGGTGCTGTGGTCACCCACCTGGAGGTGCTGCATTTAATTGGCTAATGGGCTTGTTGCTAAGGGTACAGGTCATACAGTGTGTCAGTGTAATTACAGAACACAGTTTAGAGACATTGCAAAGGGGTGAGGTAAAAGTTTCAAGAACAGATCCAAGGTCATCTATTGAGTGGTGAACTTATTGTTTCAGAAGTAAAACAATAAAACAACCTGCTCATCATTCCAGAGGATACTTTCTACCTCCCTTTACTGTAGTGTCCTCTACTCTAATCCTACTTAAGGATCCCACCCCTCACTGCATTTCAGGTTGCACTCAAGGTGTGGGCAACCCCGGAGAACCCAGTGTGCATCTAGCTAGTTTCCCAGAACTATTGTAGCTCCAAGATAAGAGCAAGTGGCTAAATTTCTCATCCTACCAATTTGTATTAAACATATTCTTTTCAAAGTAAGAGCAGCTGGCAGGGGTGGAGAATCTCTTCCTCCAAACCATAGGACACCAAGGAGAATGTGGCCCCAGGACCCTTGCTCTAGCTCATTTGAAGGGCGTAGGGCCCATCCAGGAGAAGTAACTCCCCTCACTATACCAAAGAAAGGGACAGCCTTTCTAGCACAGTGCTTTGAGAACAATGAATTTACTGTCCCTGTCCTTGTCTCCTTCTGTGTAGAGTGATCCAGAAGTTCTCCCCAGAAAAGGTGAGCCACAGTCCAACTAAGCACCCATATGCTCACACAGGAGCTGACCTTATTTTAAACAGAATGTGGGGATGGTATAACAGAATACTTTGGAAGCAATAGGTATTGTACTGTTAATCAAGTAAGAGGGGACTAGAAGCTCCAAAAGAGCAAAAAGTTGAATCATAAATCCCTCAGAAATTAGCAGACAGATCTAGAAAAAAATAACTTAAATGATTCTTCCTTAGCTGGACCAAATCTCAAAGAATAACTTTAAATTTTACCCCAGCAAATCAACACAAATTTAGCTGCACCAGACTGGGACACAATATATACTTCAGAAAACTACAGAAAATGAAGCAATCAGCTAAAAGTTAGTGAAGGCTCACAGCTGGTGTACTGCAGACAGTGTAACAGAAAGATTAAGGAAAAACATGAAACGTGCATTGAATATATCTATGCTAGAGCATATTCTAGAACATAATTAACAAAAATTCAATAAGTTTGAAAGGATAAAAATTTTATTCTCTGCTACGATGTGATAAAATTAGCAATTATGGGAAAAATTTGAATAACTGTAATATACAATAATTTCAAGAAAGATTCTTAAGTTATAATAGTGTTGAAAATGGAAATCAGAAAATACTTTGCAATGAATGAAAAGATAAATACAGAGTATCAAAAATGCAGAAATGGAATTAAGCCATTGGTTTTAAAAGTTTATCTGTAAGTATGACTTTTAAGGAAGATCAACAATATCAAATCAGTAACCTAAATTGCAACCATGAGATATTGAAGAGAGAAGAACAACAAAACCCAAGTAACATTTAAAAATTAATGAATACAGATTAAGGTAGAAGTAATGAGACTTGAAACAGAAAAAAGAAAACAATAAAATCGAAATCTGTTTCTCTTCGTCAGAAATGGTGGCACAGGCCTGTAACCCCAGCACTCAGGAGGCTGAGGCAAGAGAATTGCTGAAAGGTCGAGAGCAGTCCGGGCTACAAAGCGAGCTCAAGACCAGCCTGAACTGCATAGCGAGCCCCTGTCTCCAAAAGACAAGAACAAAAATCGGTTTCTCTGAGAAAATCGAGAAAGTCACAAATTTTCAGCCAGTTTGGCCAAGAAAAAAGAGGAAGATTTAAATTATTAAATTATAAATGAGATAAGGAATATCACACATCCTATCAATTATACTTCAAGTCGGAGAGCACGCAAAAATCTTTTTCTAAAATCAATAAAAACCAATGTATAGATTCATATTGTTGGGCATAACACTTCTAGAAATAAAATAATTTGGTAGTTATAATAAAGTAGATGGGAACAAAGTCATACTGTAATAAGTAAATCTGACAAACTTAATTGTCAACTGCTTGGATTTAGAGACTATTGGAAAATGATTGAATCACTGAGGGATGGTCCAGTGTGTGTTTGGAGGTTTGCCCCAGAGGAAAAATGTAAGTCACTGGGGATGTGCCTTTGGTGGGAATGGAACCCTCAGTGCTGTGTGTACTCATGCTCTGCTTACTGCTACACTGAGTTTAGGAGCCTTGATACACCACATTCTTCTGTGATGGCTTTTCCGCCTTGGAGACAACTGCAGAAGGATTAAACCCTTTGAAAGCATCCGCCAAATAAACCTCTCCTCCCTTAAGTTTCCATTGTCAAGCAGGTAGACCCAACAATGGCAAAGCTGACAGGTACAGAAAATGACTCCACAGAGTAAATAAATCAAATCTCTGCAAGAACTGACCCTCTTGTCTTCCTCCTGCTCACTCATTGCTCAGTTTCTTGGTCTTCTTTTCTTTTACCAAAGATCTATTTCAGTTTTCCTATTATCTACTTTATATTTTACCCTTTATTTATGTTTTGGGTTTCTCATGCAAGAGAAACCATGAGATTCTTAAACTTGTGTGTCTGACCTATGTCACTTAACTTTATGGTCTCCAAATGCATTCTGGTTCATACAAGTGACTCAGATCCATCTTTCCTTTGGCAGGATTATACTGCAACATGTACTAACACTGATAGGGGAATAAACTCCCGATCTACTATGTCCGCAAGTTCATATTCTCTAAAATTAAAGAAATAATTTTAGGAACAATGGAAGTTAAGAGTAGAATATATTTATTGAGAGAAGCAAAGCTTCTCTCTGAAGCAAGACAGAAGGAATCTGGAGCCGGTTGCCAAGAACTGTTGTTTTTTTCCAGTGACTTTTATAAAGCAAAATCATGAGGAGACACAGGTCAAGGTGGAGGAAACTGGGAACTCACAAGGCAGATGGGCATAAAGTGGGATAGAACTATTGTTAACCAATAAGATTAATAGTTCTGGGGCTGAGAATTTAGCTCAGCGGTATAAGCACCTGCCTTGCAAGCAGGCGGTCATGAGTTCGATCCCTGGTACCGGTAAAAAAAAAAAAAAATAGTTCAGGTTAAATTGGGGAAAAATGGGGAAGCGAGTTGCATAGAAAGTGGGCATTCTTATAGAAGGACTCTTCCCCTTAGGGGGTTGGAAGGTGACTCCAGACTTCCTCAGGGTGATAGGGAACTATTTACAATATCAGTCCTTAGGACAGAAATGCTTTTGGTTGATCTTTTGTCTTGAAGCCTGGCCCACAGCAGGAGGTGTCTGTCTCCCCCACATTTGCAAGGTATCTGGGATTCTGCACTGGTGCCTTTCAGGACCTAGCCTTATCTGACTGCCTATAATATTTCTTACTAACTCAGTGGCCTGCAACAGTACCACACTTCCTTCATTCATTAATCACTTAATGGACATACAGGATGTTTCAAACATCTATTATAAATTGTGCTGTTATAGAGTATATATATATATATATATATATATATCACTCTAATATGATTTTTTAATTCTTTGGAGAAGATGGATAGAAGAGGAATATCTGAATCAAATGCAATTCTTATGTAAATTGAGAAATAGAACTATAATTCTGGATTCAATGTCATATATAATTATAAGTTGTGTGATGAGGAGACAAAGAAGTATAAATTCTGCCAAAATTTTATATATCAGGAAAAGCTTCTATAAAAATTTTAATAGTAAATTTACTGAGACATCATGAAACTAATGCACGTTACCTTTCACTTTTACAATAATAAGATATGTTCAAAGAGATGGCGATTATTTACCGCACATTTATTTGAATGCCAAACTGTTAAAGTGTGTATTCATTTTTTGGCAAACTCTGTAGCTTTTAAGAGTAAAGATTTTTGTTTGTTTGTTTGTTTTCTGTGTCTCACTGAAAATAAGTTGGAAAAAATATTTCAGGCTCTGATAAGTTAAGATGTACATGATAAAACCTAAAGTTAATAATAAGAAAATAATTGAAATAGTCCAGTGAAAAACAATTACAAGAATTAAAATATTACAATAAAATTGTTAATGCAATAGAAAATATGAAGGGAGAGCAACACTTGAGAGTCATGTGATGTATGAATAGACTAGAGGGTTTCAAATATAATGGTATCCCCAAGTATATGAAATCTCAACCATTTTACAAACATGATTAGTCAAATATAAAACTTATACAGAAATGATAGGCTAACATCACTGTTTAAAAGAGCCATAAATGGACAGTTAAATATAGCAATGCAAAAATTATAATAAAGCATTATAATTATTAAAGAATAATATTGTGAGAAAGAACAATAAATATTTACTAATAAATATGGAACAAAAATAATTATGACAATAGTGTCAATAGTGCCAAGGTAGTTTAATAGAGAAATGGAGAAAACAGAGTTCAGGAATATCCTACTTGATGTGTAACAAGTGTATTTCAATATATTGAAAAAAAATAAACAAGAAACCATTTAGCATTTGGCACTGAATTAACTGGGTGGTAATTATATGAGTTAATTATAACTCTAATTAGTTATAGGAAAATTCATCTTAACAGCTCTTCTCAAATTATACAAACAGTGATAAAGATGGCTTGTTGGTCTAAATGACAAGTTAAACAAGTTAAAATTTGTTGTTGCACCAGAAACTTAAATATTCCTTCAGGATATTCATACAACATATTTTTGAGAAGATATCAAAAATGCTTTAAGAAAATTTTAAAAGGTAGGTTCAAGTAAAATTAAATGAGAATTTCTGTATATCAGGAGACAAACATAAGAAAAAGAAATGAATGGAATATTTTATCAGTTAAATATATATATTTAGTATATATAAAGGATTCTCATAAATCAATGAAGCATCCCTTAACCAAAGGAAACAGCAAAAAAAGATTGGTAGTCTATTTATTCGGGTTCAGAGAAATGTATACAAAATATAGACTACAATGTCAATCAGTTTATAGGAAAAATCACAAAATGAAAAACAAATAGTAGTAAATACATTTAATAAATTCTGAAGAACAACATAACCCTCGAAGCAATGGAAAAGAATCAACTTCTAATACTTTAGAAATAGTATTTGTACTACATATTTTAAGCCTAAAGAAAAATAACTGCCAGAAACTTTGTTTTCAGAGTAGTATGGCTTGAGTAATTGTCAAATTACTCAAAAAGTACTCTGCAATTGTGTAAAAACATTCTCAGAAATAGCGAGAATACTGTTAGAGAAAAACTGTAACATGTGACAAAGATAAAATGCCTGTGACTTGAAGGGGCATTACTTCTATATGGATAGGTAGAAGATAGGCAATAACAATAAAAACCCAGTTGTAATAAGCAAGTTTCAGTGGTAAAAGATTTATCAACCAAACATCAGTAGCTATACACCATGTTTGCTAAAAGAAAACATAACTCTTGAAGATCGATTTGATTATACATCAGGTCTAGAGAGGCAATATTAAGTCTGAGAATTTTGAAAATGGTAAAAATTAGGGAAATCTTCAGAAAAATAATCAAGGTATTTAAAAGTGGCAGAGCCATCACTTGAGTTTCTAGTTGCCCAATATGAGTTTGATCTTAAGGAACAATAATGATAATCATTACTTATAATGGTACATATGTCTTATGGTTAGTGTCTAGATGTCCCCCATGCAGTCATGAGGGGGCGGGCTTTTCAGAAGTAGCTGAATGTAGGGTTTGTGATTGATTCATAGTCTTATGCTAAAATTAAGACCATGAGTGGTACATATGCCCTATGGTAGGGAGCCTGCACACCACATAAGCGACACAAAGAGCTCCCTTTTCTCTCTCTCTCCCTCCCTCCCTTCCCCCCCCCTCTCCTTCCCTTTCTGCCCCTTCTTGTTTTTGTTCATCAATCATGAGTTTTCCCCTCTGCCATGTGCCAACCAGCCTTGGAGCCGGTCAGTTAGGCACTGAAAGTTCCACAAATTGTGAGCTAAATAAAACCTTGTCTCAACAGCCAGGGAAAATTTTTATTCAAGACCATAAACCCTCAAAAGTCTATTCTGGTAAAAGCATCGATCACGTTATGTGATAGAAAGAATTCTTTACATTTTTAGTAGAATTTCAGTTAATAAGTATAGATGAATTAAAGAGATGTAAAATCAGTATTTAGCAAATGCTGCAGAAATGATTTTACAAGAAATCATTGTTAATCAATGCTAAAATCAATAGGCAAAAGAATGAGTAAGAACATAATATTTGTGAATTTGGGGATGAAATTCACTGGTGAAGCATTTGCCTCAAATATGTGAGGCTCTAGATTTGATCACCAATACCACTATAAAAAACAAAACAAGGAAAATTATTTCTCCATAAGATAATTACTATAAGGAAAAGGAAATTGTTAAAAGTAAAAGTAGTAACCTTACAGTGGGAAAAAAGGTAGACATATTTAACTAAGAAATCAAAGTTAATATTACCAGTCACCAGTTAACCTGACATCTTATGTCTTTTGACGCCATGAACTGAAAAATATATTTAAAAATAGCTAAAGCTATTTCAAGATACAAATTTAAAAAGCAAAATTGCTAAAAAAGAAAAACAATGAAATCACTGTTTGTTTCTATTAAATAAATAGGCTATACCACCCCATGCCCACCAAAATGCTAAAATCAGAAAGACAATGCCAAGGGTCTACAATTTTACAGAGAAACTGAATGGTCAACACCTCCAGTGAGACAGGGAATTGGTGTGACCTGCATTGTGGCAGGCAGTAGCTACTGAAATTGTATGCAGGCCAGTCTCACCTTATGGGACATGTTCTAGGGTATACACAACAGGCACAATGATGTTTGTTGTAGTTCTATTTTTTATAATCCCATACAGTTAGGCCAAATAGCCTGTTGAATAGCCTTGTGCTGCTGATCATTGGAGCATAGTTTTGTAGAGAAACCATGACCATAATTGTATTAAATAACACTGTGTGAATATCCTAAACTTCATGTTGAACAAATAATGCACATACTGTGTGTTATAATCATTTGAATTTTTAATATAGAGCAATTTCTATGAATTTTTGATTCTAGAAAACTATTGTATTGGAGTAGGTATTGACTGGAAAGGAGAACAGGAAAGGTTTGGGGACACTGTTGGATTTTTCTATCTCTGGTGTAGCAATTTTGTAAAATTTATCCAATTGTCCTTACAGCATATGCACACACATACACACAGATGCTGTATGTACATTTGCCATTATGTGTGTGTATGTTTTCTAGACTTTTCTAGATAATAACATCATTATTTTTACTTTTAAGCTACTGCTCCCTCTCATTCACCCTTCTATATTCTCTCATTGTTCCTTCAAACAATTCTGCTGTATCTTTCATGCATGAAACAGAAGTTAATTATTCAGTGCCTGCTAACTATCAATAATGATTTTTACATTCATAATTTGGCATTTTATTGCTACATCCTGAACCTTGAAACTTTTCTAAGTTACTTTCTTTTACCAGAATTCCATATTAATGAATCTTATCTTTTGCCATACAAGCTGTTAAACAGGAACTAAGTGACACTGAATAACAGAAAATGCATTAACTAAATCATGATGGAAAATTGTAAAACATGTTAAAGGCAGAGAGATCTAGGAACAGAGAATAATTTCATTGTTTAAAAAGCTCTTCCTTCCAGTTTTCATTTTTCTACTCCAATACAATAGTGCCCTAAACTCAAATTTTGTAGAGAAATCTGTCCTACATTTGATTCTCATAGGATTGGGAGCATACTGTGTATTCTCTTGTTTAAAATGAAGTTCCATTGGTGAACATGATAGGATGTTTTTCCTCTTTTAACGACCTCTGCTTTTTCCTCATACCTGTGCAGTGTCTTCTTACTTTAGGGCCTCTACCTTATATAACTCTCTAGGGAAAGCAATTACCATGGCAACACAACACTTTCCCCCGTGAGGCTCCCATAAGAAGAAGTCCTCCTTCGTTCATATATCACCGTCTCCATCTCCTTACCTTCTTTGTTTTACCTACACACAGCACTTATTGCTACACAAATTCCAATGTAATCATTTGTATTTGCCTAGTCTAACAATGAAGTTCTACTAAACCAGAAATTTTGTCATTTGCCTTCACTACATGATGTTTACTTCTTTGGACAGTGCCAGATAAGAAACTCTCAAAGTAAGAACCAGAGCTCTCCAGAAAAGTGCCATGGCCATCCTCAGTGACAATGAGGTCCTGAGCTCCTCCAACAATGAGAACAACTGAGTTCCTATCAGGGAGCCAGAGTGACAAACTTCTCCTGGAGATGGAGCAGCACATCATCTTCCCCTTTGTAGCCAGAAAATGATGCTCAAGTAAGGATCAGAGTTCCTCAAAGTGAACTTCAGTAATTCTCAACAACAGCAAGGTTCCAAGCTTCTCTGACAATGAAAACAGCCAAGTTCATATCAGGACAGAAGATCAACAAGCTCCTTTAGGAGAACCAACATCAACAGGAGAACTGACAGCACCAAACAGCAGCAACTCTTCCTTTCCAGTTCCCCTTTACGTCTTGGCATCCATCCTCAGGTGGGCATCCACAGAGCACCATACTGATTCAGCTCAGCTGGTATTCAGGTTGACCACCATTCATAAACCACTGCAAAGGTAATGGGTCGAGCATATTTCACAATGGAAGAATGACAGACATTGCCTCAGCCAAGTGTCCAAGATCAGCATTACCAGTGATACATCATCACGTTTACATGCACCTTTCAAATATCATAAGAGAGACACTGCATCTCTAGTTTTATTGGCACCAACTCTTAACTCTAGTCTAATGAGACAAACATCAGACAAGTCCTAGTTGAAGGACAATCTACAAATTTGAAAAATATTCGTCAAAATTGTCACTGTCAATAGCATAGAAAATAAAATCTAAGAAACTGTCACAATTTAGAAAGCCCAATGGGAAAAGGTGAATGTAAAATATGATGCCTTGAATAAGTCAAACATAGAACAGAAAGAGTATGTCACTGTCAACAAACAAACACCAGAAACACTTGAATGAAATGTAGATGCGTAATGTCAATAATAAATTAGTATTGGTTTATTAGTTTTAATTAATTGTAAATTACAATGGAAATGAGAAATGGGTATTCAGCTCAATAGTAGAGTTCTAATCTAGCATGGAACAAGCCTGATTTTCATCCAACAGAAAGAAAGAAAGAAAGAAAGAAAGAAAGAAAGAAAGAAAGAAAGAAAGAAAGCAGAGGCAAGTGGAGGGGAGAGAGAAGATATCAGAAGATAAGGGAAGGGGAGGGGAGGGGAGGGGAGGGGAGGGGAAAGGACAGGAGAGGAGAGGAGAGGAGAGGAGAGGAGAAGAGAAGAGAAGAGAAGAGAAGAGAAGAGAAGAGAAGAGAAGAGAAGAGAAGAGAAGAGAAGAGAGGAGAGGAGAGGCAAGAATAAAGGGAAAAGAAACAATAGAAAGAGAAAAGGCAAAAAGAAATAAAGACAGACAGAAAGACAGAAAGAAAAAGAAAAGAAGAAAAGAGTGGAAGGATGTGGATTATGCAAGAATTTGTGGTTCTACTACTACAACATTTTGTGAATGAAAAAGGTACCAAAATTTAACAATAAGCATAAAATCATAGGCTTAGGGAGATGATCAAATGATTTCCGGTAATTTGTAATTCATAAATATTGCCTAAATGATTTCTTTCAAGAACACAGTGGTGTAGTTGCTATATCATCTCATTTCTGAGATGTTAAAAATGAATTTTGGAGAAGTTGTGAAACTTGTCCAAGATTAGAGAGATCAGACAACAGATGCAGGAATTCATTTTGTCCGACCTAAATATGGAGTCTATATCCTTAAACCTTACACTATAATGTTCACACAATGAAAAATTAATATCTTATCTAATTCTTTAGTTTTCATTTTTATTCCAAGTATACTATTACTAGAGTAAAGTACATTTTAATTCCTTCCATTTTATATCTAAGAAACTTTGTCTTTAGGCTTTAAATCATGTTTTAGTTTTGTTGTAAGCAGGATATGACTAACAATGAATTTGATATCTGGCAGCATTAGAACATTCAAAAAGACTTGAAAAGAACAGCTTGCAAAGCAGCTGCTTGGTTGTCTGAGGTAAAATGTACAGATGTACCCGAGGATTTTTCCCAAAAGCTTTTCTTGTAAGTGAAACTGCACTACAGCAAATAAGTAAATACAAAGAAAAGTATGTCAGGATCCAAACATCTTGATATTTTAAAAAATTTAGGAACAAAATAAATATCAGTTGATAGAAAACAGAGAGACAGAAGTTTTGTAAAAAGGTAGAGAACTAAAAGTTGAAGGGAGAAGAAAGTAGAAAGAAGTAATAAAAGAATTAAGATGTGTTATGTACATGTATCAACCTCCCATGATGAATGAAATCACTATTTATTGCAAAAATATACTAAGTAAATAAAATAATAAATCTTCAGTGAACATAGTGTGTGTGTGTGTGTGTGTGTGTGTGTGTAATAAAGTCTCCAAATTGAAGATTAGTAACACACCAGTGAGAAGGGAATTACCAAGATGTAACGAAACCAAAACTTTCCTTAAGTCATATTCATTTTCCCCATTTTTATGCTCACAAATTAATTGGCAATTGTAGCAGAAAGAAGATAAAAAACTATTGCTAAAAGTGAAATATGCTCCAAAGCACACAAATCAAGAAGAAGGCAAACAATTTGTAATTGAGTTATTAATTAAAATTAATTAATTAAAGATCATTCAAGATTTTTAAAAATTTTATTTAAGGAGAAAAAGAAAAAAAACAGAAAAAGGGTACAAGTTATACAGAATTTCAGAAAAAATAAACAGTAGGAAATCACTAGTTAATGGATTACATATTGTCATCTTAGAAATAGTTGTTCAAGTTAGAAAATTAAAGCATATACAGTGGACATTCAATCAGTGAGACTATTGTTCAATGATGCAACAAAACTTAGTAATATGGTTATCTATCATATACACTTAAATATACATGCAGTTGTGTCCCGTAGAGCACTTCCTTTTCCTCTCTTTTGTACAATGAGAATTACACATTTTGGGTTTTATTACTCCCAAAGTTCTTCTTACTTTTTTTGAAGAGAGTAACACCAAATGTGCCATAACAGAACAGAGTCAGTCAAATCAAAAGGATGGACATAATACATAATGTAAAAACAAAATACTAGGTGATCAACAATGGTTACCATAATGCCTATTGCTATCTTAAAAAGAATTGCCTATATCATCAGTTATGATAAAATTGAACAAAACAGTGAAGAACAAAACCAATAAAACCAAAACATTGGAGACTTTACAGACTTCAAAAAAAGGTAATAGTCAAACCAAAATGGGCAACGTAGTGAATCTTATTGTCTTCACAGTTGTTGCCTATACTCTCAAACTTGGTACTATCAAGCAAAACAGAATAGAAGAAAATCAGTCAAAACAAAATGGTGAGAGCAATACAGGGTTTCAAATCATGTTAATAGGAAATCAAAGTGGGTTACTATAATATATCCTGCTATTTTTATTTATTTTTCCCTTAATTAAAAGGATAAAAATGAAAAAGTAAATAATAAAAAAGGAGATTGAGATAAAAGAGGGCATAACAGCAAAACAGCCTAGGTCAAAACATAAACATTTAAGCAAAATAATATTTCACTACAAGATAATCCTGACATAGAAGTAGTTACCATAGTGTCTCTTTCCCTTGAAATCTTTGAGTATAACTTCGTATACTGTAGCATGAAACATATCAAGACAATGTAAAACCATTAAAGAGAATGACAGTATTACAGGATATTTAGAATCAGCTAACAGAAAATGAATAATGATTTCTGTATAATCGCCATGTCTATAAAAGTTTTTGTTTATATTGTCACATATAATAAAATCCAATAAGACATAACATGTTAAGACTGATGGAGACAGAAGAACAAAAGCTTGATGGGACTTCAAAACAAGATGATATTAAATCAGCACTAGCTATTATGATGTCTTGTTTTCTCCAAAATAGCTGTTCCTGCCATCCAACCTTCTCTGCCTCATTTCTGTTGAGCTCTTTTTCTGTCATTAGTTGTCAGTTTGTCTTCTTCATTTTGCTTTCTGCTCCATTCATTGTGGCCTCTCTGCCACTGTTTCTGGAATCTTGGTATTTTTCTTTTTTAGAATATTCTACAGTATTCTCTGTAGAGTTGGATTGGTGGTTACAATTCAACTAATTCCTCTTTATCCTGGAAGCACCTTGTTTTTTCATCAATTTCTAGGGACAGTTGTGCAGGATGTATCAATCTTGGCTGGAAGTTATTATCTTTCAAAGCTTATATTATTTCCCCCCACATTCTTCATGATTTGATGGTTTGTGCCGAGACGTCTGCTGTAATTCTGATGGGTGTTCCCTTGTAAGTGATCTGTTTCTCGATTCTGATGGCATTTAATATTCTGTTCTTGTATTGGATTTCTGGAATTTTTGATTATTATATGCCTGGGTGTAGCTCTGTTTGGGTTGTAGGTGGCTGGGATCCTGTATGCCTCATACATATGAGTATCTTTACCTTTTGCTAAATTAGGGAAATTCTCCTGAATTATTTCTGTGAATAGCTTTTGTAGTTCATTTGTTTGTGTCCCTACTACTTCTTTTATGTTCTTAATTCTTAAGTTATAGCTCCTCTTATCATCATCTAGCCTTTGTATTATTGCTGTTCGTTTCCTTGTTATTTTTAAGAAGTTTTTCATTGCATGCTCCCATATTGCAAATCTGCCCTCCAGTTCAGATAATCTGTCCTTAGTTTCTTTCAAGCTGTTATGCCAGCTTTCAATAGAGTTTTTAGTTTCCTGGTAATCTCTTTGAACCTGCTTCATGTATTCTACGTTTTATTTACTTTCTCCATCAAACAGTTCTCCCCTTTTTTTTCTGTTCTTCCATTCCACCATCTGTTTTTTTCTTGGGTGGTACTTAGCATTTCTCTAAATATTCTACTTATATCTTGCTTTATTTCATTAAATACTTCACTTTTAAACTCGTCTATGAGGTTCTGGAGATATTGTGTTATGTCTACTGGTGCTGTGTCTGATATTGCACATTTTCAGTCCTCATTCTCCTTTGCATTTACCTTTCTTGGATCAGTGTTCTCAGGATTGGGGGTCGAGGACCCTTTCTTGTTGCTCCCTCTTCCCATACTTTTTGTTCCTTTCATACAAGCATATATAGGAGGCCCATTTTTTTTTCTCTTTGTCTGTTACAGTTTGTTTGAATCTGCCGTCTAGGTGTTCCGCCCACTTCAGTGTACTAGGGAGACACAGACCTGGGTAACCTCTGCTGGGCCTGCCCCTCCAGGTCAACCTACTGCAGGCTTTACTGCTAGGGTACACTGCCAGGAGCTGGGACCTGGTTTGGGCTAGCCTACTGGATCTTAGTCTGCAGCGTCACCCAGGCCAAGTGTTCCTACCAATCCTGCTCGACAGGAGAATATGTGACTGAAATCACTGCAGCATCCTGTTCCAGCTAGTTTGCCCAGTCCCAGAATGTCCTTTGTTGGAGCCTCCTAGTCTAAGAAAGGGTCCCCATTCCTCTCACTTACCGCAGGTCGATGCAGGGCTCCCCACCAGTCCCACTCTCAACTCTGTTTGGTTTGCCGATTCCTGTTCTCAGAGCTTTCACATGTTTCTCTCCCTGCTGTGCTGATTCAGATGCAGCAGTGGCAGCAGGAAATTCTATTCATGGCCTCCAGAGGTGCAGGCTCCAGCTTCTGTGCTGAGATTTTATCTGTTCCTGTTATAGCACCAGGATTGCATTTCCAGTTGGTTTCTCTCAGCTTAGTTCATTCCTGGGTTGGCAGGGTATATCTCCCCTTGCTTATGATGCTTCACACTGCATCATTCTTGTGTTCTAAGCTGGTAATCTCAGACAGCCTCCGTGGCTGCTGTTATCTGTCCGACATGTTCTCCCAAGTCTGATCATTCAGGATTAATGAAGAAAAGTATTTAAATTCACTAAGAGAAATCTGGAACACAATGACAGAAAATAACAATTTTCCTGTCATTTAGAGGCAAAAGATAATTTTTAATAAAAATGGTGAGAAGTGTTAAAATTAATTTGTTCCTCTAAAAATGATGCAAAAGTATATTTTCACACAAATAAAATACATTGTCCTTACTAAGTTTAGTTTGACATTTGATTTTTTCCCAAAAGAAACCTGTCTTCAAGATATTAAATTTTATATGTTTAATTGCAATATTGAGACTTTTAGATTTCCATTGATACCTATTTTTCTTCTCAAATCAGATTGCTTATGAAGGTAATCTTAAAGAACTCCAATAACTTAAATTAGTAACATCTTCTTTTTTGTGTGTACCTTTTCCATTTAACTCAGAGATTAATTTTATTCTTGTTATTGCTTGATCATTATATCAGTCAAATTATGAATTAGCTTTTACTCTAAGAATGTATGTTAGTAATCAGGAAATAAAACTATCAAGCTAAACATCTCAATATGGTTTATTTTTGGTATGTGGTGATTTAGTAGTCCTTATTAGCCTTCACTTTCTAAACATTTTGCATGAGATCATACTTTTTATCCTGATTCATGAGATTTTTTTATTTTTTATTTATTTTTTATTGGTACTGGGGATCGAACTCACGACCACCAGCTTGCAAGGCAGGTGCTTATGCCACTGAACTAAATCCCCAGCCCCGACTCATGAGATTCTAATAGCACTATTTCCAATAAAATTTGTCTCAGTTTCAAAAAACTAATGTTTTATAATAAATACATATAACATATAGCAAAGTTAAAATATGCTTGTAAACCCACTCAGGGTCACTGGATCAATTTGATTAATGGGACTTTATGTATTTTAAAATGTAATATATGAGTACAAAGGCCTAAAATGTGGAATCTCCATACCTCTTAAGGGGTTTTCTACATGGGAGAATGAGCTTTTTTTATATTAAAATAAGATTAATATTTCATAATTTAAATATGAAGTGATTTTGAAGAAGGTCTCTCTTTTCTTCCAGAGACTTTCTCTCTCTATTACTTTCTTATCCCTCTTATATTTGCTCCTTGAAAAAATGTAATAGCATACAAGATATTTCTATTCTTCCTGTAGGCTTTATTTTTACCAGATCATGTCAGCAAGTCAAGTAAAAAGTCATTATCCATCATGACTAAAATTGAAATCTTTACTTCAACAAAGGTCATTCTACCCTTACAAATTGGATTTAAATATTTCTCAAAGGCTCACATGTTGAAGGGTTGGTATCTAGCCTGTGGAACGATTGGAAGAACTTCAAACAGTGAGGACATCAGGTCATGGAGGGATGCCCTTGAAAGGAGCACTGGGGTGCTGATTCCTGCCTGTTTCACTCTTTGCTTCCTGGAAGCCACAACGTGAACAGAACTCCTCTTCCATGAACCCCCATGGTCATGATGTTCAATCTTGCTACAGACTCAAAGCATAAGTGCCATGTAATTATGGACTTAAATCTTTGAAACAGTGAACCAAAACACATTTCTTCCCTGTAAGTTTACTATTTCAAGTGTTTTGTCACAGAGATGGATAACTGGTGAACATACCTAATATCTTCAGGGAATATAATATCTGTATCTATGCAAAGAACAATAATAAACACATTTGTTTAATAAACAATGATTTCATTTCAAATGTTACATACAAGGAGTCATTTCTTCTTTAGGTACAGGGATCATGAGGTTACTGAATTATTTCTTAGCATAACCAAAAGGTAAATGAGATTTTATCCATACACTTTGGCCACTACCACTTGCTGAGCCAAAGATCAAAAACTCTTTGTCCTAGAAAATTCAACTCTTCTGGGATAATTTGCAAATCTCTGTCTCTATTTCCAATAATATACACTAAACAGACTTTGTCTGTACTAGTACATCACTGGACAAAACAGACTTTCTTCCATGAATTTGCTTATTGTGTCTCTTTTCTCTAAAAGTCTAGTTAGTAAATTTAAAACTGACCTAAAGAAAAGTCCCAGAATATCACAACAAAATCTCATGTGTGCTTAACCTTGAAACAAACTGTGGACATTTTATGCTATTTGTTTTAGTTTTTAAAGTGTCTCTTAATTTGGAAGCTCCGTTCCATTAAAAGAGTGTCTCAAGATTTCTCTGACATCGCCAAGACAGTTGACTTTGTCTATCTACTCATCTATGCTGTGGTTTTTTGTTATTTATATAAATACCAGTGTGGTTGGTTGGATATGTTTTTGACTATGATCAATGTTTCAACTAATACTTGCTGATACATTTACTTTAAGGGGACAGCTTGATCATTGATGGCCCTGAGAATGAAGACTGAGATAACCCAAGGAAGGAAGAATTGTTCTGTAATTGAGAAGCATGTCTAACTTTCTGATAGTTTATACAAGTAAATACTCAAAACTGTAAAAGCAATTTGTACCTGAAACTTCAGCCTGTCAGCATGGCCTGTATATTTTTACTTGCTAGATCCCATACACAGCAGGTTTAGCAAGTTGAAAAATCTCTCTCTCTCTCTCTCTCTCTCTCTCTCTCTCTCTCTGTCTCTCTCTCTTTCTCTCTCTGTCCCTTTCTCTCTCTCTCTCTCTGTCTCTCTCTCCCCACCCATATGACATCACACAACACACACACCATATATATATATATATATATATATATATATATATATTCACACACATATATATGCGCACATATGTTTTTCCTTTACAGATCTTACTACTAAAATACATAAGTCACGTTGTCAGAAAACACAATCATGTATATATGAGAAACTCATTATGGAAGTCATTGGTTATTTTTTTAATTTTTATAGACAACAAAAACAAAACAGAACAGAACAAAGCAAAACAATGCAAATAACACAGGATTTGAGAATAAGACAGTAGGAAATCAATAGTGGGTACCACAATATCACTTGGTTTCTTCAAAAGAGTTGTCTATACCTTCGCACGTGATAAAGTAATACAAAACAAAAAATTATAAAAGCCATCCAAACAAAAGAATGAGACTTTTACTAGCCTTCAAAACCAGAGAATAGAAAATCAATAATGGCTATCATAATGTCTCTTGTTTTCTTCAAAGTAGCTGTCCATACTTTCATATATATTGAAGTCAAATAATTGAAAACAGATTAAAACCAATCAAAACCAAGCATTACTGGACTTCCAAACAAAGTGATAGGAAATCATCAGCGACCACCATAATGTCTCATTTTCTTCAGTGCAGTTGTTCATACTATCACACATAATAAAATCAGTTCTTATAAACTCTTTTGGTGAAGATATAGGTATATATAAGCCTATACATGTATATCTATCCTTTCTATAATAGAGGGAAAAACAAAACAACACAAAACAAAGTATAAGAAAATACAAGAGTCAAAAAAGTAACAATAACAAAGAGCCCAAAACAATAACAATGTCAGCTTTCAAAACAAGGTGGTAGGAACATAACAAATGTTGTTGTTTTGTAATTTGTCTTTAAAAGTCTTACTCGAATTACCAGACATAAGCATGAAAATTGATCTAATCATCTGGATGTTAGCTGTTTTATTCTAAGAACTAATAGAATTAGTAATAGAGTCATCTTAGCTATCTTACTTGTGTGTATACAAATTTATATCATTTTCTTTGGCCTTCCTTCCTTTCTCCTTTTCCTTATCTGAGTTATTTTTTCTCCTTTGAACAATATCTTAACATTTCATAATATTTGTTGAAGATTTTGTGTCTTATTTACTCTTTTAGTTTCTCACACTAAAGAGGCAAAATGGTATTTACACATGTGAGTTTGATTTATTTCACTTACGAATATGGTTTCAAGTCACGTTCATTTACCTATAAAAGTGTCAATATGGTCTTTCTTTATAGCTGAGTAGTATTCCATTATATAAAAATACAGCATCTTTTTATGCATTCCTCAGTTGATGGATATTTCAATTGTTTCCAAGATTTAGCTATTACAAGTTGTGCTGCTATAAACATGGTTGCAACACATATCACTGTGGTATAATGTTTTCAGTTCTGGGAATATGCCCAGTAGTGGCCTAGCTGGGTCAATTGGAACCTCCAATCCCAGGATTTGGAGGAAACTCCACAGTGATTTCCATAGTGATTACATTAGCCTATATTCCCATCAATAGTGCAAAAGACTTCCTTTTCCCCCACCACTTCTCCAGCATTTGTTACTGGTGCTTTTCTTGTTCCTGGCTATTCTTTCTGGCATGAGATGGAATCTCAGTGTGGTTTTAATTTTCATTTCTCTAGTGACTAATGATGTTGAACATTTGTTCATATATTTATTTGCCATTTGTATTTCTTCACCTGAAAAGTGAGTATTCAACTCAGAGGCCCATTTTTGGATTGAGTCTTTGAATTTGGGAGCCTGATTTTTTTAATTCTTTATGTGTCCTAGATAGAAGTAATTTATCTGAGGGATAGTTGACTAAGATTTTTTCCCAATTCCTTTCACTCTATTGGAGATTTCTTTTGACATGTAAAAACTTTGTAATAAGATTGTGTATCAATTATTGATTCTGGGAAGTATTTCTGTTGCAGTTTGATTTTTGTTCATGAATTCTTTCCTAACTCCTGTCTTTAAGATTTCTACCTACTTTTTCTTCCAGTATCTTTAAATTTTCTGTATTATTATTTAGATCTTTGATCCATTTTGACTTTAGTGCATGGTGCTAGGGATGGATCTAGTTTTATTTTTTGGCATATGGAAAGCCAATTTTTCCAGCACCACTTACTAAAGGGGCTTTCTTCCAGTGAATGTGTTTGGCCCCTTTATCAAAGATAAGGTGGCTGAGCATGTTTGTAGTTGTGCTTGTATCTTGTAATCTATTCCACTGATCTTCAGGTCTGTTTTTATTCCAGTACTACCGTGATTTTGTCACAGTAGCTTTGTAGTACAACTTTAAGTTAGGAATTGTGATGCCTCTTGCCTTGCCTTTGTTGCCCAGAATTTTCTTTGCTATTCTAGTTCTCTTCTGGTTCCAGATGAAATTTAGGAACGATTTCTCTAGATCTGTGGAGTATGCTAATGATATTTTGATTGTAATTGCATTAAATCTGTACAACAATTTTTGGAGAATGGTCATTTTTGTAATATTTGTTATTCCTATCCATGAACAAGGAATGTCTTTCCATTTCCTGAGATCCTCTTCAATTTCTTTTTTCAGAGTACTGTAATTTTCACTGAATAGATCTTTTACTTCCTTTGTTAACTTGATTCCTAAGTATTTTAGTTTTTGGAAACTATTGTGAAGGGTGTGATTTCTCTTATTTTTCTCAGTGAGATTGTTGTTTGTGGACAGGAATGATATTAATTTTTGAGTGTTGACTTTGTATCCAGCTATATTACTGAATTTGGTTGTTATTCCCAGCAGTCTTTCAATGGAGTTTTGGGGTTTTCTATGTAAACTATCATGTCATCTGCAAAGAATGATAATTTAATTTCTTTTCCTCTCCTTATTCCTATTATTTCTCTCTTGTCTAATTGCTTTGGGTAATATTTCCAGCACTATATTGAATAGGAGTGGTAATAATGTACATCCTTGTCTTGTTTCTGATTTTAGAGTAGAAATTTTCAGTTTTGACCATTTAATATGATACTGATTGTTGTTTTGTCATAGATGACTTATCAGATTGAGGTAAAGACCATCTATACTGAGGTTCTGTAGGGTTCTTATCATAAATGAATGCTGGACTTTATCAAAAGCTTTTTCTGCATTTATAGAAATGATCATGTGATTCTTATGTTTGGTTCTATTGATATGCTGTGCTACATTTATTGATTTGCCTATGTTGAACCACCCCTCATTGCTGGAATGAATCTCACTTGGTTGAGAGTATGTAATCTTCTTGATGATTTGTTGTATTCTGTTTTCTAGTATTTTATTGAGAAGTTTTGCCATTAGGGAGATTGACCTGTAGTTCTCTTTTTTAGTTGGGTCTTTCTCTGGTTTTGGTGTTAGGGTTATACTTGCTTCCAGGAATAAGTCAACATGTGTTCAGCATTTTTTTTCATACATTTATCATTTCTTGTTTTACCTTTGAGATTATTTCTGTTCTAAGTTCATTTATAGCTTCATGGAGTTGTTTCATTTGCTATCACTTCTGAACTTTTAGATGTGTGATTTACATTTTTTTCTCTGTCCATGCCTCCTAGTCTTGTTTGGGATGGGCTGGAAGCTTCTGATTACATTTTCCTCTTTTGTTTTGTCACTTTCCTGTGTTCCTCTGGGGCAGCTGAATGCAAAGTCTCATATGTTTCTTGGATTGGCAATGGCTGTCTGTACTGCAGGGAGTTTCCCCAGTTGGGTGGGGGATGTTAGGCCGTCCTTACTGGGTCCCCAGTGCAACTCAAAGGCTCCCCAAATGAGAGAGTGTGCTGGGTGGGACTGCAGGACACCCCATGTGGCTTAGAAAAGCTCCCTGGCTGCTTGAGACCACTGAGCAGGGCCCTACCAGGTTCTGATAAGCATACTAAGGCTGAATGGTACATGGCATATACTGGGAAGGCCTTCAGCTCATGCTATATAGCACATCCAAGGCCCCTCTCCTTCTTGGTGTCTCTGAGTGGTGCCTTACCAGGTTTCACACAGCACACTAAGGCTGCATGGCTAGGTGGAGTTTACTGTGGAGGCCTTCAGCTCATATACCACTCAACATGTGATGGTTCTTGGCTACCTGAGGATTCCTGGGCAGGGCCCAACAGGACCAGACTAAAGACCCAAAGGTCCTGGACTGCTTGGCAATACTGGGCAGCACCCTACCAGAGCCCTAGCAAGGTCCTGTGGCTGCACAGCTAACAGAATTCACTGTGGAAGCCTTCAGCTCACACGTGGTGGCTATGGTTACCTGGGGGTCACTGGGTGGGGCCCCAAGTCATTGGCTATTAAAATAAATTGTTTTGAAAAAGCTAGACATTATTTTCTCAAAATAATGTACTATTTATTTTGATTGTTAGCTTAGTGTTTCTTTGTTTTGCTGCTACATCTGCTTCTCCAAAATTTCATATAGGTTTACTTGGAGTCTAGACCTCAGGAAAAGCTAAGGTTTCTTTTATTTTATGTACTTCATAAAAGATACCAGAAATCTGTCTACACACACACACAAAGTGATGCAATAGCAATAAACTTTTGTGAAAACTAATCCATCTTCATCAGCCAGATGCCACAATGTGTTTATTGACTCTCATTGCCTCATTGTAGTAAGATAATCAGAATCAACAACCAGTCCAAAACCTACACACCAAACAAACAGAGCTTGCAGTGATCAGGCATTAGATCAGGAAGTGAAACCAAGATCAAGAAGCCTGAAGCAGAAAAGAAGTATAGAAAGGTTCTGCACAGACAGCAAAGTAATGTGCACCAAAAAATCATTCCCCTCTTGACAACAAATGCATTTGCAAAATCGATCTAATGAGATGATTTTGCCATTGTAGAGTTTATTTTAATGGTTTAAAATTCCAGTGAGACTTTGAGAGTGAATTACTATGAATTTTGGTCCATTTCAGCTTTTAGCACATGGCAGCTACTCTGACCTCAGGAGTAACCATATTCCAGGCAACCATGTGTACCTGAACATCTGATACAGAACTGTGAGGACAAGACTGAAAAATAAGTGCCCTCAACATGTGAAGGGCTGATGTTCTGAGTGGTGGTTCTGACTACGAAGGTTTATACAGAGGTGGGTAAACTGACAGCCCTCTCTCTGTACTCTAGAGGGACTCGGCATGAGGTTAAAGTCACTTCCAATGGATTTTGCATATAACTATTTTTCTCAATCATTTACTTTCTGTCTCCTCTTAACTTTTTTTATTTTTCTTATTTTAGAAGCCACATATTAAAGAATAAAGCATTCAGAAACAATCATGTATACAGAATTTAGAAGGTCACTACACTCCTGGGGAAAGAAATCAGCTCAGAAAAGCCCAAGAATGCCTTAGGGTTGCAATGTGAGGTCAATCTATGCCATACTAATGGCCCACAACCATAAAATAACAAAAGCAAACATCAAAATACTCAGGAAAGTGAAAATTATGATTAGTATATGTCTTGGCTACTTTACTCTTATTGCTGAAACAAAATATTTGATGTCTAAAATTAGGCACGAAAAGGTTTATTTAGCTTCCAGTTTTTTGAGGTTTCAGTCTATAATCCTTGGCTTGAAGGCAGGGTGTCATGGCACAAGGGCAACACTTCAAGGCAGCAGACAGAGCAAAAGGGGAAAATCAGTCTCCTCTCCTCCCTTGTATTGTACACAGGACACCTCCCCCACCCCCTTTCATGGCAGGTGTAGCACTCAAAAAATCTCCTTGCCCTCTTTTGCACAGGATGAGGATATTTACAAAATAAGGACCATGGATCCCCACTGAGTCTCTCAGTTAAACTTCTAAACTTCTCACATTGAGGCAATGTATCTACCATTGTTGATACATTGGAATTACTACTTTAAAAAATTGAATGTCTAATTTCTAGCAGAAAATCACAAGTCATGTATGTTGGCTTATTGGGGATATTCCAAAATAAATACCATAGTTCAAGTGACTTAAACTGCATTTATTTCTTGTAGTTCTGGAGCATGAAAGTCATAGATGAGGGGCCTATGATCATCCTATTAAGTGTTTGATTGGGGTTCTTTTCCCATTCATAGAGAAGCATTTTTTATCTGTGACCACATGGGGTAGAAAGAGACAGAAATCTTCCTTTTTAATGAAAGCACTAATCCCACCATAAGAGCTTCATGTCCATGACCTTGTTTTGCAAAGGTGCATCCTCGAAATACCATGGAGTGGATCAGTTTTAACGTAAGAGTTTTGAGAGGACACAAATGATAAGTTCATGAAAGAACATGAAGAATAGGAAATGTGGCCCACTGAAAGAAGCCAGAATCCATCTTTAAGAAAGATCAAGTCTTTTAAACAATTGTCTTACAGATGTTAAGAGAAATAAAAGAAGATGTAGAAAAACTTAATAAAAACTACATAAGCAAAAAGTTAATAAAAAATACGTGAGAAATGTATTAGTCAGCTTTTCCATCTCTGAAACACAATACCTAATAGATACAATTTAAAGGAGAAAAGGCTTAACTTGGCTCACAGTTTTAAAAATTTCAGTCCATAGTCAGCTGACACCAAGGCAGAAAACCCATGCTTGGAGGGCAGAACAACACTGCTCAGGTGCCAGAGCCTGGAAAGTAGAGCAGGGAACAACTCCAGAGGAGAATGTCTGAGGGAGGCGTGGTTACCCAATGTCAGAGCTCGTTCAGCTCACCCATCCAAAAGGCAAGTGTGATTTATAATCTTCTAGGTATTTCTTAATCCAATGAAGTTTTTATATGAGGGTTAATATTCATAGAAAAGCTCAAAAAAGGGGTAAAAAATTGTAAAAGATACAAAAAGAAATCCTGCAGCTATGAAAATTACAATAACTCAAATGAAATTTTCATTAGAGACATTTGAAGACAGATGGAATAGGCAAAACAAATAATCAGCAAAAATGAATGTAGAGTAATTGAAATATTGAGTCTGATAAAGAAAAAGGAAAAAGGCTGAGGAAGACTTAATTAAGTAGATGACAGTGTGGGAGATCATCAAGTAGGTCAACAGATTTGTGGAGAGAATTTCAAAAGGTGAAGAGAAAGATGAAAGGGGAAGATGATATTTTAAAAAACAATGACCAAAATGTCTTAAATTAAGTGAAAGGTACAAAGAACTCCACATATGTCAAAGTCAAAGTCAAAGAAACACATATCCAGACACAATATAGTGAGATTATTGAAAGCCAATGGCAAAAAGAGTTACAGAAAGAGCAAGAAAGAAGTAAATCATCATACAAGGGGTTGTCAATCAGATTTTTACCAAATTTTGCAACAGAACCTTGGAGGGCCACAAGGCATAGGACAATATTTTCAAAATGCAGAAGGAAAAACAAAAAATAAAAATTGTCAACAAGAATCCTATGTCTAGCAAAAACATCCTTTGAAAGTGTAGAAAAACTTTAAATATTCCCAGATAAAAGTTGAGGGATTTCATCACTTCTAGAGCTGTCCTGGAAGAAATTGTAAGAGGAGCACTGCAATTTAAAATGAGACGATATTATAAAACAACTTAAAGTTTATAAAAAGTAATAAACTTAGTAAAGGAATGCTATGGCTTGTGTCTAGATGTCCCCTCAAGTCTCATGCAGTCATAGCTGGGTTTTTCAGACGTAGTTGGAGCTAGAATGTGTGATGGTGGGATTAAAGACGTGCTTCTGGGATTGATTCACAGAACAGAGGTAGGACTGAGGACTGAGGGTCCCTTATCCCTTAGCCCCAGGTGTGAGTGCCGTTCACTCTACAAGTGCGTAGTTTGGATAGAATGTAATAGACAGAAAGCGGGTTGCTGTCATCGCTTGCTGTTTACTGGCTGCCTTTGTTCTTTTCCACCTACCATGACCTGTTCCTCCTATGCTAGGAACCTCAGCCATGCCACCCTGCTTCAGAGCCAGCTGATAATGAACTAAAACCTTGACAATCTGTGAGCCAAAATACACATTTTATTCTTTAACTTTAGATGTTGAGTATGTTATCCCAGTAATGAGAGGGAAAAAAAAAAAAGTGTAAATACAGGCACAGTTGTAAAAGCTAGTATTTGAAATTTGGTTTGTCACCCTACATTTTATCTTCTAAATGATTTTTAAAAGAACTATTTTATAAAACTAGTCTAAGAGAAGTTTTGCTAAATTCGATTTTTATGCCATATTTTTCTGCATATTTTAGCACAATGCATCCAAAGTATTATTTTACGTTTTTAGATATATCCAATTTAAAAAATATTTTGTCAGATACAAAGCATAATTTTTGGTGGCTTGTTCATATAATTCCATTTACTATAGAGGGTGAGGCAAGAGAATAACAAGTTCAGTGTCAGTTTGGCAGCTATTTCAGACTGTCTCAATATTTAAATATTTAAATCTTGGGGATATGTATTGGTGGTAGAGTATTCTGAAAATCATGTGCAAAAACCTGGGTTTAATTCTCACCTACACAAATACACAAAATATGTGATTTTGTAATGTCATCAACTAAAAAGTATTGTGGAAAGCTATACAAGAGCAGAGATTTTTTTGTTATTGAAATTAAACTGCTTAAAGCTTAAATTTGAATGTTGTAACTTCATGATGCTAAATGTAATCCTCATGGTAATTAGGAGGACAATGGATTTAAGATTTACACAAAAGAAAATGCAAATGGAATTACCACATTGTCCTGCAAAATTTTAGCTACACACAAAATAAACCAATTTTATACTTTAAATCTTATAGGTCACCTAAAGGCTCAGGCTTTAAACTTTGACCCTCAATTAGTATTGCTATTTAGAAGCAATGAAAATCTTAGTAAGTATGGTATAGTTGGAGGAATCAGGTTACAGGGAGCATGGCTTTGAAGGATATATTTTGTGCCAGGATGTCTCTATCTCTCTGCCTCTCTCTGTATTTCTGTCTCTCTTTCTGTTGCTCTCTGTGTCTCTGTCTCTGTCTCTGTCTCTCTCTCTCTTTCTGTCTGCCTTTCTGTCTTTCTCCCTTCTTCCTAAAGAATGTATCCTACTCAACATGAAGTTCAGCTCTATCAGGATTACAGCAATGGAACCTAGCAAGAATGGAAATTAGTAATACATAAAAATGGTATATAAAACCTCAAGTTATAACACCAAAAATTACTCTTTCTAAAAAATTCTCAAAATGTAAGTAAATTAAACTCTCCAATGTGAAGATAAAATTGGCAAAATGATTTTAACAACAATATAAGCATACCATATGCAGTCTATAAATAGATTCCTTTCATTCCAAAGTCACAAATAAATCAAAACTAAAAGTACTAAATATATTCCATGCAAATGTGCATGGAACCAAAAATGCAACCAAAAGTGAGCAAGTGTGCTAAACCAATATCATACAAAATAAATTTTAATTCAAAGATTACAAGAGATGAAGGAAAACAGTATATTAATAAAAATTTCAATAGAGTAAGAATTTGTAAAAATTAGAAGCTTGTGCATAACTAATAATAGGTCATTAAAGATACAACATTTAAAGGAAGAATAAGTGTATCAAAATATTCAGAAGCTGTATTATCCCTTTTTTCAATAATGGATGAAACAAGTGCATAATTACATAAATAAAGAAATAAAGGAAAGAATTAACAAAGGAATTGAAGAACTCAACTAAATCTGAAATGCATATACAGAACACTACCTGACCCAAAAAACATATTCTTCTTACATTAGAATGTGACACTTTGTAGAAGAAGACATTTGAGAGGCTACTATTGATTTTAATAGATTTTAAAGTTAAAAATTATATAAAGTATTTTCACTGACCACAATATGATGAAGCAAGAAATAAATAGCAGAAGGAAACCTGGAAAATTCAAAATTTGGGAAAATGTAGCAATACAATATTAAACTATCAATGATTCAATAAAGAAATAACTAGGAATGTTAGAAAACACTTAGAAATAAATAAAATGGAAACTATAAAATTTATACAACAGTACCAATGTGGAAATTTTGCTGCATCCTAGTCACTTTCTGGTTACTGGAACATAATACCTAAAGGATACCCAAAACCTAAAGGATGAAAGATTTATTTTGATTCTCAGTTATTTTTCAAGACTGTAGACTCCAAAGAAGAAAGGAAGCAGAAGCAGGGCCACGAAGAGAAAAACTGCTCATCCCATGGCAGCCAGGAAGCAGAGAGAAAGGAAAGAACTAGGAAAAGAGACACAACCATCCACATAATGCCCCCCCACACATACAACCCACATGCCTGTTCTGACCAGCCGCACACCTAGACACTGAGCTCACCAATGGATGAATTCACCAATGGCTAAAGTGCTTATATGGTCTCACAATTTTCCTAGAGCCTTGCCATTGACTATATGAGAGTTTGGGGGCCACTGCACATCTAAATCATAACCTACAATGATAGACCCTTCAGCATTATTCACAAGAGCTAAACTTAGAAGCAGCCAAAGTGCCCAAAATCACAGGGACAAATAAGCACATTCATGAAATGTTTTCAGTCACACACCGCAATGTGAATGATTTTGAAAACAGGATGCTAAATAAAACTGGCTCAGTATTTTTAAAAAGTACATAAAGCATGCTTCTGCTTCGTTTAGAATGTAAGGTAATCACATTCACAGAGGCAGTAATTAAAATGGTCACAGGGTAGGGTTAATGGGAAATTATTATTTAATGGAAATAGAATTCCATTTTACAAGATGATAAGAGCTCTGGAGATGGCTTATTCTGATGCTTGCATAACAACTTAGTACCACTGAACTGTGAACAAACGTAGGTAAAAGTGTGCATTTAATTTTATGTGCTTTATTTCATTATAAACATGCATTTATTAAAAAACAGAAAGAAATCAGCAAAGAAGCAAAGAAAGAAAAGAACAAAGAGTTAAAGAAAAGAGGGAGGTAGGAGAGAGTGATAGATAAAGAGAGGTAGTGAAACAAATAACAAAAAGAACTGTTTGCTTAAATTAAGGTTCTAGAGACGTAACAGAGGGTAGAAATAGAGTGAGGAAGAGTGGATTATCACCATCTTCAGGCAATCAAATGAATGTGCATCAAAATCTGTTTTATTCTTGATGTTCTTTCTTATAGTTTGTTCCTTTGTAAGATTTTGACAATGCAGAATCTACTATTTGATTTTAACAGATTATACATTATAAATATATAAATAATAAATTGCATATATTTTATATATTATATATTTATGTTATAAATAATTATATTTTATATAAATATAATCCTGCAGTACTATTTATGGAATCCAGATCCTGGCACATGCTAGCTAAGCCCTGATAAATTTTGTGAAGGACCCAGGGAAAGAAAAAAAAAAAAAAACACAAAATACAAATAGCAAATCTCAGAAACAAAAGCAAAAATGTTAACTCACCCTGGATATCAACCTGCTACTTCATGATGATAACTGAACAATAGCACTGTATAAACTATAGCTAAATACAAGATGGCATGAATTTAAATAATTGGATATTGTAGGGATAAAATTTCTGAGAACAATAATGTTTAAGGTCTAAAAAACCTTTTAAAGTCATTTTCCTGGGCATGATCTTGCTACTTGTGTCTGCTTTTAGATATCTAGCTCTTCATAAGTAATGATGAAAAGACGCCTTAGATGGAAAAGGGAAAATAATGCTTATTCAATTTATTTTGCATAAATCAGGACAGAGTGTTTATATAACATAAAATGTGGTGAAGCATTAGTGTTCCTGTAATGCATGTAAGACATTTGAAAATCAGGTCACTTTATTTTCAACATTGGTAACTTTAAACTTTTAAAATTACACTTTGCGCAAAAAGCCTCCCAGGCAAATTTGAAATACAAGTAAATTTGTCTTATTTCCTGATGAAATGCCCAGGTGAAAACAAGGGAAGGTACACACTGACTGAAGAAGCACCCACAATTACGCATGCATAGGTAAAGTGACTCAAGGAATGTATTTGATGAATATGTGTGATTGTCCGGTAGCATAAGCAATTTTGTTTATTTGATAGTTTGGACAGAATGTTTGTCTTTAAAATGTGTTCAAAATTTGGCAGCTGAATCTTCTGGTTTTTTTTGCTTCTAATCCCAAGCATTTGAATATGATATCATTTAAAAATGGGAGCCAAGATAAAACAGGCATTTTGGGATAAAAATTAGCCAGCTGCCAGGAAGTAGAGAGTTTTGCAATAAACAACTGAGATTGCTGTAACTTCTACAGCCTAGAGACTTTTCAATAAATCCTTAATCATCTTTCCTGTGTGTCTTGAGATTGTTCCTTCTAGCAAGAGTGGTCATTTATGACTTTTTTGTAGATAGTACCAAAGAATTGATCTTTGTAATGAAAATATTAGTGTTGTTGCCAAAGTCATACTAGGACACATAGAGTTAGTATTGTTATCACTGTACATTGTTGGAAAATGCACCAGTTTATTAGAAATTGATATAATAAAGCAAAGATTTATAAAGTGCCACTAAGGTGAATGAAATAAAGACATAAATAAAGCACCACTAAGTATCAGTGAAATTGCACAATGTTTCTGAAAATTCTTCAGAAACTATGAATCATTCTTTAAAATTTTCTAAAATATGACTGAAAGATATTTTTACATGTTAGTAAAAAACCAAAAGCAGTAAATCGTACAAACCATGGGTTTTTATTGCTTTATAATGAGTACTTATAAGACCTTGTAACTATTAAAAAACAGGGAAATAAATCATAACTACTGAAGACAATCATAATAAATTATACAAAAATATAGGAAATTAAATTACAACCATTGAAAACAACCATAATAAATTATATGTAAAGTATTTTACTAAGGAGGAAGAAGTATTTCTAAAGCAGAAGCAGTAAAGGTAATTGGATATAATATCAAAATAAGTCCATAATAACCAAACTCTTCCCAATTGATTGACATAACATTCAATTTAGAAGATATTTTACCATGCAGCTCCAAAATTCCACTCTGAAATACTATATCAAGTGAAACAACAACTCAAATTTCAGTTTGTGCATATAAATACCCGTAAGTACACATACTTTATGTAAATGACTATTCATAGATGTTCCATGAAAATAATCTGGAAGTGAAAACAATGCAAATGTCCATCAATAGAAGAAGTGATAGATGACTTATGAAATGATTGTAAAATGTAATACTATTAGTTATTTATAAACAGAAATAAAATACTGCTGTACATAATTATGGATGATATTCAGAATGCATATTGAAAGAAATCAAACTGAAAAGACCATGAACCATGGTATATGCCCATAATCCGTGCACTAAGGATGAGACAAGAGAATCACAAATTTAAGCACAGCCTGGTCACCTTGATGACTTAGCAAGACCTTGTCTCAAAATTTAAAAAGTGAAAATGAGCAAGTTGATTCGAACTATCAGAAAGTAAGATTTAGTGTGATATAAATGTTTTGTAATTTGATTATAATTATGTTTGTCAATATCAATGATATCTACAGTGTATTATAATTTGGTATAAGCAATCCTAAGGATGAAGTTTCTACATTTATATAAATAGTTGAACTTTATTGTCTTCAAAAAATTGAAAAGTTTGTTTTCTTTCTAGAGCTTCCCTGTGTAGTAGAAACTAGTCACATATGGCTGTTCAATTTTAATGTAAACTGAAATTCTATAAATTTAAGACTCAGCTCTTCAATTGTTCTAGCCCTCTAGTAGTTATACAAGAAGGTGAAAAAGAATATTTCTAAGATTACAGAAATCTCTACTGGAGAATGATGTTTTAGAATTCTATTTCACCCCTAAAATGAAGGTTACAATCTTATATTCTGGATAATAGTATTCAGCCTGCTAATTCCACCCTTTTCATAGATACTGATTCTAATAACTTTATGGGAAGTGCAACTCTTACTTCAAGTCTTTTGTGTTTTAACTTTTTATTATCTGAATGTATTAGGCCACCATTTCTCTACAGTAGTACATTTACTGATTTTAACTCTAATATGCTTCCTTCTCATTTGTGAAGCAATAGGACTCAAGGCAGGGTAATTAGTCTGTTACCTACACCAGCTAGTAGACTCAAGGATTAGTGTATGCTACTAAGTTCACTGTGCTTTACTTTCAAATTTAAAATCATTCCCAGATCTTTTAAGATTTTAAAGAGCCTGGGCATAAAATGCAAATTATATCAACCGTAGTGCAAGTTAAGGAGTTATTTTTTAAAAGGGAGAGCAAGTTAATAATGTCAATTATATTGATTAAGGCTGATGGCTACATATGGTAATTTTCAAAAATTATATTTGGAAAAATCTTCACTACCATAGAGTAAACATGTGTAACATGTGTAAGATTTTCTAAGCTTCTATGCATATACAGGTAGGTACAAAGTATATTTCATGTACTTTCTGAAAGCAATTATTAAAGCAGATATAAAACTAAACAAGCTTCTTCAAATTGGAGGAACAACAGCCCAACTATTCAAGGAAAATCTATCCTTAAATTTTTCAAGGAAGCATTTATCCTTTAATTGTATTCCTTAAATATGCAAATTAAAATAACTTCTGACTTTATTACTGTATGACAATAGTGAAATTCAAACTTTAAAAAAGGTTATGATTTTGTGTGTGTGTGTGTGTGTGGTGCTGGGGATCCAGCATCCTGGTATTTGTGCATGCAGGGAAGCATTCTACCACTGAGCCACATTCCCAGCCCAAGTAATGGGATTTAAAGAGAAACCTTCAATCTAAACTGTTATCTCCAAAATTTGGTTATTCATCTGATTGTATATGATGCATGCTGCTAACAGATGAAGTTGACATTCTTTCAGATAATAAAGCACATTTCTTTTCTATGTTTTATTAAAGTGGCTGGTTTAATCCTGATGCATTCCAAATTAAGAATCTTGAACACACAGAACTTCAAAAGAAAATGTGACGTTTTCAGGTTAGACAATGTTTGAAAATATGCTTGCTAAATCTCAGTTTTACAGATCAAAGCAAAGACAGCTGTAATGGATTGGTAACTTGGTGGTCAACTTGAACTGAATCAGCATGGGGTGGAGTGTGGGTGGCCCACCCGAGGACTGCTGCCACTAGAAAAAGGAGACCTAGAGAGGAAGAATAGTGTTATGGGTTCTCCAAAGTGTCATTTGGATCCCTTAGTTCTCCCACAGGAGCTTGTCATGCTGGCCTCCCTGATATAAATTTAGCTCTTATCATTGGAGGAGCTTGGGATCTTGTTGCTGAGGATGGCTGTGATTCACTTTGGAGGAGCCTTGCTGTTTACATTGAGCATTGCTTCCTAGGTCTGCAGGGGAAGCTGTGTGCTGTTTAATTTTTAGAAGAAGCTTGTCATGCTGATTTCCTGATAGGTAATTCACTGTTCTCATCATTGGAGGAGCTTGGCACCTCACTGTTGCTGAAGATGGCTATGATACTTTTCAGGAGAGCTTTGGTCCTTATTTTGAGTGTCACCTCTTGGCTCCAGTATAGAATCCTAGGCCTGCTGGCACAAATCCTTTACCCCACTGGAAAAGATTTTCTGACTTCCACCACTGGCTTCCTTCACTGACCTTTGGGCCTTCCCAGCTCAAATCTATGAAACAGATTTACAAGAGTAATTATACGGGATTTTGGTTTTCAACTGAACTCATGCTGGTTATTGCCATAGGTTCCAGGACCTCAGCTGGATTTTCTGGGTCACTAGTGTTATTTCCTGCACTTTCTTTGTATTTGACTTCTTGGGTAACCATCAGAAAATAATAATATAAATGATGTGTCTGGTATGTAATTGTTCTCCTGCAGACTCCTGCCTATAACATAGCTCTACATTCATTTGAATAGTCAACATACCAGAAATGTTATGGCTGTATTAATAAACCCATATTTTTATTTAAGATTTTAAAAATATAATTGTATTTAGAAATATAAGTTTACTGAGTTATTTTTAATAATTCCATATTCATAATAATTAAGACAGTCAAGATATAATACATTTAGTGACTCAGGACTGAAAACTTCAGTAGACAGCTATTTTCATCAATGTATTGTCTAATGCCTTGAAGGAGTCCAAAGCATACTAGATAGAAATTTATTCCACAAGCACCAATGGCTCACTCAACAGTGATAGTTTACTCTCGCATGACTGAGTGTCTATATTGTATTTCTGTCAACATATCACATATTATATAGATAAGACATATTTTGTATTTTACACTTAATATTTGCAGGGCAAATCAGAAGCATTGTTTTTATTTTAAAAACCAAATCTTTACCCAGTCCCCTATGAAATTAAAATATTTTTATGAGAATTTACTGACTTTTAGATGGCTCTCAGCCCAGCATTGATTAGACTGGGCGAGAAAAGAGCACATCTATGCATCTCTGCTAACTTTCAAATTTTATAAAATTTTATAACCTCTGCAACTGTCTTCATTTTTCTCCAGCAATATGGGTTTACCCTCTTACCATGACAACCTAGAAAGCTGGGCAAAATAAAATGATGTTCAACAAATGGTACCTCCGAATATTTTGTTTTAATTCTACATGACAAAAGAAATTAATGACAATAGCTTAAAGATTGTCTAAATTTTATATTATGTACATTGTAAATTTAATTTTTAAATTGTAGTAACTGTTGTTTCACAGACCTAGAGACTTGCCAGCCCTGTACATGCAACCCCTTCACATCTAAGTTATGTTCTTCTTCTGATGGGTGACATGAGTGAACTATGATCAACACAACATTTAATATTATCCAAAAGGCAATTTCAAGTGACAAGTTGACCTTTAGAAATATCACTGGCTTGGTAACTTTTAAAATGCTTTCATTCCACAGGCTTTTTCCCAATGTATAAGGACCAACATGTTGACTAGTCACCAACCTAACTCTGTCATTAGCAAGATACCTTAAGTTGTGACAAGCTAGACAATGTCAGTGAGACTTCTTGTCTAAAATACTAAATTTCAAGTGCTGTCATTAAGATTTAAATTGAGCTTTACTATTGAAAAGTATTGTTCACATTTCTTCTTGCCATATACTTCCATTATCTTCTCTCATTAAATTTTAGATTATATCAAAATCTTTTAAAAATAGTCTGTCAGTAGTAATGCAAAAGTCCCAAGCTCTTGTTTAGATATCACCAGTTCAACAAAAAATAAAACAATGTACATTTAAGCACAATTTTCATCTAAGATTTTTCAGTCTTGTCTTTCATTCAATGCATATATTGAACTCTGAAAATAGAGTTGATGTTTCAAACCATTAACTCTGACTATTTCAGTGTCTCATGCTAAAGCAGAGTTTCTCAAAGTGTGGTCTTTTATCCATGCATCTTAGTGTCACATAGGACTTTGGAAAGTCAAATTCTTGGGTCACAAGAAAGATCAATAAAGTTAGAAAATCACTGACTACAGAACTGTGTTTTTACTAGTCATCCCTGTAGACTATCAATCATCTTGGTGACTGCGATATATATGCATTCATTGTATTAGTTTTCCATTACTGTGACAAAATATAGATATAAACACCTTAAAAAGAAGAAAGATTATTTAAACATTGTTTCAAAGGTTTCAGTCCATAGTTATTCATCTCAGACTATTTTGGTTTATATCAAGGCAGAACACAAGTACATGGAATATTTGCTGAAACAAATCTGCTAACCTCACGGTAGCCAGAAAGTACAGAAAGAGTGATATGATACAAATAGAAACAGTGTGAGGTAAGCAAGATATATCTTTCAAGGGTATTCCTCTGTGGATCCACTTCCTTCTCACTTGTTCCACCTGATAAAGTTGCCACCACTTTCCAATTAGCTTCCGATTAGCTGATATAATAATTAATATGAACTGTCAGCTTAAATGGCTTGGGAGCTGCCTAGGGATTAGTAAACGACATTGGTCTCATCTGAGTAGGTCATAGAGGCATGAATATAATTTGATATGTCACCCATTATTCTACAGCAATATTACTCTGTTCCATTCTGGCAACTTTTGGCCATGTTTTTGCTTCTGAGATGGTTGACAATGGACTGAACCCACCAAAACTCTGAGAAAAATTGAACTTCTCTTCCTTTAAATTGTAAGTCAGGTATTTTTTCCAAGTAGTAGGAATGCTAATACAGCCGAAGACCATAAATTTAACACTTGGATCTCTATAGGAATTTAAGATCCAAATCATAGGACTTACACATGAGAATTTTGGAATGACACATTGTGACTGTGTCAGCATTGTGTGACTCATCCAATTCCGGTCATCTGGTGACAGTGCATCCATATTAACTATGGCTGAGCATCTCCAGGACAGAACTCACTGGTTCTAAAGAAGCTCTGAAGTTTCAGAGTTCTTGGAAATGGTACAAAGCTTCTTATCATCAGAAGCAAAAAATATTTAAATCCCACATGACGATGTAGGCATCATAGTTCCTCTTCATAAGTGCTTAATTCTAGTAGCACTTTCTTAATTCTACTTAAAAATGTTACCAAACTCATCATTTTATGAAAATCATTTTTCTTCTCTCTGAGACTGCAATTGTTTTATTACACAAAGTTTCTTTGTAAAGTGTATGAGAAATTCACTCTATTAATTTAGAAATAAATTCTGATTATCATTCACTTTAATTAATAAAATCCTAGCATTTGTGTTATGGCTTAAAGAGCAATGTCCCCTGAAGACTCACATATTGAAGGTTTGAACCTTGATGCACCAACGTGCAGAGGAGTGGCCTAGAGAAATAACTGAATCATGAGGGTTTTAACTTCATTAATAGTAAGACCCTTGTTTGATGGCATTAGTAATAAGTGATGGAAACTAGAGCTGGGACTATTTGAAGGGAATGAGATATTGGGCTATGAAATTCATTTCACATGCACTTCTGCCATAATGCTGTGTTGTTTCAACTCCAATAAAAATAGTCAACCATGGATGAAAACCTCTGTAACTCTGGGCCACAATCAACCTTTCCTTCCTCAAAGCTGTTTACTCCAGGTACTTTGTCATAATGACATAAATCTGGCTAATGCAGCCAGAGGAGTGTGGAAGTAGGAAAAACATTAAAGAGCATCCTTGTGTTAATGAAAAGAGCTACTAAAAAAAGAACTGCTAGATTAATACTAGTAAATTGTACATTTTCTAATATATAACAGAGAATTCTATGGATTTTTTCATATAGAGAGAGTTCGGATCTTTAGGTGGGGCTAGATTTGGGAACCAGGCTCCTTTAAGAAGCAAATAAGACAGGCACTGCATCGCAACAAGCAGCCCAAATGACAGGCTGTAGTTTTGAGACCTGCTTCTGTGTTGTTACCCTGGGCCAACAGCCTGGTTTTGACACTTGCCTCTCTGCAGGCAATCCTGTCCCCCTGGTGCAATTGCCACACCTACCTAAATTTCCCTATTAGCCCACAGGTCCAAACCACTAACAACAAGCCCAACATCTAATCAATGGTCACCCTTCAAGGGGGTGGAGACAAGACCCCTACCGCATAAAACAGGACTGCAGCCCCAGAATCAGTGGTGCCCAGCTGCCTGGGCATCCCAAATCAGCTACCTGAGTGGCTTTGTAACAGCTTATTGCAATACCTGCAGTAAATTTTTTGCTTTGCACTAATTTTCTCGGGCTCCTTTTCCTTTTTGTATAGGATTGAGACAGGCCCAACAAAGATGAGTCTGGGGACTGTTAGACTCCAAACCCACTGGACAAAACACTCATTAAAATATTTTTAAAATATAAATATATAAGGTGATGGAAATTTTAATTACTCTAATAAATGTTGATTTGCATAACATATGGAGACATAACATATATGATGGACTGAAATTTATGTGTTCTATAAAAGGGAAGCTCGCTGATTGAGGGTGTTATCAGTATTAGATGACAGAGCTAGATCAGGTGACTAGGTTCTTGAGAACTGCTAGAAGGTATTTCTGAGCTTCTCTCTTCACCTTTTTATTTACTTCCTTTTCAATGGAAATGTTCATTTTTTAAGCAAAAAGACAATGAAAAAGAATGAAGTAACATTGAATCATTGATTTATAAACTCAGTCCTTTCCTGAGGGCTGGTTGTAACTCAGGTTGTCAATGGAAGGCTCAGGTTTCTCTGCACAGCCTTCAAGGTTTCTCTCCTCTATACCGGCAGATCTCAGTGATCTTAGAGACACATTGAGCCAGGATTTGCCAGTTAACCACATTCAGTAAAGGATGTTGTAATGCTCCTTTTTGAACTCTTTAAGGGATAAATCTGTGTTTGAGTTCATCTGGAAGCACAAGCATCTGGCATTTGGGTCATAAGTCATGATACTGGTTGTGAGTTAAAACTAAAATTCAAATCATGACTCAAATTGTTTGCATATTAAACAGATTATGATGTGAGGGCCCATACACAATCTTTATCTTTCACTGGCTTGAAACAAACAACAGATAGAAAAAAATTCTTTATTGATGATAATCTAAATTTTAAAATCTCTCCCTAGGCTTTATTTTTGGGTGGTGTCTTAATTTTTATTATTTTTAAAAGTTTTACCATTCTATACCTCATTTTTATCTTTTCTGTATCATGTGCTTATTTTAACAATCTTTAAAAATTAACTAGAAATTTGGATATCTGATACAACATGGATGACCCTTGAAGACGTCATACTAAGTGAAATAAAGTGATCACAGAAAGGGAACTACTGCCTGACCTCACTTGTACTGAGTATCTAGAATAATTTTTTATGAACAGATTTTATGAACAGAAAGAATAATAGTGGCTGCCAGAAACTAAAGGAGTTGAGATGGTGACTTAATACTTAATGAGTTTTGCTTACATTGAGAAGTTGAGAAAGTTCTAGAGATGAATGTTGGTAACAGTTTTACAACAAAATGAATATACTGAATACCACTGAACTACATCCATAAAATTAGTTAAGATGGTAAATTTTATTTCTAGTTCACTACAATAAAATTTTTTATACATAAAAAAATTGAAATATGCCGTAAAATTCATTCCACCAAAAGGAAAATCTTTGCTAGTTAGGGAGAAAATATTGTCCAATATTTTACATAACCATCCCACATGAATGGGAATAAATACAGTCCAAGTCAGTATAATCCCATACACTGTTTGCATATATGGATTTTTAGAGTGTTTTTTAACAAACATTCAATGATTCTGAAAAAAACATGATCTTTGCAAGTATTTATTCTAGTTTATAGCTTTAATTTCACTAAGTATACATACCAATTTAAGAGAAATGTGAAGAATTGAGGAAGACTATGTAGGCATATTTTTACTGGTCACAAATTCTGTTGGGAGATGACAAAGCCATCTCTTGACTGAGAGAGTTGGCCCTGTTGGGAAAACAGACCACCTTAGGCCCCTGCAAACACTCCCAAACACTGTCATTAATACTGTTTGGAAGTCCCTCAGTTAAAGTTTTTTTCCCTCCTTGTCTCACAAAAACCAAGTTTTAAAATAAGTGTTTTAGAGAACTCATTGATAGAACTGTGAATAAGAAGTATAAAATACAAGTAACCTTTATTTTGGGAATGCGGGGAGAGACACCCCCGACCCCCTGGGGCATGGCATCTCCACCCCGGGGTGGCTATCTCTCCCTCGTACACGTGGAGTGAGGCACATAAGTAGCCTCGGCCTGGGGTGGAACCTAAGGGGGGCATTAGGGATGCACAGGTAGCCCATTGGTCTTAGTTTGGCGCCAGAGGTAATTTCCAAGGGTGGGGGGAGATAGGAGCTCCCTGGCTTTACCGGCTACAGTATCTTGCCTGGGCCAGCAACCCTTTCACTCACTAATGTCAAAATCTATAGAATAAATAATAGATTTATGGTTCAGCAAGAGAGTAGAGATTGGTGTAAAAGAATAATCAGCTCTCAAAATTCAGAAAATGTAAAATAGAAAGATGATATACTTAGAGGCTTACAAAGTATCAAGGATGACTGGGACCAGAGAAAGCAGATGGCTAGAAAGCTGGCAAGTGTTTTCAGAGGCCCACACATGGGCTATGTCACACCCTTTTGTATCTATTTTCTTCACCAAAATTTCATTTTCCAATCTATGAATATCAATGTTACATGTAAGAATAAAAGAACCTGCAAGTATCTGATCACTTCTCCATATGACATAAGTTGAAGTAATTTTACTATTTGCTTCTATGATAGAATATTTCTATCATTATAAGTAAAACTAGTAAGTGACAGATTTTCTCCTTTGACCCATTTTGAGGAAGGCTCCCTGAGTCCTTTATGAATAGTCCTAACCTGAGTGGCTCTCGCCATCCTTGTTAGGTGCACAATGAACAAGTATCTGGCTAGGTGAGTTTAGTGAAATCTCCTGCCCTGCTCTCTCACTACATGGGACTGCCTCAAACCAGAATTTCATTGAATAGTTCTAGAAAAATCTTTCCCTTCCTGATGTTTGTTTTTAGTCATGTGTGTTCCACTAAGGTCCAGTTTGCTCCTTGGCGATAAATACCTACCACCACTTGATTTCAGAGTTGAGCTTGCTCTCACTAACCCAGGGCAAAACACCTTTGCGACTGTATCTTCAGTAAAGTCTGTCTTACAATCCTTAGTAAGAGGTATGAGCAGCTGTTTTCTTCAATATTTGTAGAACCACAACTTGGAGGGGATAGAATTCATCAGTGGACCACCAGAACTCTCACCTAAGGGGCTAAGTGTGTACCTCTGAGGCATCTGTCTTCATTCCTGAATGTTTGGTGAGACATTTATTGAAGAAAAGTCCTGATTCAGTACTCAAAATAGATCTCTTCTGAGATTTTTTTTTATTATCATTATGAGACAGAAGTTAATTTACCCAGTTCAGGCTAGTGTTGAACTCATTCTATGGCACAGGCTGACCTCAAGTTCAAGGTGGTCCTCCTACCTCAAGCTCCCAAGTACTAGGATTAAAAGAGAAAACTGTGCAAGAAAAATGTTCTCTTTAAAATTTTGTTCTTTGAAATTGCCTGGCTTTGTAACTGTTTCATGATTTTGTAATTATTTTCTTGACCCTTGTAGCCATGAGAATCACTGAACATACAGTATGTCTGAGTAAAATTGATAATCATTAATCTAGCCTTGTAACTGATGATCTCACTCTAATAACTAATAATGAGAACTTCCAGACTGTTCTGTCTTGCTTTTGTATATACTTTTGTGCATTACATAAAATTCCTAGACTACCAGAGATTGGGGCTTGATATTTTGGGAATGATTCCAATCAGTACTTTGCCTCCAAATCCTGGGTGTTGTTTCAGTCCGTTTGCCATAGCACATGGTGCATTGGCTGAGATGACTGACCATGCTGAAATTTTTGTTCACCTGTTGTGGTCCTTGTGAATGGAGCAAGGACTTCTTGAGATCCTGATGGAGAGATGTGCCTTTGAGACATTTCGAGGCCCCTCAGAGGTCTAGGCCCCTCAAAGGCCCCCGCTTGGTCCTTGCTTGAATGGCTCACACCATACCTTACGGGAGGAATATGCAACCTGACTGTCTGTCTGTCTGTCTGTCTTCCTACCTGCCTGGTTGGCTAATTTCAATAGACTTCCAGAAACACCTATTATTCTGTTACTCCTGCTCAGCTGGAGCAGAAGAGAAGCTTGATTAACACTTGCTAGTTAAAGCCACCCTTAAGGGAAGGGGCACTGGAATGTTTACCTCTAAGTTCCTGCTGAGTGATTGTGTGAATGAGTGGCACAGACTGGGTGTAAGCAATAGACTACTCTGTCTACGCACCAAGAATGGGAAGCACTCTCCATGGTGACTGATTGTTGTTCCAGTGTAGACAACTCATGGCATAACAGAGGCCTCCTTAGCCTAAGTCCCTGTAAGGGGTGTACCCAAGTGGATATCTGAATGTTCCCTCTCTGGGAAGCACTCAACCTTTGTCTGTTAGGTTGCATTCAAGGGAATGCAACACATATTTGAAGGAGATACAATGGGTGCAAACCAGACTAAACCAACTTTTTGATTTATGCTGAAAGACTTCAAAAGAAGATTTACTGATGACTACAAAATAAAAATGAAACCTCAGAAGTTCCATTCATTTTGTGAAATGAATGACCAGGCATTTGTGCCAGCTTGCATGGTGAAGGGACACTTAATGTTGAAATTGTTCATCAAATTTGAAACAAAGTGACAGAGCCTAACACGTGAGGCCATCCTCATCAGTTTCCTTATACTATCTCCTGGCTCAGCCTGCATCAGAGCTTCCCTTCTTTGCTCTTCACCTGTGTTCTGCATAATAAGAAAATCATTCTTCTCATTGAGCCAAACCCACAAGGTCTTCTGAGAGGCACTTAGATTCTTTCCAAACATGAAAAACTTTATCTTTTTCTACCAGACCTCTCTCCAGTCTGTCTCCTCCTTACTGCTGCAAGCTATTTCTTCTGAATCTGTTTAGTATTGAAGAACACCATGGCATTTTAGATGGGGCCAAATCAACAGTCGCTGTTACGGTGATTCACCCTGATGCTTGAGTGAACACAGTCCTCTCTTGTGTGCATACAAACTGGGACTGCAATATAGCAAAAGGCCTTGAGGCCTTAGATCAATACCACACTATCCTCCTTTCAGGCCTCAAAGAAGGAGACAAAAAAACAATAAATATGTCTAAGGTAACTAAAGTTACCCAGGAACCTGGTGAAAGTTCAGATAGATTTTATAAGTGATTCTATAAAACCTATGGATCTATAGACCTTTTGATCCCAAGTCTTCTGAGAATCAACAGATTATCAATGCTGCATTTGTTGCACAGGCAGCCTTTTCATTAGAAGAAAAAGTCAAAATGTTGATGACTTTGCTGGCATGAGTACTACCCATTTACTTCAGATTGCTGAAAAAGTCTTTGTAAACGAAGAAGGGAAAAAAAATTAGCAATGGACAAACTCTGTTGGACACCACCAGGAGCCTATGGTTTTCATCACTATCATGGGAAAACTCCTGACTTTTATGGTAGACAGTGGAGCTAAGCATTCCGTGTGACTCAGCCTGTTGTTTCAGGTCATCAGCACCACTGGGGACCCCACTGAAAAAAATTCTGTCAAAGAAGATCCTGTGAGATTAGTGGGCATTTTATCAAACATGAATTTCTGTTCCTCCTTTCCATGTTGGGGGCAAGTATCTCATTTTCTCCAAATCAGCCAGCTTCTCTTACTACTGCATCAACTCTCCTGTACTTTATATTGATCGTGACTGTACCCCACAAAAAAGAATAGTAGCTCTATTAACCTGAAATGCTTGATAATCTTGAACTTAAAATTTTGAGAAACTTGTTTCCAGAAGTATGGGCAACAGGCTCACTCCTGAAGATTGCTGTCAAACATGCCCCTATGGTGCACTTGAAACAGTTTGGGATTCTGATGGACTGTCAATTGCCTTGGGAACAATTCTCTCTTCATGGAAAGAAAGCCTCTTATATTTTGAAGTTCCCAGCCCACACAAACTTTTTGGACTGTTACTTCCAGAGGTTAGCTGGTTTACATGTCTAGATTTTAAAAGATATCTTCCTCTGCTTGTGAGTTTCTCCCACAAGCACCTTCAGGTGAAAGTATCCTGACACAAGACACAACTTACTTGGACTCACAAGGGCTTAAAATTTCTCACAGTGCTTCTGGGGAGGTTCTAACAACAGATTTGGCCACACTACCAGCACCTTTTCTTTGAGAGTCTGTTTCTTTGTCTCTTCTGCTTGCCACCATGATTCTCTGAGAAAAAATGATAGACTTTCAAACTGCTACAATACAACTATCCTGCCTGTAAAGCTAATTCAAAATCTCTGAGTTGGCACTAGCACCACGATTGCCTTCCATATGCACTACATCAGTTTTCTGTCATCTACAGCTTCCTATCACAACTGCCTGCACCTAAAACTTACCTTCTTCTGCCTTTGGCTGGCTCCTCTCATCCAACCCCTTTTTGCCTTTCAATGGAAGTACCCCAATTTTGGATTTAAAAGCCAACTGACCTACCCTAAACCTCCCAAAGTTTCAAAAGCATGTTTACTCTCTTTGGAAAAGCTCTCACAGCTGACTAAAATACTTCTGGTTGATCTGATTGATGACACCCAAGCTGTCTGTTGGAAAGACACATATGTTCTGCTGCAATATCTGACAAAAATGGTTAAAAATCTCACAAATGTCTTGGACATGTTGGCTTCTATGGGATATGAATCATTATGTCCACAAATAAAATAATTTTTACATAGACTGTCACTCTTGGAAGCACCCTGTGACCTACCTGTGGAAATACTTGGATCTAGTCTCTAAGAGCTAACTCTCCCTTTGCTTTCACATTATAAATGCTACTGTCTTTCTTATCAAGAAAGTTAGTAAGCTCCCCTGGGGCTGAGACCTAACTGTCCTGTACTAGGCCTAACAATGGACACCCCTAATAGATGCCAGGTATGACTTGTTTATGGACGGCAGTAGTTCTGTTAGGAGAGGCTTGATTACTCTAATCCTTCCTTTACTCCCTCTTCCAATCTCAGATCCCTTGATTCCCTCAACCTGAGCCATCTAACCCATCAGATGGCTCCTTTTCTTTCCTCCCTGCTCCTACATTACCATTTTGCCTGCTGACACCACACTTGGTATCATGCTTTTCAGTCACCTGGAAGGCCACATGATATTTGGCAACCATATTGCAATCCCACACCATGTGGTCCTCAGCAGCCATCTTGTTCTGGCTCACATGGAAGGAATCCATCATTTTGCAGTACTCCACCATGTGACAGTTTGCCACAATCTTGTGACAGATCACAGGATAAATGGCTACCATCTTGCAACCTCATCATATGATGAACAGCAGTCATCTTGTTGCATGTCACATGACGAGAAGCAGCCATCTTGTTGCAGGTCATATGATGACCAGTCACCATTTTGTGCACCCTCACCATGTCACCAGCAGCATCCATTTTGTAGTGGGTCATATGATAACCAGCCACCATTTTGTGCTTTCCTGTCACATGATGAGCAGCCATTTTGTGGCTGAGCACTATGTAACTGTCTAAAAATGCCTGCTGGGTAATTGGCTGCTCAATAGCCAACTACACCTCCCAGTCCACAGCCTTCTCAGCCTCAATCCCTATTCCTCATTCAAGAACAGGCTGGACTCAATGGACTAATTTATATTCATGTTCCTATTTCCCCCATTAATCTATCCCAGATTAACTATAAATTAGGTGCCTTTTCTGTTGACCCACAAAATTATATTAAAAAGTGTAGATTTAGGGACTGGGGATTTAGGTCAGTGGCATAAGCACCTGCCTTGCAAGTAGGCGGTCATGAGTTCGATCTCCAGTACCGATTAAAATAAAGTGTAGGTTTATAATGAAGTGTTATGATTTACATTTCAAGGATATTTATGTGATTCTGAACACCGTCCTCTGCTCACAAGAGCAGGCTCAGCTACAGCAAGCAGCTCAAGAGGAAGTCAATCATAGGTGTATGACAAATACTGCTGAGAATGACCCTGGTTCTGCTGTGGTGCCTGAAAAGGACCCTAACTGGGATTATCAAAGTGGAAAAGGTTCTTATAAAGTATGTAAGATGATCAAATGTGTAATTGTGAGCCTTCATAAAATAGCTCACAACCATAATAACTACAATTAGCTTTTACAATATGTCCAAGAGACTAATGAAAATCCTATTATATTCCTAACACAACTTAGGGACATCTTTCTTAAGCTTACTGATATAAACCCAGACTCACATGAAGGAACAATTGGTATTAACTCTGATTTTATTTGTCAGTCTGCTCCTGATGTTCAGGCAAAACTACAAAAGGCTGAACTTGGCTCTCAAATCCCACAGGGAGCCCTTCTTAATACAGCTCTTCATGTTTTAAACAACAGCTCAAAAGGAGGAGAAAAGAGGCACAAAAAAGAAACTTGCTAAATATCATTCTGATCTTTTAGCAGTGGTAATTTGGGATCCTAAGACAGGTAAAACAAAACAAGTTGGAGCTGCCCGGGCATCTCCAAAACCATGATTCCAGTGTGACAAGGAATGATACTGGTCAAGAGCCCCAATCCATGAGTGCCTCTGGGGCCTTGCCCACTCTGCAATCTCAAAGGCCTTTGGAAGAGTAGTATCCTAGCTGCCAGAGAGTGGATAAGCCATTCTCTAATTCCTTACCCTCCCAGGAGATCTCATCACCACCAGATTCATCACTGGCTGATTTACTTGGATTTGCTGCTGAAGATTGATGGGGCTTAGGGCCCACACCCCCCATTAAAGTATCCTTTTTGGAGACCTGAGTCTCACTGGAGATCTCAAGAAAGACAACTTCTGTACATAGACACAGGGGTGTTATATAGTGTTTTTCTTGAATTTTCAGGCTGTTGTATTAAATCCTCAGTCTCTGTAGCGGGTGTTGATTGCTAATCTACACAGCCTCTTCAACCAGGATCCATTCCATGCAAGTTCCAAACTCTCTTCTTCACCTAGTTTATTGATAATACCAGCACGTCCAACACCACTTTTAGGTAGGGATCTCCTCAAAAGCATAACTTCTCCTTTACCTTCTCATTCCCCACAGCTCTCATCCTCCAAATACCATCACAATACACCACAAAGTCATTCCCTCCTCTTTCTTCTTCCCTTGTGGAACCCATAGTCTGGGACACCTCCAATCCTACCCATGCTACCCATGCTAAACCTGTTTTAATTTGTCTCAGAGATCCTTCAATCTTTCCTTGTGTTCCCCAATATTCTATGGCTCCCAAACATCTATGGGGACTCAAAACTATAATCAAGCATCTTATACATAATGATTTTCTTAAGCTGACCCATTGACCCTAAAATACTCTCATTCTCCCAGAACTCAAGCCCAATGGATCCTACTATCTGACACAAGACCTTAGGATAATCACTGATGCTGCTACCTCAATTCACCCAGGGTGCCAAATGCTTATACTATACTCTCTCCAATGCCACCCTCCAACACTCACTTCACACTTGTAGACCTTAAAGATGTCTTTATTTTACCATCCCCCTACATCCTGAATGTCAGAATTTCTTTGCATTTACATGGACTGATCCAGACCTCTCTCAACTCAAAACAACTTACATGGACAGTTCTCCCGCAAGGGTTCAGGGATAGTCCTCATTTCCTTAGCCAAGATCTTGCTGTTGATTTTTCAGCCCTTTATCTCAAACCCAGCATGCTCTTTCAATACATTGATGACTTTCTCCTGTGTTCTCCATCCCATACTTTAGCCATGCAGCATATAGCCATTCTCCTCAATTTTCTCTCTAGTCATGGGTACAGGGTTTCCCCTACAAAAGTTCAAGTAGCTTCTCAAAAGTTCAAGCATCTGTGCTTCTGTCTCAATCCTAACACTTGTCTCAACACTACATATTGCAAGGCAATTCTTTGGGATCTCCAGGTGCCCACAACCAAACAACACATTCTATCTTTCCTAGGTTTAACTAAATTCTTTCATCTCTGGATTCCTAACTTTTCAGCCCTAGCCCAACTTCTCTACAAAGGTTCCAAGTGTATTTTATCAGAATCCCTAGACTACGTTACACCTATACATGCCCCTTCATAAGTTAAAAGAGGCTCTCCAATGGACTCCAGTCCTTTCCCTTCACTTCACTGAAGTGATCCTACCCAACACTTTACTCTGTACACTGCCTCTCAGGGTCACAATGCTGTATGTGTACTAGGACACAAAAGGGGAACTTCTTTTCAAGTTGTAGCCTACTACTGTACAGTAATTTATACTAGGGAAAGAACCTTTCAGCGATGATGGTTGATGCCCATGTAAAAGCTAGTACCAGGTGTTTCAGGGAGTGTGTCTTTGGTGAACACTCACATCCTAGACTGAAGAATAAAAAGACAAGGTACTATGAGGAGGGAGGTCACTATCATAATTAAAGTACTCAGGAGAGGTAGAAGGAAAGGTGTCCTTGATCTGAATGTGTCATTCCATCAGGGTCATGGTGAGGAAGAATCTGAAAAATGAGTATGGAGTTGGGAGGGGTGAAGTCACAGGATGCAATTATTTCCCCATCTGAAAGGATAAAAGATTAGCAAGGACTTGCTCTTGGTCCAGTGAGTATTTTCAACTCAAAATAATGTGAAACATGAGAAGTGACAGTTGGATAATGTTTGGCAAATTATAGTCTATCAGTGGAGAGGATTATGGCTGATTCACTATAAGTGAGATGAGAGTCCAGACTCAAAGGGGCGTCATGTCTTCAAATCCTAGATATCATTTTGGTGCCTCTATTTGCCATAATAGGATCATAGGCAAGCAATAACACTCCAGGATAAGATTTTGGTTCTTAAGCCTCTACCCTGAAGAAGAACTGTCTAAAAAGATGTCTTTTATGGAATTATCAAGCCTACAATTTCCCAAATGAGTGGGTGGTGAAGGCTTACGTGAAAGAGACAAGTGGTATGACTTCAAGGCTTCTGGAAGATTAAAACCTTCTATCAGAGTTTGAGATTCTCTGAGGGCTGAGACAAAAGTCTTCTCTTAGCATCCCATAGTTATTTGATTTTCAAACCAAGGAATATGTTAGATTGAGAAGTGTGGGAAACTGAGTTGGAACTTGTGAGTTGTGAGTGGACTTCTCTGAATAATACATAGTTTTAATTAAAGAGAACTATCTTAACTCCAGGTTGACTTTCACTGCAAGAATGAGATGCCTGGAGCTATAATCTTTCTCTAGTTAAGTGCAATGGGATCCAGAAGTCCTCAACTGTGTCCTTGTTTTGTGCTTTGAGTCTTCAGGGCATCACATGTCACTATAAGCCTCTGCTAGGGCCAATGATTTATAAGGGCTCACTTATTATGAATCCACTACACATCTCCAGAAAATGGTCTAGGCATTGTGTCACAAGTTAACACAGAAAACTAATTGATTAACTTTAAAATTGGTTAACTCTGCTCAGGACTGCTTCATAGAGGTCTCCATCAGCTGTCGTTTGTATTAGAGGTGTTTTCCTCCTGGCTTCTTGGCTGGAGGCAGCTGTTAAACATTCCTAACTCCTGGGCTAAACCCTGATTTGTGAAACTTCTTCCTGCCTCTTTGTTCCTAAGGAAGAACCGCTACCTGACTCCTTGGATTAGAAAGTTCTCCTTATACTTTTATTTGGAGGGAATTTGCTCCTCAAAACTAAGATGGTGATTTCCTGGCCTTTAGTAAGAGTCTCTGTTCTCTTTACTTAATTCTTCTAATTTTGTGGACATTTCAAAATCACTAAAAACCTCTAGAGCCTCTGCTGATGAATTTTCTTCTAGCACTGTCTATTTTATTTCTAATTAGAGAATTTTACTGAACCATTTCAATGGTCTTATTCATAATTTCTGTTGCTGGGACACATTTCCTGATTTATTTATTTATGTATTTATTTATTCAGTTTTTGAAGAGAATAACACCAAATGAGACAAAACAAAATAGAGTCAATCAAAACAAAAGGATCAACATAGTACATGACTTAAAACAAAATATAAGGTGATCAATGATGGATAGCATAATGTCTCTTGCTATTTTTAAAAGAATTGGCCATATCATCAGGCATTATAAAATTGAACAAAACAGTACAGAAAAAAATACCAATGAAACAAAACATTGGAGACATACGACTTCAAACGAGAATATAGTCCAACCATAGTGGCATCATAGTGTATATTATTGTCTTCAAAGTAGTTGCCTATACCATCAGACTTGACACTATCAAGCAACACAGAATAGAATAAAATCAGTCAAAACAAAATAGAGCAATACAGGGCTTCATGTCAATCCAACAGGAAATCAAAAATTGTTACCATAATATATCCTTCTATCTTTGTAATAACTATCTATGCCATCAATTCTAATACAAGTAAACAAACTGAAACAGAATAAAACCAAACTAAACAGAACAATGAAAACAATATGGGTTTCAAATCATGGTGAAAGATTAATAATGGCCACTGCCTTCTCTTTTTATACAATTCCTCCCCTTTCACTTTCACAAGATGTATTGTACAATTTGGATCCCACTAACTTTTTAATTTCTTTTTTTTTTTTTTTTTTTTTTTGGTATGGGGATCAAACTCATGATCTTGCACTTTTCAGGCAGGCAGTTATGTTGCTGAGCTAAATTCCCAGCTACTCTTAACTGTTACATTAAGGAAACAACCCGGTATTCACCTAAGTGATTCTGAACCTTTTTACCCCTGAGCATGATCTCAAGCTGTATCCATTTATCTACAAGAGCCTCAATGTTTTCTTTCTCCATATCTGAGCAGTTTTCCATTGTATAAATGTGTCATGGCTTTCTAACCTATATGCAGCTGATGAGCAAGCCACTTCCACTTTGTTTCTAGTTCCCTGTCACATAGAGCATTGTTTTCTCATCTTTGAATTTCAGTCTATAAACCCCCTTTCAGGTTAAATGTATCTCTTATATAAAGCATATTGATGGACTCTGTCTCCTGGTCCACTTTTGTCTGTATTTCTTTTTATTGGTGAATTGAGGCCATCTATATTATGATTATGGCCAACCTTGTCTCTCTCATCTCTGAAATTCTATTTTTCTGCCATTGGTTGTCTAAATTTCCCTTTTATTCCATTGTCTGCCCCATTCAGCGAGTCCACTCTGCCACTGTTCTTGAAACCATGATGAAAGAGATATTGGTGCCATAAAAAAGAGAGAATATAAAGTAAAAATAGCCTTTACTCTAAGTACATGGAGAGAACTCCATGACTGCAGGTGGTCTGGCTTTCTCTGTCTGACTGTGGAGTATGGGATCTACATATAACATCTGACCTGGAGTGGCGCTTAGGGTGGGCATTGATGAGGCTAGAGGAGCTGATTGGAAATTTCTTCGCATGCAAACAGGAAAGGAAGTTTCAGTTAAGACTGAGGAAGAATCAGGAAGTGGTAGACAGTCCTGCTTTGGCCTTCTGCCACATTAGACCACAGCCACACCATACAGTAATTTATTCTAGGGAAAGAACCTTTCATCCCCATATTTTTATTGTTAAGAAAAGGGTGAAGTCTCTGTTACTTTTCCTGCTGAAAGGGGGCATTGTATTGGGGTTCACAAAGGTTGATGGAATGATGATTGATGCCCATGTAGAAGACGGTACCAGGTATTTCAGCCAGGACAACTTTATCATTGGTGAATGTACACATCTTAGACTGGAAAAACAAAGAGACAAGATGCTATGAAGAGGAAGGCCATTATCATACTTAAGGACCAAGGTAAGGTAGAATGAAAGGTGCCTTTGATTCAAATATGCCATTTCATCAGGACCACAGTGAGGTAGAATTCTGAAAAATAAGTATGGGGTTAGAAGGAGTGAAGTTATAAGAAGTGATTATTTTTTATCATAAAGTATAGCAGTTAAAAGTGTAGGTAGGTAGGGGTTGTCTCTGGTCCAGGAGTTGAACTGGAAAGAATAACAGTGGTGGGAGGGCCATGGATGTGTGACTATAAGGGAGGTAAGAGCCTAGACCCACAGGGATCTCATGTTTGACTAAACAGCTGAGGGAAGAAAAAGTGAAGACAGTTGTTATGTAGAACAGCATGAAGAGAATCTTATGCATGATGTGGGAATCATTAGGAAAGACCATCAAGAGTCCTGCAATAAAAATAATTAATTAATAGAATATAAGGAATTAGGAACCAAATCAGATAGCAAAACATGGCTTAGCCTGAGAGCTGTGGCTATCAGGCCTTGGTGAAAGAGAGACGGGTGGGAGAAAGGAGATGAGATGACAACTCAGGATTTTAGATTTAGGGTTGGGAGGGCACTGTTTAGCTTGCGTGATGGCAGTCCAGCAGCTTTGACCACTGTCAGGGTTGCCAAGAAGACTAGATAGGGGCCATTCCACCTTGGTTGTAGTCCTGTTGAGTGATCGGAGAAATAAAGTTTGGGCATTATTTGACTGAATACTCTGAGGTAGACCGAACCTGGGGATGATTTCCTATAACAAGATTTTAGTAATTACATCAATGGTCTCCTTGGTTGTGGGAAAGGCTTTTCTCCATCCTGAAAAAGTACAAACAAAAGTAAGAAGATATTTGAGAGTTTTGGAATGAGGCATATGTGTAAAATCTGCCAGTTCTGACCAGGAGTGTGTCCATGAAATTAATGAATAGGAAAGGAAAGAGGTGTTATATGCCCCTGAGGAGAAGTCCTAGCACAGAGATGACAGGTATGAATAATCTGGATGATAGCCTTTAGAGAAGGATGTGTAATTGCTGGGGATGAGAGTTTGTATAGAGCCTATGATCTTATATGGAAACAGTTATGTAAGTCAGTGATGATGTTGAACCTAGATACCTGATTCTTAGGAAAGCTATTTGGGCTTTAGCAGGAGACCTTGTACTTATGACTGGCAAGAAAATTAAGGAGACTAGCTGAATGTTGTATGACTAACATATTGGATGGAGAGCATGAAAGAAGGTCATCTATATATTGAAGGAGAATGCTAAGTTTGATATCAAGTTCTGCAAGGTCAAAAGCAAGAGCATTGTTAAATAATTAAAGACTATCCTTGAGTGCTTGGGGGAGCACTGTTGAAGTAAGTTACTGAGACCTGAGAGTGTCTGGATTACTCCATGTAAATGCAAAAAAAAAAAAAATCCTTACAATCAGGGTGTAAGGGGATGGTTAAAAAAAGGGGCATTTTTAAGATTTATGACTGTAAAGTGACTGGTGGAAGGAAGGATATGAGAGAGCATGGTGTAAGGGTTTGGCATCACTGGATGGACTGGGGTAAAGGCAGCAGTGATTACCCTAAGGTCTTGCACTAGGCGATAAAGACCCATCAGGCTTGAGTACCAGGAGAATGGGAGTACTATAGGGTGAATGGGAAGGTTTAAGAGAACCATTGTCTAAAAGATGTTTAATTATTAGGTTTAAGCCCCTCTAAATGTTTGGGAGCTATGGGATATTGGGGAACACAAGGAAAATTTGAAGGATCCCTGAAATGAATTAAAATAGGCATGGCATGGATAGTGCAGGTGGGATTGGAGGTATCTCAAACTATGGGATCGACCAGAGCAGAAGGGAGTCTGGAACCTGCATGGAATAGGCCCTGTCTGGAAAGGCTGCATGGGTTGGCCATCAACACCCACTATAGTGACTGAAGACTTAATATAGTGGCCTTAAATCTCAGAAAAAAACACTATATATGGCCTTTATGCCCACAAATATGTAGAATGTATTACCTGAGATCTCCAGTGGGATTTGGGGCTCTGAGAAAGACGCTTTAATGGATGGCTGTGGACTCAGATCCCCATCAGTCTTCAGCAGCAGGTCTGAGTAGATCAGTCAGTGATGAATCTGGTGGTGATGAGATCTCCTAAAAGGCAAGGAGTTAGAGGATGGTTTACCTGCTCTCTGGTAGCTAGGACAGTCATGCTTCTAATGGCCCTTGAGATTGCAATAGGGACAAGGCCCCAGAAAAATGCCAGGGTTGGGGAACTCTCTTGACCAATGACCTTTGCTGCTCTTGAGAATGGTCCAGGAGGGGCTCAGGCAGCTCCACCTTGTGTCAGCTTACTTGTCTCAGAGCTCCAAGTGTCACTGCTAAAACGTGTTATTTTTCCTTTGGATTTTTATCTCTGTTGTTGAAAACATCAAAAGCCATATTAAGAAGGGCAAGAACCCTTCACCACATGGTTCTTTTTCTTCCTCTCTAGAACATCCTTCAATATTTTTTGTAGGGTTGGATTGGTGTTCATGAACTTCCCCAGTTTCTCTTTGTCATGGGAACATCTTGTTTCTCCATTAATTTTGAGAGATAATTTTGCAGGATGCATCAATCTGGGTTGGAGGTTATTTTCTTTCAGGACTTGGAATACTTTGCTGCAAGCTCGTCTTGATTTGATGGTTTGTGTTGAGAAGTCTGTCATGATTCTGATGAGTTTTCCTTTAGAGGTGATGTATCTTTTCTCTGGCAGCTTTTAATATTCTGTTCTTGTGTTGAATTTCTGGGATCTTGCTCATTACATGTCTGAGTGTAGATTTATTTTGGTTATAGCTGGCTGGAGTTCTGCATGCCTCACTAATATGAATATCATTTCCTTTTCTTATGCTTGGGAAGATTTCTTTAAATAGCCTTGTATTTCATTTGTGTTTACTTCTGTTTCTTCACTCACATTTTTTATTCTTAAGTTATAGTTCCTCTTGACATCTTATATTGTTACTTCTTGTTTCCTTTTTATTTTTAAGACATCTTTCTTTCACAATTGCAAGCTACGAATCTGTCTTCAAGGTTTGATAGTCTATCTTTAGTTTTTTTTAAAGAAATTTTTCCAGCTTTCAATGGAATTTTTAATTTCCTGGTAATCTCTTTGAATATGCTTCATGAATTCTAAATTTTTTATACTCTTCATTGAAGATTTCCCTCCTTATGCTCCTCTATTCTTCCATTTGTGTCTTCTGTAGAGGTGTTTAGCAATTCTTTTATTATGTTTCTCATTTCTTCTTTTACCTGTAATATTATTGCTAAGTTGTTTTATAGCTTCATGAATTTGTTTCTTTACTTCCATTGCTGTTGCTTCAGAAAATGCAGGTGTGTAACTCCCGATCTATTCTGTGTTTACATCTCCTGGACCATTACTGCTTGGGTTGGAGGCCAGGGACTGCCTTTTGCTTCTTCCTTTGGCATATTACTGGTTTCTTCAAAACAAGTGGGTCCCTGGCACTTTCTGTATAATTACTCTGAAGTGTACTGGCTAGGATTTCTGCTGCTTTCCCAGCCTGCTGGTGACCACTGGAGTGGAAGCAGAGGCAGGGCAGGCTGCTGCCTCCCTTTTGAGCTGGTTAACCACAAGGAGTCTTCATCATGTTAGTATGCAAGGGGTGGATGGGGTTAGTTGGTGATAAGTTCAGGGAAACCTCAGCAGTGGCTATTGGACAATGCACTGGGCCAGAACTCAGCCCAAGCAATTTCTATCAGACTGTTCTGAGCTGGGAGTGGCTGAATGAATCTAGCTTCTCTTCCACCTCCAGCCTTATCTGCCCAACTCCAAACCACCCACTTCTGTGGGATGACTGAGTCCCTCACACTCACCTACAGCCTTTGCAGTTCTCCAGCCTGCTGCTCTCCTCTGCCACCAAGTCTCCCTTGAGAGGACTTTGGGCTTACCAACCACCAGCGTCACTGACTGTGTGTCTCCAGGTTCCAACAGTGCTTCTTGCATGTTGGTTCTGGTTCTGTTTTAAAGCACCACTAACTCCTGCCTTCTTCTGTTTAAGTTTTTTTGTTGTTGTTGTTGTTGTTGTTGTTCTTTCTGTGTGCTTCAATTTTCATTTTAGTTTCTTCCTGGGTCTAGGACATCCACTTCCTTCTTGTCTTCTCCAGAATGCTGTAGTCCAGCTTGTGGACTGTTTTTTTCCAGAGAGGCTGTTTAGTCTGTGACTTACTGTTCTGCCATTTTCCCGGCTCCTCCTGACATACTTCAAAGGAAATGTTTTAATTTGGTTTATGGCTTCAGGGGATTAAGTACATGATCTACTGTTGAAAAGGCAGAAACATTTTTGTGGAAGTGTGTGGTAGGGCAAAATTGATTGTTTATTGAGGTTGGGAAGCAGAAAATAGTGGTGAATGATTACAGCAACTGGATTTAGGAGAAGTTAAACTCCATAGACTTCAGGAATAGGGTTATAATCTGAAGGAATCTGGATGGAATGTTTGTGATCAAAGTTCAAGAATGTTAGTGGAGGTGTGCAGATAACACTGGATTTTCTGACACTGAGAATATCATATGTCCAAATATAAGTTTTCTTCCTGGCCATCTGTTCTTTTTGGAGATGGCAGGGGTATACCTTATTTGGTATCTCCTGATGTTTGCTGAGAATGGTCTATTTGTTGAAAATGTCTTGCCATAGTCAGGCATGACAGAGAGGTTGTAAGATTCTCAATTTATAATTATTCAGTCAGAATCACAGGGAAAAAAACTGGAGATTGGGACTGATTTTTGAAAGGGATAGGGTCAGTCTTGGGGACCTAATCTTCAGCGTCTGCTATTTGATGTTCCAGGTAGACAGTGAGAGAACTGAATTGAATTAGAGGACACCTCCCTGGTGATCCTACTGGAGATTGTTTGCTTTACAATGGAGAGACATTTTAATTACTTATGAGGTCACAGAAGTTTGCTGTATTGTGTATGATATGAGAATAGAGAAAAAATAGATACTGTATGTTTTCTGGTGTATAGTAGGTCCATCAAAAAACTTTCTTACTTTTCAAGTTTCCTGGGAATAATTTCTCATCTAGAAGCCCCTTCCCATTCTTTTCTTTGGGTATAAATACTCAAAAATTTTGTGTTTGAACCATAGACCACTCTCTCTGCTCACTGTATTAATGCTCAGTAGTTCCCCTTGGATGAGTTCTGCTTTACCAACCTTAGACAGTATCATTTGACATGTTTTTCATTAGCAGAAGTTATTGCTTAGTTTATATACTTGTGTCACATTTATATAATTGTCTATTGCAAAATAAAGTGTACCACCTTGTAAATAAGTTTTTAATTCCAATACTTTTCAAAAATGAAACATATGTAAATGGAAAAAGATTGTTTAAAATTAAGAATTACTTAAAAATATTTATTGCAGCAGCTGAAATGTCATATTAATTTGTATTTGAAAAAGTAAAGAAGCACAATCCTTTATACAATTTTACTTTCTTAGAGCTGTGAATGTCTCTGCATTAAATCTTCTAACCCTTCCTGGCTTAACTCTCAATACTTCTATGAGGCTTCCTGTAGCTACAGGATTCCCTTTGTTCTGTGTTTCCATTTTACCTCTATAGAGACTTGCTGGGCATAGTAACTCACTCCTATAATCCCAGCACTTTAGAAGCTAATGCAGGAGAATCAGCATGAGTTCAAGGCCAGTCTGAGCTACATAGTGAGAACCTGTCTCAAAGACTAAAATAAAAACATGCAGAAAGAGACTTCCTGAGCCAAGTTCAGAGCTGACTGGGCTATGCAAAGCAAGTTGTGCAGAGGAGAATTAAGACACAGGTTTGCCCTTTCTGGGCAGCAGCAGCAGCATGAAAGTTCCCAAAAAATTTCTTAGATGCCGTAGAGAGGCAGCCTTCAGCAGTGAGGTCTGCTGTAATCTCATTTCTCTATGCTCATTCACACAGGGGCTTTGCCTGCTTGTGCATTACTATCATGCTTAGCACACTTTTTCTGTTTCCAATTAAATGTCGCTAAAGTTCCGGTATTTGAAATTTGCATGAAGTTTAATTTATGAATTTAGGATCACATTACTTTTATTATTTTTCATCTGGTGATCTTGAAAATTAAAATGTAAATATGTTTATCGTTTACAACATCTACTGTCCCTATACCATGAACTTTTTCAAATTTTGGGACTTTTGTTCCTATTTTGGGTGATTTTCACCTGATGTTAAACCTGTCAGACAGACAGTCATTTGAACACATATCCTCACCCACCCAGACAGCTTCAAAGTAATTTGTTTCAATTGTTGTGTTCTGGGTCCTTCCACAGGGTCCTGTGTCATGTTCAGCACTCCATCAGTTTCCAAACTCTTGGTTTACCCAATACCTACAGAGCTCCCTAGAGCAAAATCCTCTGTCGTCTCCAACAAAATGGCCCCTGAATCACAAATGAAGTATGGTAGGTTGCATCTCAATTGATTACACGTGTTCCATTCTTTCAAGTCCTAATTATCTCTAAGATAATCAAACATGTACAGAAGGGGAAATAAGAAATCAGTTTTCCATGAGGAAAAACAATGAAACCTAACCTCTCTTCATCCTACTCAATTAACAATTAATTTAACTCATTCAGTATGGATGTAAATGTGAAAGGTAAAAACCAAAATGCTTCTGGAAGAAAGCATAAGAAGATACTTCCATGATTTCTATTTCTGAATCTGACTAAAATAAGACTTATTACAGTAAACTTCTTTAAAGTTAGCTGTTCTTCAAAAAGATGTCTTTGAGAGTAGAAAAGAGAAACTCTATAGCCTGACAAAAGATGTACAATGTCTCCCAAACCCCTGAGCTAGACTGTATTTCAAAATCAATGATGCAAAGACAAATGGCTGATGTTTAAAATGGATATAAAGATTTGAATAGGTACTGACTGAGAGAACATATTTTTACTGTATCTCTAACAATTGTGTCCCAGATTTTTATCTCAAAATCAGTAAATAACCAAATACTCAGACATTTAAAGTAGGGAAAACACTTGAAAAATCACTGTACAAAAGGAGATAACTAATTGGGAATAAGCAGAAGAAAAGGTGCTCACCAAAGTAATTCACCAGGGAAATGCAAACTAGAAACCCAATATGAAATGAAATACTACTACACGTGAGCCACAGTGGTTAAAGCTGGCAACACTGTGGGTACAGAGTACTAACAAGTATGCACACTTTCCTGGAGTAATGGAGATTAAACTTTGCCCTGTATTTGCAAAAGATAAAAAGGTGCCTACTCCACAACTGAGTAATTTTATCCCTAAGTTTGTGCCCAAGAAAATGAATGTGTTCACAGAAAGATACAAAATATGTTTGTTGCAGCTTTGTTGATAAAAGCCCAAAGCTGAAAATTATAAACATGTCCATAAAAAGAAACATGGGCTAAAATTTATATTATACAATTAAATTTTATACAACAGAAAGAAAGAACTACGTACAAACAACAGGTTGAATGAATCTCATAGACATAGAACAAATAAATATTCAGGCATCCCACTGGGTGTGGTGGCACATGCATAATCAAAGCTACTCAGGAGGATAAGGAAAATGTTCAAGATCGGTCTGGACAACTGAGATATTGTATCAAAAATTTTAAAAAAATGAAATACAAAATTGGAATTGTAGCAAGTTGTGAATCACTTACCTAGTATGTAGGACCCTGGATCCCATCACCTACAGACGCATACATGGAAGGAAAGAAGGAAGAAAGGCAGGAAGGAACACATCAAATAACACATATTGATATAATGAAATGTTAAATTTATGTCATATTCATGATCAAATATATAGAAATGTAGAATTCAGAGAAAGTGTGTATCTCCTTTCATGAAAAAGAATGTTGATTAAATAGTACATTATGTACAAATCTAAGATTTGTAGATATTCTATACCTGAGTCTGAATAGCAGATACAATAGTACATGTAGATGTCAAATGTTAACATTAAGAATTTAATACTCATTGTGTCTGCATTATGTCTCAATAAAGTTATAGCTCTAACCCTACATACATTTTTAAGCTCTCCTGACTAACTGATCATTCCCTGTTATTTCTCTCAGGAAATCACCAAAGTGAGAATCTCATCTTGCTGACCTTGTGTGTCTTTCTTTGGTTTTTCTGTTGTTTTTCAGGTAGGACTTTTCATGCATTGATCTTTGACTAGATCCTCACATTGCACTCTACCTCATTCCCTTTGAAGCCTGTAATTTGCTGTTCTAAAATGATTGCAGTTCCTCCTTATTTTCCTGAACTCTCAAATTCTTTTTTTTTTTTTTTTTTTTTTTTTTTTTTCTTTGCCAGCTGGGTAAGTTTTGTTCATGCTCAGTTTCAGCTCACAGGTTATCTTTTCTAGATGGCTTCCTGATTGCCATCCCTACCCAGTCAAATCATCCAGACACAAGGTTGTATACATCCTGTATCATATTTTTTTCTATCCACCCTATAGCTGAGATCATCATGCACTACGACTACTTAATGTTCAATGCTAATGTTTTTATATTTTTGTCTCTCTACCACAAACCTTTTCTCATGGCTTGGCACATAGTAGACTGCAATAAACATTATGTTATATAATGGGAAATAATTTATAATTGAATAATTGATTTAATAACTCTCCAACTTGTCTCTCCACCTCTAAGTGTTCCCTCCTGCTGTTCACTTGACATGGCTCTTTGAGATAAGTTTCTAAAATCTGTTACTGATCACTTTGAAGCAGACAAGTGCTTACAGAGATGTTTAGCTCAATTGTAACCCATGATCTTTTTGACTGCTCATGTCCTCTAGCTCTTCACTTGTCCTTCTCTATTCTCCAACCATGATTCTGTGTATTCAAACCTGGCTTACGTAGGGGAGTCTCTGGCTATGGTTTAAGTCCTTCTCACTACTATAAATCAAGTTAAGTGTCTTGTAGTTAGTAATTAATTGACTAATTATTGACTTGAGTGGGAATGCCCAACTCATTTGAGTCAGCGTGATTGTCAGAACAGTATAAAAAGAACAAGAGGGAAATAGTTCAGTCTTCCTTGATAGAGCTTTGTTGAGGCTGCTTTTATTTGGAAAGGTTTAATTCAAAGGAGCTTTGCTAGCTTGCTTGCTTTCAGGGAGCTTCAATCCTCTACTTCGTCTGGAGCAGAATCTCCTGGCTTCCAGAGCTTATGCCTCAGTCTTCTGGCTCAGATTCTTCAGTCTTTTGACAGACATTTCAGCTTCCAGCACTGGCCCTTGAGCTTTTTGAGCATGGATCCTTCTGTCTCATTGTGGATCCTTCTGCCTTATGACATGGATTTACCTAGGGTGGTGCCCCGATATCTATGGACTCACCAGGTCTCCTCTCACATCTGGACAGATCCGCACTTTTTACATTTGACTCTGTAAGTGAATACCATAAACTACTCTTGTAAATTTTGTGTAGTATATTAAATCTATTCTCTGGAAAATACAGAGTAAAGCATTTTCTAATGTGATAAGGCATAGGCTACCTAATCCTTATTTTGTAACTTCGTAGAGGCTGAGTGTTTTATTTTATGTTTTTATTTTGCTTCAGTTTTATCTACTGGGTCCCAGAGGATGCTGCACATAGATTCCAGCACATGGAGCTCACAGAAGAGAGCACAAAGTGTGCCACCTCACCAGACTGCTACATATAATTTTCAAAGTAGCATATCAGTGTCTGTAACGGGTAAATTTCAATAGTGAGTGTTGACTCTTCATATGCAATCCTTGATTCAAAGAAGTGATCTATAATGCCTAAGGCTAGTAGGTAATAGCACATCTATTTAATAAGCAAATTAGTTCACTTGGGAAATGATAATGAAGTATATTACACTTAATGCTCTTTCAAATCTTCAAGGCACCTGACAAGCACTAATTAATTTTCTCAGCATCCTCATCAGGTAGACGCCAGCCCTATGTGTCATTTCCTGCAGTGAACTCCAGCAGGTACATAATTAACCTAAGTTTGTAAAGAAAACATGCTGAAGATTGCAGCAGGTGTAGGGCACTCGTCATAGTGACAGTTTGTAGAGAACAGGCTTGTTTTGCAAATGTACTTTCAGCTAGTGACAATGCATTTCTTTCTAAATAAATTAGAAAATAATTTAATAAATGCTAGAAAAGACAACTACAGTAAGAGGTTTGATATTTAATTAAATTTTTTAAAATGTGCTTACACACTCTATCCTTACTTTATCATGTTGTATTTTTCTTTTGATTCTTTCCAATAACCTGAGACTAACGTCTGCCTTAACAGTTTACAATTGTTATGGGCAAATGTTGATTTAGAATTAGAATTTAGATAGTGAATACTTATGCATCAAAATCTACTGTTTTCATTTTCTCACCTTAAATAAATCTTCTTAACAACACGACAAGTGATTTTTATTGCTTTCTTTCCTAATTTTTATTTTAATAGTAGATAATGAGTTTTTACCGATGTGTATTTCTTGACTGTCTCTCCATTAGTTATAGAAACATCCTTCAAGTTCCTCTGGTTGGGATGGTATAAAAAGAACTAAATTGGGGTGCTCTATTCATACCACCTATTTTCTCCACAAAGCCTCACCACAGGTCCTTAGTTCATGATTCGCTGTTCTAAACAAACATGAAAGAACCTGTCCCCAAGCTGCCTTTTGAGGAAGGGGTTTATGCTCCATACCCATAGCACTGTCCTTCCTCACGTTCCGCAGAACCCTCACTTTAAATCACTTTCAATCACTGTAGTGTTTTTCACTTATCTTTTCCTCACCAACAACATAAAAGTACAAGTAGAAAATCACAGAAGTTTCTTAAAAGAACAATTGTCTTAGTGACTTTTCTCACTGCTGTGACAAAATACCTGACATCCTCAAGTTAGAGGAGGAAAGGTTTATTTGAGCTCACAATTCATAGAGGTTTGAATCCATAGTGGGCTGGCACCAAGGCAGGGTGGCCTGGCAGAGGACAAATAGCAAGTCAAGTGCAACAGAGGACAGAAAGCAGGAGAGACTTCCTGTCCCTCCTCTCTCTCTCCCGGTGCATGCCTCTGGTTTTTGGCATCACATCCAGGGTGGGTCTTTCGTGATTCATGCCTGGGACTTTGCTAAACTAATCTGTGGACTAATTTAATTATTATATACCATTAATCCATATTTACTTACCCTATATTTGATCACCTTTAAAAGCCCCATCTATGAGCATGTAAGACTTTGGGAGGACATGGAGACACAAGTCATAAAAATTGGTTTTTATTCACACCTTTTCTCCTCAGTTTGATTAACAAAATTTTAGCTGAATTCAGTAAATATGAAAAATGGAGCAAGATTGTTTTCAAGATTTTTTAGAGGACTGTGATACTGTGAAACATACCAGCCTATCAAATAAATTCACATTAAACAGAGAGAGTCATTATTTATTCTGCTTGTAGTCGTGTCTCTCTAGCTGGAAACAGATTTTAAGATGAAACACTTTTGAATCACATTTTATAGGGTACCTAATCCCTGGAGCCCCACGAGTAATGAAAGAAACTCAAATTTAGTCAAAAATCATCAAAGATAATGATTAAGTAGAAAGCATGTGTGATAGCTACTCGTTCCCATGTTCTGTAATCATTTTCCTAAGGTTTATGCTTAAAGAAGTTCTGGAGGTTTGAAAGTATCATCTTGGAAATAATTTCTGGCAAGCAACTTTATGTTGACCTCTAAAGTGTTCATGAAATTTTTAAGATCATGCAAAGCGATGGAAGAACACAATGTCACGCTAGGCAAGATTATAGCCAGGCACATAGTCCTGATTCTCTGCATCTCTACACATGACTCTGCATGACTTGTCTAAACTTCTTGGACTTAGGTGCCTTGTGGAGGACCCTAAGTCCTCCACAGACCCAAGTGTGACTGCTTGCTTTCAAGCGGTGCAGAGGTGGTGTTGCTAAAATGATTTTTAGTTTGATTAGCGAGGCTGGCTGAGGCTGCAAACCTGTCCTCAGGAAAACAGGGGACCAGTGTCAGGACTAGCATTACTCATCACCAGTGGTGATGACTGGGCTCAGATAGACGAGCCCAGGTTCTGGGATAACATCTCTACTGGCCTACATGATTGCATCCTTCCCAGAACTGACTACAAACCAGATTACTGGTGGACTGTACCCTATGCCTGTCTGCCCCCATTCCTTTCACAGAACGCCTTGTTCCCTCTGTTGCGAGCTTGCTCCACCTAGCCACTTGTCTAGTGCACCGAGCTGCCTTTTTCCCCAGTGATCAGTAAATACGCAGGTTTTGGCTCCTTTTGGCCTTCTGTTCCCCACAAACAGCTGGTCACCCCAAGTCCTGCTGCACCACTGTTTTGTCTCTTGCTCTTTCTTGCTGTGCGCTGTAACACCTCGAAGGAGACTGGAGTCCACCGCAGAGGCCTCTTTCAGTGCCCAGTCTTTAATCTGAAGGAGTTTGATTGGATTGAAATCCCTTTTCCTGTTAAAATGCCAGTATCATCAAAATAATGATGATTGTATTAATATGTATTCAGTGCTTCAAAGTTATTTATTAAAAATAACTTTGAAACTTAAAAATGTTACATAGGTCCAATTAGTTCTGTTTTTGAAGCAAACTGAGATATTTTAGTGTAGACATTGCTTCTTTTCAAACAAAGTTCATATTTTGTGACTGATTATAGCCTGTATTAAGTTAAATTGTCATAATATATTGAATTACTGTAACTTCACTCTACTGAAATGATAAAAAGAAGACGCCAAAAAAGATCCTTCTGTACCAATATAGATGAGAGAAGATGTAATTAATTAGTGAACATTACTGATATATTTTTGTGCATATGTGGTTGCAGGAAATGAATGTTAATTTAAGATGAAATCTCACACAGAAAAGCAGGAGAAAAATCAATATCTGCCTATTTCCTTATGCATATGACTGCTTTCCTCTTGAGAGACCTTACTGCCCAAGTTAATTCTCCAATTATAATTTTACATATCTGGTCATTAATTGCCCTAAAGCCTTGATAATGTATCTGTACTCGAAAGAATAGATACTAGGCTTAATCTCAGAGGAGATTTATCTTTATTCTAAAAGTTAAAGTAAGGACAACGTTCAAATAAAGTGAAAAGGAGAAAAGAATCTCTTCCTTTTTAATTAAAAAAAATGATATGCATGCTTCTTTAAATCCCTAGAGTAGTGCACCTTTCTTTAATTGTCACTAAAATGTTGAAGGGAATTACTTACTGGTCTATACTTTCCAGCTATAAAATGTGTTGCTATTTTTTCAAAGACAGTTTAAGTTATATAGCTCAAGAAGGTTTTATTTTGAGGATCAGAAATATTAGTAGTTATATTTGCAAATATATAAACCTGCTTTTGCTTTTCAATTAAGGCCAGTACTTTGTTGGACCACTGATTAAATCAGAAAAGAGTATACTTTTTTCACTTTATTTTCTGAAAATATATACTCAACTCTTTAAAAATACCAATTTTTGAATATCTCATTTGCTGTCAGACACAGTATTATAAGTGAAGGGGAATGTAGAGACCTGTAAATTGTTAAGTTCTAAACCTAAATTAATGCCATGAACCTCAGCAAAAATAATTATTTCTCAAATATCTAAGAATTTATTTTATTCTGTTAATCAAATATCTGAATTTTCTGTTAATCAAATATCTAAATTTAAAAAATATTTTAAAGCAAATTTTAGTTCTCTTTTCCTTTTTAATTTGTAGAGAAATACAACTCAGAAATGAAAATTCCGTATGTTTCACTCTTTTATGATCGACTCATAAGTATCAAGAGCCACAATTTAATAAGCTATGTATACTATACTGAGGTACAGTTTTTAGGTCTATAGCTAACACTGTTTCTAATATTCATGTATGTATTGCAGTCTGGGAATAAAAAAAAAAACAGTGAAGACATACAGTTAACTCATCACACACACACACACACACACACACACACACACACACACACTCACCCTCCTGCTAAAATTGGAGGGTTAGGGGCACAAGTCAAGAGGTAGAAGCATGCATGCACTGATTTTTGTCTTTCTTTTCATGCACAGCACATTTATCTTAGAATATTTTCATTACATACCTACAAGGAAAGTTTTTCCTTTATCATTACTGAGTTTCAAATTAATTTCTTTTCTTTAATTAATGATCATTAGGTAAGGCAACTTATCTGAAAAATTGTCAGCATTCCAAGCATGTAGATCATTTTGTTTATTATTCTTTTCATTATAACAATAGTATATTCAAATTTGATGTACAAAAATGCTTCTCTTAATTGTTGAATTTTATGTGTATTAAAAATGAAAAAAAATTTCAATTGTTCTCATTAGATAAGAAAAATATCAAATATTTTCTAACTGAAATCTCTGATACTCATATTTAACCAAATTTAGTTTGGATTATAACACATATTCTAAAATATGCTGCAGCTCTTTTATAGCTATAGTATGAAAATTCTAAAGGAAAAGACACTATCAAACATTTAAGCAAAGTACCAATACTTTCTGTTTTTAATACTCACAAAAATAGGCTAAATTCAATTATTTGACAGGTGTGTAGAAAACTTCAAAGGCTTTTTACAGCATAAAAGAACACTGAAATATAATGGTGAAATCAGCCTTTAAACAGTGCTCTTATCAATCACTTTTTCAAGCAGAAATATGTGATATTACCACATATATCACAGATGCCTGTATCAGTCAGCTCTGTGTGACTTTAATGAAATACCTGACACAGGCCCCCTAGGAAGGAGAGATTTATTTAGCTCAGAGTTTCGGGGGTTTTAGAGCATGGGTCTGGCACAGGTTTAGTTTTCAGCCCTGTCACATCATAGCAGAGAGGAATGATGGGATTTCCCATGAGGTAGCAAACCTGCGATTACATCTCTACAAAGAAGCAGAGAAAGGAAAGATTTTACAGTTTTCTAACAATGCTCACCTGGACCAAATCCAAGGTTAGGAGAATATCGTGATAATGCAGAGATTTTTAGTATATGACAAGCTCAGTACAAATAACAACATGGTTTTGTTGCCCAAAATTAATGGGACTATAAATTACACTAGGCACTGTACAGTTGACCCTCATCACTCATAGTGGTTGTGATTTAGAGTCACTGTGAAATTGAATTAGATCACACTGAGCCACTGCTCTTGTGAGACACACGGGGTTAACTCCCTCTGAACTTTCGATTAAACTTTTGTCAATTAAACAATATACAACCCTGTTTTATATACGTTTCTCCCAAAAGACACTTTGTTTAATTTATATTATTGACTCATTAACAATGAACTCACCCACAGTGGTACATAACTGAGACTTGAACAAAGGTTATTGAACAGGCACAGTTCCTCCATGTAGCATCCCACAGTCTTCTTCCCTCAGGAACACTAGACAGCACTTCGGCACTGTTGTAAAAGGACCATTGTAAACAGCAAAATCACCAAGAAAGACGCACAAAAGTGAGAAAAAGTTTGACTCAACCGACCTTGGAAAGGACACTTGTTTATAGTAGAGAACAGAAGCAAGCATAGGGTCACACACAGGTTCTGCTCCCTCTTAGAACATGGGCAAGTGTGAAAAGTTCTTTCCACTCTTCACATGCCCGTGAGTATGCTGAAAGGGCCAGTTTGTGCTGATCTAAGGGCACATTTTGGTCAATAAAAAAACCCATACATATAATCCCCATGAAAGGTGGAGATCAGCTGGGGATCAAATAGACCAACAAAACTGTCTCTCAGGGCCTCTTTAAGGAAGATATAAATCAAGTGCAATCACAGAAGGATGGAATGGTGAAGTGGATGGAATGCCATGCAGGAAGATGAGAGGAACAACGGACAGTTAGAAACTAGAGAACACAGTGGATAGGTGAGAAGTGAATGAAATTTGTTTCCAAAGGTGAAAATAATAATTTGTTACTATATCCATTTATTACTATATCTCTTAATGTTAGGCCAATACTTTTCCCACATGCCTTTCTCCCCTTTGGCCATAAAACGAGCAGGTTCTGTGTCCAACAAGATACTCAGCTACCTCCTTACTTCTCTAACTGCTAATTATGAAATTTATGGGCTAATCTTCCTACGGAAATGATCTCTATGCTTCTTTATATTTCTTCGTAGCATTGCTTATATTCCACTAAACAAATACCTTTTGAACATATTAAGAAACTGTATGAAAAATGCTAACAATAAGATCATATCAACCTGCAGTGTAATCTCAGATCAGGGACTATGATATCCCCTGATTTGTCTTTATGGTCCAGTTTGCTATTTTAGCTCTATTTTGGTTCCAAATGAACTTTAGGAATATTTTCTCTAGTTCTGTGAGGTATGCAAATGGTATATTTATTGGGATTACATTACATCTGTATAGCAATTTTGAGAGTATGTTCATTTGCCATATGTTGGAACAGCAAGGCATGTCTTTCCTATTCTGATACCCCCCTTGGTTTTCTTTGTCAGTGTTGCAGTTTTCAATGTAGAGATATTTTACTTCCTTTGTTAGATTGATTTCTAAGTATTCATGTTTTCTGAATGCTATCTTGAAGAGTGTTGTCTCCCTAGTTTCTCTTTCACTGAGTTTGTTATTTGCATAACAAGAATCCTGTTGATTTTTGACTGTTGAATTTGGATCCACCTACTCTAGTGAGTCTGGTTATTAAATTCAGAAGTCTTTTGGTGTAGTTTTTGAGATCTTAATTTTAAAGTATCATGTCATCTGTAAATAATGATACTTTAACTTCTTCTTTTCATATCTTCATTCAATTTCTTTCTAAAGTGTCAGTGCTCTGGCCAGTGTTTCCAGAACTTTATTGAGTATGAGTGGTTATGATAGTTGTCATGTTTTCAATTTCAGCGTGATAGCTTGAAGCTTTTGGCCAGTTAGTATAATATTTATTGTTAGTTTGTCACATATTGCTTTTATCAAATATAGATAAATATCATCTATCCCAGTTTTCTTTAGTTTCTTTAATCATTAATGGATATTGAACTTTGTCAAATGTTTTTTCTGCATCTATTTAGTTAATCATGTGATTTTTGTCCTCTGCTCTGTTGCTAGGCTGTATCACTTTTATTGATTTGCATATGTAGAAACATCCCTGGATCCCTGAGATGAATGCTACTTGGTCATGATGTATAATCTTGATAATTTGCTGCATTCTGCTTCCCAGTATCTTGTTGAGGAATTTTGAATTTATATTCATTAGGAAGATTTGCACATAGCTCTCCTTTTTGGTTAGATCCTTCTTTGATTAGATAACAGCATAATGCTTGCTTCCAGAAATGAGTATGGGAGTATTGCTTTTCTTTCTATTTCATTAAAAATTTTGAGGAGTAAGAGCATTAGATTCTCTCTAAATGTCTTGTAGAATTTATCTGTGTATTCATCAGGCCCTGAGCTTTACTTTGTTGCTAAGTTTTAATTACCTTTGTAATTTCATTGACTGATAGTAAGTTATGTAGAATATTTATATTTTCTTGATTCAGTTTTTGTAATAGCTAGGATTCTGTCAACTTCATCTGTGCTTTCTGTTTTATTAGAATAAAGGTTCTTGAAGTAGATGTCAATTATTTTCTGGATTTCTGGAGGATATGCTGTGATTTTACCCATTTCATTCTTGAATTTGAGACTTTAATTTTTGATGTTTGTCTAAAGTTTATCAATTTTATTTAATCTTTCAAAGAACCAATTCATTCTTCATATTGTATTAGTCTGGACTGTACTAATTTCTGCTCTAATCTTTATGATTTCTTTCATTGTATGAGCTTTAAAAAATCCTATCAACCTACATTTTTCTGTATATGAAAGTAAATCAATCATTACTGAAATAAAACAAAAGAAAATTTTAAAAATCCTCTGATCTCAACCACATAGAATTATTCATTTTTAAAAATTTGACTTTTTAAATTGTGGCAAAATAGATAAAATTTATCATGTTGACAATTTTATACAGTTCAGTTGTATTATTTTTTTCACGTTTTTACGCAGCCTTCACTTCTGTAACTATTTCCATCTTTTAGAATTGTAACCCTGTACTAATTAAACAATATGTCCCCTTTCCCACTTACCTCAACTCCTGGAATGTACCACTATGTAACAAATTTTAATCCACTGTTGCTTACAGCATCAAAATAGACAATAGAAGCAGCTCTAAACTTCTATAACTAATTCTCAGCATCATGATTTTCCTTTAAAAAACAATAATTTTTCCATTGATATCCATCACCTTGAAAAAATTTAATTGAAGACACTTGATTTCGTTTTTAGTACCTGCTATATTGATACTTTCAAGTTCAATTTACTATAATAAAAAGTATTAACAAATTTAGATAAATCACTTTTTCACTTATGATCATCATTAAATATTTATTGTCACTAATATGTTTCAGAAAAAAGTGAGTGGAATTTTAGTCTAAATTATTTCCATATTTGATTCTATATACATTAAAATATGAAAACATTATAATGCATAGTCTAATTCAATTAGCCACAATTAAACTTTGATAGGCTATTTATCAATGAAACATTAATTAAACATTGTGGAATCCCAAACTTTATTTTCAGTTACTTCTCTAGATAATAAGTTATGAAAATTTTTGACTCATTATACATTAAATTCATTTCAATACTAAAACTAGATCTAACGTCTATTATAATCCTTTGTTTGACACCAAAATGATTATTTTCTGTATTTAAGAAGATCTCTGAACATTTGACTACTAAATCAAATTTTGTACAGTATTCATCTTCTTTTGACCATTGGGTGTCATATATTGTATTGCCTTTATTGTTTATAATTTAGCTAAGAGGTTGTAAATATAAATTATTATTAAGATGAGAATTTAACATGTTCACTCTTCTCCCGTTTGTTAACAAATCTTAGAAAATGATTGAAAGTAGTTGAAAGATTATAAATGAATAGAAAATTTTGGTTTTTTTGCATTTCTTTTCATTTCATTTTATTTTGTGGATATAATCTCTTGTTATGTTGGCTACCTCTGTCGTGAATTTTCTTCTTTATTTAGAGCAAAAAAAGCAAAACAGAAAAACAGGTGGAAATAATACATAATTTCGTAAAAAAACAGCAAGAAATCACTGGTTGACAAATTACAAATTGTTATCTTAGAAGTAGTTGCTCAAGTCGTAAAATCAAAGCATATAAGTAGACCATCAAGCAATGACAATACAAACCAATCTGTTTGATGAACAAATAAAAACTTACTAGTATGGTTATCTATATTGCACACTTAAATGTACATACAGTTATATTCTTTAGAGCACTTTCTTTATCTTTCATTATCACAATATCTATTATACATTTTGGGTCTTGTTACTCTTTCGGTTTTTGGGGTTTTTTGTTACATTAGCGAGATAACACAATATTTAAAAATATGAGTCTGACATTTCACTTACGGATATGGTCTCATTGCCTCCATTTACCTATAAAAGCCTCAAGATAATTTTTATAGCTGAGGAATATTCCATTGTACAAAAATGTCACAGCTTTTTCATGCATTCTGCGGTTGATGAGCATTATGGTTGTTTCCAACATTTAGCTATTACAAACTGCGCTGTTAAGAACATGGGTGCACATGTATCACTGACACATGACTTTTCCAATTTTCCTGAAAAAATACCCAGGAAAGGAGTAACTGGGTTGAATGGAACTTCTAATCCTAGTTTTTGGAGCAATCTGCATACTGATATCCACAGTGGATGCACCAGTCTACACTCCCACCAACAGTGGAGAAGTGTTCCTTTTCCCTCACAGTCTCGCCAACATTTGTTACCAGCTGATTTCTTGATCATAGCCATTCTTTCTGGAGTGAGACGAAATCTCAGTGCTGTCTTAATTTGCATTTCTTGAATGACCAGTGACGGTGCATATTTCTTCATGTATTTATGTGCTGTTTGTATATCTTCATCTGAGAAGTGTGTGTTCATCGCAAATGTCCATTTTTGGAGAGGGTCTTTAAATTTGGGGGGCCTGATGTTTTTAAATTCTTGGATATAAGTCCTTTGTCTGAGGGACTGCTGATTAAAATTCTTTCCCATTCTGTGGGTTTTCTTTTCACTTTGTTAGTGATTTCTTTTGAAGTGCAAAAACTTTTTAATAAGAAACCCTAGTTGTTGATTCTTTGAAGTATTTCCCGTGCGATTTGTGTTTTGTTCATGAATTCTTTGCCTACCCCTATGTCTCCAAGATTTATCCCTACCTTCTCCTCCAGTAGATTTAGTGTCTCAGTTTTAATATTTAGGTCTTTGATCCATTTTGACTTTAGTTTAGTACATGGTGATAGACATGCATCTAGTTTCAGTCTTTGGCATATGGAAAGCCAGTTTTTCCAACACCATTTATTAAAGAGGCTATCCTTTTTCCAGTGAACATGTTTAGCCACTTTGTCAAATATAAGGTGGCTGAGTGTCTTTGTAGTTGTGTTTGCATCTTCTAATCTGTTCCATTGATCCTCAGTTCTATTTCTTTGCCCGTACCATGCTGATTTTATCATAGTAGATTTGTAGTATAATTTGATATCAGGAATGATGCCTCCTACCTTGCCTTTGTTCCAGAATTGTCTTTGCTATTCTAGGTTTCTTCTGTTTACAAATGAATATTAAGGATGTTTTCTCTAGATCCATAAAGTATGTTAATCGTATTTTAATTGGTATTTCATTAAACCTGTATAACAGTTTTTGGAATACAGCCATTTTCACAATGTTGGTTCTTCCTAATCAAGAGCAAGAAACATCCTTCCATTTTCTAATATCCTTTTCCATCTCCTTTTTAGACTAGTATAATTTTCAGTATATAGGTCTTTTACATTCTTGGTTCATTTTTCAATATTTCAATTTTTAGATACTACTGAGAAATGTGATATTTCTAGTTTCTATCTCAGTGAATTTGCTGTTTTTGTACAGGTATGCTACAGATTTTTGAGTGTTGACCTTGTATCCAGGTACACAGCTGAATTTATTTAACTCTAGTAATCTTTTAAAAACTCTTTTTTTTTTTCTTTTTATCGGTACTGGGAATCGAACTCACGACCGCCTGCTTGCAAGGCAGATATTTATGCCACTGAGCTAAATCCCCAGCCCCTACTCTAGTAGTCTTTTAATGGAGTTTTTGGGGTCTTCTATGTAGAATATCATGTCATCTGCAAATAGTGGTAATTTAACTTCTTCCTTTCCTATCTTGGTTCCTTTTATTTCTCCCTCTTATCTGATCACTCTGGTTAATATTTCCAGAAATATATTGAATAGGAATGGTGATAGTGGACATCCTTGTCTTGTCCCTGATTTTAGAGTGAAGTTTTCAGTTTTTGTCCATTTAATATAATGTTGGCTGTTGGTTTGTCATAAATGGCTTTTATGAGATTGAGGTAGATATCATCTATTCTAAATTTCTGAAGGGTTTTATTTTATCATGAACAAGTGTTGGGCTTTATAAAAAGCTTTTTCCACATCGATTGATATGATCATGTAGTTTTTGTTTTTGGCTCTGTTGATGTGGTGTATTACATTTATTGATTTGCTTATGTTAAACCATACCTGCATTCCTAGGGTATATCCCACTCAGTTATGATGTATAATCTTCTTGATGATTTGCTGCATTCAATTTAAGTGCACTATTGTCTGATAATATGCATGGGATAAATTCATTCCCTTTACATTTACTTAAGACTATTTATGGGTTAATATATGGTCTATTTTGGAGAATGTCTGATGTGCAATTGAGAAGAATGTGTATTCTGATGTGGTTGCGTGGAAGACTCTGTAAACATTTACTAAGTCCATTTGTTCACAGGTTTGATTTAGTTCTGTTATTTCTTTGTTGAATCTTTGTCTAGTTGATCTATCTCTTTGTGACAATGTGATACTAAGGGCCCTATTACAACTGAGTTCTTGTGTATTTGCTTTTTCATGTCCATTAGGCTTTTTCCTATATAGTTGGGTGCTCCTGTATTTGGTGCATATATATTTGTAATTGTTAGTTTTTCCTCTTGAAAATTTTCACTAACATGTATGTAGTTTCCTTCTTGATCTCTTTTGATCATTTTTTGTTTTGAGATCCACATTGTCTGCAAATAGAATAGCGATCCATGCTTTTTTCTGGATTCCTGTTTCATTGAATATTGTTTTCCATCCTCTGAATTTTAGCATGAGTTTGCTTTAGAGTCAGATGACTCTTGTATGCAGCATATTGTGGGATTTTGGTCTTGATCCATTCTGTCAATCTATTTCTTTTAATAGGTGAATTGAGGCCATTTACATTGATGGATATACCCAATACATACTGGCTCATCTTTGTCATGTTATTTTCCTGTTATTCCTTTTTGCCCTTAAGTAATTGCTTGTCCTGTTTGGTGATTTCTTTCTGTTTTTGTTCTGGAAATTGTAGTCGTTTTCCCTCTATCTAATATATCTTTCAGTACTCTTTCTAGGGTTTTGTGGACATGATTGTCTTCAGCTGTTCTTTGTCATGTTATTTTACCATTAAATTTCAAAGGATGTTTTGCAGAGTACATCAGTCTGGGTTGAAAGTTGTTTTCCTTCAGGGCTTGAAACACCCCACTCAAGCTCATCTGAACTTGAGGGTTTGTGCTGAAAAGTCTGCTGTGATTCTAACGGGCTTTCCTTGATAAGTGAGTTGTGTCTTTTTGTTAACAGCTTTTAATTAATGTTCTGTTACTATGCTGTATGCCTGGGATCTTAAATATTATATGTCTGGGTAGAGATTTATGTTGGTTGTGATTGTTTGGCATTCTATATGCCTCACTTATCTGTATAACAGATTTTACCCCATCTTTGGGAAATTTCTTCTGTTAATACTTTACCAATTCACATTGACTCCTGCATTTCCATTTATGTCTATTGGTCTTATGTTGTTTCTCAGCATCATCTTGAGTCTGCTGAATTGTCATTTAATGTGCTTTGTTATTTTTAAAAGTTCCATTCTTTATGTTTGCTAGCGCTGATTCTGTCTTCAAAGTCCAAAATTCTATCCTTAGCTTCATTTAAATAGTTTTCCCAGCTTTTAATAGAATTTTTTTTTATTTCTTGGATATCTCTTTCAATCTGTTTCATGTATTTTGTCTATATTCATTAAAGGTTTTAATCAGTTTCCCATGCTCCATTACTTCTTTTTTATCTATTTCTTCTCTAGCTATGCTGAGCAACTCCTTTACTAAAGTCATTTCTGTTTTTACATGAGAAACTATTTCTAATTTGATTTCCTCTTTAGCCTCCTGGATTTGTTTCTTTATTTTACTTACTTTCTTTTCAGACATTTCAGATGATTTTTAAAGTCCTCTATTTCAATGTCTCCTGTACTTGTTTCTGATGTAGTAGATGTTTGAAATTGCATTTGTAGTAGATGTTTGAAATTGCATTTTGCTTTTTTTTTTTTTTTTTTTTTTTTTTTTGTAGTTTTCACCTTTGGACTAATATTTGGCCTTTCAATCCCACTAATCTCAACTGTCAGTAGTGTATATCTTAGGGTCCTACTGTGTGGTTCCAATTACTGCTTATCACAATGTAGAAGAGGGTCAGTCACTCGAATTCCTTCTGAAGTGCCTGTTGGGTGAGTCCTATATTCTTCCTTGCCTAGGAGTATTGATTTAAGTCAACCTTTATTTCTCACTGTTACTATGTCTTCAGGTTGTTCCAGGCCACCATATCTACCTGTTTATAGTGTTTGTCTCAGCTGGGTCTCTACTGTGTCATTAGGTGTCACATAAACCCATTTAATTTTCTCCGGGTTGGGGGAGGCCTATCTGGCACACTCTTTAACCCACTTGATGCTTTCTGTATGGAGGAAGGACTCACCTATACTTTTGCAAAATTTGGCAAGGCCCTAAAGCTGTAAGGAACTTTGCAACTGCTCCTGTTTACCCTCTGAAGACCTCTGTTTCAGGGTCAAATTCACCACACTGATAGAAGCCTGTTGAGGCCCTCTGTTTGGATAAGGAATTAATGAGTCTCCTATCAACTTAGCAAAGTTAATCCATTGCAGTCCAAGGTTCTGAGAAGAGGAGGAACAGCTGAAGAACAACATCAATACTAGGTCCAGGAGGTCGGTGTCCAAATGCTGGATGGGAAGGCGAGTATGGAAGAAGCCTGCCTTCCGGGCAGGACTTTGGGGTCCAAAGGATGGGTGGAAGGGCAATCACGTTGAATTATTTATATAGCTTAGGACTGTCTGGAACTCACAATCCTTCTGCCTCAGCCATCCAAATGCTACATTATAGGCATGGGTCACCATACTCAGCTACAGTTAACCTTTTAAAGATACAGATATGACTTCTTTCCTGGTAACTTAATTGAACTATTATTTTTTTAGGTCCAAATTATTCACTATAGAAAAGACTGTTTTGTATGTATTTTGTAATCAGACCAAACATATGTACAATCTTTGTCTTTTGATTGATATAAATATGACAAAAATACAAATAAAAACATGTTGTACTTTCTCAGTATAGAACATGACACATACATCTTATGTCTGCTTTGAAAATTCCACTACATCTGTAAGATATATCTTATTGTATCTTGTGTCCTAAATGTCTCCTTCAAAGCTTATTTGTGCATGTTTTGGTCCCTAAATCAGGATTGGTCATTTAAGACCTACTCATCCACCATGGGAGGCACCATGTGACAAATTTATGAAGGAAACCCAGAATCTTTGAAAAATTATATAATCACAAATCTCTGTAAGAAAGAATTTAAAATGAGAGCCCAGTCTCTAAACAGTGAAACTTAAATGAAAGATTATTAGTTGGATCTCAGGGTTACAGAGGCTAAGTAGCAGCTCTCAGTGGACAGGATGGACTAATTTACCTTAATGGACAGTAAAGTCAAGGGACTGATCTGCATATTCTGACTTGTATAGACCCAGACTCCTTGAAAATGAGGCTAGCCCCTTCGAGACAGGAGCACAGCACAAGGTCAAATATTGATGATGTTACCATTTCTGGCCGCTTTCCATACATAGATTTATAGTCCTTTACCACAGTAACTGTGCACTGGGGAAAGAAAACAATTAGATCTTTGAAGGACTAGCATATAATGGCTTGGAAATGACATTATTTCCAAAAGAACTAAACTATCCCTATGATCCATGACTCAGAGAAAGATGTTTTGGAGATCAAGAAGTGAATAGAATTTCAGTTCAGATCTATTTCACATTGGGCCTCTCAGGGCTTGAGCCCATCCTGTGGTTATGTTCCTAGTTTCTAATACATAATCAGAATACTCAAACTCACCCCTTGGCCTGGCAGGATCTCCACATTGATTTTATGACCTGTGCAGTAAATTTATTATTATAGCAAAGGTCAAGTGACAGCCTCCTTAGTTGCTTCTGCCTATCAAAACAGTAAACAGTAAAACAGTAAGCAATATCATATTCTGAGAGGGATTCTAGAAATTAGCAGCACCATCAAGGACTTGAAAACTGCAAATGCTGTGATTTCCACAGTATCATTATTCAACCTGCATGTTTAGTTTGTGTAGGAGATGGGTGGATCTTAATGAAAGATACTGGGTTGTCAAAAACTTAACTGAATGGTGACTCTGATTGTAATTGGTTTATCAGCTGTATATTATTGCTTGGGCAAGCTTCTATAATAGCTTTCATAGTAAGTAGCTAAGCTAGCAGATGATTTTTTTATACCATCCCTATCAATAGTCTGCTTTCAGCTGAAGAGCTCAGCTCTAAATCTTCAATTGCCCTGCCCCAAGGATGACCTGCTCTTCAGCCCTATGTTAAACATAGTTCTTTTCAGTTCCACAAATTGTCACGCTGGTCTATTACATCAATGGGACATTCATCAGACATATAAGCAACAAGTGGTGACAACTCTGAAATTATTGATAGGTCCATTACATGTCAGAAAACAGGTGTTAAACTCCATTGCAATTTAAGGGCCATGTAACACAGAGACAATTCTAGGAGCTCGACAATGTATAAGGTATGAATATAGCCCTTATAACGAAAAGTAAATTCCTGCATCTGGTCCTTCCAAAAACTAACAAAAATCTTATCTACAGGGCAGATCCTATTTCTAATTTTCTGGTAACATATGTCTAATTTTAGAACACTATACTGGCCACATCCTGAATGTCTCATAGAGTCACCAATTTGGACAGATCCGCAGAAAGAGACGGCTTTCCAGGATTCTGTAGAAGCTGCTCTGTCACTTGGGCAATCTGGTGCAACAGAGTCAATGGTGCTTGAAATGTCAGTGACACACAGATGTTGGTTACAGCCTTTGGCAGGTCCCAACAAATGAATCACAGCGTAGGCCTTAAAATTTGGAATGAAGAATTTACCATCTTCTCTTCTTCTTTGGAGAAACAGCTCTTGACCTGTTTCTGGACTTTAGTATAGAATGCAGGTTTAATTGTGGGCCATAATTTACTGTATGATGTCAGCAGCCCATCAATAATCTGTTGTTGTTTGTCACACAAATCATAGATTTGAGCATACATAAGATTTCTGCATCATGAAAGGGGAGTGGAATATATATTTGGCTCTGAGCAGACCCTGAAGCTGTATGAGGTGGCCTGAATGTCCACAATTCTCACTCCTACTCCTTATTATCTCACTCTCTGTCTGCAGTATTATAGTAAAGGTAACTTCTCCCCATAGTCAAATCTTCAGGTATGATAGCATTCCGGAAGAAGACATAGCCAGACATGTAATTAGGTACCAAGTCATGAGCTGACTGGATGATTGAGGACTTGAAAGAGTCACCATCAAAAAACAAATCATACAAAACTTTGGGGAAGATGTAAATGAATGGCTTATTTGAGTTGCCAAACATTCCTGGTTGTGTCTTAGTTTTATCCTTTCTTAATTCCTCTTATAGTGAACTATAGGCTAGAGCAGATATCTTCAAAAAAGGGGGCTCCTAGAAGAACCATGAAAAGGATTGTGGCAGAGAAACTGAGTGTAGGTTGCTTTGTTTTGTTTTGCTTTGTTTTTTGTACCTGGGACTGAACTCACGATTCATGCTTACCAGGCAGGTGCGTTGTGCCACTGAGCTAAATCCCCAGCAATGGAGTGTAGATTTCTAACAGCACTAGTAAGAATTTCAAGAACTTTAATGGATTATGTAAATCAAGCAACCTTATATTAAATACAATTAATTAAACATTCCTAAATGCTTTGTGAAATATAATTATATATACACAGAGCTTATTTTGGATTAAGAAAAGATTTTCTTTTGAAAATTAGCTATAAGAAATGATTTTGGAATCAAAGCCGAAATAGTTTTTTTCTGCCTACCAGGTTCCTTTTTAATTTGGAAAATCTCAAATACTCTTGTTTTCATATCAGTGTAATTATTTACATAAATTCAATAAGAATCAGTAGCTGAGCATGGTGGGGAACATTTGTAATCCCAGCACTGTGTCAGACTCAGGCAAAAGATTTGCAAGTTGGAGGCCAGCATGGGCAATGTAGTGACATAGAAAGACTCTTGATAAATAAATAAAAGAGCTGAGGATGTCACTCAATATAAATACCCTGGGTTCAAAACTCTCCTCTTTATAATATGATTTAATGGAAGCACTGACTATATCATTAAAGCTTTGCTTTGGCTGTAGTAATCAAGAGTAATGTACAAAGAATCATACACGATAACTGTAAGGTACCAGGTACACTTTATATAGCCAATGCTTATTAAACCTGCATGAAAAACTGGCTCGGTAGCTGACCAATACATTGCTTAGCTTCCCAAATGCATAAATAGAGTAACTTCTTGCCATATTCAAGAATCTCAGTGTAATTTGTGGACCTAGAAAGAGAGCAATTTAGTCACAGAAGCTTGAAAACCTTTGTGATCAATTACTATTCTTTCTGCACATGTGCAAAAAACTAGCTTGACTTTAATGAAGGTAGAGTTAATAAATGATTTATGATAACTTAATTTTAATGATCTTTGATCAACATGAGGGTGGTCATAGAAGAAAATTTCACTTTTCAATGGAATGCTATGTTATACACTTTTTGTATGAGACTGTATAGTCCTGTTCATTTACACTAAGTTTTATTACCTACCTGTACATGGGTTTGAATTCTACTATCTCATGCTCTTTTGAGTACTTACAAATTCTTAATGCTTCTAGTTTCTTTCAATACCTGGCTACCATCTCCAAAATAGTCTTTCTGAAGCTTTCCTCACACTGTGGAATTATCCCTGAGTGATAAAACGTGTGTGTCCAAATCTGTAGAATCTCTTTCTAGGCTGAAACGTAGCTGCACTTTTCCCAGTGTTACTAGGTAAACAATTAGAAGTCTGAATACAGGCCCTAAGTATGTAGGTTTGTTGATCTACCCAGTATGAGAAAAGCCCATAAAAGTGGAAAAATAAGTTTCTTCAGAGTTTGTCCTAATGGGAAGTATTGCAGTTAGGGGTTGTGCTGAGAACAATTAGAATCAGTACATGAAGTTTATAATATTGTTTTTATAATGGTCACCAGCAGTTAACACAAGAAAATGCAGGAAATCTATCTGCAACACCAAAGACATAAAATATTTAGTCAAGGGTCTAAATCCCACAGTAATGTCCAACATGAGTACAGATAAAAACCCAGAGTTCATGACAATGCCTCCCACGAGTCCAACTGGAGGTCCAGAGCCCACAAGAAGAACTCATGCCAGTCTTTTACAGATTCTTGCGGGGAAGGCCCAAAGGTAAGAGGTACAAGTCAGAAAGTCCATGCCAGTGGGGTGAAGGAGCTGTGCTGGTGGGATGAGGGTTCTGTGCTGGAGCCCAGAAGTCACGCTCACAAGACCAGGGCTGTCCTGAAAAGCACCACAGACGTCCTCAGCAACACAGGCCCTGAGCTCTTCCAAAGACAAGCACAGTCAGGTAAGTGCCAGGAAGCCAGCATGATGAGTTCATTCTGGACACCAAGGATGAGTCTTTCCCTCCAGAGCCAGGAGGCAACGCTCAATGTGAGGACCAAAGCTTCTCCAGAAGAAGCAGTGGCTCAAAAAGCAACTCGTAGGAGAACCCACAATGCGTCAATGCAGTAACTCATTAATGCCTTCCTTCTCCTCCACTTCTCTATTTATTTGGCAACTTTCTTCAGGTGGAACATCTACACTCAGTGCCAAACTGATGTAATCCAGGTGTAATTAAGTTGACCACCAGTTCTTAATCCATAACAGGGAAGATAGAGTCTATCCCCCTTGAATGCACAGAAACACTCTGATTTATAGAAAGCATAGAACAAACACCAGAACATTTACATGTGTAAATCTAGCCATAATCTGGCCTCACAGAGAGATTAAAATATAGTTCTATTATGACAGTTGGGTTGTCAGCTTTGTTTTTTAGCGTAAGGAAGCTGGGAAAAAAGCTCACAACTATTAAAAATCGTAAGTTTTTATATATTCATTTTTAATTTTGATTTCAGCAAAGCCATGCAAGGTGAAGGAGGTTAATATGGTACAAATTTCAAAATATTTCTCACTATTCCAGTTTGGAGTCCTCTGAGTTCACTGGTACTGCTGCATCTTTCAGGTCCTTCCTCAGGAAACAGCTGTGATTGTGGCCCTGATATCTATATCATCACTGAAGACATTTAAATTTAAAATGGACAGTCCTTCACATTGTCACTGCTGATTATATCCAAGATCTGAAAATTCTTCTATCCATATTTCAAAATTCCTCTTCCTTACCCTTAGGACTCAAAAAATTGGTTTATAGTGTGCTTTGTTACTCTTTTTCTATTTCTGTATTCCTCACTTTTTACGTTGCTGGCACAAAATACCTGACAAGCATAATTTAAAGGAGCAGCTTATTTTGGGTGACAGTTTCTGTGGATCATTCCAAACGGGATCCAAGACAGAAATGTCACAGCCAAAGAACGTGGTGGAGTACAGCTACTCACGTTAAGGTGATCACACAGCACAGTGGAAGAGCAGCAGTGAGAGTTACACCCTCCGAGGACATAACTAGAGTAACCCACCTTGTTCACTGGGAGCCACCCTTGTCCACTATATTCAGCTATGACTATTAAAGAACTAACTGACTGATGAGTATAGCCCTTGCCTAATCAAATTACATCTCCAGGAAATCTCCTAATCCAGCCAGGTTGACAGATTAAGTTGTATAATATCCATAGAAGTGATGCTTTTTAAATGCCTGATTGATTACTCCACCCAATATGTAATTTAAGTTTACAAAAATAGACATCTGGTGTTATGGTTGATACATTGTGTCAGCTTGAAAAGTTTAGCAATTTATCTAAGAGACTCAGAAGGGAGCCAGGATCCTTACTTTGTAAATATCCTCAGCCCGTGCAAAAGGAGGGCATAGAGGTGGTGTGAGTGCTACACCCACCCTGGGACTGAGGGGAGCCCTGCTTAAAATTAGGGAAGAGAAGAGGCTTGTTCTCCCACTTTTTCTCTGGCTGCTTTTGTGGGCTGTTGCTTTGATGTACTGCCTTGGTGCCACATCATCTTGCCTAGGAACCAGCTGAGTATGGATTGAAACCTCCAAAAACTATAGGCTAAATAAACTCTTTCTTCCTTCATGCTGGGTGTCAAGTATTTTGTCTCAGCAATCAGAGAAAAGTAACCAAGACAGCTAGTTTTACAGAATATGAAGCTATGTGTTTATGCTCACCATCTCTTTTCCTAACATATGTTCTTCTTTGTCTTTGAAAAATCATTAACCTATCAAATAGTTACTAAATATTTCTCCATAATAACCAACCCAACTCATTCTTCTAAGAATTCTTTAAAAAATTAAATTTTGCAAACAAGGTGATTAAAATTCCCGTAAGTGCTATTAAAATTACATTAAATGAAAACATTTGAATAATCAGCAGACATAGAAAAAGGGAACATTAAATAAGATCTGTCAAAAATACAGCTTCTATCATGCTTGCTCTGAAAGTCTAGTTTGGAAGAAAACATTTCCTTAGCACAGGTAGTGTAAACTCAGATACCCATTAACATAATACAATCTCAATAAAACCTACTGTTTTTCATCACTGAGTCTTTGAACTTCTCCTCTCCTTCATTCTTGTTGTTTGTATATAGACATTTACCACTGACTATCCAGTAGTTCTTAATTACTGAATACCTCTTGCATTAGTTAAGATGCTATGGAGGAAGGGAATCTACTGTGTATAGTTATTCAAGGGGATTTATTACACAGGCTCAGCAATTGGAGAGTCTACAATCACCTGCAGCTGCTCAGCCCGAGAAGATAGAAGAGAGGCATTGAGAATGCAGTGCCAGTCCGTGGATAGGGTCTGAAAAATCACTGGTGCAAATCTTGCATTGGAAGACTAAAGAAACTACTTTACAGTATCCATAAGTAATGCTAAAAACTGCAGCTCTTCCCAAAATGAAAATCCCTCCTTTGTCTTTTCCCTTCTATGCCTCCAAGCTACAAACCAATTAGTTTGTAGTGGATCTTCACTACATCAGTTTTCTAGACCTTCAGTGGGTCTTCTTCCATCAGTTTTCTTGGCCATATGTCGGTCATCCACAGGCACACTCAGAACTGTTCCATATAATCGTAATCTTCCTTAATCCATTCAAACTGGCATATCATGATTTGGTCACATACCTATTTTTGTAAATTAATAAACCACTTTTTTCTCCTGTTAATCTCTCTGTTTTCAATTACTTTATAGGGTCCAGAGAAATGGGCTTTAAATTAATAGAAGACGGGGGTCCAGGAGCTGAGGATGAGGCCGGGAGGCTGGGGTGGCACCGAGAGCCACTGACAAGCACTTAAGCCAATGAGCTAAATCCCCAGCCCCAGTTGCTCATTATTTATAAGACATGGGGGAGTCCAGAAGAACATGGCAGATCGATAGCAGCAGCCTTGGAGGCTCTCTGAGAAACAGCACTACAAATCCGGGAATCATGCCTGGCAGGAAGTCCTAGGCAAGGGCGGGGGATATTCCTTGCCGACCCAGGAACAAACTAAATTAAGAAAAACCAACTAGAAATGCAATCCCGATGATACAGCAGGAACACATACGGTCTCAGCACTGAAGCCAGAACTCACACCACTGGAAACTGCAATCTGAATTTCCTGCAGCCGCTGTTGCATCCCAGTTGGCACAGCAGGGAGAGAGGTGCAAAAGCTCAGAGAGTGGGAAGCCTTGAATGGAGTTGGGAGCGGGACTGGCTGGGTGCCCTGCATCAACCTGCAGTGAGTGAGCAGATCGGGACCCTTCCATAGAGAAGGAGGCTTCAGCGGAGGACATACTCGGACTGGGCAGACTTCCCGGAACAAGATGCTGTAGTGACTTCAGTCACATATCCCCCTCTCAAGCGGGATTGGTGGGGAGTGGCTGGCCTGCAAGACACTGCTGGCTGAGCTCCAGTAGGCTAGCCCCACCCAGGTCCCAGCACCTGGAGGTACACCCTAGCTAACGGTGAAGCCTTCAGTAGGTTGACCTGGAGGGGCGGGCCCAGCATAGACTGCCCAGGTCTGTGTCTCCCTGGTGCATTGCGGTGGGTGGGAACATCTAGCCAGCACAATTCAAACAGACTGTGGCTGACAGGGAAGGAAGCTGGGCCTCCTATATATGCTTGTATTTAAGGAACAAAGAATACGGGAAGAGGGAGCAACAAGAAAGGGTCCTCAGCCCCCAAATCCTGAGAAACATGCAATAGCAGACACGACACCAATAGACATAAAGTGCTATCTCCAGAGACTCATAGATGAGCTCAGGAATGAAGTTATTAATGAACTGAAGCAAGACATAAGCAGAATAGTTAGAGAAATGCTAAGCACCACCCAAGAGAAAACAGATGGTGGAATGGAAGAACAGAAAAAGAGGGGTGAATTGTTTGATGGAGAAAATAGAGAAAGCATAGAATACGTGAAGCAGGTTCAAAGAGATTACCAGGAAACTAAAAACTCTATCAAAAACTGGCATAACAACTTGAAAGAAACTAAGGATAGATTATCTGAACTGGAGGGCAGATTTGTAATATGGGAGCATGAAACGAAAAATTTCTTAAAAATAACAAAAAGAAAAACCCCAAACAGCAACAATACAAAGATTAGAAGATGATAAGAGGATCTACAACTTAAGAATTAAGAACATAAGAAAAGAAGAGGGGCACAAACAAATGGACTACAAAAGCTATTCACAGAAATAATCCAAGAGAATTTCCCTAATTTAGCAAATGGTAAAGATACTAAGATATATGAGGCATACAGGACTCCAGCCACCTACAACACAAACAGAGCAACACCCAGGCATATAATAATCAAAATTCCAGAAATCCAATATAAGAACAGAATATTAAAAGCCATCAGAGACAAGAAACAGATCACTTACAAGGGAACACCCACCAGAATTACAGCAGACTTCTTGGCACAAACCATTAAATCACAAAGAACATGGGGGCAAATAATTCAAGCTTTGAAAGATAATAACCTCCAGCCAAGATTGATATATCCTGCACAACTGTCCCTAGAAATTGATGCAAACACAAGGTGCTTCCAGGATAAAGAGGAAGTAGGGGAATTTGCAACCACCAATTCAACTCTACAGAGAATACTGCAGGATATTCTAAGAAAGGAAAATACCAAGATTCCAGAAATAGTGGCAAAGAGGCCACAATGAATGGAGCAGAAAACGAAATGAAGAAGACAAACTGACAACAAACGACAGAAAAAGAGCTCAACAGAATTGAAGCAGAGAAGATCGGAAGGTAGGAACAGCTATTTTGGAGAAAACAAGACATCATAATAGCTAGTGCTGTGTTAGTATCATCTTGTTTTGAAGTCCCATCAAACTTGTATTCTTCTGTCTCCATCGGTCTTAAAAGGTTGTATCTTATTGGATTTTATTATATGTGATAATATAAACAAAAACTTTTATAGACAAGGAGTTTATATAGAAACCATTGTTCATTTTCTGTTAATTGGTCCTAAATACCCTGTAATAATGTCATTCTCTTGAATGGTTTTATAGTGTCTTGATATGTTTGGTGCTACAGTATATGAAGTTATACTCAAAGATTTCAAGGAAAGAGACACTATGGTAAATATTTTTATATCAAGATATCTTGTGGTGAAACACTATTTTGCTCAAATGGTTATGATTTGACCTGCGATGTTCTGTTGTTATGCCCTCTTTTATCTCAATCCCCTTTTTTTTGAATTATTTACTTTTTTCTTTTTATTTTTTAATTAAGGGAAAAATAAATAAAAAATAGTAGGATACATTATAGTAATCTACTTTGATTTCCTATTAACTTGATTTGAAACCCTGTATTGCTCTCATGATCTTGTTTTGACTGATTTTCCTCTATTCTGCTTTGCTTGATAGTATCAAGTTCAAAAGTATAGGCATAACAGTGAAGATAATAAGAATCATTATGATGCCCATTCCAGTTGACTATTATTTTCTTTTAAAATCCTGTAATGTCTCCAATGTTTTGGTTTTATTCTTTACTGTTTAGTTCAATTTTATTATAACTGCCAATTCTTCTTAAAATAGCAAGAAGCAGTATGGTAACCATTGTTGATCACCTTATATTTTGTTTTTACATTATCTATTGTGTCCATCCTTTTGATTTGACTGACTCTGTTCTGATATGTCACATTTGGTTTTACTCTCTTCAAGAAAAGTAAAAAGAAATGTGGGAGTAATAAAACCCAAAATGTGTAATGGTCATTGTAAAAAAGAAAAGAAAAGAAAGTGCTCTAAAGGTTATAACTGCATATATGTTTAAGTGTATAAGATAGATGACCATATTACTGAGTGTTTTTTGGATCATTGAACAAATCTGTTTGCACTCTCACTGTTTGAAAGTCCACTTTATATGCTTCAATAATGTAACTTGAACAATTATTTCTAAGATGAGAATATGTAATCTATTAACTAGTGATTTCTTACTGCGTATTTTTTAAATCTTGTATTACTTGTACCCTTTTTCTGTTTTTTCCTTTTTCTCCTTAAATAAAAAAATAAAAACAATAAATTAATAGAAGACAAGTTTTTCTCATAAACATAGTTCAAGTTAAGGTGAAACAGATGGGACAAAATAGAGAAGGATCTCATGATCTAGAATATAGGTAACTTACTCTTCGCCCTAAAGTGTTGTTGGGAACCCATTTTTTTTTTTATTCTGTTCAAGTAAAACGTGTTTAAATCTACTCAAAAATTGTTACTGTGCTAGGTCTTTTATTTTTCTTTTCTATATTTTGGAACCAATCAGACCCATCACCAATTGAGCAACAGGATAGATTTTTATTCTTGGCCAAGGAAACAGAGGAGAGAAATAAACTTGCACATCAACTTCTTAGCTTGTTGTAGGTCCAGGAGGTTATAGATATAGAATAAAAGAAATGAAAGAAAGCATAGTCCAATGCAGGAGAGGAATACATGCTTTTTAAATGTATATGTTTGTTTTGAAGAAAATAAAGCAAGACAAAACAAAACAGTGAGAACAATATAGAATTTCAAAACAAGATGGAAAGAAATCTGTCCTGGTAATGCATATTGTTATCTTTTAAACATATGCTCAGACTACCAGCCCCAGGCCTGCAAAGTCAATCAATCAATATGAGCATTAATTTGTTTTTGTACCTCCATCGCTATCATCCCAGCCTGTGTTCCTCCAAATCAGTAAGTGGTTGCCTACACACTTGGCGGGGGGGGGGGGCAATCTTCTTGTCTCCCAGCATGCACTGAAAAGGCTGATTTTTTCCCCCAGTACAAGTGTCTTTTATGGATAGGAGTGGAGATTGTTTTCAGGAGTTAAGATGCTACCTCTTCTTCTTTCTTTTATGGTATTTCCCTTCATTTTCATTGCCACTAGAGTGGCACAGTGGAATGTATCACTTCACATGCTAATGGACTCATAATGAAGTAACAGGTCACATGGTGGTCACACTTAGATCCAAAGTGTTTGACTTTGTCTACCCAAAAAAAGGCTCTGATTGTTGGGCATCTTGTCTTCAATGATAAGCAAGTTTGTCCTGTGTTAAAAATTCAGCCAACTGGTATAAGAAGTACGAGATTAGGAGACCGTAACAAGATCACTTGTTTTTATGTAAAAATGTTAATAGAATAATTATTCTTCTTCTTATAGTACCATTTAATCATACTCAGTTTGTCCCTTAGCTCTTTCTCAGTGGTCTCTCACATAAAAAATTCATGCTGAAGACTGAGTTTAAGTCCCAAGCATGTGTGAACTAATGGTCTCTAATGAAGCTGCATCTATCTATCTATTAAAAATCCTGATGATTGGTAGCTCTTCACTAAAACACTGAGCTATGGATAAATGAAATATTCTAGGTTGAGCATAAAAATTATCTCAGGCTGTCTTAGATCCCTTTAATAAACATTTACTTTGACTTATGTGTAACTCATATTTGCATCTTAAACTGTATCATATATTGATACAAGTACATCTAGAAAATAACATATAAAATACTTGAGTTGAGAAAAGTTCATGGTCACAGTTTCTAACACTTGCAAGACATTGTAAAAATAAAGCTACTTAAGAAGTCATTTTAGGTACTTGAAACAGACTAGACAGTAAAATTACAGCAGTTTATCTATCACAAAAGGCAAGTAAGTCTTTTAACATCTCTTAAAACTAAGAATTAGGCCAAATAAATCCATTAAACAGACCAAGAAAATTATAGCTATTAACTGTCTATAGAAAAAGACCTTGTAAAGCAACTGTTAAAAATATTATATGTTATATTTATATAAATTTTTAGTTGTATTTATACAAATTATTAGTTATATTAATTGACTCAAAATAGATTGTAATTTTTAATTTTTAAGAAGAAAATACATGAATTCATATATAGCCATGTTTTAAAATTAATATTTTAAATTAATTACAATTAACTTAGGCTTTATTTGCATATTTTTGTAACACAATTTTTACAATTGCTTCTACATTATGGTGAAAATGAAAAATATCTTACAAATACAGATATTCAAACATTCAAAGCAATTGTCTTTTGTTTTTTTATTTCCTGGAGGGAAAATAAAATTTTCCCAAGTTATAGTGGAAACATGGAAATTTTATCTACATGTGCTACACATAAATCCTATTTAAAAATTCTTGAAGGCTTTTCTAAAGCTTTTGAACATAAGTATTTACACAGATCTCAATGAATTATTTGTAATCAAATTGCCATGTCATTAAAACCAAACTGTACAGATAAAATGGATGCCTCCAAGTGAATCCACTAGAACTCTACAAAAAGAAGCTGTATTTGTCAAGGGTGTTTTAAATGCCAAATCTTGGAAAATCTAGTAAGCACCCACCAACTACAAAGGAAAAACTCATCCCACCTCACTGACCCTAGTTTATCAGTCCAGAGCGGATAAAGTTGTTACTAATGGAACTTGAGTAAGTCTCTTTCACTAAGTTAGGAAGAAGCATAACATGGCTGGACAGTTTTTCCTAGACGCAGGTTAATGTGAAAAGACAACACTGTCTATTCCTGCTCAAAGACTTGATGAAGAAGCTCTGAAATGGACTTTAATTTGATCTCTAATACAATTTTTTAATTGTTCCTACTTCTCTACCAAAGTACCCCATGGAGTTTGTTTATTATACAGCTTAACTTCTGCCACATACAACCTTGCATGGACTGGCAGTCTTTGTAAGACATTCCTGAGTAAGAAAGAAGTACTGAAAACATTTTTTTATTAAAAGAATGATATTTTTTTCTTCTTTGCCTTTGGAATAGAAAGAGACTTAAGGCCACTTCCCCATAATCCACAACTCTTAACAAATATCTAGCAAAATACTGCAAGTGGAGTCCTTTCTGCTAATGCCACGAGCAACATTCATATTGACCATTGGTAAGCAATTTAAACTTTCCAATAAAAGAATGCCCAACCAGTGCTACATCAGTATTCATGCCACAGTTTTCAATATTTAACCTGTTCTGATTTCCAAGAATCTTCAAGATTTTAACAAATTTGAATATCTTTCCTTTGTGTTTCTTATTCCTTGTTTTCTAAACTTGTAAAGCAGATAATCCTCTTTTGAAAGTCAAACACCTAAAGGTAGGTCATTTTCATCGGCTAATCTGGGCAAAATGTAAGTTGATATTTCTGGAGATATCTGATTTTATATTTTAAATATTTGTTTAATTCATGCTTTCTTAATTACCAAGTGCTCTTATTTTTAAATTAATTTACTACCTTCTAAATGATATAAATCACAAGTATATACATAGATATTATATATAATACACACATTCGTGCCAATACACACATGAAAGAAAGACAAATTTATCATTTACCAGCTTTTTAAAAATTCTTTTTGTGTGTGTGTGTGGTGCTGGAGATTGAACCCAGGGCCTTCGGCATGCAAGGTACAAGCTTTGCCAATAAACAGGAGAGAAGCTCAGAGGGATAGGGCAGATCTTCACTTCTTTATCTTTTCCAGCCATCTTTAGCTCAGATGGAGAGAGAGCACAGAAAGACATTGTAGATCTCCACACTTGTTACCACTTCCAGCCATTTTGATTCATTCCTCTGTCTTGTGGAAAGGAACCTAGGTTCTGGATAGCCCCTGACATCTACATATTTTGTCACTTCTTTTAGGCTGATAGAAAACATTGGTTATGTACTTGCAAGTGAAAGTTTAGAGATATTGCTTATCTTTACAAAAAAAAGACCTAACCTTTAAAGTTCTATTCTTGCATTGCTATTTATACCTTTACCTCTCTGTGTCTCCACCTTCTAACTGACCTCTTCCTTACCCTAATCTTAAACCCAACTCTGTGAACATTTGTTCATATTAACTATACAGGTGAACGCATGGTATCTCTTAAAGAGAATTATTATTATTTCTGTATTTTATCTGAGGAAATTTACACTCAAAATTCATGTAATTTGCGCAGATAAATCATGGAATCTATATGCCAATCCAGATAAATTTTATTCTTTTTGTAGCAGGTTAATTTACTGATATCTATTGATCTATTACAAATGGACAAAGTCCAAATGTCCAACAAACTGAGAGCTTTTATAATAAATATCAAACCATGACTCATATCTAAAAGTACAGTCAAAAATCTCAATCAGGAATGTTCACATTTTAGACAATAATTTGTTAAATATAAAATATGTATATGGTTGTGTAGTAAAATTGAATCTTACTGTACAGAGTGCACCCTTCCAGGATATTTGGTTTTGATTCTGACTCGTTGAAGGATGTGTGCCTTTTACTGCCTTAAAGAAATTTTCCACCTCTGTAATTTATAAAAAACTGAAGGAAATCTAAATGACACTTACCTATTGGGAAATGAATAATTTCTGTGTGCCTTCTTCCTTAATTCTCTCTTCCAGAAAAGCCAGGTTTGTATCGGGTTAAATTCACTTCAATATTTTTGTACTCTAAATATGTCTTTCCTTAACTTTCTCCTATGAACTTGTTTTCACATATTGCAGATCTCCTAGTTCCTGTCTTATACAAAGTGTTGAACATGTGTTCATTTGGCATGTATTAGGAAATCAATATTTTACACTTTGGTACAATTATTCCCTATTAACAAAATTATGGAATGATATTCCTATTTTAAAACACCAGTGTAAATATCAAAGCTAGAAGAAAGTTGAGACGTGATCTAATTAATTTATTGTTGAAATAATTTACTCAGATTAATATACTAAGACATACAGAAACAGTTTTGACACCTTCCCTGCCCAGTCATTGCTTTTGTAACTGGCCTAAAAAATGAAAGTTTCAAAGGTAATTTTTTTTTCTCTTTTAGAGACAAATGACTTCTCCATTGTCTCAGCTCTGGGCGTAAATGGTTCCCTTATCTCTCTTAAGCCTAGACGAGTGGACAAAATATACACATGCTGACCAAAAGCTCAAGTCTAGTTTCATTTATATATGGAAAAAAGAGAGAGTCTGAGCCCAAGAAGGGTGCAATAAGCCCGTACATGTTTATTTTCTGATCTTACCTTCCCATTATAAAATACACTGGCACTCCTGTGTGTGCAAGGGAAATGGTGATTAGTGTGAGGTCCATTGGTCTCTTCAGAGCTAGCACTGTCTAAATCTTTTTATCAAGAAGAAGCAGGAGGAGAAGTAGAGAGATGGAGGAGGAGGAGTGGAAGAAGAGGAGTAGAGGAGTAGAGGAGGAGGAAGATGAGGAGAAGGACTTCCGATTTGGTTAAAAGAGAGAAAACAAACCTAAGCATTTGAAGCTGAGTAGCCAGTAAACCTTATGGTTACAGCTAAATAAAATTCCCATCTAAATCCAGTGTTTTTCCCCAATTGTAACAAACTGAATAATTTCACAATGATGATATAATGGGTAAGATCTGAGCAAAAAATAAAGTTGAAATAAATGACATATTCAAAACAAAAAAGCTATAATAATAGAGTAGTTTATTTTTCAATGAGTTTTCTTTTTTAATTAATTTTCTTAAATATTCCATTAAAGAAGTTACAAAATCAATTAAATTTTTATTACATATACATAAAGTAGTTTTGATAGGTACTTTTTGCATAATGACATATACCCTACCAACTCTATCAAAATTCATAGTGTCACAGAAGGAAAATACTAATAAAAAGACATGATAATATCTTAGTATTGCCACCAGGCTGGGTCTGAGAGTTTCCCGTGTGTAACCCAGTCTCCTGTAGCAGCCTTGCTGCCTGCCCTCACAGAAAAGAAGTTTCAGGATGCATCTGAAAAGGATTAGTAAGGTCTACTAGGCAGAGATAGAGACTGTAGGACCCACTCAAGAGACAAGTCCAGTGCGAACATGGGTCCATGTTGTATACGCTTTTCTGGAGGAGATGGAGAGCTGTGGGAAAATGTGCCCACTCACCTCTCTCTCAACACCACACCTGCTCATTCAAACACACAACTTTTTACAGTTTTTTATGAATAGGTGACTTAAACCTTCTCTGGATTCATGCAACTGTTAGCTTTCTTATTTGGGTCAATTTCTGGCCTTCCAGGGATGGGTCTGGTAGGGAAGGAGTGCAAATCTGGCCGAGGGCTGTCGGCCACTGGAGCAGCCCTTTTCTCAGGGCCAGTTTCCTGTTTCTTACTTTCCCTTACAGTGGTGACTCTGGTAAATCTACCTGAAGAATGCTGCCCTGGGCTAACTTGGGTGACTGTGTCTAAGTCCTAGAAGGTACAGTCCTAAAAAGTACGTTATACTCTTTCTACCTAGCTCTTATTTATTCTCTTTCAGTATAATTTTAGGCACATCATGTGATAAATAATTTGAAGAAAGAAAAAAAATTTAATCTAAGCCAATCCTACTAGGTGCTTACTATGATATCTTAAATTAACAGTATAGAAAATTGTTATCTTTTGGGGCTGGGGATTTAGCTCAGCGGCATAAGCGCCTGCCTTGCAAGCAAGCAGTCATAAGTTCGATCCCTGGTACCGATAAAAAGGAAAAAAAACAAAAAAACAAAAAAAAAAAAAAAAGAAAGAAAGAAAATTGTTAACTTTCAATTAAAAACTGCATTGTATATTAATACATCCTCAGGGTTATCAGATTGTAGCCCTATTCATAGTACTGAGTAATTTTATGAAGTTTCATAGAATGCAAATAACTGATAGATATACAAATTTTGTCGTCAGATAAAGAATTTCGTTGAGTTCCTCCACTCAGCTAAAACAAGTTTAATCTATTTCAATTTGTTTCAAATCCTTTTATTTCATAGATTTTTGTGCTGCTTACATTCTTTCTTTTGAACAGGTTAAAATATCTTCCTGCTTGCCAAATATAATATGAATAAATAAGTTCTTCAACCAGAGGTCATTTTCATATCTGTGTGAGAATCTTTGCTTTTACATTGTCCTGAAAATTTCCTTTAGACAGTTACTGTCAGATTCTATTAGATTTTAGAACTATTAAAGTAGATAATCTGTATTCTGGTGTATAATACATATTTTAGGCATATATTTATATATTCTTAAATGCTTCTCTTACAATAAATTGTAAATGACTAAGTTTACTTGTTAATATTAATCAGTGTAAATGCTGTGTGTGAATAAGCAGTACGGAAAGTGAGTTTTAATTTAATTTAATTTAATCAAATTCCCTCTTAGTCAATTGCTTTATCAAATATGAGTTTATACGTTGCTTCTTTCCACTAGACTTGAGGAATGTGCTATACATTTTAACATGAAGCTCTTTTGAGAACTCTCGATTATTTGAGAGTAGAAAATAATTACACCAGAGTCTGTTCTTTTTAAGCAACACACAGTCTGAGTGAAAGATTGTATTGGTTGTTTCACTATTGCCACTGTTAGCCCCCTGGGAACCAGGCTAATCATTCCAGACTGAAGGCCAATTCCAAGGCTCCAAGTTGCTCTCCAGAGTGCTGATTGATTTGAGACACGTTAATAAGTCTGAGTCTCGGGATGATCACACCCTAGCATGACAATCTGGCCTCCTGAGGAATTTGTGTTTGGAGAGACTGGGAGAGTCTCAGAAAATGGATCTTTTTACCTTCAATTACCCATTCATTTCCTACTTACTCTTTCTATGCTAGGCAGAGTGTAAAACCTAGAATATTTTTTTCAAATCAACTCATAACATCTAGTAAGGTCTTCTTTCCTACCTGCTGAAGTTATATGATGTGTCTTGTCCAAATATGAGCAGAAGGGTTGCTATATGCAGAGATAAAAAATAATTTGAGCAGACCCTGTTCAGTCTCTCTTTATTACCAGTAGTTCAGGCTTTTTTCTAATTATGTTGAAACAATTAGACATCCCACTTTGATCACAAACATTGTGAGATACTTTTATTAACTTCGTTCATCTGACAGCATAAAATAAACAATGGTTTATTGTCTTTGAGTCTTCTTTTCTGAAGTCTCTCTTGCCACATAAAATTTTGATGGATACATTCATAGTGTTTTGCTCTTAGCAAATTTCTCTGTTGTTGTATGAACCTCAGGTATCACATCTGTGATAGCTGAGGAAAAGACATGAATTTTTATCCCCACTCTACTGTTTCCTTTATCAACACTGAGTGCAATCAATTGAGGAAAATAGCAACAAGAATTTACAGTGACAGCAGTAAAATTGCTTTCAGTTTTAGGATATTCAAATACTTCCTGCATTTGTTTCTACCCTGGAAAATTGTAGTTCACTCTCTTTCTTCCCTCCCAGAGTGCTAATCACTATGACTTTATTTGGTGCCAAGAATATTTCCCTTGATACCTAGGAAGCATTTGGTTCTTAAACATATTTGCTTTTCCACCATCCTATTATTTTGTCAATTAAAACATGTTTGTTCTTCAATTAAAAACCAATGAGAAAGAAATATCATTATTCAAAATTTGGACAACTCTGCCAAATGTCATTTTCAGTCTCAAGGAAAAGAAAAAGAAATGGATTTGAGATTCTACGAACATCAAATATACAGAGAGAAATGAGTAAACTAAATTGTGCAAAGGATAGTGCTCGCAGCTCACAGAGCTTCCGCTAGCACAAAGAGAGAGCAGATCAGTCTAAAAGGAAGCCACCTGCGAATCTTGTGATGTCACCTAATAAAATGAGGAGATAGTGTGGGATGTGGGGCTGGGGCAATCCTGCAAAATTTATTTGAAGGTGAATTGCAACAGAGCATTGACACAGAGCTGCAGGCTCGCATCACTCACGCTCCTGTGTGACAGCTGATAAGGTGCTGTTGCAGCTGGCAAAGAGCCCCCAGTGGAGAATCCTATGGTGTCATGCTGCAAAGTGGGTTCTCAGGTTGCAGGAGGAGAACCTGAAGGTCTCTGGGTAGAACCGCACTTCAGGAACAATGAGAATGGGAGTAGTACTCCAGCCTCGGTTTCTATTTATGATGGTGATGTGCAAAAAGTACTTCTAAATTCCCAGCATCAATCTGGGCGCAGTAGCCCCAAGAGTTAGTACTGTGACAGCCTACCTTGCTCAGAGACACCATGAGATGCCAATAGAGTTTCTGAAATGAACACACATGGCATTAGAGAAAAGAACAGCTCTCAGGCCAAGGGGGATTATATTGAGAGAAGGAAAAAAGTTAAATGTATATTGAAGAAAAACTCAGACTGAATATGAGGTTAGTTAAGTCAGCTAGAAAATGTACCCTATAAAGAGTTCTGCTTTAAACACCTGAGGTGACAGTGACTCTCGATCTCAGAAACATGAGTGTTACCAAGAAGGGGACATTTTCTCAGCAGAATTTCTGAAGGTTTTTCTTCTGTCTCTGCCACTGTCTCACTCTTCAGCCACTGGATTGGGGATCTACACCGGAAGGTATCTGACAACCTCCAGCAGCACTTTTGGAGAAGAGTTGGATCCAACTTTGCTGGGACTTGTATCCGAGGTTGTGATCGCTAACTTGAAGAGCTATCGTGATGTTTGGGTGGCTGCATGGCTTGTATATTCTGTAGATGGTGGGTTTCTGACTAGTAAAGTGAAAGAATGGACACTAAAATCATGCTGACCTATAACTATAGCTATGGGATCAATTATAAGCATGGCAGACTAATATCTAACTATAAGAACTCAGTGGTAAATTTTATTTGGATATTAGGTATTTGGAAAAAGTAAAATTTTAATATACTAGTCATGCTATATGTATTATTTAAAAAGTTTAATCTTAATTTTTTAAAAACACTTTCTAATCAAAGAATGGAAGACACTGTTATTCAAATCACTACATTGCTGGGCGTGCTGGAGCACATGTGTGATCACAGTGCTTTAGAGGCTGAGGCAGGAGAATTACCATGAGTGTGAGTCCACTTTGGTTTACATACTAAGTTCAAGGTCAACCTGAACTACATAGATTGCTCCTATCTCAACAAACAAACAAATAAACAAATCATTGCATGTAAAAAAGAGAAAGAAAAGAAAGTATTAATTCATTAAGAGATTTGCCCAAAAGAAATATTGTAGCCTTATAATTATGCTATTGTAGAATGTTTCATTTAGAAGGGATCAGATTGTCTATAAAGACCATTTAATTATATAAATTGTTCTTAGCTAATAAATAGACAGCAAGGTACAATTACAAATTCCCCTGAGTTAGTACCCTAAACTGTAACTGTATTTGCACTGTTGTAACTCCAGGTAGTCACCTGAAGTGGTCAGCTTTCTTTTCTTTTCTTTCTGTTAGGGTTTTTTTTTTTTTTTTGAGTGGTCAGTTTTCTGATTAAAGCATCTCTTCAGTATCATTTACTCTTCATTATTCTGAATTTCCAGATTTAATCTTATTGTTGTGCTCAACTTTTATGTGCTCTTAAACTTTATTATAAGGAAGTCTGTGTGCAGTGTAGAAGACAGGAAATAGAAAAAACCTATCACCAAATTCTTTCAAGATTATTATTATTACAAAAGGCTAAAAATTGGATATCATGAAATTATGTTGATTAAACCAGCCCTGTTCCCCCTTATGTCATTCTTTGCCTTTTCCACAGCATGAGTTTTAAAAAGGCTGCATCTCTGTTACACTATGTATATTATACTGTATATGTTTCAACTTTCCATACTTAATTCAGGTTTATTAAAATGAATGAAACATTTTAAATTTAAAAAAAATCAACAGTTTTGTAAAGGTTAAGGCATCTATTGGATTAAAAAATTGTCATTATTCTGCAAAATTTAAGATTATACCTCAAATTTAGTAATCAAATTTGCATTCAGAGCCCTTGGCAACAGTTTAACAGGAAAAGGGTATATATCTAGTTTTAATATTTGTATAAATTCCCACAACCATGTACACTGGTTGCAAAAGTTTTGAAAAGTAGAAAGTGTTTGTATCACCAAATGTTTAAAGATTCCTGGGGAATAAAACTCAAAGCCAAATCTGAGGATTAAACTACAAGAGTTACCTAGGATCAAGTTCTAGAAGCAAAGTTCTGCGACAATACATAGAGAGGGCTCTTGTTAACAAGGAGTCCTGTGGTCAGGTGAGGCTCACCGGTTGTTTATCTCCAGAAGGTGAGTGGAGAAAAAACATGCTGAAAAGACTAAAAATACCACGGTATAATTGTCTTGATACAGGGTTTAGAGGGCCTAAACCTCAACAGTGAGGTAAACTTCAGAATTTTGGAGGCAGAACCAGTAGGGCTTGGTAGTTTTTTTTTGAATACTGGTGATGGAATGGGTGATAAGTGTGATGTATGTATGAAGCCCTCCCCCTCGTTTCCTGTGATTGGAGCAGGGAGCACAGAACATTTGGGACCTTTTTAAACATTCAAGTAGAGATATTCAGAAAGTCATTGGATCAAATTTAAGGAATATGCTTCAACGTATGAATCTTGGTGTCACTATAGCTTTGCACTTGTTAAACCCCAAAGATTCAATAAGCTGACTCAGAGAAGGTTAAAGCTGTAGCCCTGGAAAAATAAAGTTTCCAAAATCAAATGTCTAAAAGTTAGATATTTTTCAATCAGGACTAATGCTATTAAAAATAATTGAAAAAGAAAGTCCAACAATTATGCAGAAGTTAAGGCATCTATTTAGCGAAAAAATTTGACATTATTCTTCAGAAACTTGAGATCAGGTTTTTCATGTTACAACCTACTGAGTTTACACTCAGTACCCTTGGTGATTACAGTGAATGTTAAATGCTGACAAATTTAGCTGTTGTAATTCCTTGAAAAGAAAGGAGCAGAAAATAAGCCTTGGCCTCTTTTGGAATCCAATAAATTTTTTCAAAGGTTTCAGGTAGCTCCCCATAAATAAAGATACTTATCGGAATACCACAAAAATGTTCTTCATGAAAGACTGTTATTTTCCCAGTAGTGAGAGAAAAAGGATGTGGGTAGCAAATATTCCTCCTGCCATGATATACTGAATGATTTTATTTTACTCCCGGTGCTAACCTAAATACTGAGATGATGGATTAATAATTCTAAATAGGTTTTTAAATTATTTTATGTTAAGATGAGCATTGCTAATTTATATAACTTCTAAACTGAATTGGCATTAAAGGAAGCCATTTTCACAACAAGCACCTGTATTTAATGATGTGGTTGATTATAAAAAACTACTTGTGAAATTGTTTTTGCCTCTTTTCCTTACATATTTTTTGCAGTGAATTCTCATTGGTTGAGGGCTTGAGTACTGAATTCTGTCATATTTTGGTAACAAAAATATTAAACAACTTTGAAGCAAGGTATCTTTGTAGCAGTGTTTTAAATAAAACTGTGTGGTTTTATTAGCATATATTAAACACTGTTCCAACTTCATTACTGGTTCCATTTCACAAATGATAAATGTAAATTGTACTCACAATATGACATAAGGTCCTGCAGAAGCAGGCTTTTCCTGTCTCATTGATAAGACACAGTGACTTTCAGAAAATCATGCTATGAGTAAAAACCTGTCCTAGTACAATCTGGGAGTCTCTGGCAAGCTCTGTGAATAAGTCTGTTTGTCTGTGTGGAATTCACTTGTGTCTGTTATCCTGGGAATCTAAGCTACTGTATGTATTATGTAAATAGCCAATGTTACTTCTTTTGAGAGATGGGCATATTTTTTTAATATATTTTGACTGAGACACTGACTTAATTCTCCAATAAACTTTCATAAGAGCTCTGGGAAAAAAAAAAGTTCAATTATGCACTTAAACCAGATAAATGCAGAATCAGAACACTCACAATGAAACAGGCAAAAAATTTTGCTACATTACTCAAGTGTCAGACCCTTTCTGAATTGGCACAGCTAGGTTTATTCTAGTAAAATACACTCAAATTTCAACTACACACCTACAAAGGAATGAGATGTTAATGTGCATTCAGTAGTCCAGCTTTTCAGGTGATTATCCAAGGAACAGGTTTCTATCCCATCTAATTACAGTGCTATGAGCCATCAGCATAACTGGGATACCTGTAGCCACTGAAAACTAAGAAATACACAGCTACAATAACATAACCCCCAGAGAACCTGAAGTACTGCAAACACACACAGGATGAAATGCAGAGGTTTTTTAACTATGAAAAAAGTCAGCAAATTTCTCTAACCAAGAAATTACATGTACAAACCCCAAAACGCTTGCAATCCCACAAGAATCTTTTGTAAAACTGGAATACTGATGAATGACTCACTATGAACATTAAGCAAGGAAGAGAAGAGATGATCTATAGACTGACCTTAAAAATGGAGAAAACATTCAAATTGACCATCTTGAAGATGCTCATGAGTTATAATAGCAAAATGAAAGATAAGCAGAAGATACAAAGTATAGGAGCAGCAAATGAATTATTGAGCTAAGGAATGCAGTTAAACCTAAAACTTACCTAAAAGAAGGAAAAGAGATCAAGTGAAGCAGAAGAATGAATCAGCAAATTTAAATAGAAGCCATTTGAAATTATTGAACGAGAACAACAACGACAACGAAGTGAAAAGTGAAAATTATCTAAGGGACTCGTGGAGCAGCAGGACACAGACCACGTGATGGGAATCTCTGAATGGTAGCGGAAATAGCAGGTGAACAATACATTAAAAAAATAATGGTTTGAAGCCTCCCAAATCTATCCAGAAAAATAGTCATGGACTCACAAAGCCCAAAAATCTAAACTAAAAGTTTGAACTAAAAAAGATGTACCCTGAAAATGAAGCAAAATAAATATTTCACATCAGATAAAAAACAGCTTCCATAATATTACCTGTTAATTTTTCAGTACAAACCAAAGAGGAAGAGATGGAATATTGAAAGATTCATGGGGCTAGCAATACAACATTCAGGAAGCCTGAGTTTAAGCCCCAAAATGCCTCAAAAAATTGGACAGAAAAATTGCCAGGCAACTGTATTTGACAAAACTGCCTTCAAGTAGAAGATGGAAAAATAAAGAACTAGCAAAGAAAAAAAAAAACAATATTATTACATTTCTTTCTTCACAAAAATAGCAAATAATAGCAAATAATCTTCCTATATAATTGAGGATATTATCAATTTAAATTTTTATGTCTGCAAAATGTTTCATGTAATCTCCTGGTAACCACACAAAGATAATATCTGTGGATGATATTTCAAAGTCAGTGAGTTGCTTCTACATCTTCCAATATGTTCCACTGAACCTGTTTTACTTTTTTGTCAATATCATGCAGACATACTCAGCCACCTTATCTTTGACAAAAGGGCCAAACATCTTCACTGGAAGGAAGATAACCTGCTTAATAATTGGTGCTGGAAAAACTGACTTTCCACATGCTGAAGATTAAAACTAGAGACATGTCTTTCACCATGCACTAAACTAAAATTCAAATGGATCAAAGGTCCTATGCTAAAACTAAAACAATAAATCTACTGGAGGGTATAATAGGTAAGAACTCTCAGAGACATACGTATAGGCATAGACTTTGTCAACCACACCCTGATGGTCCAGGAATTATCACAGAGAATCAACAACTGGGATTTTATCTTATTGAAAAGACGGAAACCATAAACAAGATGCAGAGAAAACCCACAGGTAGAAAAAAAAAATTGCCAGTTGTTCCTCATAGAAAGGAATATATTAATAGCTCAAAAAATTAAAACCCCAAATTTAAAGACTCAATTCGAAACGGGTATCTGGAATGACTAGATATTTCTCAGATGAAGGAGAATGTTCAGCATTATTGGTCATTCAAGAAATGCAACTTAAAATAATGCTGAAATTCTATCTCCAGAAATAATATTTATTATCAAGAATGTAACCAATAACAAATGCCAGTGGGAATGTGAGGAAGATAGAATTCTTCTCCACTGTTGGTGGGAATGTAGACTGGTACAACCGCTATAGAAATCAGTGTGGAGATTTCTCAAAAACACTAGAACCAGGGATTCCATTCAGTCTAACTATTCCTCTTCTTGGTGTCTTCCCAAAAGAATTAATAGCATTATACCACAGCAATATATGCACATCCAGGTATATAGTGTTACAGGTGGTACTAGCTAAATCTTGGAAACAGCCCACAGCCCCAAATGTCCATCAACTGATGAATGTATAAAGAAAATGTGATTGTTTTTGTACAATGAGCACTACTCTGCCATAAAAGAATCATAAAGTTGAAACATTTCTAGCTAAGTGGATGCACTTTGAGGCCATATCCCTAAGGGATAAGAATCACATACATGTATAAATAACACATGGTTTCTCTGGTGTGAGAAGCTAAAGATATAAGAAAAGAGAAAGATGTATAATAGATATTGTGAAATAGGAAGAATATGTTCAAATAGGAAGGGAAGCTAGGGAGGAGTACAGGTACATTTTACTTATAATGAATGTGATCATTATGCATACCTAAAATGTATTAAGAGACTTAAAATAAATAGATGGATAGAGAAAAGTCAGTGAGAAAAGAAAATATCAAAGCCACAACCTGTGCACCGGGCTGCCTTGAAATTTTCTCTTGCAGATTAATTTGTCCATTGAATTTTGTCTTAGGACATGGTGGAAATATAGATAAATTTTCTGCCCAAGTGTAACACACATCATCTTGGGTCCAAGTGCTGATGGAGTCCATGGTCTCAACTGAAATATCTGGAGTCTCACCTTTATTTACTGCATTTCTGTTAGCATTTTGGTCTTCTGAACTCTGACTAGAATCTCCCATCAAGTTCTGTTTAGTGAATTCTGGCACTTACCTAGAATTAATTTCCAACTTTTTCCAAACTCCTCTGAAGAACTTTTTCCAAAGGCTTGTAAACCACAGGACCAAGTCTAGGTAGAACTCATTTCTGTGGTACCAGAATCTGTCATAGTGACTTTTTCTCATTACCTTGATACAATGTTTAACACTCACACTTAAAGGAAAAGAGTTTTATTTTTGCTCACATTTTCAGTCCATGGTTGGCTGATTTCAAAGCAGGAAAATAATATTGGAAGAGTGTAGAAGAAACAAGCTGCTCAGATCATGGCAACCAGGAGACAGAGAAATAATAGAATAGTCAGAGAAGGAGTTAGACCATCAAGGTCATTCACCCAGTGATCTGCTTTTTTTGGCCAAGCCAAATTCTTAACAGCACATTGAGATATAGATTCATCTGTTGATGTGGACAATATCCACTATGACTCGTCACCTTCCAAAATCCTGCCTCTAGACATATGAGGTTTGGGGGGGGTATTCTACATATAAATCATAGTACCTAGGATGCTGTTAATTGGAGTGCAAAATAGTTTCAGGTGGCACAGAAAACAGGATGGAATTTCATCAAAGAAAATTGAAACTGCCATATCATCTAGCAATCCCACATTTGAGCATACATTTAAAAGAACTAAAAACGTGATCTTCAGGAAATATTTAAACACTCATGATTTACAATAGCTAGCATCTGGAAGGAGTTCAAATTCTCACCCTTAGATGGATGAGCAAATCAAAGCCAATCTATACATGCAAAAGATTCTTGTTAATCCTCACAAAGAAAATCCCGCCACATGTAACAAAACAGATGAATCATAAGAACATTTACCTAAGTGGAATAAACCAGGCACAAAAAGACAAATATTGGATTGGTACCTTTGTATAAGGTGTCTGCAGCAGTCAGCTTTTTTAGAAATTTTGAACAGTCACGTCTAGGGTTGGTCATGAACTTTGGCGCATTCCTTTATACCTTCATGCCTGGCCTGCTTCTCAAAAGCCAGTCAGCAGCACTCCTTCCCCGTATGTGTCCAGGCGTGGGTGCTCACGCCTCAGCTGTCCTTTTGTGCTAAAGACTCCAGAGTCATCTGGATATCTTGTTCTTGATCACAGCATTGACCCACCACCTCCAGTACACATGCCCTGTCAGCTCTTTATGCTGCAGCCAGAATAGTGGTCAGTGTTTTAATTTCAGAAGAGCAGGGTTTGTGTCTATAAAAAGTTGTTGGGAAAAAGGGAAGGAGTAACTTAAATTGGGTTTTAAGGGAAAATAGGATTCAATGAGAATAACAGGCTTTTAGTTTGGAAGCCAGTGAGAATAAAAGTACTAGAAATGTGACATTCATATACTTTGGGGATCATGAGTGAATATTGTTGCTGAATTCCAAAGACAACATAGAAAAATGATATGGTATAAAGACAGAGAAGTACAATTCATTTCCATGTTTATTATTTAAAATTTCTTCTCAAAGCAGCAACATTCTCTGTGTTTCATGTTTTTTCCACTGAAGATAAATATATTTCATGTTGTAATTTTAAATGGGGATAGTTACCTGACTCAGGGGCCTTTGATACACATTAGGGTTATTTGGTTTTGTGAGATTACATATCGTTGCTGAATCTCAATTTCCTTCACCATGAAAACATGACAAAATGCTTCATATAATGCTTCCAGTAAAAATTAAATTATATAGTTTTCCTAAAACTATTGCTGTAATATATTTTAGGAATACAATAAATACAATTTACCATGTTTTCTACTTTTAAAACTTTATATACTAAGCAGTATTCATGAGAAAGTTTTTATCTAATCTCTTACATTTTCATGGCCCTAGACCAATACAGTATTGATACTAGAGATATGATATTCTAAGTGGTAGTAGAAATTGAAAACTAGGTTGTAATATTAAGTGAAATAAATCAGATATGTAAGATGAAATATCACATGACTTCTCTTATAGGAGAAACTCAAAGTATAAATAAAAAGTAAGATAAAACGAAGATAGGAAACGGGGAGATCTTTTTTCAGCTGAGAAGGTGATCAAGAGATGAATGGGGACAAAAGAGGAGAGAATGAGGATAATAAAAATTTAGGATATGTTATGTATAAGTTCCAACTTCCCACAAGAAATGTAATTAATGTGGAATGCAAAAATGTACTAATAAAAATTAAAAACTGAAAGAATACAATAGATTCCAAAACAAAAAGGAAAATAAAATAAAACAGGCCAACAAACATTAAACTTCATGCAAATTTTGAAGAAATAAAAAATGATCTGAGTATGGTAATGCACATCTGCAATTTAACACCTGCGAGGCTGAAACGAGGGTACTGTCGTGAGTTCTAGACCAGCCTGGGTTACATAACAAGTTTAAAGCCAGCCTAAGCTACTAGCATGACTGTGTCTCAAAACAACAAGAAAGAAAGGGAAACAGTACTTACAGAGAAAAACAAGACTAGCTCATTAACAATGGGTATTTTTTTATTGGTTACTGGGTGGTAGTAGGATATGATGATTTGTCACTGGTCCAGAGTATGATATTTAAACATTACTTATTCACAGTGCCCTGGAGCCTGCTCTGTGGGCTGTAGGTTCCCACATGGCCAGACAATTTGCTCTTACCAAGGCTAAGCAGGGGCAAGAGATGCCAGTCGCCTTCCCCAAGAGCCTGCTTGCTTTGCCTCTCTTTCTGCCCTGGGTTAGTATCTGTCCATGGTGATTACATGCACAGGAGCTAGGCAACCCTTTGAATTTCTAACAGAGGCTTTTTTTTTTTTTTTGATAGCCTCGTTCTTCACTCCAGGCAAAAACATATTCCTGTATAGGGAGTAGACATGCCAGGATGTTGCTGAGGGAGAATATAAGACTCCAAACACTTGGACAGCATCGATGCCTTTGCTTGGCCCATGTGCAGCAGTAAAGTAAAAGGCTTTCCATCGAAGCAACAAGAAGTTCCTGAGATTACAGCACTATACATAGTCATCTCCAGCATCCTACTCAGGATAGTACAATTATTGTCAGGAGCAAGGTGCAAAAGTTGAAGGGCTTCAAGTGTTCTTCAATCTCTGCTTTCCTTTTCCGGTGTCTGATGGACAGTGGTTTCTATTATTACAAGCATGGTTTGTAGAACTCCTCTCATAAAATAAATTTCTTTGTCTCACAATGTAAACAGTTTTGATACAAAAAATAAAGCAAGTTTTGTAATATTAGAAATAAAAACAAAGATGATTCTGTCTTGTAAGATATGGACACATCACTGGAAGGATGAAAATGTGGAGAAAATGAAATTCCATGCATCTTAGGGAGAAGCAGGGTGATTAGACTCACAAATCTCCTCCACTTCCTTTCCTTGTGTAGGTCCCTGACTCTCTCAATGTGATTCAGAAGAAGGGCACAGGTGACAATGACATTTTGAGACCATAATCAGTCGTGATGGTGTTTATATCTATTAGATTAAATGATCCCTAAAGTTTTATAAACTGTAGAAATGAAGTGAGATGCAATTTTGTGAAGAACTAAAGAAGCAGGGATAGACGTCAAAACTGGTGATGACAATCACTGAGTGAGACTATTATTGAAGCTGTAGGGTAAAAGCTTTAGCTTTAGGAATCCTAACAGACCAGCTCAGTCGCCCTCCCTACAATGTCAGTTAAGGAGCTAAGTGGTGATAAAAGAGCACAAAAGGAGCTTATCAGCATGGCCATGCTGGGCAGGACAGATGAGAAAGCTCAAGATCTATCTCTGAGGGCTTACAGTAACTGCAGTTCTACAGAAAAGAGGGAAAAATAGACAAGAGCTTTGTGTTTTCTTGTTTGCGTAGCTGGGAGCTTGAGTAATCCTGCTCAGGCTGTGGGCTGGTTTATGGTTATATCAGGTCTGGTTCTGCGACGCTCCAGAGAAGCGATTATCTTTTCAGGGGGTAATTTGGAGCCCAATCTGGCTTAATTTTCCTGTGGTTCTCACATGGTATAAGGGGCCTTCGGGAGACAGTCACATCATGAAGTGATCCGTTCTGCGAGGCCTGCTGCAGCCTGTGGGTATATGTTGTTCCTAGTCATAAAGATGTTTGTGGATCTCATGTTGCTAGAGCTGAAAATTACTGCAGAATAGGGTGGCTCAGGGGTAAAAAAACTTAAAGAGGTGAAAGAATTAAAGAGGGAAAAAAATGGTATTACAGAGGGCAGTGGCTTGTCTCTCCTCCAATATTTGTTTTCATTCTTTCTGCTCAATTTTCAGACAAAGTTTGAGATTTATTGTGCTAGGTTGATGGCTCTATGATGTTTTTTATATTAAGTATACTAAATCTGAAGGCACAATCTAAATAGAGAAAAATTTAATCACTGGGCTCTACTAATATTTGAGAATAAATGTTGTAAGATGTTTGATTGCTTTTTCCCTTATTACAAAACAGTTTACTCTAAATATACCCCTGATTTTCTTAAAGAACAGATGCTCATCCGGTGTTCCTTTGTCCCCTTGCCATCATATTTTTACTGTGAAAGGGTCTCTACCTTCATGACATGCAGTTTTTAACATGGTTAATGTTCAAGGCAAAGAAAGTGTAATTAGCAAAGATATTCACTAAGATCTGGGATAAGGTAGAAGAAAACTTTAAAAACAGACAAAGTACCCAGGATTTTAAAACTTTGCTTAGAAAAAAATACACAGGATCAAAACACAGAAATCAATCAAACCTTTTTCTTCTCCAGAAAACTCACTCAAAAATATTTTCTAATGATCTTCAAGACATAGCCTGAAAGTTGGGATCTGAAATTGAGAGATTTACCTGTAAATTATGCTTCTTTTATTGTCAAGGAAGCAGCAATATTAGAGGACAGCATATTTCAACTTGAAACACATCTAGTGGTTTACATTCTGACACAGACTGCCAAGTGGTTAAACTGAAAGAGAGCGCAAAGACACATCCGCCATCACCCATCATGAAGATTGTGCAAAATACTACACATGTGTGTTCCCAGTCTCCACTTCTTTGAGTGTGTACCGTTAATTTTTGCCTAGTGAAAATTTTTCTATGCCTTTGACTTACCCATTTCTAAAATTTCTTTCTCCATGACGGGAGTCAGTGGACTTCCAAACATTTTCTGTTTAGGATGGGCTAAGTTCCCCATCTCATTTTTTGAAACTTCTCAGACCCAGATCAGTGATGGGCGATCTGGTATATGTATTACTAAGTATTACTGCGTGTTAAATAAAGTAACTCATAATAACTTTTTTGCTCTAATCCAGGTTTCTCATGACAGAATACAAAGTGATTGAAAATGCAAATTTAGTTTGCATCTTTTATGCATTAGATGAAAGCCTTTGCTGAAAGAGAACAAACTTAAAACAGTAAACACTAGCTCTTATAAAATTAAACAAATGGATTTTTACTCACTAAATATTTAGATATAGAACCCACCCAGGAACCCTTTTTCTCTTTGGGCACAAATGTCGAACAGGCACACAATTCTGTGGAAAAGTTGTTTCCTAGGCACAAGTGCTAGTTTCAGTATCTGCAATGGAACTTTCTGTAATGACCGACATGAGGCAGAGACCCCACAGGCTTTCTGTGAAGGCAACAAGGCATATGATTGAATGTGTGCACACAGATGGAGGGTGAGAAGACCATTCAGGGAGAACAAACTTCCTTATAGAACTTGAAACAAACAAGGGACATTGGTGATAAGGTCATAGCAAACATCACTGTGAAAGATCTCAGAGTGTCTCGTGCCTCAGTGGATCCAGTGTAAGTATAGGGATGCCATCAGATGTCCTGGTGATTGGAAGATGCCATGTTCTGCCTTACTCCTCTTTTAAGATGTATGGTGTTTGCCAAGGGCAGTGGACTTTGGGGCTGAGTTGGGTCTTCTCTGAAAACAGTGCTGCTGTTGACACACAGCTTGGGTTCTGGGAAAGTCCTGTCTGAGTCAGGTCTGACATTCCTGTCCTCCTGTTGTAAACAAAAGGTGAAAGAAGAAGGAAAAGGGAGAGGGGCATCATTTCTTGTGGATGCTTCAGATGTGACGCGAGGGCTGAGTGGGGAACATAATGGGAAGGAAAACCTATCTACTCAGTCAAGGTGCTCCGTCTCTCTGGGGATCTCCCACTTATCTGCACCTTCCCAACTGGACTGGGGGCTGCGTACTCACATATCTTACCCAGGGTATAGACATAGCCTCGGGGAACCAGAACCTGCCTGTGACAGTAAAGGCCCAGGTTTGAAAGTGAAGGATTGTTCATTCCTCTTTCTGTCAGCCTGGAAATCACTGCTGAAATAGTAAGAGGGATGAATGGTCTAACGACCTCTCCTGTTACCACTCTTCACCTCAAGGCCTGTCTCAAAGCCTTGAGGAGACGATCAAGACCGCTGCCACTGTACAATCTCAAATTCATTTTCTCACCCTCAGTAACTCACAGAAGCTGAAGAAGCCTAGACATCTTTATAGGTAAGACAGGTGGTCTATGTATCTTCTAGGGGAAGAACTCTGGTTCTATACAAATCAGTTGGGCACAGAATGAAATGCAGCTGAAAGGCTTACTGAAAGGGTCTCAGAAATTAGCGTGTGTCCAACCCTTGACCCAATATCTAGGGATGGACTGCATGGCTCTGCCCCTTAGCAGGACCACAGGTCTATATAATCCTCTTTTTCTTGTTAAAGGCCTGATTTTTTTTTTTTTTTTTTTTTGTCTTTTTCCTTTTTATTGGTACCAGGGATCGAACTCACGACTGCCTGCTTGCAAGGCAGGAGCTTATGCCACTGAGCTAAATCCCCAGGCCCAAGACCTGCTTTTTGAGTCACAGTTCTTGCAAGACTACATCTTAACAATCACTAATAGGCTCTTCTCCCCATGACACAAACTGTTTTCCAAGGATCACAGTTTTAAATCTTTAACCAAAACTAATTTGTCAGCTAGATTGCCATCATAAAAGCACGTATCAGGGGAAGGCAGGAGGAGTTAAGCAAAGTCTCGTGTTTCTTTTCAGGCCTGTTGTAGAACTGGGAGACAGTGTTCAGTGGGACTGGTCTCTGAGTGAGGTCTGACCTAAGCAAAAAGGTACAGTTCTATGATAACTCAAAAGAACTATTCTGTAGGCTGTCGAGGACTGGCATGGTTTCGGAGGAGAGCAGTTAGGAAGAGGGAAACCCGATCATGTGAAGCTGAAGATTGCCTACACATTTTAGAATGTCGCTTAGTGAGATGAGCCATAAGAAGGCAGTTAGGTTGCTCTACCTTACCAGATGACTGAGGTGAGCTCCTGGCCAAAGTAGTCAGGGCTACCTCCAAATCTCTGTGGCAAGATAGCCACCTGTGGGGCCTATTGAAGAGTCAAGGTCCATCCAAGTAAAGGTATGGAGAGGCTGTGAGGAGGTATGTAAGGGGATGGTGAAGAAAATATCTTCAATTGTAGAACTGAGAAATGGGTAGAAGATGGGGAAATAGAAGCATATGTGGGTTGAACATCACAGAATGGATAGGGTGGGCTATCTGTTAGGTGGCAAGATGTTCCTCAGCAATCTGTGTATGCCATCTGTTTTCTGAACAAGGAGAATGGGAATGTTACATGGAGAGCTGATAAGGAACACAAGATGATGTGGGGAAAGGAAGACAATTTGTCTTAGTCCCCACAGAGCTTGATCTGGGACAAGCTATTGGCACTAGGAGAATAGATGTGATGTACATTGAATAGAATGGTGAGTGGTATTTGACTGAGATCCCAGGAAGTATCCCAGCCTCCAGGATTTAGATCTGGGAGGAAATGGGGGCTTTGAGTGAGGCTATAGAAGAAGAGAAGAGAGTCACGAGTAAAGTGGAACAAATGTTAGAATTGCTGAGAGCAGCAGAGAATTCAGTTAGGATATCTTGTCCAAGGAGAGGAATGGGGCAGGTAGAAATGATCAGAAAAAGAGTGGGAGAAAAATTGTTGACTTAATTGACATCATATTGCAGTTTAAAGGACCTGGAGAGTTTTCCATTAATACTGACAGTAGAAGCTGAGGGCAGGGAGATTGGTCCTTGAAAAAAAAAGTAAGGTGGAATGAGTTGACCCAAAGTCAATCACAAAAGCTATGGACTTACCTGCCACTGCAAGAGTTACCTGAAGCCCAGCATCTGAGATGGTCCAGGGACTTCCTAGAGCTTCTGGACAGGGTCAATCATTCCTTTCCAACCAATGAGATCTGGAGAGAGCCAGGCAAAATGGCCCTGAGAGCTGGCTGTGGGAGAAGAAGCCAACATGGGGCAGTTCGGCTTTCAGTGAGGGACCCAACTTTGAAGCAATCCTGGACTGTGGGCATTCCTTAGTCCAGTCACCAGGCTGACAGCCTTGGAGGTTAACCCTGGGTTGAGGAGCCCTGGTGGCCTCCTTGGTGGTGGACTGGGACTTCACTCGAGCCTGAAGTCCCAGATTTCTTGTGGCAGAAACAAACAGGTGCAGCACAGAAAGATGCTGCTTATGGACACATTTTCCCCTATTATTTAAAACTTCAAATGACAAATTTACTAACTCGTACTTTGAGTGTTAACCTCTAATTTCTGTAACATTTTCCAAATATCTGGAGCAGATTGAGTAGTAAAATGTACCCTTAAAATCAGTTGGCATTGTGAGCCTTCTGAGTTAGGGTCATATAATGTCTGAGGGTGGCAGCCAAATGGGATATAAACTGGGCCAGATTTTCCTCTTTTGTTGGGTGGTTTCCTCAATCCTGTCATAATTTCCCTGTGTGCCACCTTACAGAACTCTTCAAACAAAGAATTTACTGTACAATAATAGCTCCTTCAAGGATAGAATTGTCTGTGTTCATCTAACTGGTTGAAGTCTCAGTTTAGGTTTTCTGAGGGGACAGGTATGGCCCCTCTTGAAGGTTGGGTTCAAGGTGCCTGCAGCCATCCTTGAAAGTCCAGGCCAGGGTCCAAACATGTCCCTATTCCCCAGGCAAGAGTATAGAATAAAGGATTCAGTTCATCTCAGATTAAATAATAATATTGAGAAAGGTGTTAAAATTCTTGGATATACACTTGGCAGGGTTGGTAAGAAAGGAATCTAGCACTAACCTGAAACAAATTGGACAGTGAAAAGGGAATATGAAACCAAACAATTCCCTCAGTTCCCAGTACACACTCCAGAAGTGGAAATTAAGGGGCAGGGAATGAGAAAGAGATACCAAATAGCAGTCTGGATCGAGATGAGACAGAATGTAAGAAGTAGGCCATTGGCATTGAAAGAGAGAGAAGTGTCACATAGATAGATGGACAGGTTCTGGGTTGGCCAGGATTTCTGTAGCCAGAAATTCCACTGGAGAAGGAGGGTGCAGGAATTTGCTCATTTGTGGAGGCAAGAGGAAACCAGGGGGAAATAGGGTTGTTAGATACCTTTTGTCATGGGAGATGTGGAGGGGATATGGACAGAAGGGAAAGGAGAATTGGAGAGATTTTGCATGAAGAGCACAGAGTGGGGAAACTTACATGGAAGGAAAGTCAGAACATAAAATATTTCAGATTATTTCCTTAGCAGTAATTATCCAGATCTTGAGAAATGGAAACATCAAACATCAAACAATGGAGAGGCCATCAAGATCTGTTCAGCTGGTATTCTGGCTATGTCATATTACCGAAAAAATGTCAGCTGCTTGGGCTTCAGATTGGAGAGAGGTGATGAGGTTTGAGATTTTGCAAGAGGCAGACAAAGGGGATAGGGAGAGATGGAAGGTGGAAGGTTCCCCACTGGAGTACAGAGAGAAGTATTGAGATCACCCCCATGGATGTCTCCAATCAGGACCAAACACATGAGTGGGATGGTCAAGGTGGAATTCACTGCTGCTGATGAGACACCAAAGGGAAGTAGCCTTCCCCAGAGTGCTTTGCAAAACCAGTGTTGGTATTAAAAAGCAAGAAAAGAAGGGCAAGGCTGTCCTTATTTATGGGAGAAGATAAAAGGAGGGCAAAGGGGGAGATAGAAGAAGAGAGAGATGGGGGAGTTTACCTGATCCAAAATGCCCACTGCAACCTTGCTGACAGAAGCAGCAAGAGCTATAGATGCCAAGCTCTGAGGAATCTATGTTGCCTGTGTTGCCAAGTGGTCTCAGCCAGAATAAAGAGGCTCAATAGAGAGTGTGAGAGCCTCCACAGAGAGGGAACTCTCTCTCTCTTTCCCAGGTTTTGGTGTCAGATGTAACAAACAGTGCAAGACAGAGACTGCTGGACAGTCTTTTGTGAAGGCAGCCAGGCATATGATTAAATACCTGGATACAGGCAGACAGAGAGTGAAAAGACCATCTATGGCGAAAACGAAAAGCAGGCTTCTTTAGAGAGCTTAAAAGAAAGCAAGGAGCTTTCTTTTAAGAAGCACAAGTGTCTGCCTAGCAAGCATGTGGTTGCAAGTGTGGTACCCAGTGGGAGAAATAAAAGAAGTCTCAAGAAAGCAAGGGATATTAGATAAGAAGGCCACAGCAAACGCCAGTGGTCAGAGTTGTCAGAGGCTCACTCTTCAGAGCATCTGGTAGATGCATGGATCTTATCAGATGTCCTGGTTCATGGAAGATTCCACACTCTAGTTGATATCTTCTTTTGCAATATCTTGAGTTTGTCAAGAGTAACAGAACCGGTGCTGTTACTGGGTTTTTCCTGAGAACAATGCTGCTGTTTACAAACTACATGGGGACTATGAAAGTCCTCCCTGAGTTGAGCCTGACACATTGATTTTTCAGGAATTGTTTCTTAGATTTTAAATTGCAAGAAGTATGCATTTCTATACACATTTCAGAAAAAAATCCTCCAATCTTAATATGAAACTCTTTTATATCAAATTTTAAATTAATATCCAGTTTCTAGGTTCCTGTGTGTGGAATAGTCCTTTGACACAGAGTAAGAAATTAAGGAAAGTTTTCTATATACACATAGATGAATTTAACATAAAATATATATATGCTCTATAACATGTTTGTAACTCTTATTATGTTTAATGTATAAGATTAGCAACTCTACAAATCAAAATAAAGTTTAAAGAATAAGAAATCAATGTAAGCGATATAGCTCAGTTGCACAAAGCCTGCCTGGCAAGCGAGAAAGTGTGAGATCCTGAATTCAATTCTCAGTACAACAAACAAGAATGAGAGAGAGAGAGAGAGAGAGAGAGAGAGAGAGAGAGAGAGACCGAGAGAGAGACAGAGAGACAGAGAGAGAGACAGAAGAAAGAAAGAAAGAAAGAAAGAAAGAAAGAAAGAAAGAAAGAAAGAAAGAAGAAAGTGTAAAGAAAAGGAAATTAAAGCAATATTTACCCTTACTCACATGGCTCCACAGTACAATATACAACAGCAACTGGTGATCTGTTTCCTTGTTCTCTTGAAGCAGTTTCTTTTCTCTATGGTTTCGGATCAAAGACATCCTGTTTTTGAGAAACATAACAAATTCAAAATCCTGGAAAACTTACTGATTATTTTGCAAGTAATGATATGCCAATTTGTCAAAATTTCTCTGAAAATGATAAAACTATAGAAGTGCAGCCGCACTGTCAAAACAAGTTTGATAATGGGCTATTCCGTTACACAGGGAATCACCGACTTGGCTTTTGAAAGATAATCCAATAAATTATTAACATTCAAAACTGGAGGATTACATGCTTGAGTTCTTCTGGGCCACTTAGAAAGACCCTGTCTCAAATTAAAAAGTTACCAGGAACGTAGCTCAGTGGTAGAACACTCCTGAATTCAATTCTAATGATTGTAAGAAAAAAAATTACTGCATGATGATTTTCCTAATTTATTTCTGTATATGGAAAATCGGCATATTCTTCATCTACAAATCTTAGAATCAGTTATTTTTATATGAGAAAAAACAGAAATAATACTAAATTAATTATACTGATATACAAGTGAATAAAGTGATAAATCATAGGAATCATTAAGTATCTTAAGACTGATCAGATATTCTTTAAATGGCATTAACACTGTTATAAATAGACACTTCTCCTAGTCTCTTGACTTTAAAATATTTTGATTCATTGGAAATTCTTTGAAAAATTTAAATGAATTTTAATAGCCAAGCAAAATATGAGTATATAAAAATATGTGTTAGATTTGGCATATTTACTTTAGTTGAACCAATAGAAGCTGAGCTTAATTTATCTCTTTTAGCTATTTACACATTTCAAGTTAGTAAGACAAGTGTCAAAGGTCCATTGTATGACATCAATGGAACACGGTCAAGGTATATTTTGGTTTTATTTTTGTTCTTAAAAAATAAAATTATGTGGTGAATATTAGAACTCAGAATGTTAGGAAAGGTGGTGAAAGCTAAGTAAACAAAGTGAGATTAAACATAGAAAGTGTCAAACTCCGTAAGGCTACAGGTCTGTCATTTATTAAGCTACAGGCATTGGGATAATGACGTGAGGCTCCCATTTTAGTTCACGCGCTGCTTATCATAAGTACGTTTCTGAGAATCTCTTCTGTTGTATCCTACTTGAACAGTAATATCACTTTCTCTGTGCACACAGGCTTTGTTACTCCTAAGATTTCAGCACTCATAGTGACCAACAACCTTTGCAGGTCCACGATGATAATTCTAGTTTCACTGAAGTTAAATAAGAAAATGATTTGTATAATCACTAGAGAAACTTATCTCTGAATTCTTACCTGAGTACCTGGTTTTTTAATATATTATAATCTTAATCATGTGCAAACGTATAGAAGACTGCAAAAATATTTTGACCTGTTGGAATCAGTTGCTTTAGACGTAATTTAATTCGTCAGTTGGCTGATTAATTTCTCTTTTATGAATCACTAAAATATTTTGCTTTCATAATAAAGTAAGTATCTTGTTTAATGCCCAGCTGACTGATAATCATATATGTCCCAAATTTTTCTCATTTGTGTGGGAGCTTTGAGCTTTCTCAAAGATATATATTGGAAGATGTATATATCTTCCTATTTCACTGAGAGAAATGTTTATAGCATCCATTATAATCCTATACATGTATATCATTGTATAAGTCTGGATAAAATAATACATAGGAAAAATCAGCATTTTCTGTAGTAGAACAGAAACACTCAGAGCACTGTAACTTAACATGAACATCTTCAAATACAGCAGATGTTCTAGAGACTATAAATTAAGCCATTTGGTCTAATTTAATTATCTTGCACTGTTTCATGATCACTAGCTGGATCTGTGTCTTTATTACCTTATTGGAAATTTTGATTTGAACTTAGGAAAAATAATAGCATAATTTAGAGAGAAATCAAGTAAACCTAATTTCAGTGGGAAAAACATTCTTTGGTTATATTATTTTAATTACTTTGAGATTATTTTATTCTAACTAATCCAAGTTGCTGTGTTTCCTGTAAAAGGTGTTTCATTGTTAAAGCTATGATTCTTTTTAGGTCATATATTCATTCTTTGCCAGCTCATGAATCAGAACAGACTTGGCCCTACTGCAGTAATAAGCAATTTAAAAAATTCGGCGGTTTAACAAATTAACGGTATGAGTCTCACTCAATTAGTTTGCAGGGCTAACAGAGCTTCCACCACCTGGAACACCACCAATCACAATGGCAGAAAGAAGTTAGCGAGCTACTCAATAGCTCCTAAAACATAATTCTAATTGCAAGGGTCCAGGGAAATATCAGGATACTGGAATAGTGATGAACAAGTTAATGACTCCTACAGTTCATCCTTCTGATCATATATTAATTCAGAGCCCCTTGACCCTCATTGTCAAGCAATCCTCACAGTCACGTGAACCATCTTAATATTACTGCATAGATAAAGGGAACAAAGCTAGGTGCCTTATTCAAGGTGTGAAGCAAAGATCACTCAAATGAGAAAGATGGAGGCTATTTGTACATTCAGAACTTGATGTGGCCAAAGAGAGAGCTCCCTCCCTCTCACTGGCAGGCAGACCATAGTGACTCCTGTACACTGGACATCATGGAAGGCTGCAGGTGAACTCCAGGACAGGTCTGCCTTGGAAAAGTCAGGGGTGGCCAAGTGGGAGCTGCTATGCAGTTGGCTGGGGAGATGCTCAGCTTTCTATGGTTAGTGTGAAGTTGAAACTGGTGGGGAGCATAGGAAAGCCTGGATGTCCCGACCCCGTGAGCCTCTGCTGCAGCTCTGTATTTCTGTCCCTGAAGCAGCCGCAGCACTGGGTGCGGGTCAGGTTTCTGCCGTACTGCACGGTGCAGCCTTTTCACCATTCTGCCACTTACCATTCAGGCTGCCTACATCTCATGCTCATTTTCAAGAGTCATTGGCCTGAGCAAGTCACAGCTTTAAAAGTATAATGTATCTTTATATAAATTCCTTAGTGAAAGACAGTTCTAGCAGTGAATTCCATTTAAACTTATGTTGCTTTATTTTAAACAAATTTTCTTTGTCCCTAATATACATATTCTGAGGGCATAGAGAAATTATATTTTCATACTCAACAGTCAGTGTTAAACTACCATAAGGAAAACTTTGGAAATTTTCTATATGTTAAACACATTACATGGATCTATAAACAACTGCATGTGTATTATTATCTTGTTATACTATATGTGAACTCATATATTTGTACATGTATATGGACTTGTAAAATACATAATATAAATACATACTCTTATATCCACAATCATGTGTAAATTAAAAACATTTAGTACATTGTTGTTTATAATCATTCATTTTATCATTTTGGCTGAGAAATAAATCATCAGACAGTTGAGTTTGAGATGGAGTATTCATAGTACAGTCCATTCATAGTACATGTGTACTTTCACCGTGTGAATTTACTGTCTTTAGTAAAAATCTACAATACTTAGTCTAATTTTTACACTTTTATAAAGTCAGTCAACCACTTGGGAAATTTTTATTTAGAATTTTAATGAAAAGTTAAAAATTATTCCATTTTTATGTACTTTGTCATTTAATGTGAATCACAGAACAGCAAAAACAATGGAAAGCATTATACTTCCTGGCAGGGGAGATACCATGATCAGGAAGGTGCTTTTCCTGGGGCGAGGCTTTTCCATTTCACTCCAAATATGCTGACCCTGTGATTTTCCCAAATGTGGGAAACTCAGCTACATAATTTGTGGTAGTGGAAGGCTTCATTTATGTTCTACCACTAAAATAAAACAGAAAAAAATACAAAGCATTTTCAGAAGTAAATAAAATCTAAAGCTTTATTTACCACATTACAGAAAACAGGTCCATCTTGAGACCATATTAGGTGAAATAAATCAGGAGCACAAGCTTAAATATTACATAGTTCCGCTTATAAGACAACCCACAACTATAAATAAAATGCAAAATAAAAGGTTTATAACAGGGAGCAGGGAGACAGATCTTTCTTAAATGGTAAGGGCATTAAAAGTTGAAAAGAGCAAAAATTGGGAACAGAAGGGGCTGAAAAACAGAATTAAGATGTGTTATGTACATTTACCTACTCCCCAAGAGAAATATGATCAGTGTATACTGCAAACATATACTAATAAAGATTTAAAAAGAAAGTTTCTAAACTAGGAAATGATGATGTACATACTGAATCTAAAGCTGTGATATTCAAAGGGTATTAATAACGTAACTCTAAGCTATTTCGATGCTCATTATCCCCAAGAGCACAGCGCCTACTTTATATCTAATACTGCAGACATCAGGTGGAGTGCTGTCTTACAATTTCATTACCCTGGCCTCTCATCAGTGCCAGCCTGCTGGCTCTACCTTTTCTTCTGAAGGTCTCACTGCTAGGGACTGTCATGCATTCTTCTAAACCCAGTCCACCCACTGTGGTCCTACTCCATACACCTGTCTGAGAAGGACATGTGTTATGTTTGGTCCTTTTTATCTGTAGCCATTCTCTCTCTGGAAACCTTCAACTTTTGTTTCTAATCTCAAAATTGATGCTTTCCAATAAAGATCACTGGGAAACCTGTTTAAGAAGCACACACCAGAGGCACTAATCACATAAGCCCTGACTTAAGGCCTCACAGGAGGTGCCTAAGCACAAGATGATTCCTTCCCCCTGATTTAAACTCACCCACAGCATACTTGAGATGTCTGTGTGGGCTTTCACGAGGCACTAAAATGAAACGTTTCCCAGAGAGTGCACTACAGTTGCTGAGATGCTTTTCCCATATTCTCTGGTTCTTTCCTTCTCTAATTTTATGACATTCTTATTGACGTTGCCTTCCCCATATTCCACAATATGTGGTCTTTATTCATGTTCATCCCTCATATTATCTTCCAAAGCAGGAATCTTTCCATTGCCAATTGTTTCCCTTAAACATCCATTTACTAGGGATTCCATCCCAACGACGCCTTTTTCAGGGGTCTACCCTGCTCTCTAATGATTTTGCCTTTTTAACCAGCACTGGAATATGCTTATTATCTACGTATGCTCTTGATTTTTACTAATCTACTGTCTTTCTGCCAGCAATATCACACAAGGTGTTGCAAGTAAGGATCGTATTTGTTTTCTCTACACCGTGGACTCACCGTTGGACACAGAGAAGGGAGACAGTCAGTCACATCTGAAGGGAGAAAAAAGGAGACAGAAAGGGCAGAAGCAGGGCAGAAGGAAGAAAGACAAGAAGGCAAAGGAGGGAACCATACTCAAAGCTTGTCCTATATTTAAGCATCTCTCATACTTCTCTCTCACATGCTAATTTTATCAGGCTGCTTAGAGGTTTAAGCCCACATAGTTAAGTAATTTGTTTAAGTAGTTATCATTCCTTTTATATGTGGAATAGTAGATAAAAATAGCAGGGAAACTTTTCCTCTACAAGTATAAAGATTTGAGTTGTCTTGCCCAGCGGTGCAGGGCAGGATTACTACCTGCTCAGAATTTAAATTGATCTTGAATATAACCTCAATAGAGGGTTTAAGCCAGATGCAGGTTTCATAGTAACCTGCTAGACACAAATAAAGCAAAATTTAATTATACCAGAAATAAGAGGTCCTATCCTGAGTATCACAGAGAAATCTGTATATATTACTCTGAATGATCAATTATACTTTTTGAAGACGTTCTTGTTACTGGTAATCACATATATCACACAGTTAACTGTGTTAACAGTTACGTACAGTGCTCTGGTTTTCCTAAGAAGGAAATGTCACAGGAGAAGGTTTGTAAGTTGGATTTGTTTGGAAGTTCAATAAATTGAGTCTTACACACTTCTGATGCAAATATACAATGTAAAGCATAAAAACATCGACTCACACAAATAGTGTAAATAAACTACATTCACTTTATAGTTGTCTTAATTGGTGCAGTACATCCCTGAGATTGTGTGTTTATTTCTTTGTGCTTCCCATAGGGCCCTCCACATCTTCACTGCTCTTCCTCTGGCTGCTGGACATCCTGGGCTCTGACTGAGCTGTGTACTACCGCACACTACTGCACTGTACACATACACAGCAGCACAGCGGTGGCAAGGTCTGGGAGACCTGTGAGCTACGAACACAATTTGTTCCCACCTACGAATGTTCCTAATGTGAGGTCCATATGTAACTGTGAAAGTTCACAACTCTGATGTCTGGAAAGATAGGGACTTACTGTAATCCCAAAGTATAAGCCTCAAGGAAAATATGTGCATTCCAAAAGGGGAAAGAGATTAAAAGGAAAGATTTGGAACAAAGAAAGAGAGGGCAAACTTCAAATCTTTTAGCTCAATGTCCAGCATCCACTGTATATGTTGGTTAAAAAACAATCCCTTGCTGGGGTTTTAGCTCAGTGACATAAGCACCTGCCTAGTAAGCACAAGATCATGAGTTTGATCCCTGTTACAAAATAATAATAATAATAACAATAATAATAATTCCATATCCATGGCCTTGCAGGATATAATGTGCCTTATTTCTCTTTTGGGCTGGCACCACTCATGGCCTGAACCATTTTTGACTGACGTTTTACATTCCTGGCATCCTCAACTACCTGAGGTCTCCACTGTACCATAGAATTCTTTTTTTTTTTTTTTTTTTTTTGTAGTGGGGATCAAACTCTCAACCTTGTGCTTGCCAGACAGGCATTTAGGCCACTGAGCTAAATCCCCAACCCTGAATTTCATTTTCAAAACTTTACGCACTGCCCTCCCAGGAGCTCCTTTGGCTGGAATCTCAGGCCTTCCTTTGAAATCTAGATGGAAGCCTCCTTGATTTTATGACTCTTGCATTTTGTATGCCAGTAATATCAGCGTAATTTTGGATGAAACCAAAATTTTCTGTCAGCAAAAGAAGTGGCTTGACTGCCTTGGACAATTCCTGTATTAGTGACCTCTGAGTATCTAAACAGCTGAGCACGAAGTGATGAATCCTTCACTAAGAAGGCCTTCTTGAATAGTGGTAGACATTTCACAATCTAATGAAGTCAACTTATCAGAAATAATGTTGCTATATACAACAGAAACATCTGAGATGATCAACTGATGAAGAGAAAAGCATTTTGGCTCATAATTTCTGAGATTTCGGTCCATCATTGGTTGACCTATTGCTTTTGATTCCATGGAGAAGGAGCATATAGTGGAGGTACAGCATGGCAAAGGAATCCTTCACTTAGCAGCCTGAAGTGAGAGAGGCAAAGGAAGGAGCCGAAGTCTGGCTGCCTCTTTGAAGGGCATATCTCAGTGATCAGAAGACTTGGTACTCATCCTCATCTCTTAAAGACTCTGTTTCTTCTCAGTACCACCCTGGGCAAGCGAACAAGCTTCCAACATATGGGCCTTGGACACACATTTTGTACCATAAAACTATATGAAAAACCTTTAGGGCGTACCCATTCACTGTTAGTTACTGTAATTCAATTTGGTGTTCTTGATTTACTATATCTGACTCTTACCATGTGTATTTTAAGTTTTCTGTAATAATCCATACAACATTATTCTCCTTTTCTAGATTTTGTTATTTTTCATTGTGCAATATTCTTTTCCATTTTAAATAGTAATTACTATGATTTTAACTGTACTATGTGTTAATAGTCATTCTTTTTTATAATTCTCCTAAAGTCTTTGTAATAAAGAAGTCACAATGTTAATTCTATACACTGGTTACAGCTTGCATTTATATTGTCAATCTTATTTTTGAAAAAGATTTGTGCTAAACTTTATCCATCCTTAAAACTCTATCCCATCTATTTAGTCTAATTTGCAACTTATGGTAAGGAATTGGTATCTTGTGATTTAGTCCTTCCACATAAAGATATTTTATTATTATATGTTTATTAATGTATCAAAGAATAACAAGAAAATAATTAAAATACCTGCTAAATAAAGATTCCCAAAATTAGTATACATTATTAAATGAGCAAATGTGACAGGCATAATACTGAAATTATTTTATATATTTATAGTCATATATAATTCCTTAAATATATTATACTATCTGTTTAAACTGAAAATACATTCATATTCATTTTTCTTTTAGTATCATTCATTCTTTCAGAAACCTTATTAGGAGATGACTGACATAGTTCAAAATGGTACTTATAGCTATCCATTTACTGTTTTCATATAGTTTTGGTCAGTATGTACCACAGATGAGCTCAAACTATTTATTTCACTTAAAATCAGGTTCTGGTCTACTATGGTGAATGCTAGTTGCTGATGACGAAGGCATTTCAGAGACTGTTTACCACCTAAGGAAACTCACCTAAGGAAAAACAGAGAAAGGTTTGCCAGGTGATTTAGAGGAAGCTAATACAATATATTGGGGGAGGGAGCATTTATCAATCTTTCTATTGCTAAGACAAAAATAATTAACATTCACAACATAAAGAAGGATTGATTTCTGTCTGTTGCCCAGTGAGTTCCAAGGTGGAAACATGGCAAAAGGGCAAACTGAAACACAGTGAACATCTCGCAGCAGCTGGGAAACAGAGCACAAGGGAAGCACACCAAAGAGGAAGGAAAAAGAGATCAGAAACAGTCCACTGTGGTTTGTGTCTGGATGTCCCCCTAAATCCTCATGTGGTTATGGGAATGGGCTTTTTGCAGATGGCAGAATCTAAAGTGTGTGATGGGTTCATGGTCTAATGCCTGGGTTAAGCGTGTGAGTGCTGTATCCATCCTAACCTGGGTAGACTGCATAAAATATAAGAGATGAAAGAGGCTTGTTCTCCCCTCCTCTCTTGTTGCTTTTGGTATCTTTAACCGACATGAACTGTTGTCCTTCTGCCAGACCATCCTATCTTGGAGGAAGAAGATTATGGATTGAAACATCTACAAACTGTGAGCTAAATAAACCTTTCCTCCTTTAACTTTGAGTGTTATTTTGTCTTGGCAATGAAAGAAAATAATTAAGACTGTCTGTAAGATCATAACCTCATGACTGCCTCAGAAATGTGCTTTCCTAGTCTGCTAGCCTTTGTTAATTCAGTCATGCTGACAATCTCAAATAAGCACCACATCTATTCACATCCAAAATCAAACAGTTATGGTATTATCACACATTGCTTCCAACCGAGCCACCGGAAACATATCTCAGTTTTTCAATTAGGTCCCAGAGAATACCTTATCACTGTGGATAAATCAAGGAGCAGCCCTGCATGAGACACAGGGGTGTGCTTGGTGTATCACTTAGTAAACTAAGTGGAGTGAAGATGCTTGAAGAAGCTGGAGAGGAAGCCAGGAAAGATTACAGTATGGGGCAAAAGTCCCCAGAGCAAACAGCGTTAGTGCAAGCTACTTAAAAATTATGCATTTGTCCCTGAAGTTGACTTTATTTTTATATTATTATGCTACCATTTTCTCATAACACTTATTGCAATATGAATAATTCAGATTTTTTACAAAGCATACACTTTCATGATGGGGGAATTGTTAAGGAATTACATTCACTCATTATCGGCAATGTTCCTGCTCTTCTTGTGGATTAGCTCCATGGGTTTGCCATTCAGGGTCCTGCTGCCTTTAAAAAGAGTAACAATTGAGCTGATTGCCAATCTAAGAAAAAGTAATTCATGTATCTCTTTTCTTTCCAGTACATAACACTAGGCAGTAGAATCACCTTGAAATTGTTTGAAAGCTAGCAAAAAAAAAAAAAAAAAAAAAAAAAAAAAAAAAAAAAAAAATCCATGGATGCAGAGTACAAAATGAGAATTCTAGGGCACATCAACTAATCTTACTTCTGATTGAGAGGTTCCACATCAAAAAGAAAGAGCCACTTTGGGTTAAAGCAAGTCGATTTTTTTAAACCTTTAAACAAGTTTTATGTTCTGTTCTCTATTCTTCTCAAGGCAATGCCCTAAAAGAAAAAGAAAAATTATACATGAATCAGTGCATGCTTTTTCAAGGTCTTTATTTTCTCACTTAAAATTTGAGATACATCTAACTCTTTTTCAAAAATGGCGTGTTACATCCTCTATAAGATATGCCAATATAAGGATGAAATAAAATGTGTGTATTATTTTACACAAATTTTGTGTAAAATGTATTCCCTTTGAAGGGAAGTATTTTTACTCTGATTGTAGTGAGTTTCAAAGAAACCAAGCTTAACAAGCTTTTTACATGAAGTGTAATTAAAGAAGTAGTGAGAGTTTAATTTCCAAAAAAAAAAAAAATTGCAGTAAAATCTTCGTCATGTGTTCCTCAAAAGGTTTCCTCTTTCTTTGGACATGTTTGCCACTTTCTGTACAGTTCTGGAAATTCTCTTTTATGAGTGTATTTAGCTGGCACTGTCATGATTACCTTTATGTCCTGAAATTATTCAAAATATTTACCTTTCATGAACAATTGACCTTGGGGAAAAGTCAAAAATTGCATGGTCCCAAATCCAATACAGAAGGTGGCTGAGGACACACCACAGGGTTTTTTACAGCCTCCTCACTGGATGGCACTCAGCAGCAGAGTTCATCTTTTTTTTAAATCCTACCCATAAAAACACATGAGAGAGGACTTCCTGAACTAATTCAGAAGGTAGCAAGAATAACAGGGTATGTGTATCCAAAGGACAAGAGAATATTTTTAGGGGGGATACATAGCAATGTGCCTTTTACTGTAATGCAGTATTAAAATTTAAACAGCTACCATATATTCCATTACCCTTGTAGGTCCAAAGAGACTGTAATATATGGTTTGTGTCTCAATTATTTACAGACACTTTGCATAGGAACTCTCTTTTGTTCTTTATTGCATGGTGTCTATTCAAGCTTTACTCATGCTTCAAGGGCAGCTCCCTGGGATGGATCCACTGGCGATGATTCATCAGTAAGATGGCACAGGAAGCCCCTTGTCACTGTTCTTCGAGGTACTGAAATCATTTGGCATGTGTGATCCTTCTTATTAGTGTGAGGTCAAAGAGAATGCATTAGGATCTTCAATGGCTAGTACAGAGTGAGCAGTATCATACAAGTTAAATGGAAGAATTGATTATCCACATAGAAGAATAAATCTAGACCCATATACTGTACTAAAGTAATGTAAAAATGGATCAAAGATCTACATATTAAAATTGAGACATCTAATCTTCTACAATATAAAATACATAAAGTGCTTGAAAACACATAGGGAAAGATAAGAACTTTCTAAACAGAACCACAATTGCTCAAGACATTTTACCAGAATCAATGAATGGAATTATATTAACTTATAAAACATTTACACAGCAATAAAGCAGCCAAAAGAGTGAAGAGACAAGCTACAGAATTGAAAAAAAAATTTGCCAGATACTCGTAAAACAGAGGTTTCATGTTTATAATATTTTAAAAACTCAAAAACAGGAGACTCCTATATTAAAAGATGCAATCAAAATTGGGATATTGAAATGAGTAAACATTTCACAAAAGATATGCAAATTGGCAATAAGTGCTAAAAGGAAAAGAGACAGAGAGAAAGAAGTAAGCAAGCAAGCAAGAAAGAAAGAAGAGAAGGAAGAGTTAGGTTGACTGCTGTAATCAGGAATCCCCAGCAGGAAAGAGGGGCAGTACCATTTGGATAAAAAAGTGGACCCTTACTGATCTAGGGACAAATAAATCGCCTTTGAAAGGACAATTCCAAAACAAGCACGGATGAGTTTGTTTTTCTCCATAAATGGCTATGAAAACAAAGAGCAAAGTAAGCAGTTTGTGCAGAGTGAGTTTTGCTGCTATTCAGGTTTTAGTATTCCTTACAATTAAAGTGTGGCAGAGAAGTAGACCTCATCCTTAAAATACAGGTCTCAGAATAAAGGCTGTTTGGGGTTACTTTTCTCCATTTCCCCTATTTTGTTTATTTTTAAAGTATTGAATTTGTTTTAGAATCTAGGAACATTAAAGGAAAGCATAATTTTTAAAACTTTAAAAAGTTGCCCAATAACTGTTTTGAACCGTTTTCCTTCTGAGTCCCCAGGCAGTGTGCCATAATCCTTGTTCTTATCCCTGCCTGCAGATGAGGAAGAAAAACAGAGAGGCATTTGTGGTATGTCAAAATTCATTACATATTCCATTCCACTATCACTTGTTAAGTACCCAGGATCATAAAGGAAACACAAAACTTGGCAAGTCAGTACTCTGTACTAAGATTTCAAAGATTATATGATTTATGATGTCATTTTAAATGAATTAAATGAACCCACTTTAGGGTTCAATAAAGTTTAATAAATGTCTTTTGTATTTCATATTAGAAAAAATCATGATAACGTTGATTTAATCATTATACATTTTCTACATGTATTGAAATGTCACACCGTATTCCATAAATATAAAGAATCACTATGTGTCAATTAAAAATTTTTATAAAAAGCACATAAAACAGGGGAAGTGTACATATGGAACTTTATCACAGTACGTCCCTGACATATCTGGCCAAAGGTAATCTTTGGCTTAGTTCTTATCAGTACAATTTTGTCTTTGTAGAATTTTATACAACTGGAATCATCTTGTATCTACCTTTTTTACTCTCTGTATTTTATATTCCTCCATAGTGTCGTAAGTCCTGTATCAGCTATGGTTGTGTTGAGGTATATTTAGTTAATGCTGTTAATTCCTAGTCTACTTTTTGTGTACAATTCACTTGTTGAAACATTTATATTGTTTCCAGCTATTGACTTAAAAGTATAAAGCTATGTTCATACATGTATGAATATTACCATGAATTCATTTCCATGTCTCTTGGGTAAATAGATAGCAAAATTTCTCTACTGTGTGATAAGCTTATATTTAAGTTATAAGAAAAGATTCAACTATTTTCTAAAGTTGCATCATTTAACATTTTCGACAGCAATATAATAAATTATTAATTGCTGCACGTCCTGACTAATTACTCTTCTTCATGTCAGCCACTGTAGCCTGTGGATATTGGCATTTCCAGTATTTTATTTTCATTTCCCTAGTGATTAACAATGGTGAATGCCCTGCCTTGTGCTTATTGAATGTGATGGAGTGTATATCAGTCTGCTTGCTTTCCTATAATTGAATTGTAGGAGTTTTCTATGTATTTTCTAAAGAAGCCTTTGGTGAAATCTACAATTTTCAAAGAGCTTTTCCCAAATTGTGTTTTTTTTTCTCCTTACTTTTCAGTGTTATCATCTTATATTTTCTTAATTTTGACAATTACTTTTATCAATTTTTATTTGTGATTTGGGCTTGTCACAGAAATCTTTGTTCACTTCAGTGTCATAAAAATGCTCTCCCATGTATTCTGGAATCTATATTCACAGTTGGATGTGACTTTTGTGTTAGCTAACATAAAAGGGAAGTCTTTGTAAAGCTTTCCTAGCACTATTTATTAGAAAGGGTACTCATCCATTTCCCCCAAAGAATTATCTTTCAAATACATCATCTTGCATTAACATTTGCTTTGGTTGAACCTGGAATGTCACTCAGAGGACTCTCTGTGGATGGTTTAGTTTCAATAGTGACATTTTATGAATATATTTAGGAATAAGACACCGTGCAAGAGGTTGCTTGATCATCACACTGCAGAGTGACAATGCATTGTTCGACCTTATAGCGTTTTGTTATAAGTATTATTCTGAGATAAATGTACTTGATAAACAGCGAAAAATGAAAACTCAGACCATCCCTTCTTCTGCCTGGAAATAGGAGATATAATTCCCATGTGACAGTGGCCTTCTTTATATCAGAAGAAAGAGGAAACTTTCTACCATCGGAGATAGGAAGTTCAGGCCAAAAGAATTTTGTCCAAAGAAGATGTCAGTAAAATGTCTCCTCTTTTAGTCTTTCCATATGTTTTATTTACCTTTGACAACTGTATCTCATTGTTCAACCCAATACATAAGCACTTCATTTTTGGGGTTTTCATTTTCCTATGAGGGTTCCCAGGAACATGTAAAAATGTGTATATGTTTCTGTTAATGTACCTTATATTAATTTCATTCTCAGGCTCAGCTTTAGAGAAAAAAAAAATTAAATTCTCTGTAAGAAATATTTATTCTATATATTTTTGTATGAAATATTTTAGTTTGGTTTTAAAGTGAAGTTAATGCTGGTCTCAAAATCCACTTGGGAAGTATTCTCTACATTTGACAATATTTGGATTGGTGATATGTCTTTTAAAATGTTTGATAGAATTTACCATATGGGTACTGGAACTGTATACTTCTTCTTTTTATGCTTTTGTGTAAGAAATTGTGTATTCTTGCAGCTGCTCAATAACAGTACTTTCAATAATCTTTGCCTTTCTGTTTTTACTGGGCCTCGATTCTCGCACCTTGCATATGCTAGGCAAACACTACCAGTGACCTACATCTCCTTTTCTTTTTATAATGTTTTGAGATAAAGTCTTTACTAAATTTCCTAGGCTGGCTTTGAACTTGTGATCTTCCTGAACCAGCCTCTGCAGTAACTGGGATTATAGATATGACCCATCATGCTGAGCAAGAAATTAATTTTAGATTCACTTCTAGCTTTATTACAGCCTCTAAGCTTTGCCTTTTAAGGAATATGCTCATTTAAGAATTTAATTAGTTTACTAACATAATATTGTTCGTCACCCATTCTGCTGTCACTCATTTGGCATGCCTACAGAAGCTTTAAAAATAAATCTGTCTTTCAGTTCATAAGGAACTTCAAACAGGCTCAGCTATCCAATCTTTGAAGAAGGGGCACTTTCACCAAAGAAAGGCTCTTTAATAAATGATAAACTGACTTTCCACATGCTGAAGTTTATAACTAGACCCATGTCTATCACCATTCAGTAAACTAAAAATAAAATAGATCAAAGATGTAAACATTACAAAGGAAACCTCAAATCTTTTGGAAGACAGAATAAGTAGAACTCTTAAAAACATGAATCTAGGCAAAGACTTCTTGAAAAAAATCCCAACTGCATGGGAAATACTACAAAGAACAACAACAGGGATCTCAACTTATTAAAAAAGTTTTTGCACAGCAACAGAAATCACCAAAAAAGTAAAAAGGTAACCTGTAGAATAGCAATAATCTTTAGCCAGCTCTTCCTCAGACAAAGGCCTAATATCTAGAACATGTAAGGAATGTGTAAAAAAAATCAGATTCCTGAATTCAAAAACCTACTCCAAAAATGGGCATCTGAAAAGACACTTTGGAAATGAAGTAAAAATAGCAAATAAATACATGAAAAATGTTTAATATCATTGATAATTTGAGAGACACAAATTAAAACTCTGTGATTCCATCTTACCCCAGAAATAATGGCTATTATCAATAAAAAAACAACCAATAACACATGCTGATGGAGCTTTGGGGATAGAGGAACCCTTCCCCACCGCTGATGAGCAGGTAGACTGCTACAATCTCTGTGAAAATCAGTGAGGAGATGCCTGAAAAAAACTAGAATTAGAGATCCCATTTAACATAGTCATTTCCCTTCTTGGTATCTTCTCAAAAGAATTAAATGCATTATAGCACAGTGATATACATGACACATATTTATAGAAGCACAACTTATAGTATCTAAGTCTTAGAAACAATCCATATGTCCACTAACCAATAAATGGATAAAAAGATTTAGGCTTTTTATATCATGAAATATTACCCAACTATAAAAAGGATAAACTTGAGACATTTCTAGCTAAATGGACGCACCTTGAGATCATACTCTTAAGTGGAAAAATTGGGCACATGTGTAAATATCATATTATCTCTGGTGTGAGAAAGTGAAAGTGTAATAAGAACCAAGATGTATTATAAGTATTGTGAAATAGGAAGAAACTGTTGAAAAGGAAAAGGGACCTGGAACAGTGTAGATGAAGGAAGGGAAAAGCAAAAAATGGGAAATGCAGGATAAAATGGAAAAAAAAAAAACCAAAAAAAAAAAACTTTGTGACTAAGGAGAGGAAAAGGCATTGAAGAGAGAGAGGGTGTTGTAATCAGAGGTGCAGAGAACAATTAGAATCAGGACATGGAGTTTATAATATTATTTTTATAATGGTCACTGGGAGTTAACACAAGAAAATGCAGAAAATCTATTGGCAACACCAAAGACATGGAATTTTTAGGCAAGGTCTAATCCCACAGCAATGTCCCACATGAGTCCAGATGAAAACCCAGAGCTCATGACAGTGCCTTCCACGAGTCCAACTGGAGGTCCAGAGCCCACAAGAAGGACTCATGCCAGTCTTTTACAGATTCTTGCAGGGAAGGCCCAAAGGTCAGTGGTGGAAGCCAGAAAGTCCATGCCATCAGGGTGAAGGTGCTGATGGGATGAGGGTTCCATGCTGGAGCCAAGAAGTCACACTCACAGCAAAGACTAGGGCAGTCCTAAAAGGCACCACAGCCATCCCCAGCAACACGGAGGCCCTGAGCTCCTCCAACAACAAGCACAGTCAGGTACATGCCAGGAAGCCAGTGTGACAAGTTCATCCTGGAGACCAAGTGGCACACGTCTTCCCCTCCGGAGCCAGGAAGCAACACTCAATGTGAGGACCAAAGCTTCTCTAGGAGAATATAATGGCTCAAACAACAACATATAGGAGAACCCACAATGCCTCAACGCAACAACGTGTTAATGCCTCAACACCTTAACAACTTCTTTCTCCTTCTCCACTTATTTATGCTGGCAACTTTCCTCAGGTGGAGCATCTTCGCTCAATGCCATGCTGATGTAATCTAGTTGGCATTAAACTGACCACAAGTTCTCAATCCATAATAGAGGGAAATGGAATAAAAGGAGAATCAACAAATATCATGTACAAATACGAATTCCATGTGGTGAATGTGATCATTATGTTCCCATAAATTGTACAAATAAACCTTATTACATTTTTTAGAAAACGTAAAAATCTCACAGCAGTCCTTCAGCTTATGAACTTAATTCACTCCACGAATCCAAGGAAGGGACCCCCTTCATGTCCATGCAGGGAAGATAGCCATGATCATGTTTGTCACCTGATATGGAGTTCATGAACAAAAGGAAAAAATGATCAAATGCTTCTGTTCATGAACCAAATTGTTTGCAAAGAGAAGTTTTCATATAGTGAGGCATTACTATACTTAATGTTATCTAATTCTTTTAATAGTACAGTGATTACACTGATTTTAGACAGGTTCCTTTCATTACAAGCATTTACAGATTTAAATGTTTACCTAAGCGTTATTTTATACTTATTTTCTGTTTTTTCTTTTAACAATTATTGAAAGAGGATGTCTTAAATCTACAACTGAACTTTTGGATATGTCTATTTCCTCCTTCAATTTTTTAAGATTTTGCTTTATTTAATTTGAATTTCTGTTGATAAGAAAGTTAATATTGTAAGCACATGACTATTAGGTTTTCTAGGTGAATGCCTCCTTCTATGTTACAAAATGGGCCTCTATAATCTTTATGATATTTTGTTTTCTAAAAGTGACCTTTGTAGATATTAATATAATCATTTGGGCTCTCTCAGGATTTGTGTTCTCATGGTATTTTAGTTTTAAGCCACTGTGTCAGATTAAAAGAACATTTTCTTTGATGGGATACATTGTGTAGTGATTTTTAGTAATTAAGTATGACAATCTCTTCCTTCTCATCGAATATGAGGGAGCCCTGCAGTACACCTCAATCTCCTGCAAGGTGTTAAGGCAGACAGCTAAAAGAAAGAGCAAGGGCAAGATAGTGGCGCAGTGGGAACTGGGGTAACCAACATTCACAAGGAACAACAGACTGCCAACCTCAGCATTTATTGATTGAGGACAATAGTCAGGGTATTATGGGATGGCTCAGGGTGCTAGCAGTCTTATGGTATTAAGGGTCTCTGTGTTGGCGAGGATGGGGGAGAGAAACGGAAGGTCATCAGGGAGTTTGTCCCTAGCCCGAGGTGAAATCCTTTCTTATCACAGCTAGGTTCTCAAGGAACCAGGGTGTCTTTAGCTGATGTAATCTTGACCTGGGCATCAGGACATCAAAGGATCCTTGTGGTCTGAACTCTGAAGAGATTATGTTTCTACATATGATAGTCAGCACCCATGGCATGATATCAGGCCTCAGATAAGACCTAATCACTATCTAATTATGAAATGATTCTCCCTACAAAAATTATAGAATCCCCCTTGACAATTGGAGTTTTGATACTATTTATATAATTATTAATGTGTTAGTGTTTAGTGTTATCATTCATAATTTATCTTGTATTTCTTCCATTTGTCATTTATTTCTTATTTGGTTATATTTTAGTGCAATTTTTTGTTAGTTAAATACCTTTATCGCTGTATCTGATCTCTACCTTAAATGATTCAGTAGACTTTTCTGGTTTATTGCTGACTGTTCTATGATTTGTAATATGAATCTGTAACTTATTTTTAGTAACTATCAGACCATATTATACCATTTCACATATAAGATTCCTAAAACAGTAAGTTTTCATCTTTCTTGTCTTCTATTATATTGCTATTTTCATACATATTTTACTTCAGCATATTATTAAAACCACAATGTTGATAATTTTTCTTCAATCATTTATTTTCAATAAATTTTAAAAATAAGAAAAATTATATTTACCCATATATTTCTCTTTTTAATATTCTTTACTATTTTTCTATAAATGAAAGTACTCATCTGATGTCATTCTTTTTTAGTTTAATGAAGTTTCTACAACTTTTATTTTGCAGTCTCTATCTGATAATTGAGTTTTTTTAAACTGTTTCATCTTAAAATGTCTTCATTTTGCTTTCACTTCTTTTCAACAAGATGTATAATTCCTACCTAGAAATGGAAACAGCCAATAACTTTTCTTTCCAAGTTGAAAATCTAAGCTATATACCACCATTAATATCACATTATCTTCACTTGACTGGTTGCCAAATGATCAGAGGGCCGTGCACAGATTGTGCATGACTGGGCTGTAATGAATTATAATGGAAACATTTGAGTATGGATAAATTAAAAATACTTCAGAGTACAGAGGAAAAATTTACTCTGTTGGGAGTTCAGTGACTTTAGCGAAATTTGAAGACAATTTAATACTTACTGTTGATTAGTATGTGCTGTTTGTTACAAACCAGTTTGTACCTACTCACACACAGTTTAGTTAACTATGTAGAAAATATAGGCGATTAGCCAAGTATTTGATGAGTAACATGTTATGTATGTAATGTATGTAGGACAGATATAGATACACTTTTAAAAGTCCAGTGTTCTCATAGTAAGGAAACCTAGGCATATAAAGAAAAAGAAAACTTCTGTCCTCAATGACTGAAAATGAAAATGTTGTCCTAAAATGCAGTGAAATGAATGTGCAGAACTTCCATACTTTGTTTTTCCTCTAGCAGAGTTTTCTTTCTTGAAATGCTATGAAGATTCTAGTCAGAATTAGAGTAACTGTTTTTGTCTTGGTACTTTCCTCCTAGCTGACAAAATACCAGAGGTGTGCAACTTGAGGAAAGATTCGGTTTCAGTTTGCAGGGGGCGGGTGGAAGGTGGGAAGGGTCAGCAGAGGGGCGCAGGGAGGGAAAGACACTCCAGGCACAAGAGCCAGGAAAAAGAATGAGAAGCAGAAGGGAAAACCCTTCCAGACCACATTCCCAGTAAGCCCACCTCCTCACAGCTCGGCTGTAATAAACTAGTCATAATTCAGTCATCTTCCAAAAGCCACATTCTGAGTGGTAGAGGCTCATGGAAGACATCTAAATGCAAACCGTAACACCCTCAGAGATCCCCACCTCATCAGCACTTTGATTTACTAGCACCAGCTAAGTTAAAAGCACATGGAATAAGGCTCCCTGGCTTTGTTTTTATCATTCTACTCTTTCTGTATTCGTGTGTGTGTGTGTGTGTTGTGTGTGTGTGTGTGTGTGTGTGTGTGTGTGTGTGTGTGTGTGTTACTGGGGATGGAACTCAGAACTTCAACAAACATAATGCAAGTTCTCTACCACTGAGAAACAACTTCAGCCCATAACAGTCTTAATAGAAATACTTGCACAGTTCCATAGCAATGAGAATTTAAGCTAGATTCATAGTCTTCTTTTTTTCCAACACCTTTTTTGGGGCTTTGTGTTCTCCATTGACACATAAGTCTCTGAAGAAATCCTTCACTAATTAAAACCATTTTAACAAACTGAAAATTATGTTTCAGGCCAAACCTTTTCCGTCCCTCACTGGTACTGACACATGGGGCAGGGTTCACAGTCTCTTTACCTGCAGCTGTCGCTTCTCTGGAGAGCCTTCCAGTGAAAGATGAAGATGTTCCCCAAACCACTAAATCAAATACTTCTGACACCAAAGGTGACACTTCCAAGGCATTTCAAGATCTGCTTAAAGATCTGCATATATTGCTAATCCGGTCTCTTAATTGTGTGTTTTCTATTTCAAAACTGGAGCGTGCTCTGCAGAACGCCATGGACCCTAAGCATTCTCTGTCATGCAGAGATCCATATACGTTTACAAACTTGTCCCTAGTAAGCTAATTCAATCAATAAGAACTTTCCAAAAAAGCCTGAAAAGTATAAAACTATAAAAGAATATGTCTTATTTTTATACTCTTTAAAAGTAAAAGCCAGGTAAGCCAGCTGTGCTAGACTTCCTAGTGACTGTATGTCAAGGGGATACTGTGTCATAGTGAATGGAGGGACAACCAACCACCAGACAGCAGCTAGAAAGAAGAAAGGTGGTCAGTCTGCTCCATAGCTCCCCAGGAACTTCTCATGAACACGGTTTTCAGTTCTTATGGTCACTCTATCTGTCCGTCTTCATCTCAGCATCTCAACCCCTTGTCATTCTCCTTGCATAACTGGTCTAAATTCTTCCTCCCCCTCCCTCCCTCCGCCCTCCATTCCTCCCCCCTCCCTTCCTCTCTTCCTCCCTTCCTTTTTCCCTTCCTTTCTTCCTTCCTTCCTTCCTTCCTTCCTTCCTTCCATCCTTCCTTCCTTCCTTCCTTCCTTCCTTCCTTCCTTGCTCTGTCTTTTAAACCTTGAAGGAAAAAAACAGACAACACAAGGAAACTGTTTTGGTTGACTGACTATATTAATTCTAAAATTTTTACAAATATTATAAACTTTTATAATTTGGTTGAGTCCCTTAAATCACAAGGTCTGTGCTAGCAAGATGCCTGATGTAAAAATAATAATCCTATTTCTAATTGCATACAATTTGCAGAAGTTTTCTACCACAGTGCCACACTAATTAACTCATTGATAACTGAATTTTGATTTTTAGACTTGGACTTTTATGTTGAACATATTCAAATACTTCATAAACTGTGCAGATATTTTCATAATAATTTGGCATAATTTGGGCCACTATGAGAAAATTTAGCAATTGTTACTTAGTAATAAAAGTAACCAAATACATAGGTGTCTCTGTGAGAATATGTGGGTATTTATTATTTGACATATATTTAAATGTTTTCTAGTCTGTGATTAAATTTTTAAAAATTTAGTATCTTTTGTATATCCTGGAAAAGTTTCTTATTTTTGAATCAGGGCTGATCTACTTTGTTATCTCTGTTTCTAATCTACTAAAAATCATACTTTATAAGAGAAAAGAATTTATAGTGCTCTGTGACACATTCTATTATTCTGGAAGGTCCCTTTCTCTCTCATGTTAAAAGACTATCTTAGTTGCAAAGAGAAGTTCTTTAGTATTCTGATTTTTCCTTCATATTTCTTTGTTTCCATAGTGTTTTGACACATTGTATTTTCTTAGTCCCCTTGACGGCTAAAAAAAGCTCTGCTTTCAAAAGCAATAGAATACAGAATTATTTTAAACTTCAGGCTCAGTTTTTTTGTCTTTGCAAGCGAGTTTTGTACGGTTAGGAAATAAAACAGTCTGTTTCCTCAGCCTTTTTCCCTCTTTACTAGATGTAAATCGTTCCAGCCCAGGAGGAGTTTATATAGAAGTTGCTGTAATGTGAAGGTGATATTAGAGACCACTAATGAAGTGAAGTGTGGCAGATGGAGGGGTGCTCTGGAGGTCTCGGGGGCTCACAGCTAGGGGTTGTGGAAACCCATCGCACCAGCAGGGTTAGGAGGTGGCTTCTGCTTAGAAGAGGCAGTCCACGGAGGTGTGTCTGGGTGTAACTCCTTTCACAGCGCCTGCCTTCTTTCGCTGTTTCCTGGCCACAAATTCCTGATCAGCCTTCCTAGACTCTTGCCCCATGCTTCTGCCTGAACCCATTTTACTCTGGACTGAAAACTTAAACACTGTGAGCTCAAATAACCTCTCCTCCTTTAAACTGCACACTCAGGATGTTGTGTTCCAGCTAAGAGGCAGTAACTGAGACCGAGCAGGGCGTACAGAATGGATTATGATGTGATCATAAGATGTGCCTGACCCATGAGTAGTAACAGTTCTGCCTTGGAAGAAACAAACCCACTTCCTGTTGAAAGGTAAAGAGATCTTTCACCGAAGGGAATCTGCAGAAACTTAGTGCCCGCAATTTCAATTACAGTCTCAAAAGAATAATGTTGTGAACTATTTTTGGAAAACTGTATTCTCAATTAATCTTTATTAGGAAAATATGATATAGTTTAACTAACACTTGTCCATGTAGCAGAATTTTCCTCTGGAGAGATGATGTATGTGTCCTGATGTGTTCCCATTTTCTTCACATGATCAAAGATACTTCTGTTGTAACCTGTGAGGCGAACGTAGGGCACGAAGAGGTAGAGGATTGTCACAATTTTTAAACTATTTATTGTACTGCTTGATTTTTAACCATGTGTAAGAGCTAATTTGATTAAAATTAATTTTGTAAAATGTTTCTCTATTATTATTACTCAGTACAACTTGTTTCTATCAACTGGGGAAAATTATATTCATAAAGTGAGGTAAATACTTAGAAATTCTAAATACTTACCTAATCTTAGAAATATTTAAGTATTTAGAAAATATAAATTTAGCTCACTTCTCTCATGTCACCAACATAAATCCTAATTATAATACAAATTAATGTATAAAAATTAAAACATAATATACAATAGCATATGCTCCAGTAGGGAGCATTTTTCTCATATAGTTACTGTGAAAATTAAAAGGAAAAGTCAACAGAAGCAAGTATGTAATGACTTAAAAGAACATAAGCAAAATCAAAATTTAATTAAAAGCTATGAAAATACTTGACTATTATGAGCTAATGCGTTACCAGGCTTTTGAAGAGTAAACCTTTTTAAAAAGTTAATGGGAAATGTTGAATGTCACTGTGTTCTGCTGTGGAAAACTATCAAAATTTGTGACAAAATTAAATTAATTGCCCATAATTAAACAGAGAAATTTCTCTAGAGAATATTTCAAATGTATATTTACATTGCAGAATTTTGCTTATTGAAATGCAATTTATCCCAAGGAGTGCTAGATTATATCCTGTGAGATATATCATACCCACTAACAAATCCATAAAATTAATGCCAATAACTTAAAGAAGGTAATAATTAGCATCAGTGTGAGTAATATAGAGATTAGGAAACAGAACAATATTGGTATCTTTGAATTTCTAAGGTAGTTTACCAATCATATCTTCATCTTCTTCCCAATGGATTAATTTCCTAAATTTTGCATTATAATAGCTTCTTTTCATTGATCTACATCCATAGTTTATTTTACACATACGTTCTTTGTTTGCCTTTTTATATGGCTACGAATGTAGTTAACTGTCAAACTAAAGATTTGGAACCAATGATTTTGTGGAGAATGGCTGATAAAAATGGAAAAGTGGTTTTTAAAATTCCACGAAATGGAGAACATTGGAAAGTTACAAAAGAATTAAATATCATTAAATCAAGATCCAAGAGAAGAAAACAGATGAAACAGTTACACCCAGTACCATTTTCTCCCAGCACTCTGCAGGAGAAGCTGAGCCTGGCAGACTCACCACTGGGGTCTTCACAAGTCCAGCCCGGTGTCTTTTAAGTACTATTTTCCTTTGAAGTATCTGAAGCCTTCAATGTCCCATACGACATAAAAGTCTCACATCCCCTAACCTATTAGCACAGTTTTGTCCCCCACCCTGAGTTCCAAGTAGAAACTCTGAACATTGGGTTCCATAATTTGTAATGCGTAATCCTCAGATTTCTCAGCATTCCCTATGTGTTCACCTTCAGATCTCAGTTCATTTTTTTTTTCTTTCTCGGTGAGATGTTTCTAGACCTCTCAACTTAAATTACCCATCAAGCATCATTCATCTGCTTGTCTTATCATTTTCACTGCATTATCCTGTTTTATTTCTTCAAAGCATAGATCACTTTCTCAAGCTGTCTTGTTCAGTGTCTGTCACCCCAGTATAGAATTTCTCAGGAGAGCACAAATCTTGCCTGTCTCTCACTGTTGTGTGTGCTTTGCTAGCTCATGGCTGGAGTGCACTGTATAAATATCTGGTGTGAAATAACATATTGGGCTCCTGCTTGTGTTGAGTGATACATTCTCGTTAATCAACAGGGATGTGAAGGAGAACTGAATGGCTTCATGTTTGCAAATGGATCACTAATGTTTCTTTTATCTGAGTTGATTGGTCACTTTAAATTTATTGCAAAGTATAAGGGGAAAAAAAAAATCCTGCCCTCTACCCATCCTAGATTTATTGTCCTAGGGTTCTTTCTCTAAGATTCACAAAGATGCCTTTGGTCTTAGGGCTGACAGGCACTTCTAGTCTTTAAATTGTGTCCTTCTTGGTAGTGAGAGGAGGCATGACACCTTTATAAATTTGTGTCTTGCATTTTTGTGTTTGTTTGTTTGTTTGTTTGTTTGCAGTGTTAGAAAAACCAGTGTTTTGTGAATGCTGGGGATACTATTGCTAAGCTAAAGAGTCCCCCAACTAAGGAGGTTTTCTTGTATCTGCTTTTCAATTTCCTCCAGCTCAAAATAACCCACATGCCAAAGTGACATATGGGGACACATTCTTCTGACCTTCTAAATTTGGCAAGCTTAGTGGAAATATATCATTTGGAGGTAATCTAAGAAAACAGTAACTTAAACCTCACCCTCCCCATTGTATGAAAAAGGACACCTTTCTGTGAAAGATAAGAGCTCGGGGATCTCCCTTCAAGGCAGCGTTTTGGGCAGCAGAGCCTGAGTAGTGAGCAGCACCTGTGCTCCAGGGCATCCCGATGGAGGCTCTGCTATCTCTTCCCCTTTCCTGCCCTTTGTCTTTTGCCTCACTCTCTAACAGATTTACCCCCTCTTCACTGTTCTGCCCTGTTCCCTTTACTTCTATATTATCATGCTGATAATTTCATCTCATACTCCTTCTTTGCCCTGCTTAGAAAATGACTGTGAAGTACATGGTGTCTCATCCCCTAAGGACATTGGATGACCAAAATTAAACTTTCCTTATAATCTTTATAAAGTGAAAATCACACAATTGGTTTTTAACCTGTTATTTTCCAAGTAAGCAATTATTATCTGCACTAAACTTTTATTCTAAGCTCTGTTCTTGCATACATGCACACCTGCATATATTTACACGGAGTCAGAATCAGCTCTCCTTCTCCCTGTATCATGGTGCCAATAGCAAAGAATTGCTAATGGATGGAAAAATCACAACCGGGGTTTTTATCCTTTGCAACTTGTTAGGTGGATGATTTCAGCAGTAAAATGTAGATGAGAGTAAAAATCATACGCTAGTCCTTCAAACACTGAAAAAAGTTAATATCTAAAACAAAAATATTTGCTCAGCTAAATTATCATTGAAAGCTACTGGATTTCTTCCACATTTTATTCTTGTACATGATATCAAAACTCCTAAAGTATTTCAAAACCTCCAAGCCCTATCATCTCTCTAGTTTTAAAAATTAATTTCCTTCACATGTGTTTCACCTAAAGTGTCTTCATGAACATACTCCAGTGACTTGTGCTGTAACTGCAACATGACCAGTTTCATTTGATCAGTGCATTTGATGCTGTTAGACTCTAATGATTTCCACCTGCAGGAGAGTGTGAACATCCAACAATAATTAAAGCAATTGTAATTGCCTTGGCTCTGAGAAAACTCGAGTGAAGCCTCATGAAGCCTCTGTCTTCTTTCCCTGATGGGCTCCCCACTGACACTCTCTCATGCTGGCTTTTAATTGTAATTTTTCTATTAAAATATGATCTCCAACATGTGCTTCTTGCAGACATAAATTTTTACCAAAAATTACTAATGGTCCTTTCACTAAAATATCACTTTCCTCTCAGCATGGCGTTTCCTTCAAAGCCGAAATGAAATTGATTAATCCCGTAGGTCCCACATTACTTTGAAAATTTCCATCACTTTAAAATGTGTCCATTTTAACAGATACCCATTTTCCAAACATTTTTTACTCTTTGTTGGATTTTAATGACATACAGCAATTATACATATTTATAGATACATGGTGATTTTGGATATATGCATAAATTGCATAATAAATCAGAATATTTGGCATACTCTTCACCTCATATATTTATCATTTCGTTGAGGCAGGAAATTCAAAATCCTCTCTTCTAGTTTTTTTTTTTTTTTTTTTTTTTTTTTTTTTGAAGCATGCGACATCTACTAACAAGAGTCATCCTACCGTGCAGTAGAGCATCAGAATGGTTTCCTCTTATCTAGCTCCAAGTTTGCACTTGTAGGCAAATCTCTCTATTCTTTTTTTTTTTTTTTTTTTAATTTTATTTAAGGAGAAAAGAAAAAAAAAGTACGGAAAGGGTACAAGTTATACAGATTTACAGAAAAAAAATGAACAGTAGGAAATCACTAGTTAATGGATTACATATTGTCATCTTAGAAATAATTGTTCAAGTCACAAAATTAAAGCTTGTAAAGTGGACATTCCATCAATGATACTGCAAACAGTTCTGTTCATTGATCCAATAAAACTCTGTGATATCATTTTCTATCTTATACACTTAAATATACATGCAGTTATATAGTTTGGAGCACTTTCTTTTCCTCTCTTTTGTACCATGACTATTACACATTTTGGATTTCATTGCTCCCACGGTTCTTATTACTTTTTTGGAAGAGAGTAAAACCAAATGTGACATAACAGAACAGAATCGGTCAAGTCAAAAGGGTGGACATAATAGATAACGTAAAAACATAATACAAGGTGATCAACAATGGTTACCATAATGCCTCCTGCTATCTCTAATAGAATTGCCTATATCGTTAGTTATAATACAATTGAACAAAACAGTAAAGAATAAAACCGACAAAACCAAAACACTGGAGACATTGTAGGTCTTCAAAAGTAGATAAAAGTCAACAAGAATGGGCGTCATAATGAATCTCATCTTCACAGCTGATGTCTAAACTTTCGAACCTGATACTATCCAGCAAAACAGAATAGGGGAACATCAGTTAAAAACCAGATGGTGAGAGTAATAAAGGGCTTTAAATCAAGGTAATGAAAAGTCAAAGTGGGTTACTATAATATATCCTGCTATTTTTTTCCTTTAATTAAAAGGATAAAGATAAAAAAGTAAATAATGGAGTGGAGATTGAGATAAAAGAGGGCATAACAACGAAACAGCGCAGATCAAAACATAACCATTTAAGCAGAATAGTGTTTCACCACCAGATAATCCTAACCTAAAAGTAGTTACCATATTGTCTCTTTCTTTGAAATCCTTGAGTACAACTTCGTATACTGTAGCATTAAGTATATCAAAACAATGTAAAACCATTCAAGAGAATGACAGCATTACAGAGTATTTAGAATCGACTAACAGAAAATGAACAATGGTTTCTGTATAATCTCCTTGTCTTTAAAAGGTTTTTGCTTATACTATTGTACATAATAAAATCCAATAAGATACAGCCTATTTAGACCATTGGAGACAGAAGGACAAAAGCTAGATGAGACTTCAAAACAAGATGATACTAAATCAGTATTACCTATTAAGATGTCATTTTCTCCAAAATAGCTGTTCCTATCATCCAATCTTCTCTGCCTCATTTCTGTTGAGCTCTTTTTCTGTCAGTAGCTGTCAGTTTGTCTTCTTCATTTTGTTCTCTGCTCCATTCGTTGTGGCCTCTCTGCCATTATTTCTGGATTCTTTGTATTTTTCTTTTTTTAGAATATCCTGCAATACTCTCTGTAGAGTTGAATTGGTGGTTGCAAATTCCTCCAGTTCCTCTTTATCCTGGAAGCACCTTGTTTTTCCATCAATTTCCAGGGACAGTTGTGCAGGATATCTCAATCTTGGCTGGAGATTATTATCTTTCAAAGCTTGAATTATTCCCCCCCCCCCAGGCTCTTCGTGATTTGATGGTTTGTGCAGAGAAATCTGCTGTAATTCTGATAGGTGTTCCCTTGTAAGTGGTCTGTTTCTTGTCTCTGACAGCTTTTAATATTCTGTTCTTGTATTGAATTTCTGGAATTTTTATTATTATATGCCTGGGTGTTGCTCTGTTTGGGTTGTAGGTAGCTGGGGTCCTGTATGCCTCATACATCTGAGTATCTTTACCTTTTGCTAAATTAGGAAAATTCTCCTGGATTATTTCTGTGAGTAGCTTTTGTAGTTCACTTGTTTGTGTCCCTACTTCTTCTTTTATGTTCTTAATCCTTAAGTTATGGATCCTCTTATCATCTTCTTGTCTTTGTATTATTGCTGTTTGTTTCTTTGTTATTTTTAAGAAGTTTTTCATTTCATTCTCCCATATTACAAGTCTGCCCTCCAGTTCAGATAGTCTGTCCTTAGTTTCTTTCAAGCTGTTATGCCAGTCTTCGATAGACTTCTTAGTATCTTGGTAGTCTCTTTGAACCTGCTTCACGTATTCTATGCTTTCTCTGTTTTCTCCATCAAACAATTCTCCCCTTTTTTTCTGTTCTTCCATTCCACTGCCTGTTTTTTCTTGGGTGGTACTTAGCATTTCTCTAACTATTCTGCATACTTCTAGCTTCAGGTCGTTGATAACTTCATTCCTGAATTGGTCTATGAGGCTCTCTATATGGTGCCTTATGTGTATTGGTGCGGTGTCTGCTATTGCCTGTTTCTCAGAATTGGGGGCCGAGGAGTCTTTCTTGTTGCTGCCTCTTCCCATATTCTCTGTTCCTTATATATGCAAGCTTATATAAGAGGCCCAGCTTCTCTCCCCGTCAGCCACAGCCTGATCGAATTGCGCCGGTTAGGTGTTCCCGCTCACCGCTGCGCACCAGGGAGTTACGGACCAGGCAGCCTATGCGTCTCCCCTCCCAGCCACCATCAGGCTCTGGGATCTGGGTTGGGACAGCCTACCAGGTCCGCCGGCAGCGTCATGCAGGCCAGGCACTTTTCACCAATCCCGCCCGAGAGGGGGATGTGTGGCTGGAGTCGCCACCGTGCCCTGCTCCCGCAGGACTGCTCGGGCCCAGAAAGTCCTCTGCTGGAGTCAAACTGTGGTAGAGTGTCAGTTTCTCTCACTCACCTCACCACAAGTCAGTGCACGCCTCCCTGCCATTCGCAGATTGCCGTTCTCAGAGCTTCTGTGTGTCTCTCTCCTTGCCGAGCTACTGTAGAGGCAGCCAGCCGCTGCGCGGCGGGAAACCCAAATCGCGGCTTACAATGGCGCGGGGTCCAGCCTCCACACTGAGGCTTTTCTGTTCCTGTTTTAGCACCAGGACTGCATTCCAAGTTGGTTTCTCTCAGCCCAGTTCGTTCCTGAGTCAGCAGAGCATATCTCCACCTGCTTATGTCTCCTTAGTCCGCACCATTCCTGGATTCTGAGCCGAGTCTTTCAGAGAGCCTCCGGTAGTTGCTGTTATCTGTCCGCCATGTTCTCCCGGAAGTCAAATCTCTCTATTCTTATTTCTCCTCAGATTACATAAATCTATCCCCTCTCACCAGGCAATTGTTTAATGTTCCTGAAACTTATCTGCTGTTCTGAAATTTCACTCCTATTGTTACAGTATAAGTTTGCAGCACTTGTTAATATTCATATTGGGTACTAGATGCTTGGACATAGAGTATCTTGATTCTCTTGTTTTAATGTTTTCAAACCTGAAATAACTTAACTTTCATTTATTTATTTACTTTGGTGCCAGGGATTGACCTTGCACTAGCCAGGAAGGTGTTGTGCCTCTGAGCTATGTCTCTGACCTCTCTTGAGTCTCTCCTTAATCTCCTTTCCCTCCCCATCACCTCCCCAGCTGTGTCTCTAAATTTCCCTTCCCACATTTCACTATTATTGTCATTATTATTTTTTAGTTCATACTTGGGACATGTAATGTTTACACTCATTATGGGTATTTTGTGCATGAACATAACACAGCATAACCTTTTTATATGAAATCCCCTGTGTCTAGTCCTACGCTTTTCAGGAAATTATGAATTCTGTGAAAATACTAGGCTGACAAGAAGATACAACAGGATGACAAACTGACAAACACACCTTCCTAAACAGAGATGTTGCTTACCTGTATACAAATTAGAAACAGCTGTAAAAATGGCTTTCTTTTCTTCTAGGGATACACGGGCACTGCATGTTGGGCTTTTCTGCTTGTGTTTACATCAGATGAAAATTAATCAGTTATGAACTGAAATCTTAATGCTCAGGACTTCATACAACTGCATTTGGTGAGGTCTTTAAGGAGGTGCTTGAATTAAAATAAGATCATTAAGTTAGATCCAGACTCAACAAGAGTGGTGCTGTGATGTATCCTACATAGAGGAAAGACCGTAAAAAGACAAAAGAATGTTATTACCTACAAGCCAAATAATGAATCCACAAAAGAAACCAACTCTGTCAACACTTGTTCTTGGAGTCTGGGACTCCAATACTGTGACACAATAAATTTAGTTTTTGTCATCTGTTCTGCAGGACAGCGTTACAGCAGCTCTAGGAATGGATGGTAGCCAAGGCATTTTTGTACCTCAGAGGTTTCTTCCCCATGTGGGAAGAGCTTTCTCTGCAAAGGTCCAGGTGAGGTGCCCACACTCTATTCAGTAGTTTGGACTCTGTGATGGGCCATCAAAGGCTGACCCCAGTAACACTGAGAGTGTGATAACTCGGGCCCCAGAATAAAATCCAAGGAAGCAAGAAATTAAAATTTAGGGAGCAAAGGCTTTATTTTAGGCCAGACCTGGCAACACAGTCTCCAGGAGTCAATTTGGAGACTGCATGCCTGACAGCTAAAAGTCAGGGCTTTTATCTTGTAAATCTACAAACAGCTGCTGATCTCACAATGCAGGTGGGCTGGGGCGCACTACAGAACAGGAACACGGCGATTACATTAGGAAGATCAAAGTTTAGGTAACAAGCAAGTTTTCCTACAAACAAGCAAGTTTAGATAAGAAGAAATCCTGTTTCCCTCAGCAGAGAATAGAGAAGTCTAGCAGTAATTAACAACTCCTGTAAGCTTATCTTAGCACCACATCTGTTATTTGTAGAGGGCAACAATGGTTAACATATCAATTAACTAAGATTTTATAATTATTTACAGAGGAGAGCATTGATTAACATATCAGGTCACCCAGAGGGAGAAGGAAAACATATATAAGGTATGGCCATGTTACAGGTAATTTGCTATAATACAAATATAATGAAGCTATTTTTCCTAGAGTACAACAAGAGACTTTACAGAAAATCTTACGTAGTTACCAATTATCATGTCGGATTTTCATCTTCAAACCTCATGTCCCCAAAGGATTCAATCATTTCTGACATTTATATCATATATTTGAATCCAAAACTTTCTATTGGAGTTAGAGATGTAACTCAGTGGCAGAGGGCTTGCCTGCAGTACACACACACACACACACACACACGCACGCACGCACGCACGCATGCACGCACACACGCATACACGCACATACACACAACAAACAAAGCCCCCCAAATCTTCCCTAAGCCAATGTAGAATGTCTCCAAAACAATTTTGCTTCTCTACTAATGTATTTCTTCTAGAATTATTTCAGGCATTTTTTTTTTTTTTCATTTTATAACCGAGAAGTATTTCTCTAGCCTTGTTTTCTCAAGTCAATGTCACGTGATCTGCTTTTTTGCTGAGCTGACTCAAGGCTTGTGTTGATTTATTTACTCCCTGCCCTGGAATTTATTCTTTCACCTTTGGACTCTGATTACCTCCCCTTTCCCCATTACCATGAGTAATGTTCCTGCCTGCCTATGATCTTTCTTTGGGGATTTGAATTTAGGGGAAATTGGTAAAAGTTAATGCTCTCCATTAGTTTCTCAGAAGTTCTCCAGCTTTTCCATTTTGTCTTCCTATGATTCAGACTAAACTTCCACTAGCAAAATATCTGCAATAGCACTTATTTAATATAAACTCTGTTTCACGGCTAAGTTCTTTGGTACGTATAATTATTCCTATTTTTCTAATGAAGAAACTGAGATCTTTAAATAATTTTTCAGAGTTCTTACAGATACTGTGTTTTGGAAATAACATGTAAACACAGATCTTCTTTTGAATTTGAATTCAAGACACTTTTCAATTCAATTCAATTTGAATTCAAGACACTTTTAAGGTTACTGTTACAGATATTCATAATTATGAATTTATACTACTATAGAAGGATGGTATATAGTTCTTTCCTAGAAAATATTATATATTTCCTTGTAAGCAAAAGTTGTGGTATTTTGCTCAGAATAAGAGTAAAAAAGAAGAAAACTTGGTGCCACAACTTAGTTTCCATATGCTTCGCATCCAATCTAATGCAGATGTATTTAAGTCTACAACATCCAGATACCCATGGTTCCTGACCACAGCCTATTTTGTGTTTCAGATCTCTGTAGAGGATCCTACATTAATGACCCAAATCATTGCTTCCTGTTGGGCTCCTCAGACTAGTACCAGTATTTTTACACTGTCCTTGTTTTGTGACCTTGACAGTTTTGATAAGCCTAGGTTAGGTATTCTCTATGTTTATCTGGTGAGATGTGTGTGTGTGTGTGTGTGTGTGTGTGTGTGTGTGTGTATTTGAACGTTTTTTGGTGCTACAAAATATGTCAGGCTCCTGCTTGTGTATTGAAGCTCCCATTTACTCATGAAGCATATAGTCCTTGACCCACAAAAGTTGTCTGCAACCATCAGCAGTACCAACTATAGTATGATTTCAAATTTATATCCCTAATGCTGCATGCACTGTGGTTTTCACCTGTTTTGCTTACATGATCTTCATTGAGTGCCAGGGTTAATCTGTCCTTCCATGTTTGCATCACAACTCTTTGCATTACAGCTCTTGCACTTTGGGGCCATTATTAAGTAAGGGCCACAGTTACTGTAATCCCAAGTCAGTTGAAGTGATAACTGAGACTGTTTCAAGGGTGCAAATTGGTAGCTAGTGTATTCATTGGGCATACAGCCTACAAAGGGAAGATTCTTGTCCCAAGCAGGATAAATCAGTATGAAATGAGATTTCATCACAGTACTCTGAAAAGCACACAGTTTGAAAGTTATGAATTGTTTGTATCCCGAATTTCCATATTTTAACACAGAATATAACTATCAGTAACCAAGAGCACAGAGAGTAAACCCTGATTAAGAAGAGATTACTATATTCCCTGAAACAGAAAATGGCATAGTATAGAGAGAGACAGAGAGACTCTTTAACCGAAGGCAAATTTTTCTGAAAATTAAAACTACCCCTGACCACTACAGTGTCAGAAATAGTCCTGAAACATGGCCTTCCTCCTCTCTTTCTCTCCTCTCTCCCTTCTGGTAGGCCTGAAATTCATAGGAGGTTTGCACATTCAACCTTGAATTCTTGAGTTATAAAGATCCAGACTACTTCCAAAGCAGTGAAAACAAAAACCAAAGTCTTACCATGGTAAAGCATATTGAAGAACAATTTTAGTTTAGGTGAATCAAACCTTCCTCCATAAATACACTACAGCAAAAATTCTCTAAGTAAATCTCATCCAGTTTGAACCAGCTGCGGTCAGAAGCCACAGCTGAAAACCATGCTTTATATCACCTTATAACCTAAGCAAGCAAGCACTGTGCCCCTCTTGCAGATCACCCGTTGTCTGTTGGGCATTTAAGAGCCAAAAACCTTTATTAAGTGAAGAGCAATTGGGTGAACAAAGTCTCTTGAAGGTCCCGTTAGCCTACACTCTACTACAGAAGGATAGTTTAATTTTTGCAGACCAAAGTTATGGAATGCAAGTCATCTAGAAAACGAGACTAATAGCTGTATGCTATGTTCTCAGGTGAAGTGAGTTTGGGACGCCTCTTTGGGCTTTTGAGTGCAAGTATTATAAAAAGAGAACTGAGAGATTTTATCTAGCTCCGGCTGCAATGCTGAATATCAGAGTTGGGTCTCTGTCATTCAGACTGCAGCACCAGGCACTCGTTCTAATTATGTCGTCAATTGCTTGCATAGTATCACCATTCCATTCTTAAATCGTTTACATGGTGAACTGAAAGCTATGTGCTAAGTAAAATAGTACATAAATAAGTAAATAAATAAATATTGTTTGTTCTGAATCATTTTAAATTCAAGACCACATAAAGTATTTTTTGCTTTTTTCACAATCTGACTACAGAAAATGCATATCTTGTAAACTTTTATGGAATCAGATAAACCAACTCATCTGATGTTTGAAGGTTGAAGTTTTCTACCTGATAAAAACAGCTTTATTTGTCTCACCTGAACCTGTGTGGTAACTCACTTTCATCACAGCACCTTGATGCTACTGAAGCCACCGTGCGGGCTGTCACCGTCAGATGCCTCAGCACGGAAGCTGCTAATTCTGTGGCATGTTTTATCGACAGCACGCATATTAGTTATCTATCTGTATCACTGAAGCATCCTCAAGAGTTTTGGGAAAAAATTATTTGTTGAGAAAATTAATTTCCCATGCTAAGCTTGGTATTGTCAAGTATATATGATTAAATACAGCTTCCCTCTTTGTAATTTGCTTTATATTCTTTTGAAATTAAAAGAGTATGAATGTGTATATATAGAAATATGACAGGAGTATTACTAATATAAGAAACCCAGTGGAATATAAATGAGGTGTAAATTTAATAGCAAACTTTAATGAAGTCCTGTTTAGGAAAATTAATATATTAATGACTTTATACTGAAAGTGACACCTCTGGTTCAGGGTGTCTACCAGAATGCATAATGCGTAATTATCAGATGTTCTATTGAAATCACCAATTAAAGCCTGTTATCTAGCACATAATTTTGAATGTTATTTAGCATCTAAACTTTCATGATAGTTCGCTATTACCAGGTAGAGAACATATTTTGTGAAATTCAACCAGATTCGTGTTTATGACATCTGCTCAAAATCAAATGTCAAAATATTGTATTAATCAGTGTTACATTTTGCTAACCATAGTATGAAATATAATGTTCATAAAATTGAAAGATAAAATGTTGATCTTCCTTTAAAGTGGAATCTTATATTAAACAAATTTGCATTTGGCTAATTGGATTCAGGACACATTTTGGTTTAGCAATATGTGGAGAAGTCAGTATACAAAACAGAACTGAATATTTACCTTATTCCAAATATATATTTCTAAATTTGGTTGTTTCATGCAAAGCATTTGCTTTACAGCATTCCTAATAATGTATCAAGGGGAAACAGGATGCAAAGCCCAGAATTGACAAATAGAAAGAACCACTGAGTTGCTGTTCCCTGATGATAATACATTTAGTAATTCAGATAATATCTTTTCACTTCATCTGCCACATATCCAAGGGTAATAAACAACACCAAAATTTCAGCTCCTAAAAATGTGGTGGAGATCAAAACACACTTGAGTTACTTTTTATTCACCTACATTTCCTAAATTTAGAAATTCTAAATGGGTTCAGTATGAAGAAGCTGCTTAACATTCTTGTGTGTTTGTACTTAGAAGTCTTTATCATCAAACTGAGATTTTCCAAAATGGATGGTGGAAATCAATGTTACTAATTAGATAAAGGGGAAGATGTGTTTCCATGGTGGTGTTTATGAAACACAAAAGTATCTGCAGACGGATGTTTGTACTACTGAATCAAACCTGGGAACAAGTACCAGGTTCCTACAAGGAATGTAACATTATGTACTGCTAACATGTAGTGTACCAGTAATAAAAATTTAAAATTCAATCATAATTTTCTACTGCTTTTTTGCTGTGATTTTACTGTGCTAACCTGGTTACCACAGTGCAGATGCCATTATTAACATTTAAGAATTTATGTTATTTATTAGGAAGTTTCCAAATTTGAAAGAGAATAAAATATGTTTTCAGTTTTCTAAATTATAGTTAAAATTTGGAACTTTTTGGGACTGAATATAAAAACTGGTAGCTTTTAACATATCAATAAAACCCACAGGAGTTTTAAATACTTAAATGCTTATAATATAAATTATATGTATATTATGTAAATTTCACTTATATATTGTTTGTGAGGATATCTCAACCTATTTATTTAATTATCACCACTATTATGGTATTTATCAAAATAAGTGGTCTCACTCAAATAAATCATGTTTTATACTAATTCTACTATAAAATGTTGATTGATATATTTAATAAAGAGGCATGTGGTAAGTTCTATTTCAAAATGCTTGTTTTCCTTTGTGATTTCGTGACTTTTAATTATTATCCTGAGACAGGACTTAAGGGTATGCACTGCCAGAGACATATCAGCAAAAAACCAGGGGTAAACAAAAATGAGATAAAAAGACTATTTATAGAGGTAAGAGCAGAAAGCTTCCTAAGCATAGGAAACGGACCTGACGTACAGAGAAGTGAGGCATATAGACCTCCAAATAGCCATAACCAAAATAAACCTACACCAAAACATATAATAATCAAGATCCAGAAATTCAGCACAAGAACAGAATATTAAAGTTTAAACAGAGAAAATAAACAGGTCACCTATAAAGGAAAATCCATGAAAATCAGGGCAGACTTCTCAACACAAACCATCAAGTCAAGAAGAGCTTGGAGTAAAATGTTTCAAGTACTGAAAGAAAACAATTTCCAACCCAGATTGATGTATTCTACCAAACTATACTTCAAAATTAATGGATAAATAAGATACTTCCATGATAAAGAACAACTGGAGGAATTCATGACCACAAAACCAACCCTATAGAGAGTGCAGAAATATATTCTAATGAGAGATAAAGATGACATGGTTACAGGAATAGTAGCAGAAAGGAAATACTTAGCAATGCAGGCAATTAAATTCAGAGGAAAAGTAGGGGATCAAAAGCAGGATAACATGGCAGAGATGAGCTACAGAGAATGTTAGTCATAACCATTAATGTAAATGACCTCAAGTCACCAATGAAAAGAAACATGGGTTGGGTGAATTGCGAGAGAAGATCCATCAATATGTTGTATACAAGAGACACATGATTCAAGAGAAAATTCATGGACTGAAACTTGGAGGAGAGAAGACAATGCTCCATGCTATGGGGTGCCAGAAAAAAGCAGGGGAAGCTTGTCTATCAACCACAGAATGGACAAGAAACGAATGGTATTTTTGTACAATGGAAAGTTACTCAGCTATAAAGAAGATAATCACAAGGCTATTATAGGTCAATGGATGAAACTTGAGATCATGCTCATAGGTGAAATGGTTTGGACTCACATGGGTGAACATCATGTCTTTCTAGTATAAAAAACTGAAGGAGTTTGCGGGATCCAAAATGTGCAATGGGATATGAAAGTGAACGGAGAGGAAATGTCTAAAAGGGAAGATTGCAGACATTGTTAATTTCCCACACACTTGGTTTGAAATTGTGTGTGATTTTCATTGTTTTATTCTATTTTGTTTTGTTTGACTCTATTATGTCTGATGGTATGGACAGTTATTTTGAAGATAATGTGATATATTATGGTAGCCATTGTTGACTTCTTGTTATCTTGGTTTGAAGTATTTCTGTTATTAGTTTTACTCTGTTCTGTTTTGTATGACTTTGTTACATCTGATGTTATGGACAGCTAATTTGAAGACAACAAGAGGCATTATAGTAGCCAATGTTGATTTCCTATTATCTTGGTTTGAAGTTCTGTATCATTCTCATTGTGTTTTGTCTTGACTGGATTTATTCTCTTTCATTTTGTTTGGCTGTATTCTCTTTAAAATAAAATTTAAAAACTAAGAAAAGAAGGCATAAATTTCTGAACATATAGGTCAGGGTAAAAAATGATATTGATGTGGCCGTAGAAGTGAGTCTGGATTTGTTGCATGAAATGAGATGTTTTAAGGAAGAAATTCTACTTTTGATGAAGATTGCTTGGGATGGCACTGTCAAAGGCATTAAGGATAAACAGGACCTGAGTATAGTGAAACCCGATTGGATACAGAATGTATGGCAAGTGGCAGTAGTCCAAGTTCAGGATCAAAGAGCTTTGAGCCATGTTGGTGACAAATGTGAAAGGACCAGTGTGCAATTAGGAGCTATGTTTTGTAAGTTAGGCTCAGGGGACTCACTGAAAAGACGTGATTTTGGAAAGAATAAGGTAATCATATGATTTTTCTCTCCAAACCATGATACTTTTAAGATGAAATGAGTTGAATATTATTAAACCTCAACTAGAGGTATAAATCAGGTCTCTCCTGAGAAAATTAGGACTTGTATTTGTCCTAGATTGAAGGAAAAAGAGGAATCAAGGCTGAGACAAAAGTTTTGGCTTTATTAACAATACAGGTGGTGTGCTTATTGTCAGAGCCAGAGAAGCCTAAGGAAGGACAGATACAGAAGAAATCAACTGTTCCCTTTTAGATACTGAGCCTAAGAAGCTTATGTACAAAAGGTGATCAGTATGAGAATGGCTAAACTTAACACCTTGGTCACACTAAAGAAACACTCCCTTTAATCTCTCTCCATCTCCCCCCTCACTTCAACGCACTCTTCCCGTCATTCTTTCCACTGTCTGAAGCAGTTCTGGAAGTTCTCTTTCCTGTCTTTAGGTACACTATCCTGCATGCCTTGATATCTTGAATTGACTCAAATCAATTACCTCTCCGGGTCTTCTTTGACTTTGGGAAATAGCCCGAAGTTGTGCAGAGTCAAAGTTAGTGAAGATGCTGTGTGATGACACACAGTAATAATTCTAAGCCTCTTTTTCTGTTGAATGGCACTGAGAACTTCATGCACCGTATGTTGGTCTCACTTCATTAAACAATTCACAAAAGAGGACTTACAGAACTGGTTCACAAGTGGAAAGAATGCTAGGAAAGGTGTATTTGACGTGAAGGAGGGTATTTTGAGGCAGATAAATAGCAATGCTTCTATTACTATAATCATTTTTAAAAATTCAAACATTCATTTTATTTTTAGTCACACTATATATATATATATATATATATATATATATAATTTAAAAGTAAATATTAGTTACTTAAAACGTACCTTAAAATATCAAATTTTGTTCATTGATATTTTTTAAATTAGGTAGCTTCTTATAATGTATTTTAATTATTTTGGAGGTTAGGGTTCTGGATATCAAACTTAGGAAATTGCACTTGCAGGCACGTGCTGTGCCACTGAGCTATATCTCTGGCCCCTATAACTTTATATTCCAAGTTGACAGAAAAAAAATAAGGAAACAAATTTGTTTCCTGAAAGATTTTAAGACACCAATGCTGTCACTTGTAATCAGGGTTTACAAGGGAATAAATTCAAGATAGGGCACATAATTTATAGGGTTATTTTATAATATTTATTGAAAGAATCCAATGCAAAAGAGTGTAGGAGATCTCTCCACACACTAGAGACCCAAAGGCTGAGGCCCCAAATCCCATTGCAATATCCTGCATGAAGCCAGCTGAAGATCTAGAGACCATAGTGGCATCCTCCATGAGTCCTACTGGCGGCCCAGATCCCAGGACTATGTCTCATGCAACTCTGTATCATGATGTGCACTGAGAAGGTCCAAAGGTCAGTAGCAGAAGCTAGAAAGTCTGCACCAGTAGGATAGAGGATCTGTGCCAGCAGGCTGAGGGATCTGCACTCGATGCAAGAAGCAATGCTCAAGGTTAGGAGCAGAGCTCCTCTGACATTGAGATAAGCCAAATTCATATCACAAACTCCAGCATGACAAACTTCTCCAGGAGGATCAACAGCACACCATCTCCCTCTCAAGTTCTGCTTTATGCTGTTGGCAACAATCCTCAGGTGGGTCTTCATCACTGAGCACTATATGGATTCAGTTCAGTTGGGTGTTACAAGTAGACCATTAGTTACTCAAACACATCACTAAATAATCCAAAATGTATTTCCTTTACATTACTCTTTCCCTTTATAATTTTTTACATAATTCTGACTAGTCATTTGCATAATTGTGATTGTCAACATGAAGATAAGTATGATTTTTAAGACTGATTTCTTTTGTTCTGAGACTCCTAGAATCTTTGTAGTCTGTCAAAAGTAGCACAAATCCTTTGACTGTAATTAGAAATATTTATTTACTTAGAGATATAGAATTAAGAAAAATATATTCAACCAAAGAATTATTCTTTGCTTAATACACTGTTTTAAATTGATGCCATAAATTTCAGAAGAATATCATGTAATATCCAAAATTAATAGGATCCAAATTGAGGAAACCACAAAGATACACAAAACACTTATATGATAGGAATCATTCTATAAAATCTTGAAGCAGGAGTCACAGGTATATTGACTCTACATAATTCTTTAAAATGGTATTAATATGGATATTTTATTGTTAACACTGTACTGTTACCTTGCTACATGTGTTGTACACGTGCATGCACATATACACACGTGTAGCTTCTTATAGTAGTAATGGTAGTATCTATATTTGTCTCCTTGGACTTTTCCCTCTATAGAGGGTCTCAAAATCTGGCAATGTAGCTTTTGTCTGGTTCCATGCCCGTCCTGTACTTCTCCAGTAGTGCAGAGAAATTATTGTCCATTTAAAAGAAATAATAATCTGATTACCTAATAATTTGTCATAAGATTTTTAAAAAATAACCTCAGCTTTTCAAATTCCAACCTTTTCATGAATAAAACTGAAAATTGAAATTGTTTCTTCAGTTCAATTATACTGAATAAACGATGACATTAGCAAGATCATATTTAGATATACTCAATTCATTTAATTTCTTCCTTGAACAGAAAGGAAGAAATTCTCACCCTATCTTTAAAGATATCAAAACACAAAATTAGTCTGTCACATTTTTTGGAAAATATGTATACAGCCATAAACATATATCTTAACAGTAAATTTTAAACACTACCCTAAATATACAGTCATATATACATATGGGGAAAAGTAAATGATGTTAGGTCACAGTGTGGATAAATCATATTTTCTTGAATATTTTTGAAAGGTTAGTGAAAGAGAAAAATCTGATTCTTTAAGAAGCTTAACATCACAAGGGAATTCTAACTTTGAAAGAAACATTAGAAATTTGTGCTTGATTTATTTCAGCCTAATGTGAGAAGTGTCATAAATTAGATATTTAAACACCTTCTGGGATTTTCCCTAAATTAACAATTTGAGAAAATAATTAGAAATGTAATATATGCAACTTTATCTTGTCTTGTAGCATCAGAACTAATATGTCAAGTAGAGGAGTAAGGTACTAGAAACCTAAATTTTAATGGAGCAGACAGAGTGAGACTTCAAAAGAAATAATAATGGCTCTCAAAAATGTATTTACAAGGTATGACAGCAAATGAAGTTTCAAAACATAATTAATGAAGCATAATGAAGTGCATACTCTATAACGTGGTCATAAAACTAACTAGGGAAGCATTATTCTATTTTATGGAAAATAAAGCAATTTAGATGAACTTCAATTTTCATTTCAAATGTCATATATCTTTCCGTGATTTGTTAAAAATATCATCTCCTGTCTCCAGTAAACCTGCACGACTGTATTTCATTGCCAAGTATCATCATTTACTAAAAAGAAATCTCTGAGAATCACTTGGCACTGAAAAAAAAGTCTTTTTTTTTTAAGTTTACTGTGTAATATTCATATCATTACCTAGTATTCATAAAATCAGTGTGATTTCATATGGCATTTACAAACAACCAATCCAGGTAAAGTTTGTCAATTACCTTCAGGCACTTAGGCCACCCTATCAGCATCCTTCACAACACCGTGCAGTGACACCATCATCATCACAGTGTCATCAGTCATAATCACTATCAGTCAGAATAGGAAAATACTACTGTGGCTTCCTGTTTATGTATTTAAGTCTTTTCATACTGCTAAATTCTTCTCTTCATCTAAATCTTTGACTGACTTTGTCATTTAGAACCTTGTCAGCAGAGATACGTCCCTAGAAAGTCAACAGAGAGAACACTGGGTTCCCCACAATAATACGGCTATTGGATGAGGCAAAAAAATTAGTCACAGAACATGACTTTCTGTCAGCATATCTTTGACTTTGGAGGTAGCACTGAGATAGCAAGTTTTCAGTGGTTTTCACAGCAATATCAAGTAAGAAATTTCAAATATAAAGCAAGTTAAGAAATTAATGAGTGGAGTGTACAAAGAAGAAAGTACACATCGCAAGCTGAACTCAGAGCTCATAAATTTATACATCATTAGTGACTGGTGTTGGTCAGGCTTAGGGTGATGCAGAGGTCCTAAAATTCTTCCCTATTGGTAAAGGTAGTTTGTGAAAGAGCAGGGCCTCGAGGTTAAGAACAAGATAAATATGTATCTCTTAGAGCCAAAATCTGGTCTTTGAGCTTCTAGAAAATGTTTCTCCTTTGCCAAGTGTCCACTGGACAGTGTAACCCACTGGACAATTTCTACAATGTGTCTCAGAAGGAATCTTCTAAACTATACATTTTAGTCATTTTAAAGTTTAAGACGTTTCAGTCAGTAAGTCCCTTTTCTGTTTAAATCAATTTACTTCGGTTTAGAAAATAACTGCTACTGATGAGAGTCTTACAGAGGTATGCTTAAGAACCTGAAAGCTTTCAAGAAACTGAAGCCAAATCATCAAATATGTTTTGCTGATGAACATTGGTGTAAGTTATTAGATCCCTTAAAAACCCTTTGCTGTCAACATTGTCCAAGGGCAGTGGCTATGTACACCCTACTCATGTGTCTGCTAGAGAAAGATCTGGCTCATCTTTCAGGAGGCACAGACATCCTGCCAGGATGCAGATGTCACTGTGTTAGTACAGGTTACCTGTGCTGGCCCTTCTACATGGAAATCCAACTTCTCTTGTTTTAGAATTGTTTTGTGGGAGAAAACTGGAGTGATTCCCCTTGAATGCAGAACAATTGCTGCAACTTTGATTCTATCGAGACTGGTTTCCTTATACTGATATGTACAGAGCTGACTATATTTCCTTCTTTCTTCAGTTGGCTCTAAGCATTGCAAATAAGGCCAGCCAAGGTACTAGTGTGCAATCTCTAAAGCCATCAGACAGTCTCCTGTTTCCTCACATAGAGCTCTCTCTAAAATATGTAAGCACAGCCATATATTAGAGCCAGTCAGCTCTCGGAATGTAAACTGGGTGTGAACCTCAAGGTAAAGTTTACATACCAGAAACCCAAGCAAACAGCCTCCAAAAACAATTCAGTTGCTACTTTAATTGAATTATGCAAATTGATTCTTCTGCATCCCTTATCTATGCATCTTTTAACATTATCTTACTAGTCAGCTCAAATTACTAAGTAGTTCCCTGAAATCCTCATTGTCATTCATGCTGGAACCACCCTCTTCTTCATAAGATAATACGTTTTGGGAGAGGCCTAGGATCAGGGCCTTTGTAGGCACATCATCACAGGGATTAAATTTAGGCCCCTTTGGCTGCTTTTAACTTGGAATACGTCTTGGTGTCTTCACTTTCACTGTGGATTGAATTGGAGGTGGTAGATTGGAATTATCTTGCTGAGTTTCCAATAACATCTCTACACCATTATAAACATAACTTTTTGGAGGAAGTGAGGAAGACTGAGAAAAAGATTATAGTACTTGGATAATTGTACTCTATATTTGGGATTACAATAGTTATTGACAAGATAATATTCATGACAGTTATGGCTTGGACTTTATATGTCTTCTAAATAGGCAGCTGTTGAAGACTTGGTCGTCAGTCCACGTTTCTGCTGGGAGTTGGTGAAAACCTCAAGAGTTAGCGCTAAGTGGGTCTGCAGTATGTCTCTTTCCCTTTGATTTCCAGCCTCTATGAGGTGAGCAGGCTTCCTCTGGCACCACCTCCCACTTTGCTGTTCTCCCTTAACACAGTGTCAGATCAACATGGGCTGAAACCAAGTCCTCTTTAAATTGACTTTTCTCACTTATTTATAGTAATAGAGAATTCACCAATACTAGTACACAATTCTCTTTCTCTTTCCACTCTGTGAGCTAGATGCTATGATCCGATGATGCCAACAACAAAAAAATGTAGTTTCTTCCCAGTTTCCACCATTGGTATCTGCACCAATCGCCCCAAGGGAAGAAAATGAGAACTATGACCAGAGAATCAGGTTGTTGTGCTTCTCTAAGGTACAGAGAATAGAGAGGCATGCAAGCAGGAAGCAGCTTTTGACAGCAGAACCCTCTTCCCAAGAATGTAGAGGTGACATTAAACCAACAGGGACTAGTGCCACCAGATTTGTGTTTTCTACACTTGGTGGGGGAGTCTTCAGGGTTATCACTTTTCCTAAAATCAGGAATAGAAGGACTTTACTTAGGAAAAAATATTTATACTCATTGAGTCAAAGTCTTTAAGTGTAGAAAATTAGGATATATGTTTATTTATAGGCAGAGTACAGCCAGGTTAAGGACTACTTTGCATCATGACTCAAATTCAGAGTATCCTGGATTTGATTTACATATGAGTTGAACAGAGAATTCTGTCAGATACCTTTGGTTGAGAAAAATAAAAGGAAATGCACAGGATTCTCTCTGCAGTTGGAGAAAAAGTCAGGGCATTATTTCCAGGACTACCACATTGCAGTAGACAGTAGTGATAATAAGAATAAAAATAAATATTTTTGAGAGCTCCCTGTGTACTAGGACTCTTTAAAGTATGTCATACATCCAAAGGCTTGCATTGTCCTCAGAAATTCTAAACTGCAGAGTCTTATTTATCTTCCATTTTTCAGAAAGAGAATTGAAGTCCAAAGTCATGTAAGCAGGACAGTGCGGAGCCGGCATCCCGACACAGTGTACCTTACCCACAGCCTGGATGAGATTCCATCAGGACATCATAGGAATTTCAATCTTGAGAGTATAGCAAAGGCTATAAGTTATTTGAAAGTGCTGCTGTCTCTAGATATTATAATTATATATCAATGACATTGAAAGTCCACAAAAAGACTTCATCAGATGCTAGGCTATTTGAAGAATCAGGGCTAAAACTCCCTGAGCTAATTTTGAATTACAGTGGCCTTTGAGTTCTAAATAGGAGAGACAATGGTTTTCCCTTACATCACAGTAATGCTCTTAAAATACTGAAGATATCAGAAAATACAAAGGAGCAGAGGTCATCCAAAAGGCCAGTTATTCTCCATAAGCAGTTGGCCATAACCCTCCATGACAGCAGTGGCTTGCATATGACTCAATTCAGGGAGAGCTCTGGAAAGAGATGAGAGACCCCCGGGTGCTGTTCTCAAGTACAGTGAAGGATTCTCACAAAGATGGTCATCTCTGACCTAAGGACTGGCGGTCCAGTGCTTTTGTGCGTAAGTTTGCTGAGAATCACAATTCTTTCATTGTGTATGATAATGCCAGTTTGGGATTGTAGACATTACTTAATCAAGCTGAGAACAAGAAGGAGAAGCCCTTGGCATTCTAAGTTTGACTGTAGAGTTGCATTTATAAAATACAAGGCATTACTGCTGAAGTGAGCCAGCCCGGAGAGGTCTAAGCAGATATTTTGAATAAATTTTCATGCAAGAACTAGAACCTCATTTCTCATCACTGTAGGAATGATGACACCAACTTTATTAAAATACCATTTAGTCTCCATGTGAATTAGGCTGGATCACAGCTACTCTGCTGTGGTAGTCCCAGACAACCATATGGAATCCAGAAAGGGAATGTGAATATCACAAACAGAAAAAAGAATGATTTCCATTTGAACTTGAATCTGAGTCAAGGCTAGCAGCACAGAGCTTAACCTAGAGGATGTGAAATTTACATGACATTGACCCCTTTATCCCAATTGCAAAGGGGGGGAGAGGGGTTGTGAAGATGAATGACAGGAATGAAGACAGGAAGAGAGAAGAATACATCTAAATGCCAGCCCCTAATCACAAAATCCAAGGAATGATCACCACAAATAAGATAGCGAAGAGCTGACTTTTCCACAGAAGTGCTTCATCATATATGTGTGTGTGTGTGTGTGCGTGTGTGTGTGTGTGTGTGTGTGTGTGTGTGTGTACAGAGAGAAAAGGAGGGGGGGGGAGAGAGGGAAAGACAGAGAGCCCTCCTTGAGGGGTAGAAACATGCTAGAGTTCATAGCCATTACAAAATTTTTCTCCCTGTGGCCCAACATTATAATGATATATCTAAATATATTATTTATGTATTTCTTCACTGAGCCTTTGTGAAAGTAGCTTTATTATTTTTATTCATAATCATCTAATACTCTTGTACCTTTTATTACAAAGATTATGAATCATCAATCAGAATATGAATAAATGAAGTCAAATCATGCCTGTGCCTTTTAAACATGGGTGAGCAATGAACCTTGCATTAAATGCTTTGGGAAAAGTGGGTGGAATTCATTTTGAATGAATTGTTTTCCATTTGATGATGATATTTAAGTCCTTACTGAACCAATCTGTTGAGAATTTATGGCTTTTGAAAAGCTTATAGTCTAGGATTTAACATATCTCAACAATTATTAGTGCATTAAAAACATATTATTAGAATAATCACTAAATTACAAGGAAGTCCAGTCCAGTAAGTATGACCAACAGGAGAAGTCTCTTTCAGATTGTAGTGTTTCAGTATTTGTAGTAGTTTTCACTCTTGACTATTCTAAACCACATCACTGTTTGTCTGTCTTTCTTTGCACAGAACGTTGCAAACCTCATGGCCAAAATATTGATCAAATGCAATTTTTTTCAAAAATACATGCCCCATTTTGGACATTATTTTTTACTGTGACTCCTAAATTTTTCTACCTTTACTTCTCTTTAGCATTATTACCTCACTAATTTTCAATCTCGATTAACATGACTCCAAAACATTTTCAATTTTTTTTTTTTTTTTTTTTTTTTTTGGTCCTTTTGGTTTTTTATCGGTACCGGGAATCAAACTCACGACTGCCTGCTTGCAAAGCAGGTGCATATGCTGCTGAGCTAAATCCCCAGCCCCCTTCAAATATTTTTTGACATAAATTGAGGAAATAGATTAATGAGAAACAAAATACTTAAAAGAATTAAGGTAGTAATTTATAAAAGTAAATTAGTTTAGTTCAAAGTATTTTCTTAAAGCGATAAAATATAGTTTTCCAATTGCTTAATCAAAATACCTTAAAGCCATGATTACTTGTGAGATTTTGAATGCAATTAAGAGTGACATTTATAATGTAGGTCCCAATTTTATGTATAATTGGCCCCGTGCTGTCTTGCTGTGGTGTCTTTATTTTTAGAAACATTCAGAGAAAATGCTTCTCATGAAGTTCTTGACTTAGCTACTCCTCATTTTGATGGTTCAAGGACTATTTTTCAATTCAATTGTCTTACTCTTTGGCTCCAGGGCAGCTTTCCTGATTCATTGCAGGGAGTTTAAATCCTTCCCTGTCTCTTCTCTAGCCTTTTCAATGACAACATTATAATAATTGCAGAGACTCAAAGAGAATGTAGTAAAGGCGAAACAAAGAGAACTTCATGCCTAGATTATGTTTTCATTCTTTCTTCTTGAAAAGCATTTAAAAATTTTATCTTTCTTTTGGCTACTTTAAACAGTGATGCTTTTTTGATAATAAAAGTATGTCTATTTGAAGCTCTTATGTTCTACTTTTGTGATATTGCAATAGATCTAGTACTATCAACTTTAGAGGTTCTTATATTTTTGGAGTTTAAATATTAACATATCTGCATTATTAACAGACATATTGCAGGGCATTTACCTAAATTAGGAGAATGTCCGTTAGTTATTTTCTACAGAAATATTTGATTTTATGTTATAGCCACAATCTACAAGTTGTCAGAAAATATGTTCCCATAGATACTCTTTGCTCCATAAGATAAACCATTTTTTGAAGTTAAAGTTGAAAAAAAAATTTCTAAGTTTTAGCTGAATGTATAACATGTGGGGATGATTACTATCATCTTTTTCTTTTTGTGATACTGGGGATTGAACCTAAAGCCTTCACACTGAGCTACATTCCAGTCCTTTTTATATATTTTACTTTGAGACAAGGTCTCACTAAGTCAACCTAATTGCCTAGACTCAGCTCCGTATCATGCTCCTGCTGCAGCAGCCTGCACCAGAGGCCTGGGATTACATTACAAGTGTGTGTTACGATGTCCAGCTGAATACTTTGGAACTTCAAATGAAATGATTATAGATTGTATTGTCCATATTTCTAACTTTTTTCTGGGCACAAAATATAAGTTGTATGATTTATGAAGCAATGAGCTAGTAGGAACAGGAAACAAGAAAGTGTGATTTCTATAATAAGTATTTGATGCCCAGCCTATAACCTCGTAGAATTATTCCTGGACTAGAAAGTCTGGACAGGACAGGATTATGCCTGCTAATTGGAGCAAGAGACTATTGTGCCTTCTGAACAGGTGTTTGAAGAGCTCATAAGAGTGCATGCTTCCAGGAAAAGAGTTTTTGCAGTGTAGGAATAAAGAGAACTTCAGATTTTCCCAAAGAAGTTATACTGGTTTTTAAGTTTCTTTGTTTGAATTTCAAAGGCTGGTAAGTACTTCCTGGCTATAATCAAATAGCTGCCTCTTCAATGTGGGAGTTGTTGCTTCCCTGATGAATAAGATTCTTGGGGATCCTGACAAGCAAGGCTGTTTGTGGAGCTGAAGGACAGAAACAGCCTCTAAGAATGACTTGGAGGACAATGTAAGATGCTGGGGAGGAAGCGGACTCCATGATCGAGCCTGTGTGTCTCAAATGGATTTCTGTTCATTCTTGTTTGCATTACATTTAATTTGAGAACCAGATAAAAAATGGATGTAAGGTATATTTCTGGATATAGACCTTATTTAAGCTCTGAAGAATGTTCTGGATCATTACTTTCACTGGTGGAATGAGCCACAAGACAAAATAAGAAAGATGTTTTATGATGGAGCTTTTTAGTAAGTAAATGTTGGGTGTTCCTAATCTTAAAATATGATGTTCATAATATTTCAAAATCCAAAAATGTTGAAGGCAAAAATCTGACCACAAAAAAATGTTCTGTACCTGATCTCATGTACAAAATAGAGGTTCACTGATGATATTATATGCAGTTACCTTCAGGCTATGTGCCTAAGATACACATGACACATAAGTAAATCTCATCATTTGACTTGGGTTACAGTCCCAAAATGTCTTGTGTGTATGTAAATTATTCAGTAATCTGAAAAATTACATAAAATCTGGAAAACTTTTGCCACCATTTCTAGTAAGGAATATTCAATTTGCACTGGTTTGTGACAGCTCTTAAAATTAGAGGTAAAAATGAAGGAGGTGAAGGCAGATTAGAATGGTTTGAAGAAAGACATAAGGTTGTTTCTTGTGCAATACAGAAAATGACAGCTAATGCAAAAAGCAACAGAGTTGTGGAATTCAGATCTTCTGTGTTATCAAGCTAAGACTTGCACCTTAAAATAGAAAAGGCGAGGAGTCAGCTGAGGGCGGCAAGCAGTTTGGATTGCATCATTTTGGCAAAGGTTCTTGCCAAATATATAGCACTGTCTCCCACTTGGCTCTTTGTAGGGAATATATCAACAGGACAGTTCCATGGTAACTGGAAATAACACACAGGTAGGTAGATATGACACAAAAAGGTACGGGGAGGGTAAGGGTAAGGTTTCCATCCCACCACAGTTGACAGTTGCTCAGGAGAATTTCAGAGGTTTCTTTACATTCCTTGACAAAAGGAAGCTACAAAAATTCTTCAAGCAAAATAAGACAAAATTTTACTATGGATCAACCCTAGAAATTCTCCCAGTTCGGGAAGACTGGAACTCCTGGTCTGCATTGGAAATGCCAATTTGTCAACTTGTTTGAGAAAATACTCTTTTTTCCTTTTAATGTATAACTGCAGTTGTGTAACTAGCAACTATGCAATGGAAGTTTTCCAAATAGAAATTTCCTGGTGATGAACAGAAGACCTGGGAGCTGGAGGTGATGTGCAGGTCTGTAATCTCAGCATTCTGGGAGGCTGAGGCAGGAGATACCATCTTCAAGCTCAGACTGGACTATTTAGCTACTTACAGCAACCCTGTTTGTAAAAAAATATCCTGCAAGATTTAAATCTTGAAGGCTTTTAATTCAAGATTCACACAACAACCAAACAGGTTTGAAACAGCCCCATTGAGAAGAAATTCAGGGCCAAGTACTAATTAAGTACAGATGAAGCTGAAAGATGCTGGGCTAGAGCTGGATGTGGTTAGTGGAGAAATCTAGGAAAGAAAAAGGCCCTCTGTACAAAAAGCTACACGGAGTCCATCCACGTAGACAGAAGACACTTATCCACACAGCTGCTCAGCTCCTAAGCTGAGAAATAATGCCCAGCATGAGCCACAGAGACTCATGTCCAGGTCCCACCTTCCAGGAAAGATCAGAGTGCGGGGACTGGGTCCCCCTTCCCCAGTCCTCAGGTGGCACAAAATGCTCCAGAAGATGGCTCCTGGGAAAGTCTGTACTTCCACCCTGGCTCTAGTATTTTTCCTTGTGTGACCTTTGGAAGATGACTTAAACTTTCCATTTCTCATCTGTGAAGCAGGAATGAAACTGGAACTTACATCAGAGTTAAACATAAAAACAAAGTGGGTTAATGGAGATAAATTACATTCCAGCCCATTGCAAACACACAGGGAAGGTTAGCCTTTGTCATTATCACTGTGTGTCAAGCAGCCCAAGCCATTATTCTTAGGATTGATTTTGGAGGTAGAAGAATCACATACGAAGCTATTTGATAGATGTATGTAAATTCAGAGTCAACATACAAAAGAAAAAAGTCTGATCATTCACTCTGAATTTAAAAACACCAACCCAAAACCATAACAATATAAACTACTGCCTGCTAAAAAGGCAGTAGTCAAAATCAATGTCAGGTAGATAAACACGTTCCAAAGAAAATTTTTATGCAAAACTCTGAGAATTCCATAAAATAAATATATTGACATGTGATCAAGACTAATGAGAACTAATACCTATCAAAACAAAACAAGAGACATTGATCCTAAATAATGAGGAGAAAAATAAATATTTATGAGAAACAATCGGGAATATTTGAAATACAAAATGGAATCATGGAATCTTTTTAAAATAAAAAATATGTGAACCAAAAGTCTCTACTGTTCTTAGAGCATCATCCCTGTCAGGAATCAGTTTTGCAGAAGGGAACAAAGATAAGCAAGTAAAAGACTCCAAAGGAAGTGAAAAGCCAGAAAGGTAGAAACACTCCCGTTTTGTCTACTCAGAATATGGATGAAAGACACGGAAAAAATGAGAAATGCAAAATTGAGATTTTTAACTTTGATTTCCAAAGTTAAGATGCCTGCCATTAAAAAAAAAAAAAATCTTGATCTCCAATACTGATAACTACACACAGGCTCAAGACTGAGAACATTGTAGCAGAAACTCAGCAGGTTTTCGCGTACACTTTATGCATTTAGGATGTGTACATTTTATATTTGGGATATTAAAAGGTTATTACTTGCCAGATATATAAATGCCAGAACGCAAACGATTACTATTTTCCAAGAATGATAAGAACAATTAACAAACCTAGAATTTTTATACAAAACCATCTATTCTAGTTGATACTTTGTGTCTCCTTGAGAAATTTTGCAGTTTAATGAAACAACTCAGCAGGGGACCAGGGCCCTTACTTTGTAAACATCCCCTCAACCTGTGAGAGAGGAGGTAGGGAGATGGTGTGGGTGCACACCCACGATAAGGGGTGGCACCTGTGTGCAGTGTCAGGGAGAAGAGGCTGCTTTCCTCCCTCTCTAGGCTTTCCCCCTTTTGCTGCCATCTGCAGAACTGAACTGAACTGAACCCCTATGCCATGTGCCACCTTGCCTTGGATTCAGATGATTATACACAGAACATATACAAACTGGGAACTAAATAAACCTCTCCTAGTTAATCCTGGGTGCCAGGTATTTTGTCTCAGCAATGAGGGAAAAATAACCAAGACTCCATCATGGAAGAATGAGCACAAAATATGAATATTTTAAGGAAACAATGGCATAGATTACTTCACACCCACAGACACTGAATAACAGCAACATACTCAAGTAAGAGACAAATAACCCAAGGGAAATGTGCTGAGAAAAAAAAGCAGTGAAAAACAGACAGGATAAATTGTCAGTACACATTTACTACATACTCCTAAAAAGTCAAGTAATTAATGTTATAATAGCAAATACAAAAAGTTCCAAGTAGTATTAAGGTGGAGTGAGTTGATGCTTGATGAATCTCTTAATGGTTAAGTCACTATTAGTTCTATATGTTCTGTAGGGACTTGAGGATACCTTGTTCTTTGTGCCTGTAACTTGTGTTATATAAAATCCAAGCATCACCATTAAACGAATACACGGTTAACCACAGATAGAGACCTAACCCATAGAGCCTGAATAATGGCTCTTTCATTACTGGTTTGATGTGGACAGGTGAGCAAGTTCCTGAAATTTTCAGTAACTCAAATCTCTCATGTTTAACAATGGTCATCTCATAGATCTAGGATGAAGATGAAACAAATGGGTGGCTATGATGTTTTCTTCACCCTGCCACATTTTGGGGGTGAATTTCCTCATGATTCTTCCATTTCTGTGATTCATTCTGCCCTGTTTTATCTACCCATTGACTTTTTACTGTGTTTGTTTGTTGTGACAGGTGTCTCAAGGGCAGGTATTACAGGTGTGCACTGTCATGCCCAGCATGTCTGTTTTGCATTTCAGGGAGTTATAGTTTATTTTTTATAAAAATATGCTTGTGTATTTTTATATTGAATTTGTTTCTTTAAGAATTTTTTAAAATTCATCTTCTCCAGCACCTTAAATATTTATTTTACAGTGCTTTCGCATTGTTTTTAGGCAGCCTGAGTCTTACAACGCTGATCTCTTGCTTATTCTGTTTGCTGAGTCAGGTGAACTTTCCCTCAGGTCCACTTGCAATGTTTAATGCAAATTCCTCTTAAATAGTTATGAGGGGAAGGTTTCTATGAGGAACCTCAGAATGCTCAATGATGTGAACCAGGTTTTCTGTTTACTCCTTAAGCTGGAGTTTCTCATATGCTACTATCTTTGCAAATATGTATTCCCACCAATGTAAAGGTAGAGGTTTAAAATTTTAAAAAATATGTATTAGTAAATTTACATTAGGTACATGCAATACACAATCATTATGTTCATTGCTGCATGTTATTAACGCATCTTAATTCAATTTACATCCTCTCCCTATGAGAATTTTCTCATGTGCAGCAAAAACTAGCAAGTTTGTTTTTCTCCAGGGCCACTGGCTAAAGGTTCTTAGTCCCTTTTGAAATTGCCACTTAATATAATAATTTGAATTCCAACTTTAGCTTTCTCAAGCTGAAGACTTTCTCTCTCAAAATTTCTCTTTGAATACTAAAACTAGATTTCTAGAACTTCGCCACCTATCTCTACCCTGAAATGTAACCTTAACAGCTCGTGCTCAGACTGTTCCAGCCCTCAGCTTATCCCCCATGTGTGGCTGTTGGGGGTCACCTCTCTTTCTTACGTGCTGCATCGTGCATCTTCTTAAATCAGCTCCTGGTTAAAGAAAGGCTTTGCTGCTTCTTGCTATACCCACACAGGTATCATCTAATTCTTATTAACCAAGATAATACTGTAAAAACTTACATTAATGTTAAAGTAATTTTTGTAATGCATTTTTATGTTTTTATAGGTGGATCTGTGAATAGTTTTCCTAGACAGCTTTCTCTGATAGCACTTAATTTGATTTAAAGTGCTACATTTCATGAGGTCCTTCAGCTAACCAAAGTTAATTTAAAGCTTTGTCAGTAAAACTTCAGTCTCATCAATGCTTCTGTCACTGACTTGATCTAAACTTTTAAATTGCCTTCAGAAGCAAAGATAAAAAAGACCTGGTTTGCCAAATACTTTGGCTGTTTGAACCTGCAGTTCTTCAGTCTAAAATTTCAGAGGAAAAATTTTTGTATACTGTGAATGTTTGTTCCAGTTTGGAAACAAGACCTTAACACATAGTCAAATGAAGAAAGGTAAAGCCACAGAACAAAAAGGAGCTTATAATTATAACATTATTCATATAAACATATTTGATTTTTTAGATGAGTTGACAACCAAAATGTTTCATACAGATAAATATATGTAATTAATAACCCTACATATTATATACAGAAATATCTCAATTTCTCTATCATTATTAAACATCTTTGGTACGCCAGTGATAAGTATCAAAACAGGCAGAACTTAGTCACTGAGTGATTTGTCAAGGATTTTACATTGAAATATTCGTGCTATGTATTGTAAATATTATACCTAGAGAGTTTTAAGAATAATGTTTATCTAGCTGCAAATATTTTTAACACAAAAGTAAGTACCCTAAGTGACACTAAAAAATTTTTCCTAATTTCACAACTTTTCATGAGTGAGTGTGACAGTTAATCTTGGTTGTCAACCTGCTTGGATTAGGAAGCACGTAGGAAACCAGTGAAGTACATTTTGGGCATATCTGTGAAGGGGCTTCAAGCTACAGGATACATATGATACTCTTTGGGGCTGGTTTGTTAACAAGGTGATAACTGAGTCCCAACCTGACTGTGGGTAGTGTCACCCAATAGGGTAGGGCCCCAGATAAAACCAAGATTGAAGAAGAAGCACGTCTGCTGCCATAGGTTGTGCCCCTCTCTCTCTTCCTGGCTGTAGTGAGACTTAGCAGTATTTCTCTGCCATGCCCTTCTGCCACAGGACAGGCCTAAAGAAATGGAGGTGACTGACCACAAGGTGAAACCTCTGAAATTGCCAACCAAGATAATCATTTCTTCCTTTCTGGGTGATTTCCTAGAGTATTTTGTTATAATAGTGGAAAGATGTGACCTTGTGTTGGTTACAATGAGTTGGTGAGGCAAAGATGGAAGTTTTCCAAATGAGTGTGTATTTGAATGGAGGCTACTTGAGAGATTTCATTATGAGCCTGATTTTTTACCACACTGAGTGCACACCCTTTACCACACGATTTTATGTTCCTTCCACTTACGGTGGACAGTTCTTCAAAGTCTATGGGACTTGCTTTGACCAAAAGGATGTTGGGAGAAAAAGAACAAGAAGAAACTTCAAATATACCATTAGCAGGAGACGAATTGGCCCTATTCGTCCTTGTCCTATGTGTTCCTAGAGCATGAAGACACAGTGTGCTTTTCAGAAGCACCTACATCTCAGAGCTAGGTCAGAAAGGTTCATCTGCTGGAGTAATTTCATCTCAACACACACTTGTGGGCTGCTTTGTTGTCAACCTTATTGTGTGAACATTGAAACTGTACAGAAAGTTCCCCAACTTATGAACACTGAAGTTGTGAACTTTCACAGATCGGAACAGACCTGCATTAGAAACATTCAAAGGTGCAAACAAATCACTAGAGTAGCTCGCCTGTCTGCCAGATATTGTCACAGTTGTGCTGTGGTGTGGTTACTGTATAATGTGAAGATCTACAGTATTTTGGTATATGTGCATTTAGATTTTCTGGCTTTACCTTGTATATTTTTGTCAAATATGTATAACACTCATTTTTCTGGACTTCAGGATGAATTCAACTTCTGAATGTTCTCCCAGAGTGGAACTAGTTTGTAACTGGGGCATAACTGTCATAATTTTTTGACAGTCAATTGAATTTATGTATCTAATATATGGTTAGTGATTTTTCAGCAACAAAGAAGTTGAGTTTTGGTGACATCTCTTTTACTATTCAATTAATATGTGGAAGGGCACTAAAGCTAATAGACCCTGAAATTAGAGAGGTCAGATAATATCTAATTTTAAGAGCCACTATAAATCTTGTACTGGTTGTATATAAATTTATTCTAAGTATAGTAGGTTAAATGATGAAAATCAGGTCTTTCACTGACAACAAATGAAAAATATAAAATTCACAAACAAAAGCCATTAAATTATCCTCCAGGCCTCCCAAAAGCTAACAAGCTAGTGAGAGATCATAAAATCAAAAATCTTTGAGGAGATATTCCTTAAAAACTGCTTTTGACCCAAAAGCATTTGCTAATCAAAAGCAAAATATCCAAAACTTTCCAATAAATGGATATCCATATGGATGAAAAAATCCATGCCTCATATCACATGCTGAAACTTAATTGCATATGAAGACCAAATTGTGACAGTCCAAAAGATAAAATTAAAAGGAGAGAAGTTTTATATCCTAGCAAATAAATGAACAGGGAACTTGAAAATATATTTAACAATGAACAGCAAAATGGTAAATAGGAATAGCAAAATGCGTAGTATATCTTTAGAGCTGGGAAAATTCATAGTGAGGATACTAAGATTTTATTATAAAGTCACTCAAGTTAAAAAATCTCCCCATACTAGTGACGAGTAAGGATGATTCTGTAAAGGATTGTAAAATATGCCATCTGAAACACATTTCTTTATCCGATAACCTTAAAATATATAAAGTCTGTGGTCCAACAATTTAATCTTGGTTATGTGTCAGAGAGAAACTACTGCTACCTTAGTTATATGTGACACTATAAAATTTATTCCACAAAGTAATGCTTAAAATAGCCTGCATCGAGGATCACATATGGTTCCTCATGTTCAGTCTGGAAGAAATGTGGCTGTGTTCTGATTTAGGATTCCCCACGTGGTTATACTTCAGCCTTCAGGACCAGGCTGTAGTAATGTCAAGGCTTTTCTTCCAGACCTATTCATACACAGGTGAGGGAAGATCACTTGCTCATTTTATACTGGCCAGTGGCCTCTGTTTCATGGCAGTTGGGAATTCACATAGGTTTATTTACACAATGTCAGGTGGCTTCTACGAAAGTGAGACACCTGTAAAAAAGGGAAAAAAGGGAGCCAAAGAGGAAAGAGACAGAAAAAGGCAGACAGAAAGACACAGAATATAAGCTAACAAGAAAACATCTAAGAAGGACAGCTGGGTTTTTGTCACATAATTTTGGAGGTGGCATGCCCTTACTTTTGCCATGTGCACACTCAACCCTGCTAGAATGTGAGAGGGGACCACAGAGTACACAGGGAATGGGGGGCAATGACATATGTGGCTCTTCTCAAAACAAATTGTTTATGATAGTCCCAAACTGGAGTTCAGCAACTTTAAGAAGCATGGATAATCTTTGATATATTCATAGGTTGGAGTATTACTCAGCAAAGAAACTAAATGAACCCTAGCAACAACACAGGGATAATGCTTGAAGACACCGTGTAGAACAGAATGGATAGGACATAAATAATGATGACGGTGCAGTTACAGTTCTCCAAGTTGCTAAACACACTAACCTAGTTATTGGTTTAGAAATGATTAGCCAAAATGGGTGCTAATTATGAAAAAAGGCAAGATAGAAGTTATATATAATGAGATGCCAAAGATTCTATTTGGAAGAGTATGGGTGATCTGTGGCACTGGCAGCACCTATTTCTCAAACTGAGTGATGGTGGCCTTGACATTATGATATAAATCTCCCCCTCCAAGATGGTTTGCAGAAAGTAGCTACGTCTTCTTCAAGGTGAATCACAAAAATTCCAATCATGGGCCAGGGATGTAGCTCTAATCTTCCCCTACTTTTCTGTCAAAGGAAAAGGAAGGAATTATCTGCTCAGTCTTTACCCAACAGAAAGTTACAAGATCCTCCTCCTCACGGAGAGTGGCTCCTCCGTACCCTACAGGGAGCACCACTGCACAGAAACAGGAAGAATCTGAGTAGACAGGCCTGTTGGAGATCCCAATCCAGTCTGATAGCAATCATATCTGTGCAATAAACCCTCCAAAAAAAAAAAAAAAAACCAGTAAGGCAGGACTCAGAGGGCCTCAGGTTTGGTGATCATGTAGAAGTTTCTGGAGAATATCATGCATAGAGAGGACATAGACTTCTATGCTCCTCATCCCATGACTCACCATATTTATATCTTCAGCATGATCATTGTAAATACTGCTTATAATAAACTAATAAATGTGACTGACCATCTCCCTGTATCCTTTGGACTGCTCAAGCAAGTTCACTGAACATAGGAGCGGGTTGTCTTTTGACAGCTAATCAGTCAAAAACACAAGTAAAAACTACTTGAGACTTGTGAACTGATTTCCAAAGTTGGAAAGATATCTTGGAGACTCAGCCAAAACCTGTGGGATCTAGTGCTGTCTCCAGATAGATAGGGTCAGATTTAATTAAATTAAAAGGCAACCAGCGGGTGTTGGCTTCCAGATTGATTACTTACTTGCAGGTGGGGAGAAATCTCTACATTTTAGGTGTCTGTTTACTGTTACCTCACAGTAGCAAGGCAAAGAAATTATTTGATCTTTGTTGGAATAGAAAAGGTAAATTTGGTATACTAATAATCATGCATTAAATTTTATATTCATATTTTTGCATCTTGCTTCGTACTGATGATGATGTACTTAAAATTATACAATCTAGCTAAATTCTTAGTGAAAATCCATCCCATATACACCAACATATTCTTAGATTGATTTAATGATTGTTAGGGGGAAAAAAGTCCCTTATGTATTAGAACGAAAATGTGAAGATTACTAGTTAAATACATTTATGCCTTTGTAGATATTGACAAAAATTACAGCTGTTGGATTCCAATGTTTTTACACTGTTTCTTAAGTATTATGAAACATTTCAGAATTGCAGTAGAAAATATTGATATTCAAAGAATACTAAAAGAAAAGAAAACTAAAATATAGAAATTAATGGAAGATACAAATGGAAGTTTTAGCTATCTTACCGACCAAAATATTCAACAAGAGCAATTTAAACAAGGAGTAGTTTATTTGGTCTACAGTGACCCTGAGTTCAGTCTGTGATGACTGGCTCTAAGGCAAAAATGACAGGGCAGAAGGACATGGCACAGAAAAGCTGTTCACCACAGGTTGTCGAGTAAGCAAGAGAGAATGGGAGGAGTCAGACAGAAGAAAAGCAAGTTTTTGTAGGATTTTAGTTTACAAATTCAGTGACCATGCATCACCTCCAAACAGCAATCAGATATGATCTCATGAATGGATTAAATCACTAATAAGCATAAGAACCTCTGAATCAATCACCACCAGAAGAACACACCTCTGAACATAAGACTTCTGAGGGTACTTTTTAGATCCAAGGCATAAAATTCTCTATCACTGGTCCTCAAAGGCTCATGCCCATGTCATTATGCAAAATGCATCTATCTAGTCAGTGTCTAAAAGTTGCCCAAATCTTCACAGCTTCAGCTTTACCACCAAGACAAATTCTTAGCTGTGAGGACTTGTGAAATATTTTAAAAAAGAATTTAAAATGTTTCAGCACATAATGGTGCAGGTAACAAATCCCATTTGCAAAGGAAGGAATAGGAGACTAGAAGGGACTGGAACCAAAGTAAGATCAAAACCCAGCAGGGCAAACACTAAGCCCTATAGTTAGTTACACGGCCAGCTCTTGGGCAGGTTGTGGTGAGATGCTGGCTCCAATGGGCTTGAGGTGCCCTTCCTGGTTGGTCTTCGCTCTTGCTTTTCTCTTGGATTGGCTCTCGACACTTGCCAGCAGACACTCCAAATTCCTGGCATATCTCATTTCCTGGGTCTCCATGCACCTTTGTCTCCATTCCCACAGATGCACACATTGCTGAGGCAAAAGCTACTGGCAAGGACTGTAATCTGTCATATATTATTATGTGGCTTCTTGAGATTTCCTCTGAAATCTGGGTGGAAGACGTTGTGACCTCAACATTCTTGAATTCTGTATGCCTTAAAGTTCAGCACCATGTGGGTGATGCAGCTATTGGCTGCCAGTCTGAGTGGGACAGTGGCTGCAGTGGCCTCTGAATGGCCATTTGAGAGAACCCCAAGACCTATCCCTAGGCACCACTGAATGAGGAATGAATCAGGTATTCATTTCTCCAATAAAAATTTGATATACAACCTTGAGCCTGTGATAGGTGGACTCTTGCTGATATCTATTTCTTTTTTATTTTAAATATAATTAAAAACAATAAAAATGATACAGAATTTCAAAACAAGATGATAAGAATTAATAATGGTTATTATATTGCATACTGTTGCCTTCAAAATAGTTTCTCAGATTACCAGTTATAAGCATGCAAATAAATCGAACAATATATGTTCCTTTCAGTTAACTAATAGAAAGTAGTACAATTATCTTAGCTATCTTGTATCCTTTTTTTCCTTTCCTCCTTTCCCCATCCCAGTTGTTCTTTTGTTTTGGGCAGTGTTTTTCACTTTTCATCATATCTATAGTACTTTTTTGAATCTTCTTTTTATTTTTTTTAATTTTATTTTGCAAGTAGTAAAAATACAACAGCACAAGACAGAACAAAGCCAATTGAGACAATGCAGTGAAATTAGTACAGGATTTCACAGTAGGATACTGGGATAGTAGTAATAGATACTATGGTATATCGCCTTAACTTCACAATAGTTGTCCAGTCAATTAGGTATAGCAAAGTCAAACCAAAAATAGAACATTATAAAACCAATTGAGAACACTGAATAGAGCAAAAGAAACATAACAAAACATAAGTGAAAACAACCTTTGCCTTCAAACAGAAGCTAGAAGGAAATCTCTCATATTTGCTGTACTGCATATGATCATCCTCCCAAGAGATGCTGAGATATCTATTCCCAGTAGCCATGGGGGGGGGGGCAGGTGGGGGAAGGGTGTGCTTGATTTTCAGCCTGTGTGGCAGTAGGCTCACAGGTAATGGTTCTCCTCCTGGCCCTCACTGAGGTGCTTACTGAATAAGCTACCTGAGTCTCACCATGCCTGGATCTCCGGAGTTCTGGGTCTCCTCCTGACCCTGGCCACGGAGCTTACCAAGAGGGCGGGTGAATAAGCTGCCTGAGCCCCACCATGTCCGGATCTTGGGAGTGGATCTTATTTTTCTTTCAGTTTTTTACATCAGGGAAACTATACGATGTTTACACATGCGAATCTGATTTATTTCACTTATGAGTATGGACCCTTGACTTTTCCTAACATGCCTACAAAACATAAACATATTTCATCTTATACAAAGTACTTGGCTTCTTTATAAAACAAATCCTTTCAGCAACGGTGATTTTTTTATCCCTAACTTTCCAAGTGCTTCTCTGTGGCATATCTGAAAATTTTTCAAATAATTCACTTCTGACTGATTTTCACTTTCAGCAGTCTAAAAGCAACCAGTAGTATCTGAATGCAAGGATGCCTTGAAATTTCCTCTATCAGATTAATTAGTCCACTGCCATTAATTTCAGTATCCTCTACAGTCTTAGAACATGGACTAAATAAAGAAAAAATTTCTACCACTGTGTAACACACATGACCTCCAGCCTTGCTGCTGACAGTGATACTAACTGAAACCTCCTAAGTCTGCCTTTTTATATCTGCATTCCTCTTGGCAAACTGGTCTTCTGAATTCTGACCAGTATTGTGCATCAAACATAGTTCACATTATAGGGCTTCTCTTAATGGCATTTGCAGACTTTTCCAAACCCTTTCTACAAATCAGCTCCAAAGGCTTCTGAACTAGGTACAATCACAGCAATGACCCCATTTCTAGTAACAATTTCTTATACTAGTCATCTTTCTTATCTCTGGAACAAAGTGCTGAACACCTACAATTTAATTGAGGAGAGGTTTATTTGGTTCACAGTCTCAGTGGGTTCAGTAAAATGTCAACTGACACCAAGCCAAAGAAAATCATGCAAAGATAATTGTACCACTAATTCTATTAGTTCATAGAAAGGATCAGTTAGAGCTCATATTGTTTGATTAACTTTGCGTGCCTGTGTCTGGTAATCTGAGCAGCTGTTTAGAAGATAACAATATGCAATATAATAATCATCGTTAAATTCCTATTTGTTTTGAAATCTTATATCAGTATTGTTTTTCATTGCTGTCATTTTGTTTTGTTGTTTTTAGTTTGCTTGCCTTTTAATTTTTTGTGTTTTTTTCTCTTTAATATTTTAAACATGTTCCACTGTACATAACACAAAATGAAACTCATATGAACACTACTTTAAAAATTATGCTGCTGGGCCAGGGATTTAACTCCATGGCACGTTGTCTGCCTGGCAAGCACAAGGTCTTGAGTTCGATTCTTTTTTTTTTTTTTTTTTTTTTTTCGTATTGGGGAATAAACTCACAACTGCCTGCTTGCAAGGCAGGTGCTTATGCCACTGAGCTAAATCTCCAGCCCCTTGAGTTCGATTCTTAATGCCAAAACAAACAAAAAATATGCTGCCACATGTATTGCAAGTCAAATTTAGGTAATAATTCTTCAAATGTGATAGCTAAAGAAAAATGAGATCCTTTCATTTATGGTCTATGTAGTCAGCTGACTTGTATTCACTCACAAATTCTTTAAAGAAAAGTACTCTGTAACACCAATGTCTGCCATGTTTTTGGCAATTTATGTGCTGGCATCCTTGTTCTCTGGCTTTTCAAGTTAGTGTTTTCACCAAGTTCTTCATTTTGCTTTCAAGTGAAAATTGAGCATAAATGAAGAACATGTCTAGTGCAAAAGCCAAAGAAAATGTACTGTTTTTAACAGTCCCTTCTTCACTTCTGAATTTGTAGTTTTCTGAAAAATATCAATATATTCTTTATTTGCCATCCCTTTCTCCTGGTTTCATGGGTTTAAAGAAGAATTCCTTTCTGTTCTAAATAGCCACTCTAAAATGTTAAAGTAATTCTCTAATATAATATTTGTAGAAGCTCAAGACATATATTTAAAACAAATTTTTACAATATCATGAATTTCTTTTCATTTGGTATAATTTCCATTTGTAATTTTAACCTCCTGCTTCAAATGGACTTCATTTAAGTTAAAGTAGTGACTGCTATTCAGCCTCACATAGACAAACAGAGGAGAAAATTTTGGCATAATATTTCATTCCAGGATAAGAATAATCCACTTCAGCACATTAGGGAAACAGTACCTCTGGCATAGATGAAACTTCATTAAAAAAAATCTAGATTTCACAGCAGAAGTCTTATTGTTCAGGTGCAATAAAGAAATTTATTCCCTATGAAAGCTTTGATTTATCTGAAAATGATAAGATGATTTAAATGCAGATGGAGCCTGCATTATTATTATTCATCACTGTACAGTTAAATGTAACAAAAAGTCACCTTTACCTTTTTCTGGAAACTACGACCGACAGGAGCATTGCACGTAATTACCATATTATTTCTGACAAACTCAATGTCAACTCTGACATGTTTTGGAAACTAAAATAAGATGCAGGGTGATTTGGTGAAATCTACGACACCACTGGGATTTCAGTTTCCATCACGTCTACATGCTTGCAGGTTATAGCACGGTTCTACATTTCGTCTTTTCTACTCTGCTCAGCTGGCCAGGAGTGCGGAAGGAATAAAATGGAATCTCAGGGAAAGCATACATAATTTTATATACTAGATATTAGTTGCATATTATGGATTATATTCTATAATAAACATATAAAATGGAAACAGATGGTTGACATTGGTGCCAAACCCCAAGTATTGAACACACTTTTAAAGATAAAGCCTTGTCTTTCTTTTTTTTTTTTTTTTTTTTTTTTGTTTTTGTTTTTGTTTTGTTTTGTTTTTTTTAAATTTTATTTAAGGAGAAAAGAAAAAACAGCAGGGAAAGGGTACAAGTTATACAGATTTACAGAAAAAAAATGAACAGTAGGAAATCACTAGTTAATGGATTACATATTGTCATCTTAGAAATAATTGTTCAAGTCACAAAATTAAAACTTGTAAAGTGGACATTCCATCAATGATACTGCAAACAGTTCTGTTCATTGATCCAATAAAACTCTGTGATATCATTTTCTATCTTATACACTTAAATATACATGCAGTTATATAGTTTGGAGCACTTTCTTTCCCTCTCTTTTGTACCATGACTATTACACATTTTGGGTTTCATTGCTCCCACGGTTCTTATTACTTTTTTGGAAGAGAGTAAAACCAAATGTGACATAACAGAACAGAATCGGTCAAGTCAAAAGGGTGGACATAATAGTTAATGTAAAAACATAATACAAGGTGATCAACAATGGTTACCATAATGGCTCCCGCTATCTCTAATAGAATTGCCTATATCGTTAGTTATAATACAATTGAACAAAACAGTAAAGAATAAAACCGACAAAACCAAAACATTGGAGACATTGTAGGTCTTCAAAAGTAGATAAAAGTCAACAAGGATGGGCGTCATAATGAATCTCATTATCTTCACAGCTGATGCCTAAACTTTCGAACCTGATACTATCCAGCAAAACAGAATAGGGGAACATCAGTTAAAAACCAGATGGTGAGAGTAATATAGGGCTTTAAATCAAGGTAATGAAAAGTCAAAGTGGGTTACTATAATATATCCTGCTATTTTTTTTCCTTTAATTAAAAGGATAAAGATAAAAAAGTAAATAATGGAGTGGAGATTGAGATAAAAGAGGGCATAACAACGAAACAGCGCAGATCAAAACATAACCATTTAAGCAGAATAGTGTTTCACCACCAGATAATCCTAACCTAAAAGTAGTTACCATATTGTCTCTTTCTTTGAAATCCTTGAGTACAACTTCGTATACTGTAGCATTAAGTATATCAAAACAATGTAAAACCATTCAAGAGAATGACAGCATTACAGAGTATTTAGAATCGACTAACAGAAAATGAACAATGGTTTCTGTATAATCTCCTTGTCTTTAAAAGGTTTTTGCTTGTACTATCGTACATAATAAAATCCAATAAGATACAGCCTATTTAGACCATTGGAGACAGAAGGACAAAAGCTAGATGAGACTTCAAAACAAGATGATACTAAATCAGTATTACCTATTAAGATGTCATTTTCTCCAAAATAGCTGTTCCTATCATCCAATCTTCTCTGCCTCATTTCTGTTGAGCTCTTTTTCTGTCAGTAGCTGTCAGTTTGTCTTCTTCATTTTGTTCTCTGCTCCATTCGTTGTGGCCTCTCTGCCATTATTTCTGGATTCTTTGTATTTTTCTTTTTTTAGAATATCCTGCAATACTCTCTGTAGAGTTGAATTGGTGGTTGCAAATTCCCCCAGTTGCTCTTTATCCTGGAAGCACCTTGTTTTTCCATCAATTTCCAGGGAGAGTTGTGCAGGATATCTCAATCTTGGCTGGAGATTATTATCTTTCAAAGCTTGAATTATTCCCCCCCCCCAGGCTCTTCGTGATTTGATGGTTTGTGCAGAGAAATCTGCTGTAATTCTGATAGGTGTTCCCTTGTAAGTGGTCTGTTTCTTGTCTCTGACAGCTTTTAATATTCTGTTCTTGTATTGAATTTCTGGAATTTTTATTATTATATGCCTGGGTGTTGCTCTGTTTGGGTTGTAGGTAGCTGGGGTCCTGTATGCCTCATACATCTGAGTATCTTTACCTTTTGCTAAATTAGGAAAATTCTCCTGGATTATTTCTGTGAGTAGCTTTTGTAGTTCACTTGTTTGTGTCCCTACTTCTTCTTTTATGTTCTTAATCCTTAAGTTATGGATCCTCTTATCATCTTCTTGTCTTTGTATTATTGCTGTTTGTTTCTTTGTTATTTTTAAGAAGGTTTTTATTTCATTCTCCCATATTACAAGTCTGCCCTCCAGTTCAGATAGTCTGTCCTTAGTTTCTTTCAAGCTGTTATGCCAGTCTTCGAAAGACTTCTTGGTATTATCTTGGTAGTCCCTTTGAACCTGCTTCACGTATTCTATGCTTTCTCTCTTTTCTCCATCAAACAATTCTCCCCTTTTTTTCTGTTCTTCCATTCCACCATCTGTTTTTTCTTGGGTGGTACTTAGCATTTCTCTAACTATTCTGCATACTTCTAGTTTCAGGTCGTTGATAACTTCATTCCTGAATTGGTCTATGAGGCTCTCTATATGGCGCCTTATGTGTATTGGTGCGGTGTCTGCTATTGCCTGTTTCTCAGAATTGGGGGCCGAGGAGCCTTTCTTGTTGCTGCCTCTTCCCACGCTGCCTCTTCTTCTCTGTTCCTTATATATGCAAGCTTATATAAGAGGCCCAGCTTCTCTCCCAGTCAGCCACAGCCTGATCGAATTGCGCCAGTTAGATGTTCCGGCTCACCGCTGCACACCAGGGAGTTACGGACCAGGCAGCCTATGCGTCTCCCCTCCCGGCCGCCGTCAGGCTCTGGGATCTGGGTTGGGACAGCCTACCAGGTCCGCCGGCAGCGTCACGCAGGCCAGGCACTTTTCACCAATCCTGCCCAAGAGGGGGATGTGTGGCTGGAGTCGCCACCGCGCCCTGCTCCCGCAGGACTGCTCGGGCCCAGAAAGTCCTCTGCTGGAGTCAAACTGTGGTAGAGTGTCAGTTTCTCTCACTCACCTCACCATCAGTGCATGCCTCCCTGCGGTTCGCAGATTGCTGTTCTCAGAGCTTCTGCGCGTCTCTCTCCTTGCCGAGCCACTGTAGAGGCAGCCAGCCCCTGCGCAGCGGGAAACCCAAATCGCAGCTTACAATGGCGCGGGGTCCAGCCTCCACACTGAGGCTTTTCTGTTCCTGTTTTAGCACCAGGACTGCATTCCAAGTTGGTTTCTCTCCGCCCAGTTCGTTCCTGAGTCAGCAGAGCATATCTCCACCTGCTTATGTCTCCTTAGTCCGCACCATTCCTGGCTTCTGAGCCGAGTCTTTCAGAGAGCCTTCGGTAGTTGCTGTTATCTGTCCGCCATGTTCTCCCGGAAGTCAAGCCTTGTCTTTCTTTTCTGCAAAAATCTTGAAAGCAGAAGCAAGTGTGGCTGGTCCCAAAATGGCCTGACAGACCGCCAGGAATGTCATCAGCAGTGTAACAGCTGGGTTGACCATGCAAGGACTCGGTGCCCAGGGACTCCATGTATACCTGGTGCCACTTCCTGGGAACATCTAGGTCAAGTCTCATGTGTGGTCGTGCTTCCCTAGTGGATGTCACCACCTGGAATGGTCCTGTTTTTCTCTACTGATAGTTGGGTCTGTTTCAGTTATGGCTATTAGTGTTTAATATTCCTTTTTGCCATTTTAAAACATGAATCTCATTCCATCTTTGAGCAACTTACTTTAGACTTGTTTGGTGCTCAGAAATTCACTAAATGTACAAAAACCATGTGCATACTGGGATTGTAGGAGAAGTGATTTAGAAACTTCCTGGCCAATGGAATCTATACTTACTTTGTTCTTGTCTTTAATAAAGGATTCCTTTGTTCTATTAAAAAGTGTCTATTTGTGAACTATTTTAAACTTTGAATTTCTTATGCTAGGCATTTCCTGGGAATGAAATAGCACTTTCCTTAAAGCCAAGTCAAAATTTCTGACTATATCTACTTATTTATCTATATCAATGTCTATATTTATATCCCTATCTATCTATCTATCTATACCTATACACATACATATGTAATCTATACCTAAATCTCAATCCCAAAAATAAGTGTATTAAAGGTAATGAATTAAGTAATGACCTAGTAAACACAGTTTATTGTATAATTTTAAGGGTCTTTTAAATCTTTGTAAAAATTAAAAAGACTTGTACTAACTAAATTAAGACTATTAACTTGATTGTATCAGTTTGATTGGCTTGAGAGCAGTTGGTGGGGCAAATTTCTGGCTGTGTCTGCTTGGTCATGGAGGTGTGATCTTGGGACCTGTGTCTGGGTGTCGTCTCCTCTTTTTCTCTGTCACTGTTCCCCTATTCTGCTCTCTGACTCGCATAAACAGCAAAAGTTTTTCCCCCTTGTTCTTCCATAATGCTTTTGCCTTGATGTGAACTGACCATGAGCTGAATCATTTTAAATTGTGAGTCAAATTAAACCTTTTTAAAATTGTGGATATTTCATTCTTTGTCTAACAACAGGAAAGTTTAATAAAGCTATGTTCACTATGTTATATAATCTGTAAAATTGTGCCCATAGTTTTTTAAGGTCACCCTGTTACTACACAAGTGTGACCCCTGGACTTCAGGTGGGTGTAGCATTTCACCAAGGTTTTCAGTTTCCAAAATATAGTTGGCATTTTACATACAGGACTTCTGAATCTGTGAATTCAGTCAACCATATATTGGTATTATTAAAAAGAACATCACCAAAGGAATATGAAAAATGTGCAACACTGCTAATTATCAAGGCGTTATAAGACTGCAAGGAAATATCATTTCACACAATTCAGAAAGCTATTATCAAAAGAACACAAATAACAGATGCTGACACAGATGTGGAGAAAAGAAAACTCTTACACATTATTGATGTGAAAGTGAATCAGCACAGCTATTATTGAAAATAGTCTGGAGTTTCTTCAAGCCATTAAAAATAAATCTACCATATGATTCAGAAATCTCATTCTTAATTTCTCGTTGCTGGGAACAACTATCCAACAATGAAAAGTAAAAGTAGGAAAGGTTTATTTTAGCGCACAGTTCGTAGTGGTTTCAGTCCATAGCTGGCTAACAGCCAGGCAGGGCAGCACAGCAGAAGGCCTGGCAGAGCAAAGGCAGGCCACGACAGGGCGGGTGGAAAGCAGTCCCCTTCCTTCGGCTTTCTCTTTTATTCCATGCAGGCTACAAGTCTGTTGGTTGATGTGACTCACACTCAGGATAGCTCTTCTGTCTCCCGTAGATCCATTCACCAAGAACTATGCTAACTTAATCAAAAGACCAGCCTATATATCATGCATCTGTAATCCATATTCACACACTCTTGATCCAGCCATTTCCAAAAAGTGTCCTATGAGAGCACAAAGGTTTGGGTGAACATCTAGATACAAGTCATAACAGTCATTATTGGTAAAGGAAATAAAATCTATATGTCCAAGCTTTCAAAATGAAAATGTTCATAAAAGAGAATATACAATAGTCTTGAAGGTTTTTAGTTTGAAATCTTGGACGCACGAATTTTATTTCCTTTACCAGTAATGACTGTTATATAGACACATTCACAAGGTAAATAACTACAGTACTACTATTCTGTTAGTTCATCAAACAGAACAGGTTGTGCTTTCATAGTTTGATTGTTTGATCATTTTTTATGTCTAAATTTTGTAACCTGCACAACTACTTCTAACAATATGCAACATATATATATATATATATATATATATATATATATACTGTTTTTGTCTTTTTCCTTTTTATCAGTACTGGGGATCAAACTCACGACTGCCTCCTTGCAAGGCAGGCATTTATGCCACTGAGCTAAATCCCCAGCCCCCCAGTATGCAATATATTAACTTAATTAACTAGCATTAATTTCCTACTATTTTTTGAAGTTCTGTGTCATTTCCATGCTTTTTCTGTTTTGCTTTTTAAAATGAAAAAATTTAAAAACAGAAGACATACACAGATTTTAAAATGATAGAACAAATATTATAACCAGACTGAAATATTGCAGAGATGTTAGAATTATTATACACCACATTAAAACATATTTGATAAATATGCTAAGACTTTGGTTTTAAAGAAGTGGACAAATGCAAAATCAGATATATGAAGAAGGCAGAAAAATAGAAAACTTGGGAAATAATCAAGATCATGCTAGAAACATATACAACGTAACAGAAAATAACATCACCCTCAGTGCACTCTCTGCTAGAAGAGATGTCAATATAAACGTTTAAAACTGAATTTCAAAGAGAAAAAGAGTGAAAAAGACATTGAGGATATCCAAAAACTGTGAAATCACTACACAGGGCATAAATCTGCAAACAGGCTTATCAGAAAAAAAAAAAAAAAAAAGAAAATGAGAAGCAACATTGTTGAGATTTCCTAAAGCTAATGACAGACAATAAAGGAAGAACCAGGGAGCTCAGAGAAGACAAAGCAAGAAAAATGCACACACAAACACCATATATATATATACATAATATTCACACCACAGCTACCCTAAAAGAGAGGCCCCAAGGGCTGCAAATTAGCAGTGCTGTAGTGCTGGGTCATCCCAAGCCTTGTGTAGTTTTCCTCTTTGCCACCAGTGCTGGATACAGAGTTACAGGATTTAATGTTTGCCTTGCTTGCTGAGTTTTGTTTTGCTTTGGTTCTGTTCCTTTCCATCCCTCTTTTCTTCCTTTTGGAATAGAAATGCTTACCTTTGACTTTTTAATTTATACAAGAGTTCACAGCCAAGAGTTTACCTTGAATTTCAGAGGAAACTTAGAACTTGGGCTTTGTAGCAATGATGAAACTATAAAAACTTGTCCATTCTTAGAGATGCACTAGTGTATTTTGCATAAATAGGTGTGCATGAGTCTTTTGGGGGGCTTGGGGTGGAAGGGTAGAATTCAGAATGCGACCAGGTTATGGGGACACTCTAGCTGGCTTGGTGTTCCAAGGTGGGATCTGGCTGGAAGGGTTAAGTCACTGGTGGGGCTTGACTAGGAAGGTTATAGCTCCTGTTTGGGCTGCATCTTGGCCACCATAACATGTGCCGCTTTCCTGTGCTCATGTCCTTTCATTACACCATTTCTGCTGGAATTGGTCACCTTCACAGGAGCAGCGTTCAAAAACTGTGACCCAAAATAAACTCACTTTAAGTTGTGGTTGTCTGTGTGGATATGGTGTCTCAGCAAAGAGAAAATAGCTAACCTAAAATGCTTCATTTATTATTAAGCTAGTTATTTTATTATTTCATGTTTGGAGTACATAATGTTTACAGTCCTTGCATGGAGTTGATACACACATATAACACAATATAAATCCTTTTTTTTGTCATCCGTTTACGCATCTCATCTCTCCATTCCTTGATTTTGTTTTTTGCCGATGTAAGGATCAAGAAAGATTTATTTCACTATTTATTAACTTTTGTTTTGTACTTTGCCTATAATTTATGTTTCTTATATTAGATAAACCATATGATACTTAAACTTTTGTGCCTGATTTATTTCACTTAATATTATGAGGCATTCATTCTTCTAAAAATGACTTGAGTTTATTTTTCTTCATGGCAAAATAGCATCACAATGTGTACATTTTGTTTATCTATTCATTTGTGGATGGACATACAAGCTTCTTCCCAGATGTATCTGTTATTAATTGTGCTTTTATAAACATGAATATATCACTTAATGCCATGGCTTTCACATTTTCAGGGAGTTTGCTAGAAGATGAACGACTGGGTTAAGAGGGATTCCTAGTGATAGTCTTTCAATACTAGTTGATTTCAATACTAGTTGATTTCAATACTAGTTGAACTGGTTTTTACATTTCCCCCAACAATGAAGAAGGGTTCCCTTGTCCCTGCAGCCTCGCAGGATTTGTTATCACTGGAGTCCTGAAAATTTAATGTAGGTGTTTGAGAAACGTGTTCTGGTTCATAATCATGGTGGTGGTGTGTTTGCTTTTCTGTTTGATTTGGTTTGGTTGATGGTGAAGACTTTCTAGCTTTTTCTATCATGGTTTGAAGTGCTTTCTGCTTTTGCCTCTGGCCCTAGTCCAGCAAACTGTTGCCAGTCAGCACCACCTTCAGACTGCTTTCCTGACAGTGTTTGGCCTAGAAAGCTTCTCTCCTTTTTGTTTCCATATCTCTTGTGCATTTGTTTGGTGTTGTATTTGTTGTTGTTTTCACTGTACTAGGGGTCGAACTCATGGCCTGAGCTTGCTAGGCAGATGCTGTGCTGCTGAGCTAAATCCCTGGGTCTACCTGTGTTTTTCTTTAGTTAGTCTGTTAATTTACAGTAAGACAGTTAAGAGTTCCTCTTTACACAGGTCTCTAACACTGGCTGCAAACTTCTTGAAAGTAGAACTGTTTGTTCCTTTTCTCTTTAGCTCCAGTGTGAAGAATACTGATTGGTGTTCAACGAGAATACAAAGGTGTGTGCAATTACTGTTGATGTCATTGTGATGAAAAGCTTTTTCTTTTGAATACCATACTTTTTCTGCAACTAGGCTACAAAAAGATGTTAGCAAAACGCATTTTTGTTGCTTTACAGAAATGTACAGCTATTATGCACTCAGTGTTAAAATATGAATACTTTAAATAAATGCTGGAAATTTTGTGCTAAACTACTTAATTCTAAAATGTCATGAGGTAACTCATTTCCTTTCACATTAATTTATCAGCTCACTAATCTGCATGTGGATTACCTGTGCCTACTTTCTTTGAGGGGTGACTTTCAACCCTGAAATTCCAAAAATCAGTGGATACAGAAATATTTTTGAAAGGCTTTCCTGTTCCATTTCTTCAGGTTGGCTAATTGGTATTTCCGCAACTTCTCAGTTATCATATGTTTAGGAGAAAAATTCCTTTTTCTTTCTATGACTATGCCTGACCATGCACTTTATTTTAATTTTTTTCTTTATCTGTACGTGTTTGCAGTAGATAATTCTTTTTATATCTCCTTCCTCTCTCTCCCTAATCTCTTGCTAATGTTTATGTGTCTATTTATTATTTATCTTTTGTTCTGTTCTTCATTTGTATTTTAGATTTCTTATAGAAGGTAAGTGTGATATTTAAGCTTACGTGTCTGATTTATTTCACTGAACATTATAGTCTTGAAAATTATATTCTATCCAAATTTCTACCTACTTTATGCCAAGAAAACAAATTTACTTTTATAACTGCAGCACATAACACAGTGGGAAATATAGAGCAAGCATTCAGGAAAAGTTCTATAATAAATGCACAGAAGTATATTCAACTAACAGTTCCAATAGCTAATGCATTAATAAGTCAGTCCAATAAATTATTTCTTTAAGACCAACACTTAGCTCTTATATTTTTCTTTCTTGACACAACAATAGCTTGCGTAAATAAAGCTGAGTATTTTGTTATTTACTGAGATTACTTTTTATTTTTATGTCTGATTAGTTCATTAATAAATATTTGTTATATCCGTCCATATACTCTCACTCAACTGTCCTTATATTTGTAGGTTCTGAAATAAGGTTCATATACAAACATCACATTTCTAACCCTTACAGATTTATCATCTTGTCCCAAATAAGCATTTTTCAACTGTTTTTATATTTATTATTAGATTAATTTCCATCATCAAATTCCAGCTTGACAGGTGATACATCAGAGAAAAACCTAAGGCTACACTAGCAACACTGTCAATACAAGTCGTGCAAGTCAGTCTGTAATTTGATAATAATATTGAAATAATATAAAATTAAGAGAAAGGTATTTCATGGAGAACCTCATAGGAAGAAGATTTTATGAAGAAAACTGTAAATAACCTTTTGCCCTGCTGAGAGTCTGAACCTTGCAATTCAACTCTCTAGGTTTGAGTAATGGCTACACTAGATGCATGCGTGGTGTTCAACAAGCAATTCAACTTGGTCAGCTGGACCCTCAGTTCTGTCATTTGTAAAGGGAATAATCCTAAGTGAAGAGATTAACACTTAGAAAACCTCAACAGTTCAGTTATTATTAATCCCCTAGTTATTAACAATATTTTCATTCTTGTACCCAAGAAAACAGTGATATTTTACATCCAGGAAATGGAAACATTTTAGCCTCATCTAAGTAAATTTTGCCTAAAAAATTATTCATGCTCATGTGTCACAAAGGCATCTTGCGTCTCTCTAACCTAAAAAACAGGTGTGCCACCCCAATGATGGACTAAGCATAATGTTAAAGAGAATGAGCACCTATCTGAAGAAGCTATGACCATGTTCCATGCACTGAAGTTCTGTCTGTTAATACTGTACAGTGCACCTTTCACAACACCTGCTGCCTAAAAGATATTTAAAGTCTTTAAATATGAGTGAAGTAGGTCTTCCTTCCCTGAGTTGGTTCCACCACATTAACTTGCACATCAGTGAGCAGGAGGAGAAATCCCAGAGCTTCTATGCTCCTCAAAGGCTAGATATCCTGAGCTGCTTATGTCTCTACTTTTCCCTCTTCTCTGTCTCTCTCTTTCTCCTAGTCTATCTTTTCGTCTTTTTCTCTTTTATAATAATACGCTCTCCTATAGACACTGAGCTCACAGTGGACAGTTGACAGCCGCACGTTCTCAGGCTGTCAAACTGGTTCTTACTCCCCAGAACTCATCCACCTCTTTACATAGCCTCACTAGGCTCCGCTCAGCCAAACCCTTCCCTGAGCCCGGGAAAAAAGGTAAAAGTTGTGCCAAGGCTGCGTAGCCCTTTATATGTGCTTCCCTTTTCAGAAAAATCCATTTTAGTGGATGAGCTTTCACAGACATTGGAAACATTGTGAAAAACAAGAGTCTACTTAGCAAAAGCTATTAGCAAAGAAACTCTGTGTAGGGTAGGGATCATAATGGCTCTTTTTTTTTTTTTTTTTTTCCCCAGAAATCACTGGTCTATTAAATGACAACAAAATATTAATGACAGTGATGATGATGATAATAATGATAATATATCCATATAATATTCTTATATTTCATTCTTTTATATATGGGAAAACTATGTCCCATATTGTAAACAAATTACAGACAGGGCTCAATGACCATTCTTAGGACACTCGCTTTATTTAATGAATTTCAAGGTCAATAACACGTTTCATCCCTCAGTTGAATGAGTGTTTTACGATCGTATAAGAACTGTGGGGATTCTTACTCAGAAAAGAGATGCACACATTTTATCCAGAAATTCAGCACACAATTCCAATGGTTCATAGAGTTTCCAAAGTCTAAACAATTCAAAAATCTACCTAGTATATGTGTTCATCTGCAGTATATCAATGTATCTATATTTAATTATAATGAAAGTGGGCAAAGTTAGAAATAATTGTTGACTTCTGCCTGGCAATCTGTATACTATAGACAAATACTGATCAGAGTGGGTTAACCCACGACTTGAATGTACAAAATTATGAGACCTCAACCATTTGCTTCACTTAATGCTAGAATTAGATAATTAACAGTCATTGACCTCCAGAGACTTAGCAGAACGAGCATCTTCTAAACTTTTACGGTTCCATCTGAAGACACTTTCACAGGGCAGCTGAGCAGCTACACGGAGTCTTGAAATTTCCTGGCAATTACAATTCCCTAGAGTCTTCACTTTCTGATTCTCTTTGTTTATTTCTCTGAAAAGACAGTCAAAACTTTTGAAATTCCAGACAAGTTTAAACATCTCTCATTTGAGTGAGGGAAAGAACAAATGAAGAGCAAAGAAAGAGCTGAATAGAAGGAAACAGGGGGGTAATGCTCCTGCCAATGGGCAGAGTACAGGAGACCAAGGGAGTGGGGAGGCCAAAGGGAAGTAGGAAAAGAAGAACTAGAACGGGAACCTAATCACAGTGAATACAAACACTTATGTCATAAACATGAGATGAGAATAACAACCACAATAGTAATGCAAATGAGGAAAGGGATCCAGAGACAAAGAGGTGGGTGGGCCAATGATTAAAAGAAAGAGATAAAAACGGTGTTATGTCCTGACTCCATGTTGGATGAAAATTGCAGGTATGACATCTACGTACTAATAAAAATGAATGATGTAAAGTTTATGAACATTATACAGTAGGAACTCAACTGGAAGAAAATATTTTTTTGAAAAATTGAATACTCTTTGGCAAAAGGTATATAAGATGAAATTTAGCATTATATTACTTTTAAAAGTATAGGTCAGTCGCATCGGGTTTGATTCTTTAGAGTTGAGAATGAGATTCCTTATTTTCTTGATGTCTATAATGACACAAGCAGAATGGAGATCTTACATTAGAAAAGAAACACAAGCCAGAATTCATAGCTGTCTCAAATTTTTAATAACAAAAAATGAAATAACAAAAGTGAAAAATTGGGTCATAATTGTTTCTCATTTGTTGTGGGAAAAGTAGGGTTCCTGTTGCTGTGTGCAATGTTTCCAAGGCCTGAAAATTTCCCCTTTCTGAAGTTCTTTTTAACTTCTCCTGATGTCTAGTGATTGATACCACACTAAGTGGAAAATTTCCATTTTCTTTCTAGACCTAGAAGAAAACAAACAGGATCAGTATTCAAAGCAAACAACTTTGAAGAGCTTTTCTGTGGTGCTCACTAGAATGGAGAAAGAGTGAGGATAGTGATCCACTGAAAAGAAGTATTTAATGAGACACAAGTGGGTGAGAATCACAGGAACCTACTCCTTCGTATAAAGGTGGAAAGGAAACCTTCAGAGTAGCTATGGAATACAAGTGCGTGCCATAAACAAGCTGAGTGTGCTGACATTTTTTTTTCTTGTCTTAATTTTTCTGTATTTTTACAATAACCATGTTCTGCCAATTTAAAATATTGTTCTGATTTGTAACCCAGAAATCCTTTTGGAGGGTAAGATATTTTCCTAAGTATACATTTAGAATTTGTTATATTACAACATTGTTGGATTTAGTTACATGGAAGCTTATTTTATTGTCACTGATGCTTATTCACATAATAATAACCTTTGTATACAACATTTTCCAAAGTACAGTGTGCGGTTAGTTTATATAATTCCATGTGTTGAGTGATAAAATGCAGGTTTATGATATAACATTTCTTAATTCCTTTTAAAAGCTTATTTAAATAACCAAGAGGCAATGTTAGGCAGTGAGTCAATACATTATGAAAATGTCTCTGCTATGAATATATAAACATAATATAAACATCAGTTTAAAACAGAATGCTATGGTGACTGAGCTTTTTTTTTTTTTTTTCAATAGGCAAAGGTAGAATGAATTTGTCACAGCTAAAAATGCCAGTATTATAACTCAAAATCCATTAGGCTAGTTGATTCATAAAGACTGTGTTGTTTTAATATTTCCTGGTATCCTTATATTTAAAGATATTTTTTAGATGCAAAGATCATTCAGTACAGATAAAAAAAAAACAGCTAAATTTTCAATAGTTTTTTCATGTTAAACACACACTTCGAATCAATCAATTGAAAATACTGTGTTAGCATCAATTAACATCACCAACTGAAATGCCCCTAGTTTTGTCTTAGAAATATAAGTAACAAATATTAGATTTAAATTTAAGACCTAAATTTGTTTCCAGTGTGGATTCTAGAACACTGTGGCTGTTGTTTTCTTTCTTCCTCCCTCTCACTGAGTTTGAAATAACTGACAGGCCTGCCTATTTCAGCTCCACCAGCTGCGTGACTCCACAGCCCCCTCAATATTTTCTGATCTGAGAAGGGACTGAGAGCTCAGCCTCCAGATAAGCCAACAAGTTAACCTGACAGAATTTAATAGTGCATGATGGCAAAAGACACAACTCAAGATTCAGAAACAGCGGACTCCTTTGCTCATGACACTATCAGCAGAATGGACTTCATGGTGACCATGAAGTCCAAGTCTCTTGAGAGTGAGGAGACTAACTAAAGATGTTACATAGTGGGTTTGGGTCACAGCTGAGTAACACCGAGTTTAGGGAACCCTCAAGTTTATAAGAAAACTATAAGCAATGTTGTTCAACTCTTACCTATTAGAAAAATTATCTTTATACTGGTAAAAGAGAAATAAAAAGTCTTCCCTCTTCTCTGAAGGAAGGTACTGAAGTGCCTTACCTTCCAAGGCTCTTGCTATACAAATATCTTGGAAAGACAGCACAGGTAAAAGGCCTTCATCTGTCCTAGAGAAACTGTAAACAATCTCTTGACCCAACATCTGGTTCTTTTTTATCATTAATTAGAATGAACAATATTTTCCTTTGCACATTATCTTAAACCAAATACTGTGGAGGATAAGGAAGACACTCAAAGTCATTCTCTTAAAATATGAACAAATTTTTTTATAGATTTCCCAACACAAAGATGCATACTAATAGATATTTCTATATCATTTCTGATCCAGAGGATACACATTCTAAAAAGCTACTGCATTTATTTTGAGATCCTCATGACTGCAGTGGAATACAGTTCTAATCACAGCACTGCAGGAGGCTGAGGCAAGAGCATAGAAAGTTGGAACCTACAGTGAACATTTCAGCAATTTAAGGAAACCGTGTCTCAAAATTAAAAAAATAAAATAAAAAAGACTGAGGATATAGCTCAATGCAAAGGTCTTCATTTCAGTCCCACATAAATGCCTCTCCCAAAGTAAAGAGACCTTACAGTAAATAAGTGTTCATGCCCATTCTTTTCTCTTCTGTACCAATACTTGTTTCATGTATAAAAATTCAGAAATAAGGCATAGGCACATAACTGTCTCCAAAATTGAGGTAATATTTATTACATTTTACATACAAAATGACAATTACATTGTGCATGTTAAATACGATGGTTTTTGTTTTCTGTGGATGAATTCTGAGATTATCCACTGAATTCTTCAAACATCTCTTGAAATATTGAAGACGCTAAAAAGATTTCATCACAAAAATGTTCCCTAGATGAAATATATGCAAGGAAAGTAGTAAATATTTAATACACTAAAATTTTTATTTAATGTGTACAAAGTACTAAAGGATTTCCAATATGTGTTTGTATTAAATTTAAAATTCTTAGCACTTGCATAGCATTCTTTTTAAAATGTTTCTGACACTTTGGGCTGTTTATTGTTAAGATTATGTTAGTTGAACTATGTCATGATCATCAAAATGGACTTTTTAGAAAGTCCCAATATATTCTATTACATTACTGCTAAATTGTCTCAAACTATTGTTTGTTAATTTGATATACTTATAATTACAAACAACTAAGTTAGGGAGAAATACAGGCAGTCAGACAGGGTTAAACCCTCAGTCAGTGCAGAAGAACATAGGGCAATGTGGCTGGAGGCACATTCACTGAAGGTCAGGCCTCAAGGTAAGGAGGAATGGCTACACCTGCATACCTGCCCTAGAGACAAACAATAGTGATTGACATTCTAAATACCCATCAATCACCTGGGGGATGGGGAGAAGTGGTGACCAGGACTTCCTTGACCCACCCCTCTAAGCAAGGTCCTTGTTCTTTCCATGCACACTTGCTATATGACTTGCTTTCCCATTGGGTCAGTGTTACCTAAGCAACTGTATTGTAATCTTATTGGTTAATAAGCACTGTGACACTTTGTACCCATCTGGTGATTTTGTACCCATTTTATGATTTTGCTCTGTAAAACTTCCTTTGAGAAGTAGGCCTTGGGTAGCCTGCTTTCTGGGTTTTTTTCCTGTTTCTCCCAGGCAGAAGCTGTCTTTTCCTCAGTAAAACTCCCTACTCTTAGCCTCCTGTGTATCTTAGAAACAATTGTTCTATTATATGTAACACAAATGGTGCATTGGACATCTAACAGTTTGGAAGTAATAATATTTCCTTTATACCATTTGGAGGTCCTTTATCACTCCTATGCCAACACCACTAGTGATGAGGGCTATGTCAGCTGTGATAACTCCCATGGATTTCAGCAAGATATTGAGGTAGGCGATTAGGACACGACCAACTAGGTGAATAAGTGGGTATGATCTGTCCTTCATGGTGACAGATGTGCAGGAAGACAGTTCCCAATCCCTGCAGGTAGAACAATGGGAAAAGGCTGTCTTCAGTTTAGCTGGCATGAAATCAAGAAAGTTTTTGATAGAATGACCCGGATCTGATATCTGCCTGAGAAATGGTTGATAAAAAAAGGCATCATTAACCTATGGGCCACAGAGCTTCGCTCTCACAGTGGTTTACTCTCACTGTGCAGAGTATATTTCTTTTTCTACTTAAATTGGCCTGCATTCACTCTGAAGAGAGTATTTCTTTTCCTACCTTTAATTAATGTAAAAATCTCTCTGCCTTTTGTGCATTTCTGTCCAAGTTTTTATTCCTGATAAGAAATTGGAATCTCTAGAAGGAGTCCACAGCTCCGACGAACCACAGAAATAATATTCCTAATAGCTAGCATTTTCAGCTATGGAGATACACTTGTATTTTTATGCTTAATTTGGGCATATGTCTTTCCAAAAACATAAATGTGAAAGCTCAAAACTCTGACAAATTCCTTGGGAAGGACTGTTGCTTTGGTTGGTTTGTGTATTTTTAAAATGTAACCTGAGATCCCAACTGTTTATTATTGGAAATAAAAAGCCAGTTTCTAGTTATAATCTTCTTGCTTCAACTCTGTTTGCTCTATTCTCAGCCTATATTTACCTTACCTTTTTCAGGATCCTGTATTCAGACCTCGAATTGGGGAGCAGATCTGCGAACTTCAGAGCTGAATGAAGTCAAATCCCAATACCCTGAGAAACCAGGTCTTCACTCTTTGCATGCTTGACAAGAATTCAGACATACTTTCAGAAATATAAGCACAGTTTATTGCAAAGTAAGGGTTCAGACAGAACACATTGTGAAGTGAGAGGCAGGCAGTCCCATAGAAGCAACTGCTCTAAGTGGGAATTTGGATCATTTTATGTTGTCAGGACTCCTTCCGGGGGTTCAGAGAACTATGACTATCACAATATCACTGACAGTGGAGATATAGATCACAAGTATGGACATTTTTTCTTGTAAATTAATTTGGAATGTCAGTCTTTCACTGTTCAAAATTTCTTCCATGTTCTTGTAAAAAAATTAGGAAAGAAATTTATGAAAGAAAAAATTCTAAATCAGTTTTCCACTTAAGTGGGATGGTCTTTCAAGAATGTTTTCCTTTGTGATATTTTTGTGCTACAGGCCATGGTAACCAGAAATGTCTGTCTTGTTCTGGAAATACACTTAATAAATGATTATACATGTGTTATACCCTGAGCTCTTTGTTTATATATTTATTTTATTTGTTCTGGCAATTGAACTATGTTAAAATTCCAGCCATTTTTGTTCTCCCTCTCTCTCTCTCTCTCTCTCTCTCTCTCTCTCTCTCTCTCTCTCTCACTAATAGTGTAAAAGTACTTCAGTTAGGTTATGAGTGAGATAGCTATCTAGGGAAAGAGCCTGCGGTAGAGTTGGACCATGCTGCTAAAAAATAACATAAGAACAGGCAGAGAGGTAGGATTTTGGGCCAAGACTGAACTTCCTACAACAACATGTATTGCATACCCCTCTCTACTAAAAGGAGTTGTAGCCATCGCTTCCTAAGCTTCTGAGTTTCTGGGAACTCAAAATACAAGACAGCAAGTTTTTTCTTGAAATTCCAGTTTCCTTTAAATCCTGCCTCTGGGTAATTTGTTTAGACAACTTCAATTCAAATTGCTCATTTTAAAGTCCCAGTCTCCTGTGATAGGTAGCCAGTAAATAACTAAGGAATTCCCTATGTGCCACGTACCCACAAAAGTTCTGGGCTAAGAGTGCAGGGAAATTGTCACTTTCGGAATTTCCCTCCTGGAGGAACCAGGACCATTTTTCCCAATCCTCTGTATTTCCAATAAAATCTCTCATGACTCCTCCTTTTGGTTTGTGACTTCATTCCTCCTTTGGGGAACCAATGATAAAAGTAGGGTCTTTCTCGGCCTCAAACTGCCCAGACTGACTTTAAACTGGAGACCGTCCTTCCTCAGATTTTGGAGTGCTGGTTTTATAGTCATGTATCACCATGCTTACTTCTTCTTATTTAATTACACTCGGCAAAGCATGCTATTTTGGATTGCTTTTGTCCCTCAGGATTGTTAATGCATTCCTTCCTGGCTACAAGAATTGGCCCCTGAGAAATGCACCAGTATTCTGAGCCAGTTCTGTGAGTCTTTCTAAGGCCATCCACTGGCCTCCACTCTGGTTCACTGCCAAGGTCACTTGAGTTGCTTATGCAGCTGTAACTCATTTCTAGATGAGATTCACCAGGGACTAAAATGAGAGGGGAGTTCTGCCATTCAGCTAGAGAGACTGTGATCCTGGAGATGGCTTTTTTGAACTTTCAAAATCATAGCTTCCATGCTGAGCTCAATGCTGAAAGCTCTTAAAGCAGTAAAGACCAGCTCTATGCTGTGCTCCATGGCCAATGGTTATGTGGTCTCTGGAGAGTCAAAGAGTGATCTACTTCTCCCAAATCCTCCAAGAAATCTTTGGGCAGACAGTAAGAAGAAGTTCACAATGTTTTAAAGGTCAGCTCCTGTGGTGGGAGGACACTCAGCCAAAGAACCACAAGGGTCTCCTGACGACCATTTAAGAAATTCAGACCAATGCATTCTATGTTTGAGGTTTTTTCACTTGACTTTAGCTATCCTAAAACATTTACAAAGTGGATTTTCCATGAAAGGATGAAAGAATAAATGATATCCCAAAGAGCTGCTACAGACAGGACTTTCAGGGACACTCAATGTGACAGAGATACTCTTTGTATAATCCCATCTTAGTTAAGATACCTGAACCTTTGGAGAAATGAAAATACACTGCTGTTGTCCCAACTTTAGCGAATAGGAAAAGTTACAGAAATCATTTTATCTGCACCTTATGCCATTGTGCTGGTAATGAAAATCCTGGGTTGTGTATAAAGGGGAGAAAATTCAACTTTTTTATCAACTCTCATAAATTCTCAGGCAGGACAGATTCCTGTTAACAAAAAGCAGGTTAATGCAGGAAAAACAATCAATTTTAATAACTCATGCAAGTCTGTCACCAGAGAGAGAAGCAATTCTCTTTGTAAAGTAACTGCTCAAAGCAGTGGCTTGTAACTGCATCTTGAATAGTATTTTAACACAGAGAAACAAATTTTAGAGTGAGAAGACAAAATTTCAGACTTCAGAGGGAAGGTGGTAAAACTTACTCCGCAGTTCCTCTGCGCCTCTTGGTAGAGATGCCGAGCTGATCATCAACTGTCTTCACCACGGAGAAGGGGAGGGTAGAAAGATATTCTTTCTAAATCTTTGTTCCCTGATCAAACAAAGGAAGAGAAAGAAAGTTGCCCTGTATTTTAACAAGCTTTCTGTAAGGAATTCTTAATGAACTTAGTTCTCCTGTTGTTACCAGCTTTTGGTATCCTGCGGACTCCTTCAAGAGATTCTTTCTAGGTTCTTCTTTTTCCACACAAAGAATTGGACAAAGCAAGTGCAAAAGGTAAAGAAACATGCTGTTCAGAACAAGTGTGTGCCAATTAAAGGTAGGAAAAAAGTACTCTTAACTAGGTGAGAGCAGGCCACTGGGAAAGAGTACAGTAAAGAACTTAATGGTGGCTGTCTTTTGTATCTCCCATTGCTCAACCTGACATTAGATCTAGGCAGTTCTGTCACAATATTGCTTGTGTTTTCTCAAAAGTTGAAGACAGCACTCTTTGATTTGCTCCAAATGCAGGGCTATGGGAAATAGTTTGCACATGTATCCCGTAACTTTCCAGCCAGTTTTCTGTACCCTAATCTCCTGCCTCACGGTGCTGGAGGCTGACCTGAAGTCTTATATGCTAGTTAATTCTCTACCACTAAGCTACATCCTCTACTCATAATATTTTAAGGAGAAATATTTTTATTTCATTCACATATTGGTATATTATTGCATGTAGAAGATGAAATGAAAGTGAGAAGGAAGAAGATAGAAAAAAAGAGGAAAGAGGATCAACAGAGCACGAGAAACAGAGAATTAAGTGGAAAAACAAAAAGCAGAGGGGGATAAAAGCATTGTTAAAGAGTAAAGTTTTCTACATGTGATGGGACGAGAATTCAGGATAAGTAGGACAATCATTGCAAGTTTGAGTCCAGTCTAAGATATATGGTGAACTAAAGGTCATCCTGAATTAAATAATCAGACTCTACTTCAAACACACACAAACAAATTTTATAAATAAATAAAGGAAGAGGAAACTTTGGATACAGCACTTTGTAAGTAAATATTATCAGAATTTTAAAACTGCATTTGCAGTATACATTTAAAAATTTAGATTGTAAAAATGTGCAATTTATCTAAAGAACTGTAATTTGTTTTCTATTTAAGTAATTCTCCAGGATCTCATATATGCATATATTATGCTTATGTGCATAACTGATATATAGAAACTGTACTTAAATTATGCACATACAATAAAATAAATCTTATTTCACAATTAAAACATACAGCTTGTTTTTATGTGGTTCTGCTCCAGTAGATAACTGCTGTTTCCTTTTAAAATAAGAGATTCTTTTGGAGTTCGGTGACAAGGAGAGCAAAGCTGAGATAGCTAAGAGGAACACAATGTCTCTGGGACCGAAGGTCAGATGGTCAGAGCTGAGGTCCAGGTAAGGAAGTGGCAGGTTGCTAGGGATGCTAGTTTCTTGCAAGTGAGATCACACCGACATGTGCTCACATTCAGTGTGCCTTGGTAAAGCTGCTTTCACCACCAATCCGGTCTTCCCTACCTGAGGGTTAGCCCTCCCTTTCCACTGTTCATTTCTTAGTGACCCAGATAGACAGACAATGAATGTTTTTTCCAGTAGGCTAAGCACAAGAACATGAGTGTCTATGTCCACTTCTCCATTAGATGTCTGGAGTACTCAGGCAACTCACAGAAAGGCAGGAAAAATGGAGTCACAGTATCTGCTTCTGGTTTAAGTGCTAGGAGTCACGTGTGGCTATTTCTATGTGGTTCCTGTTTAGGAGAATCAATACATTCTTCTGTTTTGCTTTTTAAAATGCCAGAAAAACAGTTAAAGAAAGTGTAATTCAGAATAAAATGTGCTCTAGAAACAAGCACTGGACATTTTCTTGCCTATTGCATTTGATATCAGTACAGAAGGAGAGAAAGAAAGAAAGAAAGAAAGAAAGAAAGAAAGAAAGAAAGAAAGAAAGAAAGGCAGAAAAAAGAGACAAAATTATCAAGCACTATAAAGGCAGAGAGTGGATTGTGACTAACTTATCTGGGTCATTTGTAAAGGTCATGAGAAATGTGACTCTTTAAGTCTAAATACGATATATGGTAGAAGTTAGCTACTTCCTTGAAGCAAACTATCCCTGAACACCTGAGTTTCAGCTGTCTCATCTCTGGTGGGCTATACATGTGGTCACAATGATCTGGGAAGAACAGTGGAAAGGGCTGGGCTTGGATAGTGTCACCCGAGAAGACTTGGTCTCTGCGTATTTCATTTCCCACCCTCTAGCAGTATTACTGGGAAAAGGGCCACAGGAGAGCGGTGCCATCCAGCGGTGCTTGATCCCCAGCCTTGGCAACAACACACTTCTCTCTTGCCACATAATATCAATAACCACAAATCTCAAGGCTTTTCTGTATGAAGAGATGGAAAAACAGATTAAGATGCTAGAGAAACTGTAAAGCCTTATTGCGGATAGACAGAATTTTTTATTAATTATTTTAATCCATCAGACAAGTGGATGTATGGATAGATATGCCTCACATAGTTGTGCGTATCTGACCAGCATTCTGTCCTATGATCCGCTGCATAGATAAATTACAACACAACCTACAGCTGCATCTTTTCCAGGTCTGTTTTCCTTTTTTCTCTATTGTAATTTATGAAGTTTAATAAGGAAATAAATCTGCATAAATGAAAATTATGTTTATGTTGTATGTAAACTCCAGTTATTAGAATTCACCACAAATTTATATTTTCATTAACTGCCTTGGGAATTACATTTTGCTTCAACATTTTTTTTAAAAAACAGATATAGATAAGTACTTTTAAATGTGTCTCTTATTAAAGCTGCCTGATTTTATATTTAGGATGATAGTGTTGTTCTCTGAAATTTACATAGGAGGACTCTGGAAAGAATATCTAAGATACTAAGTCATTATCGGTCCCAAAAACCTGAGTGAGAATGAATTCTCACCAGACTCAACTGGCAGTTTTTAAGTAGTTGGACAAAATACAAACTTTGTGATGTACTGGAAACCAGATTTCATCATGTATTATAGAGGAAGACGAGAAATAAGAAGGAAAATTTGCACTGAAAATTTGTTTGTGATGCTTGCTATGAAGAAATTAAAACAGGTTGATAGATCAATAAAGAGAATAAATGAATCCATAAAAGTGGCAAAAGTAAGACCTTTGAACTGACATCACAAAGAAAGGTGGATTCATCTTTATACGTTCTGGAGGTAGTATGTCAGATTTAGGGAATGAAATGCTACAGTCCAATGTGAGGATGTACAACATAGGTGATCAAGCAAAAAAGAGAGCTAATAATTAGACAGGTTGGCAGGGGATTTAGCTCAGGGACACACGCACCTAGATGGCAAGCTTGAGATTGTGAGTTTGATCACCGAAACCAAAAACAAACTAATAAACAAGAATCAAATCCAGATGTTGCCCCAGGAAACTCTGACAGGGCTAAGCAAAGGTACAACATGGTCCAGGTACTGAAAAATCCTTACTTACTGCTGTGCAAGAACCAAGTAGCACAAATAAATAAATGAGTGGAGTAATTAGTACAGGAAATAAATCTTAGCAGTTTAAACTGGGAGCAAAACACTTGTAGCAGAGGAAGTTAGATGGATTCAGGATGAACTCTGAAACAGAAATAGCAGTCCTAGTCCAGTCTACAGAGATGATGGGTGCCAGGAACATAAATATGGTGACAGAGATTAAAATTCTCATTATCAACACTTCTGCCCAGAGCATACTAGATTGCATATAGCACTGCATTCATGAGGGCTAAAAATAGCACAAGCTGAAACTAAATACAAAAGCTATCGTTTTCTCTCCTGAGCTGTGCTATACATTTTGCAAAAAGGTTAAAATAGGAAGATCTCCTTATCTATTCCTCAACAGCCTTTGTCCTTAACAATTTGAAACTTTGATGCACCAGTTTAGATTCAATACAGATGTTCCTAAAAGTGACAAAAACCTGGAAAATGCATTTTTAGTATACTTGTATTTGCCAGATCAGACCCTTTCCCATTTCTTTGTTCCCTTATGAAAATCTCAAGCTCTCAATTTGACTTCAGATTCCTCTTTTGGAAACTCCTTGTTTCTCTTGAAGGCTTACTCAGTGATCTAAATAAACCCTTCCCCTCCCTGTATGCTTTGTTCATTTGTAAATTCTCTTACAGCCTGCATTAACAGTCCTCTAGATGCTCTCTGGCATGACAATAAATATTGAGATGACTCACTGATTATGAGTCTTAAAAAGGTGAGCAGTGATGCATTTATTTGATGGAGCCAATGTTCAGAGAAGAGTTTAGCTGGATTGGTAATCCAGAGTGTTTTCCCATATATGTTATGTGACATCTACAAATATTTACAAAGGATTTCTGCTAGAAATAATTGGCCACCAGCTGAATTTGTTCCTGTAATATTTATTTTTGTTTATAAGTATTCATACAACTTTGCACACATGAATAGAAATATACACTTATACACACATGTGTGCATGCAAGTGTGTGCTCATTGGCAGATATAGATGCATATTTTGTTTTAGAGAAGGAAACTATTAATGACTGAAATATATATATATATATATATATATATATATATGTTTATTGGAAGGAATGCATACAACTAAACTTAAAATATTGCTTATATCTAGATAAAACTGGCAGAAGATGATTTAAGGATAGTTTTTTGTTTTGTTTTGTCAGTTATGAACAATTCACCATACATAGGAGATGCGATATGAAGTGAAGACATTTCTGTAACACTAGATTCCTGTGTAAGGAATTTCTATACAACTGTGTAGAAACAGTATCCGTACTGCTTTTTCTTTTCTTTCTTTCTTTCTTTCTTTCTTTCTTTCTTTCTTTCTTTCTTTCTTTCTTTCTTTCTTTCTTCTTTCCTCCCTTCCTTCCTTTCTGTCTTTCTGTTTTTCTTTCTTTCCTTCTCTCTTTCTTTTTGAAGCAGGGTTTTGCAACGTAGTTCAGGTTGGCCAAGAACTCCCTCTATAGCCCAGACTGGACCTGAGCTCTCAATGATCTTTCTGCCTCAGCCTCCTGAGTGTGGAAATTATAGGCATGTGCAACCACACCCATCACATTCCTCTGTTTTAAATAAAGTAATATTCTCTGTTCATCAACATAATAAATTATCTGAGGCACTGTTCCTGCCAGAGGGTAAGGAAAGATGCTCTAAACCTTCTGGCTCTGTGTGGAGCACTCTATGTGTTAGATCCAGGTACTGTACAACAGCTCTATTTAATAGGGTGCATTATTTCCACTTCATATATATATATATATATATATATATATATATATTTTTTTTTTTTTTTTTTTTTTTTTTTTTTTTGAGACAGAATCTCATTATGCAGTTCAGGCTGATCTGGAACAAACTATATAACTTAGGCCAGCCTTCAATTCACTGTGATCCCCTCCCTCTACCTCTCAAATGAACTACCACACCTAGCTTTACTTCCACTTTAAAGTGAAAAAATAGACTATAAGAGGGTAAGTATGTTATTCACTTTTATGTCAACTGAATTCATGCTCAAGTGTGTTGGTGGAGTATATAACATATGTAAGGAGCCATGGTGTAAAAGAATATCTCCTTCATCGGGTTCAGGGGTACATGTGGTTACTGGTGCTCAATTTTCTAAATTTTTCTGGCTACAACTTTTTACCTCCTCCCTAACCACAACAGAAAATTAAACAAATCTGTTAGACTTTTGTGCTTCGGTTAATTTGAGGTCAGTTGGTTTCAAATTCCCAACTACCTCTTTGCCTGTAACTGAAGTCAGCTGAGCACAATGCATACAAACACACAGAATGCAAAAGTCTTCAACTTAGCTGATGATGATTCAGCAAATCAAGAGCGCTTTAGCTGAGAAAAGGTATGTGTCTAAAAGTTCTTACATACAAAGGTAGCAAAGGAATACACATCAGTGACATTTTACAAAAGATTTTTAAAGATGATTGTTTCATTTCAGAAGTAATTTGTAAGCAATATTTAGTTGTACTTGATGGCTATGAAAAAAATGAGCTGAAAACTATACTGAAGATATAGAATCCATGAATTGAGGGTGACCGGGAGAATTATATTGTATTCAGATAGTTGTGTTGCTAATGTGAAACATAAAGTGAAGCACAGATGTATTTTAATAAAAAAGAACTTTGACAATCCTGTATTTGCATTGTTTTGCTGTGATCTTCTTTATTCTGTTCTGCTTTGTCTTATTATCCTTAAGATAAAAATAATTAAATAGTCATTCTTATAATGCAGGTGTAGAACTAATGAGCAAAAGGTACTCCGCAGGTGATACTACCTATTTCTGTAGAAATACATTGAATGTGTGAAAATGTTATGTACTTTTTGTGAATGATAATTTAACGAAGTTAGCAGAAGTGATGGCATTATTATACACATGGTTAAAAGATGTCCCACAATAGCAAACTTAGGAAAGTTATACCGCCAGTGTTCGAATTTTCTGTGTAATGGTCATTACATAATGCTTTATGGAGATTTTGCATTGCAGTGTAAACTCTACCCCAGTAGACTTAAGATTTTTTTCCAAAAAAGTGCCTCAAGCAAATGTTTCTTAAATTCCTAAACTGTGAAGTATGGACTAGTTGAAGATTATATCTTGTGTTCTATTGAGAATAAAATATTTAAAATGATTGTTTCACCAATATCCAAGGGCGAAATTCTTCGGATACTTCTTCAATTAGTCTTGGTTTATCTGTCTCCTGTTTTTTTCCTTATACTTCATTTATATTCATTTGTGGAATCTGATGTTAGACTGCATTTGACGTTCATCATCTTAATTTCCATAACTGGTTGCACAACTTGATGAGGAAAAATATGGAGTAGATTTTGCTTCTTCAAGAAAAGACATCAAACTAACATAATCTGTTAGCTCTGACAGCTCAAATTAATCAGCTGTTTCTTTTTCCTTCCATTGGCAGGAGAAAGGGGGGCGGGAAGGACTCGGAGTTAGTGTCAATCAGTGTTCAGAAAGAAGAGAAAATCTGTTCCTCTAAGACTGAATAATCAAGTGCATATGTTTTTAATTAGTAACATCTTTGCACTCTGTGCCTCATTGGAGTGATTTTCTTTTATTTGACGTGTTGCTTTTCCGCAATGATTCATACCCCTATATGACCAGAGAAAATAATTTAAACAAATTAACTCAAAGCATAGAACTGAATACAAGAGAGAAAAACCTCCTCTGACAGAGCGTGATGGTGGCAAAATAAAGTAGCCCTCACCAAAGAGACTTGTTTTCCTCCTCTAACAAAACCTGGGTGTTTCCTGAAACTTATTTGTGCAGAGGACGCGTACTTGTTCTGATAGATAAAGGAAGCACGCGCTTGTCCCAGTCTTCCGAGGAAAATGGGGATCTTCATTTACTAGGATCCTGAGCAATCTGTGTTCACAGGAACGGGAAGACAAAGAGCTCCTTCAAAATTCGCCTCCGGAGACAAACAGTCTCTTTAGATTTGTGCATCTCTGCGAGGTCAGATGCTTCCCTAGATGAGATTTGAGGCGGACTCCTATTCGTTTCTTTAACGTTGTCCCTCCTGCTGGAAAGGTCTGTTAGACAAACTTCACAGCGGACTCCTCAGCTGGAACATTCCTGCGTACGCAGCTCCACACAGCGTTCGCGGCCTGAAATGAGTCCAGCGCTGACCAGGGCCTCTTGCAGCCCGGGCCTGGGAGCGTGCAGTGACCACCCCAGGGAAAGGAAGACGCTGCTGCTGCTGCTGCTGCTGCTGCTGCTGCTGCTGCTGCTGCTGCTGCTGCTGCTGCTTGAGGCAATGACTCAAAGTCCTGCAAAATCACTTGCTCTTTCTGTGAGTAAATAAGCTGCCCGTTGAGTTTTCTTTCTGTAGTGATTCCAACTCCACGCAAGGCGCGTCTCCTCTAAGGAACCCCCTGGAAACCCGCGGGCTGCAGCAGCCTCCTCCCCTGCCGCGCTCGCTCCCGCCTGCCCCACGCGCACCGCGCACCTTGGAGCGCGCGCAGACTCCTCTCCGCCCAGGACCGGCCCACCCTGAAAGGTGCTTCCAGACTGGCCCCGTGGAAACGTGGAAGGAGGGAGGCCAAGAGCAGGCGTGGTCCCATTCCAGTATCCGAGAGGCATCAGTTTTTGGGGTCCGTATCCCCAGCCCGCGCCCTTCCCAGGCCTTCTCCAATTTCCTCTCGAGTCTGTCACCAGTCTCTGGGTGCTGAAGTCTGCACTGCACAAGTTGGGTGACGAAGAGGTTGGCTGGGTAAGGGAATCCCCCTCCTTAGTGCCTCTTCCTCGCGTCCTACAAGAGCATCGAGAGTTTTCCTGAACACGATTTCACTTTTATTTTTTTTTTTAACAGTTTCAATGCCAAATAGTTTATTCCTCCTTTCACTCCACTCGCGTCTGCACGCGTTGCCCTGTGTGAGCAGCGAGCCCAGGCGACCGCCTTCAGGACCACCCACCCTATTCCGTGTCTGCTCAGTATCAGTCAGTTTCCCAGAGTGGGGACGCGGGCAGATGTGCTGGTCTGCGTAGAACCAGAGGAAGAATCAGACTCCGGAGTGGGGAAGCCAAGGGACTGGGGCTCTTAAAATGAGCTGAAAACCCAAGCGGTGGCCTCGGAGAGACCCAGCCCTCCCGCTGACTTTATGCATTTTCTTAATCCTACCCTTGTTTCTAAGCGCTTCCCGCCCTCTGCGGGAGCCTGGCCAGAGCCCCTGGCGAGCTCTGCCCTGGGGATGCAGGCTGGATGCTTCGCTCCCCTGGCCAGAGGAGCCCCGCACTGACGCTCACGGGAACTGGTCCGCAGGGTCCTCTAAGCTGCTTTAAAATCTGAACCAATTCAGCAGCATTTCGCAAGGTAGCTGAGCTCAGAAGCCTTCCTCCCTTTTCTTTTCCATTCTTTCCTTCTCTTCTTAGGCTCTGACAATAACCTGTCGTTTCTGTGGGTAGGGTTTAAGGATTTATCCTGTGTTTAATCTGCGGTTTTCAGATAAGGCTTCTCAAAATTTAAATGCGGTTTCTTTGATGGATAAGCACGATTTTGGAGTCTTCCAAAATAGCCGTTTCCATCTTATGTAATTGAAGACCCGGGAGCTTTCCAAAGAAGCTCTGGATTTTCCATGGTTCTCCTCTCTCTCTCTCTCTCTCTCTCTCTCTCTCTCTCTCTCTCTCTCTCTCTCTCTCTCTCTCTCTCGTGCGCGTGTGTGCGCGCGCGTTCGTGCGTTCTCTTTCATTTCTACCATTAGGAAACTCGTCCAGGGCCACAGAAAAGTCAGGAGAAGCTGTGGTCTTATTTCCCATGGATTCTCACCGCTCCCGAAACGCTGCCAACAAATGAGCATGGGAGTGGGTTATTTTGGACAGAGAATTGACGCTTGACAAAAATTAAAGCGCGAGAGGAGAAAAACACAGGCTGGAAGACAAGAAAGCTGCGAGGCTCCGCTGGTGGAGGAAAGCGAGGTTTGGGTTCTGGCTGCCGGCTTCAGCACCGGAGGGAATGGACAGCGTCTCCGGACAGAGCTGCAGCCACAGAGAACAAACTGCGCTGCTGCACCCACCTCTGCTGTCCTCGGTGCCACCGTCGTCGCCAGGGCCAGTGGAATACCCGACTTCTCATTGCTAAAAGGCAGTGCCTGCTAATAGCCCTGGCTGTCCTGTCCTCTTCCTTGTTGGACGAAAAATAACCCTCCCCATCCGGCTGCACCTAGGTACAGGGCTCTGAGTGCACACGCTCCAGTTAAAGTCTTAGCAGCAACTTCAAATAAATTTTCTTTAGGGGGCTGGGAGGGATGCAGGCAGAAGAGTGAAGTGGAAGTTCTTAGAAGCCCGGAGAAATCATGGGCTCTGCAGCCGGGGCTGGAACGCTCAAAGGCCCACGATCTTGAAATAAGGAGAATGTTCCTGAGTGGATTGCAAATATTTTGGAAATAGCTTTGTGAGAAGAAGTACGAGATCTCTAAACCTTGCCTTAGGAAAACTGAGAAGACTTCTTTCCTCTACCTCTATCAGGTAAGTGATAATACTCCTAGTTCTTTTGTGTAAAACTCTCATGACTTTTCCTAAGGTTTAACAGACAGAGTGTTAACAGTATTATTTTTCTTCTTGGATGGTGGAGAAAGCAAGCAATTTTGTTTTATTTGTATATGTTTAGTCCTAAAGCATGGTCTTAAGAAAGATCTTGCCTAATTAATATTTTTTATCCTTTCTGAAGTCCTTTATATGACAATAGTAACAAAAATATACAGTTGACACAATATTATGGACATTTTAGTTTGATATTTTTCCATTGCGTAGCCAAAACCTTTTTGAATCCTTGTATATTTGGTTTTCTTTAAAAAATCTAGTATGAACTGGTATTTTGCAAGAGGGTGTTTCTTGGTCTTTATGAGTGCAGTTAAAAGTGGCTGTGGCTGGGTTAAAGCAAGATTCAAAAAGTTGGAAACGGAGATGGATTAAACACCCTAGTATATTTTTTATAGTTAAAAATTGTTACGCCACTTGGAGACACGTAAAACACTGATCCATTTCTGAATCTAACTATTAAAGCATATCTACACCTGTAGAATTTTATCTACAAATTTTACCTAGAATCTCCAGCCTTTTAAATCTCAAGATTGCTTGCTTAAAGCAGGCCCACTAGAAGGCAGAAAATGAGACCCTTTACTGTGTCTCTTTAGGAGACCTGGGTTTTGAAAACATTCTTACTAGTTCTACAAAATGCATTTGTCACTGAAAAAGTGGTAGGAGCCAATGGATTCTAAATAAGCTATAAACATTAAAATGATAACTAAATCTGCTTTCTCTTTATTCTTGTTATTGGAAACTTCTTTTGGAGCTTTAACATTACAATCTTTCATGGTGACCTTGATAAGCATTTTAATAAGAATGGTTCACTTAGTAAAAGCAGTTATACAAATTTATAACCTATGCTTGACATTTGAAGAAGAACTAGATTAACTCCAAGGAGCACATTCGGTTCAGAGGAGAGTGTTGACTTATAAGGACCAACTTTTAGAGCTATGCAAATACATGTGACGGTGTACCCATAAAAAAGGCTATAGAAAGCGTTTGTCCCATTGAAAAATGACAGGAGTTCAGGAGGCTTTTATTTTAATTTTCTAGGCCATGTAGAAATGATAATAAAATACTTCTAACGTATTTTCACACTCACCATCTTCCTGAATTTTAACACACACATGCACAATGGACACACACACATACACACAAACTGTGACGTTGTTATAAGGGTACTTGTTGGTGAGCTGATGCACTGGCTGGGGAGTAGCAATTATCCTCCGTGGAGCAATCATTCTTAAGTGTCAGTCACCACTTGCAATGAACCTGCTTGCTTAGCAGAAAAGGAGCAGAGGCATTTATGTCACTAAGCTCCTTGGGGGCTCTTTTGTCCTAGATAGGTCAGAAATGATCTTCTGAGCAGCAGAAAGATCTACAACTGATTTGGATTCCTAAATGTGTTCTCGACACGATCCAAATTTTTTTTTTTAGTCTCAAAGATGTGGAAGTGAAATTACTATGTGGGAAACTTAATCATGTTTTAAGAGAGTTACAACATGTGGTTAAACTATTATTTTGGTTGTCAATTAATTAGCAGAGATGGACTCCCCTGGTCAGTGGAGCATAAAATGAAATCAGGGAATGTGTCCCAGGATGCATACCAGTGAGTGGATGGCCACTGTTCTCTTCTCAGTGGCCTAGGGGGCAGACTTTCTCTCTGTGTAGCAAAACCACCAAAATAAAACTTAGCTTTCCCTAATCTCTTCAGAGAGTTAGTCACTGAAATAAATAACTCTAATTTACTCTTCTGAACTCTATCCTATTCATGAAAGTATATGGAAGTCCCTGCCAGCCCTTATCTCTGGGGAAATGTTGTGACATTCAGAAAGAGTTTTTCAAATAAATGTAATGCCAAGGCAAATGCTAAACTACAATTCTATAAATAAATAAGTAAACACACACACACACACACACACACACACACACACACACACTTACATGCATACATAAAGTAACTGGGAAACCTAGTGGAAACAGCTTTCATTTTGATTTTGCCTTTCTCCAAAGGAAAATCAGCACTTCTTTTGGGGACATCCCCATTTATTAAAGCAATCTCTTGCCTTGATAGTCATTTGTTTTGTTCCCACAACAGGATGCAAGAGATCTTAGCAGTAACTGACACAGTAATTAATAATTCTATGTCTTCTCTCCCTAATAAAAAGTTCAGTTGGGTAAGATGAAGTGTTATTGGCTGTCACTTACATTTGAGACTCAGAAGGAAAAGAGAAATGGAATTATATAATGACAAGTATAAAGGACCAGAATAAAAATTAAAAATGAATCTAGAAATCTGTTCAGTTGCCTTTTTTCCATTAATAAGAAATGGAATGTCAAGTAGGGAAGAGATTTACCTTGAATCTTTACATTTTAAAATATTGTAAAAATTTTACTTGGTTAATTTTTGTGCAGGCCATCTAAACACCAATTGAATATTCTAAAGTTGTTACTGGATTCTTACCTTATATTGGATCTTAATACCTGTGGTTTACACTGAAGTTACTATACATAAAGTTCAAATTGTATCAAAAAACATAAAAGTAAGAATTGATTTTTACTGAAATTGGAGAAGACCCTTTGGTAATTGACCTTTGCCTATTACATTTAAAAGCTACAAATTCCAGAAAGCCAAGATGTTGCTATTTTACAGTATCCCACATAGAAAGGTAAAACATAGTCATGAAGAAAAATATAGGCTAGAAATGTTCCAGCCACCTTACCTCCCCAGAAGTCTGAATAATGAGTAGCAGGATAGTTCTCAGTCTTTTTGGCATTTTTCTCCTGTTTAGCTTAGCACAGTGAGTTATACATGGCATATATTGAGAGAGACAACTTGCTGCAGTATCAAACATGTTATGCACCATAGTGTAGAAAAATAGTTTTTGACAGTCAAAATATCAAAATGTTTGAATTACTGATCATAAGATCTTGTATGAGTCATTCAACTCATAGACACTTAATTGTCTTCCTTGAAATGGGAAATTTTTGCCACTCAATGAAGAAACCTTTACATGTAGACGACATCAAAATATTTATGAAAAGAATGAATGATACTTTGTGAACTATTGGGAATTCTAAATGTGATGTTTCAGAGAGTGTGTTGGAAAATGAAATGCCATTGTGTGTGTTACTGTAAGTCATTTCGAGTAGCATATATAATCACTCAAGGAAAAGTTCACTGCTAATTATTTTTCTGCATCCCCTCTTCTCATACCTCAATATTAAAAGTACACTTCAGAACCTGTTGTTACATGTATTATTGGTATCAATATTTTAAGACAGAGAAGACCTGCTTTAAAATATTACTCAAGACTGATACCGTGCTCTGTACCAAGTAGTCAAACTTGGGACAGTATCACCAGAGTTTAGCAACATTCAACTTGATCTTAGCAGATTCTGTGACTCTTTGTGTCACAGTTTTCTTATCTACAAGGAAACATTGATATTTATTTTTCATGATGTTGACAAGGAAACTCAAAGGAGAAAGTAGACTTTGAAGCTTGCTATCTCCAATCATTGTTGCATAAATGCTCACATCAATAAAACATTTTGCTTTAATTTATGGCTAATGGCTATAGAGGGCATGATTTGAACAATGTGGGAAGATCTGTGCAAATAACCTGACAATGCTAAAGATTTGGTCTTGATTTAGTACAAAACCTAGACTCTGTTCATATATCTCTTCAGAAAATCTTAAGTTTAGCAATACTGCTTTGTTTACTTGTTTTAATCACATGGAACTTTACAAATAACTATGATTTTTTTTCAGTGCAATTTACTAACATTTGGTGTGTATAGATGACTGAAATATTACTAAAATATTCTTACAGTATATTGAAGAAAGGTAGATTGATCATGAAGTTACTTCCAGCATAGTTTTATAGTATCGATTATTTGAATTTAACAAAAATAAAAATTATATAATTGCCTAGTTAATGGTATAATTTTGAATTTTGGGGAAATTTGATTTGTTATTGCTTAAAAAACAAAACAGGAAAAGATCCAAAGATAAAGGTTTTGTAAAAAGAAACCAGGAAATTGGAGATCATGAGAATAATTTCATGAGGATGAAAGTTTTATTTTGAATTAATGTTGTGAAGCTTGATCAAACCATTGTTTGTGCTCACTTTCAGAAAATCACTTTGGTTTTAATGAATTTGGTCTTCAACTTATCAGCAAAACTTAAGTAATATATTTATTAAAAACAATTAGAGAATCATTAAATCAAATTATATGAATTCTCATAATTATCCCCTCATCATGTTTAATGTATATATTTACATACAATTTTAATCTTAAAGTTCACTAAGTAACTTAATTGCACTGATATTTAAAAACATATTACCAGTCTCTGAAAGTTTGAGCTCAATTTTTTTAAAGGAGCAAATGCTTGCTTGGTAATTTCACAAAATAACAGCATAAGAATCTTTCAGAAGTTGTATAAGATATAAACAATTACATATTTTTCATAAAAACTTTTAAAAAAGTATTTCTCTTTAAGTTTTCTCAAAGAGGAACCAAAAAGAAGTAAGTATCTGACATTAAAATGTTTAATAATGTTGATGACAGAAGAGCGCTACCTGCTGAGAAATACATTAAGCACGTGCAAAATCTGAGGTCTCGCATGGTTTTCCTCTCCATAATCGTATGGTTTGGGAAACATAACTTTATGATAATTTGAGAGTTCATCAGTGGAGTGTTTGTTCTATTCGGGGATAATCACTACCCATGAGGAAATAAACAAGAATATATGAGTGTAAACTCAAAACTATTTTTGGCATCTCTCACATCATTCCGCGTATGTACCCGCACCCAAATGACAGAAAATACATAGGATTTAGGGGTGAACGCATCATTTAACAATAAATTACAATGGACACAGTATTTAAATAATGTATATATTCTTCAGTGTTGGCTTTATGTTTTAATCAGTATTTATTATCTTTCTTTTCCATTTTTATGTTTTTATCTCTCTGATTCTTTCTGTGTCTCTTACTTTCTTTTATATCTATTTGTCTCCCAAGTTATGTTTTCGCTTTTTTTTTTACACCTCCTCATTCATTAGTGGTCAACACTGTTTCTTTCAAAAAATGATTTCTCTTCTCAGTAGTACTAGGATTAGCTAATGAATATTGCACTGAGAAGCCAGAGTTTAAAATAAGGTAGAGATCATGAAATCTGGATCTATAGAGGGGATAAAGCCAGTCTTTAAATGACTATCAGTTTTTAGCTTAGGGCAGACTACATCACAGAATAGGCAACAATCTCTGCAGTAGCTGGACTGAAGAATCTACCGAAAATTTTTAAGGCATTTAGTTCATCTACATTGGACAGACTACTCAGCAAATCATGCTCATTGGTTCACTGTCTATCAGAAAGCTCTCTTAAAAAAAAAAAAAAAACTTTATATGTTCATCATGTGATCTTCAGTGTAGTTAATGCAACCCAGTTTTATGGGTGGGCTCTTTATTATTCAAAATGAATAACAAGTGGGAATAAAAGTACTTCTGCCTGGGTAGTTTTTAATGTTATTTTTATATATTTTTCTATGAATTTCAAATTATATTTTGTTACATATGATGGGCCAGTGTATTTAGATTTGACTTCCTGCTCAGCTTAAAATTTCAAAGGCAGCAAATTACTGAGGACAGTTTTATGCCATTGATTACAGCTAATACAGCCAAAAAACTATAAAACAGATTACATTTAGAATCAAAGTAAGTTCAATCATGGTGATATAATTCATTAATTTCACAACATATTTACTGCTTCTTTTTTACTCCAAGCACATAACTTTCTCCATGTAAGAATTCTTCTAACTAATTGGAGAAAATTGACCAATTTTTAAAAGTTTTAAAAATAACTTATTACTTTATTTTTTGGATGACTGTATTCTATTGTTACATTTTAAGCATGCATAACAATAACCTTTACCATAGGAAATTTGTATACATGCATGACAGGACTTGCTGCTTCTTTTTTCCTGTTCCCCTCTGCTCTCCTTCCTTTCAACCCATTTTCTCCTCTTTATTTACAAAAGGTTTGTTGTCATTTGTTTTTTTCTATTTTCTTTTTTCTTTTGTCCCTTCCTTACACAATCCCCTCTCCCTTATTCTGCTTCCCATTTGAACATTTTCTATTATACATCATAGTCTTTATTAACACCTTTTGTTTCCCATACCAGAGAAACAATGCAGTATTTAAACATTTATGTCAGATTTATTACACTTAAGAGTATGATGTCAAGGTGCAACCATTTATTAAAACTGTCTCAAGCCTACCCTTCTTTATGGTAGAATAGTGATCCACTGTACTAAAAAAATAGCTTTTTAACCATTCATTGGTTGATGGGCATTTGGGCTATTTCCACGATTATTATAACTAGAACCAATTATGCCCCTATACAAAGGAATATCCGTGTATCACTGTGGTATGACACTTCAGTTCTTTGGGAAAGCAGTCAGGAGGGGAATAGCTGTATCAAATGAAACCTCTGAGGAATCACCACACTGATTTCCACAGTGGTTGCACCAGTCTACACTCTCACCAATGTGGAGAAGTTTCCTTTCATCTCACACCCTCGCTAACGTTTGTTATTCTTGATTTATTGATAATAGCCATTCTATCTATAGTGAGATGGAATCTCAGTGCTGTTTTAATTTGCATTTTTCAAATGACTGTGATGCTGAATATTTTTTTCGTAAATTTATGTGCTATTTCTACTTCATCTGAGAACTTTCAGCTCATTTCAGATACCCATTTTTGACTAGGTCTTTAAATTTGGGGGGGGTATTTCCTATTTTTTAAAAATTCTTTATATTCTGGATAGCACTCCTTTGTCTGTCTTTCCTGCATTGTTATTTGTCTCTTCACTCTCTTGATAGTTTCATTAGCTCTGCAAAAGTTTGTAATAAGATGAGATTGTAGTTGTTGATTGTTCGTAATACTTCCTGCGTGATTAGGACTTTTTTCATAAAATTTTTGCCTATACCTATGATTTTAAGAGTTCTTCATGGCTTAATTTTTAGCAAATTTTCTAGCAAATTTTGTTTCTTTTTTAATATTTAAATCTTCAATCTATTTTGATTTTAGTTTAGTGCATGGCTAAAGATAGGGTTTAGTTTTAGTTTTTGGCAAGTGGAAAGCCAGTATTTCTAGCATTGTTTATTAAAGAGGTTATCTTTTTTCCAGTAAAAGTATTTGTCCTTTGTCAAAGATACGGTGGCTGAGTGTGTTTGGAATTGTTTCTGCATCTTCTAATCTGTCCAACTGATCTTTAGGTCAGTTTATTTTTAATCCAGCACCAATTATTTATCTATTAAAATCACTTGTTTTCATTTTCCATGGCTTAAACTGAAGTTATAGCTAGAACATTTTGTTGTGTATAAACTTTTCAGAGGACATAATAAACACATTACAAAGAAACTTAACTGTGTCTTCAGGCTTCCACACCCTTATGATTTTCACAGCATGACGTTTCATTCCCATTTTGCAAATGACATGATTTAAGCCCAAAAAGCTTAAGTGATTTTCTAAATATTATTTGTAAATTAAGAGTTGGGGTCAATACTTCATATTTTTCTGCTTCTTATAATTAGCTTGGGAAGAAAGCATCTTTTCATGTCCTGCCTACTATAAGATTTACTTCCTTACATTGTGGTAAAAAGTTAAAAAATGAAAGAAAAAAACTAATTTTTAATAGCTGTGTTTTGATGATTTCTAACTTTAGTAACAGTATCAGGAGATTTAAATTGTCAAAATTTCAAAGGCTCACGTTTTGACTTGGCTTTTAAGGAGATAGGGAGACTCATTTAAGATCATGTTTTAGGAGCATCAGTGACACACAATGAATAGGGTCGATTCTGTCACAAGGTATAGATCTCAGGTGATAAAACAGGGACCCAATGAAACTTAGGAAGTAATTAATTAAAACTGGGTCACTTGACACTAGGAAAAGAATTAAGGAACAAAAATAAAATGAATAGGATTTCAGGGGTGGCAGTGCATGTGTCACATGCATTCTAGGTAAATGCTAAAGTGTTCCCTAAATGAAAAGCACCATCCTTTGGAAAGAAAGATGCAATCTTGGACTTGGAGCACATCAGAGGGATGGTAGGGGGAGGATAAATGAGTTTCAATGTGAGGTGAAACCTGCCACCTAAACCCAGAGTTAACACACTGGAAATTGCAGGAGCTATGAGAAAGTCCTAGTTCTTTGAAAGAATAAAGGAAAAACAATTATTTATGAACAAAAATATTCATATTTCAGAAGGAGAAAAGGAAAAAGAGAGTTAAGGAAAGAATACTTAGAAAGACATAAGCAGAAAACAGGGAAATAGAGTTTCAACACATATGTAGGTGGTTATCAGTGTGGATAAAAATTGAAAGAAAATAAAGAGGAAGTGTGTTTGTGTTTGCTCACAAATAGATCACTGGTGTCATGAAGAAGGGTTGAGATGGTGTTTGATTATCAAATACTCATGATGGAACAAAAGATAAGGCGATGAAAAAGCCAGATTCAGTTAGAGAAAGTGATAGGAAAAAATACGCATTTTGTGCGTAGGAGTGCTGTAGGAGCATGGAGTATATTCCGTGCCATCCGCATTCTATTTCCAGTCATGGTGCCCTTTAGAATTTGGGGCATTACCTTTCTGAGAATGTAAATACTTTGTTGCATTAGATGAACTCTGTGGTGGTGTGGTTGTAATGAGAGAAATAATTTACTGCACAAACAGCCAACAGTATGTATATGATATTCTGAAAGAGCACTATTTAAAGTTTGCCTTCTCTTTGTTATGTATTCATTTTCAATGGTCATGTAAAATACACATAAATGCTAATTATCCACATTCATTCTAGCCAATGGAAAACAGTCTTTTATCCACTATTATTGAGTAACAGTACTGAGCTGACTTGAAGAACTAAATAGTTGTCAGTAATACTGTCTTTATTATATTCCCCTGTTATAATCTCACCTACTCTATCACTCCTCTCCATCTTTGATGTTGTGTAAAATGTACTTATTTTTCTAAAATAAATTTCTGTGTATGAAGAATAAATCTATGAAATCTGCAGACCCCAATGTAACTTTCTTTAGTGGTGTTATTTCTTACTGAGACTGACTGACTTAGAAAACCCACAGAGGCACCAACCATTCCACTGGGACAGCTAGAATTTTCCAGAGTTCAGTCAAATACAAGTGTGCTTTTGTCTGGTATTTAAATTCATTTCCCAAACCACTCAAATTCTCTGGATAATTATCTAGCTTTATCTTGATACTGCAGGAGTAAATTATCTACTTTCTGGAGGCCAATTAAGTTTCCTAAACCATCAGTGTGCCATTTAGCAAATTAGATTTTCAGTGCACTAAAAGGCTCCCCAGTAACCCAAAGGAGTTAATGTACCACCAAACAGAGGGCGATTTATTCCCTTGTTGCTGATGGGAGCAGACAGTTTAGAGTATTAATGGGAGCTTTGGAAAGGAGTCACTGTGGAGCACAAAGTCACTGTGCCAAAGAAGCTAAATCGTGGCGGGTTGGAAGATTCATCACCAGGCAGGAGCGGTGCCTCTACGCTTGAAAATTCAGATCCTGCTTTCAGCCATTGCTGATTGAATCACTTTATATTATCCATATATTTTGTAATAATAGGGAAACTAGCAAATTTTGATCACAAAGAATTGTAGGTCTGTATAGAAGTATTCTTTGTGAAATAATCAACTCCTGTATTTTTCATATAACTTTCATTGGTAGTTCTTATCCTGACCTTTTTAAAATGATTTACTTCTTATCAGTTAAAAAAATCAACCACTTAAATTTAATTCATGCACTAAAAGTAACTCTTTTGAGCTTTAACTCCTCATGGTTCTACATAAACACACTGGTAATTATAATGATTCATGTCTATTTCATTATTTGGTATCATGTTCTATCATTGTTTTGTTTTGTTTTGTTTTGTCTTTTTCCTTTTTATCAGTACTGGGGATTGAACTCACCACTCCCTGCTTGCAAGGCAGGCACTTATGCCACTGAGCTAAATCCCCAGCCCACGTTCTATCATTGTTAAGATCCATTTGGGATTTCTGAAATTTCAGCTAGAAAAGAATTAAGAAATTTTCTTCCTTTAACAATCATTCATGTTTGATAAAATAATATGTACAAATACGTCATTATTTAGTAGGATAAATCAGAAGTGTCTCTCATTGTTTTTAGTGGATATTGACAAAAATCTTAACAAATGTCAAATGTCAAAGATACAACAGTCAGGTGTGTGAGTGGGTGAAACTTTCGAGAAATAGAAATGCTGTTGCATATAATTTAAAGTTTGTATTTCTCAAAAATTAAATTTAAAAAAAATATTTTATTTCTCTGAAACTTTATTGGGGAGGATATGAATAAATAAGTACAGTCATAGAATAATAAATGAGGTACAGAAATAAATTTTACAATCACATAAAACTGTCAGTAGACTATTTTTTTCTGAACAGAATTAATAAAAATCCAAGTGAGATACAATGTCCTCCTTCAAATTGTAGCTTCAGAATATTTGCATAAAATCTACTCTTCAGTGTCCTCAGCTAAACCAAATAACAGAAACTCTGAAAATTTGTCAGTATTAAAGGTGTGAATCTGAGGGATAACATGGTACTCAGATAAAACTTGTACATATCAATTTCAGGGTATATTTTTAACTCTTCCTAATGAACGTGGAATTTGAACACTTGGAAGAAGGCAAATATGTGAACAAAAAGGCTTGGCATCTGATGAATGACTTAGCCTTTCTTTTTTTTGCAAAGAATAAAAGCTTCCTGGCTTCCAACGAAGAGTTTGTGAGCTGGGTGGCAGTATTTTGAACAAGGAAATCATTTATAAACGCTGTCTTTATATTTAGGAAATGATTGTGGGATGCAGCTGCAGGTTTTAATGACTTTTTAAAAGTATGTTATAAGTGAATTAGCAATAACTGTCTAACATGATAATGAAGAGATTATTGAATACAATTAGGTCTATATGTTGAATTTCTAAAGCAATATATATATATATATATATATATATATATATATAATACATATGTGTTTCTCTAATACCAGTGTTTTTGTAATATTCTAAAATATTTTATAAAAAATTCACGTACTCTAATTCTCAGTGAATAAGACTACAATAAATAGATTTGCTAAACCAACAATTTTTCAGACATATAACTAACAGCAACAAAGAAAACTGAAATACTCTTAAAATTCTGAGAATTATAAGTTTTACAATATTTTAGATTTTTGTTAAGAAAAATTAAAGTACTTTATAGAAAACTAAAATGGGTTAGAAAAATTACTAGTCTTTTTTGGGTTTTTTTGTTCTTTTCTTTTTCTTTCTTTTTGCCATTGCCAGAACTTTAAATTTCAATGTCAAGAGGTCAAAACATGGATGAGCAAAGGCAACCATTGCTCCTAACTCACCGCTTCCTGCAGGTGCAAGTATTTGTGAAGCATCTCAGCATGAAGAGTGATGCAGCAGAGACGTATTTAAAAGCTGAGACTTCTCAGTTCCAAGAACCCTGCAGTCTAAAGAGGCAAAGCAAGGCTCTCATAGAACCATAGTGTCATTGCAGGGCAGAGCTGGAAATGTGCTCACAGATCATCACTGCAGGAAACAGACCCTCAGGAAATGTTTGCACTTAATCAATTGCAAACAGTTCATGACTGAGTTGACATAGGTCTACTTAATTGATGATATAGTAGTAATAAAAAGTTAAAAAAAAGTGTAACAAGTGTCCTTTTATGAAACCAACAGATAAAATACAGGTGGTTTTGAGGGCAGTGAATCTATTCTGTCTGATACTAGCCGTAGATAAATGTGTATACACATTTATTCAAACCCCTAGAAGGAACACCACCAAGAGTAGACCCTCAAAAACTGTGGATTTGAGGGGACGACATGTGGGAGAACAGGGGCAGGGTGACAATAACGGTGAGTGTGAGAGGCGAGGAGGGAGATCCTCGGCAGTCGGAGTGCTGTCTGCTCATCTTTTCTGTAAACATAAAGGAATTCTGAAAATGTGCACTTCATTAAAAAATTATCAGAAATTATTTAAAAGTAGAAAGTTCCTGTGTTTGTAAACTAAGCAACCCTTATGATAGAAAAATATCTTAAAGAGTGCTAGAAAATACGTTAAATTGAGCAGTAATAGTAATAAGTACTACACACGAGAATTTTTGATTACCAATATTGTAAAAATAATTCTCTAAACTCATTATAGTTTTAGAAAAGAAAAGATTAGAATGTCTAAACTAAGCATCTGCATACGAATTTTAAAGTAGAAAATACTCCCAATGGAATAATAGAAAGACTAGATTAAAACCTATCCATTGAAATTGTAATTATTTCTAGCAATCTTTGAGCGGTGCAAATTACTGTCTTTGTTTACTAATAAAATAAACTTGCTAACTAATATAAATGTAGCATGTAACAATATAATTCATTAAAAAGCAAAGCAATATAGAAATTTATAAAATATGTAACAAAAAGTGTTGCATTTCTGTATAATAGAATGTTATCAATAGAATAAAATAATACTGTGTGCTCAGTGTGAATGAGCCTCCCAATCATAGTATTCAATGAAAGCAACAAAATACAAAAGGGAAAAACATATTATGTGTCACTTCTGGGAGAGTTCCGTCAGTTTTGGGGGAAAGAATGACCAGGGCACGAAGAAAACATAGACAGCAAGCTGAGATCAGGTGGAGCCCTTCCTCCGGATGCAAAGAGAAGTCTGCTCATCCACCGCAATGGGTTTATTCATGCATTTGTCATATGCCACCCTTTGCTTAACTAGCTCCCCTCTTAGGCTGGGTGTTCTTGGGGTTAGAACCTCTGTTCCCCTCCCATGATCCATGCCCTCAGGGGCTCCATGCCCATAGGGCGCTTTCAGCTCCCCAGGAGTGAAAGATCACTAGCTCAGCCTTTTCCAACAGTTAGGATTCCACCTCAATGGATTTCTCAAACTGGCCAAAGAATATTGTTTGTGACGCTTTGCAAATGGGTAGGTAGCACTTGACAAACGGAGAGACTTCTGAGACTTACTGACATCCATTATCTTCATTTCAATGCTCTTTACTAGTCGTTAGTTTTGAAAGAAAATGTTAAAACTATACATGCATACTCCATGTATTTTGTACATACATAGTTTTTAAATTAAAGAAAAATATGTTAACTTAGTTGAAAATATATTTTAAAAAGAAAGGAAAATATTCTCCCTTACTTCCTCCATTTAATGAAAGCCGCCCATCTATTCTGAAACACACACATCACTGAAATCAGTTTTTACTCTGAGGGCTGGGAAGAAGCCTTTTTCCGCTTTAACCACTAGTACTCGTCTGTCCCAGAGTCAGACCTCAGACTCATCCGTGAGAGAATAAGCAGCACTGTTTTAATGTAAGCTAATATGTATCATTTTTGCTCTGGTATTTTTCATTGACGTTTCCTGGAGAAAGTTTTTGGAATAATTTCAAGTTTATTTCAAATTGAAGGAGCTTTAGATTGCGCATCTGTGAACTCTACACTTCGATTTACTGTTCGTTAACATCACTGACTTTCAAGTTTTGCCATCCTGAAACATGAAGTTACATGTCATTTTTTGCTTATCACAAACTTCTTTAGGTTTGCTGCTAATTTCGTTTTTTTCCATTGCTTTAACATAAATCAACACAGAATTCTGATGCTACATTTACACTTTTGAAGTACACAGTATCTTTGTTGCTGTTTTGCGTTCTGGAGATAGACTAGAATTCACAGTCTCCTGGTAGGAGCTAAGCACGTGCTCCCCCCTGCATGACGCCTCCAGACCTCCATTTGTTGACTATTATAAATACACAGAGACTAACATCCTAGCACAGTTTGGTTTTGGTTTGGTTTTGTTTCCTCAGAGAGGGTCTCACCATGTGTTTCAGACTGGTCCTGGCTCCCCTTTCCTGTCTCTGCCTCTTGAGTTCTGGGATTACCAGTGTGTGCTTAGCACAAGATTTCATGTGAACATGGTTTCAGTTTTCTTGTGCATTTACTTAAAACTGCAGATTCTTTATCATGTAACCATATGCTTGAAAAAACTGAAAAACTGTTTTCAAAACAAGCCACGCCATTTTACATTTCAACAAACAATGCTTGAAATTTCCATCTTTCCCGTATCCCTACCAATGATCATTATTGCTATTTTTAATTAAAAATGTCCTATAAATTTAAAGCATTGTCCGATGATGATTTTGATTTGCATTTTCCTAGTGATTAATGATGCTAAAATATCTTTTCCTTTGATTATTATCCATATGCATATCTGTTCTGGAGACTTACCTCTTTTGCCTGTTTTTTAAAAAGTCTTTTTTTTTTTTTTTTTTGGCTAAATTTTAAGGTTTTTTCATACCCTAGGTGGTACACCTTTACCTTTACCAGATATATGGTTTATATATACTTTCTTCCAGGATGAGATCATTTTATTTTGTTTCTAATTTTCAAAGTTTTAATTCTGATGAAGTCCAATTTCTTTACTTTTTTGTCTGTGATATGGTGCACATCTAAAAAATTATCGACTCTTCCATGATCTCAACATCCATGTAAAAATATTCTTCCAAAAATTTTTAGTTTTAGATTTTACATATAGATTTTTGATCCATTTTGAGCTAACCTTTGTATAGGTGTGTTTATGAGCAAAATTCATATACATGTAAAATATATATTCACATTTATACACATGTATATGAATTGTCACAGAGAATGTTCTTTTCTTGTTGAATGATCTTGCTTAGTGAAAATCAAATAACTATAAATGTTACAGCTTCTATGTGAACTCTCAGTTTTTCATTCTCTTGGCATAGACATCTGTGCTCACTTCACTACCTCACAAGAAAATCATTGTGGTTTTGCCTATTTTGAGATGAGCAAGTCTGAACCTGTTCACTTGTATTCCAAACTATGTGATGTAGTTAATATAATAGATATTTACTGGTAACCTTGTAAACTCAGTTTTAGGATATTTGACTTGCAACTGACAGGAATACAGTCTCTGCTTAGGTTAGAAATTATTTGATGGAGAAGAAGTAAATATGAAAAATAAATAATAATTTATGTTCAGTATTTTACTTCTTCCTGTAACTCAACAAGTTTATAATGGAAATCAAATGTGTGGACACACATGAAAAAATCAGGTACAATTTATGAGATCAGTGAGTAGGAGCATGTTTCTGTGAGTTGCCATCTAACAAAAATTTAGCTTAATTTTGTTGTACTCAAGTTGTTGTCAAGTGCACTTACTTAATCATGAGTATCTCTCCTAAGTACATAGTTTTTAACCCTTTATTTATCATTAACATTTTTTTGTGGAGGGTGGGGAGAGAAAGAGGGAGAAATAGGGAAAGAAAGAGCCAGAAAGACACAGAGACTCCTAAAAAAAGTTTTGCACTCTTCAGGAAAAGAAAAAAACCTATATAAATATTTTAATACTAAATTTATTGAGGCATCATGAAATTAATACAAGTAGCCTTTGGTCTGTACAATTACAAGAGGTGCTCAAAGTAGTGACCATTAGTTTTCAGACATTTTTAGTATGGTGAACTGCTTTTTGGGTGCCCTCAGTCATTGAGATTGATGCACATGCATTTTTAATTTCTTCCCCAAAAGTCAGCAGTGTAGTGGATTCTGTGATATATGACATACTCTAAGTTCTCCCATATGAGGGTAACATCTTCTATTGGAAAGATATGCTACTTTTCTTTTTTTCAAATCTGTGTACGTTTTGGTAGACTCTCTCTCTCTCTCTCTCTCTCTCTATATATATATATATATATATATATGTATATATATATATATATGAGATTATATACATGACATTAGAGATATATGATATATCTGTATCTATGAATGTCATTTGCAAAGTAGAAAGTGAAGATTGGAGCTAAGTTTCATTTGGATATTAAATGACCAATCCATTGTGGAAATGTTATGATAAAGAAGGTAAATGTAGTGAGAACTTTGAAGGTGGGAGGAGCCTCAAGAACAGTGACTAGATTATTCACTGGTAAATATATCCCTGAAGGCTATATGGCTAAGGATACTTGTTTCTGAAATAAAAGAAAAATAAACGTACTACTGTCGTTGCTTTAATTATTACTAGAGATCATATGACCCTTTATAAAAAATACAGTTATAAATATAAGAACAACATATTTTTGCAGGCATACTATGAAAATAATCCCATCTGACCAGGAAAATAAATTAATTTTTCTTTATACAAAAATATAGATTTCAGCATGAATCACCTTCACCCAAATAACACGAACAAGTTCTATGTTTCTGTATTACAAATGGATCTCTGAGAGGATTAGATGAAAAATTTTCGGACACAGCAGGAATACAGGAATTGCTCATCTTTCGATTTTAGGAAAAGTCTTAAATGTATTTTAAAAGCACACTGATATATCTTTTAAAAAGCATGCTACATGAATGTCAATGCTTATTTAGCACTAGTGATTTAAAACCTCCTAGCATCATGAAGGTTGAGGAGAGCAAAACGTGTTGTCTATTTTATTGGTTAATAAAACTAGCTGCTCATTTATGGGAAGCTTTTAAAAATATGAATTTAATACCCTAATTCAGACCTGCTAAATTTTAGTGTTATCTATGGAGAGAGACAAGAACCGAGCTGAATTCTGCTCTCCTAGCCCTGGTTAGGACCCACCAAGTAAAGCTGAATTGAGGTGTGCCACTGATGTGGTTCCCAGCTGTAGATCTCCTTCTGTGCCTTTGGCTTCATCTTTGGTTCTTGGCCAGCAATTTTGGTCCAGGGATATCAGCCGGAGTATCCGAAGCTTTGATAACTGTAGAACTCAACCCTAAAATTTATCTGAGAGCCAGGCAGATACACTCACCTACTACTTTTCAAATTCTTATTCTCATTTAAATTTTTCTTTCACTTCTCTTAATGGACTATATGGTATGACAGTTACTTTTTGTAAATGCTCTGCTATAATATCTGTGATCGTTTAACTGACAGGGTCAGCGATGCAGTTTGACACTTTCAATTTAAAGGAACTAATTAATGACACAGAAGGGGATCCAATTAAAACTGATCAATATTGAAACTAAAAGTGTGTTGATGACTACTGAAAAAAAGCCTAATTGGAAAAGTGTATATCATATAGACTTAGTTGGCAATGGTCAGGGTTGCAAAATGCAAGATCCTTAAGGTTAACTGAAAATGAATGAATATAACTTAAAAGGCTTAACAGGAATAAGGATCATTAGCAGAATTGGCCAAAAGCTAAATTAAAAAATAAGTTTTAAAATTGATTTAGATAAAAGCAACATTTTCTTTATTTCCTAATATAGCCTTCAACTACTTTCCTTGAAAATACCATTTTTGAAAATAGTGAAACTTCTTTTTTCTATAATTTCCTATTGAATATGTTGATTCTGTAGTGAATTTAATATTCACAGCACTTTAGTCAAAATTAGAAACAACCTAAATGAACATCAACATGTGAATGGGCAAACTGTAGTCAATCCATGTAAAGAAATAACTCTCAAGCAGTGAAACACAGTGAACTATCGGCCAGCTACTGAAATGTGTGTCAACCTGAATGAACCTGAAAATAGTTATGCTGAGCCAAATGGACCAGTTTAAAAAAAAAAAAAAACGAAAGTACATGACCCAGAGCGATAAGTGTAATTGGGTAGAAGCTTGCCATGCATTTCCAAAGCCTTAGGCTTGATTCCCAAAAGCTTTCCCCCAACCGAAATCAGGGCATTGTCTTCCAATTACATAAATCTGTAGAAAATGAAAGATAACTGTTACGATCAGAAGTAGACCAATAGTGGCCTGGGGTTGAAGAAAAGCAGGATTGGCAGAAAATAGAGACCACAAAGGAATATAAAGAAATTTAGGGGTCATGTATTTGCACCATGGTGATTGTTCCAATGTGAGCGTTTGAAGTATATGCAAATCACTGTGCATAAATTATCATTAGTAAAAACTGGTATGAAATTAATTTATCTCTTTCTTTGTGCTTTCTAAAGAATATTTTTTAAACTTAAATTACCTATGTAGATGATATTCCATTTCTATCAGAGAGCCCTAAGCTAGAACCAAGAAGAGTTTTGCAGGAAATATGAGAGTGAAATATGTCCAGTATCACCACTAGGACCCCATCAAGTATACGTAGAGTTTGAAATGGCAGGGTAAGTGACCAGGCTTTTAGCATAAGTAGTAGCAAGTGGAACTATGCTTAGGAAAGAGCATAGGAAAAATAGTAGGCCCATGTAACACGAGACATTTTAAAATCTTGAATTAATCTTTTTTTGAAGAGTCCTGTTAAAGACCTTGTATTATCTTTTCTCTGTTTTCCTTTTTTTTTCTGCCTTCTTTTCCCTTCAGTTTCCTCTGTCTCAGAACATCACACAGATCTGCAACCACTGAACTGAATTTGGGCTCCAAGTCTTGCTTTCCATAGTGCATCACAGATCTGCTTTAAATTCTGCTTTGTCTTGTATTCCAACCAGCTTCCTCCATCCATGGCTATAAAAACAGCCTCATTTTTGTTTTCTGATTCATTCCCAATGCAAACCATTCTCTGGCTTACCTTCTAAAACACAAACCTTAGTCTTTCCATGCATTGGTCCATTAATGTCATGGCAACCCAAGAAGACAGGGTAAATTTTGTTGTAATTTCCAAAGTTGTTCTCAAGTTAAGATCACCTGTTCCCACAGCAGTTTAAGGTTATTACCTACAGTATATCGTGAAATGATAAGACTAATGTATGCTAAGTGCTTTGCATGTCGTAACTATTTTAATCTGTACCAGAATTTTAGAAAGCAGATACCAAACTCCGTCTCACTGATGAAGAAATAGATTGAATTTTGTTAGATTGTATATTCAAGATGTGCATCATAATAGTGAAAATTCTAGTTAATAGATCCAGTAACATGTAGTAGCTGGGGTTTGTTCTGTGGATTTTCTTTCCGTTCCTCCTCTCTCCCTTGCTATTATTATGACTCCTCTGATTACCTCCTTCATTTTTTCCTTGCCATTATTTCTTAGACATTGTATGAGTTTAATATTTTATATGAAATTATCTCTATATGATATGTAGCATATTTTATACCTGTGATATTATACATATCATTCTCATTATTGTTCCATTCTTTTACCCTATATTTCTGAAGATCTCATTTGGTTGTATATGTACCTATAGTTTAATATTTCTAAGTTACCCAGCAGTGATGCAGCACGTTTCACATGCCTGTCCCCTAGAGTGGTATTCCTAAATTTCAGTCAGTTACCAGCTACTATGCACGATAGAGAATATTCTTGGCATGTGTTTCCTGTTCACTCATGATTTGTTGTGTAAGAAGGTTTTTGTATTTTTAATTCTGTCTAGTATAATAGACTTTTCCAAAATGGCTCATTGAATTGCTATTCTTTCTACTATCTCCAGTAGAACATAAAGATTTCAAATGTTTTGTATGTTCTAGATAATCTTTGGCATAAGTTACCCTTCGATTCTACCATTCAGATGAATGTATATTAATGCGATGGAATTTGAATTTGTATTTCTTTCATTATTAGTAAATGTGAAAATCACTTTTCTTTTTTTACTCTTTCTCTCTTTGCTTTTTAATCATTAGGTTTCATATGGAAATCACTTATTTATAGTCAGTTGTCAATAAATAATTGAATTGAAAAACAGACATATCTAACTTATCACTTCATAAATAACTTTGCACAATATTTTATCCATCAATTTCCTGCCAGTTATCTTTTGAGTTGGCTCGTTAATTAGAAGTGATAACTCAATAAAGTTTTTAAAATAACCAGACTGAGTACTATGTTCTTCTAAGTGTGTTTGATATTGTCCTATGTTTAATTCTCCTGATTACTAAGCTCCAGAAGAATTTCTAATCTGAGGATTCTAAGGAAGAGAGTAGTTTACGATGTATCCAGGGCCCCATAGACTGAGAGATTATTTTTCCAGCCTTTTATTTAAAAAAAAAAAAAAAGAAAAAGAGAGCTACAAAATATGCAAATTAAAATAAGATGAAATATGAAAAATTCAAGTACACAAGAATAAAATCATCTACTGGAGAATATTTAGATTCGATGTTCTTTGGATTTGACCCTGTTAGAGTTTGATTTGAATAACCTAAATTCCATGAAATTTGAGGCACTTGACTTAGACCACTAATTGCAGAGAAACTGTACTCCATTCTTATAGCATAAGAGCACAAATCAAAAGTGTGTAAAATTTTAGAAAGTGATTAAGATAGAATCAACATGGAGTCAACACCAAGTAAATACATGGCACCTTGATTTGCAAAACTTCCAGTTAGAGAACTGCAAGCCATCTGCAGGTGGGGGTTAGTTTACATTAAAGATTTACCTGGAAAATGCAGCTTAATAGAAAAATCCATGACTGATCCAATCATAGTGGTAGGCATTTCCTTATTCTAAAATGTTTTTCTTCTAACTCAATTCCATATAACATTAATTTCAAAGTACAGTGGGTGATCAAAATGAAATAAATATTTAAACTAAAAAAAATTGCACTAAAAGTTACATCATCATTAATCCTCTTAAACTGCCCTCACTTCAAATACATTTATTCCATCATTCTTGCAATGTTGTGAAATAGTTCTGGAAGTCTTCTTTCATGAATGTTTTACAAACTGTGATCCAAAATTATGAGAATACTGTTGTTGACTGACACCCAGTGGAAAAGTAGATTTGTAAAAAGATTGTGATGTGGCCTTATTCACCTTAATTCATAAAGCTTGGCAGTGTGCAACCTCTGATTCTTCTCCAGTGCCAAAATGACCATGAAAGGTAAATATTTTGGATTAGTCCAGGATATCCAAGCAGCCATTGCAGGGCAACGAAAGATACAGAAAAGGACTTAAAGAGCTGCTTTCAGATAGTGGGAAGGGTAATGAGTGTTTTAGAAGAGAGGGGAATACTTACTAAAGAGTTAATGACAATGTGTCTTTAACTGCAATTTAAAACAAATGTAAAATTCCCCATGGTTTGTGATGCTCTGCTTCATGTTAAATCCTCTGGTTTGATCTCTGCTATGGTTTGAATGTGTCCCTCCAAGGTCATTTGCTGGAACTCTAATCTCCAGTACAAGAGTATTAGGAGTAGGGGAATTTGGGAGACGTTTATGCCATGAGAATTTCATCTTTACACCCTCATGAATGGGTTAATGTTCATTATAAAAGAGCTTGAGACTGTGATTCCTGTATCTCATCAGCTGGCCCTCTTCTTCCCTTTTTCTCCTGCCATGGAATACACACACACACACACACACACACACACACACACACACACACACGGTTCTTGATAGATGCCAGCAGCGCCTTGATCTGGGATATTGCCACTCTCTGGAACTGTGAGAAAATTAATTCCTCTCATTTATCCACTATCCAATCTCAGGATTTTGGTGTAGCAACACAAAACAGACTAAGACAAATCTATTATTTTCAATAAAGTTTTTGATATTTGATCTCATCTGCTCAAGGGAAGAGGATGCATATAATAGAAGACATTTCTCTGTAGTCTTTCATCAAATGACCTTTTAACAAATATTTACTGAGCATCTAACACATGACAAATTCTATAATAACAATACAGTGCACAAAACATAGTCATGACAATTTATAATCTAGTGATGGATACAAATATTAAACATACAATCACACAAGTGGAAACATACAACACCCTAGATAAGCAACTTGATGGGGAAGAGAAGAGGGTCACCACAAGAGTATGGCATCTCCCAGTGTCAAGAATCACTACCCCAAATAAATGATCTGGTAACTGATATTCTAAGTATAATGAACTTTAATTGGTTGAATCAAGGTAACTTAGATGGAGCAACGTTTTTATGTACTTTTGGAACTGTTTTGGCAATTTAAAGGTGAGAATAAGAACCACACTGAATTAATCTGTGAAATTATATTCAGAGGCTCTCTCTATATGGGTAATCACCTTTCTAAGACGAACTCTCTAGTATCAAATTCTTTTGCATTTGAGTTCTCACAGAGCTCATCCAAGAAGGTGCCTTTGCTTGGTTTCATAGGATGCTCCTTTTTGATCTGGGTTGATCAGTTAAATTGTTAGATTAGTACCTGTGTTGTTGTGAGTTGACTTGACATCAGCCTAAAGCCTCAATAATACTCTTCTACAATAATAGGCTCCCGCCTACCTGGGAAATTGCCTTTTTGGCTCTCCTGCATTCTCTAGCCTTTCCAAATTTATGTGTTTAGTTGTAGCTGATATTAAAATTAAGTACCTCATACAGCTTTGTACATTAACTTTTCAATGAAAATAATTAAATTTTCTTATAACACTGGATCTATTTTTTAAAATGACTCTTAAGATAAGTCCTGGGGGCCTTTGGCCATCCATAAAATTCAGGAGGACTTCACCTGGAATTCTGAATTTGCCATTCATGCAGGGTCTCGTGGGTAGTTCAGGCCTCACCAGCAGACACAAGGAGCTGTGGTAGGTGGTTATAGAAAAGAAGGGAGCATTCTGGAGAGATCTTGGACAGGTCATATTGATCATTCCAATTTTTCTATACCTTCTCTTCAAAGACAATTACTTCTTGCTTTGCCATTTTTATATTTATTTACTTGTTTATAGGGAGGTCTGTTTTTTAGTGTGTAAAATCTACTGCAAGCACAGTCCTAGGATAAAAATGATCAGAAATGCTTATACATATTGATCACATATTTGATATCAAAACACATGTAATCTATAAAGTATAAACAAATGATTCTAAGAACAGATCAAAAAGACACAAAGAGGATGTATATTTTAAACACAGCCTAGGACACATCTGCCTTTCAAATTGGAACATTGTTATAATGGAATAATAAACATTCTGAATCTTGGGCAAATACTTTAGTAAGAAGTTTCTGAGTAAGTGCTGTGTTTAGTGTGGGCCTAATCTGATTTAATACAAGATAAATTAACTAATAAAGATCATTTTTCATTTGCTTTTCATTTTCCAACTTATACATCATGTCTTTTACATATTTCAGTTTTTAAAATTAAGCTTTCAGTTTTTAAAATAAACTTTATATTTAGAAGAGTTTTAAATAAACATAAAATTGCAAAAACATTTCCATGCTCTATGTACCAAATTTCCCCTAATATTATCTTACATTACTAGGATAGATTTGGTACCAAAGACAAACCAATATCCATGCCTTATTTTTATTTACAATCTTTACTTTATATAAGTCCTTATACTTTATCTAATTTTCTTTTTTCTGTTCCACAGTCCCATCTAGTACATCATATTACATTGAGCTGTCCTGTCTTTTTACATTTCTTTTGACATGACAGTTTCTCTGACTTTTTTTTTTTTTTATGGCCTTGAGTATCTTGAGACTCTTTGGCCCAATGCAATGTAAGTTGTTTTCAAGTATGATTCGCTTGTTGTCTTATCATTATTAGGTTTTAAACACTTTCAGGAGGAAGATCACAGAGCCTAATACCATTCCCAGTATACCTAGCCCATGGTGCAACCCGTCAACACGGCACGGTAGGCATTGTCCTTGGTCTGCCAACTGAGGTCAAATTTGCAATTTTCTTCACTGCAAAAAAATAATCCCTGCACTTCCTTCTATTTTTGGCTATTTGAAGGAATATCATTACAGCCCTTTAGATTTTGCCACCCTGAAGATAATCCATATACAAATGCATTTGTAATTCCCCTTTAGAAGAGATTCATGTTTTCTCCCCAATTATTTAATAATTAGTGGTATCAGCATGAACTCGTGGTTACATATTTTATAGTTTCAGTTATATTATAGCATTATATCATTTATTTTGTTTCCCTGTAAGTTTCCTTTAAAATTGTTTGATATTTGATACACTTGTTAAATAAAAGAAGGCAGGAAGAAGGGTGTTATGGTTTGTGTTCAAACCTCCCTTCCCTCTCGCCCCTCAGGCAATAGGGAGGTCTCTGAATCTGGCTTTTGTGATGGGTTTGTGTCTGGCACTGCAGTTGGTGGGTGAGTGTAGCAAGAAGTCCACATACAAAGTGAGAGAGAGAAGGAGGAGTACTTTCCCCTTTTTTGCCCTTTAGCACTTGTTACTATGTCACCCTGCCTTGGAGCCTGCTAAGTATGGACTGAAACCTGCAAAAACTTTCAGCTAAATAAACCTATCTTTCCCTAATTTTGGGCACCAGACATTTTTTCCTTAGCAATGAGAAAACCAAGACAGAGGGCATAGCTCAGGAGATATGATATGACTTGTCAAAGAAAACATACTCAGGACTTGTACCTAAATTAAGGTATTTTGCTTGCTTGACAAGAGGAAGCCTCCAAATTGGTGAGGAAATTAGCCAATTAAAGAATAAATTGCAGAAGAGGTGCTTGTAGGATGAAGATGAACTATGTGTGCTAGTACTATATTATTCAATAAATATTAAGCACCAGTTACATTGCTGGCATTTCAAGATAACATTAATGTCTTCAGAACTCTGAAACCGTTATTGCTTTTCCTGAAATATATAACAAAGAGGTACAAGAATATTTATGAAGACTAGGGGTTATAAAAAAAGATCTTAGGGTAAAAATTATGTGCATACCAAATGATCTTCCTACATGTAGGCATGGGGAAACTTTATTGCACTTCACACCTTGAAGAAATATAACCCTTGTCTCTGCCCTATAATTGATGCATTAAAAATTTCATCGTGATCTTTACATTAAGTGTAAAACTCATTTGGATGAAAATATCTCTATTTTTCTAGTTCTTCCAAATTACATTGTATTTTCCTTTGTGTTAAAATAGGTCTTTTGTAGCAAAGCAAACTTTTGCATTCGTTTATTGAATTTCAATTTTATTTCCATTTTCACTTTAATGTAATCAAAATACTTAAGCAATCAGTTAAGTTTAAATGAGTAATTTTGTTATAGGCTAACTTGGCTAGTGTATTTTTAAAAAATCAGGTAAAATTAAAATAGAAAAATTTAATTCCACGATGGTTGTAAAGCCAATAAAAAAGTTACAATAGAAATATAGAATTACAGAATGCTATTTGTCAATTTTATCTTTTTAGAATTTATTTTATAATAATTTGAAAATTATCTTTCTAGATGATCATTTCCAATTAATTTCAATAATTGCTCTCTTATTTTGTGAATCTCTTGATCTTTGCATGATACCATATAGGACCAGATCTTTCAAATATCCTAATTGTGACAGACATTTTACAACTATTTTGCTAGAAAAGGAACAGCTCTTAAGATGGCTGAGGAGCTCTCAGGGTTGGCATTACATAGCTCTTTGAAGGTTATGAATATAGAATTCTATTTGAAGGATTAAAGAACTTGACTCTTTAGAGATTAATCGGTACTACGTTAGGAAGAAATGCTTAGAAAAATGTATTTGGGTTAAAATTACAGCGTGTATTTTTAATTTTTTAATCTGGAGCATTAATTTTCTAATGTATTTTCATAATGTTTTTCCATTAAAATATGCATTAACACATAATTAATCCAATTGATGACACATAATGTGATAGTACTCTGAGCAGGCATCTAATAATTACAGATTTAGTACATGACTGAAGATTTTGTCTATAAATTCCATCTTTGAATAAAATGCTAAAGTGTTAGAAGTTTGCTAAATGAATCACAAAAAAAGCACACAGACTGATGCTTAGTATTTGGCTATCAGTTTCTCTTCACCCTAGTGTAGAAGACCTTGAGGGCAGTGGCTCTGGCAGGGTTGCAATTTCCTGAGTCCTCTGCTGGGGCACCTCACAAAAATACAAGCCTCACATTCTTCAAGGTGGCCTTTTGCAATATGGAGCAAAGCCATGTGGTTAGAAACCCTGTGTCTCTGATAATGCTGAGTTATGAGCACAAAGACATACAGTTGTAAGATTCAATGCAGTATTCTTTTCTTCTCATTCTTCTTTCTTTCTCCTTCTCCTTCTTCTTTTTGTGACACTGGGGATAGAGCCCAAGGCCTTTGGACAGAACTACATCCTGTCAATTTCATTGTTTTTATTTTTGGCTGTGTTCCCTAAACTGTTGTTATTCAGGCAGGGATGGAACTTGCTATGCTCCTGTCTCAGCCTCCCATTGTGCTAGGATTACAGGATCATTCTGACACTTCATCTGCACCTTCATAAGTCAGCACATAACCTACAGGTTTTGTGCAAATAAACTATAGGCAGAGTTATGCTATTGTCTCTGGCTGGAATGAGGTCAGCTTCCACGCGTGCTCCAGGTCTATGTGAGGAGAGGACATTGATTGTGGTCATGCTCTCAGAGGGCACCACCAGAACACGGCAGGCAAGTCAAGGCACTCAGGCAACATGAAGGCCTCTATTTATGTCAGTTCCCAACCAGTCCATTGTCAGAGATATGACATGGCCAGGATCAGGGTAAAGGACACAGGGACTGGGCACTTTGCCCACAGTGGGACCAGAGAGGAAGGGTGGTGCTGGACAATGATCGACTCATGGCAGATCATTTTACATATGCCCTTTTTGCCTTTAAAGTAGCTGATAATCAGGAATATTAGATATATTACTCAGTCACTCTAATTAGGCAACCAAGAAAACTTGCATCCAATTGAATGAATATACAGTCCCTGTTCTCGGCATTGTTTCCAATTCCTCACTCTAGTTAAATCTTTCTCTAAGCCTCTCTCTTTCTTGTTTCTATCTTATTTCATGTCATTCTAACTATCACCTATTTCTCCTATGTTTTTGTTTCTATCACTTATCTTGTTCATCCATTCATTTGTCCATTCATCCCTAACTATTGGAAGTACATTTGTAAATGTTGCCTTTTCCACCTTTACTGTTATTTACTATTGCCTTCCACTTTCTGCTATTTGGTTCATGTAACTATGACTCCTAACTATAATGGTCAAAATTATCCCATACCCTTTAAACACATTTTAGCTTATTATAATAAGAGAACACAACATTTTAAATAACTTACTAAATTACTTGTCCAATAGATGAATGACCCAATTCAGATTACAGACAGATCTGGTAAATAAAGTCTTAAATGCTCTAGGAGGTGGTGTAGCACACAGACTTGGCAAGACTTTCAGTTGTTCATAGATTTTACATGGATTTTTAAAAGTTTAAAAGTTTTAAAGACATTGGCTTTAAAGTGACTAATCATAGCTTTAATCTTATAGCCTCAAAAGAAGTGATTTTTAAATTTCTGTTTACATAGAAAAGCAATTTGCTAATTCAGGTCATAGAGAACTAAATATTTCTTGTTATTTGGAAAACAGGGGGAAAGTGTCTTAATGCTGAATTAAGTCTCAATATTCTTATAATCAAATTAGCCCTTCCAATGTAATCTAAATCTTATCTTTTTTTAGAAACTATATCATTATGTAACATCTTTCTCCATGTATCTAAATCTGATCAAAACCATAAAAAGATTAACTTTGTATCTCTGTGAAATAATTGTCAGGAAAAGTAATCTGTAGTTGGACTCTAATTTTAATTGTATACTACATTCTTTCTTATTAACATGGAAATTACCATAGGTAGTCATATTTTCAACTTTTCCATTAGCACATTCAATACCCTTACTTATTGGATGTTCCATATTAGTCCTTAAGTTTTACAAGAGGTATAAAAGACAGCAAAAGTTTTGACTTCTATCTTAAAACAGTTAAAAATTTGCTAAGTGATAAGATTGAAGACTAGAACTGCAAATAAAATCGCCATAATAAACAAGAAATAACAAAACAAAACACATACACAGCATGTGATTGGTCTCTGCTACTTTATCTGTGTGATTTTGGGCAAATCATTTCTGCTGCTGAGTTTTTAGAGTGAGACAGAGAGAAGAAAACAGCAAAAATAAACCTTTAGGATTTTGTAGAACTGACATTAATGAACTAATCTTCCACAAAAATGTTTATCATATAGATGTTCAAAATACATTAGTTATTTTTTCCATAAGAAGCATTGCATATATAATGTATAATGTATTTTTATATAGGTAGTGATACTAGAAGAAAAAGTACAATATTTACAACTTTTCAAACTTCTCTAATGCATCTTAATAGTGGTGGGCTAAATACCGGGGAACTGGAGAAACGCCCAGCTGAACTGAGTCGAGATGGTTCCGGGCACGGAGGACCCAGCTGAGGTTTGTTGCTGGAATGGCCTAGAGAACAGCCGGGGCAGATTCTATGCTGCTGATTTTCCTGAAGAACCTGCTTTTCAGTCCTTTTCCTTTGGAAGAGTTCCACTGATGTCTTCCTTCCAAAGAGCTTTAATCCTCCTCTTCATCTTAGACATATTCACATCCTGGCTGGGAGCGCTGACCTCAGCCTCCTGGCACAGATCCTTCACTCTCCTGGCATGGACTTTCTATCACTGGCCTGCGGCCTTTTCAGGGCAGATCTTTGATAGACTTGAGCAGGACATTACTTTGGGTTCCAAGTCCTTGCCTAGATCTTTCCACTCCCCAGGTTACAGACAGAGATCTGCATCTTCTACATCTGACTCCACTAAGCACTGACTAAATGTTCTTTTAAAAGTATTATAAACATAAATATAGTCGCCTGCATCCCTGGATCGCTACTTTAAGTGAAATTGACTTTAAATTTGTGTATGTTACTTGTATCTCTTTATATTTCAATTTATGAAGCATGATCACAATTCTTTATTTTTTCTTTTCTTCTTTTGTCTTTTTCAGACAGGGTTTCACTGTGCAGTTCATGGTGACCTTGAGCTCATTTTGTAAGCTAGGCTGGTCTAAAATTTTCAAGAATCCTCCTGCCTCAGCCTACTGAATGCTAGGATTACAGACATTCCCCACCATACCCAACATAATGTTTGCTTTTAAAATAATTACTAGAACATTAAAAAATTAGACATATTTAACAGAGGATTTTGATTTTGGAATGGTTACAAAATTGATACAAAAATGATAGTTATGTTTCCAAAATAGCTATTCTTTCCTTTTAAAATATTTTAACATTGTTAAAAGTCTTTTTGGAGCCCTAAAATGATTGTGAAAAATGTTATAACATTTTTTATTCAAGAAAAACTTAATGGCAGCAGGAATAATGGAAGAAAAAGAATATAAAGATTGTTTTAAAAACTAAGTCTACCAGATGGCTCATTTCTAAACACAGACAGAAATTTACTAGGCATGTATGTTTCTATAATTTATTTTGTCCTTTGAGATACAATTTCTTCATCTGTCATGTAGAAATACTTTTGATGAGTTTCATGTAATACTTTGTAAACTTCAAATGAAGTAAGATGGGTAAACTCACATCGCAAAATCTAACTAAATATATTGGTGAAGACATGGCTCGATATTAACATTTTTATCTGGTCAGTCTACAAACACAAAGGTTTGATTTTCATTTTCATTGTTAAATATGTACACAGTTCCGTGTGTATCTTCCAGGAAGGCTGATTCAACTTCAATCTTAACCAGATATTTGTCTTTCATAGATGTTTTATATATATATATATATATATATATATATATACATGTATACTTTCTTACAAGCATGAATATTGCTATCAAGATGTGTATTTCTAGAGAAACTCTTAATCCTCTTGAGATAAACTCAGTAGGGATTTTATGTGCTTGAAATAACCACTCTTTATTTCTTTGGAGAACAAATGACAGGAGCTTAGAAATTTAGAAGAAAATGCTCCAGGATATTTAAACATTCTCTCAATAAATATGTTTTGGCTCTATGGAAACTTTGTTATTATTAAAATATGGCACTTTAATTATAAAATTCATAAGAGTTTAAGATTTTTTAATTGCAACATAAACTCTTTCAATCTTACATTTTGCCCCTTCTACATTCGTAAGATCCCTTTAAATTTGAAAAGATTGGTGTTTTATCTTTAAAATCTAATATATACTAAGTTCATACTCTATATACTATCAAAAAATTTTTAACTATTTAACATTGGCATGTCTGTTAAAGAAAATTAAACTGTAAGAGTTTTATAAACTGTTTCTCGGTTGCTAAAGAATTTATTTTTCTATTAGCATGGTATAGACAAAGCCTCAAAGTGATATACAGGAAAACACTGACAATGTCTATTAGAAGTAGGCTGGAAACTCAGAACTGTTTGTGTCTTCGGTTCATTCCGTCATAACTTTGCTATTGTAACATATGAATTTGGTTTATGTAAGCAATTCATTTTTATACTGTTAATTTAATGTTCATCTACATTTAGTGCCATTTTGTTACCAAAATTAATATTTATCATTTTTTACATTTAACCTTTCCCAAAACTCACCTCTACTTTTCTATGTATTCTATCACTGATTTGACGCACTGCATGGTCATTTCAATATTCTCCATGCAATTCAGTTGACTAATAGATTAGAGTTTTTCAGAATAGTTTTAATTATGATATTATTTATTAATTATAGGCTATGTTATTGTGTTGAGGAAATTGAACTTTGCAAATGTTTTGATGCCCTCTACTACTAACTATGAAGGTGAGTTTTTTGTAAGAATGATTCTATCTTCCTTTTCCCTAGTATTTTGCCTAGTGATTATTTTCCCTAGTGATTCTTGTCTTGTGTATTGTTTAATGTAACATTTGTGTATTGCTTAGTGTATAATTTCTTTAGTGTGAATTTTCAAGTTACTTGAAAATTGGCTCATTTCTTCGCTCATTTCCTTATAACTTTGATTTGAAAGTTAATTTCTTTAATGTCTGGTCTTTTGAGTGTAGCGCTGTGCTTGAATCTGTTTAAAGTACTAATTATTACATTTTTTTATATAAAGTACCAAAAATGGTATTAAGTGTTCCCTCAAAGGTGCATTTTGGTGGAATTGCATTTTTTCTTCTCTATCCAGCTATTCATGATTGATCCCTGTCTTAGTTACTTCATTGCTGAGACAAAATACCTGAAGAGCAAAGTTGGGAAAAGAAAGGTTTGTTTCTTACAGTTTTTGGAGGTTTCAGTCCATACTCAGTTGGTCCCAAGGCAGGGTGGCTTGGCAGGGCAGCAGTTCACAGCGGCTGTAAACACCAAGGCAGAAACCTTCAAAAGAGCGAGACACACCTTCTTCCTGCTATTACATTACATCCTGGCTCCACCCCTAGGCCAGTGTAGCACTCACACCCCCAATCCAAGCACTAGACAATGAACCAATTACAAATGCACAATGCAAATGCATGATGCCTGGGGGCCACCACCATAAACCATGACAAATCTTAAAGCTCTTTTTGTGGATTCCTAATGTTCCAGCAGCTAAGTAAAATTAATGGAAATTGTGGAACATCTCTTCTGTGGGTTAGAAACTTGGTTCGGCTTTTGATGAGGTGCAAGGTTCTACATTCTGCAGATCCCTCTGGCTCAGAGCATAAAGAAACGTATTCCATCTTTTCATGGGTCTCATAAGGTTTTCTCTGATCTCTGTAACTGTTAAGAGCTCCAGAGCTTCTGAGTGTCACATTCTCCATATCATAGTTGGATGGTTTGTCATGCATGCTTTCATCCTTGGACTCAAAGGCTCCTCAGGCTAGGGAGGAAACTTTTCTGATTGTCCTCAGTCTACATAGCACTAGTATTTGAGGTCATCTGGGCCTCACCTGGACCACTTTTCTTAGGACAGGCTGGTATTCCATTTGTGGTTTGTGGTGCTGTTACCTTTGGTGCTGTCTGGCAGCAAAGGCTTACTAATGAGTCGTTTGTAACGGCAGTGGGATTTGTAGAGATGCAGGGACACACAAAACAAAGCAAAACAAATGGTCATGAATAAAAAGCACTGTCCAGGTGCTCTGACAGAGAAAGAACAGTTTGCAACTTAGTTGGAAATCAAGAATGACTTCTCTTTTATCCATTGCTAAGGTTTGTTCCTATTGTCAAAACTGCCACCCCAAATACTAAAGCGCATATGTGTATAAAATATTAAGATGAATACATTCCTGTGTTTTTAAGTTCTCAGCATTGCCATGGTGCTATGGAGAATTAGCAAAATTAGAAACAATATGAAATTATTAAAAGGCAAAATAAATTGAGAGTGAATATACACAATCCTTGTATGTTTGACTACATTTATCTCAGCCTGTATGTTTAATTTATAATTCTCTGATTTTATTAAGATAAAATTCCCTGTTGCAATGTGCTTCTCCTCTCATGTTATATATCACTTGTTTATTTTGAATTTCACAAACCAATGTTAAAATATTTGGAGTAAATTTTAGTAACTGCTGACATATATACATATATATTCCATCATACGATTACTCTACAGCAAACACTTCAGAGCGAAAACACCTTGATGAAAAGGCAAACAATTGTCTAAGAAACATAAGTAGTAACTAGTCTTATTATCTGAAGGTCTGATCTATCTAGTAATTGTGAATCAGAATCATGTGCGTTTTGTTGTGACACCAGAAGGAAGACATTTTCTTCCCAGTCAAATTCAGTATCTGAGTGATTTGTCACTAACTCTGATCAGCAGATAGAAACAGTGCATTTCATGGCCAACACTGCTGAGCCCATGTGCTCTGGGGGTGGTCACCTAACTGCAAAGAAGATGCACAGTTGTTTTAACATTCAGTGTCTTCACAATGCTCCTGATTATCTTATCCAACTCCATGTGTAACACATTTTACACCACGAAAACTCAAACAGTATGTGACACAAACATAGCCCATGTCCTTACAGAGCTTTGAGGAAAACAGTAATCAACTCATGAGAAGTGTTATCCTATCAAGCACAAATTTCTGTGCCATTATATTAATTAATGGAAAGAGCTGTTGAAAATTTGGAGGCAGAAGGCGGACCACTTGGAGATGGAAGCAGCAAAGAATTGGCCAGTGTTCACACAGCAGCTGGCCGAGGTCTGGCAGGGGGAAGCACAGATGCAGGAACAGAAGAGCCCTTGGTGTGGCCAGCAGATTTAGAGGTTGCTGAGGTAAGAGCTTAGAATTGAAAACCTGAGAGTTTAGAATGGGGTAAAGAGGTGGACTGCAGCCCAGAGGACTCAACCGGTGTGGAGGTGATCTGGCCTTTCTTATTGGTACCATTAATTCTCATAAGTCCCTCCCCAGTCTATGTGGCAGAGTGACATAATCATAAATGCTGTCATATGATCTAGATCATACTTTATGGTATCTTGGACTGGGATCAGGCTCATAGACTGAGGAAAGTCGGAGTGTTTTAGAGGAATTGAATATATAGCCCTTGCAGATTGGCTTGCTGGATGATGACAAGATAGGAAACAAGGGGAAACACCAAGGTTTTTGACTTGGCTGATGAGTTAGGTGGATCCAGTTTAAGCAAATAACAATAACTTAGGTTTATATGTGGGTCACCACTCCTTGCCCCTGGAGATGACTGACCAGCTAGTAGGCAGCATAACTTTCTCTTCAGAAATGCAACCTAGTATGCCGGGGACCTGAGGAAGAACCGGAGGACAAATGCCCTGTGTTTTCTATTCTCCCTTTCCCTTGTCCTCTGGTAGTGCTGACCATTGGCCAAAACATGCTGGAGGCTAGAAGAAATGGAAAGCATTATGGGCAATCTGGGGTAATCAAGAGGCCAGAGAAGACACACAGTGGAAAGGAACCCACAAAAGACATCTGGTGCTGAGAGCAATTTTAATTTCAGATTTTTAAAATCATACCCGGTTCCTTATTACCGTATATAAATACAAAGGAAATGGAGAAGCTATCTATTTTGCTATCTCACCAGGATATAATGAGAATTAAATTACTTGAGACAGTGGAAATTACTTGAAAAGTTTACATCTATCTTCACTGTTATTAGCATTGTTATGGCTGAGGTTGGCTCACCCACAGAGAGGAAAAAGTATATCTCAGGTCCAAAAGGCAAACCTAGGGCAGGAAGACTCAGTTCATTTTGCAGAAAATCGTCTCTGCAAACAAGAAAAATGTCAGCACGACTCAGCATCTTATGAAATCATTTTATATGGTGAGTAGGACTGCTAGCCCATCATACTTTCTTATTTTATAGGCGTGTTCATTTTATTGAAAACAAAATTGCTCTGTTTTTATAAAAATGAAATCCAAGTCTCCGAGTTTTTAAAATGTTTCTTCAATGAGAAAAGAGCTAAGCACAGAAAATATCTCTCATGTTTGGTATTACAATCAAATTTTAGGGGTAGGTGATAATACTGGACATGTTACAAGGTGATTCTTCCAGTAAGTATATGAGTTTAACATCTATTTTATCTTTATTTCTCTTATAATTGTTAACTAACTTGGTAATTTTAAAAGAAACTCCAACCAGAGAGAATCCCACATGGATAGAGAGTAAAATTTAAACGAATACTATTGTCTTAAGATATAGTAATTAAATTAAATTAGCAAGACACATTAACAGACTTGTCAAAGAGCTAAATGGCTCATGTACTTGATTAGTTATGATATATCAAACATAAGGTCCACCAGGAAGCTCTGCTAGTAGAAATGATTTTAGGCTGTGACATCTGAACAACGCTCTCAGTGAAAGTCCATTTGTAAATGTTTCTATTGGGGAGGAAAAAGGTGGTCAGGTTATATTTTCTTAATTCTATGTTAATTTATCACAGAGAAATATGGAGCAAAAGGCATAACTAGAAATATTTTTCCATTTCTTTCTATCTTTAACTTGCATTTCTGACAAAATCTGCTATTTCCTTGAAATTTTACATAACAGAAAATCCCAGCTAAAGCAGTCCTATAAAAGTCTGATGATGAAACTTTTTATTTTAAATTTAAGAATTCTTTTTTTCTTTCTTTGATTCTTCTTTTTAGCGTGTATTTGCAGTATATAATGACGCCATTCCCTGTGCAGAGTTGGAACATCCATTATACAACTGAATCCTCCCCCTCTGTCCGCTTTTAGTTCTCTTTCCCTTATTTTAGTGATCTATCTCCCATTTTCCTATTGATTTTATTTTGTTCTCTATTTACATTTTGTCTGATTTATTTCACTGAATGTTATGATCTCAATATGCTTCTATTTCCCTACAAATGACTCACTTATTCTTCTTTAAAGGAGCGTAGTACCCCACTGTGTTCAAGTCCCACCCTTATCCATTCATCTGTAGATAGATATCTAAGCTGTTTACAAGATTTGGGAAGAAGGATATAATATTTCTCTAATGATGCTTCATCTTTCTTAAAAAATACATTTTGCTTACTCATGTGCACTCAAGTGTTAGATATGTCTCCTTGTTTAACTCCAAAGAATTTAGAAAAGCTGCAACATGTTTAGTTACATATAAAATACATAACAGCATCCCATAAGACAGAAATGCTTAGCTGACATCTCTTTAACTGCCAGTTATTAATGACTCCAAAGATGTGAAAAAATAGTGCTTCCATGTATAACCAAAAAATTATATTTTTCACTGTTTTAATATTAGTTAACTTTTGCTGGTGATATTGCTCAGTGGCACAGTGCCTGACTGGCACGGTCAAGATCCTGAGTTTGATTCATGGTATAACATAATATTGGTTATCTTTTGTATTTTTATTTATTCAAGTGTCATAATCTGCATGCATCACAAGTGGCAAAATTCTTAGTGAAAATACTTGGAATATTTCATTTTCCTTTGAGACAAAAAAAATCTTGTATAACATTTCAGTGTATATTTGGTCACCTCCTATATTTGTTGTATGTACTAATTGGGAAAAATTATATGTATATATATATGCTGGTGCTTGTACTGCTGAGCTACATCCCCAGCAGTTCAGACTAAAGGTGGCCTTATCAGATTGTTGCCATACAGTAAACTGATATGCTGCCAGTGGAGCCCGCATCTCCACTGGTTCACGGGCAAATGCATTTGGTGTTGGGCGTGGGGTATGCATCCTGGTGATGCCCAGGTGAAGTGTAGCTTTGGGTTCACAGCCAGCCCCAATACTCTATGCCTTTTCTGCACACACAGGTGCTACACAGGTGAAAAGTAAAGCTTTTACAATTATAAATTATCTGTCCGCAATCTGACCTGCAGCTTTTTATCAATTACTTATCTCTAATGGAAAATCAATTCATGAGACTAGCTCTTACTAGGTACTTAGTGGTATTCCTTTGATGTATTCACTTCTTTCTGCTCATGCATGTTAGCTCCCTGGAAAGAAGTGAATTCCTAATATTCCCACTGGCACACTCTCTTCATTAAAAACAAAGGTGAATTGCTACTCCATCTTATGGTGGGTACTGAAAAACCACCATGGTATCGACTATGCAGAGCAGTATCCCCCTGGGTGCATGTCCAAGTCTCTATAGCTCAACACTTCTTCTCTGTGGAGGTCAACGCCACTCACTCAGAGCCTTGTCTATTGTAAGGTTCACAAGCTTAGAGAAGCTTGCAGCCTTGATTCCTAAGTATTTGACAACACACTTCCGGGACCCAAACATGTCATTTTAGGTTCAGTGCTGTTTTTCTTCTGATTTCTTTTGACTGACGTATGCTTCTGCTTTCAACACCTTTTTGCTTTCTCCATCTGGATGAATTTTCTCCTCGAAGAATTTTGTTGCAGTTACATATACCAATTGCTTAATAGGAAGCACTGGTTCAAAGAATATACAGATTTAAAGTTCTTCCGTGGTTTGTTTTACATTTTGCATAGAGAAATTTGTCATACTCTTACATGTACAGTAATTTTCGATGCTGCAAAGGCATAATTTAAGAGTTTGAGCAAAGTACCTCACACAAGCAATGACTTTGAGAATCCCATGGGGCCAATTTTGTGTCATTCTGGCAAATCCTAAAACAAGCAAACCCAAATAGTGTCCTTTCATTGAGCCACCCAGATTAAGAAAGTTGGATCTTTGCAAGTAACTGTTTATCTTTAGCTATGTGTTCCTATTTCATAAATGGAGTTCCCTCTCAGCTTCTCCATGTGCGTTGACACTGCTGTGGGTGCTCATTTTGCTGCAGTGGGGAAACGAGCCCGTCAGTGTACAGGGGGACTGCAGGGCACGAGCGCGGAAACGGAAGCCTAAGAAGCAATGAAAAGATTCTAACATTAACAAGCTATAGTTAATCCAGGATCCTCAACTTCCTTCCAAAGAAAATGTTTTCTGGTTAGTTTTCCCTGGGATTTATTTAAACAAGATAAAAATATTGTGTGCTTGCACTTACCTGTGGACTCTGAAGAAGCTGAACCACAAAAACAGCAGAATGAAGGGTGCCCACAGCTAGGAGTTGGAGGTAACGCTGGTATTTTGGGCAAAGAATATAAAATTTTATTATAAAATGAATAATTTGATTCAGCCCCTTAATGGGAGCCCTCAATTAGGCTCCAATCAAATAAGAGCAGCTGGAAACTCATCTCAGTAGATGGATACCAAAGTAGAGACCCTCTGCCATCCTCACTGGGAGGGGGGTCTTTTGAAAGGGTGGGCAGGTTGTCTCATTCCAGCACTTTTCAGAAAGACAGAGTTGCTTTGTAAATAAGAAGGGAGAGCAACAGAATCAGAATTGTCCTTTTACTGAAGTAAGCTATGCATTCTTTATTGTTGTCCTACCTGTTGTGTATTTTTTCTTAAAAGAATAAAGTAAACCAACTTTGTAAACACGAATATTACTAATTAGGATTATTTATCTCTACATTCTTTTACTTTCTCACAGTTGAATTTAATTTTGTGCAAAGTAATTTTGAGCAATAGGGCTAGCTAGGTTTAGCTACATGCAGGAGAGTGAGTGTGTCATGGTTGCTTTTTTTTTTTTTTTTTATGTTAGAGGAAGTGATAGAGAGGCAGAAGGATGCCAGGAGGCACCCAGAAAGCAATCACTTTCTAGAAGACAAATACCTCCCCACAGACATGTAGACAAAAATAAAATGCAGACTTCCCTGTATCTGGGCCAGGCTACTTACTCTGCTGACCGACTTCACCTTGTACGGTGCTGGGTTAATATTGTAAAGTTGACTGAACAGGAAGGTGGCTTTAACATTATGCAGATAATGTAGGGACCGTGGTGCGCTTAGAAGAAAAAATTGTTCTGTGCAATGTTAATGGTTGAGCTTCTATACTCACAGATTTAACTCTTTGCTGTTAATAAGAGATCAGGGATTTAGACACGTGAATAGGGGCTGTCCTCCCTCCCTAGGCAGGTAAAGCAGAAACAAATCCTTTGGGCCAGTTAATGTAGACTGCATGTGACTGTAGACCACCACAGGTCAGTGCTGCATGCCCGTTGTGGGACCAAATCAAAGTTGACTCCAGGATGGAGGCTTACAGCTGGCGACAGAGTGAAAGACTGCTGCTGTCTGTCCTAACCTCACTTGAATAGTGAGATGACACTGAGGGTTACCATGGGACACTTAAAAAGGAGGTGATCCCACAACCCACTGTAATTTTCTGATTAGCTCCTTGCTTTCCAAAACATTGACTCCTCTAAATCCTAGTTAAAATAAACTTCAGGTAAAGACAACATAGCATATACTCACAGATAAATCAGGCCTTGTCATAGAAAATAATCCAGATTTCTAGAGAACTATTTCCCCCACTTGGGACGCCAAAGCAGTGATTATGGCCTTCATAAAAGTGCCAAAATAGATTCAGTTAAAGCCTGAACTATTTCACGGTTGAAAATTTGCTTTTAAACATCGAATAGAACGTATTTTCCTGTTATGTAACATGTAGAATATGGTTGTGCTTGCAATATAAATGCCCCCAGATGAAAGATGCTTGTGAACAGTAAGCAAGAAGGAAAAGCAAGAAAAATTCTATTTATTAAAATTAGATGTTATTGAGAACTAGGAGTCTACAGACTTGCAGCTCCTTGTTTTTAGCACCTAGATTAATAAACAAGGTTCCATGTGGCTCTAGTATCCCAGAGATTCAAGTTATTTACCACAGACATCTTCTGGGTATCCAAGCATCACTTCTGCAAGGCCCTTACAGACCTTAAGCAACCACTAAGTTTTGGTCTTCATAGATATGCATATGCTTGCCATTTCCTATGAAAGATGTGATACAGTAGGTGTTTTTTGCAATCAACATTTTCACTTGGTATAATATTTTCAAAGTCCATCCATATTTTAGCAGAAGTGAGCACTTCTTTTTTTGACTTTTTGAGACAGAGTCTCACTATGCAGTTCAGGGTGGCCTTGAACTTAACTTTGTAGCCCAGGCTGGTCTTGAACTTGCAATGATCCTCTTGCCTCAATCTCCTCAGTGCTGGGATTACAGGAATCTACACCTCTTTTTATGGCTAAATAATATTCTACTGTGTGCTAACTCTGTATTTTCGTTATTCATTCAGCCCTTCCAGATTTGACTGTTTCTACTTTTTGAATGCTATGAATCATGCATGTGTAGACACTTGTGCCCAAGATTTTGTGTGGAAATACATCATCATTTACACTGAGTTTTTAGAACAAATTGTAACTTTTCCTGCCCCAGAAACATTCCTGCTGACCTATGAGTAATACTGAATTCTATGAGAACTTCTTAAGGTTAAACGGTTGAATAATTCTAATTCAGCCACTTTGCTTCGTGTGTTAGAAAACTGGGTCCTTTCCCACGAAGCTAATAAATTGCTCAAAGGACTTCAGCCATTCAGTGCCAACAATGAAACTACAATCTGCTTGGAACCAAGTGCAGCCTTCTTCCTTTTGTGCATTATGGGACTACACTGGGTGCACCGAACTGAACTGAGATCAGTGAGCTCAGCTAGAAGCCTAAGTCTCACAACTATTTTTTTTAGAAAAAAATTTGCTTTAAAAAAATTCCTATAAAATTGAACCTATAATTGCCATATTTGATTCTTCAAAAAGACTCTGTGCATATGTCATTGTCTGTATTTGATGCACGTAACTTTTTAATGGTGACTCTTCAGGACTTATGCTTTACTGAACTTTAATTTGCATGGATTTAACCTAACAACACATATTTATTAAACATAAATTATGAATTTAATGCGCCATGTTTTGTAATGCACAGGAAACTACAATTGTATTAAGGAAATGTGAGTATAATCACTCATAAATAAGGATGCAGATACAGTTAAATTGTAGTTAAATGTATATTTTAGGGTCAATTATATCATAATGTATAAATGCATCATAATATAAAAGTTTAATTACTGAAATGTGCATTTTCTATCACACTTTTATAGCAACTAATTAGAAATATAATTTTGAAATAATTATTTCTTTTAGTCTATGTTTTATTACTTTTGAAAAACCTAAATATATTGCTATGCAGTGTCCCTTAAGCTGTAAGTTTTATGGTTTAAATGGCAGTAACATGAGTGATTCTGAGCTATCTAAAAATACATAATGACACATATAATTGTGTAGATGCCCACATATATCAGAGTGTGAGTGGAAGGCGTAGAGTCACAATGAGAAAAGAAATCTGGAAGGAGCCCGATCTTCCAGCTCTGTCTTGCAAGTGAAGACTTTTGTGAGTTCCTAGATTTGTATTCCCATGGGTCAAAACTGTATCCCAAGTACCCCATCTTGCTGCGATGCAGTGAGGTAATGACTCTTTTTGGGCACAGTGACAAAAGTCTCCCACTGATTAGGGAAATTTGGAGAGATCCTGATCTGGACATGACTCACATCCTTTAACAGTGGTATTACCAGGAGAAAAGTTACACTTACAGTAAGGAAAACATTTAACAAAAGTATGTCTTTATGCAAATCAAGTCAGTAAACTATGAGAATGTTTTTCTATTTGCAGGGTTGTCATCTTCCAGAAATGACACCAAGCTCCTAGTTTGGACAAGAAGTAGGAGTTACCCTACTGGAATTTTAGCTTCAGCTTAGCTAGATAGGGTTTTGTGGGTCCTGTTCACTGCAGATGTCACAAACACAACTGCCCTCTTTTTTCTCCTCCTTCAGAGCTATTTTCCCTTTAAAGGAAGTTTGTATTCACAATTTCTGCCAGACGACGATAGTTTGCAGTGATTCTACTAACATCCATATAGTGTTTAAACATCATCACCATCACCAACCAAAATGGAAATATTTCTCCCAATTAAAGTCCACATTGTACCATCCTCTACATACCCATGTAGTGATCCCCTAAAATTTACAGGGATTATGTTCCCATGGAGCCTGTGAATTGGGAAAAACAGGGAATTTCAGATATGCTCAGAAAAAATGCCCATTTTTTAGTTACAATCCTAAGTATTCTTTGCTCCCATAGTTATGTAACAACATAAACAAATGTATTAATAAAGTCTTAGAAGGCACTGGGCATGTTGCTGGCATCTTGGGGATCTCAGACCTTAAAGAAGAATAAAATTGAGGACTTCAGAGATAACAGAACATGCTACAGCAACCTGTGATGATGTGGAAATGTTGATGCACCTGCTGGTGATGGGCTTCAGGCCAGCAGCCAGTCAGTGGCAAAGAGAAGAAAATAATGTTCTCAGCTTAGCTACTTACCACCCTCTTGCCAAATAACCGATCGGAGAATATTTGCAAATTTGCAAAACTGCAGAGGCTTTCAGTGGAAAATTATTGGTTAGGTTCTAAGGAAAAATCTTGAAAGGCAGGCCTTAGACTCTGAACCCCGACTTCAAGGGAGTATCGTATGTATCACTGTGGAAGGAAAACTTCTAGTCATGGGAACAGAATAGTATGTATTTTCTAGCCTATAAAGATACGGATTCCTGTTAGGGTAAATCATCACTTCTCATACATAATCACCCTTGAATAACGGTCTGTCTTTTCCTTGATGTAAAACTTTCAGCATTATTCTTTTTGTTGTCGATATTATTCTTTTGGTGAAAGTGTGTATTTATAAGGATAACCTGGATAAATGAAAGGTTTGAAGAATAAATACCTAGATCACTGATTAATATTTCAGTTTGATTCTTTGGAGTAAGAACTTTTGCTGTAAGTTGTTGGTCTATAATATTCCTATACTTAAAATCAAACAATGACAGCTAACACTGATTAAACATGCTTGCGGAGTCATCTACCTGAAGTTTCTTTATGGGACCATTGGCTGACATTTGCCTCATTCTAAACCTGTACCTCCTGATGACTCTTTCCAATAGAAGAGGACACTGATGAGAAGTAACAGTGTGCATCTCGACAGTGAGTGCTTCACCTTTAGGAAAACGGGAATCATTTCCACTGGCTTATCAAGACAAAATTGCAGTTAACTTTAAAGAAGTCTGAAAGTGGTATGAAAAGTCATGCAGATGACAGCTAGGAAGAAATTCTGCAGCTTTCCCTCTGTCTTCTGGCTCTGGCTGGGGCTCAGGCTAGCAGGCGGAGGTCAAAGTGACATTCAGAAGCAAACATGAGCCCCTGTGCAGAGTGACTGCAAAGGAAAAGGTGAAAGGTTAGGCTGAAATTGGTGGCTACTGAGAGCAAACTAGTTCTGGGGCTCTGAAGAGCTAAGAATGTAGCTCCATTGGAAGGCTCTTTGGGCTGTGTGTAGTGGCAAAGGCCGTGGTGCATCCATGCAGAAGCAGGGCACAGCCAGGGCTTTGGAGTCCCTACGTAGGTGCTGTCAGGGCCAAATGAAGAAGTAACTCCAAAGATCTGCTGTTCCCTTGCTTTCCTGACAGGGCCGACTGTGCTTTCATGGGAGAAACCCAAAAAGAGCAAAACAGTAGACGACTGAGCAAGGTATAAATGGGTAAATACTTGACTCAACCTCAGATTAGAAAGCTCTTCTATCCTTAGCCCTTTTTGCTTCCTTGTCTCTGTCCTTCGCAGGAATCAAAAATGCTAAAGACATCTGCACACAGCACAGGCTGCCTGAGCATTTTGCTACACACCGTCTGCCAAGATTAGATAAATAGCAGCCTGGAGACTCAGGCTTGGAAGTGCCCGCTGGCACATTGTCCAGTTCTTATCTTGGCAGGGATGATTTGTTTTGGTGCATGTTTTGGGCTTTTAGTGTTCATTTTTATTTTGATCTTTCACTATCTTATCATTTTTGAGTCATAACTTTTATTATTTCAATACAACCAAGTTTCTCTTCTTATATTTAGTTTTCTTTTTTTATTTAAAAAATCTTAGACATCATTGATTTTTTTTTTTTTTTTTTTTTTGCCTTTTAGGGATTTTCCTGACCAGGTGGGCATCACTCTGGCCCTTGCTGTGTCACCTAGGTGGAACTTAGGTCCAGTGGTTGAGGGTGCTTTTTCTGCAGGCCACTGGTCTTTATATTATACTTTTGGGTATCTGTTTAAGACTGAAAGCATGTTGCAATGCTATGAATTGATCCCTTTCTATTTCATTGAATTTTAAAACCCTTTAAAACTAGTACTTTACAGAGACTTTATCTTTTTTCTCTGTTTTCCATCACCAGTGTGACAAAACAGGTCTTTTTAAAACTTTTCAAGATAGAAAGTGTTTAGCTTCCCACTAATTTCTGACTTTTCAAGGCATATTTCAAGGTCCAATAAAACCTCTTAAATTCTCAAAATTAAATTTTGCCTCAATACAAATTAAATGCAGTCTGTACCACATATCCTCACATTGCCTCATTCAGCCTATGTATCAGTTGGGGTAGGCCTGGCATGTGGATCCCTGGTTAATCGTTATTGTGGATGTTTCTCTGTTGTTTGTATAAGATTAGCATCTAAGTCAGTGAACTTTGAATAAAACGGCTTATTCTCCATAAGGTGGAGGAGCCTTATCCAATCCGGTGACAGTCTCCATGGGATGATGAACTTCTCCCAGCTGGGATGGAGTTTTGGCAGTGCTCTGCCTACAGTCCCAAAGCGCAGCCTCAGCTCTTCCCCAAGCCTCCAGCTTTCTATCCAGTGCTGCAGATCTTAGAACTGTCAGCCACTGCGGTCACATAAGCCAATTCTTTAACATCAGTGTCCATCTTTCTCACTAAGTGTGTGGATCTGTAGGGAGGCAGAGGGTAGGTACAGGGAAGTACAGATGAATGGGCCGGTGTAAAGACACACAGATAAACAAATATCACACAGACAACTTACTGCTTCTGTGTCTCTGGACAACTCTGATTCTTAGTGGTAGGTTCTTTACTCCATTCTTTCTTGCTAGTTGGAAAAAGTTGTGCTGTTCCTTTGACTCTTTCAGGTGTGTTTGTTGAAACAAAGAAAACACGTCTTTTTTCTCTCAATAATTTTACCTTCTGGTTCTTCCTCTTTCCTCCTCCTCCCTCTTTCATTTTTTTTTTTTTTTTTTTTTTTTTTTTTTTTTTTTTTTTAGACAGCGTCTCATTATGCAGTGCAGGATGGCCTTAAACTCACTGTGTAACCCCAGGTTGGCCTTAAACTCATGGCAATTCTCCTGCCTCAGCTTTCCAAACGCTGGGATTATGGGAGAGCACCATTATGCCTGGCTCTGGTTTCTTTTTTGAGACTAATTTTGATATTAATCCCATTGAGTGAAAATAAGTATTAATGATATCCTTGGTACGCTGAAGTTTTAAAATTATCCTAGTTAACTTAAAGACACATGGAAGTCTCAGTATACGTTAAAAGATTAGAATATTTTATATTTCTATAACGGGTGGCATATATGTGCAGAGAGTATATTTCATTCACTTTAGGACTAGCATTTAATATAACTCAGAGTTTATTTGTAAAGTAGTTATTAAGGAAAGTTAAAATTGTTAATGCATAGGAGCAAGAAAGAATATGGAATCTCTGGGATTTATTTGGTGAAAACAGAAAACACTGATCCAAGGCCTATTTTCTGTGTTTCATGAAATGTGAAAGCCACACACTGGCATTAATAGTGCTCCCTACTGCGCTAAGATTGCACAGTCTGCCCACCATCAGAAACATTTACATGGCACACTTTTTAAACCTGTAGGATTGATGGGTTGCCTTTAAGTAAATGGTGAGCAGCTACACATAAATTTGGCCTAAGGGTTAGTTTTACTGTAGAATATAATAAATCTGACTGCCAGTTGGACACACAGTGATGATGATGATGATAATGCCAGAAAGCCAATGGCCCTTTTAATATTGTTTTCTCTACGCAGAAATATAGGGCTGAGTATATTTGCTAATACACACCTTGTTGTTTAATAAGTGTGTTCTTGTCCCAAGTATTACTTGTTCTGATTTTCATGCTTACGCATCTGAACAAACGATTACATTCAGAAAATGGGTAACTGAAGTTATTGCTGAGAGCTCAGGAGAGTTCTGTTCTAGGTGCTAGACAGCAGTCTCTATGGAAATGTGAAATCTAGATTATAGATGCTTGCCTCATATTTCCTTAAATACACTCAGATTTTGTCATGGTCTTGATTAGTAACAGCTGCCCACACCCACCAGATGGATTCCTTTTCAGATGACACAAAATTTTAATGAAAATAGTACGTTAGATCCCACGCTGGATTTTGCAATTTCAGAGATATTTACAACAAACTATTGTATTACATACTTTAGTTCATGTGTGCTTTTTTTTTTTGTTTCTGTTATTGTCATGCTTATTATTTGCTTCTCTTTTTAAACTTAGTCATGAAGGCTCCTATCATCTTTCTTTCTACATTTCATTTTGGTTACAAGGAAATAAAAGTAAGTAAATTTATTGAAATTTTGTTTTCATTTCTCATTTTCCTACTGCAGACGCTTACAATGCTTTCATCACGTAATGTTCGTTCTTTAAGTATCTGGTTAGAATAGTCTCCAATGGCTTCTCTCCTTTTCTCATCTCTATTGGGAAAAGAGAGAAAAAAAGAAGTTGGAGTTTTGAGTTTGAATCTTTGATAAAATTGTTTTTTTGTGCTTCACTTTCTGTCTCTACAAAATATATTTTTATAGTTCTTAGTTGATAAAGTTGTGAATTTATAGATTTAAACACATTTAAATTTGTATAAATAATTATAGGCAGTACTTTAAGTACTGGTTGGTTACAGTTACTGTTTTCCTTTTGAAAATAATCTATCATTTACTCCATTCATTTTAACAAAAACATATACAGCCTTTGAAATGACTTTATTTTTATTCCTGTGGTAATTATTTTATGAGAAACATAAATTATGAAATTATTTTATTTACTATTTAGGTATGTTTTCTATGTGCAATTCTTTGTATAATGCTAAATGAACAATTAATTATTTCAAGACTATACTTCAAAACAAAAAGATGTATAGAGTTTTTGTACATTTGTATCATATTATGAATTCACTTATAAGATTATTAAAAATATTTTGATAAACAATAACAACCAATATTTGGTTCTCCATTTACTATGTGGAGAGTGGCATGCTCAAAATGCCAATAATAATAATAATGATTCTTGCTAACATTTCCTCACTGACTTTTGGCCAGATATTGCTCGAAGCACTCAAGAAAATTAAGACTTTAATAAGAATTCTTTAAAATGAAATCATTCCTGATTTTCATTTCACTGATGAATAGATATATCTATGGAAAGGTTAAATTACTAGCCCAAAGTAAACATAGTTACTAATTTGGAAGAGGAAGATCTTGAAGAATGCTTATCTGACTTTTGACTCTCTTCCTTCAGCCACACTTTCTAGACTTCTGCCAGCCCTCAGTGTCTGTCTCCAGGGAGCCTACAGTTAATTCACGTGTGGTGTACACTGGTATGCAACACAGACATTTGTTACACTTCATTTGTTCTATTATTAGGCTTGATTTTGTAGATATGAGCCTTTCTGTTTGTTTTCTGTTTTGGTCTATAGATTGTCCACATGTGATGGCAAGTTCTTCAACTGATGAGTTTTCATCAATTCTTTCTTTTGTGTTTTGTTAACTTATTTTGATTTGTAGAATCTAAGTTCTTTTGGCTTCACTGAAAGGAAACATATTCAGTAATAGAATATTCGGCCTTTTCTTAATGCATTTTCACCATGACAGTGGCAGATGTTTCTCCCTTTTTTTCTCTGAAAGACCTTTCATTTGTAGTGAGAATTGAAGAGTATTAATTATCACTGAAAACTGAAAACAGTGAAAAGTTCCATTAAGCAAAGTCAGGCACTAGGTTGAAATTTAATAGAAACATTTTTAAAGATTACCATCTGAATACTGACCTTTGTAGTTTAAGAGAATGATAATCAAAGTATTCTATCTTTACAGCACCTTCCGCACTCTCGCCAGGAATTGTGAGTTCATCTGTCTACAAACAGGTGCAGGTAGAGAGCTAGGACATCTTAACCTCGTGGTCTTCATTCCATCTGCCTCCCACAGCACATCCAAAAATCACCCTATCTGTGACTTCCAGCATGATTCCTCTGTGCTCAGTGAGCATTCTTGGTTTTCTCTGTGAAGAAATACAGTGGTAACTACTCAATATACATTTTATGTATGTGTACCATTTTGGATGGGAGCAAAAGGTTTTTGGCTGAAAAGAGTGAATAATATTTTCTAATTTCTGCTTTGTGCTCAAAGTCTTTGCTTACATAGTTTATTGAAACTATTTGAACTTTCTCCTGATATATCCGATATCTGACAGAATATTTGCTACTAGTTTGTGCATTGTCAGCACTATTTTCTTCCCCTTTGTCATGGTATACTTTGTCTCAAGGATAGAATTTTAACCTTAAAGAAATACTTGCTTCTTTTGATCTAAAATGTCTCAATAAAAAAGGCAACCTATAATGTTTTCCCTTTGTAAGTTGGCATAGTGACTAATTGTATTAATTTTTTATTCACCAAATTTTCTTAAAATTACAATGAGAAAAAAAAAAAACACCTTCGGATTGCTAGGTAAGGACTAAAAGGATATTAAGTGCATCAGATATGGCTCTTGAACTGGCAGGACCAAAATGTCCCAGGTTATCCTGAACAGAAGCTACCCTCCTATCCCAAGGATAGCATATCCTTCTTGGTCGTCAAGTTTTCACGGCTAAGGAGCAGCTTGTTGATATAATTAACACTGGATTCAGATCTCGAAGAAAGATGTAGACTTCCTCAGAGAAGGAAGAGCCCTTAGAGAAGTAAGAGAGCATTTGCTTCCTCCAATTAATCACAATTACTTGTGTGTCTCATGTTCTAACATCCCTCACGTCTGAAGGCAGTAACATCCAGCATATAACTAAAGACGATGAATCTTTCATGGAGTTGATGTTTATTCCAGAGAAAGGGCATTGCTGAAGCAAATGAGGAAAAACTAGGCTGAGACCTCAAATCCCAAGTAAAAGGGTTAGGATAAAGTCTGGAGGAACAGGAATGGAGAAAACATTTCTGAGCCAGAGAATATTAATTGAAAAATGGTGTATAAATTAATTGGAGGTGCAGTGAGAGACAAATCTGGGGATCAAACACTCACATGTTGATAACCAATATTCTGGAGTCTTGTAAGTGTGCTAAAATTTCTATTAGGATTATTTTTTTTATGGATATGACCAACTAATTTTTTAAATAGGTTTAGGCCACTTTTTACATTTTCTTCTGTTAAATAACTATGAGTCTGTAAGAACTCCATGAAAAGACTAATGCAAAAAATCTGGGAGTTGTAGGAAAATTCTCAAAGCAAATTTAATTTAGTTCATTTGATTTTTTGAAACTATCTCTATAACATGTGGTATTTGGGGTGTAGGAATTCTAAGAAGAGAAGTAGCTTTATCATCAAAAAAATGGTGATGCAGTGATATAAATTTGAAATTTATAGAAATCAAAAAGTTGCTATTACTTCCCATCTCTCTTTCTCAGCCACACACCGAACGCTGCTGTGGATACATTTTTTCTTTCAGACTGAATCCTTGTAGGCAAAGACCATCTCTCATTTTTAGTATTTACTTTAATCAGATTGCCATTACTCATACTGACTTCACAGAATATTCAGACCAACCCTGGGATGATTTCAGAGTATAAATGGACTCCAGCATATAAATTCTAATCTGATAGCCTCTGACGATTAAAGTGCTTCCGAGACTTGACAACTCCAGTAATGCCTCTGCATTTCACTTTTTTGCAAGAGTTCCCAGTGCCCATATGGTGAGTAAGAGGCTCTTCCAGACCACCACAAGTCAGCCTTTGGCATCACAAACAGACAGTCTCAGCGCTCTACAGTCAGTGGGTCGGGTTGCAGGCAGAGCTACACACTGGAGTTCACTACGTTCTTTCAGAAATGCCTCGCTGTCTTGTTGCTCTGCTTTTATTCATTCAAAATTTAGCACTTAGTGACCTTCTCTGATCTGAGAAGTGATTTTTTTCTCAGTAAACATGCAGTTATATTAGATGATTGCTTCTGCCTTACACCTTCAAAAATAATCAGTAGAAAAATACTCTTTTCATTAGAGAAATAGGCATTTATTCCTTAATTATATTTAGATGATCTTTGTTTTTTCTTTTCCTTTATTCAGCAGCACCATTTTCCAAGTGAGGGTCAGGAAAAGTTACAATTTACGTAGTTCTAACTCCCATGTCTCTTGAGAACATTCTGCTGCCCTAGATTCTGCACCAGTGAGACAGGCAAACAGCTTATTTTTAAATGCTAGAGACTCCTTTCTCCCACCTTGAACACTTGGCAGCTGTAATTGGGAGCGATGCCAGGTCTGCACAAAGTTGATTTAAAGGAACAGAGGATCTGAAGAGCAGGGGCACTAAGAATTGCATAGGAGCTCCTAGCTGACTTCAGATAAAAAAAAGTGTTGGCTGTTTTTCAGCTAAAATAAATTTCCGTTTTAACTTCATGAGTCTTGACTTCCATAAATCATGTACCAAAGAATCAAAAGTAATTCGACTGAGTTATTCAAGTGTATAAAAAGGAATACATGTTAGAATCCACAGTATTGTTTCAAATTATTCAGCATAGATCAAATCAATTTTGAATTTTAGGATTAAATGAGACATACAGAGCTCAAATAGAAAATATTTATAAAACTATACCTACAAACAACAATTGTAACTCTGACCTCATTTGATAACCTAAATAACAGTTCATTTCAACAAAACAATACTTCCAGAATTACTTTGGTTACTGATGTAGGTTCTGTGGTCTTATCTAAACTAAGAGGAATCTTTATGATTTTTGTATTATCATTTGAAAGAAAATCATGTCACTGTAAACCCCAGCTTCCCTGTTTGTTAGACTGTTAGATTCCTTCCTGTTTGAATTCCTTCAGATTACCCAACAGTTCATGTTTTAATGCTGCTTGTATCAAAGCAGTGTGCTCTTCACCAAAATGAATCAATTTAATGGCTAAATTCTCAAAGCACCCACCTGATTTTGGCTGTGGGTGTTATCTAAAAGCACAGGCCACAACTACACAGAGGAAAAAAAATGTAGATCAATAAAACAGATTTTCAAAAATTGCCTTAGATTTTGACCTTTACAAATGGAGGAAATTATGTGTGTGATTAAAATATTCTGTGATTGTAAAAACTGAAAAATAATATTATTACAGTGAACTGCTCATTCCAAGTAATCCTTTTCAAAACTTCACAAAGTGACAGTAACAATGGAATAAGCATTTTTTGAAGCAAAAGGAAGTATTTTTGGGAGATTAGTAAGATTGAATCCTTTACTGTATCAATTTTTTAAAATTTAAACACTCACTGTATGTTTGAACACATTTCACCAAACGACCTCAATGATTTCAATAAATGAACACTAATAATACTTGGTCTAAAGCATTCACATTTAATGATATTCATGTCACTAGCTCATTGGGCTTCTCTAGTGGCTCAGTGAAGTAGGAGATAAAGCATAATTAAAATGTCTACTTTCCAAAAGAAGAATCATTAATCTCAAATACATGTAGTTAATAAGGGATAAAAACATCCTCAAATCTCAAGATTCCAAAATCCTTGCTCTGCTGGCCATTTCTCAGGGCAGTTCCACGAGGGACCAATTTTGTTTTTTTCTTTTGTTATCGTAAGAGAGAGCCCTGGTTGTGAATTAAAAGGACACAGCCCTTTTGTGTCAGTCAGCAATTTACTATCTGTACGACCTTGTAGGTCCTTTCGTAAACTATAAAATGACAGCTTTGAACTAGATAGATCACTTCTGTACTTTCAGCTATAAAATTTGATGCATCTATTTAAAATAATGTAAGATGTTTTAGAAAATGCTTCTATAGTGATATATTTTATTGCTGGAAGTTTCCCAGAATGTATTCTGTAAATGATATTTCCATATACATTAATATGCATTATATCATAAAAGAGTTTTGTGGTCAATTTGAGTTTTAGAAGTGCAGGGTAAAACCAATTAGACGTTTAATCTTCAGGGTAGGACTTCTCAGTGACTCGTGTGAGATGCAGAGTGAAACTAGAAAAAGAGAACTGAACGCACATTTGTGCAACCTTGTTCTATGGATGTGTGCTGGGCCTGATGCACCAGAACAGACTCGGTTAGGGAAACTACTGCACCCGAACAGGCAGCAATGGCCTTCTACTAACAAAACTTGGTTTATTTGTACCTTGCTTTTTCCCAAATTTATTTTCTGGTGGCCAAGGCTTGTGCATTAAAAACATATTTAGTGAAAAAAAAGTTAATGAATATTCTTCAATTGTGCTACAGCCTGAATCTTCAGAATTTTTAAAATCATAGTTTGTCAAGAAGATTCAAGTGATATTTTAACTTGTCTTAACTGATGACAGTGTTAGAGGAAAGGATTTTGAAATCGTATCGTGATTTCACATTAAGAATCCCAAATTTAACATTGTATCTCATGAATGTCCATAGTATGATCTAAACCTATTTCATGAAGTTTCTCGAGGTTCTAGAATCATCATCCCAAAACGCACAGAGGGGGCCCTGGAGATGTAGTTAGTGGGAAAGCTTTGCTTTGCATCTCCAAATAGAGAGTGCAAAGTAGGGAGGGAGGGAGAGAAACAGGAGAGAGAGAGAGAGAGAGAGAGAGAGAGAGAGAGAGAGAGAGAGACTGAGGGGGAAGAGAGAAGGAGGAAGGAAGGAAGGAAGGAAGGAAGGAAGGAAGGAAGGAAGGAAGGAAAAAAAAATAGGCACCTAGACAGAAGTATTTGACTGTAGGATAGGATCATCATTACCGTGCTGGGCTGGGAACTTGGCACAAGATCTCTCCAATTTCCCTTAATGTTTGTTCTTATTACTGCTTTCTGGATGCAAGTAATGCAGCTGATCTGAATGCTGCTGGCATCTGCAGACCTGGCAACATAACTCTTTGATAACCACAGCAGACAGGTTCTTTGGGCACATAAATCATAGGCAGTACAAGAGAAGGGACCATTACTTTCAGTTTGAGGAAAGCTTTGTCTTGTTTTAAAATAGTATCACGGCATGCTTACATTGCTTACAAAAGCATATTGTTGCATATAAAGGGCCCTGGTAGTTGTTACGTAATTTTAACAATTTTTATATTGTGACAAGTCAGTAATAGCAATGAAAAAATTATTCTGTTGATTTTATTTCAGCATTTTCTGCCTTTGTATTTACTTACTTTCGTTCATTTGGTGGTGAGATAAATGGTGGTGAAAGTTGTTTCATGTTTTTCAATTAATACTGTTTTACAATCTGTAGTTTCTCCCCAAGTTATTTATTTTTCTTGTTTTTATTTCAAAACTTGAAGAGCACAATGGAAGGTAAACCTACCTTTCTTAACACTTGTTGCTGATTTTCAAAATGCACGTACTAATATCTACCAAGCGTACCTTGCACTCCACGGCAAATTGAAGTAGGTTTTAAGCATTTTGAAGCTCAGTGTGTGAATATTTATGTGGAAACTCGAAAAGAATGAGAAGAAAAATATTTTTTTTCTTCTTTTTTTCTTTTTTAGTGACATTTATCTATAAACTGTGATGGGTCCAATTGGGTGGCAAGTCTCACATTTATTCTCTATGTGTTTGCTTTTATATATTGATTCCAAAAAATACACATGTGGCCTGTCTTCTGTTAGACTGAGGGAATGAATAAGTCGGACAGGTTCCCATTTTCATGCAGCTTACATCCAGGTGTGTACCTTTGCTGAACTGGATGAACAGGAAATAAAAGGAGAAACAGAACACAGGGCAGTCATGAATGTTATGGGGAGAACTTTTAAGTGTCAGGAAAAAGGAAAAGTGATGTTAAATCTATCAAGGAAGCCATTTCTGACAAGGTAAATTATAAACTGAGATGCAGAAGATAGAAAAAAGCCAGCCATTTGAGGACTAGGGGAAGAGTTCAAGAAGCAGAGAGGCTGGACCTTTAGCTCAGCAGCACCTGCCTGCTGAGTGCGAGGTCGTGAGTTCAATCCCAGCACCAGGTGGAGAGCCTGAGGTGGGGGGCTCCAGGTAATGTGACAAGACCCTGATGGGTGAATTTTAAAGCCACAGAGAGATGTTTTGTTAAAATCTATGTCCCAAAGGGAATTTTCACCAAGGTTAATCAAGATTAAATGGCAACCTTTGGTTTGCTAAATGTTTGTTCTAGCCAGTCTGAATAAATACAGTGTAGAGACAAGGAGGCAGGTGAGAGTAGAGCTGGGTTGTCTCCATGGTCACTGCACAGATGCTGGCGGGCAGAAGGAATTATTGGTGAGGAACAATGGGTACAGCTGGAGCTTGACTCCGGCTTTAACAATGAAGCCTGAGAAAGCACAGTGACTTTAACTCGTTCAGTTTAAGGAGAAGAGACCAAGCTGAAAGGCAGCAAAGGGAAGCAAGTAACTTAGAAATGGGCCAGACTGTGAAAAAGAAAAGTAAACTTTAAATAGTCTCAGCAAATGTAGGAGTGATAAAACCCCAGATGTGTAATTGTTATTGTAAGAAAGAGAGGAAAAGAAGGTGCTCTAAAAGATACAACTGCACGTATGTTTAAGTGTGTAGGATTGATAACTATATCAGTTTTTGTTGGATCATTGAACAGAGCTGTTTGCAGTCTCCCTGTTTGAACATCGACTTTGTGTGCTTTACTTTTGTAACTTGAACAACTATTTCTAAGAAAACAATATGTAATTATCAATTAGTGATTTCTTACTGTGAATTTTTTGAATTATATATTATTTCTACCCTTTTTCTTTTTTTTATTCTTTAAATAAAATAATTAAATAAATAAATAAACATTCTCAGCAACCCTGGTCAAACTCAAAGTACATAGGAATGGACATATGAATAAGTTAGACGTAAATCCTCATCCTATTTCATAAATAATTTATGTATTTTCTTCATAAATTAAGATCATCAGTTGAGTAAAGCAATTTGTAAAAAAATGTATGGATTTTTTTCTGCATTCACACCTGAAAATATACTCTTAACTGTGCTAGATGGTTCTCTGGTACTATAACTAATAAGATAATCAGTTTATAAAGAAAGAAGGTTTCTTTCCATGTTTGGACATTTCAGGCTGTGACTGGTCAGCCCCTGGTTAGACTGCTGTTGGCTGTCTGGGGAGGCTGGACATCATGCTGGGGGTGACCTGTCAAACCCGTGCCCCTCAGCTGGAGTAGAGAGAAATTGGTGATAAAACTCCACCCTAGGAGCCAGGAAAAACTTAAAGGTTCTTATTAACCCTTTGAACACATAAACTCTCATACCCCAGAGATTACAGGACACCTCCAAGGTCACCTGGACATTGGTGTCCCAGTAGGACTGGACCCTGACTCCATTCATCCAGCCAGTACACTTCATCTTCTCATGCTGATATCATATTTTTTTTAGGTTTGAAGTCAGAATCTTTTTTTCAAATAAAAAATTAGGAAAACACCATAATGACTAAAGCCTCTGAGATTAAAAGAGCCTCTCTGCTTAGACGCTGTGTCTAGACAGGACCTTGAGGGTAAACTGCAAGTGAAGCTCCTGTGAGGATTCAACAGCATTTTTCTGAAAAGAAGGCAGAAAACAGGTATCTTTACATGTAGCATGTCTCTCTCAGTCATCACTGTTGTCTCTGTCACCACCACAGTCCTCTCACGGTCACCATCCCCTTTGGCAACTTATATGCATCCTCTCTGCAGTGCCCTAATTACCCATTAGCTCCTTTGTCCTCAGAGGCTGAGGCTGGGCCTCTCATGTTTAATTAGATGCATTTCCTGGGCAGTGTTGAGACCCGTATGTGAGTTTGTTCTCTCCGGCTGGATTTCCCTACCACATAGCCAGTGTCTGGAAGAGTTAATATTTCTCCCACTTTGAAGACTATTCCAGATGCATGGTTGAGACCATGCCTAGGTTATGAAAACTCCCTTTTATGCCAATTCTTTTAACTTTTTGACCATGACTTATGTTTCTCTTTGTCACTGTTAAACACATGACAGATTGAAGATACGTGGGAAGGGAATTCACAACATGAGTTACTAAAAGACAAATTTAGGACACAAGATAACACACACAGCCTCTGAGGGAAAGGCACATTGGAAAAAAGCAAAAGCTTGGAATTAGATGGCCTTACTCTGCCTGAGAGAATTGCTTCGTACTTCTATGACCATGAATAGATAAGTCATTTGGGGCTTTGTGTCTGTATCTTCACAGTAGGCAATAATAATATATCAAATCACAAAAGTGCTGGGAGATCATTTATATTAATACTTATAGGATGCTTTGCATAGTGCCTGCTGTGAGATCACCACAGGAACTGTCCTTTTTCAAAGTCTGTACATTGTCCTTTTCTTTAGAGTCCTTCTTCCCTTTTGAAAAGCAGAGAGATGCCTTGATAGGAAAATAACAAACAACTGTCAATTCAGATTAGCTTGTGTGCATATGCAGGTACAGGCCTGCTGGAAATATATAATTCTCTTCACCAAATTTTAGCTCTTCATTAATGGACTCTCTCTTCTTTTTTTCTTTAATGGACTGTGTCTTTGATGACAGTATTTTCTCTTGGTCTAGACCACTTCAGTATGTTGTTCCATTTACCTATTCTGGTTCTTTCTGATCCTTCCCATCCTGCCTTCCTTCCACAGGTCTACAGCCTTACTTCTCAGGACGCCTTCATTTTGCAGTTCTTGGCGTGGTCTGAGTCTTGGTCTGTCACTTAACCTTGTTCTGGCTCTCCACTGCGATCCCGTCATTGGTTGTTGAAGGACTTGTTCCTCACATTGTAAGCCCTTTGCCAGGAGGAGCCAGCACATGCAGGCTGCTCAGTGTTTATAGGCTGAATATTCAATGAGAGAAATCGCACAGTGTTGATAAATTATCAATATTTACACTTCAGGAGTGTGAAAATAGCATATATTTTATTTATAGGGTCAGTTATTTATGGTTTCGTTGTGTGTGTTTGCATGTGTGGAGAAAGAAAAGAGGGAGAGGGGAAGAGAGAGAAGCGAATGCACATGGCTATAAAGAACTTCAGGTTATTTCTGTAGAGAGAACTTTATCCTGGTGAAGAAGCCTGCTATTTAAAAACAATCACTGTACCACATTGGAGTCCTAAAACCCACAGAATATTGCTGGACAGCCCTGTTCTTGCTGCCGGTGTGAAAGGAGGCATGAGGCTCTGGAATGCAGGGATAGGAATGTCCTAAAGAGAAAGCACACATGCACACACACGTGCTCACTTGTCTTCTAGTTGTTTAGACAAGAGTACTTTATATCTGCGTTTTGTAATCTTTGTTTCCTATATACCCCACCCTTTTCACTCAAACTCCTACAATCTTCCTTCTATTTTCTGTGTCTAAGGAACTGTGTTCCTCTAGATGTCTCACTGTATTTAATTATAGCCTCCTAACATCGTTTGGACGGAGAGCCATTCTCCTGTGCACCCCATTGCTCCACTGTTTTTGAAAGGTCCTGGTTGTTTAAGCTTGAAGACTTGAGATTTTTCCTCTTTGGGTTTAAACATGCATAGAGGTGTGATAAAAATGTATAATGAATGTTTAAATTTTAAAAATCTATTACACATTGCTGTTAATCTCCCTCAAAATACTCTCCTTTGCTTCCAACCATAATTTGTCATATTTCTAAAGCAGTTCTAGAAGTTCCCTGTAGTGAGTGCTTTTAAGAAGTGCTATTAAAACATACAGTGAAGCCTGCTGTGTGCCTTTTGAAGGAAAGACAGGCTTGGGAAAGCCTTACAGGGTGGTGTCCTCATCCGCCTTATTCACCGGATTCGGTGTCCAATACTTCTGGTTCTTCCCAAAGTCAAGATGACTACAGTAAATAAATGCTTTCAATCCATTCAGGACACAGAGGCAGCCACAATGCAACTAAAGAGGCAGAAAAAGATGTTCAGAGCTTCAGGAAGTGGCAGGAACCGTGGGAGAAGTGTGTTCCAGTGAGGACAAGTGTTTTTACGAGTGGTAATGACTATGTGTCTTTTATTGTAATACATATTGTTAAATGTTAGCCGTCAGCACATTTTCCTGTCATATAGCTTCGCTCACACACAAGACGCTGCCCAGGTCTCTGGCCTTTCGCCCTTCCCAAGCCGCGCTTGCCCTCTTCTTCATCAGCTTCCCCCTGCTCCTCTGAGGCTGTGCCTGCCTGCTGGGCTCCTGGGCCACAGTTCTGCTGGCTTTCTGCTGCCAAGCAGCAGACTCCTAGAGGGCAGCTCACACACTGCGTGTTTTCTAGTAAAAGTTACAGAGCTACACACAAAGTCATATTTATGCACATTATTATACACCAGGCTACAAATTATGATAATATGTTGTTGGATGTTGTTAATTATATCCGTGTATGTAGGAAATAATTTTACTTCAGGGAGTTTTCAATAATGTAGATCTGTGGTTGATACTGAAGAATTAAAAATTCAGTAAAGGACATTTTTTTTTTTTAATTTTATTTAAGAGGAAAAAGAGAAAAACACAAAACAAAACAAAGCGGTGTAAGGGTACACGTAATACAGAACTACAAAAAAAAAAAAAAAACATAACAGTAAGAAATCACCTGTTAATAGATTACATATTATCATCTTGGAAATAGTTGCTCAAATCACAGTATCAAAGAATACAAAGTGGACATTCAAACAGAAAGACTGCAAACAGCTGTGTTCAATGATCCAAAAACATTAATATAGTCTTTAGCAAAATAAGTTCCTAAGTTGTCAGATACACTGCACCAAACTATTGGTACAAGTTCTTTCCCAAACTGTATACTCTTATGATTTCTATTCATCCTTTGTTCATACGTGTTCCAAAAGAAAACTTTTCCTTAGAAAAGAACTGTGCTCCCAATAAAAATGAGACGAACTCCCGGAATATAAATCCTGTCATCGCTAGTACCATTGTAAGCCCCATACACACCAGACAGTGAAGTAAAGTTTTATTCTTTACCTTTAGCACCATAACAGAACCAGGGAAGATAGTCTTAAATGAAACAGTCTTAAAATGGTCAAAAGAAGAGAGGAATAGAAAAAATCTGCACCAGAGACCCTTGAATAGGAGGACCCAATAGCACAAATATAAATATTGAACCTGAGTTTCATAGGCCCTCAGGCACAGAAACTGTGGCCATTACTTTGACAGCCACAGAAATCTCTTTTGCTTAATTGGAGACCTGCTATACTACAATGAGGGAAAGCTTGGAGGCTATGATATTTAAATTTACTATATCGCACTGTTGTTTTTTGTAGCACATTATCGATTGGGGTAGAATAAAAAAAAACAAAATATATTTTAGTTTAGGCTGTTCTACATTATGGTTACTTGGTTACCAATCTGCCACAAACATCTTAAGTATATGGCTACCTTATCACCGCATTCCAACAGTGCCAATAAATTCATTCAGTTTCTATTTTTAAGGTGATTGATAATAGTTGAAATAATGCAATCAATCTGTTATGCATTTTAATGTCTTTAAAATATTCCTTAATATTGCATTAAAATAGTTTCCTTTCAAGTAAGAAATCAGATATGTTATAAATAAAAAATTATACTCAAACAGACAGGGTGGCCTGCACCTATAATTTCAGGTACACAGGCGGCTAAAACAAAGGATCAAAAGTTTGAGACCAGTCTAGGAAACTTAATGAGATATTACCTTAAAATGAAACAAATTAAATTGAAGAGAAAGAGGTGTAGCTACATCTATTAAAGCACCTCTTGAGTTCAAATCCCAGTACCACAGAAAACAAACAAACAAAAACTCCAACATTTAAAATTGTTTACTTCTTTGAGCTTTCAGAATATATAAACTTACATAAATGTTTGTAACAAATAAAAACAATGAAAAAAGAAAATAATACTTTAAAGTTGTAACACCTTGTTTGTATGTTTATTGTTTAGGATATGGGTATTATTAATATTTTGACCACAACGTTTGTTAAACAAAATGACAGATGATATATCTATGGGGGAAATAATAGCATTAAAAATAGAAGTGTTTCATAAGCATCATTATGTTTTTAAAAATGACTTGGCCCAATAAAGTTTTATGTCTCCTTTAAGTTAAAGACACTATCCTTCCATTTTCATAAAAAGTACATTTATGCTTTGGAGAGTTATGCAGTGAATATCAATTCTTTCAGTTATAAACCTATGAGCACATTAAAGTGTGTAAGCCCTCACTGGCATTCAGCTGCTCAAGTAGATGGTATTTAAATCTTCTTGTTGAAAGTGCAATATAATTTGGGCATTCCACTAGTAAATGTTTTCTGAATGCTCGATATTGACTTTGATTCCACCAGTAAATGTTTTCTGAATGTTTGATATTTTCTAGTCAATGTTCTAAACTCTATAAATTAGAAAAATATAAAAACTTAGTTACCAAAGATTCTGAGCTCTAAAATGTGAAATTAACAAATAAATTGATGTACATAAATAAAGTGCAAAAGATTAAACATTAACATATGGATTTTCTGTGTGTTTCCAAATTACATGCCCTAGAGCTAGGACCAAGCTTGTTACCTTAGCTTCTACGGACCATAAGAAATTGCATAGCTTAATCCAGTTGCTAAGATTTTTCTTAATTTTATAATTTAGAAGAATAATTGGATGAATATTTTTAAGTAACATTTATGACTACAATTGTTTACTGAAAGTGTTAGAATAATTTTAAATTTCTCTTAAATCATGAGAAAAGAAATACGGTTCAACTGATATAATTGCATTCCAATGAATTGCAAAGATACAAATTTCAAGAAGCATTAAACAATGTACACCACACACTCTGTTAATGCTGTTTTTTAAAGACTGAAATGCTTTTTTAAAGTAAGATGAGTTAAAGTTCTTAAACACAGGTTCCTCTTGTTCTTGACAAAGAGATAAGGCCAGAAGTGGAGAATTTATACCACACTGGTTTCATGGACCATAAAACCTCAAGTGTCTCCATATCTCTGCAATCACTTGAAAGCTTCTCTTTGATGAATAATTATATTTTATGGAAACTCAGCTAACTGACAAGGGAAAATTAACATAGGAATTTTCTGAGTAACTTTTTGTGAAATAGTTTTCCAAAAATCAAGTAAATTTCAGAGTATTTGGCATAAAAATATTTATATAATTTTCCAAATTTACTTCTTTTAAAAATTACATATTTATGATGACTTCGTACAGGTATCATAGATTGTGTTGGATTAAAAAAACTTTAATTTGTATTAAAATATAATGAATACAAACTCCAAATATTTAATGATTCCTTTACTTTTTTGCATCTCTAAATGCTTTATAAATAATCTCACTTCTCATTTATAACTGAGAAATTTATGAGATGCATGAAGATAAATAATCAAATGAGATGCTACATATAAGAACACACAGTGTCGTGCCTAAATGTTCAATGGCTTCCTTTTCTTGTTCTTTCTCCCCTTAACTCACTGCCAAAGGTAACACCAACTCTTGACAGAGGGAAGGAAGGTCTGTAATTCGTCCCATTGTACTTGGGAGGGGAAATCACTGACGTTGACGGGTCTATCCCTCCTCTCATTAACCTGATGCTTTTAAAAGTTTTACGGGATATTTATGTAGAAAAGAACCCATGTTACTGTGCTCCCAATTCTTTGTCTCCTGTCTAAAATAAGTCCATTATGCTCTACTTAACACTTAATCTCTATTTCTAATTTTATTCTTTTTTAAAAAAATTTTATTTAAAAGGAAAAAGAGAAAAAAACAAAACAAAACAAAGCAGTGTAAGGGTACAAGTAACACAGAACTACAAAAAAAAAAAAAAAAAAAAAAAAAAAAAGTAAGAAATCACCAGTTAATAGATTACACATTATCATCTTAGAAATAGTTGCTCAAGTCACAGTATCAAAGCATACAAAGTGGACATTCAAACAGTGAGACTGCAAACAGTTGTGTTCAGTGATCCAACCAAAAACTTAATATGGTCATCTATTTAGCACCCCTAAACATACTTGCAGTTGTATCCTTTAGAGCACTTTTTTTCCATCTCTTGTTTACAACAAAATTTACACATTTTGGGTTTTATTACTCCTTAGTTCTTATTACTTTTTTTTTTTTTTGGAAGAGAATGAAGTCAAATATGGCAAAACAAAGCTGTAAGTCAAAACCAAGGATAGACATAGTACATGATGTAAAAACAAGAGTACAAGGTTATCAACAATGGTTACCATAATGCCTCTTGCTTTCTTAAAAAGAATTGTCTATCTCATTAGGTATTATAAAGTTGAACAAAACATTCTCTAATTTTATTCTTAAAACAACCTACTACTGTGAAATAAAGGGATAAGGCTATGGCTTCCCTTTATAAGAGTTAACTTTTGGACTTGTGCATTTTTTATCTATTACTGAAAAAAATTTCTGCTGAGAAAAAATTGTCAGCTCATTTCTCTAACAGCCACCATATTTCTTCTTCATTACCATATTGTCTTGATTGCTTTTATCTTGTTGCTGAAACAAAATACCTGACACTTAAAATTAAGGAAGGGAAAGTTTATTTAGCTCACAGTTTGTGGAAGTTTCAGTCCATAATCAGTTGGCTCCTACAGAAGGCTTCAGGACAGAAGGACAACAGTTTAAAGCAAAAGACAGCAAAAGCAAAGAGCAAAAGAGTGGGATGGAGAGCCAGCCTCTTTTACTCCTTTATACTGTATGCAGGCTGCAGCCCTTGGGTGGGTGTAACACTCACACCTTCTGTGTGCCCTCCTCTTGCACAGGCTTAGAATGTTTATAAAGAAAAGACCCTGGTCCCCTGCAGAGCTGATTAGTTAAACTTCTGACTTTCTCAAGTTGACACAGTGTATCAACTATTACACATATCAGTAGCTTCTTCATGGAGCATTTTATCTTTCAAATTGTAGATTACTTTGATTTGAAGTAAAATACAAACTTATTAAAATACAAATCATGCTGTGATCATTTCTTGGTTTTATTATTTCTAAATAGTATATTTCTCTTGAACTGGAAAGATGCCAGATATAAACTATTTCCAGTAATATCAATGAATGACTTGAGGTGTAAAATTTTCCTTAATGTCTCAATTTAGCTGTATAACTTAGTTCTGCAATTACTGTTATATGTTGCTGTCTTTTTTTTCAAAGTCACCACTACACTCCATGGAAAGCAAATTGAAGAATGGATACATTACATTAAGAAGATATTATCATTAAAATATAGTATGACTTTAAGGAATTTCTGCATAGTTGATTTCATTAATGAAATGCCACACTTCCCACACAATTCTATTAAATGTATCTGACTGGAGGTGTGTCATGAAAGCTGAATTGCCTGTATAATCTTGAACTCTTAAGCAGCTGTAGCAAAAGGCAAGGTTGCCTTCTGCTGGAGTATGTTTTTTAACCTCGACTTTACCTATTTCCTCAGGAAAATTGTCTCCAAACTATCATTGATTGAGTTCTAATTAATATGCTTTACTTATGGTGTCTAGAATTAAATTCCCAGGAAAATAAAATTTCATAATAACAAACTGGCAATGAAAGTTGCAGAGGCACAAATTGATTGCTGAAATATATTGAATATGTGGAAGCAATCATAGTTTTTATTCTATTTAAACAAGCATTGAAGTCACAATTCCTATTATTTTCTCAGAGAATAAAAATGTTATTAAGCTGCCATAGAATTTATTTCACACAAATTAGGCTTTATTATTGCTTGAAATAAAAATAGAAATGTTTTCCTTCATACTTAAAATTTGAAGCCTTAATGACAAAAATATTTCATGTAAATTATATAACCTGGAATAAATATAATTAAAGAAAATTTATATTCCCATAATAACAATATAAATGTGAACAGTTGTATTCCCTATTTCAAGTAAGCAAAAGGAGTGCTTTTCCCCCATTCCAGGTAAGTATATTTTCTTACCACAGGTGCTTATAAAACTTTACTTGATTGTTTTTAAGGCTGATTTTACAGCCAGCTTCATGTTTAACATTCTTTTTCTGATTATAATGCTATATTTGCTGATAAACCTGATAATATCTTTTTATAAATATATGTTTTCCTAGTAATTTCTCTTAGAATTCTTATTAAAATTCAGTTCACTTAATGTAATATAAAAGGCTCATGTGAGACTCTTGAGAACAGTGTTTACTACCTTGTTTTTTTCCTTTTTTGGTGGTATAGTTACTTGCACGAGGGGCCTTGTACACTAAGTTACATACCAAGCTATTTGATATTTTATTTTGAGCCATTTTCACTGTCACTAACTTTCCTAGACTGGTCTCTAACCTATAATCTTACTGTCTCAGGCGCCCAGCCACTGGAATTGCAGGTGTGCACTCCTATGTCCAAGAGAGATGATTTATGTCTGCTAATAGTTTTAAGGGACTCATTCTATGACTTGTTGGCTCCAAAGCAGTAACATCACGACAGAAGGTGTGATGCACCAGAGCTGTAGGGAACCAGAAGAGAAAACAATGCCAGTGAAGAAGGAGTTGGATACCAAGCTTTCATGACCAATCATACACACCAAGAAATGCGTTTTACTTATCTTCTGGGCATCTCTAGGTTCAGCCAAGTTAGTAATTAAGATTAAATGAAACAGCATTTCACATATTTTGCTTCCATTTTTGTGATAAAGGATTATAATTATTTTCATTTTTTTGTATAGTAAAGAATGTTCTACCATGAAAACGGAGTTTTCTTTTAGCGATTTACTAGTTTATTTCTTTTCTTTGAAAGTATATACTATTTCTGCCCATTTTCTGTTTTGTTTTGTCTTTCTTTAAAAAGAAAAAAAAGAGGAAAAGGAAAAGTTAAGTAATTCCAGCACCTGTTGGTGACCTAAGGCAAAAGGTTACAAATTTAATGACTAGCAATATCAGTTTAGTAATTTAGACAGAGTCTACCTCAAAATAAATAAATAAACAAATAAAAGGGCAGAAGATGCAATTCAGTGTGAGGTTCCTGTCTTCTCTCCTCAGTACTGAAAAAAATGTTGGGGGGAAGCAGATAGAAGGACAGGAAAAGTTGGTATATACACTAAGTTACACTTACAGGAGGGAAAGAAGTTCTTCGTGGGTTATTGCTACTGTAGAGACCAATAATGGAATTAACATTTCAAAAAGGTGGGGGAAAATAAGTGTGATCTTTTCATCATAAAAGAATGATTCATATTTGAGGAAATAGGTATGCTTATTATAATTTTAAAATTACACAATGAACATATGTAACAAAAGATCCAGAGTACATCATACATATGTGCATTTTATGGTTTTATGTATCAGCTGAAAATAAATTGAAGTTAGGAAAAATCTTCTTTCAAGCAACTTGCCTGAAACTGAGTAAGATCTTGAACTTGATTAGATGGGGTATGCCTAAACTGGGTGCACTGCATGAAGCAAATCACTGGAATGTTATCAACTTAATCAATTTCTAAAATTTTCTGCACTGAGGATTTTATAAGGATAGGAGTGTGGTTATGGTGCTTCCTCACTGTGTACAGATCAAATGATCATCATCTGCTTACAGGGAACAGAGAAGAAAGGTCTTCAGGAATGGAGATGGAGTTCAAATACAGTGGGATGTCAGAATTTCAAGCTGAAATGAGCAATTCCATCAGACCTTCACTTAGACTGGGAAATAAGAGATGGGTGATGTTTGAGGAAGTATAACAAATTCCATTTGGAGAATTCTGAGTTTGTGTAGCCTGTTGAGGTCAGTGACCAGGGATTTGTAAATCTGAAATGTTATACTGAATCTTGGGAGAGAAGCTGGGAGTCATCAACATGTAAATGGTGAGTACATAAAGATAAAAAAAAAAGGAGATGAAATCATGGAGTCGATGAGAATTCAAGGGTGTACATGTGAAAACAAGGGTGAGAGTGAGTTAGGAGAATGGCTTCCAGAATGATAACGTGGAATTATCAAACTGGTTAAGATTATCAAACCAACAAAAGATAAACAGTGATTTAAGGTGGCTAGAAATCATCACAGTGACATGCAGAAAATGAAGGAACATTTTTTCAAGAGGTTTACAGGGTCCCACAAAGAATATAGAGTCTGTATCTAAATCACAGCCAACTTCTCAACTACTCAGTTCAGCTTAACAGAAACTGTTTCTGGGCTAGACGCAGCCAGAAGAAGAGACTCACTTAGCTCTACTGCTATGTGTTCTCCACTGGAGTAGCATTTCTCTCCACCCCTGTTCTGCAGTTAGAAGTGTCTTTGCAGCAAGAATAACTCCAGGTCTGAGGCTCACTGCCTCACACCACCTCCCACCGGTACGTCAGAAAACCATTTGAGATGTTGTTGGCTTCAATTCCTGGAGCCCACTACTCCTGGTACCTGCACACTCAGGAGGAGAGATTGTAGTATTTTTTTTCCTTACCCAGGTACCCCTGTGAAACAGATTTTTGTAGAACTGGACCAGTATCCTTGACTTTATAGTTTTGTTTTGTTTTGTTTTTTTCCCAGAGAAAATTTAAGCACACAAGACAACGCTCCTGGTGTATTGCTAAGGGTAATTATTTTATTGATACAGAGTATGAAAAGCTTACACTTAAAAGTATTAGTTAACATTTGTGGATATTTAATTCTAATCAATTAAGAGGACACTGGTAGCTTCATGGGAGCAAGGTAAATACCAGATCATCTAAAAGTATAGCACTGAGAAACAAGAAAGACACAGATAACAATAACCTTCCTTCCTGTGGCCAGAGCAACCTCAAACTTTGTTCTAAAATCCTCCTGCAGGAGACCCAAATTTGGTTGAATCAGACTGTGGAATAACAGATGCTCGGGGCATTTCTTTAATGCAATAGAATGATCAGCTGAAATGGGCGGATGCTAACTGCAAGATATGACACCAGCCAAGTCAAAGACAATTTGACAGAGAACTGCAGGAGACTTGGTCCAGGAGCTCTGTGGAACTGTACTAACATAGGAGTGACCGCACAGGCCTCAGCTGTGATTTGTGCAGGGTGACATCAGAGACTTCATGTAGCAACGCAAAGAGACTCCTATGAAACACTTTAAGCAGCCAGACAAACAGCAAGAAAGGAAAAGAACACAAAAGTCTTGGTCATGGGAGTAGAAACCAGCATGCAGCATTGTTGCAATGTATCTTCTGAGCTGTTCAGTATTAAGCAAAAAATTTAAATAGGAGAAAAGAAACAGAAGATTCATACCTAGCAAAGAACATAAACACAAACTGTCCTCGTTCAGACTTAGTAGATTTCAGAAGAGCAGCTATTCACATGTTTGAAGACAAATGAAAACACTATGCAAATTAAATATATGACTATATACCTAGAAATATAAAATTATTTAAAAGGCTCAAATGAAAATTCTAGATTTGAAAAAATGCAATCAGTAGTTGAAATAAATTTATAAGTGCATCAATTGATTAGAACTGGCAGAAAAAGAGTTAAGAAATATGAGGATAGAAATCATACAATCTGAAGAGAAAAAGAATGAAAAAATTTAACTAGCTTTGGAGAATAGTTGATTTGTGAGTAATGAGTGTGCTTTGTAAAGTACTTTGGGAAAAAATATAAATGAAGACAACAGGTTAAAACTTTTGGATTCATGGACTAATACAGTCCTTAGAATTTTATAAATTAAATATCCACATTAAAAAAAGCAAGAGAAAAACACAAATCTGCAAATGAACATCCGGCTTTATTTCCTTTAAACCTACAAAAAAAGAGCAAAGTAAATATAGGTTAAAAGAAGGAATAAGAAAAACGAGAAAAAATTATAAAATTGAAAATGGAAGCAAAGATACAGGATGAAACCAAAAGTTGTCTCTTCAAAAGCATTTTTTAAAATGATAAACTCAAGAATGATCAGAAAAAAAGAGAGAAGATTCAAATCACTGAAATAAAAAAATGAAAGAACACTAATACTGAACTTACAAAATAAAAGAATGACACATTCAGTACTAAGAAGTACTCTAAACAAATAAATTAGATGGTTTAGAGTAAATTGCAAACTCCTAAAATAAAAGATAAAATTTTCTGTGCTTGATTAAAGAAGAATGAAGAACTCTGACTGGAAATATCACTAGTAAGTGGACCGAAGGATTAGTGTAACAGCTTTCACAAAGTAAAGCCAAGAGCCCACCACACTGTGCTTCACTTTTGATTTATTCTAAAAGTGTTGAGAAGTACAGAAATAATGTTTAGGCAAGGTTTTCCTAAACACACGGATGGAACATAACCCTACTTATTCTATGAGGCCAGAGATATTCCAATTCCAAAATTATGGTGAAACATCACAGTAAAATTAAAGTACACACTTACCATACTTAAAGTACTATATCTTATGAATATATACTTCTCAAAATCTTCAATTAGGGGTGAGTTTGGCGGTGCGCTCCTGTAATGTAGCGCTCTAAAAGGTTGAAGTAGGAGGTTACTAAGCTTGAGCACAGCATGGACAAATTATTGACTTAGCAAGATCCTTCAGTTAAAAATCTTCAGTTGAAAAAAAATCCTCAATTAAATACTAATAGACTAGTAGCAACCTATTCAAAGAATTATTCACCATAAACATATGAGGTGTGTGATACATGAATTAAAAATTGATTTAGCATCTAAAATCAAGGAAATCAATATGCATACCATATTACCAGAATAAGATGAAGATTAATCATAGCAATTACACAGAATAAGAAAGCTTTACAAAAGCTTTTATGATAAAAATACAAATTAAGATCAAAAGCAAATTGATAAAAATGTTCCAGAAAACTACAAAATACTATCCTTCAAATGAACAAGTCAAAACGGTTTCTCCTTAGAATAAAAGAAGGATGTATATTTTTGCCAACTCTATTTAACATCAAATCAATTAAAGAAAGAAATATGGTGATTAATGCTTGTACATGATGTGATTCTATATGAAGAAAACCATAATGTAGCCACTAAGAAAAACTATTAAAACTAAGACGTACACTTCAGTTCAGCAAATTTTGAAGTCGTAGATTAATATGCAAATGTCAATTATATGTCCATGTACTCAATACAAAAATCTAAAAATGAAATTAAAATCATCACAGCTAAAATACTAATAAAAGTGTTCAAAATACATACCCTAAAACTGCCAAGAATCGTTAAAAAATTTAAAGACTTAGAGTAATGTACAACTCATATTTATGGACTGTAAGACTGAATGTTGTTAATGGGGATTCTTTGCAAACTGATCCAAAGAAATCTAGCCTAGTTATTTCTGGTACTGATTAGGTGATCTAGAAACTAACCTGGCATAGGTAAACACCCAGGGGACCAGACTAGCCAAAATACAATTGGAAAGGAGCAAGGCTGGAGGATTCCCAGGCCCAGATATAATAAGTTATTACAAAATTATAGTGAGACAGAGTTAATATATTACTGGCTTAATGATAAATATATAGACAATGGATTAGAACTTAGAGTCCAGAAATAAACATTTTTATTAATAGTCAATTTATCTTCAATTTGTGGTAAGGAATCTAATGGAGAAAAAAGAATTTTATAAACAGTGCGGAAGCTACTTAAGATCTACATGTAATCAAAATGTTTAATTCTTTTTTTACAACTTATGTAAAAATGAACTCAAAATACATTGTACATTGAAATATAAAACCTAAAACCAAATATATTAATCCAGAATGTTGGAAAAAAATTTATGATCATGGATTATATTCAACCTTCTCATATATGACAGAAAATCTTAGACAAAAGGAACAAATAGATTAATTAGACTTCCTTAAAATTAGACTCTTGCATTCTTTAAAGGGTACCATTAGAAAATTTTAAAAAAATATTCTATAGAACTTGAGAAAGTAGTGACATATCTTATATTTGATAATGGACTTTTATACAGGAGAACTTTTACAACTTAGTAATAAAACTACAATGATCCAGTTTCAAAATGGGTAAAAACTCCAAATGGACTCTGCTCCAAAAACATGTTCCAGTAGATACATACTGTATGAAAAAAATGCTCAAATCCTTACTCTCCTGCTAACTGAATATCAAATCATCATTAGATATCACCTCACACACGGCGTGGCATAATCACAAAGAAAGGCAGTTAACAACTGCTCATCATATTGCAGAAAAATAAGAACCCCAATGCACTGCCTATGTAAAATGGTGCAATTAGTTATTAAAATGATCCGTCAGTTTCTGAGTATGTTAAATGTGACTGTACAAGGCAACAATAGTTAGAAATATATCCAAGAGCAACAAAAATGCATATTCCCATAAAAATTTTGTACTCAGCTATTTATAACAGCATTATTTTTATAATGTCAAAAACGTAGAAACAACCCAAATATAAATTGCAGGAAGAAACAAAAGTGCAGTATATCCCTATAGTGGAAAAATATTTGACAATAAAAAGGAAGTAAGGATACATGCTACATAATATGAATGTCCCTTGAGAATATTATGCTAAAAGAAATACCCAATCATAAAGGAGCTCATAGTTTGAAATCGCCTTTGTACGTCATGTTCACAATAGTTAAATCCGTAGAGAACAAACTACTGGTGGTTGGCACTTGGGAGATGTAGCAAGATAGTGTGGTAGCAAATGGATGCTATATTTTTTTTTGGCTGAGAGGAATGATGAAATACTCTCAAATTAGTAATAATAGTTGCACGAATTTAGAAACACTCTAAATGGATTGTAACATCTAAACTGGCAAACATTGTGGCATGCAAATTCTGTCTTCTTAAAACCATTAATAAATGGTATGGTAGTGCATGACTGGGAGCCCAGTTCTCTGCAGAGCTGAGCAGGAGAGTGACATGGTCAACCCCAACTCAAGTCATTTGGTGACTGAGACCTTGTTTTAAAAACAAAACCAAACCAAAGAGCAATTTCTCAAAGGAGAAGTCCTGCATTTTTTTTTTTTTCCCCTCAGCTGGGTTCCCCACACACGGTCTTCTTGTCTCTCTGCTACACTTCTCTTCCTCTCTCCCAGCATGCACTCGAAAGTGCCACCAGGATTTGAACACTCTTGGGATATGCATGTGCTGCATCTGTTGTTGGAACTACATATTGCAAAATTTGTATGTTCAAGAAAAACGAGTTTTACACTTATATGATTGCAATACTTTGCACACCAGAATTTAAGAAAATAAGCAATTTTCAGAAAATGTACTGTATTGTGCAAAAGAAGAGCTGTGTGAGTAGATGTGGGAAGAGAGTCACAGAAAGTGAGGGACTGTAAATACCCCAGGGGAATTTGACATCAGTGTTCCTATTTCTGCATTCTGGTGTTTAATTTTAAGTATTCAAATGTAATATTTTTTTCAATTTAGGAAAATATTTCTATTTCAAATACAGTTTGAAGACAACTATTTTATTAGCATTGTCTCCATGGATCTATGTAACATTTAACTGGCAAAATTTTAAATTTTACATCACTTGAGGCATTTCATACTTAAGTAAATCTAGATGAGTAAAGGTCTTAAAGTGTGCACAGATTGCCTCAGAAACCTTCTTAACTGGAAACGTCTGCATGGACGAACAGATAGTGCTTGAGGAACCTTAAATTGGTTTTCATGACACTATTTACTAATAGCAGAAAGGTAGAATTCTAAGTGGTACATTTCTCCTGATTAAAACATTTACTATCCCTGTGAGGTAAAAATGCTCTTTATATAATCATGAACCCCTTGAGAACAATTAGGTTTTATGTATTGCTTTAATCATTAATTTACAGGCATAATTTAAAGTCCTATGTTATAAATTTATCCTGAGTAAATAAAAACCCAGAAAAACACTGCAATCAGCTTTTTGTGATCATAATCAATGACATTTAAATTATCATTTTTCATTTATTCACTAACCTAGGTAGAGCTCAGTATACACAGACATTGCAAAGTAGAGTATTATTTTTGCAAAAATGTACTGTTCATGTGTAATATTATGTGCTCCAAATCTCTTACACTATGAAGCAAACAGTAATCATTGCATGCAGACATATACAGGGTGTGTTTGAAAAACATGATGAATGTTTAAATTTTTAAAAATGTATTTCAGTAAAAGACATATTGCCACAGATTTCCCTCTTGCTTCAAACACACATCTCGTCATTCTTCCCACTCTGGAAGAAGTTCTGTAAGTCCATTTAGTGCCTGTAGCTGTGTGCTGTTGTGGCCGCTGTTGTGATATCCTGGAATCAATTCAAAGCATTTATCTTCCATAGTCATTTTGACTTTGAGAAAGACCTAGAAGTAATGTGGTCCTGGATCTGGTGACGACGGCAATTGAAGGCACATTATTACTTTTTTACTAGTCTGTCTTTCCTTTGAATGATGCTTGGCAGCAAATTCACCAATTTTTGATTGAATCCCTTAAAGATATTCATGAAACAGGATTCCAGAAGTGCTTTCAGAAAGAGACAGGAACAATGAAATAAGTGTGTTCAAAGAGAGGATTTTTTGAGGAGATTAACAACAGTGTGTCTTTTACTGTAATACATTTTTGACAATTTGAGCATTTATGATAAATGTTGATTATATATATATATATGTATATATATATATATATACATATATATATATATACATATATATATATATAGTTTATTAATTTACAATTACTTTTTAAGAAGACCAAGAATGATTTGTGAAGGTTTTTTTATTCCAAAGTTGAAAATAAGAATTTTCTCTAGATCTTGTCTTGAAGAAAATGACATTAATTATTGAATGGATATGACTTCCAGTGATATCATCTCAGATATTAAAGTATAGTAGAAGATATTTTAATATCTCAGAAACCCTGTGGGTTTAATAATTAGGAAAATATAAATGCTAGAAAAAATTAAGCATTTAAATAGGAACATGGGGCTTAATGGTAAAATGCTTCAAGTGTGGTTTAAAATAACACAACACAGAGAAAATTCATGGCAGATATTAATAAAATAAAAGAGGAGGACATATCTATCAATAGAAGCTTCAAGGTTTTAGAATGAAAGAGTTCCCCAAACTCTGGTGAAGAGTTCAATTTTAAGATGGAAATGTTCATTTAATGTAGTGCAAAAAAAAAAAAAATAGAGTGCAGAGAGCTGTGATGTATTTGTTGGATTTGGGGTAACTATTGATAATGCTATATTCAACTAGATTTTAAAAACAGAAAATAGTGGTAAGTTTACTTGCAGAAAATAAATCAGAAAAACTCAATGACTGTAAGTTTAAGATTGGAAAACATACCTATTGTGGCGGACACAGTATTGACTGGAGAGGAGAGCTGAGAAGTCAGTTGAGCTTGTAAACTACAAAATCGTGGGAACACCAGTGTCAGCAGTGGTTTGATTTTGTTCTCGTGGCGTCTAGCAATTGGGTTTTTGTGTAACTCACAATGAAGTCAGATTTAGTAATGTGTAGATAGATACCCCACCCGACAACACACACACACACACACACACACACACACACACACACACACACACACCACCGCTCACTATGAAGGGAGAGTATCGCTGCTCTGGACATGTGCCTCCGCTGCAGAGCCAGCCTTGCTCACATTCTTGTCTGCACGCAAACATTACTCTCTGCTTGGCCTGTAGAAGCTCCCTGTCCTCTATTGGGATTCCATCTATTTAGGTTCTTACTAGTTGATCATCAAAATACTTCTGTGTATGTTAAAAACTTAATTTTAAGACCTAATTATTAACAATTTTACACATAAATATATGTTGCAGTTCAACAATTCTATAAATTTATACTGACAACCACAAGGCAGAGCAAGAGGGAAAATGTACCAAATCTAAATTTTATGAAAACAACAGTGACAACAATAACAAAACAAAAATTGTAGAAATTCAAGAATTACTGAAAACCAGAAAGTATATCTAATCAATTAATTGCTGAAATTAGCATTTAGGGGCTTATCTTGTTTTTATCACTTTAGTTAACCAAGCCACTAATCCATTTAGATTTCTTTTATTTTTTCCTCCCTCTTATACATAAAATAAAAATAGGAAAACATACTATTATGACAATCATTTTATTTGTTTTAGAACGTCATGTTTCTAAGGAAAAAAGTGAAAGCTTAATAACCTGAAGTAATAAACATCTTGGCAATGCGGATTGTAGTGGTGGTTATTCTTGTGTAAAAGAATCAAGAAGAAAAGTTACAGTGCAATGTTTCTTCTCCCTCATAATGTCTGTAGAAATGGGAGCACTTCATTCTTTTTTTTTTTTTTTTTTTTTTTTTTTTTTTTTTTTTTTGCCTTTTTCCTTTTTATTGGTACCAGGGATTGAACTCACGACTGTCTGCTTACAAGGCAGGTGCTTATGCCACTGAGCTAAATCCCCAGCCCCAAGCACTTCATTCTTTACATCCTTGTCAATCTACTTTTCCTTCATTTGATTTTAATTAAAAGCCTATATTGCATGTTGCAGAGAATAATTTATTGTTATAAGGCTTAAAATTAGTAAGCTTAAAATACACACTAAACTTTTAAAAAGTACTCATTGAAATATCACTTAAATTAAAATAGCAACCAAAATGCTTATTAAGATTTCCTTTATAAACCTGGTTTTTCCAGGCACAGCCAGTAATCCCTGATTCTGGGAGCCTGAGTTAGGAGGACCACAAATTTCTGTCTGGGCTGGTACAATAGCAAGTCCCTGTCTCAAAATAATATTTAAAAAGGCCTAGGGGTTTATGTAGCTCAGTAGTAGAGTACATGCCTACATGTGCAAGCCTCTGTGTTCAAATTACAGTACTAACTTTTGTAAGCCTTGCACTTTTAATATCTGGAGTTTTGGTTCTATCAGGGAACTAAGAGAGTTTCTTCTTTTCTGAATTTGAAAATGAACTATACATTGTTATAAATATTGGAATAATTTTACTTAATAAATTTATTTTTAATGAGACACATATCTAGTATTTAATTAGCTATTTAATAGGAACTTTTTGTAAACTGGTCACTTAGTTTATTCTTATGGCCAAGTATCAGTTCCTACCTGTAATTCCAGCACTAGATAGGCTGAGGCAGGAGGATGTCTACAAGTTCAAGATCAGCCTATGCTACCTTGTGAATTCCAGTGATTTCAAAATTAGCCAGAAGTACATAATGAGACTGTTTCTCAAAACCAAACCAAACCAAACCAAACCAAACCAAACCAAACCAAACCAAACAAAAAAACACCCCAAACAAAACAAGTTTACATTTTCCTTTGGAACATAGTAGGCCAGTGCATGAATCCACAAGACTGTTCTTCTGTGTACTTACACTGTGGGAGGATTTCATCTGTTTTATTTTGAGCGGTCATATACATAAAATCGCCATGAAGCTATCCAAAGTCACGTCAGCCACTTTGTCCTGCTCCATTCCTTGTCGACAACTCAAAATCAGCCCTCCAGAATTCTTTCTCCTTTCTACCATCTCCTTAATCCCACAACTTGATGGATTATTCTACTAAACATATAAACACAACACTAATTTTTCCATCAAAAATTTATTTTCTGCATCTATCTCTTTACATCTCTGCCCAGTTTACAACATGCAGATATCCGCTTCCCATCCACAGTCTCTCCTTCCCCCACTTCATCGTGAGTCCCTCCGAGGGAGGTGTGTTTGCCCCTTGCTTCATCAGGGAAAATTTTCGAGGTTGCTTCTGAAATTTTAGTTACCAAAACATCAATGCTTAGTGCTCACCTTGTGAGAGTGAGTCAGTTAAACAAATTTGTCACAGTTCGTTATTTCTTGTCCTTGGGACTACTGCTACCACTTGACTTCCAGAAAAAAACCAACCAATAATCATAACAAGAACAAGGACCAAATCCCCAATCCTGGTTATCACCCAGTCTTATTACGTATTTGTTCTTAGATTTTTGGACTGGGGATTTGGCTCAGCAGCATAATAAGCACCTGCCTTGTGAGTGTACAGCTGTGAGTTTGATCCCTGGTATGGATAAAAAGAAAGAAAGATGCTATTTGTTCTTGATTTTCTTAGTGTTGTTTTCTACTTGGCATCTAGATCTCAGGATCTTGTAGTGTTCTAGCCCTTAGTAATTACAGATCAGTTATTTCATACATTTTCTGCCTTTAGACACTATGATGGCTTTGAAAATTTTATAGTCAATAATAACCTCTTAAGAGGAGTGCTCATAGATATTTATATGTATTTTTTTAAATTTTATGGTACAAAAAAGAACATTAAAATGGGGTCATACTTCAACTTCTTGCTGCTGACAAGAAACATCTGAACCCTGCAAAGGAGGGGAGGAGAGGTTTATTTTGGTTCATAGTTTCAAAAGTTTCAGTCCATTGTTGGATGGCTCCAAGGCAGGAGCACCATAGGAAAAGCTGTGCTGGTAAAAAGTTGCTCAAATTATGGCATTCAAGAAGAAGAGATCCAGGAAGACTGTCTACAGAAGGGGCCGGACCAGATATTGACCCTAACATCGTGTCCTCTGATGACCCACATTCTTCAACAGATATGAACTTGTCAGTGACTGTTTGTGAGATTAGTGCCCTTATAACCCAATGCTGTCTTCACTCACAATCAAAATTAACCAGCATAAATATTCATACCTGATTCTTGAATTTTCCTTTGAAATCTTCTCTTTTTCCTTTTTCTTGGGTCCATTTTTCCCTTAGCTGAAGCCTAAATCTTTATTCTTTCCTTTAGTTTTGACTGTCAAGTATTGTCTCAGGAACAAGAAAAGTAACAAAGTTATCTCTGCTGTTGCTATCTCATCAAAGCCTAGACTGCCTTTGTCCCGGATTATTACTGAAGCCTTCTTCCTGGAGGCAAAGTATGTTCTTGTCTCTGTTTTTATCCATTCTTCTCTGGTTTATTTTTGATATGACGGCCAAAGTGATCTTCCTTAACCTGCGTCCAACCTGGACAGTGTCTCTTAGTGACGCTGCAGCCATCTCTCACAGAAGCCAAGGCTCTTCCCGTGGTTGATGAGGGGAACCCATCACACCCACCCCACACACCCACCCATTCGTTTTGGGCACAGCGACTGCCTCGCCCTTTATTATTTCCTTCTGCAGAGACACACATGCCTCTTTCCATGTATTTGACAATTGCTATTATTATTATTATTATTATTACTATTATTATTTTGATCACAAAGTTCCTACCTCAGATATCTGGATGGCTCTCACTCCCTGACTTCCTTTACCTGGTATATTAACAAGACTAAATAGTTGCTTAATTTTATGTGTGTCCCTTCACTGCGGTGAAAATTCCAAGAGAAGTAAGATTATTTGTTTTATTGAATACGCCCACAGATTCCACAGGTGACTAGCACCAGAATGCCCAGATCGCTTAATCTGCAAATGCACAACAGTTTTACATAAAATGGCACAGCATTTGTATGCAACCGTGAATATGTTCCATGTATGTAATCATGAATATGCTCTTGCATGCTGCGAATTGTCTCTAGTCTATGTATAATGTCTAATACAATGTGAATGTGATGTAAGTAACTGTCATGCTGTTTTATTTCAGTCTGTATGTGTTCACTGTCGACTCAATTTCTTGAGGTTAAGCCTTTGTATGTGAATTCTATGGCTATGCATGACCAACTGTTTTTATTTCCTGCTTTCTTTTTGGGTCTAGATTACTCCCTGGCTTAATAACTGTTTTTGATTGAATAATTGTACTTGATATTGAGTTCTAACCATTGCTCACTATGCAAAGAGTAACATCTTCCTCTGGTATGACCAACAGTGTCTGTTCATTTAACACTTTCTCATGCAGTGCTGCCTGTAGTACCTGTGTGTGCCAAGCTACTCAAGATGTGTTTTCATATTTCAAACTCTGTGGCCTGCTTCTGTTCTCCCTTCTTACCATTTGTGTGCAAATGATTGATCACTTATCCCTAGTTTTAATATCCACAGAAAAGAGTTTTCACTTTTTTCCCCTCACTTACCTTATTCCAAGTTCAGATTTTAAACATAGGTGTCATCACATATTTTAAAAACTGTATTGGTGTCTGTTCCTCTAAGGTCTTGAGTCACAGGCATGCTGGAGGTGGCTGTGTCTACCCTCCAAATGTCGGTTTTTCCCTGTTACTCTGAGATTATTTTCATTTTTATCATGTTGTGCTTTCACTCTGTGTGTCTTTATTTTCCTTTACGCCCCTTTCAAAATAAGGAACATGAAGAACCTGTGACTTTGTGTAAAGAAATACAGTTCTGTGTAGAACCTGCACTGAGAAAAGCTAGCCCTTAATGCAAATATCGCAGAAGCCACAGAGCTTCTCGTAAACGATATCAAATATATACTTGGTTCCACCAAACTGAACTTTGATTTTTTTTTTTTTTTGACCCAATTGTCACATAAATGGATGAGGGAATCAGCGATCGTGCTTTATAAACACAGTCACAAATAACCGCTTCCTATTACTTGTTGAATGTATTTCATTCCTTTCTCATTACTGTCCTATAGATTTAGACGAGAGGCTATTTTTCATGCGAGTGGCAGACAAATTTGTTTGTTTCAGGTGACTGAGGAAAACTCTTTCATCACTTCTGAACCTTTGACCCTATGAAAGCATCAGAGCAGAATTATCAAGACATAATATAGTCTATGCTTTTCCCTTGTCTTTCATTTTCTTTCTAAAGAATTTATGTCAAAGATAAGCAGAATGGGACGCAGAAGTGGTTAGGAGAGATTGAAATCACTGGTGCATTATTTCATATAGAACTGAACTTGCATTTGGCCAGTTGTGATGGAACATGTTAGAAGGAGAGTAAGGGGCAGGGAGGAAAGTGGGTGAGGCTCAGATCAGTCAGGTGTTGTTGTCAGCATCCCATTGCTGCACCAAACTCCAGAGATCAATCAGCTTAAAAAGGTAAAGGGTATTTTGGCTCCAATTCCAGCAGCTTCCATCCATGGTTAGTTGGCCTTGTCACTTTAGGCCAGGGGTGTCCCAGGCACTCATGGCAAGAGCATGTGGAAGAGGAGCCTGCTCATCTCCAGGTGAGAAGAAAGCAAACAAAGAGAAAGGTGTCTGAGTGTCTATATGCCTTCAGGGAACACCCCAGCTGACCTAATTTTCCTCCACTGGACCTCCTAAGTTTCCGCATCTTCCAATAGTGTCCCTGGCTCAGTGTAAGTTCTTAAACCATTGGCCTTTGAGAGACATTCCCAGATAACACCAAGAAAACTCAAAATTGCAAACAAAATCAAAGCAAAACTGAAACAAGCAAACAAAAAGAAAATCAGGAGAAAAGAGTTAGTCTGTGTGAAATCACTTGGGTTTGCTAACTGGACGTAATGAAGTAGAAGACTTTAGGCTTCTACTTCCCACAGGGATGAGGAGACGGGGACTTAGCTTGAGCTATTGCTTGGAGCAAACTCAACCTTTTGAGCATCTTGGAGCGTTCTTCAACACGTATGTTAAAGGAGTCTAAGGTCATCCCAATGCACCCCTAACCTGTTAGAAACTAGCCTTTATCCATTACTAGCTAGCCTTTATCCATTACTTCATTGGCCAAAGCTGCTGCCTTGTCAAGAAAAAGGCCCAAAGGAGTTTGGCCAGAGTTTGTTCCCAAAGGGAACCTTTTTCACTAATGTAGTTAGTACCTCTGATTCCCCATTCTCACTGAAGTACCGGCTGCTGTGAGTTTTGTGTGATTTTCAGAAGTGCTCTGTCCACACACAGACCTGTCTCCTGCAATATGCTTCAGGTTCTATAACAAGCTCAGGAATACTAAAGTGTTTTGTGTTCCTGCTTTTCTAAAGTGCAAGTACATTGTTTGGTGAAGTGCAGTGACCACTTTCCTCTCCATCCTGGAAAAAAAGCAGTGTGAGAAGGTTTGCTGAGGGATATTCCAGCAAGCACAAGGTATGCTCAAGGTTAAACAGCTAGTTTGCAGCAAAGCTTATGCTTTATAAAGTAATTTCCCAAGTATCAGTTTACTTGATTTATACAAGCGCCTTGCAATGAAAGCAAGAAACTGAACTACATTTTGCAGATAAGAACACTTGAGCTCAGAGCAAGTAAGTGCTTGCCAGAGGTGACACAGACCATAAAGAGAATGAATCAGTCTGGGAATGGAGGTTTGGGTCTCCCAGACTATAGCTGTTGCAAACACATGCCTCATATCTTATCGGGGTTGGCATTTATTTGGCACCTCCAACACTAGGAAGTTTATTATATTTAAAGGTTCTGCTACTGAGTGATATCTCTAGAAACTGAGAAAACATAAGGACAATTTAAAGTGATGAGATTAAGTAGTTGAAAGAAAGTGACATATCACAGAATAGATATTTCTTAAGAAGTCACACTGTAGGTGTTTTCTCCATTTAATTTCAGGCCTGTTGTGTCAGCACTACTAACTCTAAGAGCCACCTGCTGCATTTTCCTTATTTCCTTTATTTATGTTGTCTTCTTTACTACTTTGTGATATTTGGATAGATAGCAGATATTTCTGCCTCTTATTGGTTCATAGTTGGTACAAGATGCAACCAATGTAATTCATAATGAAGTATATTTTCATTTCATGTTGTTTTGCATACATACAAATATATATATATATTAATTTGGAACATGACAAATATATATATATGTTAATTTGGAACATGACTAAATGAGAGAATTCACTTGCTAGTAGGTGAAGTGGAGTGAAAGCTGGACAAGAATTTAAGCAAATGTGAAAAAAAATTACTCAGTTAAAAACTCTAGTTAAAGGAAAAAAAGAAATTAATAATTTGAAAAGTTCAGTATTGTTTCTCTCTTGATTGTTTCTATCTTGAATTATTCAAATGTTTTCATTACTAGCCATGCAACGTTTTATACTATGATTTTATACTATGAACAACCATTTAATTCAGCGCTGAAAATAACCTTAAATACAGCTTTAATGTCCTAGTACAATTTTCCCCTTTGGTTTGGAAAGAAATATAAAAATACATTGAGAGTACTGCTCAGTTCTTCTGTGACCGTTGTTCAGCTTTCGGTTCTAGTGAAATATTATTTAGCCTTAACAATGGCTGGGAATACATGCATGCTATAGCTAAAATAAACCTTATCCATATCATGCTAACTGAATGAACAAAATAAAAATAGCTATATTAGATGGGCCCAATTGTAAGAAATGCCAAGAATGGACAAATTCATGGAAACATAATGTAGATACATGGTAGCAATGACCTAGTAGGGTGGCAGAATGAGGAATGAATGCTTATTTGTTGGGAGAATTTCTTTTGGAGTATTTAAGATGTTCTGGAATTATATTGTGGTGATTATGGTACAACTCACGATTATCCTAAAAACCATTGAAGCCTTAACTTTTAAATGGTTAACTTAATGGTGTTTGAATTACATTTCAATAGAACTGTTATCAAAAAATAATGGGATTTTAAAATTTGCTTGAAATACAAACAGTTCCTGTATGTTTTTTACTTAAAATATAAGAAAAAAATAATACCAATGTTTTTCCCAAGCAAATGCAATGGTAATCCAGATAGTTTAGGAAAAATCTTTATGCAACCTAGCAATTCTTGTTTGTAATTAATTATTTGAAAGCATGAATATTTTATTTCAATTCAAGAATTTCAATTCAAGATTTCAATTCAAGAATAAAACAATGCATTTCAAAATGGATGTAATCATGGAAAGACTTTCCTTAGTGTCTTACTTTAATTAAGATTTTTTTGTACAGTTTAATTAAAAAGCTAGATTATAGCATGAAATTTACTTTTTCCCTAAAGAATCTCTTAGGAGAAAACTCTATTTAGAAGACAGACAATTTTACTGCTGTAATTACTTGATATTTTACTCTTTTTTTTTCTGCAAGAGAAGCTGTTCTTGTATATATTAGAACAGCGGACTAATGGCTCCAGGGGAATAAAAATGATTTGGTCATCTTCTTTCTGGAAAATACCCAAATGAAAATAACTTGCTCACTTGGCATTCTCAGTTAGAATTAAGTCATGCATCCAGGTGGCTCTCTCTTGTTACCTGGAGTCTGGTCCTAATCCAGAAAAATCTGGGTGAAGCAAACTTCCTTATGATTGACGTGGGGCTACTGTTCCAGTTAAAAGAATTAGCCAAATATCCAAAACTGTGTTAGGACTTTTATTCCTGTTTTGTTCTTAAAACTTTATAAAACTTTGCATAAGGTTGGTGATAAATAGAATAAATATTAGAATCAGAAAAATGTAATACCTGTATACTCACAGGATCATCATTTCATGTCCTTAAATCTAAATTTCCAGCCCTTTACTAGAGTAAAGTGAACCTACCATTAAATATTTTGCAAAAGTTAAATATCACAATATTTATTTAGCATAAATACAGTAACACTTATGGAAAAGCCACTTTAACTTGATCTTTTTTTTAACTCTCCAAATATTTTCAATCTATAATAGGCCAACTTCACAGAAAACTGAGATCACTAAGGTCTAAAATATGCTTATTTGGTAATGCTTAATAAACTTTGAAAACAGAGCCACTTTCAACTTGTTAGAACAGATTTGAGGTTTTCACATTTGCTAAGGGGAAGGAGGACAGTGGTAATTTGTAGTGGCTAGGAATTACAATGTTTCAGAATGCAAGGATCTGAGCTTCCTGTACCTCTGCACTGCATTGTGTCTGCCTACGGAATACCCATCCCTTCTCTGGTTGACTCCCTCAGCTCCCCTGCCAATTTGTTTTTGATAAAGTTGGCTTCAACTTCATTGTAAGACAGGGAACGCTGCTAATACTTCATTGGCTGACAATATTTCCTGTTGCAGTGATTGGCACGTGACCCCGTGTGGCCCAATAATACAGTATGGAGATTCTGGGGCCTTTGGATATATATATATATATATATATATATATATATATATATATAATCAAATATCCTCCTGAGACATCTTTCAGAAGAAATCTATCCTTTAAAGCACATAAAGGAAACAAGTGACCCTATGGTTACTTAGAACTAAAAAGGAACCTAATGTTATAATAAATAGCATAGGAAGAAAAGAAATGAACAAAATTGGAGTCTTCACTGGCATTATTGCACTGTTAATTAAACAGCATGATACCTCCCTTCTCAGTGAAAATTTATTATTGGAGGTGGTAAATCTCTTTATTTCGTGATCCAGATTGAATTATACTGTGTTTATTTTGTTTTATTACAATAGAAAATATACTGAAATGCCAGACAGAGTCAGGCTTGCTTTTATATTTTTTCTGATACCCAGAAATATATAGTCTAAAAATCTAAAATCCATCCTTTCATACTGCTAATAATGATAGCAAATATGAAAATTAAAATAAATTCATAAAATTTGTATCCTAAATTGAATAACAATGAAAATACAGAGCATGGTATAGCTATTGCCATGTGTTTTGGGAATACAAACAAAACATTATTTTGCAAAATGCAGTGATCTATTCCGAGAATCATAATAAATAAACAATATTTGTGAGTGACAATGTATTTTACTCTGTATCATTATATTACATTTATTTATTTATCTATCTATTTTTGGTACCAGGAATCAAACTCAGGACTTCTTGTTTTCCAGGCAAGAGTTATGCCTCTGAGCTATACCCATACTCCCATTACAGTGCCTTCAATCCAATACTTACATCCTAAAGAAATTTAAATTTTTCTTATGTTTCTTACCTTAGAATAACAATAGAAACTCTTTGAATTCAATGATATGGCCTAAAATATCACTGTGGAAAAGGAACAGTATTGATTATTTGATTATTTTATATATCACAAGTTTTTAAAAATCAATAGGTATTAAATTTAAAATGTGCAATCAGGTTATGATATACATGCGAAAAGGGATAATGCCTATTTGTTACACCATTTTTGAAGTAAAATCAAAGTCTGAATTACATATATAGATCCGTAATGCAGATATTATACAACGAATATTTGAAATTCAGATGCAAAACACCCAGTGTGACAGAATTAGATTAGCTGGGATGATGTTGGACACAGTTCCACGGGTCCCTGAGGCCACGCTCATTGTTTCTCCCATGTTCTCTCTGCTGCTTTGGATTCAGTCTCTTCTGCGGTCCTGGCTCCAGCTTCTCCTTGTGCTTTGTCATCCCAATTGAAACACCGAGTCCAGCCAGCATGTGTATTCATTTCCATTATTTTACTTTCAAGTTTTGCAGCTTACAATTCCTTACTTGTATTTCTTTTTTGAGAGTTTTAATTTTTTTCATTTGTTTCAAGGAAAGCTCAAGTGCTTTGTTGAATTATTTTGTATGATATTTGCTCGAAAATTTTTCAGACAATTCTGATAATGTGATTCAGCTAATTGGCTCTAGAGGATTGTCTTTTATCTTTCAAATTGTAATCATTCTAGATCTCAGTGAAACATCTTTTATCTTATCTTGTCTTTTGCTTGTTGTATTATGAGATTCTGACTTCCATTTAACATATAGTTAGCATTCATCCCATGTCGGCTTGGTCCTTATGCACTGGATGGTCTGGTTTCATTGGCAGTCTAACTTTGTGAACCTGATGGTGCTATTTTGGTCTAAATAATTTATTTGCACCGCCATAGTTTCCAGCTGTCCTTGCTGGTCCTAATTGTGGGTCAAAGAGAGCAGCTAAGCCTGGCTGCCCTGGTACCACTCCTTAGAGAAAGAAATCCCTACCAAAAAGGGCCTAAGAACATTTTTGGAACAGCATTTGTGCAGAAAAAATTGTCTGCCTGCGGAGGAAGAAGGCAATGAGGGAATCTTCCAGGTGGAAGGAACTTGGAGGGAGAATAATCCTCTGGGTTACATATGAAAATGTGGTGACTCTGGCCAGAGGAGGGAGAACTCAGGTCCTGGGGATGTGCAGGCTATGCATTTTTATGGCCTTTGGCTTTACTGATGTCCCAGGTCTATAGTACGGTTTGATCTGTCAGGAGAAAATTATCCGGCCAGGCAAGAAGACCATGTTTAGGATAAACATAAAAGGTTTCTGTTTAGTTTCTTTCACTGGATGTTCCCAAGTTCCCTGGTGTGGTGTGGCTCTGCGTTCATTAAGAAGAATGAGCATTACTGGTTTGTCCTCCACTGCTTTGCTGGGGTTAGAGAAAACAAGGCCTGAGGTCCTTCATTTGGTGATATGCCATTGCTTCTCCAGTCCCAAGTCCCTGATCTCCCCACCACCTCTTTCAATTTGTCAGAGATTTTACTGCCTTGTACAGAGAAGCACAGGGATCAGGGATAACATCATATTACCTGGACTGGAAACACTGAATTTATTTTACATCATAGCTATTTCTCCTACCCTTCACATTAGTAAGATTTTGGAACTAAACACACTGAGAGTTAGTAATACAAAGTCTAGAAAGTGAGGAGAGCTGACATCATATGGTACATATCGATACTCCTAAAGATTGGTTTCAGACTATCCCATGAACCAGACTATGACTTGTTCTTGAATAACTGTTGTAGAATTTCAGAGAAAATGAAAACCAATAAGAGCTAGAAGATTGAACTGAAGAGAATCTCAGCTTCCAGTGAAAGAAAGAGGAACAGAAAATAATTTTGAAGATTTTATGGAAAACACCATATATCTATGTGAAAAGTAATATTTAGTTATTAAGAATAAGACTTCTGGAGTGAAAATTTCTAGATTGGAGTATTCACTCATTGTCCCAGCAGACAAGCAGCATTAAAAAATTTACCAGATTATTTTCACTTCAGCTTCCTGATAGGACAATGAGCTAAAATTCATACCTGGCTCAAGGGTTTCCAAGAAGGATAAATGATCAGGGGCACACTTCTTAATATGATGTCTACAGATCTATAAGTGATGATTGCTGTGTTGCTTTATTAGGTGTATGCAATAGGAGATACTAGATTCCTTAGCAAGGCTCTAGTCTTTCTTCTGAAATAAAATTTATTATTACAGACTTTTAAAAACATCTCACTAATGTGGTAAATGAGCATGTGGATGGATGGATGTATGGATGAATGAGTGGATGGATTCATGAAAGGATGGATGGAGAAATAATGAAAATTTTCATCAACTTTACAGTAGATAATGCTATACATTTCTATGTTTATTTAATTTTGTCTACAGCTTGTTGCTGTAAATCAAATTATGTGTCAAACACCTGTTTTGCCATATTGCTGATTTGTCATAACAAGTGCATTTTATGCTTAGATTTATGTAGATGCATTACTTAAACACATACTATATGTAGCTCTTGTTAATTAGATGCTTGCCCATAGCTGCAAAATTGAATCAGAGCATTAGAGAGGCCGCATGACACTTTTCTCACATGTAAGTAGCTATTTTGAGTATTTTACAAGTAATTTTAGTTTTCAGTATCCATTCTCGCGATTTATCTTTTATAGAATCAATTTCCAGATAGTTCTTCACCTAATTATTTAATATTAGAACTCCATTTATTTTTATGAAATCTTGAGCTTTGTGTGCTTATTTGAAAGAATAAGTGACTTGAGGAGATACTAAGCCAGCAAGCCGTCATTTGTGGACTCCTCAATTTATATGACCTTCGTGTTTGTCGACTGGAGACTCATTCTTATGTGGCATAAAGGTCCCTCTTAAAATGTGGCAGTTCATGTCAGTTGCCATGCTTTTGGTGATTCTCATTTTAATAATAGGGAGGCGCAAAGTTTTATGTTCCCATTTATGTGGTTTAAGAATTCCAAAGTAGACACTGCTCTAGATACAGAAATTGTTTCATTAGACTTGAACTATTTTTCTCTGAGGCAAAAGGTGATGGCAGTGTAATTTGGCATGTTTATGAGCTTTCTCCTAAACACATCCATGTGGAATTGCTGTGACATGAGCCTCAGCCTCAGCAATTTTGCATTAAGTTTCATGGTATCATTTGAAAAATTATGTTTTGCATTCTGATGACCAGTTCTAGTCATATCTGTTGTTCCTACTGTTCACTAGGAAATTGCTATGTGGAATGGAGGATGCAGTTATTAGCAATCTTCCAAATAAAAAAGAGGCTCTTTTGAACTATCATAAAGAAAATTGATTGCAATGTGTTACCCATGATTTACTCAGTAAGAACACGCACATACTTGTGTCCGATTGTATTATGCATCTCTGTACCATCCTCTTTGTTTTCGTTTGCATCAACTTTTTATAACTAGGTTCTTTTTTGATGGATTTATAATCATTTTTAGAAATGTTATAGACATGTTTGAGTATTTCAACACTGTGTATACTAGTATGCAACTATATATACAGAACACTAATTTATAATAATTGTGCCAATTATGTGAGACATAATTCAAAGTATATGAGTTAGAATCACTCAATCTTTATGATTCCTATGAGACCTTTTCAAAGGCTCATTTTACAAACTAGAAAACTGAATTACAGAGCTTTAGGAGCTTGTCTATTATTACAGCTAGTAAGACGTGTTCTAGGTAACCTTACTAATTTGATCAATCTGAGGCAAATAATTTTGTGTTGCTTAGTGTTTAGAGTGATAAGTGCAAGCACTGTCTGACATTATAAGCCAAAATCTTGATATTTCATATGGCTGTGAATGCATAGAGATAAGAAATCATACATTGTCAAAAAATAAGTTTTTGCTTTTTAAACAGTGATGAATTCACTAGCCATACATGAGGAAGCCGACGAAATATCTTGCATTCTGAGAAACTATCATTTTATATGGTAGATTTTTAAAAATATATATACCCTCACTAAAAAGTTCCGGAAGCAGACTTTCAGAATTTTTCTATTACTTAGGAAACCTCAATTCACATTCTATCAGACATAGCTTTCAATAAATAGATTATTGCCTTTCATGTATAAAATAATTTATGCTGTTTGGTTGTTTCCTGTGGGCATTAAGAGGAAAGCGCTTGGTGCATATGAACTGGTAAATATTTAACTACAATATCTGAGTTCATAATCTATTTTGGGGGAAATAAAAGTAAGAAATAGGAATTTATACAACAGCTACAATTTCAATTTCTGTCAATGTTCGACAAAAGTATTATTTTATTTATATTTTATGTCTTCATACTAATGAAAATGAATTGGAACTCATTTTAATAATACTGAAATATTTTTGCTAAATGGAAAATATATTTGCCACTTTAATTCATTGAGTATGAATTAAATAGAGACAAATTTGAGTGATGTCTACCATTTACCTTTTTTCCATTAAATATAAAATTAGATGAATTCATATGACTTCATATGAAATTTCACAATAAATACTGCATATGACTGAGTCAAACTACAAGATAGACTTGGATTTAGTTTCAGCTCTGATACTTTAGCTTTTCACCTTAAACAAATTATTAACTCTTATACCATGTTGAAGAGTTTGGAAGGCAAAAACATAATACTTTTTAGCTTTTTTTGTTTTTTTTGAGAAGAGGTCTCAGTAGGCAGTTCAGGCTGGCCTTGAACTCACTTGTTAGACCGGGCTGGCCTTGAACACTGGAAAATCTTACTGGCTCAGCCTTTGAAGTGCTGAAATTATAGGTATGTGCCAACATGTATTGCTAAAAATAACATCTTTAAAAGACAAATATTTAGTACATAATACTCATTAATTTACTTCAGGCATGCCCCAAGACCTTCTAATATTAATTGCCCACCTTTCTAACTGTCTCTAGAGATCTGTTGCAATTCAGAATTTTTGAGGGTTGTGATTAACTTATATAATATTACACTGTAATTTTGTTTTAATATTTAGTAAAGTGTTAAACTGAGGGCACATAATACAATGATGTCAGTTTTCATTTGTTTTGTGATTTGAGGAATAAAAGAAACTGAGTATCCTAGGTTCCTTTTACATGCCCTTTTGGGAATATTTTTCTTGTTTCAGTTTTGTTCAGAGCCTGCCAATTCCTTAATGTCAATAAGGCAAACTCATTTTATGAAATTATTATATTCTTTAGTCACCTTATTTTTGTCAAAGAACAGACACAAAAACACTATCATCTTCACTTTCTTATTTGTAAGTACATATGTGATGGACCACAAAATATTTCTCTAGTATATCTTTGGGAATAATAGTTCCAAGTTATTACACGTTTAAGAGCAACATTAAATACATTCACAGCAAAGTATTAAATGAAGTTGAACAAAAAATTGCCCTTGCTTCTATCCATGTCCATTTTACCTTAACGCATTTTATCTTCTATTTTTCTAGTCCTCAGACCTCATGAGAACAGTCATATTTTCCTTCAGGGGCTGAGTATTTCTCATTTCCTATTTTACTATATCCATGCAGAAAAGTGCAACTAACACCTTTCTATTTTAATAGAGTGTAGGAATTGAGGGGGTAGACTGCTGCCTATTTCAGATGGAAAAGTGGCACTGCTGCTATATTATAAATTGCGTCTTTATCCTAAAAAAACTATGATCAAGGAAAATGCTCTGAATGCTAGCGTTTCCAAAATAGGGGACTAATTCTAATAGCCACACGAACTTCACAATTTCTGATAGGTTCTGTATTGGTCATGAATTCATCCTATTATGATGGGACTAAGTTTAAAAACAGTTATAAAATTTATGAGAGTGTTAGTCTGTGTATTGGTTATTTTTATTTTGTTTTGTTTTTGCTACTGGGAATCAAACTCAGAACCTTGCACTTGCCAGGCAGGCACTATGTTGCTGAGCTATTTCCTTGGCCCTGGGTTGTGTTTTATCATAGAGTTATATGGGCATTTAGCTTTGGCAAGGCAGTAAATCAGGTGGAGATTGCTACTGAAAGATTGTTATTCACAGTTCTCATGAAGGGTTCTGCTCTTTTGCAGAGACCAAGGGTGGTTAGTCAGGAGCAGGGAGAAGCAGCACAGTAAAGGAAGAATGAACTATGCATAGGCATGGCAGGGGAACCAGATGGACAAGTAATTAGGAGTAAATAACTAGTTTCAATGACGTCAGTGGGTGCTGCACCTGAGAGTTATCTCTAGTTGCTTGGTACCGAGCCCTGGGGTAATTAGGGCAGGTGCATAGTGCCCAGAGTATGAAAGCTCAATAAAGAAGGTGGTTTAGCTTTGGCTGTAGACTGGATGTTTTACAAAGATAAGCAGATGTACATACAGTTGAATTTTTTACCACCTCTGGGAGTTGATGGACCTTGGAAAGAGAGATGAGTCCAACTAGTGTTAGCAAAGCACCAAATATCAAAGCATCAGAGTAAAACCACGCACAATTAAAAAATTCTGGAATGGATGAATAAACGAAGAAAAAGGTAATTGAAATAGATGCAAACACTTTACTCAATAAATATTTCTTGAGTTGATGATCACAAGGCAACGTGTAATCTCACAAGTGTTCAGTCTAGGTGGAGACAAACAGTATTATTCTTCAACAGAGTAATAAAAAGTTCATAAAATGTAGCAGTGGCTGCAAAGATTGGAAAGGGCTTTTTCTTAAATTGGGGAAGATAGTAAAAGATGTTTGTCATTTAATTTTATTTGTAGTTAGAGTTTTCAAATCAAATTCTCTGGAAGATTCAGTTTATTCAATTCTTGATTAAAAATTTCTTGTTTTATTAAATCGAAAATTCTGAATGAGGCAGAATTTATTAATGTGAAAAGTAAATTTTAGGATATAATTAAACAGTATTATTTTTAGTGATGCTTTCATGTAATTTTATAAAACTTCAAATACATTCAATATATTTCATTGAAGAAAATTATAAACAATAATCCTATTCCTGAGTCCAATTTTTTTATACACACACATGCTAATGATGACAGATTTACAATCTGATAACTGTATAGGGAGAGAAATTTCCAGAATGGAGAGTGAAGATCTAGTTAGCTCAGTTTTTCCCTAAAGCAACCAGAATACTACAGTACTAAATCAACTGATTCGTAATGTCTGAGAATTAAGCAATCTCCCAGATGGAACAGAAGACCATTTATTCAAGTGAAAATATTAAACTGCAGAATGACAGCACTTTATGCGAAGTTTCTACATGATCCTATTCCAAACCTTTTCTCTCTCTCTCTCTCTCTCTCTCTCTCTCTCTCTCTCTCTCTCTCACACACACACACACACACACTCACACACACCTGCTCAGTGGCACAGTGGCTTTTGGCTCAAAGGTCAAAAACATATCAGACAAAGGACACCTTTGATCACCTTTGAATTTCCATTAAAAACACGATCTCCAGAGCACAGCTAATATTTTGTTCCTGTTTGCAGTTCCCTGGGACATAGCAGAGTGTAGCAGCTATTTGATTTGATTCAGAGATTTATCACAAAGGAGGACCAATAAGAAAAATCGACCTCAACTTTATTACAGAAACCATAAAAAAATTGCTGGCCAACATCTTAAGAATAAAGATGGGACTTCAGATGAAGAAAGCAAGAACCTGGCTAGGTCTTTAAAAAGATGTCTAGGAACATCATACTGATGGGATTACAAAAACATTCTGACATTCCTGGATGTAGCAAAAGATTCATGCTGGTGCAAGGCCTTGTGCATTATTAAGAAAGGTAGTACCCACATATTTCTGTTCGCTACTTATTTTTCCCTTTCCTACTTAAAGCTCCATATAACAATACTATAATTTTATACACAATTTAGAGCTTTATGTAACACTACACAAAAATAAAGATATTTTAAAAGAATGGTTGAAAATATTTAACAATCACAAAATTCTGGAATGGATAAATAAAGAAGGAAAAGGCATAAGCTATTTTAAAAATAAATAAAATGCCAGATGTAAAGCATCAGCTGTAAATGTTTTAAACTTAAATGATTGAATATTTCAATCAAATATAGGAGAAATAAATAACAAATGGATCCGATTCAGCCATATGATATTTGCAGGAAATATACTTTACATGGAAATAAAAAGATGAGAAATATATATAATGGAAAGCTTAATCAATTTTTAGTTTAAAAAAAAAGCAGTACCAGTAACAGATAAAATAGTTTAGGATAAAATGTTAACAGAGGCACAAAATCTAAATTATGAAAAAAGGATCAAGTCATCAGGAAGCTTGATTATAAACATACATATACTTAAAAATAAAGCCTCAAATTTAGTGAAGCAAAATTTTGCACAATTAAAGAGACAAATAGATAACAAAGCAATTTATATGAGGATTTAACATGCTTTCAGTACTAAATGAAACTAGACAGATGATTGACAAAAAGAGGAACAAAATTATAAAATAAACTAAGTCTAAAAGACATCTATAAAATCTAACATTTAGCAAAAGCAGAGTATATACATTTCACAAATGCACCTGGGATACTAAAAACACAAACCTTTTTTTAATGAAGGATTGCTAAATAAATGCTCACAAAAAACCTATATTTTTCAATAAGACAACATTATAAAGATGAGGAGGTTACTTATGTTAATATATAGATTGTATGTAACTGACATAAAAATGCTAGCAATGTTTTACAGAAATATTTGTTCGACTCATAAAATTTATGCAGAATAACAGTGATACAGTTTGCTTAAAATTATCTTGAGAATGAATATTGTTGGAGGACTTACTTTTTCTGGATAACATAACAATCCATTGGAAAACTAAAATAATAAAGGGTACTGAAGTTTTGGCATACAGATAGCAGTGTGGATCACTAGATTGTAACTGAAAACTCAGATGTAATCCTTCACATTTATGATCATTTGATTTGTGATAACAAATGTGATGACAGCTGTCCAGTTAACAAATACCACTGGGACAATTGGTTATCCACATGCAAGGAAAGAATTTGGACATCTATTCTCATGTTATTGAAAATTTAACATAAATTAAACCACAGACGTAAATCAAAAGCTAAAATTAAAAATCCTAGAGAACATATGGAAGTAAACCTTCAAAACTGTATGTTAAACAATTTCTTAATTGTAAAGCTCAAAACAAATAAAAAGGAATGAAAAGAAAATGAAATTCATTTAATTAATTCATTGATTAAAGACTTGCACGTGACAAGCTAGAAAGTTAAAAACAATACCTAGAATGAAAAGACATATTTTAAAATTATCAAAGGACCTAGCACTTAGAACATAAAGAGTTCCTACAATTCAATAGCAAATACACAAACAACACAGCTTTTAAAATTGGCAAAATAATTGACCAGCCATTTCTCCAAAGATGATAAACAAGTGCCAATTAACACATGGAAAAGTACTCATCATCAGTAACATTAAAAAGGCAAATTATCTTGTTTGAAGTTCTGTATTATGTACTCTGTTTTGATTAGCTTTATTTTGTTTTATTCTCTTTAAAATTAAAAAAAATAAAAACAAAGACAAATTAAAGCCTGGACGAGAAATCCTTTCAAATCTATTAAAAAATAGAAATACAAAATAGCAAAACTGGCTAGGAAGCAGAGCCATCCATTTATAAGTTACTGTTGAGAACCTGGACAGGTACAGGTCACTGTGAAAATAGTTTGGTGGCATCTTACAAAGCTATGTTCCAGCAGGAGCTAGAAGAAATAAATAGTTCTTCTCCCAGGGGAAGAAAGAAAAAGTTGTAATGGAACATCCACAGCAGCACTGTTCGTGATAGTCAAAAAGGGGAAATATCCTATGCGCCAATCAAGTGATGAGCATATAAACAAAATCCACAGTGGAACATCCCTGCACTAGAATAATACTTACTATATAAAGCAAAAAAAGTTAATGACATGCTGCCACGGGCATGAAACTCGAAAATATTACTAAAAGAAGGCAGTCACATTACAATGCATACTATAAGCTACTCTTTATTGAAGTACTCATAACTGGAAAATACTAAGAAAAGGAAACGTCATTAGTTATTCCAAGGCTGGGTGTGACGAAACAGTAATGGAGAAGCAGGAAAGTGATCACTGTTGTGTATGGAGTTTCTTTTTGGATTGCTTAAAATTTTTTGAAATAAATATGGAGTGATGGTTGTATAATCCTCAATTTAAATAAGGAAGTTTCATTGTATGTCAAATATTTTTAATAAAGATATATAAAAATGTCCATTTTCTGTCTGATAGATTCGAAGACAGGCATTTAGGTTCTCTTGTTCGATAAAATAGCCAGTGGTTGTCAGAGACAGGCTCAAAAACACAGAAACTATAAATCAAATTGCAGAGACAGGTGAAATGTGTTGAAAGACAGAGAGAGAACAGCATAGTTGTTGAGTGAAATCCCAAGAAGTTCGTTTCATACTTTCCACTTATTCTCTGCAAATTCTCTCGGTTTGGTTTGCTTTCCATATTTGTTAAAATTTTATCTGGAGCATTCACTCAGGCTTTGATTGGAATGGTTACATATCCATCCTTTGCTCTTGGATGAGTCATGATCCATACATGATATATGCCTCTTAGTTCAAGGAAAGAACACTGAAAGCAAATGTACTCACACATTAAGTAAAATATACACAAAACCAAGCAACCTTACAATACATGAAGATATGTTAAAAGTAGACAGACATGATATAGGAAGTGATTGTGGGGTACAGAACCTTGAAATAGAGTTGTCCAAACTGCAATTGGAGTGGCATCTATCCATGTCTGGCCCCATTGTGTGTAAAGCACTACAAATATAACAGTATTCTTTAACTATGGATATGGTCGCCCCTTTCTTTTCACACTGACAAGCTATGAAATTAGTACCTTGTCACAGGCTCCTTTCCAATGGAGAACAGACAATTTAAATTCTTCTCAAGCCCAGGGCAGAGTTTCATGTCACTTCCTTTGCATTACTAAACACGTCCTTGGATGGTCAGGCTTCTTCAGAAAGGAACTGGTGGGAGAGATGACAGAGGAAGGCTGTGATTCTTTAGACATGTAGCATGAAGGTCTCAGGACTACAGGTCACCTTTCTAGAGGTGACTGAGCAGCTGAAACAGATTTGCTAGAAGAATTCCCTGATCATTTATATTGTTGACCTTTTATAAATCACAAATCAATCAGGCCTTTTGTACCGCTGTGTTCTCTCAGTCGGTATAGAATTACACTTACTTTTTAGTACCAATGGCATTTAGAATGTTAATTTTTTCCCTCTTTCTTGACATACCTGATTTATAAAAAGAAAATTCTTTGCCCTAGTGGAAAGTTATTTTTTTCTCAGAATACAGAGTCAACAAAATATCCCCACTTTCTTCAGGTTGGAATTGACATATTTACACTAAGTCTTTTCAGGAAGTAGGCAGAAACAGAGCTTCCCACGCAGCAGGCAGCCTGCAGTTCATTTCACTTTTAAATCACTGGGTTGGATGCAAACACAGCCAAGATGAGTTTATTAATTGCTGTTGGTTGGAGATAATAAACATTACTATGTGCAGTGTAATCCTTGGAAGAGTAGTAGATTTTCAGCCACAATTTTTTAAGATATATTTTATCTGGTAGATATTTTCTTCTTGTAATAATTACACTATAATTTTACTTGAGCATACCATTAGTCTATGCTGTTTTTTTTTTTTTTTAAATTTTTGATCTACACATTTTTTTTTTTTTTTTTTTTTTGTACCAGGGATCAAACTCATCTCCTCCCAGTTACCAGGCAGTTGCTTATGTTGCTGAGCTAAATCTCCAGCCCCTACAAATGGATTTTAGTTGACAAGCGGATAACAAAAATACATAGAAGATAGCCCTAAAGTGAAAGTTGTGATTAGGAGAAATCTGAAAACATTTTTCTTTCCAAAGTTGTAAGTGTACTGCACAGTGTATCTGGGAATTTGACCTTATTTCTTAATTTACATAAGACAAAAAAGGAATGTATTTGTGTGGGTGATATTTCCCTAATTTCTAAGAAATATGTTGTGAAAATAGATCAATTCTCAGTGATTTTATCAGCCTCATCTAAAATTATTGACATAGGCAAAATCTGGAGCTTCTCCTATTGCATCCTATTGGTTAGCATCTAAAAATCACCCAGCGTGCTTTGCAGCAGAGAATGCTGGTCTCCTGCAATGATGCTTGCACCATTCTAGGCATTGTTTATCCCGACAAAAGCCTGACTAATGCTCAAGTCTTCTGGAGGTTTTCATCTGCACTAAAATTACTGAAGCAATTAGCTGGGATAGATCTCCTTGGTTCTGAAGCTGACTTTTAGAAGACAAAGCTGGGAGCTGTATCTGGTGTTCAGACCTCATAATGCTCTTCCTGTTGAATTCCTTACTTCTGTCCACCTTCCCCTTCTTATCAACTGCTTTGCAGTGCTGTTATTATCACTTTTTAAAAAAAAAATTTGTCATTCCTTTGTCAAATTGGTGCAGAATCTAGTTTAGAAGTTTTTGATTTAACTTTCTTTTACTTTGAGCTCCATGAGGTTCATGTTAAAAGAATATATTTCAGACTCTTAGATGAGAGTTAAGTGCATAATTACAGTGGTTTTAATGGTAAATGAGACAATACAGTAATAACACAAGAAAAGCATAATTAGTTAATGTTCTTAGTAAATACATGCTAAAGAATGAATCTCTTTACCGACTGTCTAAGAAGTCTGGTCATCCCTAGAGAGTCAGTGTGGTTGCACTGGATGGAGAGATGACATGGGTCTCTTTTGGACTTGAGAAGAATTGAGATTTTCTATTATCTCTTGGGAAGGAGCCTCTGGAGAGGGACCGATGGAGGAAATGAGAAAAATGTTTGGAGGTACAGCAGCAATGCTTAAAATTAGAAGGAACCAGTAGGTCATCAGTTGCTCATTTTCTCTTGGAGTTTAATTCAATTTGACAATTCGGGTTTGGAGACACCCACAGCTATGAATTAGAACATGAAAAGATAAAATGTACAGTGTTTTTTTTTTTGTCTTCATTAGGGATGGCAGATTTGCCAATTTATAAGAGGGCAGGGGGCACTAAGATGGCACTGTTGCGGAGGATAACTTTCTAAAAAGGGTATCACTTCAGTATGAAGGTCAGCGGGCAAAAATTAAAATCCATTTCATACTTTGTCACAAGATGATTACGCATTATGCAAGTGTGAGTTTAAGAAATTTTCTTTCATCCATAAAATTTGACAGGCATCAAGGAAAATTTCCTGAGTATTTTGATCATTGAGCTTCCTTGGAAACCTCCTTCCTTAGCTTTTTCAACGTCTTCCATAGCTGAAAGGTTCTTGCTACCCCAGAACAAAGAAAATGGTTACTCTACAACCAATGTATTCCATAAGTCAACTTTTCTTACAGTGAAAGAGTAAATGACACTAATAGTAATAATAATGAGAAAAATCTCTTGAATTTACGCGAAATCCAAGTAATCATTGAAATTAAAAAGAGCATCTTGGTGCTAGCACCCTGTTGACCAGCAACTGCTTGAATCTGTGTGCGTATCCTGGGATTCGGTTATCTCTTGAGTTCTGTCTGCTAACAAGTACAGTGAGTAGATGATCTTAATTTCTCTATTTTTTTTTTATTTAGAGAAAAAAAGCAAAACAGAAAAAAGTGTAGAAATAATACAGAATTAAAAAAAAACTAAGAAATCAGTTGATTTTATCAGTTGATAAAGTACCTATTGTACAGTTTCATCTATGGTCTGGACGTAGTTTCAATTGAGGTGGAAAAAAAGTCTCCCCAATTTTCTTTGTGCACCTGGGGATTGAACTTCTGCCTTTGCCTGCCAGCGTGCTGCCCTTCCTGCTTTGTCTTCACTTCTGACTCCACTGGCCCTTTGAGCATGGCTCCAGATCCACAGTATTATTAGCATTGAGAACTTGCTTGAAATTCAAATTTCACTGTCCCCTAGTGATGTGGGATCATATCCTAACACTGTAGCTTAACGATCTTTGTTTTAATGAACTCTCCAGGTGACTCTGATTACAGTAAGTCTTGGAAAGCACATTCCTAGTCAAACAGAATTCAGATCTAGGGAAAAGAATGCTTGTGTAATGCCAAAGCAACATGGCATTAGTCACTTACTAAAGTTAACTTACAATGTCATGTGTACTAGATTGCTTTTAGGGAAGATTATTTTTAACCAACTGAAAATTACTTAATCCCTGTTACTCATACCCAATACTCTCCACCATGTTTTCTGTCTAAAAGCCAATATTGTACTCTTTTACTTAGCAAAACCAATTGTTTTCATTGAAATTTAACATTTTATGCATTGTTTGTTTGTATTTCTTTGTAACAACCACTCAGAATAACAAAGCAAGAAGAGGCATTTTGAATGAAAATTTAAAAATATATACAAAACAAATTCACTCTGACTTCCCTGGGACAAAGTAGGGTGAGATTCCTCATTAAGAAGGGGTATATTCATTAACTTCAGTCGTCTATAAAGTATTTTATCAGTAATCTTAATCTCAACTCATTCAAAATTCTAATTATAGGTGTGTTTCATTCTTTCTTACTTTACCATGCACTCAGCTGTGTCTGTCAATTTACTAATTAGCTTAGAGTGTTAAATTTGCCCTCACAAAAGTTAATGGAAAACAAAAGTCCAGTTCTGTGAGGTGATATAATATCTACAGAGCAAGAAGTGTACTTTCTCTTTATAACTATACTTTGATACATATAATAAATCAAAGAGAAGGGTATTCACTGAAAACACTAGAAGAGTGTAGGTGGGGACAAAATGCCTGTAAAATACCTGTGGGCAGAGAAATGCCGGATTGGTAGTTTACTAAACTCTTAGATGGCAGTTCGAGTTATTTGTTTTTGAGGAAAATCCCACAATTTTGTAAAAGTTTCAGTTTGAAAGAATTTGGGGGAAATATTAGCACAATAAAACCATTAAGACTCCTCTTACCCTCTTCTTTCATTCTGCTGTTGCTTCAGGAAATAACTTTCTAATCGATACTAGCAATTTCTTCCTCTCATGGTTACATGTTCCCGTACATCTCACTGGGTAGCGTGAAGCAAAGAACCCTATTTCTTACATTGATAAAATGCTAGACTCGGTTACATAAAGGATCTTGCATGCAGCCAGCAATCCTCTCTGGAGCTCTGTATTTAGGTCTCTGGCCCAGATTTTCTCAAACTTTAGGCTGCTATATATTTAGAGTAGAATACAAATGAGTTTCTGAAGAACATAAATTATCTCAACTTGTTCCATCCTCAAGAAAGTTCAAGTGTTTATCTATAAAGATTTTCCTTGAACTCTTGCGTACCGTTTTCCATCAGCATGCATTCTGGTTATGATGTACAGAAACTGTCTTGTTCTGTTATTCTTGTTTCTATATATTTTAGCACACATATATTTTTTTTCAAAAAACATTTTGCTATTTGTAGGATTTTAAAAAAACCTTTTAGACATGGACAGGGCAGTTGTTGTAACATTTTAAGACTCTTTCTCTGGAAAAAAAATTTCTACTTTCATTCCAAATTATCAAAATCTACTTGGGATGTATATTGTATGATAACCTGAAGGATTTCTTTTGCTCTTATTGTTGCGCACTTGTCTGATGATTTAGCTTTTTTGGCTTAAAAGGATTGATAATGGGAGAAAAGTTGAAGGATCAAACTCCTTGTTGACCAGTTAACTCCCTAATAGTTTTTCAAACTCTTGTGTCATAGACTACTGCATTACACATGGAAAATGTTGCACATATGTGACATTTATGATCTTAAGGATAATTCAACAGAAATACAAACTTACCATAAGTAGTAAGATAGCTCAAACTCAGAACTCCCTACTAAGAGCTGATTTATACGTTCATTGTAAAATTAGATATATAGTACACATGCCACAAATAATTACCTTGCCCCTCAGAAAAGAATAAAGTGTTTGTAGATTTTCACAATAACATGAGTTTAGAGACTTTTCCCAAGTCTTAGATTTTTGCATCGTTTAAAACCTATATAATTTTTACTACTAAGAAAACACATTTGAGGTGTCCATAGTAAAAGAAAATTAAAACAATATATAAATCAGGGACAGGTGCACAAGCACTGAATTTGTTTGAGTATAAATTTTTCTTTTCCCTCCTGTTCAAAGCCAGTGTTACTCATCATGCATGAAATGCTGCCTCCTCCTAGCACACCTCTCTGGCTGCCTCTCTTGTGAGGTCCTCTTCCACACCACTATGAGATGGATAATTCAACTGATTATTACTAACCATATCATCACTGTGTTTAAAACAGATAATCAAATATAGACCAAGGAGAGTGCTTCAGTGATGAAAGGGAACAATAAAATATCACTGGTACAATAAAGTACAAACTTGTCTTTTCTGGATCCATGTTCAGTGCTCCTGGTTAGCATCAAGAGATTCACTGCCACATTTCTCTGGTCATGATTGCTCTAGTTCAGTTCCAAACTAGGTATCAAAACTAGGTGACTGCTTCCCAGTCACATCCTATGCTATTTTGTTGCCCACTTGCTTTGGGTTGAGTAGTGTCCTCCTCACATTCCTGTCTTCCAAGATCCTTAGAATATTTGGATATGGAGTCTTCACACAGATATCGTTAATTGAGATGAGACCATAAGGATTAGGGTTTTCCCTATGAAGAACACATGAAGACACAAACACAGACAAGATGACAGAAGGCCCTGTGTCAGTAGAAGCAAAGAATGAAATAGCTGAAAATCAAGGATGAGGAAAACAAGGAAGAATTTCCCATCTGAGAAAGAATAGCCGTGCTGATTGGGTCTTGATTCAGGATTTCAGTCTCCATAACTGTAGGAGAGCTGTATTTTAGGGAAGGCTTGAGTGTGTTCCCCTAAATATTTGAGTGTTGAAATTTTCATCCTTTTAAGAAGGATGAAAATTTAATCTGTCTACAATGATTAGAGATGATTCCTTCAGAAAGTAATAGGTTTGGATAAGTAACCATGATTGAATCCTAGTGGCTATTTATTTATTTATTGGCCCAGAGTTTAATCGTGTAGTTTCGCCTGGACTTGAACTCCCTAGGTAGCCCAGGCAGGCCTTGAACTCATGGAGACTGTCCTCTGTCAGTCTCTCAAGTGCTGGGATGACAGGCATGTGTTAAATACAAGGCTAATTCCGTGTGAGCTTATAAAACAAGGGAGAAAGATCAGTCTGAGGACTTTGTTACAACATCAAACTCACTAACATCGTCCAGCACCATTCACAGATTACAGTACTTGCTCAGACTGTTGCATTCAGTTGTTTTTATCCTGCTCATTGATTCTCTCAATTCATTCTATCACTTAAATGGAGCATAACTTTATAGCATGGATGGAAGGAATATACACTCACAGGGAGTTGCCAAAGTATACAGAGTTTTAGTGTCCCTTCCCCAACGCCTCCAGCGTCTGCATCTTTAAATACTGGGATTATGAAACTGATTTTGGTAGGGTTTGATTGCTTCAGTCAAGGCACAGTACCTATGTTCATGATCTCTCTTGTACTTCTGGTAGACAACACGCTGCTTGCCATCTGCTTATTTAAAGAGTAGTTCATAAATGGACTTACATGAAATATGACTTTTAAAGTTGGCTTTCTATGTTCAACATGATGGCCTTGAAATCCATGAAATCCTTTGCAACTAACAATAGTCTTCTCATATTCCTGAGTAGTATTTTTTTTTTTTTTTGTACCAGAAATCAAACTCATGACCTGGCATGACCTTGCCTGGCAGGGTTGCACTGTTGAACTATATCCTCAGTCCTCTTGAGTAGTATAGAATGGAGTAGTAGTCTGTTTTTTGTTTCTATGATGAAAACCTGAAGGCTGGGTATTTTATAAAGAAAATATGCTAATTTTACTCACAGTTCTCTGGCTTCAAGACACTGCCATTGGCATCTCGAGTCTGTGCCTTGAAGCAGATGGCATCACAGTAATAGAGGTTCCCATGAGGGGGAAACGTCACATGATGAATCAAGGAGCCAGAGTCTGGAAGCATCGGGGCTCTCTTTTGTGAAATAAATTGTTTCACTGGAACTAACCCTTAGGGTCTTGAGAATGACCTAGTCTCTCCTAAGGGCAGTGATGTCCTGAACTAATGAATTTTTACTAGGCTCCACCTCTAAAAATTAGCACCACCATTTTGAGGCCCAAGCTATGAGCTCCTAGCATATGGACCTTTGAAGCATAAACTAGGTCTAAATCACAGCAAACAGTATGTACATGCCAGTTATTTTCACCAAGTTTTTTTAGATATTAGTTGATTTTCATTTTTTGCTATTATAAAGAAACTTGTTATGAACAATACACAGAAATTTGTCTGAACATGAATTTTTATTTCTCTCAATAGGTGGCCAGTTGTATCATTGTTGGGTTGCATGTCAGTTGAATGTTTAGCTTTCTTTTCTTATAGAAACTGACAAAATATTTTCTCCAGTGACTGGAAATATTTACTTTTCTACCAGTAATGTTTGGAAGATTGAGTTTCTCCAAGTTCTTTCTGAGAATTTAACTGCTTAAGTGTTCCAGTGGACATATATGTCTGTCACAATATCACATTGCTTTTTAAATTTACACCTTCCTGGTTGTTAAAGATGTTGAACATTTTTATGAACTGTTTTGTAGTACTGGAACCCGAGAGTTTCACTCTGAGCTCTATCCCCAACATTTTTCTTCAGTTTTATCTTGAGTCAGAGTGGCACTAAGTTTCCCAGGCTGGGTTCTAACTTTTATCTCTTCAATTAAACATTTGTTCAAGTCTTTTGAACATATTCTAAATAGTATATTTTTTTGTATGTGTGTCCCATACAATGCACAGTTTTGTCAGTTATATTTCAATAAAACTGGGGAAGCGAAGATAAAAAGATGTGGTATAATATTTTTAAGTTGAACTTTGATAGTTTTCATGTGTGATAGCTAAAGATGCTTCACTGAGTATGTGATTTGGTAATGGAGTCTTTCACTCTATAGTTTGTATTCTCATCCTTTTACTAGATAATATCTTGCAGAAAAAGGGTAGGTTTGGACAAAGTACATCTTTCAATTTATTTTTCTCTTACAAGCTGTTCTTTTAATTTCTTGTGCAAGAACTCTTTATAATAGATCTCATAATCTCTTTCCAAGTTTTACTTCAGAAGCTTACAGTGAAAATTTCATATTTTTATTTTAAATGGCTTTTAGAATTTTAAAAATATAGTATGGAATAGTACTTGGCTAGAGGTTCATAGTTTAGTCCACAGATGACCAGTTATTTAACTGGCTCTCCTTCCATTGAATTGTTTTTGCTCTTCAGTCAAACATCAGTGGTTACTAGTCAGCTACATTGGCCGATTGTTGTATTCTCTATTTTGTTCCACTGATTTATTTTTCAGTTCATCCACTATCACAAGCTTGAAAAGTGAGGTTTCTCCTATTATAGTCTTATTTTAAAAAGTCTTTATCTGCACTGGGGATTTAACTCAGTGGCATAAGCCCCTGCCTGGCAAGCATGAGGTCATGAGTTCGATCCCTGATACCAAGAAATAAAAAGGTCTTTATCTATTCTTGTTTTATTATCTTTCTAATATATTCATTAAAAACCCCGGGTAAATTTTGAGTACAAATTGTGTTAACTAGCATATACATTAATGGAAAATTGACATATTTACTGTATTAGGTCTTCTACTCCAAAACATTTTGATTCTTTATCTAGATCTTTAATTTTATACAGCAACCTTGCATATTTCAACATACCACTTATATATAAAAAGTTTTATTATGCTTATCCTTAAGCATTATTTTAGTTACTGTAAATGATTTTATATTTTAAGTATTTGTTTCTGTGTGTTCAGTAATAATATATAATTCTATGACTGACTTTTGTATCCTGCGACCTTCTAAAATCACTTATGAGTTCTAGACATTTTTCTGCTGAATTCTCCAAGTTTTATCATCAATTATAAAATTATTTGTAAACAAAACTATTCTATCTTCTTTCCAGAGCAGTATGCCTTTGATTTACATTACTTGCTCGGTTACTTACTAGTAAAGTTGTGGCATGAGAGTGTAAGAAAGAGCATCCTTGCATTAGTCAGAATCCTAGGAAGAATCATTATCATATTAGCTATGTATTTTGACAAGTATTCTTTATCAAATTGAGCATGTTGTCCTTCTAAGTTCACTGAAGGTTTTCATCATGCATGAGAACTAAATTTTGGTGTGATGATTCTTCTGGCTCAGTTGAGTGCTTTATTTGATGATTCTTCAGGCTCAAATGACTGCTTTGTTTAATATTTATTTGATATTCTTTAATATGTGAAATGGAGGATTATATAGATTTAGTGTTTAAAGCTTAAAAGTGTTAAAAACACTTAATCTTGAAGTATAATTATTTTCAATGTATCAGTAAATCCTACTCACAAATATTTTATCAAGAATTTTTGCCTTTTGAATTCATTAGTAAATATGCATTGTGTTGTCCAAGTATACTTATAGGTATATCAGGATTATTAATATTTATTTCATATATTTTAGAGCTTTGTTATTTGGTGCATATATAAGTAAGATTTCTGTCTTCTTGACTATTTTACCTTATTTTTCTAGCTTTTACTTTTGATTAAAGTTTACAGATAATCTATAATATTTTAATTTTTTTGCATATATTATTATATTTGAGGGTTTTTTTTAATAAGAAAAACATGCAGTAGTTTGGTAGCTTTGTTAACTTTAGTCCGTACCACCAATCTTTGTCTTCTAACTAATTTCTTCAGACTGAGCAAAAATGACATTTTATGTATACTTTGATCTTTCGCTACTGAAATTGTCATCTTTCTATTTGATAGAGAACCACCCACTGTTTAAAGAATATCATCAACCTTTAATAGAATCAGTTAGATTTTTCCTCTCTTTAGAAAACTACTCAAAATTTCATACTCAGATATTTTACTGAACCTCAGCTTCCTCTATTTGCTTAAATCATAGTTTATTTTTTAAACTTAAATATAATTTTTCAGATGAGAGTGCTTCAAAAGGGGTCTTACATAGTGCTATGTAAAAGTGATTTGTTATTCTTAATAATAGTAAATGCCATGTAATAATTGTCTCTGTAATATTTTATAAAGGCTGTCATAAAAGAGTGTCCATAGACTGGACTATTTAAATGTCAGAAAATAATTGTCTTACAATTTTTGGAGTGGGAATATCAAGATTAATATCTTCTTTCTGTGTCCTCACATGCTTTTGCCTTGTGCACTTGCCTCTTGGGTTCCCTGTGTGTCCTAATTTCTTTTACTCGTTAACCACACTAGTCAGATTCAATTAGGACCCACACTACAGTGACTCAATTTTAACTCACTTGCCTTTTTAAAGACTATACCAACAAATGTAGCCACATTCTGAGGCACTGGGGCTTAGAAATTCGACAAAGTTTGTAGGGAAGAGGAGGCATAATTACGTCTATAACTTTCCCTATATTGTTCAGAGTATAGAGGACCATCTACAATCTGTTTAATTAGTTTACTTAAATTCACAGATGGAGAGAAATAAACAGTGAAAAGAGAAATTGTATTTTTAGCAACTACTCTTTTGATTGTGATAAAAGTATTATTCGTTGTTTACATTCTTTGACAGAAGTCAGAATTCACTAGAGGAGAGGGCATCAAGGATAAAGGTGTTAGTCTTTATTTTTAAAGGGCGTAAAAACCTGAACTCACAGCTACATCTCCCCAACTGAATGATTTCAGGAGAAATTTTTTTCCTTCTCAAACCAAATAAACTCAACAACTGAGCTATCACATGTGTTGCCAGAATGTTTATAATACATATGAAGAAAACTAAGACAAGTGGAGGGGTAAGAGAAATAAAATTCTGCATTTATCTCATTAAAAGAGATAATAAATGACATAACATCTGTGAGGCTTTTCTCAGACTTATTCAATACACTTAGAAAACAAAAAGGTTGCCTGAGCTCCTAGATACACTGACTATTTTCACTGTTTAATATGTTTAAGGCATATGACAGTATTTTAAAGTAATATTTTCTTTTGTATGAACTTCTTATAGTAGTAAGAGCAGAGGTTGCTCAGAGGGGAGGTTTTAGGGAATGGAAAGTTTCAACTTCCACCCCAAGGAAGCCTCTGCCCAAACCTTGGGAATTATGCCATTTTAGGTAGCCTTCAGTTTGGGGAATTAACATCCTTTTCTGAAAGAAAGCGCTGAAAGTCTAGTTTTCCATGAAACACGTTGCATTGGATTATCTCACACCATATCTGGTGATAGGATCAAAGGGTATCTACGAACACAGAGACTGGCTCTCCAAGCTGCCCTGTGTCTGAAGGATGCACATATAGATTCTACCAGAAGTCACACTTTTGTCACTCGGCTCTTGGAATTCCCTCCTGGTTGGCACTTTCTTAGCACCCACTGTAACAGTGGTCTTCCTGAGTTCCCTTAGAGGACTCCTCACTCACCTTTCCAAAGAGTGCTAAGTTATCTGTCAAATTTGCTCCTGGGAATACAATTCCTCCCCCAAAATTGATTTACAAATTGAACAAGTGAGTCTCAATTCCCCTGCCCTATCACGTCCCTAGCTCTAGGGACAATCTACCTCTAACATGCCCCACCACTGTGGTTTACTTTTTGTTTGTTTGCTTTCCTCCATTTCTCATGTTGTATCAATCCAAGCAAATGCTGCCTTTCACTTCCCCTATCTGACTTGTGAACACTCTTTTCCTATACATTAGGAAGCTTAAGTGTGTGTTCACACAGATTTCCTTCCATTTTTCCCAGAGTTGACATGGATGTGACAATTTCAGATAGATAGAAATCAAAATTTTTAAGCATCTAGCTTTCTCCATTGAAATGAATGTTTCACCTCTTGTGGTCAGATCGGTTCAACAGTCAATCCCATTCATCAGTTGGAATTCCAAATACAGGCAAAAGGAATGACTTTGGTCCTCTCCTACAGTCATAGGTCCTTAAAGATGATGTCCAATGTATAAGACAACAGGTTCGGAACAGTCCTACTTAAAGAACAGTGGGACTGAAGATCTGACTAAACTGAAACAGCAGGAAGAGCCAGATGGAGTTTCTTTGAAAAAGATCTAGGTTAATCATAAGGACAGATGTCTCCCCATGGCTCGCACCTGTCATAATCAGACCAGAAGACAAATTGAAGGAGGCCAGTTTGGGTCATTTCAGAGATCCTGTGAAGGAAACACAAGGGAGAAGATAGGTTTTAAGGAACCAACATTTTAAAATCTTGAAAAATTGACCTCTTCGTGCACAGTTTTCTGCTCATAATTAATCCTCTTAAGATGCTCAAAAATGGTGGTAGGTGAGTAGCTATAGGAATGAAAAATAAGTACTTTTTACTTTTTTTGGTTTTTTGTATTATAGGATTTTGAACCCAGCGCCTTTGCCATGAGTTGCATTTCCAGCCCTTTTTAAAAATATATTTTCAGACAAGACATGTTTAAATTACTAAATTTCCTAGGTTTGTGTCACGCTTCCAGCATGGTGAGATTATAGGAGTGAACCACAACACTGCCTGGCTAACTTGCTACATTCAAATGTGTGAAGATATTAGTTAAATGTGCATAAAATGGGTTGTGCACACATAACCTCTATTACAAACTCAAAAAACTAGATGCTAAATTAAGACTGCTTTGTACGTAAGATAAAGACTTCTTTTATGTCTTTGCAGCTTCTGCGCATCTTTGCATTTCTTACACTGTACCATTCTAAGTGCCACCTTCAACTGGACAATTTTTCCCTGTCTGAAAAACCTCTTTTCTACCTTTCATCAGATTCTTCCTACTCAGTTCTTGAACTTCATCTCAGATTTTCTTCCTTCATAATTACTATGATTCGGCTCTGTAATGTACCCCCAGGGACTCATGTGTTCAGAGATAGGCTGTGGGAGGGCGATCTGATTATGGGGTACCTTCCACATTAATGAGTTAATCCACTAAGAGTTCATAGCTGAAGAGGGAGTGGGGCTGGTTGGAAGCAATGGGTCACTGGAAGCATTAACTGGAAGAATTCACTCTCATCTCTGGCTACCTCCCTTTTCTATCCCTCCTTTCCTCCTTTCCTTCTTCCCTGTCTCTGTCTCTCTTTGCTGGCTGCCATGAGTGGGGCAGTTTTCTTCTCTAAGATGCCTTTCTGCTGTATCATTTATGCCTTGGAGCAGTCTCCCCTCACCATAAACTAAAAACTCAGAAAACATGAACCAAAATAAATGCTCTTCCTTTAAATTGTGTATGTTGTGTTTTATCCCAATTACGGGAACATAATACCATGATGCATATCTATGAGAAGCTGTTCTCAGAAAGACTTCTCAGTCATCACATGTGCCGTCCTCCATACTCAAAGCTTGCATCTTCACCCATCTGCTCTCTCAACTGGAATTCTCAGTGGATGGGAAGACTACTATATTTGCTAACAGCATTCCCATATCCTACCGTTGTGCCTAATTCACCATTGGCAAGTAACAATTTAATATCAGTTGGATCTGTGGGTGATACAGCTAATGATTCAATGCTTACAAACATTTATATTTATTTCTTATGGATCAACAGACTACTAGCAAGCTCCTTTTCTTCAAGGCAAACATTTGCTGCAAGTTTGGAAGATTTCTGCTTTCATTTCCTCAAAAGCATGATATCATCTTTTATTTTGCCTAGAATTGTGTTCTAACAATTGGTATTGTTCACTAACTGGCAGATTATTCCAGAGCTGCACATTTATGAAATGCACAAGGATTTATGTAAGAATAAAAATGCTAAGATTATATAACCTACATGAACATGAATATCTATGCAAAATTCAGTGACACCATTTCATTTGTTTACCAGATACTTACAGCTTCTTCATTTACTTTATGGATTCTTAATTTCCATAACAGGTTATCAGCCATAGGTAGTCTAAATTCCTTTCCCAGTTAAGCTCATATGACAACTCAGTGACACAGCCTACACTTTATTTTCTAGGATTAGGCTGTTGTGTGTATTTCTACAATTTAATTAGTTGGCATCTTTGTTCCATTATGTTTCCAAGGTATTACTCTATGTTTGGGGAGTTTTGAGTTTTTTAATGAGTGTATAATGAACACTATTTTTATTTTTCATTTCACATGAAATATCTGGAGATTTTGTTGACATACAGTTTCAGATTTAGCATGTCTAGAGTGAAGTCTCCAATTCCGCATTTCTAAGTGGCTGAATGAAATTTACAGTGATGCCAGCCTGGAGACTAGAAACTCAAAACAGGAATTCTTACCTGCTTCCCTCATGAATGGGATTAAAAATAGATGAATTGTTACCGTGTCACCGCCTCAGATTACTTTTGTTACTGTTAAATTCTTTGCTCAACTCCTAGGATTCATCATCTATGTTAAAAGAAAGGGCATGTTTTAAAGCCAGATTTCCTGTACTTAGGCTCTGGATTGCTCATTTAGTGGCTGGTTGTCCCTGAGCAAAGCCATTCATCATTTTGGGCTAGTTATGAAACCTTAAATTCCTTATCTGGGAATTGTTTTGAGAAAAACGCATAAAGTGAATTAATATGGTATAAAGTAATTGTTTTAGCTTTTCTGTCTTTGTGATAAAATAAGTAGAATAAATCAACTTAAAGAATACAAATATTTTTCCCATACGGTTTCACAGGTTTCAATCCATGGTTTTGTAGGCACCAGCATTTCGGGCTGGCGGTAGGCAGATGATGTTATTGTGGAGAGCTTGTGGTACAGAGTTATTGACCTGATAATGACTAGGAACGATGAGAGGGAGGGGAGGGCTAGAGTCTTAGTATGAACTTCAAGGACTCTTTCCCCTCTCGCATATTTTCTTTCCACTAGGTCCCAAGTCTATAATATCATGCCACTTATAGGGGAATCATAAGGTGGGGACCCCTTTCAACAGATGAGCCTTTAGGTTACAATTAAAATCTAAACGATTACAAGAACTACATGGATACTATCACCACTGTTACATTCCTAGTCTCACTTTTGAAATTAGAGTGCCTAATAACTGCCTAACTTTACCAGTGAATCATGATTCCTCTAACTCAAGCCTTTATCTTGCATGCGAGTCTCCTCTGTTGAGTCACATTCCTGCTGAGTGCCCATGTGTTTGTTTAGTCATTCAAAAATCCCTTCCTTAAACATCACTCCTTGCTTTATTCTTTCTTAAGGATTCGTGTAGAAATTGCCTCATTACTTGTCCATGTGATCACCCATCAAGTTTTGAAAGACACCGCTCGCCTCTTCCTTGCTATCTCTTCATGTTGTAAGCATGCTCTTCAGTCTGGGTACTTATTTCAGCGCTCTCTTACATTTATGTTTTCACTGTACTTCTTAAAACAGAACACCAGAGGTGAATGAAATGTTCCTGTGAACTAATATTAATTGCGCATTATAGACTTCATTTCCAAGTCACTTGTGCGGGTAACTGCGGTCCTCTCTCGGCATCCAAAGATCCCATTGGCCTTGAGGTCACATCATTGCATGGTTCCAGTGAAAATTACAGATGACAGCTCCTCAGCCTTCCATGTGTAGCTGTCACTCCTCTCTGCCACTCTCGTGAGCATCATAGTCTCCATGCCACTGCCGAGGCATCTTGTCACACTAGCCACATCCAGCTCATACGGGTTTGGAGGATTTTCATCAATTACTTTGCTTCAAATGATACACGTGAATGCATAGTTGTCGGTGCAGCTGCAGAGGTAGATGTAGAGTTTCCTTGTCTAAGTCAGGAATACAAACTCTAAAGATTTCTGAAGTCATAAACATAATAGTGATGAAATGATACCTAAAGGATATCTTTAGGGTTATATAAAGTTATGATTAAATAAGCGGAGTTGCCATAAAGACATTCAAACATTGCTTATTTCTTTCAGACTAGTATTTTAGTGTTCCTAAGAAGATGAAGAACTAATAAATATGTATTTACTGGGAAATTTTCTCATTTACAGGCTAACTATTCTTTGTTGATCTTCCCCATTTCCATTCTGCTGTATGACTCTTGGTTAAGTACTAAACACTACTAAAACCATTTGTTTGTTTGTTTGTTTGTTGCTTTTTTCCCCCCTTTGTTGACCTAGGGATGGAGCCCAGGGATTTGTACGTGATGCATGCATTCTCAAGCCCAGGATCATATTCACAGGCCTTAAAGTTCTGTATAGTAAGTTGGTGAATGAAAATAGACAATAGCTTTAAGACTGTCTCAGAAAATTTGGCTAGAGTTCCAGAAGTATCACACTAAAGTCATTGTACCTTATCTTCAGATATTTTTTTGTAATTATCTATATACAATATCTTTCTGCTTTTCAGTTTATAAATGAGCATAATGATTAAAAATGTTAGTTTAATATATACAGCAACATTATCATTAGGGTGATAATGTCTCTTTCTGCTGGATATTCTGACAGCAGAGATGATGGTTTTATTTCCAGTGGTCACAAAGGTTCACTGAAAACTGAATTCCTGACTACAAATACTCACGGCTAAGAAAATCCCCAGAATGAAAGGCTGAGTAGGCAAGACAGAATCCAATGGGCCTGAGGACAAACTGAGAGAAACGTGTGATTTCCACGGGTTCAGGGTCCCTGCCTGCCTGTCAATAAGAGATTGAGCAGGGTATGGTGGTGTGCACACTGTAATCCCTGCACTCTGGGTGGCTGAGGCAGGAGGACTGAAAGTTTGAACCCAACCCTGGGAAACTCAATATTAGCAAGACTGTTTTGATATAAAAACCAAATGTAGGCAATGGAAAGAGGGCAGAAGTTCATGTGCCTGGCAAGAACAAGGTCCTGAGTTTGATTCTTATCACCAAAAACAAATGAGTAAAAATGTTTAAGTACTATGATAAATAAATTAACAAAATAAAATTAAAAAATACGAAACCCACCAAGTGAGAATGTCTTCTGCACTTCCACTTGAGTGACCTAAATTTTCCATCCTGCCTAGCTAGCAGGCCGATCAGAAAGGTTATGTGGTGCTTGTGCAATCCCCCAGGGAGCTCAGGGAGGACAGGCCACATGGTGCCCTTTGTAAGGTGGAGAACCACTATTTATGGTATCAGAAATAAGATGATAAAATTCGCGTTTAAAAAAGAAGGGAGGTATTTGTTTTAATTTGCCACAACTGTTTATTTTAGCCTCCTTTCAGATATGATCACTTTATCCGATAAATAAATCCAGGAATAAAAACTGTGTCCAATCACCTGGCAATTTCCTAAAGGGCAGATTAGCACAAGTTAGACTTAGATTCTCTTCTGGGGGCATATTAACTGATTTCATTTATGCAGTTCTAATCAATTGGGCACACTGTCTTTGTCCATTTTTCTGTAGATTTAACAGAATATCTGAAAATGAGAAATTTAGAAAGAAGAGAATTTATTTTATACTTTTGGAGCCCTGAAGGTCAATGGTTGATAGGTCATTTCTGGTGAGAATCTTTTTGTTAGAAGACACTTTGTAGAGTCTTGAGGTGGTGCTGAGCATCACATAGGAAAGGGAACACATGCTAGACCAAAGTCTATTTTAACCAAAGCCATTTCTTAGTAACCCATTAGTTCAGCAGTGAATTAACTGTTCCTGAAGTCAGAATCCTCTTAACCCAATCATCTCCCAAATGTTCAACTTCCAAATACAATTGATACATGAATTTCAGGATTAAGTTTCCAACATAAATTTGGAAAAGCACAAGTAATATTACAGGTTATATTTCTTAATTTCTTCCATTCATTTCTTTAACTAGTGATTTATAATTCTTTAATAATTAATGGTTTTAAATACTAATGACTATATTCCCTACTACCCCGTGAACTCTTGTCATTAGACTTTGCTGAATTCTCTAAGAGATGTGAATTTTTTAGTGTGTATGTTTTTACTGTTGGTCAGCTTAGTCATAATCCTGTTCCATCTTTTGTATTATAGTGAAGCCAGCATAAATTTAAAGCATAGATGCTTAAGTCATAATTCAAAGGATACCAAGCTTGCTTTTTGCTAACTGAAGTGTCAGGAGTGGAGGCAGCCTTACCTTCCCTGGCAGCCTGCAGGGGTGAGAGTCCCTGTGCACCTCATCGCACCATCTCTGCCCCTCCTGCCTGCGAGGACAGCATTACACACAGCACGCAGTGGCTCTTGAAGCCACACAGAAGCTATGGCTTTGAAGTGAGAACAAACATGAGACAGTGGTGAGCCAAGGCTGTTTGCAGGTTAGAGACTAGAGAAGCAGAAAGACAAGAAAAAGGCAAGGCAAGTGCTCGGGACATTTCTGAACCAGCTCTGAGGTCTCCTGTGTGCTCATCACATTGCTGACTGTCAACACTGAGCTCGAAGCCTCCCCCAGACCAACAGGTCAACTTGGAACATGGACTCTGAAATTTGCCTCCAAACTGTAACATTTGCCACATTTAAGTGCATATCTTTGGTTTTAGTAGATTTCCATTTTTTAAATACCACTTCCTCTTTACTGTGAAACATTGATAGCACATTTTTTTTACAGGTCATACATATATTTCTTATTAAGCATTTATAATTTGTACAGGTTCAATTTACACTAGGTTATACTTTTAAAGCAGCCACTTGGAACAGTTTTATCATGTAAAAAACTAAAAATTTTTCTGTGAAGTGTGACATGATTAAGCCAAAACAGGGATTATTAAGTATTTCAGGCTAATTTGCATTGTGAGATATCGTATAGGAGAAAAGCAACCTAGTTTCTTCAACTAATAAATGGGGTGAGAGAAAAAGGAAGGAAATTATTAATAAAATTCATTTACAAGACAGTTAAAAAATGTTACATTGACCTTGTTTAGATCTTGATTTCAACAATGCAGAACAAATATGTGACTTTTTAAAAATCACAAAATTAATTGGGTATGAAATGGCTTTGTTACTAATTTTATTGTGGATTTCTGTGGCAATTTCATTTTTAGTAATGACCTTATATACTAGACAATCATAAAGTGAGATTTTTAATTTAAATTAAATGATAATACTGAATTGCTTTCAGAGTCAGTAAACAAAAAAAGGGAAGAAGGAGAAAAGATAGAGCAATTCGCCAAGGTTTTATTGTTTTAGGAAGATAATTATAGGTAAAGGAATGATAATTCTAATTATGTAAAATTATGAAAATTTTAATAATAAAACATACAATAAATTTAAAAAGATATCATTTATTTCAGTAGACACTTCATATAAGTTTGGTGTAGGTTGTGACCTTTGAAATGATGGTTCTCATAAAAGCAAATAGATCAATAAGACACAATGAAGCTGGAGAGATAAAGGACAAAATTATGAATTTATTCAGTGTAAAAAAATAAAGATATGCTTAGAAGAGACTGAGGTTGTAGAGCTTTTAATTACATAGATAATTTTCCCTTTTCAGTTTGTGCTTATTATGCCATTATAAATCCAGAAAGCTCGCATTCCTTTTGATTCCTGCTTGTCTGCTGTGGGGCACGTTTCTGCATTTAATTCTTGTTAGCATAATACTTTTGGCCAAGTGCAAAGCAAACTCATCAGCCACTGCTCTTTTCTATAAGGGAGCCTTTGCTTCAACACAGGTGGCTGTCAAATCACGGTCACTCCTTGTTCCCACCAGTTTACACTTCACGTATTCCAGAAAAGTTTTCAGCACTTTCTTCTTGCTTTTCCTATCAATTTGAGAATATTTCCTCAACCTTCAATTTTCTTTGCCTTCAATATTAAGTATAGTTTTATGTCTATGTCTCCCTGGGACCTGTTCCGTCTCTGCCTTCTCAGGTTAATCTCTCCATCCTCCTCACCATGATGTCTCCCTGGTGACGGCTGCCACTACAAAACTTAGTCACACATTATTCTCCCCAGAGGAAGTTGAAGAGACTTGCAAGAATACAACTCTGCCAATATTTTCCTTGATTAAAACATTCAGCAAAGTCTCTTTCCCCTTCACTGTGTGAATACCTGCACATGATCTTCCATATTTGACCAATTTTCTTTCCAAAATTCCTTGTCATTCTCTTTCTTACCTACCAGGCTCCAATTCCAGTTCTGAGAACAGTTTCAAGCTGCCATATTTTTCTGAGCCTCCATTCAATCTCAAATATCCTTCTACGGTGCTTTTCCCATCATTACTCTATTTATTTGCCAGGTCTTAGCTTAAATTATATGTCCTCAAGAAAGTCCTCTTCACTCTTAGAAAAGTACAAGATGATCTCACAAGATGCTGACACTGCTACCATTGCATTGATCAGGAGCTTTATGAATGTTTTAATTAATGGATGTCTCCAGACTGTCCCTGGTAAATTATGACTGCAGCATTTGGGGGTCATGTTGAGGGACTCTAGGAAAGGATTTATGTTTGTCAGATCACTACAAGGTCTATAACGCTTTCTAGAGAAAAGTGTCTGAATTTAAAAGATACCTTTTGTAATTTTTAAAACAAATAAATTTATTATATTTCATATAATAATTATATTTATAATGCATATAATATAAGAAAAGTTTTGGGGGCTGGGGATTTAGCTCAGCAGCATAAGCGCCTGCTTTGCAAGCAGACAGTTGTGAGTTCGATCCCTGGTACCGATAAAAACGAAAAAGACAAAAAAAAATAAATAAATAAAAAATAAAAAGAAAAGTTTTAATTCTTGTAATCATTAGATACTTCTCACCTAAATGACATCATTTCTTTTATTTTTTTGGTACTGAGGATCAAACTCACGACCTCACACTTGCCAGAGAAGTGCTTATGCCACTGACCTAAATCCCCAGCACAATGACATGATTTCTTGTTTTGGAAACTGGCTTCTTGTGACAAAATAAGGTTTCCCTTAGTGATATTTCTTCATTTAATGGAAGAAAGAAATAATTTCAATTAATAGTTGATGTCTACATAATAAAATCAGACTAAATTTTATTATATATAAAATTGATGATCGTAATTTAATTTCTCATATATTTTTGTGAATTTAAATGATATATTTTAAATGATCCCCGTGTAAAAACATCTCAAGACTAATGAATGTAAAATGCTTTTAACCAATGTTGTTAGCTATAGGTTCATTTTCATTTCATACCTTAATTACAAATATTCAGGTATAAACTTTAACAAAAGTCTTATAGCAATAGAATTATATAAAATATATAATTTGAAATATTATTTTTATTTAATTATTAACTTTTTGTTTTTGTTTTCACTATGTACTTGTGGCTGTTTTTGAGCTCACTATGTAGACCAGGCTGGCCTCAGACTCATGGCGATCCTCCCACTTCAGGGTCCTGAATGCTGGGATTTTCAGCCATGCACCTCCACACCCAGCTGAATTCTCAGTTTTAAAGGGTACTGTTGGTAGTTTATAGATTTTCACTTAGTGGACTTTGACACAACTCAAAACGTAAAGTCCCTCTTGTGTACTGCTAATCTATCATACAATTTTCTCTATATTTTTTTAACTTTGTGAAACAGGGTCTCACTATGCAGTTCAGGCTGGCCTTGAGCTCACTGTGTAGCCCAGGCTGGTCTCAAACTCGCAAGGATCCTCCTGCTTCAGCCTCCCGAGTGCTGGGATTTAGGCATGAGCCTCACACCTGGCTAATTTCCTCTATATTTTTAAAGTCACTAATAATTTATCTGCTACATTTTTAGTACATAGGAAAAAAAGAATTTAAAATAATTATCTTTAAAGGTAACATAATAATCACAGGAGATCCTTGTTGAGTTCCAGTTTGTGCATTAGCATTTCAGGCTATATTAGCAATCTAAAATGAGTTCCCAAAGACCTTTGGACTTGTTTCTTGTATAGAAGGAACTTAAATTAGAATTTTTGACTAAAGTACAAGTTTTACATACAATGTAAAGTATTTAGAATGATCAAACTTAAAAATTTAAAAATAAAAAAATCCCATTACATGTTTCCTGGCACCTTAGTTAAACAGTTTATAAAAACACTATGAAGGATAAAGTAATTTTATAAGGAGCTGTCACTGGACAGATACGCCGCAGTGAACTGTAAGTTCCTTTGCCTGAAGCTGGTATGAGTGACTTGGTTGGAACCTTTTCCAGAGCTTAGTATGCATCCCCCACATCGAGCCATCCAGGAGACAGACGTTTGTTGTATGACCACACAAGTGAAAAATGGAGATATTAAATAGTTCTTGACTCAAAACCAAAATTAAGACTGCTTGCATAATAAAATGCACTCCTGCTTTGTCAAGAAATACTTCTTCTAGGGTAAGACTAAAAGATGGAGGAGTAAATACATGCATATCAAATGCACACAGACACACGCAAACATAGCTACACCAAAAACAGCTACACGGGCTTGAGGAAAAAGTCACCTGTTACGCATTAAGGTCTAAAGTGTCTCCCCCAGATATTCTGTTCAGAGAGGGGTTTTTGGTGTGATTGAATCATGGAAGCACTGTGTGCATCAGTGACTTGGTACCCTGATGAGTTCATCACTGATTGTGCTGTGAGGAGGTGGGGCCTGGTTGGGGAAATCAGGACACTGGGATAGGAGGAGTAAAGGTGCATTATTGTCTTCATCCCTGTCCTTTCTCTTTGTATCCTGACTGCCACGGAGTGAGCACATCCTCTGCCATGTCCTACCACCCATGCAGCTTCTGCCTATGCCTGAACCTTGGAGCACAGACTAAGGGAACCCACGTGCTGCAACACTTGTCTGCTTCATTAATTTGTACATGCCAGCTATTTTCATCACAGCGATGAAAAAGCAAGCACCACACCAGCCCTCTGGAGCTGAGCTACCCATTACATCGTATATTCGAGGAGATATTCCCAGTGAGGATCTCAGAACAACTGGAGAATCAAAAGGCTTTAAACCTCTTCTAAGTCTGGAGAAAGAGAAGTTACCTCGTATAAAACCAGTCCCTTTTGAATTCATTTATCCTCCTTAAACTCTGTTCCTCCACACTGCCTCTTCCTATAATACTAAAAATATTTTTAAAATAAATCACAGTTTGCAACATCAATCCAGAAAAGAGGCGAGAAGGACTATATTTCTTCTTAAGAAGTCAGTTTAGAGCAGTCCCCAATAATTTCTTATTATTACTTATTGCTTAGTTAGAAGATGCTAACGGTTTGCAAATACTTTGTTTCAAATACTTTGAATACATCATAGACTTAGACATATTTAATCATTAAGCTGAAAATGTGTTTCTAGTCGAAGTGACCATAGAATTTTTCAGTTAAGAATTGTAAGTCTTGGAGCTATCAACATTTCACACAAGAGCAAGAGATGAATTTCCCCAAGTATATTGTAAAGTGAGTTGTATTTCCTGCTTGTCAGATTTATCACTTAAAAATCCAGATTTTAATTCGTTTTCTGTTTGTCACAACTAAAGCTGATTTCATAAAGCCTATAAAACTAGAATTTGGTAGTTATTTTCTCTGATGGTGGGGTGAGCTAACGAATAGGTTTTGGTTGAATCTTCCTCCATGAAAGTGTGTGAGCGTCACTGCTACTTTGAACCCTGCATTTCTTAAATTGAACCAAATTCAGGGGCAGAAGCAAGATGCTCAGATTCAGTATTGCCACATAGCTTTTAAGTAAGTTAACATGCGCTTTGGTTGAGAACCATAGGTTTGTAAAGAGGTTTAAGGGTATACTTTTGATCTTCACAAAAATCATTACCTATGAATGGACGCCTCTAAAATTGCTAAAATGCAGGAAGTAATGTGTTGGTTTGTATAGCTGATAGATATATGAACAGACAGACAGACGGGATAAGTGAGTCAGAGCAAGGAAGCAACCCTGGATGATACAGGCCCTTCTCCTAGGTGGTGTGGGAGGAACGGCCCCTGTGTGAGAGGAGAAAGTACAGAGTTGAAATGAGAAGACCTGGTTAACAGGTCAGCCAGCCTCTCAGCCACCCTGAGACTGTCCTTCTTTCTCTGCATAGCATCAGATAAATTTTGAGAGACTTTTCAAGCTTTCCAGTGCTAAGTCCAGTGAATATGTGAGTCCCTTAGGCCCGGGTGGGCTCAGGGTTGTAGTCGTGTGCAGTGAAAAGGTCCCTCCTGAAGTCTGCCTACCTGAGCTCTGCTTCTGTTTTCCTGTGAGATAGTCATAGCCCGTGGTGAAGGTCTCCAAAGTGGTAAATGTGGGAAGAAAATATCAACTAAAAGTCAGGAGTTAGCAATTTTTTTTTTTTTAATAGTCAAAGATTCTGGAATTTAGGTTTGAAGCAGTTGTAATCAGTCGTGTGCTGAGGGCTGAGAAACCCAACAGTGGGCTCTGAGATTTGACATCTGCATCAGATCTGTTTATCATTAGATGTCATTTTATTTTTGGAGTTTTTTTTTTTAATCATTAAAAATATAGAAGTCGTTTTTACCTTGCAGGTCGTAAGTAGCAATGCAAACAGGAAGATTTGAACTCCAAAGTAGATTATTTCCAAGGGCCATCACACTTTTACATTCTTGACCCATTATTAAGACCATTCCTTTTTGATGTTTTGTTTATTGTCCCTCTCTCAACTCCACAATCCCAATTCCTCATGTTATGTCTAAAATACACCTGGTGGTTGCAGCACTAAACTTTTCAAAAGGCAGTCACAAGCATCCATCTTCTTCCTTTATCTCCCTACCACTCCCCATATAGTAAGTTAATTATCTTCCTTTCAAAACATTCTTCAGAGGTGCGTAATCCTAGTCAAATTTATTCTTGAGTCAATGTAAACATTTTAAGACTTTTCCAAGCAGATATAAACATTATTAAGAATTTGCCAAGATTAATTATTCATTACCCTGATTTACATTGCATTAACTTAAAGTCATCCACATAATCAAAGAAAAATAATCTCACCATTTCTGTTTTTTTTTGTGTCTACTTATGTAAACAGAAAAAAATAATTTCCTACTGACTTTAATTTTGTTTGTGTAAATTTTGTATCACTTCAATTTTCCCACATACCCATTTTGATATGTTATGATTTTATTTTAACCTAATAGAAGTTGGTTATTTTTCATAGCCAAAATAATTGCCTTAATACAATTTTAGGATTATTCACTCATTGTAGTTTAATTATGCTTCAGTCTTTGAGAGAAGCATCACTGATGTTACTAGGATAAGTGTTTTTCTCTAAATAACCTAAATTCTAGGTTTCTTATTCTTCTGCTACAAATATTCAAATTTATCTGAGAAAAAGGTGGAAAACACTTTTTAATTCAATATAAAGCATAAGCATTACTCACCTATACCTAGAAATAGTTAAAATTATGACTTTAAAATTAGGATAAGATGAATTCATTTACTATGTGAGAAATAAAAATGGAGCATAGGAAAGAATTCAGAATTAAAGGATATTATTGAGTCTTAGCAACATACTTTATAGTCCCAAGGCCAGACTAACCACATGACTGGAATATTTCTGGGGGAAAATTAATGGTAAAATCACTATAATTTTGGCAGAATTTGTAGTCTTATTATTTTAACCAAAATATAAATATCCATTGTAAAAGTATATCAAATATGCTGCAGATTAAATCTTTCCATTCTCCTTGCTCACGTTAGTAAGTGCAACAAAGCTTGTCATTTCCTGAATCCATGTGGCAGTGACTGAGAGGAACAAATGAATGAAACATTGCCTCGGATATTCTACAAGAAGCTAGGCCAGTGATATCTAAATAGAGGCAGTCATGATTTTTAACCCTATTTTAATTTGGTGTCCACAGGAACATTACAGGTGTGTTGCTGGCATCTATTTTGTTTATAAGATAGAATAATTTCCTCTAAACAATCAGCTAAGAAAGTTGGCAAATTTGTGGACTTATCTGACTTTTAATTCATCTTTCATAAAACTAAGTGATGAAAATGGGTAAAAACATTTTTTTGGGATTGAGAAAATTTTAAAGATATGATTAAGATTAAACAAAAATACAAAAAGAATAAACCACACATGCAAGATTAATAGTTCAATAATTATATACATGCAATAAAACTCTAGCATTGAGCTCTGTCTTTTAATGATGCTTTACTCTTTGAGAGAAGCATCACTAATATTACTAGGAAGGGTGTTTTTCTCTAAATAACCTAAATTCTAGGTTTCTTGTTCATGGACATGTAAAGATGGATCATGTAAAGCAAAGCAAAGTATGAGGAAAAATGCCTGATCGTTGTAATAGTTGGTGCATGCAGTCAACTTGAGAAGCTTAGGACTTTAATGAAGTGATTCAGCAGGGAACCAGGATCCTCGCTTTGCAAACATTCTTATCCTGTGCAAGAGGAGGAAAGAAAGGTGGTGTGAGTGCTACACCCACCCTGGGAGAGGTAGTCTGCTTGCAATATAAGGAAGGAGAAGAAGAGGGCTCTCCTCAGCTTTTACTCTTGCTGCTTTTATTGTATTCAGCTTCCTTGATGTTTTGCCCCTGTGCCCCTGTTTTGCCCCTGTTCCCTGACTGGGAACCAGATGCATATGGACTGAAACCTCCACAAACTGTAAGCTAAAAAAACCTTTGTCTCTTTAACTTTGAGTGTCAGGCATTTTGTCTCAACAATAAGAGAAAAGGTAATACTGTGCATATTACCTGCATCTACTTACATTTAATACAAAGAATCTCAGCTGTTAATAAAGCAAACATTAAATTAAAATGTCAGAACCATTTTGTCAGTCAATGCATTGTTTTTATTTTTGTAGTATTTGGTTCATATTTATCAACATTAATTAGAAAAACACTAGCAGTAATAATAGACCTTCTTTTGTGTTTGACTTTAATGCTTGACCTCTAAATTAAAGTTAACTATAATCATTGTAAGTTAAATTAATTGGCAACTTGTTTTCACTAATAGTCTTGTTAATATATTTAAATTTCATTGTATTTTACATTGTGATTGGCGTTCGCATCACATAATATATCACTCAATTTCTTGAAGGCAAAATCTCTGAGGCTTGAATGTGAGTCTCTAAAGTTTAGGTGTCCAACTGGTGCACACCAATAATCACAGAAATTGGGGAAATTGTAACTGTTGAAATTCAACAGTCTTTCATGATGAAAATACCCAACAAAATTGAGACTAGAAAAAAATTCCTCAACCTTATATTTTAAAAGTATTCAATATATCAACTAGTGATTTCTTACTTTTTAAAAAATTCTGTACTATTTCTACCATTTTTTCAGTTTTGCTTTTTTCTCTAAAAAAAAAAAAAAAAAAAAAAAAAACAGACTGTTACAGTCCCCCCCCCCAATCCTGTATTTAAAGACCTGTAAGTAACATTATGTTTAGTGATTCAAGATTGAATTATTTTCCCTAAGATTAGGACTAAGACAAGGATATATACTCCTGCCACTTTTTTTTAACATTATAGTGGAGAGTCTGTTCAGAAAAAAAAGGTCAAAAAGAGAAAGCACATATATGCTGGAAGGAAGATGCAAAACCATACTCAAGGACATTATTTTCATATAGAAAATTTTGAGAAACAGAATTAACTGATAAATGTGCTTAAATGTTAAGCCATGTTTCTGTGTACCATTGGCAGATGATATAAAAGTCAAATTAAGAACAATAGCATTGACAATTTTAAAAAATGTTGATAAATTCTACCAAAGAAAAGTAAAATTTATACTTCATTTTCTTAGGGGTTCCATGGCAAAATGCTACAAACTAAATGTTTCAAAATCATAAAAATTTATTATTTCCCCATTCTGCAGGTTAGCAATCTGAAATGAAGGTGCCAACAGGGTTTTGTTCCTTCTGAATCACACAGAGGAATCGTGTTTGTCTCTTCTTATTTTCTGGTGATTCAACAGCAGACTGTGATACGCTTTACCTTGAAGGCAAATAATTCTTATCTTCACACGATCTCATAAATATAACAGTTATTTTAGATGATATGTTCAAAATACTGCATAATTTTAATTAATAACATTTGTGACAACCCATTTTTAATATAATTCTATTTATTTTTATTTTTATTGCTACTGCTTTTCATTATTCAGAAGGTCACAAAACAACCCATAAAAGTTTGTTTTCCAGAAAACGTTAGGTCTTTCTTTCTTTCTTTCTTTCTTTCTTTCTTTCTTTCTTTCTTTCTCTCTTTCTTTTTTTTTCTGTGCTTTTGAGAGACAAACAGATATGAAAAGCCTTTATTGCTGGTGCGGGAGGGCTGCTGGAGGCTATGAGGACTCTCACACAGGGGAAGCTGGGGACCTGGGGACCGGCCTTCATGGAATTGTGCTGCGGGTGGACACTGACTGGTGGTGTAGGAGGAGGTCTGGAGGATCTTTGGTAGGCGCTAAGGAAGAGCAGGAAGTTAATTTGGACTTGCAAGAAGAATATGGGAGTTAGTAATGGAGAGCCGTGCTGTCATTCTAGGGCCCAGCACCATGCTGGGCAGGCACCAGGTCTTGCAGAGTCCCATATGAGCAGACCCTGTCAGAAGCCACCAATATTTTTAACCAAATTAAAGATGATCTAAGTAAAACAAAAAAGTATCTCATAGATATACATATTAGGACTCAATATTGCCAAGATGTTTATACACTCCAAATTGATTGTTATGCATTTTTAACTATCTTTGTTTGCAAAACGAGAAACAGTACACAAAAACATGGAGAATAGTTGATCGAATTGTGAAAAAAAGAGCAAATTTAAAAGCTTTATTGTTCCCTTTTCAAAAACCAACTAAAAGTCTGAAATGATTAATGTAGTAGTAAAAAAAAAATGTGCACATATAGGTCAATGAAAGAAAACTGAGAGATCAGAAATACATTTTTACATAAAATATAGGTAACTTTCACCAATATTGCCCAGGAAATTCAGTAAGTAAATATATTTTTGCCAAATTGTGCAGAATAACTGAATATTTATATCAAATTAAGTTAAATTTCTACTTTACAAAATATTTAAAGATTAATTCAAAATATAGATTTAAAGGAAAGAGCTAAAATTATTAAGCTTTTCTGAGGAAAACATAAGAGAAAATCTTTGCACTCGTTAGGTAAGCTATGTTTTTTGAGGGTTTTTTTTCTTGCTATTTTTTAGCTATATCATAAACAACTATAAGCGACATTCATTAAAATTAAAATAGTTTTTGCTTTGGTGCATAATATGAAGAATGTGAAAAGTAATATAATAATCAAAGAGGATTCATCGATGATATTTCTATTAATGGTCCAGTAGAGTATAGGATGTATAAACTCTTTCAATTGAACAATTTAAAAAGAGTCCAATATTGAAAATGCAAGAAATTGGACTGATTACTTTCCCACAAAAAGCATATGAGCCAAAACCAAGTACTTAGCATCATTAATCCTCCCTGAAATGAAAATCAAAGTCTCTTTGATATAAAAGTCAATCCCCATAAAAGAGCCTTAAAACCAAAAACCAGATAGTAATGAGCTTTGGCTGGGTGGGAGAAGTGTGCACCCTCCCACATTGCTGGGGTGTCTGAAATGGGCAGCCACTTTGGAAACCTCTTGGCAGTAACTTGAAATGTACCGCTAATGAACACATTGCTTTATTGTGATGAAAATATTATGAAATTACAGATCAATGATTGTTTCACAACACTAAATATCATTGAATTCCAGAATTCAAAAAATATACTTTATATCTTACCTTATGTGAAATATATATTAATGAATTTATGTTACTATTGCATATAAATGACATTATTTTTTATAGACTATTTGCCCTAAACCTCCAAAGAATTCCAGAATTCCAAATCAGTATTCCTTTGTTGCCTATTAAAATCAATTTCAGCCATTTCATTATCTATAAATCCCCCAATTTAAAAACACACAATGGTATGTAAAATTAAATTTGCTGATAATAGCCCTATTATTCTATGCCTATATTGTCTCTTTCAAGCCATCCTTAAGCATTCAAGGTCCTGAGTTCTGATCATCGAAGAAAAAAAATGCTGTAAGAATCTTGGTTACCCTGAGTTCTACTCAGGCATTTTGAACAATGCAAAAAAATTATTGCATCTTCCTTGTCTTTAAAGACATTTTCATTTGTAATTCGGATGACTGTCAATGAAGGCGAGTTATTATCATCTTTTATGTGGATATTTTCCTTACCCATCGCTCTATCCTTACCCAATCCCAACAAATCATTTTCTTCTACTATTATCAAAATTATTCCTTCTCAGCAAGTATTATTCAGTGGCTTTCATTGATTAGAATGATGAGCAAATCTCATGATATGATCATTGAAATTCTTCCCTTTGCTACAGTTCAAGCTCAGCTCTTTTAATTTCCTGTACTCCTCATGGCTGGAGCACTCTGCTCCTAAATCCCAGCAGTCTGTAACCCACTGATATTATAACTTGCCTAAATTAAGAATCGTTCTTTCTCAAGTCAGCTTTAACCATTCCCACAGCTACAGCTAGTAAGCATGAATTGAATATTCTGAATTCTCTGAGCTTATATCTTGGCACATTTTCCTGATCTCATCCAACTTAATATAGTGTCCTTGCTCTCAAATTTTCATATTGATCGATTAGTTTTCTCTGTCCCTCTACATGATATTATCTTTGGCAGAGGACGATCTATTTCCTTCTGGCTTGCTTTGAAAATAATCTGGTGCTTTGCAAATATTTTAAAATAGATAAATGGATGATTATTTCAAAATTTCAATCCATTTTGAAAAGTCACAGTAATTCTGTTTCTCTGCTTCTTCTTTACACTAAAGAAGCTTGTGACAGGAGGTTTCTCAGGGCTAGAAAACATGGAGCTACTAGAAAAATGGAATTTTCCCCTATGTGTGTGAATAAGTTCATTAAAATGTCAGAAACTCAATTGCCTATTCTATAGAAGGCACGGTGACATGCAGCTTGATGAAATGTACAATGCAAGTTAATTTGTTGGGAAGGCTTCCCTCTCCTTCAGTGGAGTAGTAGGTATCAGAAAGATTAGTTCTAAGATAATCCTAACATGGAAGTCATGCTTATTCCCTTTCATGAGGAAACAATTTACTTGCACTATTTCTAAGCAACGACTAGAGAAATAGATACGTTTGTGTATTTTATTTTTAATTTTTTAATTACATAGTTTTGATGGTCTCTATTTTCCTTACAAAATATACATTCTTTCTATTGAAAACAATTGCTAATATACCATGCCAAACAATTCTATTTGACCCCATTTTTCTATCCTTTATGTTCTTAAGAAGTTGGAAGCAGCTCCAGAGGGAGGGAAAAATGAATCACTGCCTTCCCATGCATGTATTTTGAACTGTCAAAGTGGATATGAAAATAGCCTTGCGTTGTTTCACATCACAGCAGCTAAACAATGGATTTCTACCAGCCTCGTGACCTTCTAGACTCACCCTGTTCTGCTCCAGACTGAGTTCTGTATGCCCTTGGGTTTGAAAAGTAGCCAAACTACAGAACATTAATGAAAGACTATGCATCCTACAATTTTCTACTCTTAACGTATCAAATTCAACAGTAAAGGTCACAGCTGAATAGGCACTGATATTTTGGACCTGGCATCAGCCCTAGGCACTTAAAGAGAAAAAATTGTCCTTTACTTGAGGCTATATCAGCTTCCTCCTCTACTGCTACGGACACTTTTCACTCATTTATTTTTCAACACCCAGACTAGTCAGTCATATGACATAGCGGAAAAGTCATGGAGAATATTGCTATCAGGAACTGGGGTCTGTCTTCCTAATATATAATAATAGGCATAATCACCAGGCTCTGCAGTTCACTTGACAAGTGTATTTGCAAAGCAAAAGAAACAGGTTTCTTCTGCATATTCTATGAGTGGCCATATAATTAACAAATGGTATTGACAACAGAAGGCTTCATCTAAGATGCTGTATGATTTACCACATGCAAAGTCTATTGAAACATTATCTAGTGCAAAGCCAAAATCAGTGTTAGCTATTATTAGCAGGTATCTCTTCCAACAATATCATGTAAGACAAATAAAGGACTAAGCTCCATGGATGCAACTGGAAACTTGAAAAGGAGGGGCTTTGAATTATATGTGTTTAGATCAAGGACAGGCACATTTTATTTCAAAATAAACAAGCAAGTGAACAAATCTTCAGTGGGTTCCAGGCTTATGTTTATAGAAAGTAACCATGTTATCTACACTGCATTTTCAGATTGAAGCTATAATTTATCACATCTATCCTAAAATCACTGTTATAAGAGATAATCATATTTCTTAATTTTATTTTAAAGAGGATAAAACTAAACATAAAAACAGAACAAAGTAGATCAGAAAAAAACAATGTGACACTGATTTCAAAGCAAGGCAACAGAAAATCTACAATGGCTACCATAATGTCTTTTGTTTTCTTCTAAATAGTTGTCCGTATCTTCACACACGATGAATTCATACACAATAAAATAGTATTAAACTGAGAAGAGCAGAGAGATGAAGGCATTACAGGCCTTCAAAACCAGACAATGGGAAATCAACAATGTCTGCCATAATGTCCCTTGTTCTCTTCAAAATAGCCGTGTATACCTTCATGTGTGTTGGAATTAAACAACACACAACAGGCTAAAATCACTCTGAACAAAGAATAATGGTATTACTGGATTTCACAGCATGACGATATTGAATCAGCAATGAATGGCACAGTGTACCTTCTTCTTCAAAGTAGCTGTTCATTTCATCACTCATAATATAATCAGTTCTCATAAACTATTTAGGAGAAATTCTAGGCATATGCCTCTACATGTATACCTGTCCTTTCTGTGTCAGAGGGAAAAACAAACCAAAATAAAACAAATTACTAGAAAAACATGAAACAAAAAAGACAAATAAATAACAATAACAAAGAGCCCCAAACAATGACGATATAGGCCTTCAAAGCAAGGTGTTAGGAGCATAACTAGGGTTGTTATTTTATATAATGACCTTCAAAAGTTCCTCAGATCACCAGGCACTATTGTTCCAATTCTATGAATGTTAACTGTTTTGTTCCAAGAATTTATAGAATTTGTAGCATATTTATCTTAGCTACCCTAACTGTGTTTATACAAATTTGGTTATTTTTTGTTTCATCTTCTTTTTCTTTTTCCTCCTTTTCCTTAAGATATTATTTTTACCTTTTGAGCAAATTCTGACCATTTCACTGTATTTATTGAGTTTTTTGTACCTATCTACTCTGACCACTGCTTATACTAGGGAGACTGTATGGATTTACACATGTGAGTTTAATTTATTTCACTTATGAGTATGGTCTCAAGTTTCATCCATTTATTTATAAATATCTCAATGTGGTCATTCTATAGCTGAGTAGTACTCCATTGTATAAAAGTGCAACATCTGTTTTTTTTTTTTTTTTATCGTCATTCACTTTTGCAGAGATTGAACAAAAGTAGTTTAAAGGAAACATTAAATTGTAATTGTTACTTAGAAATACATTTAGATTACTTGCTTTTCTTGAATAATCTCTTTCTGTGTCTCTGTCTCTGTCTCTCTATCTCTCTCTCTCTCTCTCTCTCTCTCTCTCTCTCTCTCTCTCTCTCTCTCTCTCCCACCCTCCACTTTAACAACAAGTATCGGTGTACTTAGATGTCTTTCTGTCCAGCACTAAGTTCAGTCTGTCATAAGTGTTTATCTTATTCCAAGTGTCAGAGGACCACTCTGACTGGAAATGCAGCTTCAGGACACGTCCAGTGCACAGGTGGAAGCTGTGGGCAGAGGCAGTCAGTGAGCGGTTTCTATTGTGGGCAGAGGTGCTTTCACTTCAGCTGTACGTTTTTTTCTCTTTTCTCTTTCAGAGGATTTTGAGCTTTTTGTTTGCTTTGTTTTTGTGTTAAATATTTTCTAAATTTATATGAAATGCTACCGGATAGCAGAAAGTGCTTAAACTTTATTTTGAGAGAATTAGGTTAAACCAAGTATTTGGTTCTTTGCTCATGGAACCTCCCAGCACCAGTGTCAACATCTGTAACGTAAAAATAATATCCAGTTACAAAAGATGTTTTAATAACTGAATGCCTAAGGTATACATTAATATCTATGGTGCTGTGTGCATAGGACAAGGTATAAATTTCAGTTTGTTCTGTCATTAGATTTTTTTGGTACTTTCAGTCTGAGACAACATTCACCTCTGCTGGTGTCACTTGATTCGATTGTGTCCTTGTCACCTTGTATTTGTTATTGTAAGAATAATCACATCACAGAATTCTGTGATCCCATTTTAGCATCCCAGTAGACACAATCCTTTAAATTTAAAAAAAAAAAAAAAAAAAAACTAAGGGGCACAAACATATTCTGACTGTTGATATGTCCTTGAAATATCTGTAAGAGTCTTTTTGCCTCAGTGGATGGGATTTACATGTAACTTGATAAGACATTTGCAAGCATCAGAGAATACAATTCATATACAAAATTGCAAACTTTGTTGCTAGTGGTAAACAAAAGTTTATATGCGTTTTTAAGGTTGAAAAATCAAAAGTGCCTCCTTAGAATTCAAGCTCTGAAGGAGATCTTGGAGATTTTCTAGCCTATCCTATTAAACCTGCAAAGTATAAACTGTGAATCAGAAGAGATTCAGGAGTTATGACAATATACCCTCGAGCTCACACAGGCTAAAGTACATGAGTAACATTTTGAAAGTTAATACTACTTTTTCAAGTTTATAGATAATTACATGAGGTACAAAAGTAGAAACCCAAAGAAAAGTGTTTTATGTGAAAATTTTCATCAGTGGTTTTAAATAAGCTTATCAAGTGGTGACTGATGGGAGCAGAAGCTATAAAATGTTTTGCTGTGTGTTACAGTTCTTTGCTGTCCAATAGGATGGAAGCGTGCATTGTATTTATGCTTCTCCATTTCCAATGAATGAAACTGAAGCCTAGTTACCTTCTAAGGTAGCATAGAAACATAAATGGTAGAGCAGAGTTTACAAAACTTTCCTTCATAGATACTGTAATATTATTTTTGAAACTATCTTCCATTTTTAAATTAAACCTTCAAAGTTTGACATTAACAATTGAAAATAGTATTTAATGATCTCCAATTCCACCATCCAGAGGTCCTCCACAATTAAGAGAGTTTCACTGCAGTACAAAAAACAACTAGAATACAAACAACTGATTGTTTTCAAGTGTACAATTTTACTCTAGTTTATCTAAGTGTGCTACACAATTTTATCAGAAGTGTGTGTTCTTTTGTTCATCACTGTGTCATAACCCTTTTCTCACTGTAGGGGTTACTAAAGATGCTTAAGTTACATGCAGAAAATTTCTATTTTAGCTCACATTTTTGGGTGGTTCAGTGAGTTACTCATTGGCGCCATTGTTTTGGGTCTGTGACAGGGCAGCAGGAATAAATGGTGAAAGAGTTGGGGAATATGCCAAGAGAAAATCTACTCAGTCCACGTCCAGGGAAAAGAAGGAAAAAGAGGAAGAGACAGAGACTGGAGTCTCAGTGTTCCCTCTGAGGTCGCACCTCCACTGACTTGAGAACCTGCCCCTAGGCTCCCCCTCTAAAGGATTCCCATGACTCCCTGTAGCACAGCCATGGCACCCAGCCTTTAACACAGAGCATTTAGGGAAGCAGAAGAAACAAAGAAATGTAATCATTTGGTCCAAAAATAGAACAGATCCACTGTGACCACATCCTTGGTGTTGTGTTTTTATAGCCATAATCCCTCTCTGTCATCTTTCTCACCTGGTGTGCCTAACGTAAGGCAAGCAACAAATTGCTCTAAATTTCCATACCTGTGTTGTTTCAAGAGTGTCTACTAAACTCATTCATAAGATATAGCCCTTTGGGATTGACATTTTTCACGCAGTATCATTCTCTCAAGAAGCATCCAAGCTGGCATTTATGTGAATATTTCTTCCCTGTCTACTTCTGTGTAGTGTTTCATAACAGCTGCCCATTACAGTTTTTTTAATCATCCACTCACTAAAGAATATTTCATTCATTTCCATAATTTGCTGTTACAAATACATCTTTTACAAATACATCTACAAATATATTTGCTTTTACAAATACATTTATTTTAATTTTTCAGCTTAAAATCAGATTTTATTGGTGTATTTCAGTTGTATATAATTATCACACTCATCATACAAAGGTTGTACACACACATGACATAACTTGGTTCTTCCTTTCCCATTCCAGCATCCCCCCCTCAACCCCTCCTTTGCTCTACATTCACAAAAGCTTTGTTTCTATTTTTCCTTGTTTTCTCATTTTTTCACTTTTCCCTTCTTTCCTGTCCCCTCTTCACTCTTTTATTCTATTCCCCATTGGAACATTTTATTCCTATTTCACAATATCTACCATACATCTTGACTTTTATTTATAACTTTGAATTCTCACCCTAGAGAAACAATGCAGTATTCACACGTGTGTGTTCAATTTATTTTACTCAAGAATATGGTCCCAAGGTGCATCCATTACCTAGATATGACTTAAGATTACCTTTCTTTGTGGTAACGTACGTACTCTATTTTTTAAAAAAAATCATTATCTGTTTATCAGTTGATGGACATTTGAGCTAGTCCCAAGATTTGGTAATTCCGAGCAGTGCCACTATAAACATTGATATACATGTGTCATTATGGTACGCTGCCTTTAGTTCCTTGGGAAGATACCAAGAAGGGAAATAGCTGGGTCAAATGGAACCTGTAGTTGTATGCTTTGAGGAATTTCCACACTGATATCCACAGTGGTTGCACTAGTCTATATTCCCACTAATGACAGAACTGTTCCTTTTTCTCCACAGCATCAACAGCATTTGTTATTGGGTGACTTCTTCAAAATGGCCATTCTTTCGGTAGTCAGAATGAATCTGAATATTCTTTTAATTTGCATTTGTCAAATGACCATTGATGTTGAACATTCTTTTATATTGTTTTCCATTTCTACTTCTTCATTTGAGAATTGTCCATTCATGTAGGTGCCAATTTTGTATTGGATCTTTAAATTTGGGTTATTCAATTTTTTAAATTCTTTATATGTTCTAGATAGGCCTTTGACTGAGGAACAGTTGACAAAATTTTTTTTCTCACACTATGAGTTGTCCCTTCACTCGGTTGGTGGTTTCTCTTGCTGTGTAAAAGCTTTTTAATGATATGTCAGCTCTTAATTTTTTGTGAGAGTTCCTTTGAGATCAGGATTTTGTTCTCTGTTTCTACCAGTGTCTCCAAGAGTCCCACCTGTTCTCTCTTCCAACAGACTTTGTGTTTCTGTTTTAATACTTAGATCATTGATACATTTTAGTATTAGTTTCATGCATGGTGAAATATATATGTCTAATTTTAATTTTGGCATATAAATAACCAGTTTTTCCGGCACCAGTTAGCCAGTTCTTCCAGTAAATGTATTTGACACTTGGTAAAAGATAAATTGACTCAAAAAAAAAAAGATAAATTTCCTCAATGTGTCTGGAGTTTTTCTGCATCATTTAATCTGTTCCAATGATCTTTGCTTTTGCATTTTTGCATTATCATGCTGTTTTTTTCTTTAATCACAGTAGCTTTGTTATATAGTTTTTGGTCTGGAATTATGATGCCCTCTGCTTTGCCTTTGTTGCCAAGAATTGCTTTTGGTTCCAAATGAATTTTATGATTGCTTCTCTAATTTGGTGAGATGTGTTATTTGAATTTTGAGATTGCCCCTGGGCTTGACTCTGGAGAACTGGATTTATGTGGCTGCATGGTGTTTAAATGTCCTTCTCTCTCTGTCTCTGTCTCTGTCTCTGTCTCTGTCTCTGTCTCTCTGTCTGTCTCTGTCTCTCTCTCTGTCTCTCTCTCTCTCTTTCTCCCCCCCCCAATTTAATTCCTGGGTACAGTGTCTATACGTGTAAATTGCCTATGGTGCATAGTTTTATTGCTAGCATTTAGAATCTTTAAGGTATGGCCTCATCTCCATGATGTCTTACATGTGGGTTTTGAGTCTGTAGCAAGGTCCCACCTCTTCAATGCAGTATGCATAAAAAGTTGCTGCCCACTTGTCCCAGTCCTGTTTCTATGTCTCAGTCCCTGCCCAGTGTATTTTCTATGACTGTTAGGGAATCTCGGTCTTGTTATCAGGAAGAACAGTTGATTAAAACAATTACGCCACTTTGGCTAGAGTAGTAAAATCAGCAATAACAGTTGCACTAAAGACAGCTCAGAAAATAGCAAACTATGGTGAACATTAATTTGCCACTTTTGGACATATGAATTAGATCTGTGATTATACAACAAAATCTAAAACAACTAGAACAGCAAATAATCTCTCAAGGTGCCAATTTTATCCTTGGGAAAATTTTTAAAAGAAGTTAAGGAAAAACAGAGCAACAGAAGAGGAGGAAGAGATCATAGGTAAGGCTGGAGGACGAAGGTGGATGACACAATTTTGAGAAACTGATACAGAAGACAGCAGGGAAAGAGAAGGAAGAAATGAAAGGAAGAACAAAACAGAACAATATCCACAAAAAATCTAGAAACCATTTGACAGATACAAAAACAAGATCAACCAATGAAGAAAAAGCAAAACAAGGAAAGAGAGAGAAAAAAATTCACCCACTTCCAGGCTTGTCCTGTTGTCTCTTAGATAGTATGCCAGGACAGAGTCTTTAGCTATGTTGATTTCTCCCAATAAGGCAGAAGTAGCTTTATGGCAGGTAGGAGATAATCTCAGCAAGGTCACACCTTTATTTCTGCTGAAGTTCAGGCTGGGTTTTGGTCATGAGGCTTGACCAGACCTGTTTAGTTTGCAGCACACTTTCTGTGGCCTTGAACTGAGCTGGGAGGTGTAGAAGGAGCCAGCAATTGTTCAGAGTTCTGAGCTCAGCTGAGTCCTCTCCAAGAGGCTTTCAGGCTAATCACTCACTGTCTCCCATGGGATGGCTGGAGTCACGGCACTCACCGCCCACTGCAGGTCACTGTATCAGCTGCTTGGTTGCACTCCTGTGTCTCTCCATGGAAGCCTTCCGGGCTGCTGGCAGTCACTGTGCCAGAGTTTTAAACCTTTCCTCCCACACAGTGAATCCAGACTTAGGGACAAGGTGCCACCCACCATCTCCTTCTCGGTTGAAGATTCTCTCTTTGTTTTTCCTCTGGGTTTCGGTTCTTGTTTCAGGTCCTTCCGGGGTCCAGAGGCCCCATTTTTCTCCTTCCTCTGTTCCTCCATTGCTTTATTTTGGTCTGGACACCAAATCTCAGAGGGTCTCTTTCTCTGTTGCTTACCACTCTGCCAAAAGGCTTTTCCAAACTTTTTTGTAGAACATAATATCTCAAAATGTTTAACATTATAATATCTAGATTGAATGGCAGTATCAATCATGTTTAGGTTTAGTTAAGTTTTGTTATCCTTTTAAGAGACTTATTGTGTTACACCTCACATACCATTGAAATTATCTATTTGAAGCATGCCATTAAATGGCTTTTAGCAAATATAGAGAGTTATGCCTCAATCAATGTAATTCACAAAATATTTTCACCCATTAAAAAGCACTGTACCCTTAAATATCACCCTTAAATTCTTATAGTTCCCCAAACCCCAAGCCACAAGAGCATCATAGCTATCCTTTCTGTTCCTTATAGACGTGCCTGTTCTGAGTATCTCATGTAGACTGAGTCATACATTCATACATGATGCTTTAGTCCTTGGTTCTTTCACCTGTGTAATGTTCCCTAGGTTCTCCCACGTTGTAACATGGATCAGGACTTTTAAATCGCCTGACAATATTCAGTTGTTTGGCTATATAACTATAAACACATTCGTCAGTTTGTAGACATGAGTAGTTTGTACTTTGTGTCTTTCCTCTATAAGGGATTGACATTTGTATTCAAAGGTTTTGTGTGGGCATAATGACATTGTTTCTCATGAATATACACTTAGAAGAAGTGCTAAATCCTTTGATAACTCTAGGTTTAAGTATTTTAAGAACCGCCCAATTGATTTCCAAAGCAGTTGTACTTTCTTACATTTCTGTAAGCAGAGTGTGACAGGATCAGTTTTTTCTTATTTTTACAAACACTTAACATTTTTCATGCTGGTGATCATGAACACCCTAATCACTAGGAAATGTTCAGTTTTGTTGTTTGAATTTCCATTTCTTTGATATTTAAGGATGTTAAGCATATTATCATACCCTTATTGTTATTTTTATATATTATTTAAACAAATGTCTATTCAATCATATTTAGTACCTTAAAATTTTGGGATGTTTATTTCTTATTGAGTACCTACTGCTCTTTATATAATTTACATAAAAAGTCCCCTTTCATATAATTTTTGATATGAAAAATATTTTCTCATTTTGTGGATTGTCTTTATACACTATGGTTAACAATCTTTGAAGCATGAAAGCTTTTAATTTTTTATGATTTTTCAGCTTATTTTTTCTTTCTGTATGTACTTTTTGTATTATATCTAAGAAAGCATTTTGTTATTCAGAGTCGCAGATATATACATATATATATATATATATATATATATATATATACATACACACACTCTGAATCATATATATGACACATACACACACACATATATATATAATTTACAAGAATTCCATCATGTTTTGTATTATCTTTAGGTCTGGTCCATTTTGAGTTAAATATTTTAGATGATATAAAGTAGGTTTTTTAAAACCTTTTTTCCTTATCACAAAAGCATGAAAATAGAGCTTTCAAAATTATGTTGACTGAAAATATTGTGATCAGACATCTTTGCTGGGCTCTTAAGCATAAGGATTATATCTTTCACAATTCAGTATATTCTTAGCTGTATCATTATATAAATACTGTTTTCTCTACTTGAGATATTAATTTTAGTTTTTGGAGTTTTCTTATTTCACCTCTGCCCCATACAGATGTATATTAATATTTCACATATGCTATTTTATGTTGATTGATAGCATCACATGAGTTTTTGTTTATTTGAATTGAAATATTATATCAATAGACTTTTCCACGTAAATCCCGCTGGCAGAATTGGAATAAAACTCACTTAGTTATGGTGCATAAGTATTTTTACATACTGTAAATTCAAATAAATAATATTTTATTCAGCTGTTCTGTATAAATGAAGAGAAAATTTTGAATGTATGTTTAGTCTTGGTTCTATTTTTATCTGATTTTTTTCTATGTGAGTAACACTGATCTTAAAAATTAGTTACAGAGTATTCTCTCCTCTCATAATTTGTGGAAAAATTGTAAAATCAATTCTCTTAATGCTTGGTAGAATTCCAAAGTGAAACCATTTGGAAAAATTTTTATTTTTATTTCATATATATGTTTGGTATCCGGAATCAAGCCCAAAACCTTGTGCTTACCAGAGAAGAAACATTACTGAGGGTAGATTTTACACTGTTATTTCAACTTGTTTAATGACTGAAGAACTATTAAAAAATACCCACTTCAAGATACATGGGCTTTTAGAGTATGTGATTTTTAAAGGGAAGGCTTATTTTTCTTAATTTGTCAAGTTGCTGGCCATAAAGTTGCTTACTGTACAATTATTATCCTTTCTGGCTTCCAGATTTGTAGTCAGTACACTGTTTTATTACTGATGTTGATCATTTGTGTCCACTTATTCTTATCGGCTTTGTTAGTGGTTTATTTGCTTTATTGATTACTTTGCATTTGAGTTTTTGCTTTGTTGATTTTTGTTACTGTTTTTCTGCTTTCAGTTGGTGTATTTTTGCTATTGTTCTTGTCATTTCAATTCTTCTGCTTGATTTAGCTCCCACTCATCTGCTCCCTTCTCCGCAGCCTCCTACTTTTCTCCTTTTTCTTCTTTTTCCTTTCTCCTCCTTCTCTTCTTCTTATTCCTCTTCCTCCTGTTTCAGATCTTTCCTTTTATTTAGCTAAACTCAATGTAAGAACACAGATTGTTCACTGCAGATCTACCTTTCTAGTGTAAGTACTGGAGATAAAATTTTCCTCTCATCACGCTTCATCTCTATTCCACGTATTTTGCTAAGCTATGCATTCACCTTAATTCAGTTTTGTGTAATTTCATTTCCTTTAGGATTTCCTTAATAAAATGCATTATTTTGTAATCTGTTGTTAAATTGGCATAAAACTTTTGTCTTATTAATGACATCTAGTTTATTTCAGTATTGTCAGCATATTTCATTTCCTTTAAATTTGTTGAGATTTTTTTCTGTGCTTCAGCATGTGAGCTGTCTTGGTGAATATTTTATCCTACTTTATAAAGCAATGCATATTCTGCTGTTTGGTGGAATATATTATATAGGTTTATTAGGCTTCATTATTTCACCTTTTATATTCCAGCTTATTTTCTGTTTAGTAGTTACATCAGAGTAAAGTGATGGAGTTTTCAGCTCCACTTATATATCTTTCTGTTTTCCTTTCCAGTTACCTCAGTTTTTGCTTCATGTATAATACGTTATCTGCATTGTACAAATCTAAAATATTATCTTCTTGCTGAATTGATATTTTTAATCACTGAATAATATCTTTTATATTTTTCATGTTTATTTGCTTTGAAATTTATTTTTTCTCGCACTAATGTTGCCATTCTTGCTTTATTTTGATTTGTATATTACACCTTTCTCCCATTCTTTTACACTCAAAATGCTTGTCATTGAATTTGAAATCAGTTTCTTATACTCAGCCAAATTAGATTCACCATAGTACAATTTGTTTTTTCTTGTTCCGCATTAATTTTGGGGAGCATAAAAGGTGCTTTTCCCCGAACAATGGCTTAGTGCATAAATTTACATATCATAAATGTGAATGAACTTTGCACATATGCTATACATTCTTAACATTACTTATCTTGCCTGCCTGTGTAATCTATGGTGAATAGTTATACCAGATTTTAATTTCATAATGAAATCAATTAAATGTGTAGATATTAATGATTAGATATGTGACAAAAGTCATTTAGCTACAGCCATAGATTTAATCCCCGTGTCAATGTAAATAAATGTACACAGTGTTTTAAATACATGCATAGCTACTCATTTCCAAGGGACTCTCGATTCTGTCAGGTTGTTTTCTATAAGCTACTAAATTGAAGCACAAATGAGGTTGTGAATGCATCAAAGTTTGGAGTTAGAATACCAGACTTGTAATCTCAGATACTAATTTTATCACAACTTTTTAGAGTGTGATGGAAGTAGACAAATTTAGGTTATCAATGCATAAACCCTGTGTATGAAAATATTGACAAGCTCCAAAACACTCAAAATGCTCAGGTTTGCATTGCCATGCATGTGTATGTTGAAAATGAGAAGCTGCTGTCAATCATCCTACATCAGAAGAAAAAAACTAATTAGAATTCAGGAGGAGAAGAGAAGATAGTCGTGAAGTAGGTGATTCAACTATTAAACAGCAGCAAGACATAAAGTCAAAACAGTGTTGCTAGTTGAATCAGGATGCGATCACCATCTTGGCAGTGAATTCAAATAGTTCAACTGTAGTTTGTGTTCGTAACCTTTGTGCCATCAAAAAGGATCTGCAAGGAGAATGGGCTCCAGGTATCTTAAAGTGTAGGTCTTTGGCATTTCGAGCTACGTACTCATACATTTTAAGCATTTTAAGCTTTTGAGTCTACAATGAAGTGCATAAGGAAGACATGAAACCAAGGTACCTTTGTCAGTGTAATGACTGCTAAGTCATTACATAAGGAAAGTCAAAGGAAAGAGAAACAATCATTTCAAATAAAACAGACTGGTACTATAAAGTGATCTGATTGAAAATCTTTTGTAAATAGGAAGGATATTTAAATAGGCAAAGATTTATTCATAGATGTGATGTCAAACAGAGAGATGTCAATTAACAGTGCAATATTCTCTTAGAGGAGATCAGTGAACAGTTTTGGTTCCAATAATTAACAGTAAGATGATTGTCATCAAAACATCCTAATCATATAGGCAACATAAAATTAATACAGTGTTCCATGCTTTTAGTCTTAGTTTTGTTTAACCATTTTCAAAATGAAAACAATTATGATTTTACATCACAAGAATCCAAAGAAAAATGAACAAAAAATAAACAAATTGAATATAAAAATGTCAATTTGAAAACTCAATTTACTGAAGCTAAATTATGAAACATTTAACTGGTAAAATTTATACAAAAAGAAACTCATTAAGTACTACCCTCAAGATAACTGTGAATCTGCCATGTTTTTCTTTGATTACATTTTATAGATACTAAAAATCTTTATTGAGAAAAAACTCATCTTGGAAAATAGTGTGAACTGATTCAGAATTGATAATAATTGTAGAAAGTTTGACTGTTATGAATTTTAGAATGTGTGCCCTGAAGCTTAAAAATAATGCCTGGTTTATGCTTAAAGATAATTTGAACCAATCTGGAAACTTCTGTCACACAAAGGAATGTGCGTGCACACACACACACACATACCCACATGCATGCTAGCATGTACAATGCACAATGTCTTTCTATGTTACTTTGATCACAGGGAGAAAACTGTAGTATCCAAATTCTCATGTTAGTCCCTTACTTTACAATAACTACTTCATCATAATGATTATTTGTTCTTTCGGGCTCATCACTTGCCCAGCTTTAGTAAGTTGTATGTGATAAATAAAAATTTTTTATCTGTAAGGTGGACTATGTGTTGTTTGAAATAAGTGTACATTATGAAATTATTCCCTCAGTCAGGCCAACTATCATACCCACCACTTCACAGAATTTTTAGTTAATTATTTTGTCAATGAGAAACTTTCTGGGAGATAGAGTTAATGATAATGATAATGTTACAATAATAACAACACAAGCACAACTTTAAAAATAATTAAGTTCCTTTCCTTTTCCTCTCCCCATTTTTGCATATTTATGCCAGGGACACTGAAGAACCTTTCAGACATATATATGCAAATATATATATGACTGCAAATCTCAAATCAAATAGATATGTGTTTATAATTTCACAATCTGATATTATAAACCTTAGTGACACATAAATGAAATCTTCCTTAGTTTCAGTGTTTAAAATTAAAATAATTTAGTTTAATGCCATGGTCTTTATCTTTGGTCCTATTATGGATTTTATACATTTAAACCTGTCAAACTACTTATTCATTAATAACTTCTAGCACCTACTAAGTAACTTACTGAAAAATTCTCACCCCCCAAAAAAAAACTAGCTAATGATAGATCCATTGGAAAACTTCCTGAGGAAGAGGGAGAAATAAATAGAATAATGCATTCGCTTGAGTAGTAAATGAATATCATTATCTACCACTAATTTTATAAATTGCTTTTTCATTCTTTCATTTAAGACACACAAAACCATTCTGCTATTAAGACCATTCAGTTCCCTTTTTTCTCTCTTAAAATGCATCTTCTCACCAAAGATCTCAAAGTACCAACTTACTTTGTACTTAGTCTTGCTGTTTTCGCTCCTCCCGTTAGTTTACCTGCTAGGTTTTGATGTAAATCAAGTTTTACAAAGTCCAAATCATGCTCATTTTGCACATATGTGGTTTTTCACCAGTTTGTTTCAAAATCCAAGCTAACACCATTACTTTAAAAACTGAACTATTAACTTGCACACCATTCAGCTTCCAATTGCATTCTGAACCTAATTTAACTTTAAATTTACCTTTAAGCCATTAAGGAAATAAGATTAGTTGAAATACAACTATAGACCATATGGTTGTTGCAGGTCTTTCCATTTCTGACGCAGAATTCTACTTTAAATGGGCTTGTTTACCTAGCTCAGTGTGAAATTAATAGGCTTCTAGAACTACCTTCCAGCTCTTACATTTTGTTAAACCGTTTTATTCTTCCCTGTAACAATTTGTATTCTGTTTGCACTTGATTTCTTTTCAAAATATAATTTCTTAATTTTTACTTATTTTTTATTATCTTGGGGGAAAATCAGCATGACTAACTTTCACTTTTTGTTGGAGTTTGAAATTTCACACCTTGAGCTTTATTTCCTTGATCTGATGCCTTTATCATGTAGTCTTATAGCTGCTGTTGCTCAGTGCTCTGCTTTTGTTCATGATCTTAACCATAAATGACCTTGCCTTTATCTTTAGTCACCTGTGGGTATTGTCACAAGCAAGGTCTCTGTCAACAGTCAACAGCTACTGCAGGGAGGATTGCAGGCATCTGATAGATGACTTCAGGTTTCTTCCTGATAGGCCATGGTAGCTTGTCTTACCACACGTTGTGTTCAAACATACACAAACATTCCTGTCTTAACAATAATCAGACGAAACAGCTAGAAACAAGTACAAAATAGATTTAAGGTCCGCATGTCACGTAAAATACAAAATCTTGCTAAAGGAAATAAAATGAATGGGGAGTACTCGTGTTGCTAGATAAACTGTCGACCTAAGAATTCTTCTGTCCTTCCAAGTTGCAGGCTTGATGCAATTCTGCTTGCAGTCTCAGTGGGATTATTGAGTAGAGTGTGGAGAGGCTCTAAAAAGGCTGCTTTACATTCAACTAAAGTTTTCTTCCAGTGAATTTACCTTTGGTATCACCTCCAACTATAGGTTAGCTATAGACTTGCGCAATCTCTTTATCACTATTGTGAAATCAGACCACATTCTTGAGGGGAAAAAAAGCATCTCCAAGTATTTCCAAGGTGTCTGGCACAGAGAAGCTCTGAAGACACTTTCCTGGTCCTCCTTCCAGTGTTTCGGATCATGAGTTAACTGCAGTCAGGTCCTGGGCTCTCCAGCTTTGACGCTTCCTTTCCCTTCTCCTCTGAGCCATTTTTCCAATAACACTGAGCGCTTTTCTCTCTAGCTCTTCTATGCTACTAATTCATTTTCTTTGTTATTGCTACCTCTGCCTGACTGATCATGCAGTTACGTAGTTGTTTTTCCCTGTTCATTAGTAACAAGTGCCTAATATTGCCTGTAGTCTGTAGTGAAATCTAATATTTGTGAGAACGTTGCTGTCGAACTGTGGTTTGCTCAGCCTTTGTCCAGGTGATGTGAGCTGTTTTCTCCCTTGTTTCTGTCTTGCCAGGCATTTTCCAGGTGTTTTCCCCAAATCTAGCCACTACATTGTAACCAGCATTGCAAAATGGAACTTTAAAAGTCAGATTTTTTTTTTTTTTTTCCTTAGAGACAGGACTTTCTCCATACTTCCTAGGAGGTGGGTCAGCTGAGCGTAAACTGCTACCTCTCACATCTCCTCGGCCCAAATAAATGGACCTAAAACATGTAGATGCTGACACCAGGCGGGGCAAGTACAGCTTCATTTTCACAGACCAGCATCGTCCAGGAAGAGATGGAGAAAGCCTGAGCATGGCTGGCACTCATGTTAGTGCATCCCTCATTGCTCTTTGCTGCAGCAGATCCTGACATCCTTGTCTTCAGTGAGATAGTGATGCGCGTGGTGAGGCCCTTCCACCTCCTTACAGCTTGTTTTGAATAAATCCTTTTACCTTTTTACAGAAATAAATGGCATTTGATTTAGTCAGGAGCAAAAAGGAAACTGAGTATATGCAACTATGTAGTTAAAGTAGTATTTTTAGAACTAGAAGTTTAATAAAACCATCACTTCTGATCTCTACACATCAGTACACAGTTCTTGACAAAAATAGGAAGGTGAGCATAAATCTTATTCACCAGTGATGCGCAATTTATCTGTAGCCTCTAGATTTTTGATAGTCGTTATTTTTGCAAAACTTTATCAACACCTTCCTCCCAGGACTCGATGACAGGACGACAGTCAGTTTGCACAGAGGTAAGTACATGAGAATCAAGTGTCTGATGCCAGAAGAACTGAAATAACCCAGGGCTACCACAGAAAACAACCTCACTGGATTGCACTGCTCAGGCCAGCTGGGGGGAGCCAAGTCTGGCAAGTATTCTCCGTGCTGAGCCTCTGGAAGCTTGAAATTGTCCAGTGTCCTTACATGACAAAAACGCCACATGGCTGCAAATGAGTATTTTTCAGAATGGGGACTGTTTGTTATCATGACATTTAGCAACCAGCAAAAATAATTCAGCAATTATGATATTTTGCAAAGTACTTCCTGGTGTGGGAACATGTTCACAATAAAAATGCTATATGAAATTATTCATTGCCAGAAATTATGTATGGAAACCATCTTGAAAACAAGTACTTTTTTATGGTATTAGCTGACATCTCTGAGCAGTCAGATGGATTGGGAATAACTGTTTTCTAATTCCTCTTCACTAGGAATCCACAGTTTCCCAAAAAGAAAATCTTTTAGTCTTTAAACCTCACGTGTGCTCCCCTCATTTTGACTTTTTCCCAAAGATCTCTTAATGAGTCCCTGCTGTGGAAGCCAAGGACGGCACCATGCCCTGCTTTCTGATCTGTGCTCCACAAGGGACAGGACCCTGACACGTCCGGTCTTGATGCGCTCAGCACTCAAGGCTGGCTTCAGTCTGCTTCTACCTGTAGGTCCACACTAAGGCAGGCTAACTGCCCGGCCACAGGGACTTCTTCTGGGCTACCCAGGTCCTTTCCTGGGAGCACAGTTGGCTGTCAGGCAGTGTGTTTTTATCAGTCCCTTCTATTGTAACTATATTCTGGGCTATATCCCCAGCAAGATGCTCAAAACACAGATATATATGTATATATATTTATATATATTGTGTATATATATTATTTACATATATATGTCAAAACAATGAAGAATTAATAGATATGATAGTAACTGTATTCTCATTGTATAAATTAATAAGATGCTTCATGAATGGTAATCCTTCTTTCAAATATCATAAAAGAAAATGTGTCCTGGAGAATATAAAAAAGATTTTAGATTAGTTATCCAAACATAGGGAGAAATTACTTTTTCTTTTTCTTATCTTTTTTTTCCCATTTCTTTGGGGGCTGGGATCCAATTTACGACCTCGTACTTGCCAGGCAGGTGCTTATGCCATTGAGCTAGATCCCCAACTCCATGGGAAGAAAGGTAAAAGTCATTAGCAGATATTATTGTGTTTTTTCTGTCTCTTCAGAAATTAAAATGAGAAAATGTAGTCTTTTATTCTTGCTCCCATCATTTGAGAACAAAACATAACTCTCCTTTTGTCTTACTGACTTTTAAAACTTTTGTAAGCTATACTATAAATTTATCATGCACAAAATTTTAAAAACATTTTGTGACCTTTTCATAAGCAGAGGTGGCCATAAATTCAATCTGCTTTTTTCTTTCAGAAATAAAACCATTAACTTAGACAACATACACAAACATGTGCCTGGGCATTACAGGTCAAGCCAACTGACCGGTTTCATTAGCGAAGCCTCACAAAAGCCAGATGGACAGAGCTTCCAAATTGAAGAATTGGGATATAAATAAAGACATAAAAAAGAAATGTCTTCAACTCCCTTAACCCTTAAGCAAAATATATGTAGCAATCATAACTTGGAGGAAGGGACTGAAGAAATTGTGATTAATGCATTTAATATTTTTCTGATCATCTTTTTGACAAGAAAACAAATTAAAACAAAAATAACCATAACAACCCAGGCACTCTCCCTTTTCTTGAGATAACTGCCTGAGTTAACTTCAAACAGTTTCCTTTACACAATAGAGCAAATAGGAAGCCTTGAAATAGTAAGATTTATGGTTGCATAGTTGTGGAAAGGGAGGTCTCAAATTAGGGTGTCAGCAGGGCTAAATACTCAGATATTCAGGACAAAATCACCCTTACCTTTTCCCTGCTTCTGGTGGTGATCAACAATCTTCGATTACAATTTACCGCTTTAACACTCCCAATGTCTTCATCATTATATTGTATCTTCAATTATCTCTGTCTTTAATGGACAGTTTTTATCTTATGGTATACCAGTTATTTGAATTAGTGCATCCCTAACAATCTCATCTTAACTGGATTCTATCTATAAGACAATAAGGAACTATTGGACATGGCTTCAACAAATCATTTTAAGGGATGCAATTCAGCCTGTAACAGAGCGCACACTGGCCTGTCACAATTCACTCAACCCGTCCTAACATCCCCATCAACCCCTTCATCATCTCTGGGTTCCATATACCACCTACACATAGTCAAAAGTCTGAAATACTACTTTTTAAATTATGTTTGAATGAGTTTTTAGAGAATCTTGGCATGTAATTTAAATTAGGTAAAAATTCCAATTCATGGAAGCTGTAAAACCAGTAATTTATCTACTTGCAAGATGGAATGGTAGAACTGATTTCAGGTAGACATTGTGACTCCTAAAGGAGGAATTAGAAAAACATAGCCATAAGGATTCTATTATATATGAAGACCTAAGAATAACCACTGATGCTTCAAGCCTATCTTTTGAGTTTACTGGTGAAGCAGCCCCATTCCCTTAACTAATAATGCAGCATCCACTTCCTTTATCCAGTAAGTTGGGTGCCCCGCTTTTTTGACTGAATGAGGTCCTGTTGACCCTGGCCTCTGCCACAGTAATTGGCCTGGAGTTATTTTTCAGACCACACCTCTGTTCCCGGCAGTCCACAATGGTAGTGCTCTTTCTTGTACAAAGTTAACAAAAAAAATTTGGGGGTCTCCTATGAAATTCACGAGGATGCATAGGCAACAGAGTAAGTCTTCTACGAGTAGTTTTACCTCTAACTTATTTTCTGATAGGATGAGGGATTATTGCCGAGAATATATAATACATTTTAACTCTTGAAATTGCTGATCCAGTGCCAGGCTTGTGGCAGTGTCAGATTTGCTGAGAACTTTTGGCTAGGCTGAGAATTTTCTGAAACATCAATGCTGGTTTCTTCTTAAGTATTTCCTTCTATAACCATATTGTTGTTGTTGCTGTTTTTGTTGTTCTTGTAGTTGTTTCATTTTTCCTAGAAGAAGCAAGGAGATATAAAGCATCAATTTCTACAGTCTGCTTGGAAAATTTCTCAGCTAATTGTGGCAGGTCATCACACACAAATTCTACCTTCCACAAAACACTGTGACATTTGTCTACTCCCCAGATTATAGGAAATGTTTCTCATTTCTACCTGAAACATAGTAAATGCAAATTCATATCAAAATTTAGTCCAGGATGATATATGTGTTCTCTAGGAGAAAACAACAAAAAATCTTCTATTTTGCTCTCTTCTTTATTCAGAACTCATCAGAGCTGCGATTTATAGCCACATTTCTGTTAGGTATAGTAGTACATGCTTGTAATCCTAGCACTGGGAGGGCTGAGTCGGGATGATCGCTACAAGTGATTTCAAGATCAGCCTAAGCTGTACAGTAAGATCCTGTTTCAGCAAACAAGCAAACAAACCAACAAACTACAAAAAGCCACATTTCTGCCACCAGTGTCTTCACCGTTGTCCAGGCTTTTTCTATTCTGAACCTCAAAACTTTGCCAGTCTCATCACCCATGTCATATGCCACTTTCATATGAATAGAAGATCTGAGGCAGCAATACCTGCTTCCTGATATTTTAATGTGCATTTGTTTTCTAGGGCTGCTATTAAAATTGTTAAAAACTGCTTAAAAAAAAACACAATCGAAATGTCTAATTCTTAAATCTAAGAGCCTAATGTCAAGATGCTAGAAGTTTATACTCCTATGAAATGCTCAGAGGGTGTTTTTCATTGCTTTTCCAAATTCTGGAAGCTCCAAGAATATCTAGATTTATAGCTGCATTATTTTGATTCCAGTGTCTGCAAGTAATATGCTTTGTTTCCTGTATGGCTCTGTCTTTTTTTTTTTTTTTTTTTTTTGTCTTTTTGAGACAGGCCTTGAGCTCACTTTGTATCCCCGGCTGGTCTTGAACTCACAAAGTTCCCCCTGTCACAGCCTCCCCAGTGCTGGGATTATAGGGGTGAGCTACCACGCCTGGCTATGGCTCTTTCTTTACATAAAGTTTCCTCTTATTAAAAGAATACTAGTCATTCTAGGTTAGGGAGCAATGACTTGATTACATTTTCAATACCTTATTTCCAAATAGATCAGTTTTGCAAATAACAAGGAGTTAAGACTACAGCTTAAGTTTTATGGACAATTTCCTGGAAATATCACATTCATCAGGTTGAAACATAAAAATACCATCATTTTGAAATCTCTTCTTGGATTGGCTATGTGCTTAGAGAAAAATATCAGGAAGATCTATGCTGTCTACAGTACTGAAGGAAATTGCAGAATGCTATTCTTGAACTCCAAAGATGCCTAGTTGACTGGTGTGCAAAAATGTCCCAGACCTCTGTAAACTACATGGTTAGCACTGAAAAAAATTCTAGCTCAATAGGAGGTTGGCATCAATGGAGGCACAGGCTAGCATTACGATACAGGCCAGTTTCACGGAAGGCAAAACCTTTGGCCCCATTGTGTTCACTGACAATGACTACTCCTTAAGTAACATCAAAACTAAAAGAAAAAAAAAATCCTTGAATTCTTCTTAAATTTGATTTGTGGGTATCAAGAATATATTACAATATTATTAATGTTTAATATTATAAAATATGAATTCAATGAAAATATATGACTGCCAGGGCAATGGAAAGGTCAGGAATAAAATTATTTCTTTTCAGAAGGACGACTTTGAAGGGACCATTAAAAAGCTCTACAAAATTATGTTACCTTGATTATCATTTAATCAAAATGAAAAATTACTGGAGATGAATAAAAAATCCAAGAAAATAAATTGACATATATTTATGTTCATGTTTTATGTATTATAAACTTATTAAAACTCTCAATTGTTTTATCAATGATCTTGACTGTCTAAAATTTTTCTCTGACTTTTTAATCTGTATCTATAGGGATCTTGGTTTCCTATGTAAATTACGCTAACAAACTCTCAGTTACTTTTGGGGTATGTTTTGAGTTCCTGGGTGGGGGGAATCTGCAATAATCAATATAAATTATTCACCTTCATTATTTATGATACAGGCTATATTTTAAATTGTAAACTAGTGGTAATTCATCTTCAGTACTGTAATTCTTCCTGTGTTTTCTTTTAGATTTTTAAGTGCATTTAACAAAAATTATGACTGCTCAGTATCAAGTAAAAGTGCAAAATATAGATTAAGGAATTTGGATACTAATGACACACACTTTTTTTTTAAATGACACATACTTTGAATCTCAGTATTCTACATATTGTTTTTAAAGCACTGAAATTTTATCAGGATCAATGACCATTTTTCGTCTTTTGGCTTAACCTACAATGTCCTCCCTGATGTGCTGCTGGCTTTTTCCAATTAACAGACTACAAACACAGCACAACATTCAACTCATATCTTGGCTACAAAGAAATGAAGGACAGACAAAAAATTAATCTAGGTCTTCATTTGGCAGCCCTGGTTAGAATCATTCTTGCATTTTCTCTCTATTCCTCCCAGAGTGATTGGAATGTATTTTGACCATAAAGCAAGGTATCAGAATTAAAATTTTCTGGCATAAAAGTTACTAGATCATATTACCTCTCCATACTTTTTAGTGCTATTTGATAAAAGTCCAGTACCCTACCTTGTTAAAAAGTAGTAAAAAATATTCTTTATTTCTCATTTCTCTCTTGGAGGACAATAGTCAATTCTGATCAGTTTACTTTTCTAGTACGTAATTACTCCTATTACAGTTTTAAGTACTGTTTTCAAAAGCATTCTGGGGTATGTATTTTCAGCATATATAATTTGAATAACTATAAGCTTATAGCTTTAAGCTTTACAGTTTTAAGAAATAATTTGTGATATGAAATTCACCCACTGTAATAAACAATTCACAAATTTTAATAAAATAGTATTATGCAATTATCATTACAATGAAATTTTAGAATAATTGCATCCTTCTAAGAGAATCCTTGCTATCCACACTGTTTTGATGTATATCAAAGAATATTTGTGTAGTTAAATGTCAAAACTATTTTTCTTGTATGTATACGTGTGCATATTTTTAATGCTATTTCAATTTTTCTTGCTTTGTTTAATTCATTTTGAGTTTATTTTTATTTGTTCATGTTTACTGCACATGTCTACATTCATTTTAAGGATTAGATACATGTACTTAACATACCTTGATCCTTTTTATTCCCTTTCTCCTCCTCATCCTCTTCCCTCTCTTGATCTGTGATTCACTTTTTGCAATTATTGTTTTTATTATTACTATTCCATTTCATGTTCGTGAAGTGTGATTATATTCATTACACATAGGTGGTACATGCTCATAGAGAATTTCAAATCTATCAAATTAAGCATGTTAAAAATATGCAAAAACATCTGTTATAAATAGATATAATATATATTTGTGTCTATTGGTACCTATGAATGTGTGTGTATGTGTGTATGTATATGAGTGTGTGTGTGTATATATATGTGTATATATATATATATATATATATACTTGTGCCTCTAACTCAAAAATTCTTTCTTCTTCCCACACAATTGTCATGATACATTTGTCAAAAATACACATGAACATAAAAGCAAATACATTGCTGAATTCCAATTCCGTTCTGTTGATTTATACGACCTAATAAGATGATGCCATATTATCTTGATTTCTGTAGCATTACAATAAGTTTAAAAGTTGTGTAGAGTTCATTTTCCAAGTTATTTTGTTTTTCAAATTATTTTAGCTTCTTTAGAGGTTGCATTGAGCCTTTGTAAAGGTACCCCACCTTATGGATTTTAGATATTTTCAATGTTTTTTGTGATGTACTAGAAATTATATTCTTATGATACATCCTCATTTTATCCCATAATGTTTTTGTCTGAAAGACAACTTGGTGTGATACTGATAAAGCTAAGCCTGACTGCTGAGGGCTCCTGTTACACGCCCATCTCTTGCTTCCTTTGATTTCAGTCTGTGCATCTATTTGGGTAAGAGATGCCTCTTGTTGATAACATTTAATTGCATTTTGCTTTTCTATTAAGACCAAGAATATAAATGAGATGGTAACCCATTCATATTTAGTGTTATGATTCATACATTTTATTGAAATATACTGTGTGCCCCTTTATTTGTCACTGATTGCGTGCCTTTTCATCTCCTCTTCTTCTCCATTACTGTTTTCTTTCTGGTAAAGAATCACTTTTATTTTATTTTATTTTATTTTGTTTTTCTTATATTATAATTGAAATTTTTTATGATGAAAACTGTCATACTTTTAGTTTTAAAGGAAATAAAGTAAATACTTTCAGTGTAGGGGTATTTGCTTTTTGTGAGAATTGACCAACTCTACCACTATAAAATGAAAAAAAAAGTTCAGTAACACGCGAGTGAACAAAGCCCTGCTGTCTCCTGTGAAAAGCCATTTACAAAACAGATGCCAGGTCACAGGCTTGAAGGACCAAAATTGACACATTCAAGAGCTAGAGCTCCCAAGAGCTACTGTCTACTGCAGAATCATAGCAGCCAGATCTGGAGAAAATGCTGCAATTATGTTGCAATATATCTCTCTTCCCACGTTCATTGGGATAGTATTTTCATGTGTATTATGTCTATGTAACATAAATTTCTAAATATGTTGGCACAATTATTAACTTACATTCTATTTTCATACAGTAGAAAAATGAGAAAATATATTACAAATTTTTATATATACCTATACATTCCCATTTACATCCTTTTTAAGTCTACCAATTTGAATTAACATTTGGTTGTTTGTTTTCAGCCTGAAAGATTTCCTTTACTATTTCTTGCAGGCCTAAACTGTTAGCAACAGATTCCCTCAATTTTATTTGTTTGTTTGTTCCTTTGTTTTTGGTACCAGACATGGAACTCAGGACCTTACTCTTGCCAGGCAGAAGCTGTGCCACTGAACTATATCCCTGGCTTCTCAGTCTTTTATAAAATATATTTTACTGTTGTTTTTTAACCACTAGTTTGACTGTTTATAAACTTCTCAGTTAGTAATTGCTTCCTGCTATCAATTTCATCAGAATAACATACTCTGTTTTGGTTAACGCCTGACTTCCTAGGGGATCCATATTGGTTATCATCAGAGATCTTCCTTTTACAGCGAGGAAGTTTTTTTCTTTTTCATTGAGTTTCAGGAGTTATAGCACCTGGTATTGATGTGGTATTTCTTTGTGCTATTTGGGACATATTCTGCTTCATATCCATGCATTGAAATTTTCAGTAATAGTTGAGAAGTCTTCACTGATTCCTTTTTCTGGCCCTTTGTCTGTGTCCTCTTACTTTGAGCTTTAAGTAGGTTGCTATGTTGAATATTTTTCCACAGGTTTCTAAGGTTCTGTCAACTTTGCTCCGTATCTTTCTCTGTTTCTGACATTAATTTGTTTTGTATTTAATTTTAATATTTCCTCTCACTACATATTCTGTCATGCTTCTCTAGAAATTATTTTAGCCATTGTGCTTTTTAACTGCATTTAGGTTTATCCTTTAATTCTTTTGCTAGGACTATTTTTAAATTTTTGGAAATATTTTATGCTGAATTCTGTATCTTCTGAGAGTTCAGGAAAGCTTTATGTAGTTTTTCTTCCCAAATATTGGACATAATTTCTTCTTTATCTACTTTTTTGGGTAATAATTAATGCTTTAATTAATAAATGTCAAATTCTAATTTTTTTACCAAGATTGTTTTCTTTGCTTCATGAGCTGCCTGGAAAATACTAATAGGATCCTTCAGTGTATACTGTCTCTTCTCTGATTTTCAGCTCTCTCTCTTTCCCTTTCTTCCTTTCTATTTCATTCATTCATTCATTCTTTTCTTGCTTGCTTGTATCTCTCAGACATCTGGCTTCTTATGGATAACTGTTGTTTTGGAAATCTTTGGGTTCTCTTAGGGAGGGTCAAGGAATGTATTCAACGAACTTGAGCCAAAAAGGTCTGCTTTTTGTCCATGAAGTTATGTGACTTTGGCAAACTTTTAATGCTTGGTCAAATCAAAGCCTTGCTGATTTCTGCTTTCAATGACACTCTCATGCCTCCTCAGAACATGCTTTTAGGATTCCTTTATGGAGCCTTTGTGTGGCTCACATCTTCATGACTCTAGGGGGCATGCAGATTGGCTCTCCAATCAAGGATGTGCAGACAGCTTACACAGCCTACTGCAACTCCACGGCTCTCTCAACCTCTCTGACTCCCTGTTGAATCTATACTTTCCCTGCTGTCCACAGTGTGCCTCAAATAGCACTTAACCTGCTGCTATTAGCGATAATGAATATGCTTTCTGGCTGCTACTAAGGTTGCCAGCTTAATGAACAGTGATCCCAACCTAGTGAGCCCTTCTCAGCAGTGCTTGTGAAGCTGCTGATTTCCAGAGCGTCCTCTTCATGGGGTAGAGCAGGATTCCAGCAGGGCTGAGGAAACCCTTGGACAGGCATGGAAAAACAGTCACACTGCTGGATAGAATTTTTCACCGTTGAGGGATCTGCACAGGTAAATGCTTCTTAGTTGTATGACTTTTGTTAAAAATCAGAAATCGAAAGTAACTCGTTTTGACTGTTTGCCCAGTTTTTCCATTCCTTTTTGAAGGTAAGATTTGTCAAACTACTCAGGCCCACCACCAGCACATTTTAATAAAAATGCTTCTATAAAAAGCCAGAGGCATTTAGACATCCTTTATTTTCAAATTCATTATTCAAAACCGAAGTCAGTTTTGCCTGCATTTAATACTCCTTAAATGTTACAAGGTAAATACACAAAAACTCTTAATAAGAGAAAAGGTTGATTTTAAGGGCAGGGTAAAGGTAATTAGAACCAATGTTGGCTTCTTTATACATGTGTACATTCAGATCTTAAATTTGTGACTTTTTAATGAATCAATAAATTCTCTCAAAAGTCTATTACATCCCCTCAGAGATATTGTATGAAGTATGTCAGCTCTAATATTATTTGTGCAATTACTTCAAGGATTCATTTTATCGAAGTACTAAAATTGGCACACATCTGAGTCAGAATGCTTCTGTTTCTCGAGAAAAAAATGAACTGCTAACATGATAGAACTATGTTTGCTTATGCTTCCCATTTTCTCAATCCATTATGCTTTCTTACTGCCCAGACTATAATGTACTGCAATCATTTTTCAGAATATTCTTGTTCGACAATTACTAGGGGAAAATTACACTTTTGAAATGCTTTCTTGGCCATCCCTAATTTTTTACTGTCATTTTTATCTTGATTTTTTTGAACTCTAAGGATTTTATTCTTAGACTCTAAAATGCACAAATTATTATAATAATATATTCTAAATTGAATATATATTCTTTTAGCCCCTTCCTAAAGGAACTCATAGTATTAAATGACTTTTTTGGAGAAAAGTTTATGCTAATTGTATAATAGTGTATAGTTTTTAAATAAGCTGATTTCTTATCAAAATCTATATGACCTTCATCATTTGTCTATTGAATTATTTCATAACCTAAATGTGAGTGAGCTTTTTTAATATAATGCCTAAAATTACTAATTATGAACATATTTTAATTACAACATGTAACATATTTGTCACTGTATTTATGACCATTTTCAAAGCTGCAATGTTTTAGTAAACTAGCACTTTGCTGAAGCAAGAGCAAAAGCGTATTAAGTAGTTTCTTCAGAAAATCCCGAGAGGCTAAGTTAAGAAATGATCATGGAAAACTTTAAATAAAAGTTCTTTTATTCTTTTTTAAATGAATCTGTTCTTCTTTTAAAATTGAACACAAAATTTGAATATTTAGAATATATTAAAAATTTGTGTATCAAGAAAAATAATCCAAAGTGTACCTCTTTCTTCCTCTCCTTTCTTTCTTTCCTTTCTCCCTCCTTCCCCTCCCACCCTCCTGCCCTCCTTCCCTTCTTTCTTTCCTCTTTGATGAGGGTGGAAGTGACACACCTGCATATACCAAGCATGTTTTCTACCACCGAGTTTCATCCTCACTTTCCTCTCTTTTTTCTAATTTTCTCTCTTTTCTCTTTTTCTTCTTTCCATATTTGGAGATAGGGAATGACTGTGTGGCCCACACTGGCCTCCATCCACTGGACTCAAGCAGCCCTCCTGGCTTGTTCTGTTGGGTAGCTGGTATAACGCACGTACATCACCTTCCCTGGTTGATTCCTTATAGAGAAACCTGTCAGTCATTGAATAACTCAGTCTTCACATCTTCACTCTCTTTTTCAATTTACCAGTTCACCAGGCTGATTTCCTGTTTCTTTCTTTCCTTCCCTCCACACTGCATATTTAATACCAGAAAGTACTGATCACTCCTATACAAACAGGACCTAATGCTTGGTAAAACAAGCAATACATTTTTGTCATTTAGATTAGTGTATATTTCTCTGACAAAACTAGTAGTTGAAGGATCAAAAATCAGAAACAAAGCTTTATGAGAAATATAATCTTCATCTTAGCAACATCATCATATCCTAGATTCTTTTTATTTTGTCTACTTCCCTGTTTGACTCATCCTTCAGCTGAACTCTTTGATGTCAGAGTCTGTGCTGCAGTCTGTACTACATGATTCTTCCTTGTGCTCTAGATAAGAAAGAAACCTAATCCCTGAGCTTGGGAATTTTCAGCTCTTTCCTTTCATCTGAGTAATTTATCTCATCATGAGCTATCCCAAGGACAATAATCATTTCTGAGAACTCCATGCACCCACTGATCCACACAGCTGATCTCATCTATGGCTGGATCTTAGGAACTTGGTACATTGGGTAAAATTCTGTAGAGCCCCAGACAAATACTGGGCCTAGTGAAATCAGTCTTCCTGGAATCTTGGCAGTTATATTTTTATTCTGCATTTTTAGTGATTTCTACAGGATTTTTTGAGGGCTTCTAAAAGGCTAGTGACTAACTTTTAAAAATACTATGATGGATGGATACCTCCATTAAGTTAAAATTTCTTGAAAAGGAAAGATTGACTTGACATAAATCAATCGTGTCTGTGAAATTCTTCATAGTCTTCATGTTAGCTAAGAAAGACACAGCACACAGGAGAATGAAGAGGGACGTGCTGGTGAGGTAAACATGGAGAGCTGAGTCTGATATTTGAGCTGAGTCTTCAAGAGGTAACAGAAATTTTCCAGGTAAGAGTTTGACATGACTAGATTCTCAGGGTGTATCCTTCATTCTGATGCCTGCGTGGACACAGTCACAAAGAGAAGGGTAGAAATTAAGCCAAAGAAACCATCATGAAGCTGTGTGAGCAACCTGCATTAAGAAGGTCTTTGGCTTGAATTAATTCAATGAGAGATGTGTAGCCAAAGCCATGGCTGGAAGAGCTACACAGGAAAACAATCCATCAGATGTACTCATTAATTAGTGTTGCTGTACATGATAAGAAAGACAACATTTAGAGAATGACAGCCAATTTTCTGCTTGACTAATCAGAAGAATGTTTGTGTCATTTGTAGAGGTAGGAAATGTCAAGGAAGGACAGGCTGGGCAGGTAATATGTATGTGAGGTGTTTCAATTCTTTCAGGGACCATCCCCAAAGTACAGACAGACAGAGGTCTGCTCAAGAGTGACAGAGTGCATTTTTCACACGGATAGTTGAAAATAGGGACTCAGTGAAAAGAAATAAATAAAAAGTCTATGTTATCAATGTCCATAGGTTATTTCATAATGTTTGAAGGCATGAGGGATGGGAGGCAACTTTAAAAAGCAATAGTGGTAACCTTTTAGGTAACTCTTACACTGGAATAATGGTCTTTCACAATTGAAAATGGTTAGTGTGTTTAGAAGACTCCAAACACAGTGATGTCTGTAGCTGCTAAGAATTATAAGACGCATTCATAGTTTTCTTATTTTTCTGCACATTGTAAACCCTTCAAGGTTTGGTTGGAGTAAGAGCAGCTTGTGGCACTGCACTGTTAGATGCTGGATAAATTTTGTGAACTAAGTAGGAGACTGTCACCCCTTTTTAAAAATTGCCCTCTATCACAGAACTTTTGTCAGAAAGACATATGCTGGAAATACTCAAAAATACTCGGCTCATTTTCACGTCCTACTTTGTTTTATTTTATTTTAAAGAGGGTAAGATTAAACATAACAAAACAGATCATAAGGGAACAATCTTAAGAAACACAGATTTCAAAGCAAGTCCACTGGTTATCTTCACTGTCTATCATGCTGTCTCTAGTTTTCTTCCAAATAGTTGTCCCCATCTTCACACACATTGAATACATACTGAACATTATAGAACTAATCTAATCATAACAGGATGATGAAGGCTTTTTAGGTCTTCAAAACCTGATATTGAGGGAGTGAATAGTGACCATCATAATGTCTCTCATGCTCTTAGAAGTAGCTGTCCTTATCTTTACATATGTTGAAATTGAACATAAGAGACTAGACTAATATCACTCTGAACAGTGAATAATAGTATTGCTAGATTTTATATCATAATGCTACAGAATTAGCACTGGGTATCTTAGTGTCTCTTCTTCTTCAGAGCATCTGTTCATTATATCGTGCATTATATAATCCGTTCCTGTAAATTGTTTAAAAATTCTCCCTATGTGTGAATCTCTACATGTATATCTATCCTTTCTGCATTATAGGAAAAAACAGATCAAAACAAGACAAAACAAATTTCTAGAAAAACATGAAGTGAAAAAGACACATAAAACCACAATATTAGGTGATCTACAGTAGTTACTATGCTTTCTTTTGTTATTTTCAATAAAATTGTCTACATCATCAGACACAATATAATTGAACATAGCATTACGTAGCTATTTTAATAAAAATACAACTTTGTAGACATCGTAGAACTTCAAAAGCAGTTAATAATCAAACCAGAATGGGTATCTTACTGTATTTTGTCATCTCCAGAGTAGTTGCCTCTACTCTTAGACTTGATACTATCAAGCATACCAAATTCAAATAAAACCAGTCAAGATAAAATAGTAGTCTAACAAACCAGTTTCAAATAATATCAGTCATAGTAAGACAATATAAGTAATACAGGACTTCAATTTAAGTTAATAGGAAATTAAAGATAGTTACCGTGGTATAACCCTATTTTTGGGATAGCTGTCTGTGCCCTCAAATCTAGTATGAGTAGACAGACCGGAACAAAATAAAATCAAACTAAACAGAGTGATAAGACTAATGTGGCTTTTAAATCCTGATACACTATTAACAATGTCCTCTGCCTTCCTTTTTTAGTCAATTCCTCATCATTCCCTTTATCAAGATGCTTTGTATATTTTGGGTCCCACTAGTTTCTTAATTTTTAGATTAGGGGGCATCCTATTATCTATATGAGTGGTGCTGAACCTTTTTACTCCTGAGCTTGATCTTGAGCTCTATTCCTGTACTGACTAAAGCCACAAGGTTTTCCTTCCTTCTAGCTGAGTAGTTCTCCACTGTACAAAAGTGTCATGACTTTCCAACCTATCTGCAGCTGCTGGATGAATTGTCCCTATTTCTCTTTGGTTCCCTGTCACATAGAGCAGTGTTTTCTCATATTTGACTTTCAGTTTATTAACCCTCTTTCAGGTTGAGTATATTTCCTATTCAGAGCATCTTGTTCTGTTCTGCCTCCTAATCTAATCTGCCTGTGGTTTTTTTTTTAGTGTATCAAAGACTATCTATATTACACATTATAGCCCACCTTTTTTGCCTCATCTCTGCTATTCTATTTTTCTGCTATTATTTGTCCACTTTTCTCCTTCATTTCACTATCTGACCCATTCATTGAGTCCTTTCTGCCAATGTTGCTGAAATCCTGGTATTTTTAAATCTCTCTCTAGAATGTCCTTCAGTATTTTTTTAGGGTTGGGTTGGTGGCCATGAACTCCCACAGTTCCTCCTTGTCTTGAAAGCATCTTGTTTTTCCATTAATTCTGAGAGAGAGTTTTTCAGGGTATATCAATCTGAGTTGGAGGTTATTTTTCTTTCAGGGCTTGGACTACTCCCCTTCAGGCTCTTCTTGATTTGATAGTTTGTGTTGAGAAGTCTGTCATTATTTTGGTGAATATTCCTTTAATAGGTGATCTGCTTCCTTTCTCTGACCACTTTTAATATTCTATTCTTGTGGTGGATTTCTGGGATCTTGATTATTATATGTCTGGGTGTAGATCTGTTTTGGTTATAGTTGGTTTGGAGTTCTGTATGCCTCATTTATCTGGATATCATTTCCTTTTCCTATGGTTGGAAAGTTTTCCTTAATTATTTCTGTGAATAGTCTTCATAATTCATTTGTGGTTACTCCTGCTACTACCCTCACTTTGTTTATCCTTAAGTTACAGATCCTCTTGTCATCTTCTAGCCTTTGAATTGTTACGTTCTGGTTGCTTGTTATTTTTAAGAGGTCTTTTCTTTCATGATCACGTGTTGCAAATCTCTCTTCAAGTTTTGAAAGGCTAACTTTATTTTCTGTCAAGGCTTTTTGCCATCTCTCAATGGAGTTTTTAATTTCCTGGTAATCTTGTTGGATCTGTTTCATGTATTCTAGATTTTGTTTATATTCTTCACCAAAGGTTCCTCTTCCTTTTCTGGGTTCCTCCATTCTTCCATCTGTGTCTTCTTTAGAGTGGCTTAGCATTTCTTTTATTAATCTTTTTATATCTTGCCTCACTTGGATTAGAATTTCAGTTTTGAGTTTGTCTATGAGGTCACAAAGGTATTTCTTTATGTCCGCTGATGTTGTAGCCAATATTGCATGATTGCTGCCCTGGTTCTCTTCTGTATTTACCTCTCCTGGGCTTATTATCTTAGGATCTGCAGCTGGAGATTTTTTTCTTATTTCTTTCTCTTCTCATGTTTCTGGTTTCTTTCAGACAAGTGTGTCATGGAGGTCTCAGGCCCTTTCCGTATTGCTTATGGTTTTTCTGAAGTGTGCTGGCTGGAGGCTTGCTGGCCCTCTCCAGTTTGCTGTTAGCTGGGGTGCATGCAGGGACTGTGAACTGTATTTGTTTATTTTTTTTCCATCACTTCTCTTTGACTTCTTCAGAAGAATATTCTGAGAGTATATTCCATTTAGGTTTATAAACTCAATCTTCTTCTCTGTTGCAAAAAAATATATAAGGACAGTATTCACTGTTAAACTTTAAATCGCAATTATCCAGCAGACAACCATGGTGAGTCTTTTTATATTTTAAAAAAGTTGCAAGATGTTCTCAGAGGAAAACTTTCCAGACATCTTTATCAGAGCTATAAGCTTCTCTGCTTTAAGTAACAAAAAAAAAAAAATAAATAAATAAATAAAAATAAAAAAAAAAAATAAAGGGAGCTGGGTGTGGTGACTCATGCCTGTAATCCCAGCATTCCGGGAGGCTGAGACAACAGTACTGTTGTGAGTTGGAGACCAGCCTGGGCTACAAAGTGAGCTCAAGGCCAGTCTGAACTGCATAGCAAGACCCTGTCTCAAAAAAAAAAAAAAAAAAAAAAAAAAAAAAAAAAAAAAAAAAAAAAAAGTCAGTCATGGTGACACGTGCCTGTAATCCCAGCACATGGGAGGCTGAGGTAAGGGGACTGCTGTGAGTTCGGGGCCAGCCCTGTCTCGAACAAAAACAAAACAAAACAAAAAAAAAATTAAACAAAGTACTTTAGTGCCAAATAAATTAGATAAAGCATCTACTTATTTGCATTTCTCTGCTTTCTTTTCATAACTGGTGAATAGTAGTTGATCAAAAGTTTAGAATCAGCAAATTCATCATAAAATATGTATTTTGATTACCATTTGAAAATATCAGCTTATTCCAATTTGTTTCAATAAGTGGAAATAGTGTCTCATATTTGCTCTAAATTTAGCACAGTTTTGCACTTCCTATAATGTTCTTATTTAGTTTTCTCTCTGATTAAATTCTTACTCATTTTTTAAAAGCCAAGGCAAATGTCACTTCCTTAGGAGTGTATTTCCAGATTGCCAGAATGCATGTACTGCTTGTTCCATTGTATTGCTCATCAGACAATATCATGACATTTCTACAGTGCTTTCCTTGCATGTAAAGGCATTTCTTTTAATACTGTAAGATATTTGAGGCAAGTTTTAAATTTTATTTGCATATTGTTCAGGCTGTTTCATTTGCCAGTAATAAAATTCAGTTCTAAATTGACTGAAACAAGGAAAAGATAATGGCCCCATAGTATTAGCGGTAAAATAAGAATTTTGCAGAGCTTGAGAAGGGTGGGAGAGAGCGAAGGCATGGAGAGAGGATGGTTAGCAGGTTAGGGGTAGTTGGATCAGAGGACTAACTTCATGTAAATTAAAAGTGTTGAATTTTTATTTTATATAAAAGAATAAAACAAACTTTCACAAAAAATAATAATTTTCGATACTTTGAACGCTGAGTAACTATTTGCAGATAATGAAACACATTTATCAACTATTACCATTCTTTTCTGTTCTGTAGCACAAAGAAATAGCTACAGCTGAAAATAATTAGTTGAATATTTCACAAATAGTTAATAGAGATAATTTTGAATGTTTTCAACATTAAGGAAAAACAATAAAATGCCTGAAGTGTTAGATAAGCCTGGTATTCTGATCTGAGCATTAGCAGCAGTATAAACTATATCAAAATGTTGCACTGTACCCCATAATTATGTATAATTATTATCTGCCAATTACAAGCAAAAATATATTTTAAATGCAAACAATTGAACTATTATGAAAAAAACAAATATAATGGTCTAAAAAAACAACTTTAATAATGCAAAAACAAACAAACAAACAGGCCTAAACAAAAGAGGAACTGTTTGACTCCTAACTTGTACCAATGGGATGTGAGACTTCCAGCTGTCTCTGCATGGCTTCAGATGCCATCGTGGATCTGTCCTTCTCTCTATTTCTCAGCTTCCTTGTTAGAATGCTTCCTTGCATTGAGAAAGGCCTCTTATAGTGTTATGATTTTCCACACAACATTCTTATAAGCCTAGAAACAGTTAAGTTTGCAAGGCTCATTTCATTTATGTTTCCAAAAATGTTTAACTCCTTGTCTTTTTATTTCTGATTGATTGACCCACTGATTGTATTGTGATGCTGAGGATCAACTCCTGACTCCCCTGTGTGCAGGTGAGAGCTCTACCACTGAGCAACACTTAAGTATGTCTTTACCTGCTCATGCTAATGAATTAAGGAGGTAGAAGTCTGCTGAAGCTGTCATTTTCTGAATGATAAAGGATGTCCTGACATCCACTCTGAAGTCAATAGCCCACATCAAAGTTTCCTCCTAAGGTTCCTGGCATGGACAGGTAAAGATAATGAACTAAATGTGTCCTGTGCTCCAACTTTGAAACTTGGGGAGCCTTCTTCCAAGATTAAGCTGAATGAAACTTACAAAGATTTGTGAGCAAACAGAAAAAGCAGGAGTTGACAATAAAAGAGATGAGTATTGTGTCGGAAAACAAAAATTATCAGGAAGGAGAGTCACTATATTGCTGCACTTGGTAGAAACTCAAGCACAGTCATGAAATGATGTTATATTTATGTATTTAATGCAGAGACAGTAATGCAAGAATAGCAACACAGCTTTCCTAATGCTGAGGCCATACACAGGCCTGTTGTTAGTATTAAGACTGAGAATTTTATTTAGACAGGATTATTTAAAAAGCTCTCAAAGCTACCAAAGAGAGGAACAATCCTAAGACTAATGAATTTTCTTTTCTTTTCTTTTTTCTTTTTTCTTTTTTTTTTTTTTTTTTTTTTTGTCTTTTTCCTTTTTATCGGTACCAGGGATTGAACTCACAACTGGCTGCTTGCAAGGCAGGCGCTTATGCTGCTGAGCTAAATCCCCAGCCCCCACAATGAATTTTCTATGAATGTGAACATAGACACTGGCATGGATAATACAGGATTTACAATACAAATATATCTCCTTTTTAAATTTAGAGCTAGAGAACAGCAGGTTATATATTTTTCTTCTTTTTATTGTATACATCTGAGGTATACAATACGATACCCATATAGTTGGTGAGACTGTTACCAGTCCAAGAGCTTCCATGACTATCTCCTGAGCTAGTTAAACCGTTTTCCTTCTTTGTATCTTTCCTTCCCTCTGTCTTCTCTCCTTCCTTTTTCTTTCTGAGTATTTGTGTATGTGTGCTGGAGGAGGTGCCTGAACTTTTCACAAATATCCAATGTGCAAAACACAGTACAGCGCATGTGCACCATGCAAAGTGTGTGCAGACTGCCGTTGTCATGCTGAGTATTTGCTCATGGACTGACTGAGCCTAAACCTCTGCAGCTTTGCCCACCTTTCCAGTACTGGTAGAGACCATTCCAGCGCTCCATTTCCAGTGGTACATTTCCCTACAATTCATGTATAGGTGAGAGCATTACAGTAATTGCTCATCTGTGACTGGTTGCTTCATTTTGCCTGTCTGCCAGTTGTCACAAATGTCAGTTTCTCCTTCTTTTGAAAGTTGAATAATACTTCTTTGTGTGCACCTACAGATACATGCCAGAATTGTACTTTTCTGCAGTGCTTTTTCTTTAGTGTAACATTTCTGTCTTCCGTACCCTGGCTCGTGGCACCACCTCATCACCGTGGAAAGAAAGAAAAGTTGTTGCCAGCTCATGATCCATTAGAATGTTAGCAGATCACCTATATTTAAAAAATTAAAATTGCTTCTCCTATCTTTTTAGAAATAGAAAAAGAGACGTATTATAGGAATAGAAATCTGTAACAGTCTCAATGACTAACTAAAATGCACGGTTCAGTTTGAGTGAACACACACTATGAGGGGCGTGTAATGAGACACAAGTAGCAATGACAGATGAAAAATCATCTAGGAACTGCTAGTCCAAAAATCAAAATGAACAAACTCAAATCCAAATAACTTTTGTTTCCTTTATCTGCTCTAAGAAAAATAGTCCAACACTTTTATTTTTCATTGTGGTGATCAACAAAATTATAAATAAATGTACTGTGTAAGGTCCAGCCTTCTATGTCAAAGACCCTGCCCCTGGTTCACCTCTCTGGCTCTGATCTGGGAACAGAGCAGGTTCTTCCTGAGCTGTGATGAATTAGTGTCAAATTAGAGACACAACGACCTGAAAGCAGGTGCTTACTTCAATCCATGAGTATGCTATAAACGACATAAATACCTAAAATTTGATAATGTATGCACCCATAGAAATACATCTCAAATGTCTTCCTTGATCGACATAATTAATTTAGGGCCTACTTACCGTGTTCCAAATTCTGCTACTGCATTTGTACCAAAACCACATTTCCTATGGGCAACTCGCAGCCACTAACTGGCAGGAAAGTTGACACATAAACTCATTTCTGGAAAGTGTGCAATTTTGCTCACAGCCAAAGTGACTTGCAGGGTTGCCTGAAATGCTTATGGACGCACTTTACCTTACTTGGGTGCTTTGGAGACTTCAAGCCGGCCTCTCTGTTTCTGCACTAGCAGTCAGCTTTGCAACGTGGATTAAATTTCTAAGTGACTTTCTCTGGCTTCCTCTTCATTTTTTTCGCAGATAATTTCCTAATAAATTTCTTGAATATTGACTCTCACTTCAGCATTTGTTTCTCAGAGAATCAGGAGTAACATAACCATGTTATACAATCAAATGATTTTGATAATATTTGACAAACTGGAGTGTGATATTACTATGCTAGGTTCTAGAAATGCAAAGACAGGAATACATCCTAATTAAAATTTTTGTACATTGAGAGAAAGGGTAATTTGCTTTAGCAAAACTGTAATCGTTTATGTTGTAAGTGCATCCCGAATGGAAGTGCCGTGGCCGGGGGAAAGCAGCAATATTATATATACTGTTACCTGGAATCGAACCCAGGAGCTTGCACTTGCCAGGCAGACACTGAGCCACTGAGCCATGCCTCCAGCCCAACAGTGCATCTTGTTGAAATATTCTGTAGCAAAGGATATTAATAATTGTTTTCTGTTATAAACATAGCCATGCAAAACAATTCCTTAATTAGGAGCAGATCAACTCATTGGTAGGGCCACATGTAGGTGGACAGTCATCATTTGTGGTTCACTGAGGTAAGAGGTTTGCAAATTTTTATCATCCTTGACATTAATCCATACATTTTAATATAGAGTTAAGCAATCTGATATTGGGACTCTCATTAAAACTTAGTAAGATTGGGACAAAGTCAGAAACCACACTTTATTCGATAAAATATTCACTGAGATAAAAATGTGATACCATGATATTCTCCCACTAAATTATACAATTCTATGTGTGTATGTATGTGTCTGTGTGCATATGTGCATGTGTGTGTGCATGTATATATGTGTGTTTATGTGCGTGTGCATGTGTTTGTACGTGTGTATGTGTGTGTGCATGTGTATATCTAGAATATTCACATCCCCAAAACTTTCACTGTTACCTAACATTAAGACATCCTCTTCATGCAAATCATGTTTTTACTATTGAGATCCTAATCGTCTGAGAGGGTTACAGTAACTGGCCAAATAACAACAGCTCACTCTTAGGAGAATTTCTATGAGACTGAGTGGCGTAATAAGAAAGTTTCTTATGGGTTTTCCTTCACAGGATGACTAAAACTTCAGTCTTGCTTGAGAATCTTTTCTTTTAATCCTCCCTGAGAGTAGCTGAACCCAGCAGAGAAAGTTACATAAGAAGACTAGTGACATTAGTTCAGGGAAGATAAAATAGATTGTGTTGAGAAGAAAGGAAAGAAGTCTCCTGGATTTGATGATGAATTTCTAGAGATATAACAACATAAAGGAATCTCAGGCCTTAAATAACTTCTAGGAAGTTTAGCCCAGCTGTGGAGCATAGTGCATAGGTGCCCATCTCCGACAAAGATTCAAACTGAGGGCAAACTTTGGGCATCCAAGCTCGGTGTAGGACCTTGAGATCTGATGTGAGTTTGGTAGAGAGCTGGCACAAGGTAAAGCCACAGAGACATGATCAAAAGCCTCTGTTGAATGTTCACAAGTTAAACATTAGTGGAGTAAGGAAAAATATCATGGAACTGAACTATCAAGTTAGCTTGGTAAAGGAAGAGTGTGGAGGGATGCCTTGATGTCAAATGCTGCATAGAAACTCAGCAAGGTGAGTACTGAAAGTTTTTTATAGATGTTGTCTTAAGGAAGTCATTTTGGGAAGCAAAAAAAAAAAAAAAAATCAACCCACTAATCAGGGAAGAGGTAAGCATTGGGAATTCTATACATCCATGAAAGCTCTGTGTGGAGGCTGGGGATATAGTTCAGCAGTTCAGTGTCTGCCTGGCAAGTACAAAATCCTGAATTTGATTCACAGTACAAAAAAAAAAAAAAAAAAAAGAAAGAAAAGAAAAAAAGGTAACAACAACAACAAACACGCTACGTGGAAACCAGTCGAGAGCTGGACATAGCTGTGCGAGTTACTATTGGTGTGTGTGCAACTGTTACATAATTTTAGCACTCGAAGACAGGTACAATGTTGCTTTGTTTTCTTCTTTTCTGTTTCTTTCTTAATTTATGATGGATGCTCTCAAATAAATGTGAATAAAAGTTGAGAAAGCTCTGAAAGAATAATTATATTACGTATTTTGCTTCTTAGGACGCCTTCTTTATTTAGGGATCAGTTTTACTTAACCGGAGGCTATTTTTCAAATTCTGCAAAATGAATCTGAGTCAGTTTCAAGCATTTATTATGATAATAAAAATATACATGATAGGGCTGGGTTTAGCTCAGAGACCTACAGATGCGTCAGGCAAGTGCAAGGTCGTGAGTTCAATTCCCGTTACCAAAATAAAAGAATAAATAAATAAATAAAAATTTAAAGATACACACACATATGCACATGATATATAAGTTACTTTCCATGTGAAACTTTAGCATGGCATTGTGCTTTCCTAGCTACTATTACCAAATTCTAAAAAGTAATTTTGGAGCTAGAGAAAATGTATTTGAGAACCAAAGAAAGAAACATTAACCAAGTCTGAGTAAAACGATGATCTTTCCTGGAGTTTATTTTACTAGTTTTAATCTTCACACTGAAGTACAATTTAGTGACACTGACTCCCCGAGGTCAGATAGGCAGACACTGGCGGTGCCCAGGCCGGGATGCAGTTTTCTGTCATTGTCCATGCCCATCTCCATCAACAGCTTTCCATCAACTTTCGACAATACTGAATTTGAGGGTTAAATAACACAGAAAGCATAATGCTGTTGGGAATGATTTCAGAATTGTTTGAATATTATAATTGCTCAAATTTTCCCACTGAATATTTGCCTCAGGGCTACACTCTGGAGGGCACTGAGCTTCTGAAAGGCAAGAAGAAATTTGTAGGCTGACATGGAGGGATTTATTATTGCTGTTAATGAGACCCAAATGATTTTAGCCTTGACATAAATAAAATCTTCACATGAGGTATTAAAACCCTTTTTATGTTTTGTTTTGTGGCTGTTCTTGTACCAGGTATCATACTGAGGGCTTCAAATTTGCCAGGCAGGCTGCACCACTGAGCTAAAACCCTGACCCTAATGTCCCTGCCACAATGTTACTAAAAACTACATTTTAGTGTGTTTCAAGTTAATGGAGAGTTTGTACTTGTCAACTTTGAGTATTATCCGTTTGAAAATCATAGAATATGGCTAAAGAGATAGCAAAGCATGCTGACATGCTCATGGAATAAACAATAATTTATGCATCTTAAAATATTAACTTCTTCTGAAAGAACAGCCACGTATAAGTTTGGTTCTGCTTTTAGAACCAAATATAAGGGAAATTTGATAAGTGACACACAAAAAACTATAAATGAGTCACATTTACTTCTTTCCTGAGACCTAAATTCATATTCAAAGGAGCCATTCAACTTGAGAATTTAGCGTATCTTCTATTCTCTAAAAAGAGCCAAGACATGCTACATTTATACGTTCCTTCTCTAAAACACACACACACACACACACACACACACACACACACACACACACACTCCAACTAGAAACCAATATTGCCGAGTGAGATTATTGCTTAACAGGAGAATATTTACAAATAATATGCCCCCCAGATACATTAGTTAATACGGAACTATAATTCTATGTTTATTTGTCAATCTTTTGAAGTAAGGCCAAGCCATTTTTAACAGATAGCTGATTAGAATCTCCTCTCTCTCTCTGCTTGCAGAAATGTACATGATTTTCATCTTCTAAACAATATTCTGCTTTTAGTGTTTCATACAAAGTGTTATCACATTTAAGTCCTTGTAAAGTGACCCGAGTACAGAATTCTTTTTATACTTTCATGAGTTTCTCAAAATTTTAAGAGTGTCTTATTTGAATTTTAAAAACATATATGCTCGACAGCTTACTTTTCTTACAATTTTTGCAAATGTTCATACATTATACAGACCCAACTCTGTATTTCGGTGTGGTTATTTAAACAAGTTAAATACATTTAGAAATATTGTGCTGTATAATCATAATAACAAGTTTTCAGGCATAAATAGGTTTTCAGACAAACACAGTAACTCTACATAGAAATTTCATGATGCACAGCAGTATAAAATAATCATGTAACCTCGTGGCAATATGCACGTTTGTTGCTAAATGTGCCTCCTGACACAAGACAATTTCAGAAATTAATTGTTTACTCTCTATGAAACATATGTACATTAAAATAAAATTCTTTTAGGTTCACTGAGTACACTCTTCTCCCAACATCCTTTGTTAGAGGTTAGATGATGTATGAATAATAAATATAATAGATTCTCAGACAGAGATGTTATTTAAAAGTCAGTATTAACAATGTACATTATTTTTAAATACTTCTCATTAATGTGTTTAATAACTATATAACATATGAAGGTCACTGTATTTAAAATTTAAAAGTAAAATTATTGAAGTTTATGTTAAAGGTTAAATGAAATCAACTTAGTAATCACTTTCATAACAAGAAAAAATCTCTAAGATTTGTAAAAATCAAATGAGAATACACATGTAAAATATTTAGTATTATTATCCCATTCACAATTTCTGTAAAAAATTAGCTTTTTTAGTTTGTTATACATTTTCAAAACCCATAGTTCACATGAAGAGTCAGTTTCTACTCCACTGATCACATCCTCAGTGCCTAAGGCTCTATACTCAGTACTCCCACTAAGGTAGACTCCGACTTGGCTCACACAATTCTACCCTGAATAGTTTCTTGTCTCAACTACTCAGACCAACATTGTTTCTGACGAAATATAGAACTAAGCTGGGTATGGTGGTGCACACTTGTAATCCCAGTACTTGGGTGACTGAAGCAGGAGAATTATTGTGAGCCCGAGGCCAGCCTGGGCTACAAAGTGAGTTCAAGGATAGCCTGAACTGCATAGTGAGACCCTGCCCCAAAAAGACAAAAAGAAAAAGAAAGAGGAGGAGGAGGAAGGGGAGGAGGAGCAGGCGGAGGAAGAGGAGCAGGAGGAGGAAGAGGAGCAGGAGAAAGAGGAGATGGAGGAGGAGAAGGAGAAGGAGAAGGAGGAGGAACAGGAGGAAGAAGAGGAGCAGGAGGAGGAGGAGAAGGAGGAAGAGGAGGAGTAGGAGAAGGAGAAGGAGAAGGAGGAAAAGATGTGTTCAAAAGGCATTGAAGTAAAATACATTATTTTTAAAAATTTAGTAAACAACAGCAGCAAGCTAATATATGGATGCTGTTATTATTTGAGTTGATATGTTGAGTGAAATCAAATTGCCTCCAGGAAAATAAAAAGATGTCACGAAATATAATACAGGCCATATTGTATTTAAGAGAGCAGGTCAAAGGGCTTTGTAGAAAGAATTATGAATATTTGCTATTCTTGGTGAGAATGTCATGTGGACTTGGGGTTGCATTTGATGTTGTATTAAAGGACCAGAGTGTAGGCAAAGATGATAGAAAGATATTATATAAAGATGACACATTACAAAAACCAAGCTGCACTTTACAGTAAGAAGTTTATGAAGGGAAAACTCTTCAAGACTCAGGCTAAGATTTACTGCTAAATAAAAGAACAAAAAATGAGTTGGTAGTGTTTTTTTTTTTCCATTTTCTTCAGTCAAAAATATTTTTTTTGTGGTTTGCTCCACTTATGAAGTCTTTGCTGCAAATCTACTCCGTGCTGGACTCTGCTATATTATTCATTCATCACTGCTAAAGCTAACACACATTGCTCCAGAAAAATCACACTAGCACAACCTTGACTGCTTGGACAGAGCAGAGTCCTAATATTTGGTGTGTGTCAGATGCCCATGTCTGCAGCAGTCTCAGAACTGTTTCTGTGCCTGTGCATGCTATTCTAGTTTGGGAGAAGGAGGACAGACAGAGGGAAGTGTGACCTCCTCTGGAAAATGACTGCTCAAATGGACTTTTCAATAAGAGAATTACAAGGGAAACATATTACCTGACTATTAGAACTTGTAGTATCTAATACATGGATACAAAAAGAGGACTTTATCAATACAAATAATCTTGAAAGACGTTACTAAAAATTTTATATGAAAAGTTTAAATTTTTGAATAAATATTTTAAAAGAAAAAGAAAAGGGCATCTCTGTGTCAGACTAGATATTTTTGTTGACATCAAAACCACGCTTCATTCCAGGGTGGAGGGCATCCATGCGCCACTAAGAGTGTGTTCATTCTTAATTTTATGAGGCATTCTTACACTATTTTTCCACAGTGTTCACACTAGTTTGCATTCGCTCCAACAGTATGTGAAGGTTCCTTTTCCTCTAAAATCTCATGAACATTTGTTCATTTTTGTTCGTGTTTTTGTTTTTGATGACAGCTATTCTAACTAGTGTGAGGAGTCTCTGTGTAGTTTTGATTTACATTTCCCTGATGGCTAATGATACTGAGCATTTTTCCTAAGTTTATTGCTCGTTCAAGAGCTGTCCTAAGATGACAGAATATTCACTAGCAAGTTTCATAAATCATCAGTTTTAGTGCCCTGTAGCTTATGGTATTAGCAAAAACGTGACAGAACTCAGCTTAAAAGTCTGTGGGAGCCTAAAACATGGAGATGCAGTTTTAGATATGATTGGCAAACCTACCAGTTTCCATTTTTTTTTTTAATTTTATTGTGATTTCCTTTCAACCTGGGGGATATCCTGTGTGATCGCAGAGACACCGTTTTTCTCTCATCTGTCACCTGCTGCCACACTGAGTTTCCTCCACCTCCTGAAGGTGCACAAAGCTTGAAAGGGCGGGGGATTAAAACTCCTGGAACAGACCTCACTTACCAAGATGGAATTTCTTGGCCACTAACAGTAGGGACAACCTATTTCTCTTTGTTCTTGTTGGTGAAAGATAGTAAGCATTTTATCCGTATTTCCCTTGTTATTGCCACACAACAATTGCAGTACAGTGTGCAAAGAACCACAGGCGATGCTCAAACATCTGGGTGTGACGGAGTTCCAGTGTGCTTCACTTGCAATGTATCCACTGGCTGAATTTGGCTAGCGTGTAAAGTTTTCATATTCTGATTGCAAAACTACATGACTCTGAGTTAAATGAGAATTTTCAATGAGTACCAGTGAAATTTCAAAATACAATGTTCTAGACATTAATTTGATGTTCACATACAAATAGAACACCGTACTGTGTCTTGGATTTCAGTTGTTAGCCAGGTCTGAAGGTTATAGTTTGGTAACCTCTGTTTCTTTTACGCATGAGATATAAAAATGTGTAAACTTTTCTTTGTCTTTGAAGAGCTTAGTTTTCTGAGAAATGAAATGAGAAATCTCTTAAACAGGAATAGCTATTTAATTAAACCTCAGGGAGTTGTCTTACTAATTATTTGAAAGCAAAATATTTCCCTCAATAGAGACCCCTTAGTAACTTTCTTGAATTTCTTATGTACTTTCAAAAGCAAAAATTCAGTCACCTAGGCTAACAATTACAAATATATATATATATATATATATATATATATATATATATAAAATTTGGAAAACAGGGTACATTATCTAGGTGTAAGATCACGTTAGGGATTGTAAGAAATTTGAACAGTACCTAGAAACATATAAATGCAGATGGTAAATATTCCCTTATCCATAGGTTCCAGTCTGACATTCTAACCTCTGCTTTTAGACAGACGTTTACATAGGAAATCAGGACTTTTCTAGATTCCACGAAGAACCATATATCTATTATCTATAACTCCAAGACAATGCATGAAACACTGATGCTTTATCTTTTCCTGTCATGCCTTCTCCCACATTTATTCCTAAGATCATGTACTAAGGAAACCATTTTATCTACCTATTACAGAAAATCTTACCCCTAAACACATACATTGACGTTTTAAGCCCAACTGTGACTAAATTTGGAGCTGAGAAGGCTAAGAAGGTAATTAAGATAAACAAGATTATAAGATTGGAAAAATAGAAGACTTGTCTTCTTTGTGTCTTTCTATTTTATCTACAAGAAAAAAACCATATAAGATCACAAATGAGAAGGCCAACCTCCAAAAACAAAGACAGCCTTCCTCAGAAAGGACCTTAATGGCATTAAGATCTTTGATTTCCAGACTTCACAATTGTGAACTAATTAATTTTTGTATTTAAAGCCAGTCAGTCATGGTATTTTGTTATTAACAGTCCAAGAAGCATAATAATCCACACCATGAAAAATTTTACTAAACAAGAAAGGGTCATCACAAGTGAAAATACAATGGCATTGGCTAAGATCCAGTAGAAAGTGAATGCAACAATCCCAGACAAAGTCCCAGAAAATGGAAACTGTACCTGGCAGGCAGGACATGTGAAGTGGTTCCATGATCAAATGATAATGAAGAATCAGAGAAGACCGAACAAGAAAGAAGAAAAAGGGAGGGAGAGAAAAGCTATAAAATTATTTTCCAATAGTTAAAATGAAAGAAATCACATATTTTTAAAAACTTTAAAATGAAAACAATATAACACAAGATAAATATCTATGAAAATATAAAGAGAAATGGGTTGCTTTTGGAAATTTGCAATTTACCAAATTCTATAGCAAAAGAGTCAGAACATTTCAGTAAGGTTATAATACTGCAAAAAAGGACAGACATAGAAGACAAGATTTAACTTTCAAAGAACCCATGATTAATTACCAGCTAATGAACTCGAGATGATATAAAAAATAGATGTTATATATTTCACAGCAGAATATTACTAATATATGACTAAAGCTAAATTTGACTTAGGAATGCAAATGAAATCAATTTAATTTTAATGTTAGAAAATTACAGTTAGGTTGTACCAAAGAAAAATATAGCAAATCAAGTAGGCTTGCTTTACAGGCAATGTAATGATTCAATTGTTAATATATTAAAATAAAATGAATAAATTTGATATAATTCTAAAACTAGAAGTCCAACATGTCAGCAGAAAATGAGCTGTATACCATTTGATCTAAAAATATAAATGTAAGAATCTTAATTAAAATCTAGTTTATAAAATCAGATATTATGTCAAAATAACTATGCATCATAGCCAAATATTTAATTCTAAGTATTCATGGATTTTTAAACTTAATTTATAAGTTTACTTAATTTAACTTAATTTATAAGTTTATTGTTTAACATAATTTATCACAGGAAAAAAACAAAGTCACAAGTTTACATTTGATAATTTTGTTTTGTTGTTGTTGTTTATTTTGTTTTTATACATAGGGTCTTACCCAACTGGTCTCCAGACTCAGCAGTCTTCCTGACTCAGCCTCCTGAGTAGCTCAAAGTAATGCATGCACAATAATGCTTGTCTGGCCAATTCTCTTAAATACTAATAAATTAGAAATGGAATGAGAGTAATTATATATAGTGTATACTTTTTTATAGAGCCAATAGCAAATGCACTCCATGTTAAAACACTTCAGTTTCTATAATAAAAATCAATACAATCAGAGTTTTGAATTATCTCTAATAAATCTAGATTGTTTTGTAGATGATAAGTGTAAGTAGTCACTGATAAATAATACATCAATTACTATATTTAATGAGACATACAATTATTTGTTTTCACTTCATTATTTCTTACCTAGAAAAGGCTAGACTCAATTGGAATTATATAGATAATAAGACAAGATAGCTACCTAAAGATAAATATTTTAAGACACTAATATTTTACATAGAAAACAGCCAAAGAAAATGTCTCATTCTAAAAAGTGATAAACATGCTAATACTACTTAAAATAAGGCAGATATTATTGTGATGAGCCATGGCTAACAAAGGAAGTAATGACATAATGCAGACTGGGATATAAAAAAGAAAAGTGTCTCTGTGTGTGCATGTTCATGTGTGTGAGTTTCTGTGTGAGGAGAGGAAAAGCAGATTGTCCTGATTCCGTAGGTTCTTTAGTCGTCCATTTTGAAGAGGAAAAGATTTTTTCAATTTGATGAAGTCTAATTTACAATTTTTTCTACTCTGGACTGTGATTTTTGTTATCACATTTAAGAAGTCTATCTAGTCCTGTATATCAACTTTTTTTCTAAAATTTTAAATTTTTTTATGTTTTAAAAGCTGTTAAGAGACAACATTTAACAAATGAAGTTTAGATAAAAGCTATAATTTTGAGGATGGATATTCAGTTATTTAGCACTATTTATTGAAAAACCTCTTTTTCTTTAGAGAGATTTTTGATTCTCAGCAAATAAATAAAGTGTCCATAATTCTAGCCCAGTCTTTAGGTCCTATAAGGAAGCTATAATGCAGCATAAAACATTAATAGTAGCACTGAATTTTTATTATACTCATGGAACTATTCTAAGTGACTTTGTGTCTTTTAATTTAATAACTTTTGAGTTGTGTAACATTATTCTCTATTGCACTTTAAAAGAAATTATATTGTGGGTCAGCATTGGTGGACTCTAGTTATTAAATTGATCAAACTCAGCATGTTAGATTCCAGACTCAGTACTCTGTACTAGAAGTTTATTCTTTAAAAAGGGAGTTTTCTGCTGGGCATGGTAGTACAGGACTGTAATCCCAGCACTTAGGAGGCTGATGCAGGAAGATTGCTGCAAGTCTAAAACCAGAATGGGATTCAAAGTGAAGGCAAATGTTATCTAAACTGCAGAGTAAAACCCTGTTTCAAAAAGATTTTTTTAAAAGTGGACTTTTCTAAATCATATAATATCCTTCTATCACTCTGAGAAAAAGATTTTATTCCAAAACTACTTTTAGCAGAAAATCAGGTTTTCTGACTTCTCTCTGACTCTGGCTTTTCCACACATTCATACTTAGATCTAAAATTTTGGCTATTCTTTGATTTAATTTACTTATATTTTGTAAACAATCACTTTTTTGTGCTGCAAATGACTTTATACCCACAGAGAGAAATTCTAACCATTACTTCCTCAATCTTTACTCAATTCATTCAAGTTTGAAAGCTTAAAAGACTTTTAAAGATGCATGCACTATGTGTCAGCATTTTTATGAAGGCTTGCTTGTGGAGATTTCCATTTCTGAAATTATTGTGTCCCTTTCTCTTGTTGGTTAAGTTAGGACACTGAATGCCAGACGTCTTTTATTTTAAACTCACTTTATGTTTATAGAGCATTTATAGAGAGGTTTATTGTGATTGTTGATCTTATTTTTGTGCTGATGTAGGAGTCAGATTTAAATAGCATTCGGTTTAGTCTGTTCATTCTAATAATTTATACTCCATTAGTGAAATAAACTGGAAACTGTGAAAAATAGAATCATAAACAGTTTCAGCATTTTAATAAGTAAAAAAGTTTATAGTTCATTTACAGAATACCAGAGATTCTGAACGCTTACAAAATCTTTATGCTTGAGCTCATTTTTCCAGTGGAGAATGAGACCTGGAACACAGAGAAGAATATTACACTGGATAATTTTATCATCTAGATCCTTATTGTAAAACAATTTTCATAATAACAAAACCAACAAATTCCAGCTCGGATAGCTCTAATCATGAGGCTGAAGGGGCAGTGTCACTTCTCATGCCTTCTCAAAAGCCTACCTACATTCAAGTGCTTCTTTGGACAACATGCATGGTAATAGCATAAAAAAAATCCAACTAAAACAAACATACTTTCTTATCACAATTTTATTTTAACCATTCATTCTAGTATCATGAAATCAACAAGATAAACTTGTTTCCACCGGATATGATTCTTTGGGATTTCCAGGAAATTCCTGGAAAAGTAAAACAACAAATATTATTGTTTCTCTAAGGTTGTATTAATATAAGTTATATTTTTCCTACTTACCCTACAGAAAACACAAAATATAAGGGGTTTAACTTATGTTAAGGAAGACAGCAACATTTTAGAGTGATTTGGCAAATCAGTGTGCAGGAGGAGGGTAATGCGTATGTTGGGTCATAACTCATGTCTCTCATGAAAATTCTCTTTTTTGTCTGAATCCTAGAAACTACTTTCAAAATATTTTTTTCAAAATGAATCAGCAGTGAGGAATTTGCTCTTATTAGATTTGCAGTGAGTGTTAAGCTTGCTCTCCAGGTCACTAAGTAGAATTATTCATTTTCTCCATTACTGCTATCACATAGACAAAGCATTTACCATTAAAGAAAAGGTTTCTATAGCCAAGAAAAAGGCTACATTGCCCCTATTAATACTTAATTTTAATAGTAAGGATTAAAATCAATTATGTTTGAATTTCTTTTCCACACCTGATACATACTGAGGGGTTCTAAGGGTACACTATCTTGATTAATAGCTGGTAAACATCAACCCTGGGGAAGGAGAAGATTCTGAGTACAGAGCACGCTGTTAGTCTGAATATCACAGAAAACACCTTCTTGCTTGTCTATTTTGCAAATTTATGATTTAAGAATAATGCCTTTTAGAACTCGGGATATAGCTCAATAGAATGCTTGGTTGGCTTACAGGGAAGCCTTGGGTTTAATCCTCAACACACTACCCATATGATAACAAAGTGTTAGCCTGAATACCTATAGCACGATGACATAAGTGACCAACCTAAGGTTTCAAATTATTTATGTGTTTGAGGTATTTGACTTCTGGAAAATCCATGATCCGAAGCACAGAAATCATTTTTCAGCAATCAGGTAAGGCAATACAACTTCAAGAAGCAATATTTTATTTTCTCATTTTTATTACACTTGCCATCATTTCTAATGTTATTTAAAATGCTTATAAAATGATAATAGCATAAAGATTTAGCAATCTCTGTCCTCAGCAGTTTAAAGTGCTCTTTGTGTGCAAATTCACCTAATTCTCACAGTACCCCTCTGAGGTAGGTACATTTGCTTCATATTTGAGGAAATAGAAACAAAAAGGAGTTCAGATACTCACTGATGCTCATGCAGCAAATGAGTTGCTGAGATATTTATGCAAAGAGCTGACTGAAGGAGCCTGTTCTTCCTCGTCTTGGCACCCTCTGGAGAACCCCAGGGCACCTCTGATGGCAAGACAGATAGAAGCCTTTCATTTTCCTTTATGGTTTGTAAAATTGAAATTTATTCTCAAATACCATAGCTGCTAGTTTGTCTAATGAAAAGTTGTATCAGCTTTTTATTGCCATTCTCAGTACTCACATATACCTCGCTGTAAAACTTACGCTCAATAAGAAAGCAAAAATTAAGAGTTGAAGGCAGAATATTGCAGTACAGAGGTTCTGGGTGTTAAGCTAGATAAAAAATCTTTGTTTTGTTTGAGGGACAGAATTCAAACTCTAAGAAGTGCAGGAATTACCTGAAATCTGGAAAATAAAACAGCCCCCCCAATCTCTCTCTCTCTCTCTCTCTCTCTCTCTCTCTCTCTCTCTCTCTCTCTCTCTCTCACACACACACACACACACACACACAATTCTCAGGAAAAATCTAGACATAATGATTCATGTCTATTATCCCAGCACTCTGGGAGGCTGAGGCCAAAGAATCACAAGTTTAATCTTATCTCAAAAAAGCAAATAAAATAAAAGAAAGAAAAAAGAAAGAAAGAAAGAAAGAAAGAAAGAAAGAAAGAAAGAAAGAAAGAAAGAGAAAGAAAGAAAAGACAGCACTGGTTATGCTGTTCAGTGCTGAGGACCTTGGTTCAAATCCCCCGTATCACAGAAAAAAAGGAAAACGCAAAACAAACAAACAAACAAACAAACAAACAAAAAAACTAACAGAAGGCAAAGCTCTCAAACTGTTAGGAATTCAGCAGTGAAAACAGCTGATTTTCACAAACAACTGTATGAAAAAAAAAATAAACCCTGGGTAGTCATTTTTCATTCATTATTTGAGTTTTCTGAGTTGGCCTATTTTTTCTCTCGCAGTAACTTTCTCTATATGGTGGAAAAATATAGCCTGTAAAAGTACCCAATTTTTTTATATTCTCACGCCTCTACAGAGACAAGACTGGTTTTACTTTCAGGTATAATTTGAAAAATTTCAAGAAAATACTCAAGTTGACACTGCTAGAGAACAGCTTCTCTGAATTTGTCAAGTGCTGTCAGAGGACTGCTCTGCTGGAGAGAGATGGGGGAGTGGGGAAGTCCCCGGGTCCCTGTTGGTGAGGAGGTGGCAGAGGTGACTTAGGACAGATTAAACCCAGGGAAAGCCCTGTTGGCACCTGGCAGAAGGTAATGCAGTATAGAGACAAGAGCACAAATCAAAGAGTTAGAGACACAATGATCCAAATCCTAGTTTTTGAGTGACTTTATCAAATTGTTCACCCAGTCCTGTCACATTAATTGATGTACCTATAAAATGCTGTAACATTTAAATAAAGTAGCATGTAATTAAATAACAATTAGCATTAAACTAGCTAGTCATGTTTTTGTCTTATTCTTTAAATTGTTTGACTTCATATGCTTATGATGCAGTTAAAGATACTGTCTTCCTTTTAGATGAGAAACTGAGGCATAAAAATGTCCTGCTCAAAAATTTACTTCTGATGAGCATATAGCTCAGTGGCACATTGCCTGCCTGACAAGCATGAAATCATGAATTCAGTTCCTAGTGCAAAAAAGATCTAATGAATTTATCAGTCAAATATATATATATATATATATATATATATATATTCAAAAGTGTTAATATTTTAATAGTATATCAAAATATAACACTCTTAAAGCCATATTCATTTATGATATGAGACTTAGATAGGATGCACATTCTGTCTGTGAGTGGGGTTCCGAACTGCTAGGATTTTTTTTTAAATTTTTTATTTAAGTAGAAAAGAAAAAAAAAACAGTGAAAGGGTACAAGTTATACAGATTTACAGAAGAAAAAATGAACAGTAGGAAATCATTAGTTAATGGATTACATATTGCCATCTTAGAAATAATTGTTCAAGTCACAAAATTAAAGCTTGTAGAGTGGAGCTTGTAAAGTTTTTCCATCAATTTCCAGGGACAGTTGTGCAGGATATCTCAATCTTGGCTGGAGATTATTATCTTTCAAAGCTTGAATTATTTCCCCCCACGCTCTTCGTGATTTGATGGTTTGTGCAGAGAAATCTGCTGTAATTCTGATGGGTGTTCCCTTGTAAGTGGTCTGTTTCTTGTCTCTTACAACTTTTAATATTCTGTTCTTGTATTGAATTTCTGGAATTTTTATTATTATATGCCTGGGTGTTTCTCTGTTAGGGTTGTAGGTAGCTGGGGTCCTGTATGCCTCATACATCTGAGTATCTTTACCTTTTGCTAAATTAGGAAAATTCTCCTGGATTATTTCTGTGAGTAGCTTTTGTAGTTTACTTGTTTGTGTCCCTACTTCTTCTTTTATGTTCTTAATCCTTAAGTTATGGATCCTCTTATCATCTTCTTGTCTTTGTATTATTGCTGTTTGTTTCTTTGTTATTTTTAAGAAGTTTTTCATTTCATTCTCCCATATTACAAGTCTGCCCTCCAGTTCAGATAGTCTGTCCTTAGTTTCTTTCAAGCTGTTATGCCAGTCTTGGATAGACTTCTTAATTTCTTGATAGTCCCTTTGAACCTGCTTCACGTACTCTATGCTTTCTCTGTTTTCTCCATCAAACAATTCTCCCTTCTTTTTCTGTTCTTCCATTCCACCATCTGTTTTTTCCTGGGTGGTGCTTAGCATTTCTCTAACTATTCTGCATACTTCTAGCTTCAGGTCGTTGATAACTTCATTCCTGAATTGGTCTATGAGGCTCTCTATATGGCGCTTAATGTCTATTGGTGTGGTGTCCGCTATTAACTGTTTCTCAGAATTGGGGGCCGAGGAGCCTTTCTTGTTGCTTCCCTTCCCCATATTTTCTGTTCCTTATATACATATGCAAACTTACATAGGAGGCCCAGCTTCCCTGCCTGTCAGCCACAGCCTGATCAAATTGCGCTGGCTAGGTGTTCCCGCCCACCGCTGCGCACCAGGGAGTTACGGACTAGGCAGCCTACGCGGGAGTCAGTCGCCCCTCCGGGCCACCGTCAGGCTCTGGGATCTGGGTTGGGCCAGCCTACCGGGTCCACCAGCAGCGTCACGCAGGCCAGGCACTTTTCACCAATCCCATCCGAGAGGGGAATGTGTGGCTGGAGTCGCCACCGCGCCCTGCTCTTACAGGACTGCCCGAGCCCAGGAAGTCCTCCGCTGGAGTCAAACTGTGGTAGAGTGTCAGTTTCTCTCACTCACCTCGCCACAAGTCAGTGTACGCCTCCTTGTCCGTCCTGTTTTCGACTCCGTTCGCAGACTCCCGTTCCCAGAGCTTCTGCGCGTCTCTCCTTGCCGAGCCGCTTGTGGAGGCAGCCAGCCACCGAGCGGCAGGAAACCCAAATCGCGGTTTCCAGTGGCGCGGGGTCCAGCCTCCACACCGAGGCTTTTCTGTTCCTGTTTTAGCACCAGGACTGCATTCCAAGTTGGTTTCTCTCAGCCCAGTTCGTTCCTGAGTCAGCAGAGCATATCTCTACCGGCTCATGTCTCCTTAGTCCGCATCATTCCTGACTTCTGAGCCAAGCCTTTCAGAGAGCCTCCGGTAGTTGCTGTTATCTGTCCGCCCGAACTGCTAGGATTTTAAGAATGATCTTCATTCTTCTACTCACTGTAAGCAGTTACTCACTGTTACTCTTGTGCATGTCGGTGCCTCACAGCGGATAAGAGCGTGGGCTCAGGAGCAGGACTGTTGCATTCGAGCCAGAACTTCCCCATTTCCCAAATATGGAGCCTCATGGATGTTGCTCAGCACTCAGTGTCAGTTTGTTTTTGCTCTTCTTGAAAAGTAATGTTATCAGTGTCTGCATTTTGGGATTCGTGTAAGAAAAATAATGCATTTTTGGTAAAGATCTGAATGATTCCTGACTTTCAGTGAACTCTCAGAAATAACTGCCTCCCCTGCTGCTACGCCTATGATCCCTGACACCGCTACTGCCACTTTACCAGCATCATGATGACCACAGCCATCTCTCCCATCACACTGCTGCAGTAACCGATACCCTGTTGCCACTTTGCGGCCACTCAATTCCTATCACCTCTATTGCTATGATATCGCCACCACTACTTACGCAAAGTTTTCTTCTTCCAAACTCACTTCATTCTAGTAGTTATGTTTTCATTTCTATTTTATTTTTCCTTTTTCTTTCCATGTAAAGTCTAGTGTGTATCTTATACTTACCAAATTTTAAAGAAACAGTGTTAAATACATGAAAGGAACAAACCATGTAGCTGTGAAATGAGTGTGGTTATCAACTGATCATTTTTCTAGGGCAACTAGTTGTGACTTTGGGTAAATATATTATTGCTGAATGTGAAAACACTAAGATGCTCTCCTGTTCCCCGTTGTTTCACGCTATCTCTGCCCATGTTTCAATTGAACAAGGCACTAAGCAAGAAATGTTTATATTTTAGGTTTATTTTCATCTAAGAATATTAGATTGCCTTCTGGCTTTATTCTCAGTGAATATACATTTGTTATTTAAATTAAATAGTCTCCATGTACTATTATTTTCTGTCTGAATAGAACAGTATCTTCAATTAGAGTCAAAATATATTTTACTGGGTGCTTCAAGATTAATTTTGGCTTCTGGTTTGCCTCTGTCATTTGTTAGTTTCCATATCTGTAGCATGAAATCTTTTATCTGAATTATCTGTAGTCTCCTTGAAGTTCTGATATTCCTTGTTCTGTTTATAATACACAGAAACCTAGTATATTTTAGAACACTTAACTTCACCAACTAATCAACTCATACAAAATTTGACATAAAAATTAAATGTTAAGGGCTTCTACTAGTAGAATGTTTATATATTTTACAGGCTGGTAGATGTCAGACATAATATAATAGAATTAAATAAATGACATGAACTTAGTTGTACAGTGCAGAGTTCATAAAAATAATTACAAATTTCAAAAATGCAAAGTTGATTCTAGATTACGACAGTGCAAACAGAACAGAATAAATTTGAAATTCCAAAAATCATGCTGCATTTGAGTTTACAATTAAGTGGGGAAAGAAAACAAATACAATAAGGCTAGAATATGTATTTCAAATCTAATTGCTCGGCTTAAGCTTTTCAGAGGCATAGATAATAGTAATGGTGTATTTTGATGGTAAAAATCTTGTATGCGGATGGATGGGGTGCACCTGCTACCCCAGCACTCTGGACGCTGAGACAGGAGGTTTGCAAGTTTGAACTCAACCCAGGCAACTTACAATTTAACAAAACTTTACCTCAAAATAAGAATAAATAAGAGTTTAAGATGTAGTTCAGAACCGTGTAGTGCAAAATAAGAAGAAAATAATCTTGGAGAGGAGACTCAAGTGACAATGTTTAGTAATCATGGGTCCATGCTGGTCCTTACCTCAGTGCTGCACACGTGTGCTGCCTTCTGTGACCAGAGCTTCTGCACAGGGCTCCAAACTTTCCTCCACCAAACAGACACAAATTGCTCCACTCCAGTCACTGTGTCTCTGCCAGCCCAGTGAGTATTTCTAAACTCTTTTAACTCAGAATTCCCTTAAAAAAAAAAAAAAAAAAATATATATATATATATATATATATATATATATATGAACATCAGTAATACATATACTACGTCATGATGGGAATCCAATATGTCTTTTAAAGAATCATTGCACTGAAAAGTTAGTGCTACTGGGTTACTGGTAGGGGGTGTATAATAGAGATCTAGCTTCAATACAAGGTGATGCTTATTATTGTGATTTGATGGAAACAAAAGTGGGGAAAATTGACAAGAGTAGACCATGGGGGCATCACTGTGCCAACTGTGCGTGGTCTAGGGGCCCTTCCTCTCTGGCTTTCCCTTTTCTCTGCTATCCAGCTGCCATGAGATAAGCAGCTTTGTTCCACCATGTTCTTCCACAGTAGTGTTCTGCCCTGGTACATGTCCAGAAATATTGAAGCCTGCTGACTGCAGGCTGAAACTCTGGGCAAATAAATATTTCCTCATGTATGCTTTTTTCTCAGCTTTCTTTCCTTTTCTTTCTTTCTTTCTTTCTCTTTCTTTCTTTCTTTCTTTCTTTCTTTCTTTCTTTCTTTCTTTCTTTCTGTCTGTCTGTCTTTTCTTTCTTTCCCTTTGCTTCCTTTCCCTTCTTTTCTTCTTGTTCTTGTTCTTCTTCTTCTTGTTCTTGTTCTTCTTCTTGTTCTTGTTGTTGTTGTTGTTGTTGTTCTTCTTCTTCTTCTTCTTCTTCTTCTGCTGCTGCTGCTGCTGCTGCTGCTGCTGCTGCTGCTTCTGCTTCTGCTTCTGCTTCTGCTTCTGCTTCTTCTTCTTCTTCTTCTTCTTCTGCTTCTTCTTCTTTTTCTTCTGCTTCTTCTTCTGCTTCTTCTTCCTCTTTTTCTTCTGCTTCTTCTTCTGCTTCTTCTCCGTCTCTCTCTTCCTCCCTCTCTCTCTCTCTGTCTCTGTCCTGTCTCTCTCTCTCATCTCTCTCTCTCTCTCTCTCTCTCTCTCTCTCTCTCCCTCTCTCATCTTTTTGAAACAAGAGTTTCACTAGCTTCACTAGGCAGTTCAGATTGGCCCAAACTCACTTTGCAACCAAGACTGGCCTAGAGCTGACAGTGATGCTCCTCTCTCAGCCTCCCAAGGGATTGCAGGGATGCACCACTATGCCTGTCTTCTCTCAGTTGTTTGGTCACAGAACTAAAAAGAGGACCAACAGGTAATTTTCTTGAGCTTTCTTTGATTTATATATCAAATAGTAAGGTGAACAAACACTTCCTGGTTGATTCTGGTGCATGTCTGCTTCTTTTGGATGTTTCCAGATGCTTATGCACCTGGAGAACACTGGCCTGGGATACAGGGGAAGAAAAGAAGAGAGAGAGAGAGAGCTTTGAAGTGGAAGAACAAGATGATAGGAGGTAGCTTCAAAGACATCATAACAATGCTAAGCTCTTTGAACTTGATTATTAAGGCAACTGTCAGAGTTTTAAGACCAGAGCAAGTGACAACACTTTATAATTTGGAAAGCTCGTTCCACCTAAAATGTCGACAACTAGCTGAAGCTTACATTGCTCTCAGGATCGATGAGGAGATTTTTAGCCGTTGAGCGGAACCATGGCCCAAACAAGGGCAGGAAGGTGTTAGTGGAACAAAAAGGTGTATTTGAGAGGGCTGTTGGCAAGTAAAGGGGCAATAGGAGTGGGGGCAAAAGGAAGAAACTCCAGAGATAGAAAATTATATCAGCAGCGCTTCTTATAGAAAATTGAATTGTGTGAGCTCCCACCGGGACAATGAATACAGAAGACAATAGAATTCCTGTGCTTATAACATGGAGATTGCAGTACATTTTCTTACTAAATATTTATCAATTGTCTATTGTGTGTTAAACGCAAACACTCCATGCACTTGGGAGTCTTACAACTTCCATCATAATGGTGAAGATCAAAGAATTAATCGGGAGCTGTGGCAAGCTAGGAACATCAGTATTAACTGTGAAAAGTGGTCACTCCAGAATGAGATTTTAGATGGATTTTCATGATTGCTGCATGCCTCTGAGAATTCAAGTGAGTCAGTGAAATCCTGATTTGTGTGTCCTTATCTAGGCATTGCAGAGGTTTGCGTAAAGAAAGAGTATGATCCGATGGTAATCGCTGTATCATTCAGTACTCCAATGCACAATTACACTGGTGTATAAAAGCACAGATATTTAAACTATAAGACAGTCAATTTAAGAAAATGAATGCTTTTTCCCCCACTCTGGTTTCAGTGTTCCTGAAGGAGGAACTGGGATGCTGAGTGGCTCTTATGTGAATTTCTAATAATGAGTAAATAAACCATTTGTACAACAGCAAGAAGAAAATACTATTAAACTCAGCTAATAAATTTTTATAGTGCTGTTCACGGCTGCCAAAAAACAAAGGTATCAGACATTTAAGAATATCTTTCTATTAAGAAAGAAAAAGTGTCATGTTTTCTCATATATTATATGAGAATGTGATATTGCTATGAGACTCCTCTTGTAACCAATTGTTAATTCTCATTTACTTATATTTTGAACAAATCCTTCTTTTACTATACACTGATTATTAGAAATACCCAAAGCACTGGTTCCTTTAATTTGACTATTGGAAAATGTGGTATTTTTTAATCTCCCCAAAAAGACATTTTAAAGCCAATTAATTACTTAAACATGGTCTGGGGATTTAGCTCAGTGGTGTAAGTGCCTGCCTGGCAAGCACAAGGTCATGAGTTCGATCCCTGGTACCAAAAGAAAAAATACTTAAACATTCTTGTTGATAGTTATGGTAGAGATTTTAACATTTAAAATAACATCTGCCTCTTATAACTTTACATTTAAAGCTGTCTCTTATAACCTTAAATTTAAAAGGAAGACATAGGGAGTCTGCTCTAATTGACAGGAATGAGTATGTATTTTGAGTTACTTTTTTTTTTTTCTAATTAGAGACATAAAGATGCTCATTGACAATTTCTAGGCTTTCTCCTAGACTCTGGCCCTCTCAAAGGACATTGGAGGACATTCAGGGTCAACACCTTTGCCTTGCACATTGAACACATTGGGAAGCACAGGTTTTTATGGGACATAGAATCCTACATGACATAGAGCTATATAACCCACCAGTACAAATAATGCTTAATTGCCAATAAATAATTGCTTTCTCATGTGAGGGGACCAGATCACACAGGTGCAAGTGGCAGAGATTGAATTCAAATCTAGATTCTTTCAAAGTGAAATTGTACTTTTAATATAAATAGATATGAATAAATACTAATTTCTGTCGACATTAAAACAACAAAAATACTTTTTAAAAACAGACTTATTTATTTTTCTAAAGTTATATGTGAAATTCTAGCTCCCAGTACCTCAGAATGTAGTTCAACTTATAAACAGGATCTTTAAGCCAGTAGCTAAATTGAAATAATGCCATTAGAATCACCACTGTGCTTTGTGTTCCTATATGAAGATGATATTAGGACAGACACAGCTGGGAAGACCATATGAAGACACAGGGAGAAGGCAATCATGTATAACCAAAGGAGAAAAAAAGAGTAGATTCATGAGCTCTGCTGACATCTTGCTCTGAATTCCAAATTTCAGAATTTGAAGAAGAGATTTCAGCAGTTGAAGTCACCTGATCTGTGTTATTTTGTTATGGCAATCCTAGAAAACTAAAATAATGTTTTATTTAGTGAATAGCATTTCTGCTTAATGATGATTGTGATAAATAATTATTTGACTTTATTTTGGATTGTGTACAGTAGTATTGTTTAGTGCTTCTAAAACACGAAAGTTCTTTTTTAAGTTAATTCTGCATTGAAACTGACATTTCAACATAAGACAACAGGAAAGCCAGTTGGTTTACTCTAAGTATGGACTTCAAGTACTCTAAGTACGGACTAGACACTGAAGCTGCATTTGTATTTATTTGTTTATAAATTATTGAAAGAGCTTCATATTATTGGTGGAAAGGTTGAAAGCCCATTCACATGCCAAATTACCTTCAAAAGACCTTGCTTTTATTTTTTTGCTAGACAGTGATCAAGCAGAATTTCTAAAGAAATTAGTCATAATCATCAAAGCTGATTGCTAACACTGAAAAACTCCTCTATTGGAAGAAGATACCTTCAAGGGCTTTTCTACCGTTACAGGAGTCAAGGCCTGGACTCCAAACTTCTAAGAGCAGGCTGCCATTCTCCTTGTGGTTAATTTAACTGGTAACATTAAGGTGAAGGCAATGTTTCTTTAATATTCTGAAAATGTAAGACTCTTAAGAGTTAGACTCAATCATTTATTGTCTGTGATTTATATAGGGAACAGCAAAGCTTTGATGAGAGAACATTACTTTGCAACATAGTTTTCTGAATATTGACAATCCCTTATTATGAAATACTGTTCAGAACACAAGATTTCTTCCAAAGTGTTCATGCAATATACTCGGTCATGCAAGAGATCTGATGGAGGTGTGCAAAGAGATTAAAATTGTCTTTTACCTGTGAACACTAATTCAGTCACAGCTTATGGATCTAGGAGTAATTCTGACTTTCAACTCATTGCACAAACACATTTTGTAAAAATTTATTTCCATAGATATTGATTCCGTTCATTAATTTGTGCAAAACAACTGAAAACCTGGAAATAATTTTCCATTGTATATAGCACTGAAAGAATTAGTTATTCATAGAGGTGATCAAAATATCAATATTAGCAAATATTATGAAGAAACTTACTCTAATTCACAAACTTTGGTGTTTTAAAATTTCAGTAGAGAACATAACCAACCACATGAAATTAGAGAACTAGAATTAAAAGTAAGGTCTGAATGTGTGGTTGAATTGCTACAGTCACATGATGAAAGTTTAAAGGCTGAACAGATGATTTTATCACTTATTTATCAAAAAAGAAGTGATTTATCAAGATGAGATCTACAGGACAATGATATGAACGCTGTTGAATAACAACAAAGGTATACAGCTCTGCTCTGAATTCCATTTCATAAACTTAATTAATAAAATGGTGGCAGGTTTTGGGAGGACTAATTTCAAATTGGAAAGAAGTTCTATTGGGGTAAAATGCTATCACACTACCTCACATGCTACAGAGGAGTCCTTTGCATAAGGAAGAATCAACAGACACAATAAATTTCAATAGATAAATTTCAACAAATTGTAGCCAACTATAGCAACTACCATTTTTAGCAGCTATCAAACACTGACATAATTACAGCTCACTGAGGAGTCAGGTGATCATTAACACTCGCATATTTAATAGTGAAATGCTTTAAACTAAGGTATATGCATAGGTTTTTGAAGATAATACTATTACATACTTAATAGATTGTAGTGTTATGATTTGTGTCTAGATGTCCCTCAAAAGCCTCATGTAGTCATGGGAGTGAAGGCTTTTCAGTGGTGTCTACAGTTCGTGATTGATTCGTGATCCAATGTTGCAATTCAGATTGTGAATGTACCTTAGAATGAATGGTTGGAAACATTTAAAGATTTCAGAAGGCGTGGGATGCCAAACAGCGTACTCTGAGAGGGCAATGTGTGAAGCTGAAGGTGCTGTGGAAACCCCAGAAGTTCGGAGAAGGCAGGAGCATAGATCACGTGAGGAAAAGTGTAAGAAGGGAGCACAGTGGGCCTGTGAGAGAATCTGTGGGAGCTACAACCACCGAAATGCCATCGGGAAGTAGCCACCAAGCCTTTTGGAGTTCACATCTTGCCACAGATTTCCTGTGATGGTGAACATGGAACTTCAGGACTTAATTTTGCCCCATTGGATGTTGAACTTTCCCATTAGTTTGTAATCCCCTGTTTTTAACTTTTGGAATGGAAATGTATATCCTATTCCATTGAATGTCTGAGTGCTTAATTTTGTTTTTATTTGTACAGAGGCTCACAGCTAAGAGTTTAATTTAAGTCTCAGAGGAAACTTGAGACTTTGACTTTTCAACAATTCCAAATCTGTTAGGCCTTTGGCAAATTTTAGTGATGGACTAAAGTCCTTTTGCTTAAAGGGGTGTACCTGAATCTTTGAGAGTCCAGGGACAGAATGTAATAGTTTATGCTTATATGTACCCCAAATCCTCATGCAGTTATGGTGGGCAGCTTCTCAGAGGTGGCTGAATCTAGAGTACCTTACATATAAGGGACAGAAAGAGTTTTGTCTGTCCCTTGTTACTTTTGCTATCTTCTGCTTGCCATAAACTATTCTCTTTGAAGCCACCCTGCCTTGGAGCTAGATGACTATGGACTGAAACTTCAATGAACTGTGAACTACATAAACCTTTCGCCAATTATCTTTGGTTTTCAGGTATTGTGTTTCAGAAACAAGGGAACAATAACTAAAACAAATGTAAGTCTAACTTTTATGTTAGTCAATAAGCCAAAAAATATCTGATTCAACTTTTTATGAATTGGTATCATCTGGAGCAATATGTGGAATATCTTTGAGTCCTTATGTGTCCTTCAAGGAAAGGGAAAAGTATTCTGAATCATAAAAGAGCATATAATATTTCATTCTTCTTAGTGTTCATTTTGAACATATTGTAGAGAGCATCTGTTAAAGTGCTTTAGTCAGCTTTCATTCATTATAATAAATACATAAGACAACTTATAAAGAAAAGAAGTTTACTTTAGCTCACAGTTCTGGGGGTTTCAGTTCATGATCAGTTGGTCTCATCATTGGTAAGCCTGCAATGAGCCTGTATATCAGGCATGATAGAGCAAAACCAATCACCTCATGGCCAGGAAGCAAAAGAAGGGACGAAGAAGGGACCCGACTCCCACTGTCCCCTTTGAGGACTGTCTCCAGTGACTTCAATCCTTTGGTGCCAGCCCTGCCTCTTATTTACCACCTACCAATAATGCCTAGACTGGGACCAGAGCTGTATTGTATTTGAGAGATGTTCAAGATTCAACTATATTAGAAATAAAATACATGTAATAGTAATCACTATAATAATATTCAACTATTATTAATATTTGTCTATACTTTTCTTATATTATTCCATATTAGTAAATCATGAAAAGTATACATTGAAATCACACTTTAGCAAATAATTTTAGTAAACTATTGTCTTAGTGTATTCAAGTTTCCATAATGAAATACTGTTTTTGAAGTGATCTGCAAACAATAGAAATCTGGTGCCCTGGAGGCTTAGCACCCAGATGAGGATGCCATAAAATTCTAGATGTCAAGCTTCATAGATAAATCTAGGGGCAAGGAAATACCTTAGGGTTCACTTGTAAAATTAGCTAATTACATTTGTAAGTTCCCTCTCCCCAATTTAACTACCTTCCGAATATCACCAATCCTAACCCCATCACCGTGGGAATTACAATTTCAAGATAGAAATTTGGGAAAACATAAATATTACTCCTTGTTCCAAGTTAAAGTTGTATCTTCCTTATTAACAAAGGTCTTACTTTATACTTGTGTCAGTATGCCTAGAATCAGAAAATAAAAAATAGTAAATTCTAAGTAAATATGTGATGTAAATGCTCATAGTAGTGATTGGCCAGGAAATCAATAATATACAAGACAATTGCAGCCAAATAGACATTGACCAAAAAACACAATATCATGTCAAAAGCTGTGCTGGGCTGCATGCTTGGCCTTTAGATGCCTTGCTTTGAGCATATTTATCAGTGTAAGTTCCTGATGGCAGTTTCAGCAACTTTCTCCAAGATTATTATCTCTAAGGACAACTGGAAAGACACTGAAGAATGGGAGGTAAAAAAAAAAAAAAAAAAAAAAAAAAGGAAAAATAGCAAAAATACTCAGGGAAGTCACTGATTACATTATTCAGAAAAGAAAACAGTGATTTTAGATTATGCGAATACCATGTAATTGCATCTCTAATAAGGTCAACTAACATCTTTACACTCAGGATGGCCCATTTAAATTAGGTGTAATGGACCACATTGTTGGCGATTTACCAAGGTTGTTCTACCAAAGAAACAGTGCTTAATGGAAGGAAAATGAACTTCTCTTTTTATAAAAGTTCTTTAAAACATTCATGTAGTTATTTAAAACTTAATAAGAGATCAATATTTAAAATTGATACAAACAATAGCAAGAAATTACATTAGTGTATGCTTACAAAGATTATACTATTGATAGAAAAGAAAATGGTAATTAGAAGACAAGAGTTTAAGGCACACATAAGGACTTATATACTCAATTATCCATCGAATAGATGTGTGTGTGTGTGTGTGTGTGTGTGTGTGTGTGTGTTTGTGTGCGCGCGTGATTGTCAAGGTGGTTTTGTGGAGGAATATGTAGGAATGAGTAGAAAGGTGAGGAGAATTTTGAAGTGATTGGCAGTAGTATCATGCTGGATGGAAAGACAGGTGAGAAAAATAGTTCATGAACCAAAAGGACCAGCAAATGCCACAGATCAGGTTCTGCAAAGGACCAAGGGTACATGATTTGTCTTCAGGAGAAAAAAAAATTAGAATCACGCTTTTAAATCAGTAACTACACGGAGAATATATCCGAAGTCATAAAAGTTTCAGTTTTTAGAACCTCTACAATTAGGAGTAGAAATATGGATAGGTAAATAAGGACAGTGGACTTATGAAAATAGAGAGATTTGTTGCACACTATCAGAGTGCAGTGTAGTCTGATTCAGCATAGTATATGATAATATTAAATAAAGGAAAGACTGAGGAGCAATTATCTGGACCTAGATTGTGAAAACTGGTTTGTAAGCACTTAGGGATAGCTGTGGTAGCACGTGGTTGTAATTCCAACCTGAGAAGCACAGACTAGAGGATCAAAAATTTAAACAAAATCTGGGCAGATTATTAACTTCTTGAGAACTTGTCTCAAGATAAAAAAGAACATGTAGCTCCATATGAAGACCCTGGATTCAATCCTCACTAACACACTCCCAGTCCCCCCTCAACACACACACACACACACACACACACACACACACACACACACATACACACACACACACCAGAAAGAAACAAACACTCTGGAAATATATTTGTTGTGTTTGGTTATGTTATATTTTGTTTTGCCCTTGTTGTTTTTGCTTTTATATTTTGTTTGTTGGGTTGTTTGTTTGTTTGTTTGTTTGAAAACAGGGGCCCACTTGGTTTTCTATCTCTGGAGATCAAATGGGCTTGCTGTATCAACCTCTGAGGACGTTACAGGACCCATGATATACTGCACCACATCCAGGTTTGACTTTGCTCTTGATGAAAATCATAATGATAATGAGGTTGATTTGTTTACAATAAATATTTCATTAAGATATATATTTTGGGTTACGAGTTTATAAGGGTAGAAATATTTAAAAACATGTTGAATGACTCAGACAAGAGACTCCATTGAATTTAATGTTCTGAGGTGACCTTTACCATGGAAATACTGCTGACCCCCAGATAAGGAGGGGGACAGTCAGCAATGAGTCTCTGATTCTTGTTCAGGGCTCAGGTCCTTTTACAGCTGTATTTCTCAGGGCCTGGCAGCTGTCCTATGATCTATGCCCAGAAGCCTCCTGGTCTAGACCTTGGTTTGCCCAAATTCAAACATTAAATATATGTGGTAAGTTTTCTATCACTGATAATGTTATTTTAATTAGATTTAATAACATTTTCTTCCATAATGTACAAACCTAATATCCATTAGTACATATTATCTCTAGTAAAAAAAGTTATCTCCATTTATTTTTTATTGAATTGCCTTTAAATATGTTCTGTAAGTTCAATTGCTCTGCTTTTCTGAGTGTAACTGTCTCCCCCCACATGGACACACATCACTGCATCTAAGCACTGCTTCTAAAATCACTTCTATGTTCAATAGATGGATTTAAATTTATATGCACCATTATCATACCAAACTGGTCATTAGATTGGAGAGAGAGTCTAAAAATTGCCTTACACTGCAAACAAATGGGAGAATTAAATTTTAAATCATCTGAACTGGGTAGCCCTGCATACTAAGTTTCTAATGTGGAACTCTAATTACTCTCTAATGAGGAATCAACCCACAAATAAATTTTACAAAAGGTTATGCATAGAAACACTATTATTTAAGGATCAATACTGATGTTTTACTTCTGTTTCCATTTCTGACAGTGAAAATTAAGATACAGTTGCATATCAGTTGCAAAAGTAAATGTAATATTGTTTATATCCAGGCAATAAATAAGCAGATACCTTGATATTTTATAAACTATAATTTGTAGAGTGAGATTCTGTTTTTAAACACACATGATCCTATCAAAGGAGACTGTAAAAATTTAGAGCCAGTATCACCTTATACAATAAAATCACTTTTGAAGGAATTCATTCTCATGGCAAAGGTGTGAAAACACTTTTAAAGGAATTCATGCTGACAGTAAAGGATGTGAAAACAAGAAGTATGTCAATTCTTTAAAAAAACTGAGACAAATTCCTTTGTTAATAAAGTAAATTTGTATTGCTTCCAATTCTGCATCCAAGGGACTTAGCATGAACAGCAATAGTGGCATAAATTTAGACAAGGTGATGTTTTTTGTTTTTCATCTACAAAATGAAAATCTAAAATGATGTAGTGCACTCACATTCTTACTAAAATGCTCAGTTTATACTTTATATGTTAGTGGTATAATTACAAAATAAATTCAAATAGGAGTTCTTCAAACTCTCACTTTTTAAGAATTCATAATTTTGTCTCTTTTATTATGCACTAGAAACTTACATTGCATACTTACCAATTTCAAATCTTTGAGAAATTGTGACTCTGCTTCCATTTAACTTTCATACAAAGGTGCATCAATCAGGAAAAAAAAAAAAACTTAGAACAATAGGTGACCAAGAATTGAGGTGATCAGGGGTAAGGAGCACGTGGACTAAAGCAAATTCTTCCCTACTACATGTAACAGACTTAATTCATAGGCTGCCTGATTATACAGAGCACAGAATATCTTGCTGGAAGGTAAAACAATAGTGTCTTGGTTACTTGGTTACAAATACCCAACACCCCCAAGTAAGGAGGAAAAGATTTATTTAGCTATGTTTGTGGAAGTTTCAGTCCATAATCAGCTGGCTCCAGGGCAGGGTGGCGTGGCTGAGGGGCAACCCTTGAAGGCAGCAGCAGCCAAAAAAAAGCAGGAGCAAAACAAGTGGGAAAAGCAAGCCTCTTTTCCTCTCTTATATGGTAAGCTGGCTACCAGCTCCTCGAGCAGGTGTAGCAGTCACAAATTGCCCTCCTCTTGATAAGGATAAGAATGTTTGCAAATTAACAATCCTGGCTCTCTGCTGAGTCTCTTAGCTAAACATCTAAACTTCTCAAGTTGACACAATATATCAACCATAGAAAATGGTAAAGTTTCTTTTCCAGTTATTCATACTCTAGCAAAACAAAACCCACTTTCCAAGAAGGCAGTGGGCCAGAGCCTAAATAGATTTAAAGCAAACCTTTAGTTTAAAGCCAAGCTTCAGGGGCCAAAAATAAAGTTCAAACTCAATTGGTCTATATGCAAAAGTTGGGAACGTGGTTTTCTGACTCTCCTGACCTGGCTTCTGGTGGAACACATGGTACTTCAACTACAACTGGCTCTCACAAGGTCCCTGGGTTTAAATCTGTACTTCCTGGGCGGGGAAATTGCTCAGGCTTGGCAATTCTCTCAACTGTGCTGTGGAAAATCCATCTTCAGGTTACTTATTAGATGATTAAGATTCAGAACAACCAAGCATGATTTCTTAGCTCATAATCAACAGTTACAATGTACATGGTAGGAAACAAGTATCTGTTATTGCAGGTCAAGATAAGATTTACAGACAAAATAAGTCTATATGCCAAGAATCTCAGAGGTTTGAATGAGCACATGTAAATATGAAATCCAAATAGTTCATATTTAAATAAGCAGAATTAAGAGTCACTATTTCATGAAATTAATACTAAAAATTATAAATGTGATCCTGAAAAAATAATTTTATGGGATGATGATGCCTGTTGTCATAGAAATGTTAACTAGAAGAGGCCTTGTTTTAAATGTGATGAGATCTCCTGAGTCAGGGAGGGGTGCTTCAAGAAAATCGAGGAGAATGAAATCAGAAAGTATATGCAGCAATTTCAACAAAATTTGCTGTGAGGGAAAAACAAAGACAAGGATTACTGAGAGATGAGTGGCCTATAAGCCACTTTCCTTTTTCTTGTTTTCTATGAGACACTGGGATGTACATGTGTTCTTTGAAGAAAAAATAGTCAAAGTGTTAAAAGTAAAAGAAACTGTGATGTGCTTGAATAACTGATGGAGAAGCACTGAGATCCAGAGCACTGAAGAAGGAATTCACTTCAGATACAGAAATAAAATGATTCAGAATTAGAATGAAGAAGCATCCTGCTTTGATGTATTCTTTCAATGCTGTAAGAATGATTTTCAGTTCACTTTTGTTATTTACAATGAAAAGGAAAAAAGCACAGATTTGGTCCTCAATTGGCTGTTTTCTGAGATTTCAGTGAGAGACGGTTCCACAGGTCCAATTATGTCACTTCCATACTCATCCTGGAAATGAATGTTTCTGTGAGACTCAGCTTTGTCCTGCCTGCTGCAGGCTGCAGGGTGAGAGGAGCTAATCTTTTTCAAAGCCTTTTTCCTGTCAACAACAACAGAAAAAAAGATCAAAAGTGACTTGATCTATTCATGGTGACTCACTTCCTTATCAAGACACTATTCTTAAAGCTTTCCGAATGAAGTTGGGTTTTATTTTATTCTGTACACATTAATATTTGAATCTGATTTTAAATAAAAACTTTCAAAATTGTTATATGGCTTTCTGTCATGTGTTTTCAAATAACTAGATAAGCCAAATATTCAATGTCATGCAAAAAATGAAAGTGAAGAACTATCGTCCTCTTTTTTGTTTATTTTTATTTTTATAGATATTTGTCATATTTTAAGCCATTGGTAGTTTATTTGAATACTTATCAATAGGAAAATATCTTCCTTGATATGATTAAGAGCAAAAAACACTAAAATGATCAATGGGAACAGGAGATTTTTGTAGTTATTTATATCTGATCTTGGACAAAGATGTTTTATCGTTCACTAAACGTCACATAATGTTTTAGGCTCTTTTAAGTTTTCAGGTGTTCTTGCATAGACTAAAGGAAAACATAAAAATGTACAATATTTATTTAAAAAAGCCTTTACATTCAGTGAAATTTAAAACTCTCATAATCCTTAGTTATGTTTAAGTTATTAAATGTAATAATTAAATTCTACAACTTTCAATTATGGAAATTTTTTTTAAAGTTTTTAATTTAAAACTAGTTTCTTTATTTCAAATTTGGCCACCTTGGTCAATCATTCTTTCCTAATTTTCTGGTTGTCTTTTATTAACTTTTATAAGTGATACCTCCTTCTTTATCTAGGCTGACAAGGTTAGGACTTCTTGCTATATTTGAAACTCCTGTTTTGTAACCCGCATATGTTGTAAGGATTGCCCCCTAAACTTTATACAGTTTCTATGAATCTCTCTGTCCTTCTCTCTTTCCCCACTCTTGTCATTAAGCTCCACACTTAAATTTTCACTTCCTTCCTGAAGCATTGATCTGATACTTGCCAATTGTCATTTTAGTCCTGACTGCAAAGGGAACAGTGATGAATACAACTTATCTTCACATGCAAGCACATAATATTGAACAGACATACAAACCAATAATCCTCTTGGCAACCACTGGGGCTTTGGACAGAAGTACAGCATACCAGTTTGGAGGCACAGAGAAAGTGCTATGTGAAACAGAAATGGGTCAGGATAATCTTTAGAACAAATAAGAGTAAGTTTTCACCAAGTGGAAGAAGACAAAAGATTAGAAGCTCTTTAATGTTTTCTTTGTTGCTGACGTTGTGATGTCTTGTTTTAGAAAAGGATGAGTGGAGAGGAATCTGAAATACTAAAATGCATTTCAGAAAAAGTGCTTCCTTCTGAAGCTACTATAGTTTGATTCTGAAATGTCCTCAGAGTCCCCTGTGTTCAACTTTGTCACAAGCTTAGCTTTACTGAAAAGTGGTGGACCTTTTATGTTTATTTTCACAAATCACAGGAATTTGGATCTTTAGGATACAATTTAGAAAGAGACTTTCTCTCCCTTTTGTTCTGTGCTATGAGATGAATCATTGCCACATGTGATCCTCACTATGATCATGTGCTTCACCACAGGCCCAAAAGCAATGGGGTGACTGAAACTTTTGAGACTGTGAGTAAAAACAAACCACTCCTCATTTTAAATTTATTGTCAAAAGTTGTTTTTTTTTTTTTTTTTTTTTTTTTTTTTTACAATAACAGAAAGGAGTCTAACATGGAATGACTTCAGTTTTGACGATGTTCGCCATACAATCCCTTTATGATGCTCTAAGAAATATAAATGATATTCCAGGAAGGCACTTGTACCACAGAGCTGTATCCCCAGCCTGTCCATCAATCTGCATACTGGGTTCCTTCTATGTCTCTGGATTAATGTCTTAGCTCTAAAGGTACCTGCATGTACAATCATATCTGCCAAACTCATTAATGGCTTATTTCAGTATGGTTCGATCTGAGCCCTGGTGTAGGTGTGGCAACATAGGAATCAGCAACTTGAAGACACCACACTTAAAAAGTTCATCTTCCTTTGTCAATCATTAATCAATGAAATTGTCAATAGATAGCATATGAAAGACATTTGGTTTACTGAGATTAAGCAGAGAAATATGAGGACATACTCTTCCAGAGAGGCCTCAGTGTGAATTTCAGAGTTGAGAATGATATAGGGGAAGTGTCAGTGAGTAAACCATAAGGCTCTTGAGGAAGAGGTTACAGGAGAGGCCCAGTGTGGAAGAGGTGGCTCCTACTCTGAGGCATTGTCATTTTAAATGTTACGCCAAGTCTCCTTGCAGGTGACCATACAGGGAAGGCAGTTTTGAGTTAATAAATCTCTGTGCCTTCCAAAACTCATACAGTGGATTCAACCAGATACGTCAGAAGAATAAAAGATAAAACCTATCATCTGTGATTAAAGAGAAAACCAAGAGAAAGATATTTTCTGGAAACAGGTGCAGAACACATTTCCAAATGAAAGAGAGAGAACGATTTTCTTACAGATTAAATATAAAGTGTCTTCCAAAGCTCAGGTATTAAGGGCTTAATCCTCAGTGCAGCAATGTTCTGAGATGTGGTTTAGAGGGGCAACTGGATCATGAAGATGCTGACTGCAGGAATGGATTAATTCATCGATGGATTCATGGCTTAACTGGGAACTAGGCAGCAGGAAGCCGTCAAAAGAAGTAGGTCAATGAGGTTATGACTTTGAAGGGTTTTCTGGTCTTGGACCACTTCTTGGGATTTTTCTCTCTTTGACTCCTGGATTACACAAAGTAAGCAACTTCCCTCTACCACATCGTCTGCATGGCATGGACATTCCTGGCTCACCAGAGGCATAAAGCTGGCTGACCATAGAGTGAAATCTATGAAACCATGAGCCCAAATATTTTTTTTCATCTTTGTATCTGGTACTCTGCTCCCAAGTCATAGATCTGTCACATATCTATTATATGGGTTGGTTTTCTATCGTGTCTATGATATAATCCAATGGCTTCATGCAGATGGCATTTACTATCTCAGAGTCCCTGTATCAGGAATTGGGGCATTGGTCAGCTTTGGGGCTAGAATCAAAGCTGATAATGAGTGCAGTGTAATCACAGGAGGAGCATCGCATCATCACTGGCCTATTCTATTACTCAGAAGAAGCCTTGAGATCCTAACAGTTACCAAAGGGAGGGCACTGCCCAGATGCATTAATGCAGAAGACAGAGGTCAGCTCCTGGTCTGTTCAACACATAACGTCAAGTGCTGTAGATAAGACAATAAGATGAAGACTGGGCATGTGCATATGCATTTTACAGTTATGTAGAAAATGTTCACATTAATAAGGACTTTTTCATAGGCTAGAGCCTTTGTTCAAGAGTAGATGAGAACTACACAAATCCTAAGCCTAATCATGTTAAATTTGTTTTTATATCTTTAAATCATTTGCTAGAGAACAAGTTCCTCATTTTTTTAAAAAGCACTAGAAAAATAGACTTATCAAGTATAACTTCATATGAGACTATTGTCAGTGCACATAAATTAAAGCTTGATCATTTTTAGTAAACTATGGTGTGGTGAAACTGTTGTCACCATCCCAGGTTAGAGCATTCGTGTGACCTGGAATTATCCCTTCTTCTGTGCATCCATCCAGACTTGAGGCTCATTTCGAGCTTCCAGAACCCAGTCTGTCTGAGCGTACCCCTTCCCTTGGACTGGTCATGTAAATAGAGTAATAAAATAGACAGTTTTTTGCACTTTTTCATTTAGCACAACATTTTTGAGGTCGAATTATTACTAGTGTCAATAAATGGCCCTAATTTATTATTAAATGGTCCACTGGATGTATCTATTATAATTTGGGAGAAACATGTTATCAACTATGTTTAGCTTAAATTTTTCAACCCTTTCTGATATCCATGAGTTTCCCATAAATGCAGCATTCTAGTTTGTAATTGACAACATTTTGTGAACTAATTATCTTGACACTTTTAAGATCTCAGTTCTCAAAAATATATTCAAAATAGTTATAAATGTGCATAGTGTACAAAATCTTCTTGCTTTTCCTTAATGTTGTTTCAGAAAATGACATACCTGTGTAGATTTACAAAGAATTGATCAAAGGAAATATTCTTTGCAAAATTCTTTATGCTAAACTTTCATTAGTTCTACTTTAGATATGATTGGTCTCTATAACCGGAATTACCAACATTCAGAAACTCTTGCCCTCTGAGGGCTTCTCTGGTAGAAGAGAGATATGTTGCTATTACCAATTGTCAAGAAAGTACAAGAACGTTCCTTCTGTACTTGTCCAAGTTTCCCTAGGACAACAGCATCTCAATATGGCCTGGGATCCGTGCAGCAGAAAGTCTTTCCTAGGATTCTCCATCTCGAGTTAATGAAAAGGATGCAATCACAGGCAGGATTATTTACTAATAATGAGGCATAGATGGGAATTTAGCAAGGAATGGTGGTGGTTGCAGCACATGACATTACATTAAGTGGTCAACAGTGACCCCACTTTGAACTTAATCCCATCGAGAACAGTGTTATATAGCTCATATATTAACCTCCTGTCACTGGTTTATAGTCTTTTCCAAATTATTCTCAGCCTTTTCAGTTTATAAGATCAAACTATTATCTTACCAATAAATATATTTTTTCTGTTTAAACTGGTTTCTGTTACCTAAAACAAAGAAATCTAACTGGTGGAGGAATACTTTATTTATATGTAGGCAACTTTTGACTTTACACTAACCTTGAGAGTTGCATTGGTGTAACAATTTTGTTAATGTTCTGAGACTGAGAGTATTAGAGGAAACATGCACGTTTGTGCATGCACACAGATAATGTGGCACATGTTATATTTTCCCACTGCTAAAGCACTGAAATTACCTGTCCAAGTAATCTTCCAGGGCAGAAATTAATGTGGTGGTCCATGGCTATAATCCCAGTACTTTGAGAAATTGAGGCAGAAATGTCACAGGTTTGAGAACAGCCCAGGCAACTTAGCAGGTTAGTGAGACCTTGACTCCAAATAAGTTTTTTTTTTATTTATTTTTTTAAAGTTAAAGGACTGAATATTTAGCTTAGTGTGAAGGTTCTGGGTTCCATGTTCCTACACGGACTCAGGACAGATTGATTGATGGTGGGTGCTAATTGTAGCCACTCACAATTTAAGATATTGGGTTTAGTAACTGAGTGGAGACATCATAGATTGAGCAATTAAAATTGCAAACTGTGTTTAACTGATACAGAATGTACCATACTGACTTTAAAATTTTAAAATGATTTTTAAATTACAATAATATGAATTATAAAATTTAGAAATACAAAAAAAGTGAAAACTAAGTCAAATATAATACTGCTATAGACAGATGATATAACTATTTTGAAATATGTATTTCTAGAATATTCTACCTATTTGTGTATTTAGCATACAAATATACATTTGTATATGTGTATCTATGCTATCCATTTTAGGTGAAAATACTTAGGCTATTAATACCATTTTGTGTTGTAAAATACTTCTGGTATGTAGCATAGAAAAATTATGTCATAAAACCTAAATAATTTATAATGACTTTTTATATATTTTACTTAGTTGATACATAGTAACTGTATAAATTTATGGGTTAGATTAATGTATATAACTACTATATAATGAGACTATATATATATATATATATATATAAGTTTAATGTATAATGATATACATGTAAGTTTATATGATACACATATAATGATACACATATAAGTTTAATGTATAATGATGTATGGTAATTGGTAATTGACATATCTATCACCTTGTACACTTAGAGTTTCTGCTGCTAACATTAAAATATTCTCTAGTAGCTACTCTAACATATTCAGTTAGTTGTCATCAAAGATGGTAATTCTAGTGTGCTATAGAGCATTAGCAGTTGTTTTTCCTATTCGACTGCACCTATGGCGGTGGTGACCATCCTCCCTGCACCCATTCCTCCTTTCTCCACTTCTGTGCATATTTCCCAGGCTTTGCTAAACCATTATTCTCTTATCTTCTTCTTTGAGATCAACTTTTAGTTTCTATCTATGAGTGCAAACACATGACAACGGTCCTTCTATGCTTGACACACTTAATGTAATTTTCTCAAACTCAAATGATGAAATCTTACTATTTTTTAAGTTTGAATAATTTTATATTGTGTATATGGCCCATGATTTTTAGCCACCTATGCACTGACAGATACCTGTGCTGATTTCAAATCTGTTTGCAAAAAATACATCAATACATGCAAAAGCAAATGTCTATTTGTCACACACTGATTTCAATTTCCTTTGATATGTACCCACAAATAGAAGCAAAAACACATTAAATATACTCATTCAACCTGTAATTTATAGTCAGATATATAATTTGATTTTAGTTTTTACTATTACCTTGTTGGAGTTACTCATATGTGTCTCTGTATGTGGCCTAATTTCTTAACACTAGCTCCAAATGTAGACTGATTTAACTAAAGAATTCAAATTTTTAGAGTATAGTACATGTGAAATAATCATAACAGCAGGAATCCAATATGTCAAAAGATGTTTCTGAGGTAGAAAACAGAATGCTTCCTTCAGTTCTGCTGACATGTGGTCTGGTTAAAATCCTGAATAAATGCTAAAATTGCTGTACTCAATTCCTTAAGAGTCCCTCACTGGATGCCATAAGAGACTAGAAGATATCCCTGAGCTGTGTCCTGGATAGGCGACCCTCAGAGAGCTCAATAGGGAAGGAAGGATCTCTTCCCACACAGGACTCTGCAATTATCTCTGTGGATACTTCACTAGTGCTATCTGAAGTAACAGGTAGTTATCTTCCATCACCGCTGTACACATTTCCCAAGGCAGCTGGCAGAATGATAAAACCCCAGAGCCAAGAGTAGCTCACTAGAATGTAAAGGACAAGAGACAGTCTTCGGGAAAATTCACAGTGATCCTTAGTGATTAGCAAGCTCAAAGAGATTGTAATGTATTTGGTTTGGATCAGCCTTTCCCAGTTTAGTTGACATTTGAAGATTTTCCAAAGCCTCACGAATGCATTGCATTATTGTTTAATATTGCAAAGAATGCTCTGCAAAAGTTATGATGGGGCTCAAATACAACATCACACAATTTTGATGTCATCTGGATAATACAGTGTTCTCTAAGGTACAGTTAATTAGAAATCCTCGACAAACCTATAAGCACTAATGAATGAAGAAAATCATTCTTTGAATGTTCTTTGAAATGCTGAGATTCATGAGCAAGTGACAGGATGATCTCTGGTATTTGAAGAAGATTCCTTGACTAAGCCTTTTCATGAAAGCTAAAAGGAAGGGCACCGGAGGGATTCAGGGTTTTCAGGTGCAGGATCACATTCTTCCCAGGGAAATCGTGTTTGCAGTTTTCTGCATCTCCTTGTACCAAGCTTCCTGTTCTGATTCATCTTGCTCATTACAAACATGTGTGGCATTATGTGTCAGTGTAGCCAAGTCCGTATGACTTAGGTGTCCGAATGGCATTACACTTGTCTGTGTATGAGCATGTGTGTACGTAGTGCGTGATCATGTGGACATGTGTTGAAGTATGTTAGCATGTGTGCAAATGTGTGTTTGGCTATGTATAAATATTTGCACCTTACACTGAGAAGATTCAGTATTATCCTAAAATTTTAAATATGAGAGAAATAAGCTCATGTCTTAGCATATGCATTTTAATTCATTCTTGTGACTCAGTCATTCTCAAGAGATGGTCATTTACGAAGCATGGATATTGTTTTTACCTTAAACACTCTAGATATTATACACAGTACAAATGGGTGGGTGAAGGGAGTGTCTATCTGAACTCTACTAATTATTATTTAAATCAAAATGCTTAGTGTCTTTTCTCTGAGGCAACAGTTTTAACATCACCTGAAAATTTAGAAATTCTAATGATTGAATTTACTCTAAACCTAGTGAAACAGAAACTGTATAAAATGTGAAATTATGTTTATCTATCAACTATTTGAATGTCAATAGGTTTCTGTGATTATTAAGTAGTCTACTACAAACATTATTGTGCAAATCTTTCTGTGAACAAATGTAATTTCTCTCGTGTAAATATATCAGAGTGGGATTGCTGGGTGATGTGGTAGAATTACATGACAGTTTATAAGATACTTTTGTATCCATCAGGAAATGTGTTTTAGATCTTCATCTTCAACATTTATATTGCAATATTTCTTTCTTTTCTCTCTCTCTTTCTCTTTCTTTCCTTCTTTTCTTCCTTCCTTCCATTCTTCAATTTAGAAATTCGACTAAGTGTATAGCAGTTTCACATTTTGGTATTAATTAGGATTTTTTCACGATTAATGAATAAAAATTGTGACTGTTAACTGATCAAACTTAGCACAATCCCTGCAGTGAGAAATAGGAATACATACAGAACTAGACAGGTATTAGGAACACACTTTAATTATTTGTTCATTCAAATGGAATATTTTGCATAGTTAAAACATATCATGATTTCTGGAACCATTATGTTACATGGCAACAACAAAAATAAATGGTATAAAATATATATGAAAGAATATGTACTTGGTTTTTTGTTTTGTTTTATTTTCTGTGTTTGCAGTATATGAAGTTGACATTCACCTTGGAGGGCAGGTTCATGTACATAACAAATGTGATATTTTAACATCCTTCTTTCCACTAACCTCCCTCCCCTTTCCTCCCGTTCTTATCATTATTATATTTTTTAGTTCATGCTTGTATGAACTAAATGTCTATGTTCACTGTGTGTATTTGGTTCATGTAAGTGTCATGCATCAAATCTTCTTACTGCCTCCTTCTACTCCCTACTCCTTGCTCTCAATTGTACAATGGAAGATGAAATATTGTATAAATGTATGGATCACAGTGTTACAGTCTACTAAGAAAGAGCCAAAGGAACACAAGCAGCCAGTGACTCCACTGCCTACCTAAAGTCTCAGTTAAGTTTTCATAATGTGTAAAGTATGTATCTTCACACATTAATAATAGAGAAAATAGAAATACAGACAATCTGTATTTATATTTCATATTATTTTTCATCTTTTACAACAATGTACAACTATTATACCCATACAGTCATGCATGTTAACACCTATTATTATGAAATCACTTTATTGTAATATTTTATAATTGCATTGCTTCACTTTCAATGTTTTGGGCTTTTTTCTTTCATTATAGTTTTATGTGTTGGTATGTTTATCTCATTTATATGATGCTACAGTATACAATAGCATAATTCTAAAATTGTTACTAAATATTTTCAAAACAATTTAGCCACAAAAGATGTTAATGTTATTGAAGATGTGAAGTTTCTTTATGTGATGACATGAAACATATGAAAGATATAGGCTTTGTGCCAGAGTCTGGGAACACAAAAACTAATTCCATATTTTCATCTACAGAAACTCAAATAATAGTAGAGAGGAAGAATACATATAACTGATTATACAATCACATAAAATGTGTAGTTTATTTATCAACAATTACAGTTGAGAGAACAGAGTTAAAACTTACAAAGAGAATTCCCAGTGGATTTTCAACCAACAAAACATTTTTCTTTGTTTTCTGCATAGAAACTTGCTTTTTCTTTGAACACTTGGATTGAATGTATTGTGATTCATTAACTGAAGAAGCAACTTACTTTTTAAGAAAAGATAATAATAAAAATGTACATAGCATTCTATCATTTGCTTCTTATTGCTAAATTTTGTTAATGAAGTCACTGGTAAATGTAGTAATAGCTTATAATCACCGTGCAAGTCATGTATTGCACAAAAATGCGATCAGCATGTTAATACTGCCTAAGTCAGTTCTATCTTGTTAAAATTTTCCCCTCAGATTTTATAAACAGAATGTGGGTTGGAAATAAAGCCATAGTGTCTCATTACCTAAAGCAGTGACATTATTTTATCATGCTGTTTCCATCTGTAAGAACATCTTGTCTGCTAGGAAATGTGTTTATATGCTCCTGACTTCAAATACTATTATTATAACATCACTTTCTTTATGATAAAAAGTTTTCCTTCTTGGTTTTTAGATTATTCCTGGTTAGTTTTTTATATTATTTAATGATTTATTGAGGAAAATGTTGAAATTATTCATTTTCCTCTTTTGACAAGGGTAGGCAGAATACAAATATGGAATGCAATTATATTTTAGCTATGGAAGGAGGGACTCTGGAAAATATTTCCCAAATGAGGTAACAAGGTGTCAGTGTTGTAACAAAAAGTGGTTCTGCATACAAAAGACTTATTTATATTAGAGATTACATAGCTTTGGTTTGAACAGCTTTTTCACCAACCACGTAAGATCTTTCTTACTTTTAAACATGCATAGAAATAACATTTGATCATATCAAGTGTTGATATAAGTCACTTAAATCATGTGTTAAAACCAGTGTAGGGTAAAACAATGTGATACTTTTTGGATGCCCAACTCTGGTCTACCTTAATTTTGGGATACATTTCAGTGTAGCTAAAAGAATGGATATGCACCATATTCCCGAGCAAAGCCTCCATTAAAGATACAGTTTTTTAACAATTGGGAGTATCATTTGTAATTGATAGTTTAGATCATGATAGAGAATATAGCTATTCTGTAATACTAATTAACACTTATACTATAGACCTTAATAGTATCAAACTTGGAGTTTCTTTAACATGAAGCAATTGAACCACATACTAAATAAATTTCCCAGAAAACATCATGTCGCAGTCATGTAGATTAATATCAACCAGTAACTAAAGCCAGGAGAATGGGATGAAATTATACCACACTTGATCAAAACCATTGATAAAAGAAGTTATGTAATCATACTTATGAAATTCCAGCATTTTGGTTAGAGATGTTAACTTAGATTTTGTCACATTAAATGTAGTTTTTAATTCAAACATAATTTTGAGTAATACTACCTCTAAATATGTTCTAAAAGGCATATTTTTAAAATTTTACATGTTCACAAAAATCACTGATCAAATTACTAATTTTTAAATAAGTTGTTCAGGATGCATTTTCTGTTGGAGCTACAGAAAGAAGACAAAAGTAGAAATCAGCGAGGCAGGAAATATGCAAAAGAACACAATAATTTCAATGAGTGGTAATTTCTTGGGGATGTATAAAATGAAATGAAATGGTAGAGATGAGAAAGAGGTCTTCAGTGCAGAAGTTAGGTTATCAATCACATTACTACTCTACGCCAGAACTATTTGAATTGGGATTTGAAAAGAGGAGGAAGCCACTTATGCACAGATTTTAAAGGAAGGCTATTTTAGGAAACAGGAAGGAATAAATGCAAATACCTGAAACAGGAATAAAATCATCACATTTACAAAAAGATGGCCCACCAGTAAGCCACAGTGAAAATCAGCTAAGAAGTATTCATTTAGTCAGAGACCAAGTATTAGAGGATATGAATCTGAGTAGTGATAATTTCATCACAAATTCCATAGCATTGGAGATTCAAGACAAATAACATAGTCACTTGACATATGCTTTGACACGATGTGATGAATGAGGGGGGCTTTAAAATGGACCAGTGAGGACGCTTGTTCAGAAATTCAGGAAACAAGAGTGGGTTACATGACAACTTTAGCTGCGGTGATAGAAAAATCATGATGTGCTTTAGAATTACACTGTAGAGATCACACAGGCAAGAGTGAAGTCACTGGAGCCGAGGGGTAGAGGGAGTTGGGGATTGTAGTTTAGCCCTAAAGACAATGAAATACATGGATGGTGTGCATGGTCTGTTTCTACACATGGCTTACTGGCACCACAAGAATTTATCCTGTTATTTTATAAAGGGAAAGAGTCAAGATAATTCAATTTTGTGCCAGGTTGGCGGTGCTGATAAAGTATCTAAATAGTGAAATCAAGTGGGTAGCCTTTGTGGCCTGGACAAAGCTCAGAAATAAGAAGGGAGCTTTGCAGTTGCCGAAGTACAAGCTGTGTTAAAGTCACAGGACTGGAAGACATTGATGTGAAGGACATAGGGATTAGAAGGGCCGTGCTGAAACTGACCCTGACCCAGGCTTTAGAAATGTTTTTAAGGGAGAGCCAAAAGAGGTGAGGATGCTTGATAAAACGTGTTTACCTGAATAAGAAGCTACTACAGGGCCACGCAAGGTGGAAATGCCATTTTCATCCTACTGCCAAGCATGGAGACTGTGCCTCCCCAACCTGACCAACACTCATGTAGTTAGATTTTTTGTTTTGATTTTATATTCTAAAATTGTGTAGTAACCTCTCAATGTGGTTTAACTTTGAATTTCTCTATATTTGTATTTGCCATCCATATACCATTTATGATTAAGGTCTATTATGGTTCTTTGATGATTTTTGTTTCTTATTTTTGCTTGTTCAGTTTCAAGAAAAAATCAGATGTTATGCATCTTTGCTGCTTTGTTTTAAATATCAGATTTGTGATTTTCTCAAGATACACAGTTGTCTTTTTATTATTCTTTCAGTGTGTCTCACAGAGCAAAAGTTTCCATTTTTTTAAAGTTCAACTTTTTATGATTTTCCTTGCATATCTTATTGATATTTTATCTACAGTCAATAGCAGGAGTACCAGAATTTTACTGCATGGTACTTGTGGGGTAAAACATGCAGAGTTACATAATACTAATCAGAACTTGAAAATCCCTACTAAAAGTAAATCCAGCCAAAATTCTGTATCAGGTGATCCTGGAAAAACATAAACCAGAAAATATATAATACAGGAATGAGTTATTACCTAGATTATAAAATAAATATACAAAAATCCATATTGATATAAGAGAATGGAATAAGCGAATATATAATGAAGAGACAAGCAGGAATCTTACTTGCAGAAGAATTCTAATACAATGTGTATGGATACACCTCTTAAAAAGCAGAATTCATTTTTCTCCTCTTGTAAGTTTGATAAAGAGACTCATTTTCAAAAACAAAAGTATGTACACGAAGGGAATCACGGTAACACTGAGCTACAGATGGCAAATTCAGCCTCAGCCTAGTGAACAAAATAAACATGATGAGAAACCAATCATGCGGGTAATACACGCATGGCCTGCAAGTGTGATATTATTTATCACAAAATCCACCACCCCATCTCCTCATGAATAAGCGCGACTCCTAATCAAACCTGAGTGGTCTTTCTACAAATTATCTGACCTATATTGATCAAAACTTTTAAGGTCAGGAAAACAAGGGCAGTTTGGAAAGTGATGCCATCTATTAGATGCAAGAGAGGAGACACAGTGACTAAATTTGATGTGCTGCCTTGGACGGGATCTTGGAATCGTGATGGACTTTTGCTGGAAGGAAAATTGAATCTCAAATATGGAATATACTACTATTCCCTGTAATGTAGCAAGATTAACTTCTTATATTGCTGTATAATATGTTAATCCCAAGGAAAACTGAGCAGAGTTTATAATGAAATTATTGATATTATTTTTAAAACTTTTCTCTATGATTGAAATTATTCAAAAACAAAACATCAATTAGAACTATTTTAAAATATTTATGAAAGAATTAGATTATTTTTTCAGGCCAGATGAATTCATCAAGAACAGATTTGCCATTCCACTCAAGAGAAAGTCATGTACTGTTCCATTTTAAAGATTAAAATAAAGCTGTGGGAAAGATAGCAGGGTGGTTCTAGTGGAAAGCCTTACAAATGAACCAAGAGAACAGAACAGAAAGTTTAAAGTAGACCCAGTTTCCCCTAATTAATTGATCTTTGACAGCATTGCAAAAACAGTTCAATTAGGGAAGGATAGTCTTTTTAACAATGGAAATAAAATGATTCAGTATCCAAACACATGTACATGTATATAATTCTGCATATGAATTCTTACATTTATATATAGAAAAATAAATATACTCAGGTTAACAAGAATAATTACTAAAAATAGCTCAACTTAAAATATGCAAAAATATTGATCAATCAAGTCTACCTAGTCACCAAAAAAGAACTGCATGCTGTAAATAAACAATGAAAAGATGCTGAACACTATCGTGCATCAAGTAAATAGAAATTAAATTATCCTGAGCTAACACTTCTCACTTATGAGAACAGCTAAGATGAAAAAGAATTACTGTATCAAGTGTTATCGAACATGTAGAGCAACTGAATTATCAAACATTGTTTTAGGATATATCTAATCCTTTCCGACTTATATTTGTTAAAAGTTCATGAAAAGACATTCACAATGCTCACAGCAGCTTTTTATGACACAGTCAGATCTGAACACCACAAAAGATTTCTCGTCAAATGGATAAACAAATGGTGGTATATTTATACAATGAGACATGACTTAGCAACACAAAGAATACCGTGCTGATACACAGAAAAACATGGCAGAATCTGGGAAACATACCTTCAAACTAAGCATCTCATGGGCAAGTGAAATTATTTGATTCTTAGATAAACGAAACTGTGATGTCAAAATCAGTATAGCGATTTTACTTGATAATTATAATTTCACTCATCTTGATTCAATGTTGAGGCTCACTAGTGTTTCTAAGGTTTAATTCATTTATTATCAAACTGTTCCTGTAGTGTCTCAGTATTTTACCTGAATTATACCTGCTGCACTAGTCATTTTTTCATTGCTGTAACAAAATACTTGATGTTCTCTATTTTAGGAAGGAAAGGGTTATTTAACTCACAGTTTCAGATGGTTCATTCTATGGTCAGCTGGCTTCCAGGCAGAAAAAGAAAGGCTGGACTTTAAATGAGCTTGCAGTTCCATTTGAGCTTGCCTCAGCCTCCCAGAGTGCCCAGCTATTACTAAAGTCTTTAGATATCCTGTAAGCCAGATTCCCATTTTCCTCCTGACTTGTGACTATACTTTTGGATATACTAGGGCCTACAATTGCTAGTGTTACTGAATTTCTGCAATATAAGTCATTGTATTTTTGTTCTCTGTCAATTGCTATCTTAAGTTAATTTAAGCACTCTTTGTTGTTCTAAGCAAGTTACTCATCATCAATCTGATTTTCAATTTACGGAAGTTTATTGATTATTCCTTCCTGCTCTCTGTAATTTCTAATCTCTTCACACTATCTCCATGGGATTTTGGTTGATGGAAAAAAGAAATCATGTAGTGTTAATGTTTGCACCACCTTCAACCAGAGACAATTTTCATTATTTAACATGTTAGTCTCAAAGAGAAAATACAGTTTCTGTCATGCTTCTTCAGTCACAGAAAAAGCCATTTGTGCTGAGCTGAAGGTTTGACTGTCAGGCACTTTTTGCTCATTTTATTGAGTAGCTGAGACTTGTGCCTTTTGGCACATTCTCAGAAGTGTGCCCACTGTGTACCATCACACCCTTTGGCTTTGCCAGTCCCATAATACGTGAGAGGCAAGTGCAGTTCAGAAATTTTAATAATCTTTAACTGCTGTACTGCTAACCAGTAGAACAAGAAATTAAACCTAGTTCTTCAGAATCCACTTGTAGTTTCTTCTCCTATTAAAAAATATGCTCAATCATTGAAAATGAGCACTTACTCAACAGACTACAAATGAAAAATCAGCTGAGAGCAATTTTAATTCAGAACATGAAAAAATCAGAAAACTGCATGTTTGACATTTATGCAGCACAACACAGTGAACAATGTGTTTTCTGCGTTTTCTAATAAAAGGAAGACATGCTCTTGGGCATTGCACTTAATTTTCAGTGAATTTGCTCCAGGTCTTTTAAGAAAAATTCATTAATCTTTGGGGTTAAAAAAGTGACAATTCTCACTAGATTTTTATGGGACCGAATTCAATTTTGATGCATAAACTTAGTTTCAGCAAATTGACTTTCCATAATACCTGATATGTTGTGTGACATAAGTGATATAAACAAGATCTATTCTAGTGGGAACGAGTAAATTTCTATTAACTTTTCAGATGAATTTCAAAGGAAAAATGATATTGGTTTGAAACAGTTACCATTTTCCCAGAGGATAATCTCCATTTCCTTAAAGGATCATCACTTAAGACTCTGATATATTTTCTTTCTTTTTTCTTCCTTTAAGTTTATATTGCAAACAAAGGTGTTGTTTAAATTTTCCATTTCCCAAGTAAAAACACTGTAAATAAAATAATACAGTTTGTTATTATTTTTTTCCGAACTATGAACTATATGGCTTATGATTTCCATGAACAGGAGTATGGATATAAATATGGTCCAAGAGACCAGATGAGTTGCTTATAATTGCTCTACAGGGACACTTATGCACTTTGAAGTAGATGACACACTTATCCATGTTTTCCTTATTTGACATTTGCCAGGGTTTTGTATAAGTAACAAGCCGGCTACAGTACTTCTTTAGAAATACAGAACTCTGGGACATAAGTGAGCGATTTCTGAAGGAATTTTAGAAAACAAGCAGGTGTAAGCCTGCCAAAAGAACAGAAGACTGGGGTGGGGATTTAGCTCAGCAGCATAAGCACCTGCCTTGCAAGCAGGCGGTCATGAGTTCGATCCCTGGTACCGATAAAAAAGGAAAAACACACACACAAAAATAAATAAATAAATAAATAAATAAATAAATAAATAAATAAATAAAAGAACAGAAGACTGAGGCTTGCAGGGAACATAGGATATAGAAAGATCAGGGATGTGGATCAAATGAGACCAAGATCTCCTTTAGAAAATGGTAGTGACTTTAGGATACTGAAATTGAGGAGATGTGATTGTGAATTCAAATTTCATGGACAAAAGTCAGTAAATAGTATTTTAGGTGATACTGACTCTTCCCAAAAACCACAGAAAATCTCATAAGGACTTGAACGTGAATCGTCATGTAATCACACGACATTTGTGTTTTTAAAAGTTTGTATGCTTGTAATTCAGAAAGATAAATTCAACTGCAGAGTGAAGGAAAGATCAGAGTTTTTTATGAGAGAAAACACGTGATCAGTATTTCTACTACTATGGAAATCTAAGCATACTTTTGCTCCTTAGATATTGTTGTAGTAGTAATAGACTGAATCCAAATAGTGGATTTGTATAACAAACACAGACAGAAAGGTGAACATGTAAAATGGAGAAGTTATCAGATCGAATTTTAATAGAGCTTGATGAATAATTGATGGTGGAAGGCCAAAGTGAAGGAATAATTCAGTTAAAAATCTGTTTCATGGGTATGCAGTGGTTCCATTAATAGGTACAGGGTACCTGGTAATTGTAACAATTATGGATGGGGTATGTTATCTTACAGTAGTAGTATATTGATTGTGAGAACTTCCTGAGATAATCTGTATGGTAACACATTGTATATATGTATCTAGAGTTGATAAAAACCTGTGGTTTGGAATTATAGACCACTACTTGATTTTGAGCAGATGAGGTTAAAACAGACAACTTAATTAAAAACACTGGAAGAGCAGAAGATTTCCCAGACAAACACCATAGTGTGATCATGAATTTTCAAAAAGAAAAGAAAACTAATTCAACAATATTTAAGGAGCAAAGCATGCACCACAAATCAGATCAAGAAAGAATATCAAAAACTCTAAATTCTCCATTGTGCACTGATAAAGGATTATATCTTAGCCAGACATTCAGAATCTTCCTCCAACTGGCCTGAATTGTCTTTAAAAGAAGAAAGAGAAGAGAAATGAGACTTAGGGAAAGAAAAAGAGGGAGAGAAGGAAGGAAAGAATAAGAAAGAAGGCAAAAGGAAAGAAGAGGAGCAAGAGGAAGGAAACTGTTTAAAGGTAGATCTGAGTTTCTAACAGAGATTCAGAAGAAAGATGAAGAGCAGAACTTGAATCCTATGAGGGAGGACAAATTAGGTGTTGAGGGAAGGAAATTAGGTTAAAGAATTAATTTCTGATTCTTATCAGGGCTACTGAGTGAACACCCCGGTTAAAGCCAGTGGAAAAATGAATCACAACGTTTGCCTCACAGGTCACTGTTAGGAGCCATAACATCACTGGCAGAACTTCATCCTCCCTCACCAACTCCTCCTCAGCCGGCCAAATTTCCCTGTCATGCTTTATCTGTTCTCCCTAGGAATCCAGGAGAAAAGGGACATCCATACCACAGGTGTCTTTTCAAATCATTCTGCTGTGACAAAAATAGACATGGACCACTCTCTTGTAATTACACAAGATGCTCTTCCTCAATCTGCCTGCTGCTGTGTTCCCAAAGAAAGAGATGCTCCAACTTCCCAAGCTTAGTGGATGCTCCCGTATTGTGTAATGAGGGCTTGCACACAGATCTGTGCTCTCATATCCTGCAGCCAAGTGCAGCAGAGGTCGCTTTGAAACACTTAGGATGACATTTTCTGATGGCTCAGGTTAAATGGAAAGGCATACACTAGGGTGACTAATTTTGTCTTCATCATTTTGGTGCATTCTCACAGAGTTGCTAACAACCTGGTTCCAGATTCAACTGCTTAGATTCCTCTTTTCCCAGGGTGAGATTCCTCTTCAAAAGAGAACCTTGAGCCCTCACTACCGCGGATGTCCTTCCTCGTTTATCCTTTGTGGATTATGCCTGGTAGAAGAAAGTATCTCACTTTCAGTCACCTCGTACTGTGAAACAGATTCATTACTTACAGACATCATGATCCGTATTCTTTAGTTTTTTATTTTAACAAATACAGACTTAACCATAGAAGATAGCATACTGTATACAGGGCAATATCATTGTCTCTATAATTATTAGTTCTCATGACTTCAGAGTCCAATTTTTCTGAAATGTGTAAACTCTAGATGAAGGTATGAGATTATTAAAGAGAAACTAAGTATTGGAATTTTTTAAAATTAACTTACTTTTATAATTGATATTAAATAACTACAATTCTAGTTTGAACATTAAAAATACAAAATGACAAATTTAAGAACTCATGAATATCACTTACATTTCACTCTACCTGTCAATATAATGACTATATATATATATATATATATATATAATATATATATATATAATATACATATAATTGCACCCTATGGCATCAAAAATTATTGAAATGACAGATTAAACTCTGCACATTTGCTTTACCTCTTCATGAAATTCATTTTTACCTTACCTATTTTTTAGGAAATTCACAATGGTTGATATATTATGTATTGTTACCTTCAAAGTAATTGCTCAAGTTACAAGATAGAGTCATGCATAATTGATAAGACAATATAAGCATAAATCATTTTTTCAATGAACTAAAAGAAATAAATAAGTGTCTTAGCTATGTTTTATACATTTATAACTTTTTTATTTTCTATTTCTTTTTCCTTTCACCCAATCCAGTTGTTCTGTTTAAGCAGTTTGTTTGTCACAATATCTAGTCTAGATTTTGTGTCTTATTTACTTTTCCAGTTTCTTACATTAGGGAGACAATAAGAAGTTTACAAATGATACTTTGATTTATCTAGTTTATGAGTCTGGTCTCTAGTTGCATTCATTTATTATCTAGAAAAGCCTCCAGATTATTCTTTTTATGGCTGAGTAGTACTCCATGATATAAAATTCCACATCCTTCTGTCCATTCCCCGGTAGATCTCTACTCTAGTTTTGCTGAATTATTTCTTTATAATTGTTGACATTTCTTTTTTTCACCTAAGAGATTATTTCTGATCTGATTTTCAGTTGCTATCATTTCAGAAATTTCAGGTGAATGTTTTCCAATTTATTCTATGTCTATGTCCCCTGGATGGGCTGAAGTTGTAAGAGTGCATTTTATTTTTTTATGTTTATATTTTCTATTTCAAAAAAAATGTTTGTTTTATTTTCTGTGATGATCCTGGTCAGTTTGTAGTAAGTGACTGTATCACTAGTTTTTTATTTCTCTCTAGGAAAAGTACATGCTTTAGGGATGTCTCCCGTGTATAGCAGATTCTTGTTTTGTGTCCATTACAAAATCCTACTTTTCAATTAATTAAGAGTGGATTTTGGTATCTGTTTAGCTACGTCCCTGGTCCTTTAGTGTAGTGCTGTGGTGAGGATACTACCCCAGAACCTCACACCATTGTTACAGAATGGTGAACTGGGGCTTGCAACAGTTATGACGTCCTAGCTACAGCAGTAAAAATCCACAATTACAACAGCATCCAACACAGCTTAGAGACTGACAAGCTGTAACTATGGATTTTGTAATTTAGACCATAGAAGTAGAGAATATAGTTGTATAACGCACCTGATTGCAAAGTGTTTCCCCTTGGCAGAAGGTTGTGGAGAAATTTTGGGAGGGTAGTGTATAAAACAAAGACAACGAAAATAAAAACAGAGCTGCTGGACAAAGGGGACCTGGAAACGTTTGGGAAACTAAAGAAGGGGGTGGAAAAGACCAAAGACCTATTCAACACGTTATCTGAACTTGGTCTCTGCGTTTGAGGGATGGGGTTTGTTTTCTGTGGTTTGAATTCGCTCCAGACATTCAGAAAGAGAGGGAAAAAAGGGCAAAAGCAGGAAAGCAAGAAGGAAAGAAGGAAGGAAGGTAGATGGAAAGAAACAGAAGTGAAGAAGTGTGGAAAGTGCTGGCCACCGAGCCCTGGCTTCCTCCTGAGCTGGCTGCTGGCCCGCGGAGGCTGTCACCGGTGTCTCAGACTGCTGTTTTCACTCTGGGCTGCCATCACTCCTAGTCTGGCCTGTTCCTCCTGCGAACCATGACTGGGACCCCACTGTGTCACTGGCCTTCCTTCTGGTCTCCGGACTCTCCCAGCAGCTCACCCCAGGCTTGGCTGCCCTCCTGCAGCCTGATCACTGGGTTCCTGCGGTGAGGAAGACAGCAGGAGGAGTCTCTGCTGCAGCAAGGCTGACCTGAGTACCTGAGGTGGCACAGAAGTGAGAGCAGTCTCTCTCCCCTGGCGCCGTTCTCCTGAGCTCCCGTGGGGGTGGACAGGGAATGGGAGGCCCTTATCTATGCTTAGCTTCCTGCTTTTTTTTTTCATCATGGGCTTCATTTTATTATTTTTTGAAATATTTCAGTAAATGCTTGTAGCACCTGTTGTTTACGTTCATCTTAGGGATGAGATGCGTGTACTTAACATATTTAGATTCTTTTCATTCCCTTTCCCCACTTCTCCTCCTTCCCCTCTCCCTCTGTACCTAAACTCCCCTTTCCTTTCTTTGTTTTCAAATTTTGTTTTTTAGTTCATGTTTGAAGCATAATGATTACATTTGCTATGGGTGGTTGGTACGTGGACATAGTACATTTTAATTATTTAAAACTCCCCTTCTCATCTCCATAAGATCATTGTCCCTGTTTCCTTTTATCTCACTTTTTTTGTTCTTATTTATATTTTTTGATTTCTCAATTTAATGGAAACCATATGCTATTTAAGCTTACATGTCTAATTTATTTCATTTAACTTTATTTGCAAGGCTTACACATTTTCTACAATTGACTCGAATTTGGGCTTTGTTGTAACAGAGTAGCATTCTGGTATGTACATTTTTTTATCTCTTCATTTGTTGATGGAAATACAGCTTGCTCCCAAGATTTGGCTGTTATTAATTGTGCTGCCATAAACATAGGTATGCATCTATCATCATAATATGTTTCCTTCAGCTTTTTTCAGAAGATACTTATAAGGAGTACAGTTGGCCTAATGTAATTTCTATTTTTAGATTTTTTCACTAATCGCTGTAGATATTTCCATAGTGGTTATAACTAGTTTACATTCCCACCAGCAATGTATGTGGGGGTGCCATTAGTTGATCTTGTGTGTGTTATGAATCAGGAGAATACCCACAGAAAATAACGTTAATATCCATAGAAACTAAGTTTTTATTTTTCCTAGGAAAAATACTCTTTCTCACTTTTACAAATTTCTTGCACTTTGCATCAGGTGTTTATAATATTTGAAAAGGAACATTACATTCTGTTGAAATGGGCTTTGCAGGTACAGCTTTGTTTAATAAAAGGAGTTCAGCTGGCTTACTGCTGCTTGATTCAATTAAGAGAAGTCAGTGTAACTTACAGATTAGTCTCTGTCCCCAGCCAGGGAATCCTATTTGCTTTGTGCTAGCAAATTGTCCGTTTGGAAAGAATAAGTTTCTGTGTCAGAGTGAAGTCAGATAGAGAAATAAGACTTCAGTGAAGTGATATATGGATGAACAGAATCCATTTTTGTAGGTATTGATTTATTCAAAGAAGGGCCAAGAAAAGCATGGTTTTCCAAATTCACACAAAAGTCATTTTTGCCCTCCACACAGATGTTTACGATTGAGTTTGAAGCTTGTGCTCATTGCCAGATAGAGACTGTTATCTGGAAAGAGCACAATTATCTCAAGATTGCTTAATTTAACAATGTAAAGTAATAAATTTATTCTGTAAATTGCGTGGTAAAACAGGTAAGTTGAATGTCTTTAAACCTATTTTCTGGAATGTTTATTATTTTCCAATTTCCTCCCAATTCAATCTATTTTAAGAATGCTTAGGTTTATGAAAAATATAACCACTGTCTACTAATGTGATTAACAAATCTTTCAGACAGAAGTCATTTTTATATCATTAATATCAAGGCAGGCAAATGTAAATGAGACAATAATCTTTTAGATTTATCATTAAGATTAGACTACTGCATCCAATATTTGATTTACTTTTAAAGGACAATGTAAAACAAAATTAAATAAAAAAAGATAATGTAGTTTGTATTCTAACACTAAAAATCTGAAAATACAAACCTCCAATGTGAAGCAATGCACATACAATATAAACCACACAGGTTTTCTGGACTTATGTTTTAATTAATTCTATATAATAATTGACATAGATAAAAATTTAAGCAACATCATCCTGTGTGTAGACACAAGTAAGAGAGTGTACATGTTTGATGTAAAGCCTATTAATACAGAAGTGTTTGTGATTCTACCACCTAAAGACTAGAACATGAAGTAACAATTTCCTCAGAGAAGCAATGTAGGGAGATAAAGTGTGTATTTCCCCCATAGTTACCTAGGTTTCAGTCCATATTGGCTGACCTGGTAAAGTAGCAGGTTATTGCAGGAGGGTGTGACAGAGGAGGATCAGCCACCTTATGGCAGTGTGCGAAAAGGTAGATGCCACTGCCCTCCACCCTCTTCCAAAGCCAGCGGCCAGGGAAGCCAACTCTCAAAGATTTCAAGGAAACCTTTCCGCATGTGCCACGCTAGAGTAGAAGATGTTCATATATGGACCTTTGAGTGATACTTAGCATCCAAACTCTACTGTAAACCATTGTATGTTTCTTTAATTGATAAAACTAAATGAGAATTAGTTTCATCATATATTTTAGTATTTAAAAATGAAAGTTTGAGATAATTATAGATTTGGGGAAGTTGTATAAGAGAATTTGGTTTGTTTTTCACCTAGCCTCATCAAAGTTCAACATCATATGTCAACATTGCAGATGATTATGAAATCAAAGAAATTGAGATTGGAACACTCCTCGGAACACATTTAATGTCACATGCACCATTTTATTCTTGCATCTGTGCCATTTACCAAACATGATCTTTCTGTGCTTTTCATCACAACCAAGAAAATTAACTCAGCTGTCACCAGAAGACTCTATCTTTCCACCACTTTGTCACCACACTCAAATCACCATCACGTACCTAATCCCTTGCAGCCTCTAACCTGGACTCCATTTCCATGACTGTATTACCTCACGAATATTCTATAAATGAAATTACCATTCGTGCTTTCAGATTGACATTTTTCACTCAAAAGATTTCTTTTGTGCTTTGTCTAAATTCTTGGATATATCAGTAGTCTGGTCCATTTTAATGTTGGGTACTATTTCATGATATGAAATAGTTTGTCTAATCATTCATTCTTTGAAGGAAATTTTGGTTGTTTGCATTTTGGACTATCAGAAATCTACTGTTCACGCACAAGTTTCTGAATGAAACTAAATTTTCACTTCTGTGGGATAGATGTCCAGGAAAACCAGTGCTATGTCATATTAAAAGTCTGTTTTCAGTTTTAAAAGAAATAACTAAAATAAATAGTTTAGAGTGGTTGTATCATTTTACATTTCAGCAGTTCAGCAGCACATTTTCTTTAAATTTTTTCTACATTTTTTCTTTTTCTACCATTCTAATAGCTGCACAGTAGTATCTCATTGTTGTTTTAATTTGTGCTTTTGTAATTGCTAATAGCTAATGACACAAAAATCTTCTCATGATTATTTATAGTCTGTCTATCCACTTCATTAAAATATCTGTTTATGTCTTGTGACCATCTTCTAATTAGACTGTTAGATGTTTCAGTGTTATGTTTTGGAAATTCATTATGTATTTCAGTCACAAATCTACTTTAAAATGCGTGGTTTGAAAATATATTTCCATAATATGAAATTTGCTCTTTCATCCAATGTCCAATATGGGCTATAAAGAAATACAAACAAAATATAGGGGACACACGGTGGTTTTGCTCCTATATCCTTAGGTGCCTAGCAACTGTATCTCTCACTCTCCATCTTTTACAGTTAGGTTAGGACACTGTTTTGAATTATCTCCAGAACACTTAATTATATTTAGAAAAGAACAAGGAATAATGCTTTCACTACCTTGTTGAAAATTGTAATCCCATCCTCTTGCTTTTCATAAAGCGTATATGTCTAAACAATGCAATGTTCAATTTTATTGTGTTATATACTTATAAGACGGTATTATGAAACTCGTTTTTGTTAGGAACTTAACTTTTTGACATTTGATTTTGTAGGGCTGAGCATGCTTTTTTGTGTGGTTCTGTTTACATATGAACCACAGTAAACCTCTTTAACACTCATTTCATACCTTGAGGAGTTACCTAACAGTTTTCCAAAATGCTGCAATATTCTGGAGAATAAGAAAAACAAAACAAAACAAAACAAAACCAACTTCTATGCCTATAACAGAGAATATTAACCGTGAATTTTGATTTTTGCAATTTATTTTGTCAACACTAACTGAAGCATAAAAAATCCAACCCATTGTAGTTTGATGCTTCTCTAAAGTCTATGACTGATGTTCTTTGATATGCAAATATATACATATATAATGTGTATATATATATATATATATATATATAATATTGGTTAAGAATTTCAAAGTAAAATGAGTCAATGGTATGGTTGATACACTTGTCTTTTAGTTTTGTAACTACATTTATGAATATTTTATTTCTATATTTGCACTGTTTAGTGTTTGTTGCATAACAAAGCCATCTCAAGGTACAGGAACTTTTATTGCTTGAGTCTGTGTTCAAACAAAAAAATGCTTATTTTACTTCTGCATGCTTCAGAATGCTCTGGCATGTTGAATATCTTAAAGCACTTTCAAATGTCCATAGCCACTAATGAGTCATCTGATGTGCTGTCTTCATCTAGGAGCCTATTGCAGACTTTTTGCATGACCACTGGGAAGGTTCTGAGAGACACTGGAAGCAAGCAAGTCTTCTTGAGTTCTTGGTAGTTTTGGCCCTCACGATTGCTGCACACTGCAGATCAAGACCTGTGTAGATTTACCATGGGCAGTTAGTGTTCCTGGGATGTGTTGTAAAGTCCCACTGTAAGACAATCTGGGTTCAGTGAAGGCATGAGGATTATGTCTCCTGTTTCAATCTCTTTAGTGGTTATGAAAGATGTGATTTCTCTCTATCTGTATATTATCTTGAGCTGACACTAGAAAATCAGTTCATTGTGATCCCACAAGACTTTAGAAGACATTCTGAAATATGAGGAAGTCAACCTAATATCATTAAACAATGTATTTTTCTATAAATATTAAATAATTATTTTTATATTCTTAAGGAAAAACTCATAATATTCTTATGTTCTTCTTGGAGTGCAAAATCTTATCCTTGCTTATAAATCCTTTTTTTTTTTCAGATGGAAAACTTATTCCATGTTGAAGTTATCAAGCTCAATTATGCCTCCATACAAAATCTTAATAAATAATTTTGATTGCTGTCTTTTAAATGTTGCTTATATTCATTACATTTAAGATATTAGTATGTGTTAAGTCAAACATGGAGATTGACTTCTAGCACTCAGGAAACTAGAGTCAAAGGACTTTTGATTTTTCTTTCATTAAGTATAATTTAAGATTCCAGACAATATGAAAAGTACATAAAGGCCTGAAAAAGTAACAGTGAGCTGACCATCAGTGACTTGGAACCTTAGGAAGGACATGATGATATGGACCCAAGGATTTATTTTTTCACCATTTACTCATCTGTTCTGACTGCACAAAATTTTGCAATTTGTTCTTTGTTGTGTTTTTCTAAATAACAAATAATCCACAGTTGTTCTTTACCTATTCTACTATCTCTAGGGAACTTTCTTTATATGATCTATAATTTTGGTTAATAACTTTTATTGGTTATCTTACTTTTTTCACAGTGTTACACTGAAACTTTTGTATCACTCCCAAAACTGATTTATCTTGAAAATAAATAAATAATTATGAAATTGTGGCTTGTAAATGCTCAGAAAAGATACATAAGCTCAGGCTTCTTGTTATAAAGGTTCCTTTACAACTTAAAGTTTCCATACTTGGGACTCTGTGCATGTGAGGCTGTGAAAATGGTCACTTTGGCAGTTGTAATCTAGCATGAATCCACTCCTTTCCTCTCTGTACTGAAGGAAACCTAGAGACGCCCGCTCAGTGCCTGCTGTATGTTGCTGTGGGAAGTATTGCTACTTTCACTTCTGAACGTTGGCCCAATGGATCAGAGACACATGGATAATTATGCTATTTTATATAACAAAGAGGTTTGATGTGTGTTTACCATTTCTGAAATAAACTCTATAAACCCAATAGAATACATTTATAAATAGAATAAATGAAGGAAACAGAGTTAGGTTAAAATATTGTATCATGTAAATTTAACTAAGGAAAACTCTCAAAAAAACCTTGCATCTGAAAATATCGTAGTGATAATTGAGACGCTACTAATACACTGAAGTTCTTTTAATGTAAGAAGCAATTCTGAACTCTCAATGTATATTTAAAGTAAATTTTGAATCCCTTACATGGTTGATGGCTGCATATGTAAGTATACTAAGATGCAGAGATATAAGAGACAGGCATAAGACTTGTCTCTTGTATAGATTAAAAATTGCTTCATGATTGCTGCAATCCTGGTGGCTTAAACAGCATTTGTTTGTTATCACAGTTTTCTTGCACCAGAGCAGGCCCCCCTGGTTGCCTTGTTTACAGTCTCATCAGACCGCATTCTCATGTGGAGTATGGATTTTTTTCCAACTTTAAGTTGTTGGCAGAATCCAAATCTTTTCATTGGTAGGATTGTGGTCCCACTATTTTGCCTGCCAGTTGAAGGTTGCTCTGAGCTCTGTCAGCTTTGAGAAGATTTAGGTGTGTGATTCTCTCCACACACACATCTGCTCACTTCTTCCCGACCGGCAGCAAAATCTGTTTTAGTTTTATTCGCTGACCCTTTGTGTATGCTTCTACCTGATCAAGCCCAGACACCCTGGATAATATTCAAATTGGTTACCTTAAAACTAATTTAAACTATTTGATACATTATATTTATACGATCCCTTCAATTTTGTCATCGTGTGAACCTCATATCTGTAGCATAAAGTAAATTCAAAGTCAAGATTATACAGGAGTGGGAATCTTTAGGGCCATATCAGAATTATTCTTACCACGCTTTGGAAATTTTCGTTCTACTGAAGGGTTTCCACTTTATTATAGTCCAGGTTATTCTGAGGAGTGCATAAAAAGTGTAGTGTTCGGAATGTGAATATATAACTGATCCTAGTGTATATTTTCTGTAAGTTATATAGGCAACTCCTACACAACGAGCCTCTCTAACCTGGAAAAGGTGCTAATATGTAAATATAACAGCTAGCTATCAATTTTTAAAGTAGTAGAGTCTTTTCAACACTGTGATTAGATTCTTGCATTTTATATCATTAAAAATTTACTGACAAATACAGAAATAATATCCAAGTCACAGGAATGAGCAAACGCTTGCTTGGGCGTGAATTGTGTTGCCTTTTATGGAATCAACACACCTTTCCACTACAGAACTAAGTTTCATGAAACATTTATTGCTTCTTGGCATCAAATCAGTAGGCTGTATCTTACAATGTGTGCTTTTGAATACTATCACCGATTTAAACTTGGGGTCTCATTCCAACGTCTATGACAGTTTAGTGAGAAATGTCAAGTATTAGAAATAAAAAATTGGACATATTGATAAATATTTTCTTACTTTTCCCTCAGAGTCAATAAAAATGTGCTCCATGTAACTTAATCTTGTGGTATTAACCTTTTGGAAAATATTATTTTATTTCTGCTCTTGATTCATGAGGACCTAAGCTCTTCCTATAAATTGACAAGAAAATCTGGAAAATTTGGATATAAATTTGCATGGAATGTATGTCTGCCTCATGGGTACAGACAGTACATTTCCTATGTAGATTTCATTGCTTCTATTTTGAATATTCATGGAATTTTTCTCTTTTTCTACTTCTCCTTTAGACTGCTTTCCAGAATGTTAAGATTGCCAGAGAAGTGATTGCAGGAAAGTAAAACATTGCTTTACCTAAATTCAGGTAAGAGCATTACTTCACAATAAATTATTGTGCATTTATCTATGAAAAAGTCATTTATTTACATTTCTTTTCAGATAATTGTTTTCTTTGATATGTGATTATTTGAAGTCTCTTTGTTTTAGAAATATAGCAGGTTTCTATTGTTTGAATTTTCTGGTATGGTAAGCACCACGATACCGGTAATATGTTGCCAATGCTTGGTCATAATTATGTTGTATTTCAGTAGATTTTTTTCATGGTATTCATTTAAACAACTATCCTGAATGCTTTTTCACCAACAAGTGAAAAAGCACTTAAAAGTATGACACACATCAGTTAATTTTTTGTGAGCCTCCTTTTTCAGGTAAAAGTTCAAAGCCTCCTCATTAAAATGAGAACTGAGTAGCACACTGTAGGGAGCCGTGGGGTCCTGGAGAGGAGGACATAGGCAATAGGGCTCCACACAGGTGTTTCCTGACATGCCTTACAGAGCTTTGGAACAACAAGTGACCTGGTGTGAAATTAGTAAAATGCACTAAACATACCTTCAGGAATGGTGTGTGAGTGAAAGCAGATGTACCCTCATGACATCTCTGGACTTGACCCATGCCAAGGGTACATTAGGAAGAAGTCACATTGTGTTAGAAAGGGTAAAGCTGGAATTTAAGCTACTAATCTAATTTCCTAATAGTTCTCATTGCAATTTTGAGTTCCTAAGAGTAAAACCACAAAGATTTGCAGTGTAAGTTTAAGAAAACTCAGGAAAATCATATCCAAAGTACTTTTCATAGAATGTGAGTACTGTAAAATGCATGTCCATATCGATATAGCAAATGTAGCTCAATATAATATAAAAATGGTAAAATACTTATGTATATCCCAAGCTTTATAACGCCATGGAATTTTAGGACTGGATACATCCGTACAGACTAGAGCAGAGTCACAGCTATGTTCTGAGAGCTATAGCCACATTCACAGGGGATTACAGGTATGTGGCTTTCAGAATTTTTCTGCTTACTAAGAATTCTGTTACACTAGCTTAGACCCAAATTTTCCAAATGGTTTTCCATAGCTAGATATTTTTTTTCATGGATTCACCTTTTCTTCCAAACAAAGCGAAGAAAAATCATAGAGAAATCCGATAGATAAAGGAGAGCTGGGCCAAGATATAGCTCAGTGGCACAGTGCCTACCTGGCAAGCAGGAGGTCATGGGTTAAATTCCTGGTAACAGAAAAACAAAACAAAGCAAAAACAAGGTAAAGAGACTGATACACGTAATGTGGGACTTGGCCTCCCTTCCACTGCCTCTCCTTCCTTCAGTATGAATTCTTACAGCAATCTCCAAACCTCCAGAATAAACATATGCCATCATTTCTTTGTAACTTCTGATTGTTCAGCACTTATTTGGTAATACATGTGGAAGAAATACCAAAGGACACAGAAAGCCTGTCCTACAAGAAGCACTTATAAATTTACATGTTTCTAACCATAAGCAGGAGTTACTATTTTGCAGTTTCTTGCAATTTTCTGATATCAGGTATTTTTCTCTTAGTCTTTCCCTTTTCTTGTGCAAAACACATGCTACAGAATCCCAAAGATCACACCCTGTGAAGTTTGGCTAAAGCCTAATAAATAGAATATCAGTTGTCTCTTCTCCACAATTTCATGTTCCACCTTTTCACTTTCTGGGGTTTCAGTCATCCACAGTCACCTGAAGCTCAAAAATATTAAATGGCAGTGTCCATAAAAGAACAATTCTTAAGCCTTAAATACTACATTATTCTGAGCAGCATGTTGAAATCTTGCTCTGTCATATGTGATATTAGCTGGGATATGGTTATACTTTTTCCTTAGTGTCCATACACTACATATTTCCCACCCGTTAGTCACTGAACAACTGTATTGCTTATCAGATTCACTGCTGCAATATCAAACTCTTTTCTTAAGGTAGAAATTAGTTTATCTTCTAATGGACTCAGAGCACAGGTTAGTGATGTTGACAGTTTTATTACAATGCAGTATCATAATTGTTCTCTTTTCTTATTAGTTATTACTGTACCTAATTCTTAAGTTCAACTCGAATCTGTGTATGTGTGGATGTGTGTAGAAAAAGATAGTGTACATAGAATTCATTATTATGCACAATTTCAGAAACCAGCTGGGTGCCTTTGGACATATTCTCCGTGCGTAAGACAGGACAGCTATGTGCATGTGGAAGAGGAAAAGGGCTGTTCTAAGGGGAGTATGGGAATTCTGTTGGGATTTGCCATTTCCCTTCTCAAAGCACCTTTTTTCAAACAGTTGCAAAAAGCAGTTCACATTTTGCTCTTTATCTTTGGGTGCATTTCAAAATTTCTCTATCTTCTTAAGTATTTATCTCAGCTTTTTATGTTGTATTTTTGCTCTTATTTGCTCACATTTCAAGCTAGACTTTCTCTGCTTTTACATGGAAAGTAGCCCCATGAGCAAAGCAGCCTTGCTAGGGTGCCAGTAACTGTTGCAATGGGACTATCAATCCCTGCCTGGTGTATACAGCCTCTCTACTTGGCTAGAGAAAATCTCAGACCTCCAGAGAATTGTCTTATTGTCAGAACAATATAAGAGCTTAAAAGTCCTCACTATGTAATGTAAATATTTAATAATTTAAGAGTAAATTTTATGCTGTTGCTGCTCTTCTGTGTTTTGGAGATCTGTCTTTCAATTTCATTGGTCTTTCCATTGTCTCTCTTTGTGTTATAGGAACTGCTCACAGGATGCAATTTCTATTGGTCCATTTGCCACCAGAGTCATTCAGGTTTCCAGTCCTCTCAAGCCCATTTGCGATATTATAGAATTATTGACTTCAATGATAAAACATCTCTGTTTCTAGTTTTCATGACTGTTCTCTTTATAATTTATAAAATAATTCAAATATCAAATGTAACCAAGGTTAACTTTGAGCCCAGCTGACTTCATATCTCAAGAAATATCCTTAAACTTTTCTGTCACTCACAGTCTAGTGTCTTGACTCTGTGGAGGTAACCCTTCTGGAGGGGAGGCAGATATAACTCCCAAAAAGGGTGCCAGCAGTCAGGAGGTTCCTGGAGACTGGAATCAGAGAGGCTGAAATGTGTTCATGTTGTTTGCTTTTTTCTGTCTTCTTCTTCTTCTTCTTCTTCTTCTTCTTCTTCTTCTTCTTCTTCTTTTTTTTTGTATGAGAGTTTAAAGAAAGTAACTATATAGTTTCTTTTTGTGACCCCATGATTTACTATGATGCTAAAATGCACAAAATCTATGGTATCCCAACAAACATTTCAGAATAAAAATCAGTTGATAGGCTCTTTCTGTAGTTATACCGTGCATTTCAAATACTGTTTTCCATGATGGAGAAAAGACTGGCTACAAGATTGTTTTAATGACCTGCTACACTTTTTAAAAGATCCTTTCCGTTGTTCTCCTTTCTGTCTCCTAGTCAGCAGAAATAGACTTTCTGCAAGTTCTTTATGTTGTTTTTCCTTTTTGAGGAGATTAGTCTGGAATGCTTTGGGCTTGGTAATTCGTTCTCTGACTATTCAGGAAAAGATTGGTTGTATAATGTTGGGATAATTTTGCCCAGGTAAAAACTACCAACATTCTCTCAGGTCTTAAAATGTGTCCATGAGCTTTTTTCTATCTATGAAAAAGAATCACAAAAAAAAAAAATGTAGGTAACCATCAAACACCTTTGGTAAGAGAAAACAATAAATATTCTAAGAAATATTGTCATAAATATTATCATACTTGATGCTGGTTAGCACAGAATTAGAAGAATCTTGGTATATATCAGGTAAAATATGGAAGCAGATTGTGTTTCCTGGGAGTGTGGATAAAATTCATATACTTTCCACTTCATCCACTATTTTTATTTTCAAATCCAGACTGTGATCCTAGCTTAAGAATTGCAATATTCCTACTGACTCTGCACAACATCTCAGTGATTATAAAGCCTTGGGTGCAAGCAAGGGATAATTTCCTAACATTTCCAACTGTCTCTCCTTCTCCTGCATTCAGGGTCTAGTCTGCAGCACAGCATCCATTGTGATTTCAATAGAGGAGGAATCCCAGAGCTAGGGTTCCAGGTGCACTCTGGGAAGACCCACAGAGTCCTTGTTCTGCTTAGAAGGCCTGGTTACAGCCATCAGAAGTTTAGGGACTTAGAAAATTGGGGTGGGGGTAAAACAACCAGTCTGTGGGTATTTCCACTGCAAATGTGCAGGGACCACACAGACATAGAACATTGGGTTTACACAATAATCCTCAAAGAAACAATCTTGAATTTTGAAATTCTGAAAGATAAGTATCTCTAAAATTAAAATCTCTTGGTTTTAAAATCCAGAACAATCTGTCTTTTGAAAAGATAAAAAAACAAGATGAGTCACCTCAATATATATCTATATATGTATATATATAGATACCTATATATATATATATATATATATATATATATATACACACACACACATATCTATTGTCTCACAAGCAGGTGAGAACTAAAAAATTTGACATTTTACAAATAAAAAATACGCAAATAGGATGTCAAAAATATTTTATGTGCATTAATAATACACATGTAAAGCAATGTTGTGACAATGCACTACTGAAGAGAGAAACTTTTGAAAGATAAATGTATACAATCAATTAGAAATGCTTCCAGTACTGAAAATAATGTGTAGTGTTACATGCTGGAGGGTGGGCTGGCTGGCAGACAGTGACTCTACAGTCTGCCTCCCTATATTAATGCCAGAAGTTAGGCCGGCTGGAAGAGTGTAAAATCTACAGGAACTCCAAGACCCAGAACAACTGGTATATAGATGTGCACGCAGTTCTGGAGAGTGAAGTAATCAGGAAGGCCAGTGTGTGGACGCATCTGAAGCAGCAGTGAGTAGACAGGAATTGGACTCCAGAGAATTCCACCAAGAGAAAACCTGTCCCAGCCCCTACATCCAGAAGCCAAAATCAGCTCCATACTCAGCACATGTGTTGGATGTAACATGGATATTATTACAGACTTGTAAACACCAAAAGATAAAACTGAACATAGATGTCTCCAAAAATCTTCCAGCGGCCATCAGGGACTGGTGGCCAGTGCCTGCCTAGAGAACAAACCAGTCAAGCTTCCACAAAGGGCGCCACCATCAAGGGAGCCTTGATGTAGCCAAACCTTCCCGCACCCCAGTACCTCCCCAGGAGCCTAGGTTCGGAGAATCCCAGGTGCCTGGTACATTCCTTGCACTGCTGATGAGCAGCCAATGTAGCAAATCCATTAGAAACCACATCCACCTTGTCTGGAGGAACCTAGAAAAATATAAAGATGAAGGAGCAAAAGGCAACCTCAGACCTGGAACCCACACAGAACAAGCTTAAGAGACATAGAAATAGAAGAAATTGAAAGTTTCACAAGTGAAATTTCTGAAAGGATAGCAACTGAAGTACAGAAACAACTTCGTGAGACAGTGATAGTAGTCAGATCAGAAATAGTGTCTCTGTTAAAAGAACGTGACAAATATAATGAAAGAAGTGCTGAGCATATACAAAGAAGATATAAATAAAAAGAGGAGCATAGGAAAATGATAGAAATCTTGAAATAACAATACAAGAAAAACTATAATAAGTGAAATAGATTCAAAGAGATATCTAGGAAATTAAAAAATCAATTGTAAGCTGGTAAAAAAGCTTGAAAGAAACAGAAGATAGGCTTTCAGATCTTGAAGACAGGATTGCAACTAGTGATCACTAAAGGGAAGATCTCAAAAACAACAAGGAGCCAGGAAATAACGATTCAAATGCTGTAAAATGACACAGAGAAAAATAAGAGTGATAAGAATCAGCAAAAAAGCAGAGGTAAACACAACTGTCAAAACGACAATTTACAGAAAGAAGGGCAGAAAACTACCCAAGCATGGCAAAAGCACCTGACATACAGAGAAGTGAGGCATATAGAACTCCATGTAGCCATAACCAAAGTAAATCTACACCCAGACATATGATAATCAAGATGCCAGAAATTCAGCATAAAAACAGAATATTAAAGGCAGTTAGAGTAAAAAACAAAACAAAACAAAACAAAACAAAACAAAACAAAACAAACAAAAAACAGATCAGCTGTAAAGGAAAATCCACCATAATCATAGCAGACTTCTCAGTGCAAACCACCAAGTCCAGAAGAGTTTGAAGTGAAGTGTTTCAAATCCTGAAATAAAACAATTTCCAATCCAGATTGATGTACCATGCAAAACTGTCTTTCAGAATTAACTGAGAGATAAACTACTTCCATGATAAAAGCATCAAGGAATTCATGACCAAACCAAACCTACAAAAGTACTGAAAGATATTCTAGAGAGATAAAGATGGTCATCATTCCAGGAATAGTATTAGAAGGGGATCTCAAAGCAAAGCAGGCAATTGAATGGGCGGGGGAAGTGGGGGGTCAACAGGAAGAGGATAACATGACAGAGATTAGCCAGTGCATGTTGGTCATAACTATAAACGTAGATGGCCTCAAGTCACCAATAAAACGAAACATGGTCTGAATGGATCAGGAGACAGGATCCATCAACATGCTGTATATAAGAAACACATCTGACTCAAAAGAAAATTCATATGCTGAGGTCAAAAGAGACAAGACAATGCTCCATGCAATGGTTATCCAGAAAAAAGCAGGGAAGTCTTGCCCATCAATCACAGAATAGTTGAAAAGTTATTTTCATATAATAGAAAGCTACTCAGTTATAAATAATAATCTCAAAGCTCCTTGAGGTAAATGGATACAACTTGAGATCATGCTCATGAATTAAATTGATCCAGATTCACATGGCTGGACATCATGTTATGTCTCTCGCATAAAAAACTGAAGGAGTTAGTGGGATCCACAGAAGATATGTGAAAGTGAGAGGAGAAAGTGTCCAAAAAGGAAGGTGGTAACCATTGTTAATTTCCTATTAACTTGTTATGAAGTTCTGCATTGTTGTCACTGCTTTATTTTGTTTGATTTTAATCAATTTTGTTTTGTTTGATGCTATTTCGCCTGATGGTATAGGCAGTTATTTTGAGCATAACAAGATATATTATGGGAGCCACTGTAGATTTCCGATTGCCTAGTTTTAAAGTGCTGTATCACTTTCTTTGTTTTGCTTTGTCTTTATTCTGTTTCATTTTGTCGGGTTTTATTCTCTTGAAATAAAATTAAAACATAATGTGTAGATTAACTGTACTGTGCAACAAACTGTACAATAAATGCAAACAATTATAAAACAATAGGGAGACCTATAAAAAGAACAGACATAAAAGAAAAAAATCTAAAATGAAAATTTGGCAAATGGAAAAGTGTTTTACAGTGATAAGTAATAGACAATTTCAAGAAGATAGTCCACAAGAGCAGGTTGACTAACTGTATTTTGAAATTTTGCCTCTCTGTGAGGGCTGCTTTTATTAAGTAGGGAATGGCTGTCCTCGGGGGAATTGGCTTCCTTTCATTTCATCTTCACATTCATTTCTATCTTGTGGGTCTCTCCCACTCAATCCACTCAGGCCTGCATATTCATCTGTCTACTCTGGAAACACGCTTACAGACAACCCAAAATACTGCTTTACCAAATTTAAAGATATTTGTTCTTCCTAAGTAATACAACTATCCTCTCTATACAACTAAAATACACAATTTTCTTCCATAGAATTTAGGATTCTGCCCCCTCTACATGCTTTGAGGGCTTATTTTCAATAGGAATTGCAATTTGATTGGATTTTAAATTTAGGGATACATGACTTAACATTAATATTATGATTTTTTTGGAATTTCAGAAATCAGAGATTTTGTTGTTTTAGGATATTTACCTTTATGCCATGTAAAACATTATTTTTGCAGTTATGATTAGGATTTTAGGTCATCCACTTGGCTGAGTGCTTTGACCTTTTTAATGTTTGTTTGTTTTAATTTGCAGAAATTACTATTTATCTTTGTGCTGTAATGTTCTTTGTCTTTTACAAACGAATAAATCATTCCACCACTCTTACAGTATATCCCCATGCTTCACCTATTCTACACATGTCTGTTAATGTTTGAATTCCTAAAGTTACAGATATTTACCTTTTCAAAAATTTTGTTTAAGAACATGTACCTTGTGTCCTTTAATGAGTGAATGGATTAAAGACGCGTTGAATGGAACTGTGGAGGGTCAGCAGGATGACTCTCCTTGAAAGAAGACCGTTTTTCTCCATGTTGGCTAAAGCTTGCCCTGATTCCATGTATTGATATGTGCAGAGCTGGCTGGATAACAGTTTACCTTTTCATTTGGCTTTAAGCAGTGCAAATGGGTCTAGCATAGGTCCTAAGGTGCAGCTTTTGAAACAATGCAAAAAGGTCAGCGATGCCCTGCTTATCATTCCCAACTGCTAAGCATGAGCTAGAGTAAGGGATGCCCTGACCATGCTGGTGGCTGAGACTGAGGCTTGAAGACCAGCCAGTGACATCTCAGAGCATGAAGGCCAGACATCAGATCGGAACCTCTGACCGAAAACACAAGGTACTTCTCCAAACTGTGTTGTGCAGACTCCTCCAAAACTTGAGGCTACCTGTGACAGGAATCTGGTGCTCTTTCTGCATACCTCTGTCTGCATGCAGAGGTGCCATTGAGTCTCCTACCAAGGCCAACTTGAAGCAATCACACACTTCTCGCCATTCTCCCTGTCACTCAATCCCGAGCCACTCCTCTCTTCACAAATTAATAAAACCTGAATTTGGCCCTGGATCATGGCCCTGTTCTGGTTAGTCATCTTTCTGACTGGACCTAAAAGGTCCCCTTGACTCCCCAAAACTACAGATATGTCTTTGTCTCTTTATTCTCCCCATGGGTTGCACTGGAATTGGTGGATTAGAATTATTGGAAGTCCAGTAACTTTTATCTTGGATTACAAATATAATCCCCGCTGATTGTGTTAAGACCAGAGGAGACTCTGTATAGTATTATTCACTCTTCCTAATGAAGGAACTATGGTATTTGTAACAACAGAGATAAACTTAAATATGTTAGGGTAAATGAAATAAATTATAAACAGAAAGAGAAATTTGGGGTGATTTCATTTACCTGCCACATCTCAAACAATCAAATATACATGAAAGAGAGTACAATGATGGTTATTAAATGTAGGAAAGGGGAGGAAATGAACAGATGGTCTGTAGGTCAAAGGCTACCAATCTGCAGTTATTTTTTTTATTTATTTAAAGAAAAGGAAACAAAAAATATATGGAGATAAAAAAGGGTAGAAATAATACAAAATTACAGAAAAACAAACGGTAAGAAATCGCTGGCTGATAAGTTACATATTGTCATCTTAGAAATAGTTGTTCAGGTTACAAAATTAAAGTATTTAGAATGACATTCAAAAAGTGACACTACAAACCGTTCTGTTCAATGATCGAATAAAAAATCAGTAATATGGTTATCAGTCCTACACATTTGTTTTACATCTCAAAGAGGGTAAGATTAAACATATCAAAACAGAACAAAACAGTTAAAAAAACAATTTAAAGAAATACAGATTTCAAAGCAAGTCCACTGGAGATCTTCACTATCTAACTGTCTCTAGTTTCTTACAAATAGTTGTCTCCATCTTCACCCACTTTATATACTTATTGGATATTATAGAACTAATCAAATCATTACAGGCTGATGAAATCTTTTCAGGTCTTCAAGAGCCAACATTAGGGAAGACAATAATAACTACCATCGCATCTCTCATTCTCTTCGTGGTAGCCATCCCCATCTCTACATATGCTGAAACTGAACTCAAGAGACCAGACCAATGTCATTTTAATCAGTAAACATTAGTGATGCTAGAATTTATATCATAATGCTACAAAATTAGCATTGGGTTTCTTAGTGTCTCTTCTTCAGAGTATCTGTTCATTACATCTTGCATCATACAATCTGTTCCCGTAAATAATTAAAAAAAAAACAACTCATGTGTGAATTTCTACATATATATCTATCCTCTCTGTATTATAGGGAAAACCAAGTCATAACAAGACAGCAAAACAGATTCCTAGAAAAACATGCAATGGATAAGACATATAAGACCACAATATAGGTGATCTTCCATAGTTACTATGTTTTCTCTTTTTATTTTCAATAGATTTGTCCACAGCACCAGCTTAATATAGTTAAACATAGTATTACCTATTTTTATAAAAACACAACTTTGAAAGCATTGTAGGATTTGAGAGCTGTTAATACTTAATACCAGTAAGGATATCCTTTACATCTTGTCATCTTCAAACTAGTTGCCTCTACTTTTAAGGTTGATACTAACAAGCATACCAAATTCAAATAAAATCAGCCAAGGCCAACCCATGGTGTTATGGTTCAGATTCAATTAAGATCAGTCATAGTGATACAATGTAAGTAATACAGGATTTAAGTTTAAGTTAATAGGAAAGTAAGGATAGTTACCATGGTATAGCCTGCTAATTTTGGGTCAGATGTCTGTGCCCTCAAATCTGAATGAGTGGACAGACCAGAACAAATTAAATTCAAGCTAAATATGGTGATAAGACTACTGTGTCTTTTAAATCCTGATACACTATTAACAATGACCTTTGCCATTTTTTATAGTGTTTCAGAGCTGTCTATACTAAAGACTATAGCTTACTGTCTCTGCCTCATGTCTGCTACTCCACTTTTCTGCTATGATTTGTCCACCTTATTCCCTCATTCCACTGTCTGCCCAGTTCATTGAGGCCTCTCTGCCACTGTTGCTGGAATCCTGTATCCCTTCCTCTCTTCCTCTGGAATGTCTTTCAGCATTCTCTGTAGGGTTGGATTGGTGGCCACGAACTCCCACAGTTCCTCCTTGTCTTGGAAGCATCTTATTTCTCCACTAATTTTGAGAGAGAGTTTTGACAGGTATATGAGCCTTGGTTGCATATTATTTTCTTTCAGGACTTGGAATATTTCTCCCCATTCCCTTCTTGATTTAAGAGTTTGTGTTGATAAGTCTGTTGTTATTTTGATAATTTTCCTATTGTAGGTAATCTGCTTCTTTTCTCTGGCTGCTTTTAATATTCTGTTCTTTTGGTGGATTTCTGGAATCTTGATTACTATATGTCTAGGCGTAGATCTGTTTTGGTTGTAGATAGCTGGTGTTCTGTATGCCTCTTTTATCTGAATATCATTTCTTTATGCTATACATGGGAAATTTTGCTTTAATATAATCTGTGAATATTCTTTGTATTTCATTTTTGGTTGCTCCTGCTTCCTCACTCACATTCTTTATTCTTAATTTATGTATCTTTTTGTCATCTTTTAGCCTTTGAATTGTTTCTTTCTGGTTCCTTGTTACTTTTAAGAGGCTTTTTCTTTCACGATCATATGCCATAAATCTCTCTTCAAGTTTCAGAAGGCTGTCTTTAGTTTCTGTCAGGATATTTTGCCAGTATTCAATGGAGTTTTTAGTTTCCTGGTAATCTCTTTGGATCCGTTTCATGTATTCTAAGTTATTTTTAAATTCTTCTTCAGAAGCTTCTCTTTCTTTTCTGATTTCCTCAGTTCTTCCATCTGTGTTCTCTTGGGTGGGGCTTGTCATTTCTTTAATTATTCTCTTTATATCTTGCCTCACTTGGATCAGGAGTACAGCTTTAAATTCATCTATGAGGTCATGGAGGTATTTTTTAATTTTGGCTGATGCTGTGTCCAGTATTGGATGGTTACTGTGCTTGTTCTCTTCAGTGTTTACTTCTCCTGGGCTTATTTTCTCATGTTGGGCAGCTGAAGATTTTTTTTTTTTATTTTTATCTCTTGTCATGTTTCTGTATTCTTACAGACTGGAGTGTCCTGGGGGTCTCTGGCCCTCTCCGTATTGCTTAGGGCCTTTCAGAAACATGCTGACTTGACTTTTTGCTGTCCTTCCCAATTTGCTGTTATCTGGAGTAGGCTGGGATGCAGGGGCAGTACAGGCTAGCCTCCAGCCTCTGTGCCAGTCAATCCATAAATTAGGCTGTACTTTCTGGATGTCACAGAGTTGTGACTATTTTGTATCTGCTTATTGGGCCCCAAGCAGAGGCTTGGTTCAGCCCCAGCAGATCCTGCCAGTTCTCTCTGTGCCAGAAGCAGCTGACTAATGTCACCGGTGGCACAGGGTTCTGCCCAAATCCCAGCTGTTCTCTTCCAGACCTCTCTGTGACAAGAGCACCAGGACAGCGGGTCTGCCCAATTCCAAGATCTTCCACTAGTTTTCTGTATGATGCTGAAGCCAACCCGGCGTCAGGCTCTGCCCAATTTCAAGATGTCCTCCGCCAGACCTCTCTACAGGGGTGACTCGGTGATGTCACCAAGCCACAGCTTCTGCCCAACTCTAAGATGTCTTCTGCCAGACTCTCTGTGTTATTGATGTCCCTGTGGTGGTGGGCTCTGCCCAGTTCCAAGATGTTCACTGGCCAACCCCAGCAGCTGTGGGACCCAGTCCCCAGTACTCACCAGGGCTCGGTGCAGGTCCTCCTCTTGAGTCTACTGCATACCACACTGCTCGCCCTCACTGTGCTCCCAGCACAGCGTGGAATGGTCAGAAAACTGCACAGCATTCGGCTTGGAAGCTCCAGAGCCTTTCACAATCTCCTCTGGTGCAGTGGGGCAGTCTTGGTTGCTTCTCATGGTCGCAGGTCTCAATTTCCAGCAATCACCAAAAGCCAAGCCAGCTTTTCCTGTTGGGTCCACGGGTCAGTTTGCTGCATTAAAGGCGTGGGATTTGCATCCTCCTGTTATCAGCCTTCGCAGTCTCAGCACGACTTTAAGTCCTCCAGCTATGCTGTCTTGGTTAATAACAATTGTTATCCATTCGTCTGGCCCTCTCCATGTTGTCATATTCTAGCATCTAATATGATTTCTCTGGAGAGACTCTCGGCCCAATCTCCTAGCAAGCCGCCATTTTAGGATCTCCCCAATCTGCAGTTAGATAGAACAAATTAGTCTAGAGATTCAAAATGTGCTAGAAAGTTTGCTCTTATCATGAAAAAAGTAAAAAAGATTTAGAACTAGCAATAGAATATAAAATATGAATTTGCTCAAAGTCCCAGAAACACACACTTCAAAATGATATTTTATCCAATGTAAATTTTTACTCAATAAAATCAATGTAAGGCTGAGAAGGGAATTTACACAGTGCCTAAACACAAACCTCAACTACATTTAACAAAAGTGCAGGTACCTCATTCCTAACTCTTCTTTTCCTGTGCTTCTATGTAATAACATTCTCAATTATTTTTCATTAGTGTTACGTTACTATAAAAAGAACCTGAGGCAACTGAATTACAAAGACACAAGATGTATTTTGTCTTCCGATTTTGGATGTCTCAGTCCATGAGGCACTGGCACCTTCACCGTGAGCCTGTGGTGAGGTAGCATATTATAGCAGAAATATGTGGCGTAGGAAAACTCTCACCTCACTGAGATCAAGAAGGAAACGTGGAAGAGGCAAGGCTAGGACTCCACAGTCTCTTGTGTACTATAACCTTGAGCCTCCTGAAACCTGATTCCTCCTAAAGGTCTATACAAGAAGGTACTGAAGATCCAAACTGCAATACTTTTCCTGCCACTGTAAACTCTTGGAGAGAAAATCTTGAAAATGCAATCTGTTATTAATAATTGTACTTGTTTAACTTTGTCATTTCATCCAGCTTGATTGAACATGTTCTTAAGGCTAGCACTCATAGGGGTGATGATCCTGAACCTTATTTTTAATTAATTTAAGCTGGTTCAGCTTATATACCCTTTTTATTCCATATTATCAAAACATATCTTGTACCCCTTAGATACAGTACCTGAATTTTTATACTTAATTTTTGTATTTTATTTTCTTGGTGACCATATAAGGCTCATTTTTTGGTTCTTTTATTTATCTTAATCTAATTCCCTTTTTATAAGCTAACTCTTTAAGAACAGCCATTGGCTCATGTTTTTCTCTTTTTACATCCAAGATGAGTGGGGGGAAGGATCAGTACCATTCACATGATGTCGTTTACAATGTGTACTTTCTGATTGTTTTTAAAATGTAATTGAGTTGAATTGATATTTATAATAGTCATTGTTTCTACAGATACCATTTTGAATATTTGAGGTATGAAGTAATGCAGTGGAATGGGTAATTGTGGTTTTTTTGTTTTAAAGAGAATCAAACAAAACGAACAGAACAAAACAAATCAGAACAAAACAATGCAAACAGCACAGCACTTTGCAAGACAACCAGATATCACCAGTACTTACCATAATGTCTCTTTTCTTTAAAATAGTTGAGCTTACCTTCATATACAATAATATCAAACATAATAAAATAGTATAAAACCATTCAAGAGAAAGAAAGTATTAGATGGCAATCAGAACCAAATAACAAAATGAACAATGGCTACTATATTATCTATTTTTTCTTAAAAATTTGTTTATACTATCACACAGAGTAAAATCCAGTGAGACACAAGAGGATAGAAACAATGGAAGCAGAAGAACAAAAGCATGGTAGGACTTCAAAGCAAGATGATATTCAATCAGCAATGGTTGCTATAATGCCTTGTTTTCTTCAAAGTAGCTGTTTATATGATGACACATAATAAAAACAAACAAAACAGAGTAAAGCCATTCCAACCAATGAATCAAAATATTTTAAGACTTCAAAGCAATATAATGGGGAACCATAATTACCATAAAATCTTATATACTCTTACCATTTCTTACACTAGAGAGACTGTACAGTATTTATACATGTGAGCTTCATTTATTTCACTTATGAGTATGGTATCAAATTGTATTTATTTATTTATAAATATCTCAATATGATCCTTCTTTATAGATAACTAGTGCCCCATTTTATAAAAATACCATATCTTTTTTATTCATTCCTCAGTTGATGGACACTTAGGTTGTTTCCAAGATCTGGTTATTACAAAATTGTGCTGCTATAAACATGGCTACACATATATCACTGTGGTATGATGCTTTCAGTTCTTCTCAGAATATTCCCAGAAGCAGAATAGCTGGTTCAAATGTGACTTCCAATCCCAGCTCTTTCAGGGATCTCCAGACTGACCTCCACAGTGGTTGCCCCAATCTGCACTCCCACCAAAAGTACAGAAGAGTTATTTTTTCCCTGGAGTCTCTCCAGCATTTGTTGTTGATAGTTTTCTTTATTCTGGTCATTTTTTCTGGCATAAGATAGAATCTCAGTGTGGTTTTAATTTGCATTTCTCTAATGAGTAATGATGATGAACATTTTTTCATATATTTATTTGCCATTTGTATTTCTTCATCTGAGAACTGTGTATTCATCTCAGATGCCCATTTTTGGACTGGGTCTTTGAATTTTGGGGGTCTGTTTTTTTTTTTTTAACTTCTTTATATGTTCTAGACAAAAGGTCTTTGTCTGAGGGACACAGTTCACTAAGATTTTTTCGCAAATTGTGGGTTTCCTTTTCACTGCTGGAGATTTCTTTTGACATGCAGAAACTTCCAATGAGACATGATCCCAGTTATTGATTCTGGGAAATATTTTCTGTGCAGTTTGGCTCTTGTTCCTGAATTCTCTTCCTACCCCTAGACCTTCAAGATTTTTACCTTCTTTATCTTGCACAAGACTGAGTTTCTGTATTAGTATTTAGATCTTTGATCCATTTAGACTTTAGTACATGGTGATAATCATGGGTCTAGTTTTAGTTTTGGGGATATGGAGAACCATATCCAAGGGGGATATGGCCCCTTTATCAAAGATAAGGTGATTGAGTGTGTTTGTAGTTTTGGTTGTATCTTGTAATCTATTCCATTGACCTTCAGTTCTGTTTTATTCCAGTACCATGTTGATTTTATTACAGTAGCTTTGTAGTATAACTTCAACTAAGGAATTGTGATGCCTCCTGCCTTGCCTTTGTTTCTTAGAATTACCTTTGGTATTATAGGCTTCTTATAGTTCCAGATGAATTTTAGGAGTGATTTCTCTAGGGCTATGAGGAATGCTCATGGTATTTTGATTGGAATTGCATTAAATCTGCATAACAACTTTGGGAGAATGGCCATTTTCACAATATTTACTCTTCCTATGTATGAACAAGATATGACTTTCCATTTTCTGAGGTCCTCTTTTGATTTCTTTTACAGGGTATTATAATTTTCCATGAATACATCTTTTACTTCTTTTGTTAGATTGATTCCTAAGTATTTCATTTTTTTGGATGGTAGTGTGAAGTGTATGGCTTCTCTTATTCCTCTCTCAGTGATTTTGTTGTTAGTGTATAGGAATGCTCTGATTTTTGAGTATTGGTTTTGTATCCAGCTACATTTCTGAATTTCTTTATTGTATCTAGGAGACATTCAATAGAGTTTTAGGAGTCATGTATGTAGAGTATCATGTCATCTGCAAATAATGATAATTTAACTTCTTATTTTCCTATCCTTACTCCTTTTATTTCTCTCTGTTGTCTAATTGCTCTGGCTAGAATTTCCAAAACTATGTTGAATAGGAGTGATGATAATACACATCCTTGTCTTGTGCCTGATTTTAGGATAAAGGCTTTCAGTTTTTGGTCATTTAATATGATGCTGGGCCTAGCCATCGGTGTGCAGAGGAGGGGCTGGGCAGATCTGGGGTGCCTGCATCGGCCTCTCCATGTGTTTAGAGGACTGTGGATATCTCTGCGAGCAGGGAGGGATCGCAAGTTTCTGAGGCACCACGGCCTATGGTGAGTACCCTAACCCGGCTGCGACTGGAGACCTGTGGAGCTTCCAAGGGGCAGGTGGGCGCACAGTGTCCCTGAGGCCCAGCTTGTCTGCAACTGCGGAGTTCTGAGCAGGCAGAGGAGGGCCATTGGTTCTGCAGGCCCAGTGGCTTGGGGTAGCGTGGTGCCAGAGTCTCAGTAGCTGCAAACATAGAAGGGGATTTTCAACAGATCCTGAGGAAGCTTTCAAATAACACTTGAAACACAGAAATATAGGAAAATGACAAAACAAAAGACCAAATTACAACCTCAAACATCCAGCCCATCTCAAGAAACTCTAGGAGCAATGTATATAGAAGAAAATATATGCCATCCACCTCAAATATTGGACACAATAGCTACTGAAATTGACAAGCAACTCCAGGAAGCTTTAAAGAAATTCAAAGTCAAAATAATCTCCCAGATAAAAGAAGAAATGATAAAAGAAATGAAAGAGATTCTGAATATATCTAAAGAAAACACAAATAAAAAATTGGAGGAGCTAAACAAAAAGATAGAATCCCTAGATGAGCAATATAAGAAACAAACAGAATACATAATGCAGATGCACAGAGATATACAGGAAATAAAAAACTCCACTGAAAGTTGTAAAAACCGCCTTACTGAAAGTGAAGATAGAATTTCAGACCTTGAAGACAGGATTGCAGCTAGTGAACAGGAAAGGAAAGATCTTTTAAAACTAACAAGGAATCAGGAAAAAACAATTCAACAACTGCAAGATGATGCAAAGAAGAATAACATAAGAATGATAGGGATTAATGAAAAAGGAGACAACATAAAGGATGTCAAGAGGATATTTAGAGAAGTAATACCTGAAAATTTCCCAAGCATGAGATCAGAAACTGACATCAGGATCAGTGAAGCATATAGAACTCCAAATAGTCATAACCAAAATAAAACTACACCCAGACATATAATAATCACCATCCCAGAAATCCAACACAAGAATAGATTATTAAAAGCTGTCAGAGAGAAAAGACAGATCACTCATAAAGGAAAACCTATCAGAATCACAGCAGACTTCTCATCACAAACAATAAAGTCAAGGAGACCATGGAGTGAAGTATTCCAGATCCTAAAGCAAAATGATTTCCAACCTACACTGATATATCCTGCAAAACTATCATTCAAAATTGATGATGAAATACGATACTTCCATGACAAAGAACAGCCGAAGAACTTCATGAACACCATACCAACCCTGCAAAAAATATTGAAAGACACTTTAGATACACAAAGGAAAAAACCATGAAGCAAAGCAAATAATTAAACAGAACAGAAAGATAAAGATGCAACAGCAGAGAGATAACATTCCTACAATAAACCAGCACTTAACAGTAATAACCATTAATGTAAATGGTCTCAATGCACCAATCAAAAGAAACAGACTAGCAGAATGGATCAAGAAACAAAATCCAACCATATGCTGTTTACAGGAAACCCATCTAACCCAGAAGGATACTCACAGACTGAAAGTAAAAGGATGGAAAACAATTCTTCATGCAGCAGGAATCCAAAAAAAGGCAGGAGTAGCCATTCTGTTTGCAGACAACGTGAACTTTAAACCAACAATGACCATAAAGGACAAAGAAGGTCACTACATACTCGTAAGGGGTAAACTCAAAGAGGAGGAGATAACTATCTTAAATATATACACTCCAGAGCACTCAGTTATATAAAACAATTATTAACAGAAATGAAAACTCAAATTATCAGTAACACAACTGTAACAGGAGACCTTAATACGCCATTGACACCAAGGGACAGATCAACCAGACAGAAAATGAGCAAAGAAATAACAGAACTGAATCACACCTGTGAACAAATGGACTTGATAGACATATACAAAATGTTCCACCCAACAACATCAGAATACACATTCTTCTCAGCAGTACATGGATCATTCTCTAAAATAGACCATATTTAAACATATTTAAACAGAACATATTTAAACAAGTGCAAAAGAGCTGAAATCATCCCTTGCTTGTTATCGGATCATAGCGCTCTGAAATTAGCAATTAATGATAAAAGATACTGCAAAAATCCCACAAACACATGGAAACTGAATAACACACTCTTGAGTAATCAGTGGGTCACAGAATAAATTAAAGAAGAAATCAAACAATACCTAAAAGAAAATGAAAATACAGATACAACTTACCGGAACCTGTGGGATGCAATGAAAGCCGTCCTGAGAGGAAAATTTATTGCACTGAGTTCCCACATCAGGAAAACAGAATGAATACAAATAAATAACTTGATGCTACACCTCAAACAGCTAGAAAAAGAAGAGCAAGTCAAGCCCAAAGCCAAAAGAAGAGAGGAAATTATAAAAATCAGAGCAGAAATCAATGCAATAGAGACTAAGAAAACAATCCAAAGAATCAACAAATCAAAGAGTTGGATCTTTGAAAGAATAAATAAAATAGATAAGCCCCTAGCCAACTTTATTAAAAAAAAGGGAAGAAAAAGCTCAAATTCATGCAATAAGAAATGAAAAAGGAGAAATCACTACAGACCCAATAGAAATACAGAAGATCATCAACACCTATTTTGAAAACCTCTACTCTCAAAAGTTTGATAACACAGAAGAAATAGACAGATTCTTAGAAGCATATGAAGTGCCAAAGCTAGATCAAGAGGATGTAAAACTGTTGAATAACCCAATCTCTGTTACTGAAATTGAAAATGTAATTAAGTCCTTACCCACCAAAAAGAGCCCAGGCCCAGATGGATTCACTGCAGAATTCTACAAGAAATACAAGGGAAGACCTAATGCCGACACTTCTCAAACTATTCAATGAAATTGAAAGGGAAGCAATCCTTCCTAAGTCATTCCTGGAAGCAAATATTACTCTAGTAGCAAAACTTGAAAAAGACCCAACTAAAAAAGAGAACTATAGACCGATCTCCCTAATGAACACAGATGCAAAAATCCTCAATAAAATATTGGCAAATAGGATCCAGCAAATCATCAAGAAGATTATACACCATGACCAAGTGGGATTCATCCCAGGAATGCAAGGATGGTTCAACATACGCAAATCAATAAATGTAATCCACCATATCAATAAAGCCAAAAATAAGAATCACATGATCATTTCTATAGATGCAGAAAAAGCCTTTGATAAGGTCCAACATTTATTCATGATAAAAACTCTACAGAAAATTGGAATAGATGGTCTTTACCTCAATATAATAAAGGCCATTTATGACAAACCAACAGCCAGCATCATACTAAATGGCCAAAAATTGAAAGCCTTTACTTTAAAATCAGGCACAAGACAAGGATGTCCTTTATCACCACTCCTATTTAATATAGTACTGGAAGTACTAGCCAGAGCAATTAGGCAAGAAAGAGAAATAAAAGGGGTAAAGATAGGAAAAGAAGAAGTTAAGTTGTCATTGTTTGCAGATGACATGATACTCTACATAGAAGTCCCCCTAAGCTCCATTGAAAGACACTTAGATACAATAAATAAATTCAGTAATGTGGCTGGATACAAAATCAATACTCAGAAACCAATAGCATTCCTATACTCAAACAACAAAATCACAGAGAGGGAAATAAGAGAAACTGGACTATTCACATTAGCAAGCAAAAAAATGAAATATTTAGGAATTACTCTTACGAAAGAAGTGAAAGACTTATACAGTGAAAACTATAATACACTGAAAAAGGAAATTGAAGATGATCTCAGAAAATGGAAAGACATCCCTTGCTCATGGATAGGAAGAACAAACATTGTGAAGATGGCCATTCTCCCAAAACTGTTATACAGATTCAATGCAATCCCAATAGAAATACCATCAACATACCTTATAGATCTAGAGAAATCATTCCTAAATTTTATCTGGAACCAGAAGAGACCTAGAATCGCAAAAGCAATTCTAAGCAGCAAAGACAAAGCAGGAGGCATCACAAACCCTGACTTGAAATTATACTACAAAGCAACAGTAGTAAAATCAACATGGTATTGGAATCAAAACAGAGGGGAAGATCAATGGAATAGATTAGAAGATACAACCACAACTACAAACACACTCAACCACCTTATCTTTGATAAAGGAGCCAAGCAGGTTCACTGGAAGAACGACAGTCTCTTTAATAAAAGTGCTGGAAAAACTGGCTCTCCATTTGCCGAAAACTAAAGCTAGACCCATGTCTATCACCATGTACTAAATTAAAATCTAAATGGGTCAAAGATCTTAATATTAAAACAGAAACACTAAATCTATTGGAAGACAAATTGGGTAGAAACCTCGGAGACATAGGAGTAGGTAGAGGATTCATGAACAGGACTCAAACCGCACAGGAAATACTTCCCAGAAACAATAACTGGGACCACTTCTTATTAAAAAATTTCTGCATGTCAAAAGAAATCTCCAGCATAGTGAAAAGAAAACCCACAAACTGGGAAAAGATTTTAGTGAACTCTCTCTCAGACAAGGGACTCTTGTCTAAAACATATAAAGAATTAAAAAAACTCAGACCTCCAAAATTCAAAGATCCAATCCAAAAATGGGCATCTGAGATGAATATGCAATTCTCAGATGAAGAAATGCAAATGGCAAATAAATACATGAAAAAATGCTCATCATCATTGGTCATTAGAGAAATGCAAATTAAAACCACACTGAGATACCATCTCACTCCTGAAAGAATGGCCAGGATCAAGAAAACCAACAACAACAAATGCTGGAGAGGCTGTGGGGAAAAAGGAACTCTCCTGCACTGTTGGTGGGAGTGTAGACTGGTACAGCCTTTGTGGAGGTCTGTCTGGAGGTTTCTCAAAAAGTTGGGATTGGAAATCCCATTTATTCCAGCTATTCCACTTCTAGGCATATTCCCAGAAGAACTGAAAGCATCATACCACAGTGATTTATGTGCACCTATGTTTATAGCAGCACAATTTGTAATCGCCAGATCTTGGAAACAACCCAAGTGTCCATCAACTGAGGAATGGATAAAAAAGTTGTGGTATTTCTATACAATGGAGTATTATTCAGCTATAAAGAAGGATCACATTGAGATATTTATCAATAAATGGGCTCAGCTTGGGACCATACTCATAAGTGAAATAAATCAATCTCGCATGTATGAATACCGAATAGTTTCCCTAATGTAAGTAATGATTCAAATATATGAAAATATGTGGCAATCATGATTCCCCATTATGTGGCCTTGAAGCCTTATAAAGTTTTCACTTATTAATTGGAAAAGCTTTATTCTGGGCTTCTTGATATGGAAATATTTGAAGCTATAGTATATGAAGTTTTATCCAAATATTTCAAGGAAAAAGACAGACACTATGGTAACTACTATTAAGTCGGGTTATTTGGTGGTGAAGCACTAGATTGCTGAAACAGTCATGCTTTGACCTGTATTGTTATATTGTTATGTCCTGTTTTATCTCAATCTCTCCCTTATTCTTTAAAAAAATTATTTAGTTATTTCTTATGTTTGTTTTAATTAAGGGGAAAAATTAAAAAAATTACCAGGATATATAGTAGTAACTCTTTTTGATTTCCTATTAACTTGTTTTGAAGTCCTGTAATACTCCCATGATCTTGTTTTGACTGATTAGACTCTGTTTTATTCTGTATGATAGTATCAAGTTTGAGGGTATAGGCAACTACTTTGAAGGCAGTAAGATTCACTAAGATGCCCATTCTAGTTTGACTATTGTCTCCTTTGGAAGTCCTGTAATGTTTACAATGCCTAAGTTTTATTGGTCTTGTTCTCTACTGTTTTGTCCACCTTTATAATATCTAATGAGATAGACAATTCTTTTTAAGGAAACAAGAGACATCGTTGTTAACCATTGTTGATAACCTTGTACTCTGTTTTACATCATGTGCTATGTCTATCCCTGGTTTTGACTGACAGCTTTGTTTTGCCATATTTGACTTTATTCTCCCCCCCCAAAAAGTAATAAGAACTAAGGAGTAATAAAATCCAAAATGTGTAAATTTTGTTGTAAAAAGAGAGGGAAAAAAAGAGCTCTAACGGATATAACAGCAAGTGTATTTAGGGGTGTTAAATAGCTGACTATATTAATGTTTTTGGATCATTGAACACAGGTGTTTGCAGTCTCACTGTTTGAATGTCCACTTTGTATTCTTTGATACTGTGATTTGAGCAACTATTTCTAAGATGATAATATGTAATCTATTAACAGGTGATTTCTTACTTTTTTTTTTTTTGTAGTTCTGTATTACGTGTACCCTTACACTGCTTTTTTTTGTTTTGTGTTTTTTCTCTTTTTCCTTTTAAATAAAATTTAAAAAAAATATGATGCTGGTTTTTAGTTTGTCATAGATGGCCTTTATCCTACTGAGGTAAAGACTATCTGATCCAATTTTTGTAAGGTTCTAAGTATAGGACCTTATCAAAAGCTTTTTCTGCATCTATAGAAAGAATCATTTGATTCTTATTTCTGATTCTATTTATATTGTGGATTACATTTATTGATTTAAGTATGTTCAACCATCCTTGCATTCCTGACATGAATCCTGCTAAGTTGTGGGGTATAATATTCTTGATGATTTGGTGCATTCCATTTGCCAAAATTTTACTGATAATTTTTGCATCTATGTTTACTAGGGAGATTGGCCTGTGCATCTCTTTTTTACTTGGGTCTATCTCAGGTTTTGGTACTAGAGTAATGTTTGCTTCCTGGAATGACTAGGGAAACCTGCTTTCCTTTTGATCTCATTGAGGAGCTTGAGGAGTGTTGGTATTAAGCCTTCTTTGTATTTCTTGTAGAATTCTGCAGTGAATACGTCTGGGCTTGGGATCTTCTTTGTTGGTGAGGATTTAATTAAATTTTCCATTGCATTAATTGAAATTGGTTTATTCAGCTGTTTTACATCTTCTTGACCTGGCTTTGATATTTTCTATGTTTCTTGGAATCTGTCCATTTCTTATGTATTAGCGAACGTACAAGAGTATATGTTTTCAAAATAGGTGTTGATGATCTGCTTTTCCACAGAGTCTGTAATGATTTCACCCTTTTCATTCTGTATTTCATGGACTTGACATATTTCATTCCATACTGCATGAATTTGAGTGTTTTTCTTTCCTTTCAAAAATATAGTTGATTAGAGTCTTATCAATTTTATTTATTCTTTCAAAGAAACAACTCTTTGATTCATTGATTCTTTGGATTGTTTTATTAGTCTCTATTGCATTGATTTCTGCTCTGATCTTTAAAATTTCCTCCATTCTTTTGGTTTTGGGCTTGACTTGCTCTTCTTTTTCTAGATGTTTGTAGTGTTGCATCAGGTTGTTTATTTGTGTTTATTCTATTTTCCTAATGTGGAACTTCACTGCAATAAATTTTCCTCTGAGGACTGCTTTCCTTGCATCCCACATATTCTGTTAAGTTGTATTTGTATTTTCCTTTGCTTGTAGATACTGTTTAATTTCTTCTTTAATTTCCTCTGTGATTCACTGGTTGATCAGGAGTGCATTATTCAAATTCCATATGTTTGTGGGGTTTTGCAGTTTCTTTATCATTAATTTCTAGTTTCATGGCACTATGATCTGATAACATACGTGAGATTATTTCAATTCTTTTACATTTACTTAAGTATATTCTGGGGGTTACTATATGGTCTATTTTAGAGAATGTTCCATGTGCCACTGAGAAGAATGTATATTCTGATGTTGTTGGATGGAACACTGTGTATACATCTATCAAGTCCATTTGTTCACCAGTGTGATTCAGTTCTGTTATTTCTTTGCTGATTTTCTGTCTGTTTGATCTGTCCTTTGTGTCCATGGCATGTTAAATTCTCCTGTTCCTATTGTGTTATTGCTTATTTGATTTTGTATTTTTTAAAAAATAGCTCATTTTAACTCATTTATGGCTGCTAATGTGTATATAACAATTATTAGATAAAAATGATGCAAAATGTTATCCATTAGATTTCTCAGGGGTGTGTAATAGCATATAAAATTGCTATGGTTTTCAAATGTACTATTATCTTCTCTTTAAAATGTCTAATGGGATGTTTTCTACATGTTGTTTTCATTTATTTTTTATTTTTTTAAATTTTACTTGAAAGAGGGTAAAATTATAACATAGCAAAATGAAACAAAACAGATCATAAGAAAACAATGTAAGAGACACGGATTTCAAAACAAGAAAATTGGAGATTTGACTGTGTCTCATATCATTTCTTATTTTCTTCCAAATAGTTGTCCATATCTTCACATACAGTGAATTCATACAAAGAAAAATAGTATAAAACTGATCAGAAGAGGATTATGAAGACATTTTAGGTCTTCAAGACTAGACAATATGGAAGTCAACAATGGTTGCTATAGTGTTTCTCATTCTCTTCAAAACAGCTGTTCATAATGTCATGTATGTTAAAATTAAATGAAATAAAACAGGCTAAAATCACTCTGAAGAATAATAGTATTGCTGGATTTCACATCATGATGCTATGGGTACTTCAGTGTCTCATTTTCTTCAAAGGAGTTGTTCACTTCATTGTGCATTATGCAATCAATTCTCATAAACTGTTTAGAAGTTCTACACATGCATGAGTCCCTACATGTATACCTATCCTTTCTGTATTACAGGTGCAAGCAAAACAAAACAAATTCCTAGAAAAACACAAAATGAAAAAGACATATAAAACCATAATACAAGGCGATCTACAGTGGTTACAATGATCTCTCTTATATTATCTTCAATATAATTATCTTTATCATCAGGCATACTATAATTGAACATAGCAGTACATAACAATATTACTAAAAACAAAATACTGGAGACAGTATAGGTCTTCAAAAGCAGGTAATAGTCAAACCAGAAGGGGTATCCTAATGAATCTTGACATCTTCAGAGTAGTTGCCTATACTCTCAGACTTGATACAATCAAATATAACAGATTTGAATAAAATCAGTCAAGACAAAACAGCGATCTAACAAACCAGATTCAAATAAGATCAGTCATAATAAGACAGTGTGAGTAACACAGGGCTTTAGATTACATTAATAGGATATTAAGGATCATTATTATAGTGTATCCTGCCATTTTTGGAATAACTGTCTGTGCCCTGAAATCTAGTACAAATAGACAAACTGAGGCAGAATATAATCAAACTAAAGAGAGCAATGAAAATAATGTGGATTTTACTTCCTGATTCACTATTAACAATGTCCTCTCCCTTTCTTTTTAAGTCATTTCCTCCCCATTCACTTTCACAGGGTGCATTGTACATTTTGGGTCCCACTAACTCCTTTAGCTTTTAGACTAGGTGGGCAACTAGCTATTTATGTAAGTGGTTCTGAAACTGTTTACCTCTGAGCTTGATCTTAAATTGTATTCTTTTGCTTACAAAAACCGCAAGGTTTTCCTTCCTTATAGCTGAGTGGTTCTCCACTGCATAAAAGTGTCATGTCTTTCCAACCTATCTGTAGCTGCTGGGTTAGCTGCTAAGGTTCCCTGTTACATAGAGCACTGTTTTCTCATATTTGACTTTTGGTCCATAAACACTCTTTCAGGTAAATTATATTTCCTACACAGAGCATCTCGATGGACCCTCTCTCATGATCTACTCTGCCTGTGTTCTTTTTGTTAGTGTATCAAGACCATCTGTGTTAGAGATTAGAGCCAACTTTTCTCTGCTTCATCTTTGCTATGCTGTTTTCTGCCATTACTTGTCTACTTTTGTCCTTCATTCCACAGTCTGCCCACTTGTTGAGGCCTCTCTGCCGTTGTTCCTGTAATTCTGGTGTTTTCTTTTTCTCTCTCTCTAGAATGGCCTTCAGTATTTTTTGTAGGGTTGGATTGGTGGTCACGAACTCCCCAGTTCCTCTTTGTGATAGAAGCATCTTGTTTCTCCACTAATTTTGAAAGACAGTTTTTCAGAGTACATAAATATGGATTGGAAGTTATTTTCTTTCAGGGTTTGGAATACTTTGCTCCAAGCTCTTCCTGATTTGATTATTTATGTTGAGAAGTCTCATGATTTTGATGAGGTTTCCTTTATAGGTGATCTATTTCTTTTCTCTGACAGCTTTTAATATTCTGTTTTTGTGATGAATGTCTGGGATCTTGATTATTATACATCTGGATATAGATCTGTTTTGGTTGTATCTGGAGTTCTCTATGCCTCATACATCTATCATTTGCTTTTCCTAAGCTTTGGAAGTTTTACTTACTTATTTCTGTGAATAACCTTAGCATATCATTTGTGTTTACCCTTGATTCTTCATTCACATTTTTATTCTTAAGTTACACATCCTCTTGTCATCAATCTAACCTTTGTAATGTTACTGCCTGTTTCCTTGATATTTTTAAGAGATCTTTTGTTTCATGATCACCCATTGCAAACTTATCTTCAAATTTTGATAATTTATTTTTATTTCCTTCCAGCAATTTTGTCAGGTTTCAATGGAATTTTTAATTTCCCAGTAATGTCTTTGAATCTGTTTCATGTATTCTAGATTTTTATATTTGTCATCAAAGGTTTTCCTCTTTTTCCTGTGTTCCTCCATTCTTCCATCTGTGTCCTCTTTAGAGATGCTTAGCATTTATTTTATTATTCTGCTTTACTTGTATTATTATTTCTGTTTTGAGTTTTTCTATAATGTCACAAAGATATTTCTTTATATCAGCTGATGCCTTGTCTGATATTGTATGTTTGTTGCCCTCATCTCTTCTGTATTTACTTCTCCTGTGCCCATATTCCCTGGGTTGGTGGCTAGATATTTTTAAAAATTTCTTTCTCTTGTTATGTTTCTGGTTTCTTCCAGACAGGTGCATGGTGGAGTTCCCACCTCCTTTCTATATTGATTATGGTTCTTCTGTGCTGGCTAGGGATTGCTGCCCTCTCCAGTTTGCTGTTGATCATTGAAGTGCAAGCAGGGGTGATGCAGGCTGGCCGCTTCCCTCTGAGCCAGTCAACCAGCAGGGACCTTCACCACCTTAGTGTGTGCCACATGAATGGAACTGGTTAGGAGAATTTTGGGGGTAATTTCATCCCTGGTGTTGGGTCCCAACCACATGCATGATACAGCTCAAGCATATCCCACCAATCTGCTCTTGGTCAAGACAAGTCAACTGAAGCCCGGTTCAGGTCCATCTTGCCCAATTCGAATATGTCATCCAGCTGATCACCCCCTCCGATGAGAGGATAAAATTCTGAGCACTCACCATGGGTTAATGCAAATCTCCATGCTGGCTCCATTGTCTATTGCGACAAGCCCTCCCACCGAGGGCCTCAGGCTCACCAATCCTCGACTTCAGCATGATCCTGACTTCAGTGCAATCTCTTATCATCTGACTGCAATGGGACTGACTCCAGTGACAGTGCATTTGGCTCCAGCTTTCTGTCCACATTTTTCTTTTCTTTTTCTTAGTTTCTTCCTAGATTGTGAGAATCCCTCTCCTTTTGTCTGGTCTTCTTCATGGTGGTAAATTCTAGTGTTTGAGCTATATCTCTTAGAGAGGATCTTTACCTTGCTCTCATTGATCCTCCATCTTCTCCTATTCTCCATTACATGTTGTTTTTAATTATATTTTTGGAAAACCAGTGCTTTGAGAAGAGGTCAATTGAAAAAATCAGTACAACTCTTTTGAAATGTGTGTGATACTGACACAATGCAAGAATAGTTATGCTATTAAAAAACTAACCACGTTTTGTTCAAATTATTCTATGCTTATGTCACAATATATAATGTCAAAATTCAATAGGACAATTGATGACATTATTGAGAATACAAAATTCTATTCCAAATGAGGTAAAAAATAAGCAGAATCTCTGTTTTAGAAGTCTCATTTTCAAAGTGAAAATTCTAATTTAAATGCTTGTAAATTGAATAGCTATAGAATAATAAATATGTAATATAATAGCAATAAGTTGTACAGTATTTTCCCTTTTCTTCTTTTCCTTTTTTTTTTGAGACTATCTTTTATAATTGGTAATGTTCCAGTTTCTGATATTGCCAATTAATTTCCCCAAGATTTTATGTTGAGTTTATAGCAGGCCAAGAAGTGCTTCTTACTAAGCCAAATTTTTATCATGTGACATTAAACTGTCTTAAAATTGCAAAGTTTGAAGAAGATAAGTAATGAATCCTTAGTTAAGTAGCATATAGCTAATGAAATGGAAGAAAGAAATACATAAAAGTTGGGAAAGTATTATTGAATATTAAACAACTCAATATATTAGTAATAAATGCAGTCCTAGCTATAATAGGAAGTCCTAGCTATAATAAAAATAATTTATTATTTTCAAATAATAAATGTTGTGTGTATATGTCTGTTAGGCACCTGAGAAGATCTTTGTAATCCACTGGCTTCCTGAATCTCATTTGGTATTTACTTCCAACTGCAGTCACTGCTGCAGGGAACAAGTCTACCTGGGCATTTGGCTGTCTATGCAAGTGCAAACCAACTCCTTGTCTCATATAAACCTGCATTGCCTGTCACTCACTGTGTTTTTCTTCTCCCTGGAAATGTTATCATAGTTGGTTTTTTATTCTTTTGGACCAAGGATCAAACTCATGACCTCACACTTGCCAGGAAAGTGCCTGTACCACTAAACTAAATCCCCAGCCCTAGGCAATGTTATTTTAAGAGAGACACTAAGGAACCAAGTGATTTAAATTAATGTTCCACAAGGAAAATCACCAGGAAAAATGTCTATCTCAGGTCATATGAATGCTCCCTTCAAATTCTTGGCTTCACTGAAACCAACAGTCCCTTCGGTTTCATCTCCAGGTTTCTGAGGAGGGAATTGTCTCTCCTGTAACTGAGGAACCATGAGACCTAGAAGGGGTCATGTGCATCATTCTCCTCTTTGCTTATCCTGATTGCCTCCTTTCCTCTTCCTGAACTACTACCTCTTTGCCCTTTATTCACTCAGGTTTTGTTCATCTGTATACTTGATCTGCTGAGCACATAGTTAGTTTAATTCATTTACCACTTGTCCAATCATGTCTCTCTATATCTTTTTCAGATCTCTTAAGCTTCAGTTTTCATCAGATTAATTGGTTAGCTCAGCACTATGGTTTTCAGTTTTTATTTCTTTATGATTGTTCATCGAGTTATCTACAGAAAGCCATCCCTATGATTATTTCCAAAGTTGAATTACTGCTCACAGCCATGTCATGTCTACAATCTCAGTTTTATAACTCTGTGTCCAGTTTTATGATTTATTTACTTTAATTATTCCATTTCAGTTCACTGACAATTTTTAATTCATTAATAATTTATGTTGTATGCATCTTTAATTTTCCATCCCTATATACCATCCTCGTGCAACTTAGATCCCATTGTATAACAATATTATCAGTTTTTGTATGCACCTTCAAATATTTTGCCTTTATGTCTTTTATGCAAATCATGCATGTGTGTAAACGGGGGACAACTTCTGAAGGGTGAGGCCAAATTTGTATTTGTTAAGAAGCAGAATATGACCACAGGAAAACATATAGCAATATTAATAAATTGCCTTTTAATTTGTAACTGTAGACTTCCATTAGGTCCTGTAGCTGTTTATCCAATGTATATTGCTTTATTTTAAACAGTGTTCATTGTAGTATCAAATTGAAAGATGTAATGAATGGTTTTTTATGTTTATTTTTATTTTGGTGCACTGACGTTTGAATCCAAAGTCTTCCCCGTGAACTACATAATCACTTCTTTTTATTTTTTATTTTGAGACAAGTTCTCATTACATGGCTAAATTGTCCAGATTGGGCTATAACTTGATCCTCCCAGTGTGCTTGGAATACAAATGTGTGCCACCATGGTTAGTAATGAACGTTGCATATTTTAGCAAAAAATTAAATATCCTCAGGTCTGAGTAAATATCTTTTCTGTAGGATTTAGATACATTGAATTTTAAAATTCTACTGATTTATTTCCATGAAATTTCTTAATTTTCTAATATTTTAAAATCATTATTCATTATTAACTAAATAAAAAAAGGAAATTTTCTTATTCCAAGTGACATTTTATGACATTGATATGTTTGAAGATTACAAATAATATCATATGGTGATGGAATTCTATAGGATGTTTAAAATAGGTGTAATTTAAAATTTATGGCTGTACAGATATACTTTATATGGATTAGGTTAAAACTATGCTACTTTTTGCTAGTTATCACAATTACTATTAATTCTTTAATATATTTGAGTTACTGGGATTGATTCCAGGGACTCACATATATGAGGCAATTGCTGTGTCACTGAATTAAATATCCTCAGCTTATCTTAAAAGCCCTCTAAAACACATAAATCATAATTCTATAGAAAGATAAGTAGATAGCATGTGTAAAGTGTTTAACACAATGTTTATAAAACAATATCAGTGAATGGATTTATAAATGCTAAAATCATTTTGGGCTTTAAAGTTCATTCACAATTAATTTTGGAACTGCAATACTTAAGTTTTTATTTAGCTTCTTCAACAACTTGTTAAGTAGAAATTGTTCTTGGCTCACTTTATACCTGATATCATTTCAAACAAAAATATTATCAAATTCTACAAAACCATACATATGTAAACTCAGGGTGCAAATATTTTGAGAATTTCTGAACATAAACTTGCTTTCTTACTTCATTTTCTCTGATTGAGTTTCATGGTCAGATACAATCCCATATACAATGCTTATACAGTCTCAAAAGTCTCATTTTACAAGATCATAGATAGGCATTTTGAAAAAAGCATTATAATCAAGGGAAACCAATCAGTATCTACAACAAGGTCTAATACACTAAGAATAAAGCACTGCCCCTCCTAGGATGGAAATGATCAGCTAGGAAATGCCTGATCAGTACAGGAAATGGTACCACTGATACTGTTGTATGCAGATCAGCCTGGTTGAGTGGGAATCTATATTTCTCAACCCATGAAAATCATTCATCACTCCCTCCTTTGCCACTTTCTCACTAGCCAATTGCATGTGACAGTAATGCTGAGGGAAAGAAAACAGATATATATCAACATGAGAAGTCATGTAAACCTAATTATTAAAATATTTTTCTGCTGAGGTCAGTTGCGGTCAGCAATTTACATAGGATACAAATATCTTTACAATTCATGGTCATTTTGGGAAGTTGCCCCACATATCTCTTTTCCAGATCTCCTTGTCAAAAATATTTCCAACATACTTAAAATTATCATCCTTCCAGCCAATTCATTAATATTAGGCCAAAAATAAATGAAGCCTTCCATTTTTGGCATCTTTCCTAGGAAAAATGTTCAACCAGATATGTTCATTTAACTTGTGCTCCTGAGAGGATTTTCCTCCATGATTATCTTACTTGAGAACTATTCTAGATCAGGGCTGTGGTTGATCTTTCTTAGTATCTTGTCACTTTCTCACCATTGGGACACAACACTGAAAGCACAGAGTACAGAGTAGGGATTCATTTTGGCTTATGATTTAGTCTATAATCAATTGGCTCCAAAGCAAGAAAAATGTGATGAAATTCTGGTAGAGGAAGGCTAGTCATGTCAGGGTAGCCAGGAAGTAGAGAGAAGGGAGGAGTCAGGGAGATAGAGCCTTTCAAGCAAGGCATACCCACAGTGGTCTATTTCTTTCAAATAAAATCCAGATGCTAATAGCTCACCAGCTATATCCCACGCATAAATCACTTCCCTTCCAAAAACCTCACTTATGAGTATTTGACACCCATATCCACATATAAACCATAATACTTTGCTTTGGGGAAAGTCCCAAAAGATTTACAGATCTATTATTTTTACAAAATGCATGTGGTCTATATTACAGATTTTCCAACATTGATGCAAAATCCAAATCCAAATTCTCTGAGAATCAAGACAAATTTTTAGCTGTGAGCATCTCTAAAAATAAAAACTAAAGTTAAACACTGTAGACATACAATGCACAGGATAAACATTCTCATTCCAAAAGGAAGAAATAGTGGCATAGAAATAAACTGGGTGAAAGTACGACCAAAGTCCAGCAAACATTAAATCATGTTCCTACGTGTCCTATACTTAGGACATAGATATGAACTCCAAATTGCTTGAGTAGCCTTCCCTCTACTTTATTGACTGCTGTGACTTTCATAGTCTCTTGCTTGCGATGGCTTTTATTGCTTCCTGTAGCTTTCCTTGGACACAATGCAATCCTGGCTTCTCCAGCCTTCTGATAGTTCCACTGTATCTTCAGCTTTATTCTTACAGCTTCATGTGCTGCCCTCTTAGGGATCCACTTTTGAGTCTCCATGACATTCTTCTGAAATATGAACAGATGTCTCTTTTCTTAGTTACTTTTTCATCACTGAGACAGATCCCTGACATCCACAACTCAAGGGAGGAAAGGTTTTGCCTTGCAGTCAGTAGGGGTTTCAGCTCATGGTTGGCTTAGATCCAAGGCAAGGTGGAATGGCAGAAGGACATAGCAAAGGAGAAAACGCTGATGACAGGGCAGGCAGGAAACACAGTGAGAAATATAGGGAAGAGAAATAGACCTTTCCAGGCACATCCTCAGTGATCCACTTTCTCCACTCAGTCTTCACCTCTCAGCATCACATTTAGCTATAAACTCATCAGTAATCCACATGAGTATCATACCCTCAAAGATATATGGTGTCAGCTGACTGTACACTCAAACCTGCACAAACCATGAGCTAAAATAAACCTTTCGCCCTGTAACTTGTGGGTGTCATGCATTGTTTTCCACTAAGAAAAAAATGATAGCCTTTAATCAATATGTCAATGGATTCCCTTTTCAATTGATATTTCCTGACCCTTTCCTTTACTGTCTGCATTTCTATCTACATTCTTGTCTTCTTGCTAAAATCTTCTATCAAACTCAGCTTAGAGCATTTTAGTGCTTCTCCATTCAGCATCTAAAAAACTTTTCAAATGTGCCTTGGACTGGTTCCAAAAGCTTCTAAACCACATACTCAGGTAATGCAGCAATGAACCCATTTTTCTGGTACCAAAATTTGACTCGGTCACTTTCTCCCCACAGGGACACAATACCCAGTACCTACAGTTTAAATGAGGAGAGGTTTATTCTGGTTCACATTTTAGTCCAAGTTAGATGCCTCCAAGCCATAATGGCATGGCAGAGAAGACTTGGAGGGGAAATCTGCTCAAATATTGGGAGGCAGGAAACAAAGGAGAAGGTAGGAATGGAGATAAATATTTCCAGTCTACACCTCCAGTAACCTACCTCTTCTGACCAGTCTACACCCTGGTAGCAAATTTGTCATTTCACCCAATAATTCAATCAAAAGTCCGTGTAAGAAAAAATAGGGTTTGGGGGGATATTTAGATATAATTCATAACACTAATTATGCATATTATGTAGCTCCACCAGTGAACTTGAGTATCTGTATCTTCAGTTCTTGTTAGGTCAATGTCCATGAAGCCTTAGTTACCAACTAAAAGAAAAAGCAGTGAAGGTGGAGTGTAATATTTGGAAACTTGGATCACTTTCTTATGTAATATACACATACCTTCAAGAGTTGCTTAAGCCCAACTTCTGTATCTACTTTCAGTTGATTATGAGTTGCCGCCATGCATGTCCAAGTGCAAGGCTTTGAGGTCAAACAATACACTGTTCATAATGAACACTCAATTTATGGAGCCACTTGATGATCCATAGTCATAGCTGAACTTAACTAAGTCTTTGTAACAGGACAAAATACACCTCCAATGAGTGTAGAAAGGTGTTGTGATCGGTGTTAATGTTCCTGCATACATGCAATGGGCCCTGGGTTTAATCCTGAGTGGATATTCACTAACAACAGCAACTAAAATCCTAAGGGCTTTGATGGGCTATATCTGTAGGTCTACAGCCATGCCACCATAAATACATCCAAGGTGTATCTAAGGTATCTGAGATCCACCCTAAACACACAGAAGTGTATCTCATCAGATACATCTAGAAATGTCTCTCAAAGAACATTTTTGTCTATTGATTTCAGTACTTAAAGTGTTAGCATTCACTGACACTTTACACACCCTCGGATCTGCTAGATAATATGTCCAAGAGGCAGAACAGCGTGTACAGCAGCCTGGACCCACTGCATAGCCTCACTCTGCTATCGTAACTCTTTGGATCATGTGAAAGATGGAACAAAGTGGTACACTTCAATGAAATATATGCTTTACCCTAAAACCAAAGAAATCCAGGATCAACGAGACACTGATTCGGAAGCTGTAGTTTGTCCTTTGCCTGGAAGGGATAGTCTGACAATTTCCAGACCACTAGGCCTTCCAAACTTTAAGAAAACAACTAAGTCACTGAAGATACTGTGGATTTAAACATAATGGTGACAGACAGAAAATACTTGTTTGTTGTTGTCCTATGTCTTCATTATACTTTTTTAAAAAAATTTTATTTAAAAGGAAAAAGAGAAAAACAGAAACCAAAACAAAGTGGTGTAAGGGTACACGTAATACAGAACTACCAAAAAAAAAAAAAAAAAAAAAAAAACAGTAAGAAATCGCCTGTTAATAGATTACATATTATCATCTTAGAAATAGTTGCTCAAATCACAGTATCAAAGAATACAAAGTGGACATTCAAACAGTGAGACTGCAAACACCTGTGTTCAAAAACATTAATATAGTCAGCTATTTAACACCCCCAAAACACTTGCTGTTATATCCGTTAGAGCTCTTTTTTTTCCCCTCTCTTTTTTACAACAAAATTTACACATTTTGGATTTTATTACTCCTTAGTTCTTATTACTTTTTTGGGGGGGAGAGAATAAAGTCAAATATGGCAAAACAAAGCTGTCAGTCAAAACCAAGGATAGATATAGCACATGATGTAAAACAGAGTACAAGGTTATCAACAATGGTTATCAACGATGTCTCTTGTTTCCTTAAAAAGAATTGTCTATCTCATTAGATATTATAAAGTTGAACAAAACAGTAGAGAACAAGATCAATAAAACTTAGGCATTGTAAACATTACAGGACTTCCAAAGGAGACAATAGTCAAACCAGAATGGGCATTTTAGTGAATCTTATTGCCTTCAAAGTAGTTGCCTATACCCTCAAACTTGATACTATCATACAGAATGGAACAGAGTCTAATCAGTCAAAACAAGATCGTGGGAGTATTACAGGACTTCAAAACAAGTTAATAGGAAATAAAAAAAAAAGTTACTATTATATATCCTGCTAATTTTTTTTTTAATTTTTCCCCTTAGTTAAAACAAACATAAGAAATAACTAAATGATTTTTTTAAAGAATAAGGGAGAGATTGAGATAAAACAGGACATAACAATATAACAATACAGGTCAAAGCATGACTGTTTCAGCAACCTAGTGCTTCACCACCAAATAACCCAACTTAATAGTAGTTACCATAGTGTCTGTCTTTTTCCTTGAAATATTTGGATAAAACTTCATATACTATAGCTTCAAATATTTCCATATCAAGAAGCCCAGAATAAAGCCTTTCCAATTAATAAGTGAAAACTTTATAAGGATTCAAGGCCACATAATGGGGAATCATGATTACCACATATTTTTATATATTTGGATCATTACTTACATTAGGGAAACTATTTGGTATTCACACATGCGAGATTGATTTATTTCACTTATGAGTATGGTCTCAAGCTGCGCCCATTTATTGATAAATATCTCAATGTGATCCTTCTTTATACTTTTTGAGTCGCTATCACAGAGCAAATGGTTCTCAAAATTGAGCACACAACAGAATTAGCTGCAGGGTTTGTAGAACCTCAGACTTGAGGTCCACAGTCCAGAGTTTATGGTTTGGTAGATGGAGAAGAGAGGTCGAGAATTTGTAGTACCCAGGTGCTGCTAATTCAGGTGCCACACTGTGAGAACTAGAGGACAGAGATGAAATGAATGCTTTATGTCAAAAACCAAGTAATACGTCAACTGCGATGTGATTGTTTACTGGTTCACTTCTTAACTTGAGATTGCCACCCTTTGCAAAAGAGACATTAACACCATTAAAACTCCAGGGTGTCAGGGACACAAAATATTGATGTCAGAATTCTCTTGACAATTTTCTTTGAATCTAGGTTCTATGTGACATTTACATAAAAGACTTTTGTTATTCTACAGGAGAAATATACATTTTATTGTCATGAATATTGAATATCTTATGCATAAAACTAGTACCTTTCCAAAACTGTATACCAATAAAAACACATTGATTTTAAATTACTTTCAGTAGCAGATCTAAGAATTAAGATTCCTTGAATCATAATTCTAAATTTTAATCTAAGCCGAATTCTCTCTAGAGCACATTTCTGTACAGATTATGTTTTAGACATTAGGAAAATATTGCTTATGATGCATTTCCCAATTTCTATTTGAAAATTAAATTACCCCCAATAGGTTATTTGACAGAATTCATTCATTCATATATATATTCAACAAATATTACTGAATACCTACAATATCTTCTACTACCCACCAGCACTGAAAATGAACATTGTATAATTAATTTACTGTCTATAAGAAACTCAATTTAGTGTTTTGTAACTTGAGAATCCACAGAAGATCATATTTCTGCTTTTGGTTTTCCTTGGAACAATGCTCTATTTCTTTGAGTAAGATGTTATGCCTAGGGCAACCTTTAACATTTGACTATACTTATAATCTTATTTTCTTTGATTGAGGTCAATTAGAATAAAACGTGGTAAAATACGTAATCCATATATTTGTTCTCAATATATCGTATTCAGTGTGTCTGCTTTAAGTCTGCTGTTGAAGACACTGGCCACATCAGTAAGGGCATGCCACTGAATCAATTTTAAATGCATAGTTGTACTTGATTTAAATCGATTGTTTTTGGAACAAAAGAAAAGAATTAGCTGTAACTAATTGTCCTGTCATCATCATTCCGGTGTTCTTTGTTGTTTGAAAACCTAAGACAGGATAATAACAGAAGGTACCTTTTGTTTTTCTTTTTGAAACATCTGCTGGTGACTCGCAAAGGTAAATTGTTTCAATAAAGCTTCCTGCACACTCTGGCAGAAGGCTTGTCAGCCACTTGCTCACTTCCTGTTGATAAACACAGCAAGATCCTCTGTGCATCACAAAGTGACCTCCTTGGTCATGCCCAGCAGGCAGTGGGGTTGAGGAAGCTGCCACCTGTTCACTCTTTCAGTAGATGAAGCGAAGAGGCAGGAGTACATGATGGAAAAGTTGGAATGGCAAGATAATAAGAGTAAATTGGGCCTAGTGTGAACGGTGCAATTACACTACAGTTTGCCTTTCATTACCAATAAATGATGCTGCCTCAGAGTATTTTTTCTGGAGAAGTACTTCGTTATTTTTTTCTTTAGCTGCTTTCTATTTTGCATTTTGCTCTTTCTGTATTATTCTGTTTTCATCTGTGTTGCCATATATCATAAACTTTCATTTCCTTAAAGCTCACAGATGTGTGGAATTTTATGTTGTAAAACATGAAGCTGTTTTGCTTTTTGTTTTATTTGTCTTATATTAGGCTATGGTGTTTCAGTGACAAAAATATCTCTGATCTCCCACTCTATATTTATGCACAACCATTTGTCATAAGAAAACTGAGATTTTATTTTAAAAGTGTTTTTTTCTTGTCTTGGTTCATCAGAAGCAATGTTGTAGGACAAAAGGAGAACAGTGATGTGCAAATTATTGCTATTTTGAAACCCTGGGTTATTGTCCAAGGCAGTTCCAGTATGCTGGGTGAATCGATATTATTTTAATCATTCACAAGAGCACAGTTCAAAGTGGGGGAATCATCTACCTTGTATCTTTGGTTAATTATCTGTGAATTATGTGCAGAATTCATCCTTTAGTATAGAATTAGAAGGGAAATCTATTCTCAATTTGAGACCATTGATACCACTTGCCCTACAATGTTTGTTTTTGAAGTACATTAGCATTATGACAGGACAATAAAAGAGAGGCCTTCCAAATTCCAGGGGATCATTTCCATCCTTCCTTGTTCACCAGGTTCACAGCGAAAGAAGGTTCTATGTAGCCTGCACAACTGAAAACCTACTAGGCGGCGTTCTGTACAGGAGACGCCAAGTGTCTCTCAGAGACTGACATTCCTGTGTGCCGCATAAAAATAGTTACAGCCCCCCAAAGTTTTCCTATTTGTTTTGTTGGCATCGTTTTCCTTTTAAACAAGAACAAGTCAGTTTGGTCCAAACAAATTCTACTGACCCAGGATACAGAGGTTTTTTGCTCAGCTACTCATCTACTTTATGAATTCAGAAGTTAACTTTCTTTTTTTAGGCCTTCCTTATTTCACCTGTAAGATAAGGACCATAGCCTCAATTCATCGTTATATTTAGACTGCACTTGGTAAAGAATCAAAGCATCATGCCCACAAGCATGATGCCAATTTAACTTTTCAGAAAAAATACAAACTGGATTTTAATCTACCTTGATTGGGTGTTAATGTTTTCTGTTTTTCAAATTAACAAAAAAAGCCACGTGTGTACTATATCTCAAATACCTACGGAAACAGTGAGCAACAAATGCAATGTTTTTCTCATTTATTTTAAAACAGACTTTTATTTTCAACGTTAACCTGTGTTTTTCTGGACAGGTTTTCTCTATGGCTCAGATACTTCTTTTGCCATTTAGAAAATTAACTTCTTCTCCATGATCAACTGAAGTGATTACATTATTTTATTTCTTTCTTGAAAGCTTTAGAGTGTTTTATATCTCACTTTGAATTAGAATATAAAACGATGTCAAAAACAACCTAATCAGCTACATGAACAGTGACTCCAGTCTCACTGCTTTCAAGTTTAGAACGGGCTGTGTTGTACCTTTACGCTACTTCAGAAAACTGTAAGCTCCTACGACACAAGTGTGGAAGATCAGAGATTGATGCTGCAACAAAAACATATTGACTATTACAATTTAATCCGTACCTTTTATGCATGCACTCTATTAGTTATTTTATATGTAATATATGATTTAAGAGTTGAAATTCAGTGAAGTAACACTCCTGAAAAAGCACTCCATGTAGTCTTAGTATTACTGGGGAAAGACTACAGTCCTGTAAATAAGTGGGGTGTGTTTTCAAGTGAAATTTCCCACATTTTTCTTTCCCGTTTCAGTAGATTTTAATTGCATTTCGTGCATCTGTCATCTGTCTTTGGTTATCTAACAATTCAAAAGTGTAGATTGAGATCAGAGATGGGGCTTTTTCGCTTTGCCTCTACCCACCTTTTCAGGGTTTTCTTCAACTTCTGTGCCTTAGAGCAATATAAATAAAAAGTGAAATAAAGGAGGAAAAGTATTAGAATTTGAAGTTTTTACTAGATTTTTGATTTATGTGCCAATCTTGTGCCTTATCAAGAATAAACACATTTTTCTAAATGATGAACAGAAAGAACACAATCTCAATTTGAGTGAGTAATAGTGACTGTGTTCCATATTTTTCTCTTCTTTTGAGGCATAATGGTAATTTACTAAAATTATTTACATTTCTTAAGAGAAAAAAAATGCATCATGTCAAATCGATCCTTTAAAAAATACCTTTTAGCTGGATGCAGTGTTGCACATCTGTAATCCCAGAGGTTGAGAATTATTGCATGTTTGAGGCCAGCCTGGGCTACACAGTGTGCAACCATAATTCAGCATTTGGGAGGCTGAGGCAGGACTGTTGCTTGTTCAAGACACACATGGACTATACATTGTGAATCTGTCTCCAAAACCAAACAAAAATACTTATAGTGCACACCTGCCCCACATAGTTTCCCTGAAAAATAATTGTTATCTTCCAGTACATTATTAAATTTCAGAAACTCATAATAGAGAACATGTAATGAAATAAGTATGAAAATAAACACAATTTCAGTCAAAACCATATTTTGAGAAAGTACAGGTGGATTTTTCATAAAAACTCAAAATTACCAAAAGTATTATGAAACATTAATTTTAAAACAGTGTAATCCACTTGCATTGTGAGATAAGATTTTACAATTACAATGACAACCGATAATTTATATGCTGATCTATATCTGTCTGAATGTAGAAAATGGTATAATGGGAATTTGTTTCAGGAGTTCCTTGAGCTCAATGTAAAACTCCTTTCAAAGAATATTTTTGAAGTTTTACACTGCTAGAGTTGAGGGAATTGTTCCAAGAAATCACTATTGTCTAAAGTCTCAGGCCTTCTACCTTAACCGATCAGCCTCCACAAGAGTTTTGGACTAGTGTTAAGGGAAAACCATGAGATTCAGAAGACTCAGACAAAAGATGATAACTTGGTATTTATCACTGACCATTCTTGTCATCTAGGCAACTGTATTAGTATGAAAAAGATATGGGATTCTGATGAAAGCCTAAAGACACAATGTGCAATAAATGGACAAGTTGAAAAGTTAATCATCATAATAACTGAGAGATAATTTAGAACATTTCTAGAATTAATCTTTGAGCCATCTTTTTTTTGCATTTAAACTGTCTCCATTTTCCTGTATCTTCAGCCAGCCTGGTTGAAGTATCTACCCTCTATCTCTTATAGATTGTTTTGATCAATGTATTTTCCTCTTTCATTTAAATTTCATTTTCTGTGTAAGAGAATGAGGAAGAAGGAAAATGTATTTTAGGGTCCTAGCTGGCAAATAAATCTATAAATAATTGATGCAGGATTAAGTGGCATACAGACAAAGAAGAAAGAAGGAAGAGGAGATCTCCCTTAAGCAGAAAGGTTATAAGCTATTACTGCGTTTATTTTGTTGAAAACTCCATATTGGCAGAGAATCTATGTTAGTAAAAGTGTTTTTATTACTAAATCTACTTTTTTTTTTGGTATTTGGTTACAAAAATTGAATTGATCATTTTACTAGCTCTGTATTCAAAATCAACATTGTTCTCTTCATTATCTCTTTGATTATATATTTATGTATATATAAATGTGAGATACATTTTATGCAGTCACATGTTAAATAATAAACTGAACAAGAGGCAATTACTGCAGCCAATTCCTTCCGGTCTAACAGTCTTCTGAATTTGGGAGGCTGAATGTCATATATATTTACCTTCATTTGCCCACATTGCTGTATCAGAAAAATATATGGGAAAAAACCAATACTGTTTTTTATATGAGAAAGGATGTCAATACTCTTTGTATCACACCTACAGCGTGGCAGGCAATGCTAATGTCACCTCACCAACTTGGAAAATCCTTTACCAATCTTTTGAATTAAGTATCACAAGCAACTCCATTTACAGCAGAAAACCAAGTCACCAAAACGAAAACTTGGCTTAGTGTCAAACAAGATTGGAGGAGTGCTAGAAATGGAATTTTTTCTAAGGTAGCTTAGATCTAAGTCACTAGTCAACCATTTGCTAAAACTTTTGAAATTCCTGAATCTTATGAGATCAGACAATCTAAGATCACAAAGACTTGCAGTATAGAGAAAATAAATGACCGTACACAAACCCTTTGACTCTTCTAACTGTAGCTTTCAGGAGTTAGATTTGTTGTGCATCCCTGGGCTACAACTAGCTCAATGTATGCAGGAAGGCGAACTGGTCCTTCTGTGATGACAGACAGGTAGTCGTGATTCTCTGTCGTCTTTTCAAAGCTAGCTTTGGTCACCCAAGTATTTATTGAACAATATGTTCTCTAATCCAAGGATTCCCCTATTCCACTCTTGACTCAGTTATCTTTTGAGAAAAATCAATTCATCAGCAACTCCTCCTGACAGGAACTATAGGGTTAAACAGTATTATGCTTTGGGGCTACATGGGCCCAGGGTTAGACAATTAATAATGGAGCTTAAAGTTTTCTCATTTATTGGTACTAGGCATTTGTGTGCTGTTTTCTTACTGGAAAGTACATAAATTTATCTTTGTCTCAATGAAATTGAAAATACATGGACTGTAGTAGCAAATTAAATTGATAGGATGATTTTTCTAAATTTACATTTGTAGATAGAAGAACAGTGCCTGTTGCTCAAGTTACTGTGTTTGTTTTCTTTTTCTTGTGTATTTTCTAATATTAGGATTGTAAGAATTGGGTGGGGTGGGTCACTCCTCCAAAAAATAAGATGCATCTGATGAATGGATATTACCTATTTGAGTGCATTTATAGTCATAACATGAGAAATGGACCGATGCTTAACACCAACAGAAAAGCAGGCCCATGTGAAGTAAGTAGACATAATGTCTACCTCACCACTTGTATTGTGATTGTAAAATAGTTTACTATTCAGTTTTAAATTTACAGGAAAACTGACAATATAGTACACAGAGTTCTCATGTAAACCCCCCCCCCAAATTCTCATGTTACTACCATCTTATGTCAAAGTAATTTGTTTATTAAAATTAGTGAGCCAGTACCTATTAACTGTCAGTCATAGTTTGTTCATAGTTTCATGGTTTACACTCAGTGTCTTATTTCCATTTCAGGGTCTCCCTGTGGTCACCACCTTGCTTTAGCTGTCATGTCTCCCTCCTTAGGCCATCTGAGCGGGGGTGGTTCTCAGAATTCCCTTGTATCAATGCTGTTGAGAATATTGAGCATCACAAATATTTTACAGGATACCCTTCAACTGGAATTTTTCTAAAGATCAGACTGAGTTCTTTTATAAAAGATGACAACTACAAGGGTCTCTTTAAACATATCTATGAAGAGCACTCACCTTCAGCGTGAGTGTTTCCAGTCAACACTAAATTTGGTCACTTAGAAGAAGCTGATTCCTCGCAGTAGAGGTGACTGCCACTTCTGTTCATACATTACTCTTTGCCAGGCAGTCATTGTGCACTGCCCACCTTTAGGGAAGAATATATTTGCCTTTTTACTTAGGATAGGATATTTACAAATATTATTTGGGATTCTCCTCTACTGGACATTTGTCATTTCTCTCTTCTATTAATTTGTTTAATAATATTTTATGTCCCTATAATTTCACAGGTATTTATATTTTAGGTATCATCTCAGCATTATAGACAGCAAATGTAGATAGAAATTAATGTACAGTCAAAGAATGCTTGGACTGTCAAGAAAGTCAAAAGAAAGAAAAGACATCAAAACTGTGTCTGCAGGGACATCTGAAGAAGGCCAGGCCTCAAGATAAATTATCAGTGGCTAGGCCTAAAATTCCTGCCTAAGAGATAGGCAGTAGCTCGGAATTATACTATGCTTAGAATAATCTGCTCCAGAAAGACATCCCAAATAGGTTACCCGAACCTTTAAATCCATCCCTTCCCCAAACCACCTTTGTTCTTGCCATATACTTTTGCTCCATGACCTACCTCCCCGTGGAATCCATATTGCCCAATACTACTTCTGCTTATATTTTTATGGCTTGACCATAGTTTCAATCTGTGTTGTACTCATCTCATGGATTTGTTTTCTAAAACCTTCTTTGAGAAGTGGAGTTTGTGGCAACCCACATGTAGAACCCTTCCTGCTCTCAAGAGCTACTTCTTTTCCCCAGTAAACCTTTCCTATTCTTTTTTTTTTAAATTTTATTTAAAAGGAAAAAGAGAAAAAACAACAAAACAAAGCTGTGTAAGGGTACAAGTAATACAGAACTACAAAAAAAAAAAAAAAAAAAAAAAAAACAGTAAGAAATCACCAGTTAATAGATTACACATTATCATCTTAGAGATAGTTGTTCAAGTCACAGTATCAAAGCATACAAAATGGACATTCAAACAGTGAGACTGCAAACAGTTGTGTTCAATGATCCAACCAAAAAACATTAATATGGTCATCTATTTAACACCCCTAAACACACTTGCAGTTGTATCCTTTAGAGCACTTATTTTCCCTCTTTTTTACAACAAAATTTACACATTTTGGGTTCTATTACTCCTTAGTTCTTATTACTTTTTTTTTTTTTGGAAGAGAATAAAGTCAAATACGGCAAAACAAAGCTGTCAGTCAAAACCAAGGATAGACATAGCACATGATGTAAAAACAGATGGTTATCATAATACCTCTTGTTTCCTTAAAAAGAATTGTCTATCTCATTGGGTATTATAAAGTTGAACAAATCAGTAGAGAACAAAACCAATAAAACCTAACCTTGTAAACATTACAGGACTTCCAAAGAAGATAATAGTCAAACCAGAATGGGCATCATAGTGAATCTAATTGCCTTCAAAGTAGTTGCCTATACCCTCAAACTTGATACTATCATACAGAATGGGACAGAGTCTAATCAGTCAAAACAAGAGAGTGGGAGTATTACAGGACTTCAAATCAAGTTAATAGGAAATCAAAAAAGTTACTATAATATATATCCTGCTATTTTTTATTTTTCCCCTTAATTAAAAAATCATAAAAATAACTAAAAAATTTTTAATGAATAAGGGAGAGATTGAAATAAAAGAGGACATAACAACATAACAATACAGGGAAAAGCATGACAGTTTCAGTAACCTAGAGCTTAACCACCAAATAACCCAACTTAATAGTAGTTACCATAGTGTCTTTTTCCTTGAAATATTTGAATATAACTTCATATACTATAGCTTCAAATATATCCAGTCAGTGTAAAACCATTCAAGTGGATGAAAGCATTGTAGGGTATTTAGAACCAGCTAACAGAAAACGAACAATGGTTTCTATATTATCTCTTTGCCTATAACAATTTTTGTTTATACTATTACATATAATAAAATCCAGCAAGATACATCATGATAAAACCAATGAAGGCAGAAGAGCCATAGTTTGGTGGGGTTTCATAACAAGATGATAGTAAATCAGCAGCCCATAATAAAGCCATTCCAATTAGTAAATGAAAGCTTTATAAGGCTTTATGGCTACATAATGGGGAATCATGATTACCACATAATTTTATATATTTGAATCATTACTTACATTAAGGAAACTATTCAGTATTCACACATGCGAGATTGATTTATTTCACTTACGAGAATGGTCTCAAGCTGCACCCATTTACTGATAAATATCTCAATGTGATCCTTCTTTATAGCTGAGTAATACTCCATTGTATAGAAATACCACAACTTTTTTATCCATTCCTCAGTTGATGGACACTTGAGTTGTTTCCAAGATCTGGCAATTACAAATTGTGCTGCTATATACATAGGTGTACATATGTCACTGTGGTATGATGCTTTTAGTTCTTATGGGAATATGCCTACAAGTGGAATAGCTGAAACAAATGGGATTTCCAATCTCAGCTTTTTGAGAAATCTCCAGACTGACCTCCACAAAGGTTGTACCAGTCTACACTCCCACCAACAGTGCAGGAGAGTTCCTTTTTCCCCAAAGCCTCTCCAGCATTTGTTGTTGGTTTTCTTGATCCTGGCCATTATTTCAGGAGTGAGATGGAATTTCAGTGTGGTTTTAATTTGCATTTATCTAATGAACAATGATAATGAACATTTTTTCATGTATTTATTAGCCATTTGTATTTCTTCATCTAAGAAGTACATATTCATGTCAGATGCACATTTTTGGATTGGACTTTGAATTTTGGGGGTCTGAGTTTTTTAAATTCTTTATATGTTTTAGACAAAAGTCCCTTGTCTGAGGGGGAGCTCACTAAGATCTTTTCACAGTTTATGGGGTTTTTTTCCACTGTGCTGGAGATCTCTTTTGACATGCAGAAACTTTAATAAGAGGTGGTCCCAGTTATTGATTCTGGGAAGTATTTCCCATGCGGTTTGAGTCCTGTTCAAGAATTCTCTACCTACCCCTGTCTTCAAGGTTTCTACCCAAATTGTCTTTCAATAGATTTAGTGTTTCTGTTTCAATGTTCAGATCTTTGATCCATTTAGATTTTAATTTAGTACATGGTGATAGGCATGGGTCTAGCTTTAGTTTTCAGCAAAAGGAGAGCCAGTTTTTCCAACACCATTTATTAAAGAGACTGTCGTTCTTCCAGTGAACCTGCTTGGCTCCTTTATCAAAGATAAGGTGGTTGAGTGTGTTTGTAGTTGTTGTATCTTCTAATCTATTCCATTGATGTTCATCTCTGTTTTGATTCCAATACCATGTTGATTTTACTACTGTTGCTTTGTAGTATAATTTCAAGTCAGGGATTGTGATGCCTCCTGCCTTGCCTTTGTTGCTTAGAATTGCCTTTGCTATTCTCGGTCACTTCTGGTTCCAGATGAATTTTAGGAGTGATTTTTCTAGATCTATAAGGTATGTTGATAGTATTGTTATTGGGATTGCAATGAATCTGTATAACAGTTTTGGGAGAATGGCCATCTTCACAATGTTTGTTCTTCCTATCCATGAGCAAGGGATGTCTTTCCATTTTCTGAGATCGTCTTCAATTTCTTTTTTCAGTGTATTATAATTTTCCCTGTATAGGTCTTTCACTTCTTTCATAGGAGTAATTCCTAAATATTTCATTTTTTTTGCTTGCTAGTGTGAAGATTATGGTTTCTTTTATTTCCCTCTCTGTGATTTTGTTGTTAGTGTATAGGAATGCTATTGATTCCTTTTATTGATGAGTATTGATTTTCTATCCAGCTACATTACTGAATTTATTTATTATATCTAAGAGTCTTTCAATGGAGTTTAGGGGTCTTCTATTTAGAATATCATGTCATCTGCAAACAATGATAATTTAACTTCATCTTTTCCTATCTTTACCCCTTTTATTTCTCTCTCTTGTCTAATTGCTCTAGCTAGTACTTCCAGTACTATATCAAATAGGAGTGGTGATAAAGGACATCCTTGTCTTGTGTCTGATTTTAAAGTAAAGGCTTTCAAGTTTTGGCCATTTAGTATGAAGCTGGCTGTTGGTTTGTCATAAATAGCCTTTATTATATTGAGGTAATGACCATCTCTTCCAATTTTCTGTAAAGTTCTTATCATGAATAAATGTTGGACCTTTTTTGAAAGCTTTTTCTGCATCTATAGAAATGATCATGTGATTCTTATTTTTGGCTTTATTGATATGGTGGATTACATTTATTGATTTATGTATGTTGAACCATCCCTGCATTGCTGGGATGAATCCCACTTAGTCATGGTGTATAATCTTCTTGATGATTTGCTGCATCCTATTTGCCAATATTTTATTGAGGATTTTTGCATCTGTGTTCATTAGGGAGATTGATCTAGAGTTCTCTTTTTTAGTTGGGTCTTTCTCAGGTTTTGGTATTAGAGTAATATTTGCTTCCAGGAATTACTTAGGAAGGATTGCTTCCCTTTCAATTTCATTGGATAATTTGAGGAGTGTCAGCATTAAGTCTTCTTTGTATTTCTTGTAAAACTCTGCAGTGAATCCATCTGGGCCTGGGCTCTTCTTTGTAGGTAAGGACTTAATTACATTTTCAATTTCATTAATAGACATTGGGTTATTCAGCAGTTTTACATCCTCTTGATCTAGCTTTGGTACTTCATATGTTTTCATGAATCTGTCTATTTCTTCTGTGTTATCAAACCTTTGAGAGTAGAGGTTTTTGAAATAGGTGTTGATGATCTTCCATATTTCTGTAGAGTCTGCCGTGATTTCACCTTTTTCTTTTCTTATTGCATGAATTTGAGCTTTTTCTTGCCTTTTAAAAATAAGGTTGGCTATGGGCTTATCGATTTTATTTATTCTTTCAAAGAACCAACTCTTTGATTCATTGATTCTTTGAATTGTTTTCTTAGTCTCTATTGCATTGATTTCAGCTCTGATTTTTATCATTTCCTCTCTTCTTTTGGCTTTGCGCTTGACTTGCTCTTTTTTTTCTAGCTGTTTGACGTATAGCATCAGGTTATTTATTTGTATTCGTTCTGTTTTCCTGATGTGGGAACTCAGTGCAATAAATTTTCCTCTCAGGACGGCTTTCATTGCATCCCACAGATTCTGGTAAGTTGTATCTGCATTTTCATTTTCTTGTAGGTATTGTTTAATTTCTTCTGTGACCCACTGATTACTCAAGAGTGTGTTATTCATATGTTTGTGGCATTTTTGCAGTATCTTTTATCATTAATTTCTAATTTCAAAGTGTTATGATCCGAAAACATGCAAGGGAATTTTCAACTCGTTTGCATTTGTTTAAATATGTTCTGTGAGCTAATATATGGTCTGTTTTAGAGAATGACCCATGTACTGCTGAGAAGAACGTGTATTCTGATGTTGTTGGGTGGAACATTCTGTATATGTCTATCAAATCCATTTGTTCACAGGTGTGATTCAGTTCTTTCTTTGCTCATTTTCTGTCTGGTTGATCTGTCACTTGGTGTCAATGGCATTGTAAAGTTTTACGGTCTCCTTTTACAAATGTGTTACTGATAAATTGAGTTTTCATTTCTGTTAATAGTTGTTTTATATAACTGGGTGCTCTGGAGTTTGGTGCATATACATTTAAGATAGTTATCTCTTCCTCTAGGAGTTTTCCCCTTACAAGTATGTAGTGACCTTCTTTGTCCTTTATGGTCATTGTTGGTTTAAAGTTCACATTGTCTGCAGACAGAAGGGCTACTCCTACTTCTTTTTGGATTCCTGTTGTGTGAAGTACTGTTTTCTATCCTTTGATTTTTCAGTCTGTGAGTATCCTTCTGGGTTAGATGGGTTTCCTCTAAACAGCATTTGGTTGGATTTTGTTTCTTGATCCAGTCTGCTAGTCTGTTTCTTTTGATTGGTGCATTGAGACCATTTACATTAATGGTTATAACTGTTATATGCTGATTTGTTGTTGACATGTTATCTATCTGATGTTGCATCTTTATCTTTCTGTTCTGTTTAATTATCTCCTTTGCTTAGTGGTTTTTTTTTCCTTTGTGTATATAAACTGTCTCTCAATATTTTTTGCAGGGTTGGCTTGGTGTTCATGAAGTTCTTCAGCTGTTCTTTGTCATGGAAGTATCATATTTCACCATCAATTTTGAATGATGTTTTTCAGGGTATGTCAGTCTAGGTTGGAAGTCATTTTGCTTTAGGATCTGGAATACTTCACTCCATGCTCTTCTTGACTTTATTGTTTGTGCTGAGAAGTCTGCTGTGATTCTGATAGGTTTTCCTTTATAGGTGATCTATCTTTTATCTCTGACAGCTTTTAATAATCTATTCTTGTGTTTGACTTCTGGGATGGTGATTATTATATGTCTGGGTGTAGTTTTATTTTGGTTATGACTGTTTGGAGTTCTATAGGCTTCACTGAACCTGATGTCTGTTTCTGATCTCATGCTTGGGAAATTTTCAGCTATTCTCTAAATATCCTCTTGACATCCTTTATGTTGTCCCCTTCTTTTTCATTAATCCCTATCAATCTTATGTTATTTTTCTTCACATCATCTTGCAGTTGTTGAATTGTTATTTCCTGATTCCTTGTTATTTTTAAAAGATCTTTCCTTTCCTGTTCACTAGCTGCGAACCTGTCTTCAAGGTCTGAAATTCTATCTTCATTTTCATTGAGGTGGTTTTTACAGCTTTCAGTGGAGTTTTTATTTCCTGTATATCTCTGTGCATCTGCTTTATGTATTCTGTTTGTTTCTTATATTGCTCATCTAGGGACTCTATCTTTTTGTTTAGTTCCTCCAGTTTTTTAACTGTGTTTTCTTTAGATATATTTAGAATCTCTTTCATTTCTTTTGTCATTTCTTCTTTTACCTGGGAGATTATTTCGAGTTTGAATTCCTTTAAAGCTTCCTGGAGTTGCTTGTTTATTTCAGTAGCTATTATGTCTGCTGTTTGAGGTGTATGGCATATATTTTCTTCTATATACATCACTCGTAGGGTTTCTTGAGAAGGGCTGGAGGCTTGAGGTTGTAATTTGGTCTTTCATTTTGTCATTTTCCTATATTTCTGTATTTCAAGTATTATTTGAAAGCTTCCTCAAGGTCTGTTGGAACTCCACTTTTATGTTTGCAGCTCCTGGGACTCTGGCACCCAGTTCCCCCAGGCTGCTGGGCCTCTAGAATCAGTGGCCCTCTTCTGCCTGTTTAGAAATCCATAGTTCCAGATAAGCTGGGCTCCAGGGGCACTGTGCGTCTGCCTCCTTGCTGGAAACTCCACAGTTCTCCAGCACAGCCAGAATGGTTAGGCAGATGTAGGCACCTGGGGCCCACTTAGCCACTTCACTGCACCCGGAAGGCTCGAGGGTCCTGAACAGTCTGGGCTTGGGGCAGAGTACACTGGGCACTTACCGCAAGCTGCGGGGCCTCTGGAACTGGTGATGCTTGCCTGCTTGCTGAGAAATCTACAGTCTTCCAGACACCCGGGGAGGTGGATGCAGGCACCCCAGATCTGCCCATCCCTTACTCTGCACTTGTGAGAGTCCCAAATAGGCTGGGCTCCAGGGATAGTGTGCACCCGGCTGCTTGCTGGAAACTCCACAGTTCTCTGAGTGCAGCCGGAATCACCTTTCCAATTCTTAATCTCCTTTTCCCTTTGGAATTCATTTTTCAATTTCAGGGAACATGAATCTGATATTTCATAGGTTAAAAACTATATTTCCACCTATATTAACAGGTTTACTTTGTATAGTTGTTCAAATATTTTTACTTTGGCCACTGGCAGTTCTTTTCAGATGGTTCCTCTACATATTTGACATAATAGCATCGTACTGAGTTTTGGATTGTTACTTAATATATTTTGGAGCAATTTCTTTTAACATAAAAATTATTGCATTGTCATCTTGCAGTTTCCTGAGTTTTAGAATCAATCATCTATCCAGGGAACCATGGTCCATATTTTGAATGATAAGTTTAGAAACCAAGGTCTAACGCTGTGTCCTCTTTACTCTCTCCTTTCTATTTGATACTCTTGAAATGGAAGAAATGTAACTCCTGGACATGTCAGATGTCCAGGTTCATGTTCCCTGAAATTGAAGAATGAATTCCCAAGGACAGAAGAGGTTGAGAATAGGAAAGGCTTATTGTGGAATAGGAACAGGTCCTGTGAGACAGGAAGAGTCCCAGAAATGGATTGCTACCAAGGCCCTTTGTCACAGTAATTTGTAGACCAAGTGATAAATGCGAGTATGACATGGATCCAACTATAATGAACCAATAAGATTACAAGTGTAGCGACTTAGCTTATATTTATCCAGCAGAGAAACAGGGCACAAAGCAAGGGTATGATGGATGATATTATTAACTTTGGCTTTTCTGTGACTTCTACAACAGGTATGTTTTGGGAAGGGATGGACCCAGGCCTTCTGGTCATGCACCAGTATATCTGCATTTAATGGACTGAGTAGTACCAACTACAGTATAGTCTCACATCTCCATTCATTTTATAGGGAAGCACGCAAGTCTGTCCACTGGACTTTCACCTCAAGGCTGTTCCTTCCTCAATTATGTCTCCACCACAGCTCTGAGGTCTCTACCTTCCACTGACTTCCTTGGGATCACAGCCCTTCTCTAACTGTATATTAATTTTTATTGCTTTATACTCTCAGCTAATGGAGCAGGAAATGTTTGTGTATATATTAACTCCTTTTAAACTGATAAGAATAAGTGCATATAAGTGTGTACTTCTATCCATTTGAATCTAAATTAAGCTGAATAAAAATTGGTACCAATGACTCCCACACTGATCACTTTTTTGTTTCCTTTTTTTTTTTTTTTTTTAGTGCTAAACACTCACTTTAGCAATTGGAAACTGCTCTTTTTATCTAGTTATATATGCCCTCAAAAACTTCCTGTGGTTTGATATTCTATTTAATTTTATTGCTGAATATTGTTTCATTGTCCTGATGATCCAATATTTTCATCTTTTTATGCAATCAAGAGTATCTTCATTTCCTTTACTTTTTTGGTAGCGACGAATATACTGATATCAATATTGGAGGCTGTGGAAGAAGTTTTTTTTTTAAATTTTATTTAATGAGAAAAAGAAAAAAAAGCAGAAAAAGGGTACAAGTTATACAGAATTTCAGAAAAAAATAAATGCTAGGAAATCACTAGTTAATGGATTACATATTGTCATCTTAGAAATATTTGTTCAAGTTACAAAATTAAAGCATATAAAGTGGACATTCAAACAGTGAGACAGCAAATAGTTCTGTTCAATGATCCAACAAAACTCAGTAATATCATTGTCTATCTTATAAACTTAAGTAAAAATGCAGTTATATCATTTAGAGCACTTTCTTTTCCTCTCTTTTGTACAATGACTATTACACATTTTGGGTTTTAGTACTCCCACAGTTTTTATTACTATTTTGGAAGAGAGTAAAACCAAATGTGACATAATAGAACAGAGTCAGTCAAATCAAAAGGGTGGACATAATAGATAATGTAAAAACATAATACAAGGGGATCAACAGTGGTTACCATAATGCCTCCCGCTATCTCAAATAGAATTGCCTATATCATCAGTTATAATAAAATTGAACAAAACAGTAAAGGATGAAGCCAACAAAACCAAAACATTGGAGACATTACAGGTCTTCAAAAGTAGATAATAGTCAACCAGAATGGGTGTCATAATGAATCCCATTATCTTCACAGCTGTTGCCTAAACTTTCGAACCTGGTACTATCAAGCAAAACAGAATAGAGGAATATCAGTCAAAACAAGATGGTAAGAGCAATACAGGGTTTCAAATCAAGTTAATAGAAAATCAAATTGGGTTACTATAATATATCCTGCTTTTTAAATTTATTTTTCCCTTAATTAAAATGATAAAAATAAAAAAGTAAATAATAAAATGGAGATTGAGATAAAAGAGGGCATAACAACAAAACAGCGCAGATCAAAACATAACCATTTAAGCAAAATAGTGTTTCACCACAAGATAATCCCAACATAAAAGTAGTTACCATATTGTCTCTTTCCTTGAAATCTTTGAGTATAACTTCGTATACTGTAGCATCAAATATACCAAAACAATGTAAAACCGTTCAAGAGAATGACAGTATTACAGCGTATTTAGAATCAACTAACAGAAAATGAACAGAAAATGAATAATTCTGTATAATCTCCTTGTCTATAAAAGTTTTTGTTTATACTATCACATACAATAAAATCCAATAAGATACAAAATGTTAAGACCTATGGGGACGGAAGAACAAAAGCTTGATGGGACTTCAAAACAAGATGATATTAAATCAGCATTACCTATTATGATGTCATTTTCTGCAAAATAGTTGTTCCTATCATCCAATCTTCTCTGCCTCATTTCTGTTGAGATCTTTTTCTGTCATTAGTTGTCAGTTTGTCTTCTTCATTTTGTTTTCTGCTCAACTCATTGTGGCCTCTCTGCCACTATTTCTGGATTCTTGGTATTTTTCTTTTTTAGAATATCCTGCAGTATTCTCTGTAGAGTTAGTACAGACATCTAGCTTTGGGAGAAAGTGCCTGTCTTCCAGAGTGGCTGTCCCCTTTACTCTGACGATCAAGAAAATTTCTTATTCTGCATTTTTGCCACCATTAGACATTGTCAAATTTTTGAAAATGATCCATTGTATTAGGTGTGCAGTGATATCTCAGTGTTGTTGTAATTTGCAATTCTTCACTGATGAATTGTGTTGAATAACTTTTAATATGCTTATTAGCCATCTGGATTGCTTCCTTTGTGACTCTGTGAGATATCTGTTTAGATTTATGCACATTTTCTTAAGACTGCTTCTTTATTGTTACACTTTAAGCAGTCACAGTCTTTCTATAGTTTTGAAGCAAGGCTTTTTAATCACATATGAGGTTTTCAAATATTTTTCTTAGGCTAGAGTTTAATTCATATATACCTAATAGAGTATTTTGCAATGTGTATGTTTTAATTTAAATATAAAATTCCAATTTGTCAGTTTTGAAAAATATCACCTTTATGTGTCTGGTGTTGCATCTAAAAATTTCCAGTCATGTAGAATTTTTCTCCAATATTTATTTGTAACAGTTTTATAATTTTTCATTTTACATTTAGGTCCATATTCCAATGTGAGTGAATTTCGTCAAACATGTACTGTTTCTTACGTAAGCTTTGTAAAGTGGTCCATTTTTTTTTCTTTGTTTTGCATATGTACATCATAAGAAATTGGCACTAACTGTTGAAAGATCCACCCGTTCTCTGTGGAACTATGTTTCTGGTTTGTTGGAGGTCAGGTCACTATATTTGGGTATTTCTGTTCTTTTTACTCCCACTGATTACCTGTCTCATTTCCTAATATTATTCTCTCCTGATGACTATAGCTTTTTTTTTTTAAACTGACTTTGCTTATGCTTTGTTTTCTTCCAGTTTTGAGTTGGCTTTTCTATATTCTTTGGCTTCTTATAAACTATAAATTCAGTTTGTCACTGTATACAAAAGTAGCATGTTGAGATTTTGAACAGGATTGTATGGTAAGGAGATTTCAAAGAACTGACTTCTTACCAATATCAGATTATGTGTACCATTTTTTTAGATCATGAACATGGAATATCTATTCCATTTTTAGGTCATTTTAATTTCTTTCATGGGGGTAGTTTAGTTCTCCATATATAATTTGTTATTTATTTTTGTTAGAATCTGACCAGTGTTTTATTTTTTGTGTCATTTTCAATGGCCTTTTTATTTGACCATTATTAGAATGTAAAACAGCAATTGAATCCTACATACATAACTAAACCTGGTTCCTGTGATTTGCCCTCTTTTGTTTGATTAGAGAAGTTCTAGCTGTTAATCATTTCCTTGGAGTTTAAAACATAATTATGTCATCCACATCAAAACTCTTATTTATGTTGTTCTATTTTATGTATCTTCGATTTTCTTGTTTTGTGAATTATTCAACATTCCCATCAGACTATGATATATTTTTTTTTTTTTTTTTTTTTTTTAATTTTTTTTTTGTCTTTTTCATTTTTATCGGTACCAGGGATCGAACTCACGACTGCCTGCTTGCAAGTCAGGTGCTTATGCCGCTGAGCTAAATCCCCAGCCCCCAGACTATGATATATTATTTGGGGAAGAAAACATTATTACATTGCTCTCAAGCTCAGTGGGGAAAGTCTAAATTTTCACTAAGGCCTCCACTTTTCCTTACCTATTTTTCAAACTGAAAATTTTTCTTCTAAATCTAGAAACTTTCTGTAATAAGTGAGGAATTGGACTTTTCACACATTTTTGATGTTGACAATTGGTATAATTATATGTTTTCCTTTATAGGCTGATGAAGCATTAATACATGTTTTAATCTTAAAATAACCCTTCCTTCCATAAATGAATACAATCCACTTCTTAGGGCACGTAATTCCTTTTTAAACAGTATTGGGCTTACACATCTGTATCCACAAGAGGCACTAATTTTTGATTTTCTTTTTTGTATCTGGATTTTTTTGCAGAATGAGTAAAACAAAAAAGAGAATAAAAGGAAAAAATGGAAATATGGATTTTATAGATAAGAAGGAGAAGATGGTTTAGAGTAAGGAGAGGCATATAGGAAAAAGGAATTAAGATATATTAATGTACAAGCTAAAATTCTCTATTATGAATGTTATCATTATATACAACTAAAATGTACCAGTAAAGTTAATTTTAAAGAAAGAAGTAAGCCTTCTGCTTTTATTTTCTGGAAAAGATTATAGAGTTTTTTGTTTTTTATTCAGGGCCTTGAACTACTCAGATAAGTGTGTATGCTGCTGAGCTACATCCCAGGCTTGATCAAAGAGAATTTTGTACATTGCTTGATCGAATTAACTAGCAAAACCATTTGAGGATGATTTCTTTTGGAAAGTTATTTATTGATTCAGTTTTGCATTTAGCTATGATTATTTCTGTATGTATCAATTTTCAGAATACGTAGTTGTCTTTCTCAGTGTTGTAATCATATGGTATATTTTAGGGAACCAAGTAATGTCACCCGAATTATCAACTTTGTGACCATAAGCTTGCTCATAGTATTCCCATATCATGGCCCTGTATGTCACAGGAGTAGAGGTGATGAGCCCTCCTTTGTCACTGACACCAGTCATTTCGCCCTTCTCTGTAATTTTTGGGGGAATTCTGAATAGAAGATCAGCATTCATTTATGTTTGAAAGAACCTGTTCTTGATTCTGTAAATTTCCTCTGTCATTTTTCCATTTCATTTACTTATGTTCTAATTTTTATTATTTCTTACCTCCTGCTACCTGTGGATTGCTTGTCTCCCCATGATTTCATCATATGCAAACTTACAGTGGATAGTATGTGTCATTCTTTTCTAAAAGATGTCTTTTAATGCTATAATATTCTCTCCGAAACCTGTTTTTGCTGCATCCTACAAATTTAGAAATTTGCATTTAATTTTCATTTATGTCAAGATATTTTAATTTCTACTTATTTTGTTTGACCCATGCATTATTTAGAATAGGTACCTGTCTGGATAGAGGAGAAAAATGTGTGTTTCTATGGAAATAGTAGGAATTTCTCACCTCTCTATTATAGGTTTATTATATACTTGCATTATAACTTGAAAGCAAACTTTAATTGGTTTCTATTATTTTAAAACTGTTAAGATATAGTTTATGGCCCTTCATGTGCCCTAGATTGGTGATTGTTCAAAATTGAACTTCAAAAAAAAATCTGTTCTAGGATTATTGAATAAGCTATTCTGCAAAGGTCAGTTGGTCAAGGGGGTCAAGTTTAATGATAGTGTTGTCCACGTCAACCACAGTTGTATTTCAGGTGGTAAAATTCATTCCACTACTGTGGAAAAGATGGCCATGTTCATGTTCATGTAGTTAAGATGGACAAAGCTATGCTTGTCATCTGATCCAGGCTTCACAAACAAATTGGTACCAAACAAAATTATTCACATAAAAAAAAAAAAAGTGTCTGTAAGCCAAGGTACCACTGTATATCCTAACCGATTATCAACCTTGCTGATTTTCCATTGCTGGAAGACAGCATTGATTCTATAATAGCACCCTTATGTTTTTGTTTTAAAGTTTTATTAATGTTTGTCTCAGCAACACCAGGAAAGGACTGATATGCTTCCTTTTCTGTCATTTGGGAATTTCCCAATTTCTGAAAAAAATTAATTTTAAGGTTTGCTTTGTTCAAAATTATTACAAATTAAGTTAGGAATTTTATTTATGATAGCATGGCATTCCATAGTGAGTCCTTTTATGGTTAACCTGCCAATTGCTTCTAATTAAATGAAGTTTTATAATCTATAATTGACTCTCACTCTGTCTCTCACTGTTTCTCGCTGTTTCTCTTCCTTTCACTATTGATCCTGTAGCTCCATTTTTAAACTGGCATTTTTAGGGCACTGAAATACCAAATGGCTATTGAAATATGTAGATATTATATTTGTATAACTTACTATTCATTTTCCTGTTATTTTTCTTTTTTTATTACCTGATCTAATATTTGGCAACATTTTCTTTGGGACCCTCCTTCCATGATACAGTTATGCCACCTAAAGTTTTTCCTTTCCTGAATGAACCACTTAAACTTTGTATGTGATTGATGTGTTTTCACATGAGCACTGAATTCATTACTTTGAACTTTTTTCTTTTCTATAAACATATCTCTCTTATGAAGAATAATTTTACTTTATATATTACTTGACTTCATTGAATTTTTGTTGTAAGTGTTTGAATATTTTTTCTGTGACCATCTGCTTGCATGCCTTTTAATCAGAAATCCAGGGAGTGGGGCTACAAGTCAGCAGATAGAGCACTTGCAAAACCTGCAAGAGTAACACATGGATCAGTACTCAACACAGGGAAAAAAAAAAAAAAAAAAAAAAAAGAAAGAAAGAAAGAAAGAAGGAAGGGAGGAGGGGGAAAGAAAGAAAGAAAGAAAGAAAGAAAGAAAGAAAGAAAGAAAGAAAGAAAGAAAGAAAGAAAGAAAGGAAGAAAGAAAGAAAGAAAGAAAGAAAGAAAGAAAGAGAAAGAAAGAGAGAAAGAGAAAGAAAGAAAGAAGCCAATGTAGATTTTGCGATGTTCTTCCTGAAGAAAGGTGTTCTCCTCCTACCTCCCAACTAGTTTCCTTCAGCCTTCCCTTTGGTTTGCTCCTTTGTTGTTGCTGTTATTTATCTGCTCCGACCTCTGCGTCTGGATCTGTGGTTTTGTACTGAAATACGTTTAGAGAATCCTAGTCACGATTGCTTTAAATACTTCTTAATTCCTTCTCTCTTTTCTTTTGCTATTTCTATTATACACTTTATACTCCTGGTGACTTCTCCATTCCCTTCCTCTTCCTCACTATGTTTTCTAATCTTTTTTTCTTTGTATTTATGTTAGGAATGTTTTTATTTGCATATTTTAGACTCATTTATTCTCTCTTTTGTCAAGTCCAGGCTTCTGATTAGTCCTTTGTAGGCATATTTCTGACTTTCGTGTTATCATTTCCTTTGTTTTTTTTTTTTTTTTTTTTCAAGGTTTTAATTATCTGTTTACATCCTTAAATTAACTAGTGGGTTTTTTGTTTTGTTTTGTTTTGTCACAGTAGCCAAATGTACCTAAGAAAAGCAACTTAAAGGAGGAAAGGTTCTTTTCAGTTCATGGCTTCAGATGTTTCAGTCCGTTACTACGTGGTTCCTTTCCTGTGATCTTGGTGTAGGCCGGACATCAGAGGAAATGGACTTGGAACTCACCACATCACAGAGAACAGTGGTGAGAGCCAGAGACAAGGGGCCTGCCAGGGACCAGTGCAGTTTTCAAGGTCACATTTTGATTACCACCCAACTTAACTAGGCCACATCTTTTTCCATCACCTTCTGTGTGTGTCAGCTTTCCTGTGGCTACGATACAATATCCACAAGAGAGTTATCTGGAGTAACAGAGGAATAGACAAGGGGCCATGTATAGTACCCAAGGCAATGCCTTCATAACCCACTCAGACGTCCGCAGGAGGACACTGCCCTAATCTGCTGGGACCTGCTCCTTCTGGTGCTGCTGACCCATCCGTACTAACCCCCTCCCACTAATTCTCAAACTGTGGTCTCATCATCATCACACTGATTCACTTGATGAGAATAGAGCCTTTGTGTTTCAAATACTTCCCCCACCCGTCGGCTGATAACCTATACTTTACCACGTGAATTTTGGGGGGATATTTCAAATATAAACCAAAGAAGTTCTTGTCTAACCTCCCATGCTGTTGAGATTTTCCAGAAAAGCCCAGTTTGCAATCTGTCTTCTCACCTCCAGGTAAGCCAAGGTCAGCTCTTTCTCTGCATTTACTGGGCTCTAGATTTAGGGAGGCAGTTGGCCCAGAATCCTCAGTGTCCTGAAAGGTTCAATAAAAGTCACTGCATTTCAGTGTGTTCACTTCTTTTCTTCTAAGATTCAAGTTACTGTCTCTGATTTTTTAGTGTATCACAGCTGAAGCAAGAAGTCTACTTTTTAAAATAGCTGTGTTCAGAATCATCGTTTTATGTAGTTTTATTCTATATACAGTAAACTAAGTGTACAGCATAAATGTGAAGTGGGTGCCTTTTATAACTGCACTTCTAGTCATTTTTGACATCAAATATGGAGGCTCGGCCCACGGTTAATACAAAAGTTCACATTTTATTATTCTTGTCATGCTATTTACTGAAATTAATTAAATATATATATAAAGCATATGTATTTGTAATGAAATTTTGTTATAATTACAGTGAAGAGTGACATTTTAGTTTAAGATGTAAAAGGACTATACAATGGTCAGAAATTGCTAAGCAATGTCAATATCATTTTTGTAGCGAATTTATAATTTTTCAGACTGATAATTTTGTTATTGATGAGTCTTGTCTTCTTGACCTTTTAGGTTTAAACGGTTATGAAAAATACATAACGAAATTCTCTGAAAAAATATGATAGAGACATTTTGTGTAAGAGGCAGAATTTCATCTAAATTCAACAATTTACTGAAGCATTAAAACAGGGAATAGTAATGTTTGATTTCTGCAAATTTCAATGAAGTAGCTCATAGATTAGCCATTTTTCCCTACCCTGTACTTATTTCTGTGAGATATTGCTGTAAGCAAATGGATTTTAATTGTTTTCCATTTGTTATTATCTGTATTCTACCTAGTTCTGAAGTAAAAATATAGTTTACAACTTTCTGTTCTCCAGTTAATGAGACACTGTAATGAACTGAATCCCTCACTTAAATATCTGCATATGAACTTCTCTTACAATGGATTATGCTGACAATAGTTTTTCATCTTTCTTTTGTCAATCATCTGTCTCTCTCTTATCAGACATGTCTGAAGCAAATTACTAGAACATTTTTGTTAAATTTTAACCTAGAAATTAAATAAATGTGAAAATAATTTGTTTAATCCTAAAATCAATAGAGATATTTTAATGGTAGTTCCCTTCTTTATTAAAGTCAGTGATTCATGATTCTCATAATTGGATTTGTGACATTTAAGTATTTCTTCAAATATCTGAAAGAAGTCTTGCAATGATTCTGTTGTATTTTCAAAATATATTTTATTTTTTGGTGCTTTATTAGGAATGGCACAGTAGAAAACAAACTGGCTGCGAGGCTAACCAAGCTTGTAAAAAGTCACTAATTAACTTTCCTTTTAGCCAAGTCTTGTATGTTTTTAGATATTATTATTGGTAGTGTAAAATAGCCCTGCAATGCAATGGCTTATGATTGATAGCTTATACTTAGTTCTTTTAAAGCTAATATTTAAAATCAATTTTGTTTAAAATACTATGAAAAAGCAAGATGCTACAAAAATCAAATTATGCATTACAATATAATCACAATGGAATATAGGAAAACTTTGTACAATTAATTTTTATTATTGCACTCTGATACTCAGATAAAAAGTGTGGAAGTAATCTGGATAATTATTATTAAAAATATTAGAACTCTGACTGAATAAGTAATTTTTCAGATTATATGTTTTGCTCTATGCTTTATATGCACCTAATGCAAATGAGTTGATTTGCTTTTTACATGATCTTGAAAAATCTTTATTAGAAGAGAATTAAGTTTTACTTTCCCAGATATTATATAAAGTGAGTAACAATGACAAGGCTTGCATGCTTGTCTTGTACCTTACTCTCCTCTAAGATTTGCTGTTGATGTTTGTTTGTGGCCCTGGGGATTGAACACGGGGCCTTTGGTTGAGCTGCATCCTCAGCTCTTTTTATACCAAGATCTCCAGCTGGGCTCTGACGCTTTTGCCTCAGCTTCTCAGTTCACTGGGATTCCAGGACTGCACCACTGCACCCAGATTTAGATAAATGTTAATTCATTTTCTCTTTTAATTGTGATAGAAACACTGTGAAGTCAAAGATCTTTTAGAATTTTTCACCAGTGATGTAACAATGCTTTCAGGATCAGAACAGAGATTCCAAGACAAATTAGAATCAGAAGTGTTAAGCATTCAATTAAGACTAATTCAAGAGAAATGAGACAATTATCACTGAAAAAGGCTGCTGGTCCAGCTCTTTTACATTTTAGAAAGGATGAATAGCATGTATTGGGCCTCGGGTTTAGTTCCTAGTCAGAGAGAGAGAGAGAGAGAGAGACAGACACAGAGACAGAGAGACAGAGAGACAGACAGAGAAGAGAAGAGACAGACAGACAGACGGGAACAGAGAGGGAGAGAGACTGAGGACATATTTATAAAGCGTTTTCACATTTCAAAATTATAAGTAAAAATAATACATTTATATTCTTGCTTTTCAATAAAATTAACAGGCTTATTTCCTCAAGGATTCTTATATTTTCTAATAAAAAGTATATTACAAACAAATAATAAAAAGAGACAAGTTGTTATATATCCTCTGCAGTAAAATGAATTTCAAGAATTTTAATAAATTCAAATGAATACAAATGTACTGCATATATAAGGTGATGTTAATAAGTCCTGAAATTTTACCTTTGAATCAAAACTAATAGTTTTTCCCTCATTCTCTTCATCTGAAGACTGAATATGAAATCCATTCTTTCTTGAGCATTTATTTTAAACTTCCATTGTAATAATTAAGACAATCATTAAAAACTCTATTGCCTGGGTAACACAGTCATTCATTCATTCTGTTGTGGATTCAGGTTAGAGAGACTGAAGCCACGGATACCTGTGGAACACGTCTGAGGCCAGTATTCTTAAGCACTTAGGTAAAGCGTGATTTGCCAAGAAATACTCACAGTTCACGTCCTCCAAGATTGTGTGGTCTGTGTGAGAGTTAGCTAAATAAGGAAAAATCAAGCTGTTCCTATTTTAAAAAGAGGAAAAATTACAAGTACACAATCTGTTTATCTATTACAAGAGGCTGATGGTATGAGATAATTAATTCACACCTCTAACATATTCTGAATTATATATTCTGAAATACATATTCCATGGTAGAAAAATTCAAGTTCCAGTAGTGCTGCTGCTTGGAAAAGATCAGACAGACTCTGACGCAGCTTGATTGGGAGGACTTCAAGGTGCCATTCACACCCTCCAAGCAGCTGTGTTGTGAAATCAGGCTGACCAATTTGAATAGAAGTTTGGCTGGAATAGTCCCAGAGCTTTCTGTCTGAGGATGTGTGGGTACACAGAGCAGTTTTGGCCTGCCTACACGAGGATGGATTGTGCTGCAAGATTGCCTCTCCTCCTAATCTTTGGGGGGAAGCAGCTTTCTTTCTGCTTCTACGAGGCTGTAATTTCTCTCTAGTTTGGAGTGCGCAGTCCCTGTCATAAGTGTCTGTGTAGTAAGTGCATATATTATCAAATCTCTATGCTGACATATCTTAATAGGACTAAGCATGCTTGCTTGGGCATAGAAGTTATGCAGTTGATACTTCTACGAAGAAATAAACCAGCATGTACGCAGATAGTTTGCAACATGGTAACATTTAAACAGGAAATTTTCAAAGAAATATGTGCAGACATTTATTTAAATACTTCTGTCTTACCAAAATATGACCTCATGATTAATTCTTAAATGTTAAAAGTAAGCATAAAAGGTATGAAAGTCATGTTGATATAATCACTAATGAATTAGGTAGGGTGTGGTATGTTATCTTCCACCAATGGGAATGGTGTGTTTGGTGTATGTTTAAGAATTTATAAAATTGAGTATACACTGAAATATTTGCCATCAAACTTTAGGATGAATGAAATATTCATTTTATTTTTAGATATGAAATTATAAAAATTTAAAATTCTATATTCTCTGTTTTCACATGGGCTAACAAGAGAGGATATCACTCAGAATGGACACATAGTTGGAGAATAGAGAGACCATGTGTTTCAGGTTTTCTAGGGCCTAGGATAGCTGCATAGAGAGAAAAACCCTCTGTATATTCTATTGCTTACTATTTTCTCTTCCTGACAAGTTCTTCTGCATTATTTGTCCAATGAAATTGTCCTTATTTAATTCATTAATAAGCCACTACCTCTTAAAACATTTTTGTTTGAAATGTGGAAAGATGTTTCATTTTTGCACTGTAGTCTGCTACACTTAAAAATATGAGAAAGACCTGGCAAATAACAAGAAAAAATGGCACACAAATAGAGCCAGCACCAGCATCCTGAAAAATTGAAGAAATGCTAGGGTTTAAATATTAAATACACTCCACATATCACATATTAAAGGTTTGTTTTTCAACCCATGAATATTAGGGGAGGTGAGAGAACCTTGAAGGGGTGGGGCCTGGTGGAAGGAAGTTAGATCACTAAAACACATATCCGGATTCCCCTTCGATTTTCCTTCCCCACTGCCATACTGTGAACATCTCCTTTGCCACGCATTTCCGTCATGTTTGCTTCCCTATAGGATTAAAAACAATGGGGCCAACTAATCATTGACTGAAACCTCCAAAACTGTGAACCAAAGTAAAACTTTCTACCACCCAATCTGATTATCTCAGTGGAAATCTGACTGACACAAGAAGTGATAGAAAAACATAGCCTAGCAATAAGGGGAAAGGATGCTGCCCCACAGTCACCTCCTTGTCTTTAGAAAACTATTTCACTTAAATAGTGGCAGTTCAAGGGCTTTAAAATCAAACAGCAAAGAATTGGTGTCCATCTCCCCGACTTGTGCAAATCAGAGTATGGTAACCTGGGTTGACTGTGATAGTCTTTACAGGCAGAAAGGAACTCTCCAGCCCTGAGGAAGGGGTGAGCATCAGATTTTTCCAGAGGCACCAGCTTCAGGAAGCCCCATGTCCAGAGGTCCTGTCTTTCAGGGATGCTGGTTTTCAGGGTAACCGGACTTGTTAGTTACAATACAAACAGTATCATAAGAGAAAAACAGTGCAATTGAGTGAGAATGTTGGGAGAGGGTACTCTTCATGATATTTACAGTATTTTAATGTAAATTCATTAAATGTAATGAAAATTAAATTTTGGCTTAAAAGCAATTAAAAATAACAATAGACACAGCTCTTAATGCATTTTGTATACAAACAGAAATATTGTATAAATTTCAGTAAGTTCATATAGCTTTCAAATATTACTTTGTGTTGCAAATAAATTGATATTTAAATTCAATATTATACTGAATAGCAACATAGCAATAGCAATATAATAGTGAATAGCAACATAATACCTCAATTTTTTAAAAAAAACATAGAAGTGTTTTGGTGTATGCACATTAATATACATCATGAGGAAGGACAAACATTTTAATAACATGTGCCAAAAACTACAGATGAACAAAAGCTATACAGAAAATTAAATTATAATTTTCTCCATGTATATTTATTTTCTAATGCAAATAAAGCAAAACCAAGCAAACTCACTGTCTCAAAGTATATATTAAATGTCAATAAATCTTCTAATTTTTTATTTACATCAAATCTTTAGAAGAAAATCAGAATAAAATAATATTTTATAGCAATATAGAAACATTTTATCTAAAAGGATTACCAATTATTTTGTTATTTAATGACAGTTTTTATGAATATGTTCCTTCTTGAATGTACCATCTATAATTAAGGCATAGACAAAGAGTTAAGGTTTACTTATAATATCCTGAAATATTAATATAAATGATGTTAAAAGTGGCAGTAAAGAGAATCAATGAGAGTTCTGTCAAAGGAAATAAATTGCAAAGTATTTTTTTTAAAACAAGACAAACTATTGAAGTCTAGGCAACTAGTTGAAACTAAACTTTCCACTTTCAAAAGAACAATAAAGACATGTATTTTTTGGCATATAATCCTATACAATTTACAGCCTCTTGAAATGTTTTAGAGGACTATAAGTTTAATTAAATTTGATCCCATGTAAATTTTCACATTCTGTAATAGGAATCAATACAAAATAATTATAAATCCTTATAAGAAATAAAGGCAAAAACAATTCCCATGAGTACTACCCAATTTAACTACCAAGTTGAATCAGTAATTGTTTTCAGATAGGCTAGGTTCATTATGTATTCAAAACATGTTGTCAACATACATTCACTGATGCTAACTGGAAACTCAAGGATATCTTTCAAGGAAAGACTGGGTTTCTTCCTTGTTCAAAACTTCACTCCAGGTACATATTTTTTGGCTGATCCAATAATAGCTACAGGAATAGCTATTATTCCTGTAATCCTACTGATTCCTTAATCAGATTAGTTCATTGTTAGGCTGGATTGAAGTTCTTTCTTCTTATCTAACTTCCCATTTGAAACATTTTCCATAACTGTAAAGAAACAAGAACTAATCATCTCTTTAAGTATTGTTAATAGTTTTGTAGAATTTTTCAATCGCCCTAACCATTTATTCAGTGTACTTTAACTTTTTGTTTTCTTTTTCGTTTTTATCGGTACCAGGGATCGAACTAACGACTGCTTGCTTGCAAGGCAGGCGCTTATGCCGCTGAGCTAAATCCCCAGCCCCAACTTTTTGTTTTATATACCACATTTTCAAATTCTTTTTAGACAAGAACCGCCAATTTCCCCAGTAAGATAGAACATTGCTGAAGGAAAAATACATGCTACTTATTTTGTCGGTAATCATATAAAGTTAGTAACCTGGTTAAAAGAACAAAGTAAAATCAATAAATCTACAGTTAAGGATGGTGATGAACTGAAGAATGCCTCTGTTTGTCACTAATCTACAAATAGCTGTGTTATAAATTGCTTAGTCAAAATCGTTTCCCATTTTAACTAAATCAGTGGGCACTAGACTAAATTAATGGAGCAATTTAAGGGAATTTTTGTATGTTTGAATCATGAGATTAGTATGATAAATTATAAAATATTGTGTAAGAAAATAAAACTCAGGTTCTAAAAATTATTTGTACTAAGCTGAAGAAGGTTTATAATATTGCATAGATTAACCAATCAAAATTGAGTTAAGGGTAATTTTAGAGAATATTATGTATATATATATATATATATATATATATATATATATATATAAAGTTAGTAAACTTGGTTAAAGGAACAAAGTAAAATCAATAAATCTATAGTTAAGGATATATAGTTAAGGATATATATATAAGGATATATATATATATATATATATATATATATATATATACATATTCATCTCAAAGTACATGCCAAATATTGTTTAGTAAGTCATCACTACAAGGTTTGTTTGATTTGGAGATGGTTCAAGACACCAAATGGCCCGTTGGTAATATATAGGAATTTACTTTTTGAGCTTGAAAAGAAAATATCATAAGAACAAATATAGGAATATAAAGAATATACAGGTAACATAAGGTTGTATATGTAACTTATATATGAATTTTGAATATTAATGTAATGAATGTACTGACAGCAAAAGGAAGTTATGTTTCAAACTTGTGATTCAGCTTAGCACAGATGCATAAATTTAATAAGTGAAACCATACATCATGATATGAATGTTTATACATTTCAGTATTATTGACTTCAGGGTGGCTGGCATATTGCTATATATTAAACTTATTTCATATGGCTACTGTAAAAACACATGAAGAGAAAATTTTAGCTTGTGATGTAAATCTTATTTTCAATCCCTGGAACTATGGCATGTGTTAAGGTTCTATGTCCATTGGACAATAGGCATTGGGCAATGGACATAATATTCTATGTCCATTATATGTCAGAAAAAATTTTAAATTGCCTCTTACTAATCTTTGTAATAAGCTGAAATTATTAATTGTGCTTCTATTCAGAACCTTCATAATAAGAAGTAATTATGCAATGATGCTCTTACCTCAAGTCCAAATAATAAATGCAATGTGATTTTGACAGCTATATTCTTAATCATGAAATTTTACCTTTGGGATTTTTGTGGCTTTGACTTACTATGGGTTATTTCTCATGTTTTCTCTTAGGTACACGAGAAATCTCTTATCAGTGAGAACTTGTTGAAGTAGACACCAAACTTTGGTCTTTGGGGGACTCTAGAAAAGAGTAGATTCTAGATACATTGTTATGAGTATGTCCATTAACGATTCAGCAAATGCACACAAGGCCATCTCTATTCCTGACTTAACTACTATCTAGAATAGACTTAGGGTATTAAAAAAAAAATTTAGATTAAGTATTTCTTAACATTATGCAAAGCACTAAACAGTTTCATCATGACAGATGTAAAAATTCTGAAACAAAGCAAAATGCCTGATTTTCTAATGACTCAGAGGGTGACAGAGAAGTCGTTCAAACCCTGTTGCTTCTTAATCTCTCGCTCTGTGCTTTGACCAATTATCCAGCTAAAAGATGAGACAGCAGATGTGAGTCTGAGACAGAAAGACTGAAGGTTAAATTCATCATGGAATGATGAAAAAAAGGTTTGAAGACTTTCTTTTTTCATAAATTTCTTAATAACTGTTTCTATATGAATAAAGTTAATTGTAACAAAAGCTCCTAATTGCCTTAAACCTTGAATAAAACTTCTTGCATTCCAAAAATTTTGAAATATTCAACATGAGATAATTTCCTTCTATACAGTTTGGAACTATACACACACACACACACACACACACACATATATATGTTAAAATTTGCAATCCTAACATAAATGAAATTTTATAAAATGAGGGGAATATTTTCTTTTGTTCAATATCAACAAACATCCTCACTATCAATCTTTATGGAATATGAAAAGCAAAAGGACCTTTGTAAAAATTTACATGACTGCAGTTCTGAAAGAATCCTTAGCACTATATATTGTGTTCAGTTTCTCATCCAATCTTTAAGAAGTTAGCATTAAAATTTAAATTTAAATTTTAAATTTACATAGAAAATTATTCATTTCCATTGAGTCCTAATAGAATCCAATGTATAACAATACTCATTGTGTCTTTGCTTTACATTTTAGTTTTTAACACTTGCAAGTACTTGAGTGACAAGTTCTTGAAGAAAAAGTAGACCTATTCATCTTATAAGAATATATAAAGTACTTAACCATGATTGTATTGTCTATCATTTCATTTCAATATATTTGATTACTATTAAGTGTAGGGTTAAACATATGTTATATTTAAAATCACTTATACTGATAGTAATATGTATAATAATGCAAAGTAAAAATCTAAGATCATAAAGAGTAATATAAAGAACAGTCACAATCGGACCTCACATTCTAGCAAGATGACAGACAGACTGATGCCCTGAATAAATGTTGTAACAGTACACAAATAAAATGGATGCACATTTACTCTTTATGTATATAAATAAGTTTTGCCAACTGTCACTCTTACATGGGACTCTTATTTAGAATTCATAAACAATTGAGAAAATCACGCCTTACAAATTCAAAGATCCAATCCAAAAATGGGCATTGGATATGGCTACACAATTCTCAGATGAAGAAATACAAATGGCAAATTAATATATGAAAAATGTTTAATACCACTGGTCATTGGAGAAATGAAAATTAAAATAGCAGTGAGATACCATCTCACTCTAGAAAGAATGATTAACATCAAGAAATCAATAAATAATAAATGCTGGAGGGGTTATGGAGGAAAAATAACTCTTCTACATTGTTGGGAGTGTAGACTGATAAAATCACTGTGGAAATCAGTGTACAGATTCCTCTAAAAATTAGGAATAAAGGTTCCATTCACCCCAACTATTCCCCTCTGGCTGTTTTCCCTGAAAATTTGAAAACATCATTCCACAGTGATATATGTATACTGTTGTTTACAGCTGCACAATTTGTAATAGTCAGATCCTGGAAACAACCCAAATGCCCATCAACTGAGGAATGGATAAAAAAGTTGTGGAATTTTTATACAATGGAGTACTACTCATCTATAAAGAAGGATAAACTAGAGGTTTTCATAAGTAAACTGATGCAACTAAAGACCACACTCATAAGTGAAATAAATGAGATTCACATGTGGAGACATAAAATTGTCTCACTAGCGTAAGAAATGGAAATTAAATAAAATCCAAAAGTAGACTAGAGAAAAACTCTAAGTACTGACAAGGTGGGAAATCATTCTGAGAGTCTCGTAGAAGCAGATTCCTAAAGGATTGTCTCAAGAGGAAGAAAAATTACGAAGCTAGAAAATTACCCAAAGAATGAGTCAGAGAGGAAAACTCTTGAAAGGAGAAAACCGCGTTAACAAACAATTTCTAGTGAGAGAAATCACAAGCTAGAATCCTCTCTGTTCTACAGTTCCCCAAAGACTAAAGTCTAGAGTTGATTTCAGAAAGTTCTCATTGATGAAGCTTTTCAGGTACCTAAGGGAAAAATATTGAAAATAATCCATCTTAAATCAAAGTCACAAAATCCTTACAAAAACCAATAATTTGAGATCATAACTTTCAAAATCACATGAAATATTAAAGTCTAGTCATCATGAGCAGTCACAAACAGAAACAAGAATACTAACAACAAAGTAGCTAAGATTCCAAAAGCAATAATCAGATTAGATTAAGTAAACAGATGGAGTTTTATTAATAAAAAAATTAATAAAATCAAAAGCCTTTCTAGAGCACAAACAGTAAAGTTTCATTTACCAGGAGAAAATAGTAATTTTTTTTTCATTTCATCTGCAGTGTTGTGCATCAAACTCAGAACATCATGCATGCTAGAGCAGTAGTCCATCACTGGACACATTGCCAGTCTCCAAAATGCTAGTCTTACTTCACTATAATACCATAACTTCAAACAGGTAAAGCCAAAAGTAAAAGAAACACAAGGAGAAATAGATGCATCTATAGATCGTTGGCTCTAGCTTTAATGCACCTATCTTGAAATTGATTGTTTGGACTAATGGGCTCTCACAGAGTCCGTGAGGAAAATGAAAAACATGGGAATTTCTGCTGTCAAGCATTATATATATATATATATATATATATATATATATATATATATCCTTAAAAGATTTTCTGTTTTGAAAAATATATGGAGAGATATCAGGAATTATGTGAGAAAGATTTGGAGAGACTAGTATGGCGCTATGGCTTTGAAACTGAGTGTTATAGAAGAGTAATTGCAACTTGAAGGGACAATTTGTCACCCGGGAAGATGTGTCAGTGCAAATAAATGCCACCACGGTGGTTACTAAAAATGTACTGAAACAATAGAAGGGAAATGACTGCCAACTTGTTCTGGAGTATTTGTTTGTGGGTGCTGAGCCAAGCAGATGGGAGGAACATGGCCAGTGCAGCTCTGTCAGGCTTCCACAGGAAGCTGAGCAGAGGAGCCCGCACAGCCACAGCAGATGACAGATGTGCCCTCTGCTTCAGAATTCTCAATACTTTCTCCCAGTTTCCTTAGCAAGAGGCTACATAGTATGTACCAGGAAATGAGCAATTTTGAACACTTGCATTATAAAGTAAAGGTCACTGTAGTCCCATTATTCTGCCTTATGGCCTTCTCTTGGATATTATAATTTTCCATAAACCAACTCAAATTTTACTCTATTCTTTATGATGGTACAAAAGCAATATGCATGAACAGTTACTGCACCTGACTGCTTTGTCCATGACACAGCGTGCTCACCTCTGAATCAATTTATTTTGCAAAAATGAAGGAGTGTGTGAGGAGCAGATAAGCAGGATTGGGAACCCAAGTCCCAAGCCCACCTGCAAAAGATAGGATTTAGCAGTACTAATGGTTTAAAGTTTAGGAAAAAGGTGCTGGGGTTGTAGCTCAGTGGCACAAGCACCTGCTTCGTAAGCGCAAGGTTGTGAGTTTGATCCCTGGTACAAAAAAGAAAAAAGTGAAAGAATGAAAAAAGAAAATGGGAGGTGAAGTGAACAGTGGCCTGCACATAGTTATCAAGCATTCTGAGACATGGCACAGAAGCAATATGCATGACAATATCCAGGAAACAGTGGCATTAATCTGATCTATGTGTGGTGTTTTCAGCACTGTGACATTTAGAGGTCACCGATGAGACAGGTCCTCAGATCCAAGGGAAGAAATGGTAGTTTTGACAATAATAACCTTCAAGTCTCTGAAAGCAGCCTAGGCAACTGCTATCAGCATAACTCATACGTTAGAAATGTTACCTACTCCAGAGCTAGTTGAAGAGCATGTTCCTTAGCTGTGTGACCTCTAAAATGAATTATTTTTAAAAGTCAACCAAAATCAAGTAACTAAAAGCTAGTAAAGCTGGAGATTTTATGCAGATTTTCCTCTAAGTTTCAAATAGAAAATATGCTTCAAATTTTCAACTCTAAATTTCAACCTTTCCCCCAAGCTAAAGACATGCAACGCATCTTCACTCAGGATCCCAGCAATGGGAGAGAAACACTGCTCTCTTCCAGGCACATGATCATGAGGGGCATTACAGACCCTACGGTGTGCAATCTTGCTAAGTTAGGGCACCACATTTAATTATTTTTTTAATGATAGTTTGTTCATCTTAGTGTGAATTTATCAACATGGTACCGGTGGCAGGTTGAGAGCTTCTATTTCTAGAGGAGTGGCCTGGACACTGAAGTAACTTTTTCCTTTGAAATCATGTCCATAAATAAAGTTCTAATTACTTAGAATATATTTTCTGACTGTAATATAGCAATTAAGACTTGGTAACTAAGAATTCATGTAAAGATACACACATTTTAAAATTTAAAACATCTTCTATATAACTCATAGTACAAAGAAGCAATCATAATGAAAATGCATATGAATTTGTATTAGCTGGTAATATAGAAATGTTAAACATAGATATGTATATGAATTTGTATTAGATCGTAATATAGATATAATGTTAAACATAAAAATATTTTAGAACAGAGAGAAATGAATAGCTTTTACTGCACTTTGGAGGAAAAGGCAAGCCTGAGAATTTGCTTTAATGTTAAGAAAAGTGCCCACCTACTCCCTATGGGAAAGATTGGCCAATTATATAAACAGACTCCAGGGCAGCAAAGGGAGCAAGGGACAGACAGATGGACAGGTAGATGAGGCTATACACCTGGCCCCCACTTTACCCACAACCACAGTGCCATCATCTTCCATGGACTCCAGTTTCAAAATTAATTTATATGGTTCCAGTATACTGGTGCCTGCCTGTGTAGACAGGGGAAAATGCAAATACTCTCTGGAGGCAGATGCCAGACTAAGCTTTGAAGTGTGTTAGTAACCTTTTAAAATACAGTATTACACCAGTGATAAAGTAAGTCATCCATGGGTAGAGAGCAAAACAGCATACATGAAAATTAGTAAAAACAGTAAATGTTCTATAGAAAGAAATCAATAGAGCTGAATAAAATGAATTTATCACAAAGACTAAAGTTCTCAGTACTAATTCATTTAAAAATTACAAAAAATTGAAAAATTTCTAGGCAATCTTTCAAAGACAAACTCAAAAATATATACCATATAACTATTAAAATTTTAAGTGTTATTGGAAGAAATAAATTCCTTTCAGGAAGTATGGATCTTTTGGCAGGATAAAAAAAAATTTCCTAAATTAGATACTGAAAAAAATATATAAAAAACTATGAAGATACTAAAATTGCTGAATCATGTACTTCAAATGAACACAAACATTAATCATACCTCCAAAAGGAAGGATAGCCTCATATGTAAATTCTGTCAGTTACTCAACAAAAAATTTCAGTTTTAGACAAACATGTATGGGAAACAAAAGGAAACACACAAGACTTTCAAATTCTGTATTAACACCATGTACCAAGTTTAATGAATAGGACAATCAGAAAAGAACAGCATGAAAAGGATTATGAAAACTTTTCATTTTATTCAAACATATATATGCAAAGAAATGAAATCAGAATAAGTAAATGTCATCCACTGATGTTTAAAATGATACTCATTATCTCATTGGCTTTAGTTTAGAAAAGAAAAGCATTTGCAAAAATAAAAAATCTATTAATGAAATTGATATCCTTAAGGAATTTAAGAAACACTATCAGCATATTAAACCTATATCATAACTGCTTCATGAAACACAACTTCTATTATGAAAAAATGATAAATAAATAGAATTAAATACCTAAAATAATTTTCAAAATTTATTCTCTCAGGGAAGATAATCTCTTCAGATAAAGCATAATTTCAAAAAATTAGAGTAAGTATATTCATTGACTCCAAAATAGTTAATATTTTTTATTTAAAAAAATTAAAAATGATAGAAATGATATAAAATTTCAAAAATAACAGGCAATTAACACTAATCAACATATTGCATAAATTTATCTTAGAAATAGTTGTTCAGGTTTCAAGATTCAGGCACAAAAATGATTACATAATCAAACAATGAAATGACAAACTTCTTTTAGATGTACTAACAGAGATTACTAGTATAGCTATTTAGTCAATTTCTAATAGCTAAATTTTGGAAGCAACCCAGATGCTTACCAACCATGGGATGAATAAAAAAAGATGTAGTATTTTTATACAATACAATATTACTCAGCTATAAAGAAGGATAATCTTGAGGCTCTTATAGGTAAATGGAGGCAACGAGACTATACTCCTAAGTGAAATAAATAAAACTCACATTTGTAAGTATTTTATTATCTCCCTAGTGTTAAAAAGAAACCTGAAGGAGTAATAAGATGCAAAATGTACAATAGATATTATGATAATGAAAGGATAAAAATATTTATAAATTATCCTCAAAAGGATAAAAATTTTTATAAATTTAGAAATATGACTAAATGTTTCATTTTAATAATTCTTATCATATAACCCTGACAGTCTAGCTTCACAAAAATGATAGCTGTTAAAAACCATGAAAAGAGGGGCTGGGGATTTAGCTCAGCAGCATAAGTGCCTGTCTTGCAAGCGCATGGTTGTGAGTTCGATCTCTGGTACTGATTAAAAAAAGAAAATGAAAAGCTAAAAAATAATAATGACAGACTGTCTCTCTTGATATAGGAGATTTACCAGCATTGAAAACCCCAAAAGCCCAAATTCTTCAGAAAAATGACAAGAAAATTACCAAACATTAACAACTCACTCTACAAAATAATAGTTTTATGTAGCAAAAATAAGCATTATCCATGTAAAATGTTTTTTAAATACCTAAATACTATTAAATATGATGGAAATAAAACATGAGACGTAGATCTCTATCTAAAAATGTGTAAGGTAAGCAAAATACATTAAAAATATTTAAATAATCTGTAAGACGTGTATCACAATAGTGGAAATTATACCGTGGTGAAGATATTAAGTCAGCTTAAACTGTTTTAAATATTTAAAGCAAGTGAAGAATGGCATGGAATGCACAGACACTGGTGAAAGCACAAGAGTCTGAAAAGAGCCAGAAACACAGAAGAAACAGCTTGTAAAATTATCAGATAGGTAATTAAAATAGTTTTGTTTGGTGTGGTAAAACTGTAATTTAAAATGCAGAAAACAAACTAATGAATACCCAACTAAAGCACCGAAAAGCCACGATTATAGCTCAGTGGCACAAGTGCCTACCTGGCAAGCGTGAGGTCATGAGTTTGATCCTTGGTACAGAAAGAAAGAAAGAGAGAAAGAAAGAAGGAAAGAAAGAAAGAAAGAAAGAAAGAAAGAAAGAAAGAAAGAAAGAAAGAAAGACAGACAGAAAGAAGGAAAGAAGGAAAGAAAGAAAGAAAGAAAGAAAGAAAAAGAAAGAAAGAAAGAAAGAAAAAGAAAGAAAGAAAGAAAGAAAGAAAAGTAAGAGAAGAGAGAAAGAAAGTAAGAGAAGAAAGAAAGAAAGAAAGAAAAGAAAGAGAAGAAAGAAAGAGATAAAGAAAAAGAAGGAACTGAAATACACTAACAAATATAAAGATAATGTTAGATTTAACATCCTATTAATTTTTAAAAGTCTGGTTATTAATCATCAGATTTGAAAAACAGTGAAAAACTAAAATGATAAGAAAATGAAAGAAAACAGTCTAAGAAAGAGACATCTGAGAAAGGAGCTATGATTTCAAAATACATCACATGGATTAAACAAGAAATGAGAGGAGAGAGGGATGGAAGGGAAACGAGAGCAGAAGTAGCAACATTTGAGGAATCCCAAGCTTAATGACAGACATGTAACCACAGGTCTAGGAAACAGGGAAAATGCCACACATGATAAGCACTAGAAGTACCTGTTTCAATGAATATAAATTTAAATTTTAGAAAACCATTGGTGAAGAGAGAAGCCAGAGGAAAACACAACTTACATACTGAAAACTGAACATAAAAATTGCAAGAAATTTTCTACAGGAAATCATAAAACAAGGTAGAGTGGAGTGATATGTTTAACTGATCAGGAGAAAGTTACCACCAGCTTAAAATATGTATCTGACAATAGCTATTTATCAAAATATCTTAACAGACATGTATTGCAGAAAAGTATAAAGGAAGCTTTTCAGGTAAAAATGATAAAATGTAACTCACAAACTCATTTCTATGTAAAAGATGGAAGGGCATAAGGGAAATAATAAATTAAAACACATGTAATTTTTATTCTTAGTTGATTGAAAATTTCATTTTTAACCATTTAAAATAATTCATGACTTGTTCATATCTGGGTGGGTAAGTGAGTGATGTAAGAAGCCTGGGGATGGAAAGGAGGGATTGGGAAGGCCATATTACGAGGTACCTATACATCAAGTGAGACAGTGTGTGGTTATTTGAGCATGGATTTAAATTAAGTAAAAATCTGCTTCGCAATATGTACTATCTTTTAGAAAAATCGCGGTAGATTTAAACAGGACACTAGTTTGGATCTGAAATACCATTCCTACTCAGGCTTATGTGTATTGAAGGGTTAGAGCGCAGCCTCTGGAGCCACTGGTGGATCAACATCTTTCTGTTTATGCTTCGTGTTACGGGGGACTCTATTTTTATTAAAATAGTTTCAAGAAATATATGCCAGCTATTAATGATTTTATAAAGTCAGTTAATTGAGCTTTCTGTATTTTAATTCATCAGTGTCTCAGTCATACAAGATTTTATGTTATAATTTATATAAATAATTTTATGTCTAGATCATTCAGGCAATATAACTAAGAGTGTGCTGAATGGAGACAAATAATGTTTCAATATGGTAAATATTATTTTGAAAAGTATTAATTATTTTAGTCACTATGTTCTCATATATATTATATATACAACAGTAGAATACATTTTCTTCTTGAGTTCTCATGAAATATTCAACAAGAGAGACTACATTCTGGGCAGTAATACACCCATTAAATCATTTAAAATAACAGAAAATATACAAAGTATAGACTTAGACCACAGTGGATTTGGGTAGGATGAAAACAGAAATATTTTAAAATATTTGAAGATTAAAGAACTCTGTTCTAAATACTCATGGGTCAAAGACGTCTTAAGCGTAATAAAAAATATGTTGTTTTTAATATGAAATGTGCCTTAAAATGTGGGATAAGTAGTCCTTAGAGAGAGACTTAGTAACAACATATATTAGAAAGTACAGAGAACTTAAATAACCTAAACCTCTAAGTTAAGAAACTAAAGGAACTAATTTCAAACTAAATCAACAGGAGAAAAAAGAAAATCAATCAGAAATTCATGAACTTCACAACAGGAAAGAAATGGAGAAAATTAGTGAAAGGCAAATATATTCCTTGGAAAACGTGGACCAAGCAGGCAAATCTCTAAAAATACTGAGGAAAAAAATAAAATTCACCTATAAATGACTGAGATCACTATGAAAGAGAAACTGAACAGATCTTGCAAAATCCAAAAGCAATTAAGGAAATTGAGTGTGTGTGTGTGTGTGTGTGTGTGTGTGTGTGTGTGTGTGTGTGTTTGAGAGAGAGAGAGAGACAGAGAGACAGAGAGACAGACAGAGAGACAGAGAGACAGAGAATAGAAATTAACAAATCAGTTTAAACCAGTTTCTTTACAAAAAATAAACTACCTCAATTTTCCCAATATCAATTTGAGTAGTTGTATATCTATTAAGAAAACAGAGGTTCAATGTAAAAATATTTCCTTAAATCACTTCACTTGTAAATTTTACTTAATATTAAAATATCACAAGCGCACCAATTCTGCACCACCTTTTCTGGAATACAGAATAGGAAAAAAAGATATTTGCTAATTACTTTTAATGAAGTTAGAATTATCTTGCTTCAGTGTCTACAAAGAGAGAATAAAAAGTAAATCAATAAAAGAAACTTAAGAACCACAGAGCAATATTTCTCTGTAGCTGCAAAATTGTTTTAAGCAATATATTTGAAAAGTATATAAAGTCATTAAATGTGTGTTTGTTTTTCCCCCTAGTCTCACAGGCTCATACAATGCTTTAAAAGCAGTATGACACCCATGTTCACAGGCTGAAAAGGCTCATCATTTGGGGAAGAATTTGATAATATTGAACATGCATTTATGTTATATACTCCCCCAAAACTTGTAATGAAAAGAAATTTTTCTCAAATTGATAAGCAACATCTATAGAAAAACTACAACTCATTTAGATGATAATAATGGGAGATATTTGGGACCTTATATTTGGGACCAAATCAAGGTGTTTGCTCTCCTACTTTTTAGTGAAAATAGTACTAGGAGTCTTAGCCATGCAATAACAAAAAAAAAAAAAAATCCAAATCTTAAGCAAGAAATAACACTCTGCTTATTTATTTATGTAGACAATCAGAAGCAATATGTAAAAATCCTACGAGAACTAAAAACCAAATTCAGCCTGGCCACAAGAGTATAGTGTCAATTTTCAATAATCACTTTGTATTTCTATAGACACCGGTTTCTGCAATTTGAAATATCACATCACTCACATTTACACACACACAAATAGAAAATTAAAGTAAAACATCTTAAGGACTTCAAAGATGGACTAAGAAAAACTCTTATGAAAGAAATTAAGGCAGAGCTAAATAAAGAGACATTCTGTAGTGAATGATAACCTCAAATTAAGGAATGCTACTTTTCAAATTAATGTATAAGGCAAACCTTGTCAAAATTCCAGCAAGAATTTTTGTGGATATAGATGGGATTATTTTAAAATTTATACAGATGGGCCAAAAAATGCATAGTGAAAAGAATTTTGAAAATTAAGAATAAAATTGGATTGTCATTCTACCTGACTTCAAGATTTATTTCAGAGACCTTGTATAATAGAATTGTGTTGCTAACAGAAGGATCTGGACATAGATTAAGAGACCAGAATACATATCTGTATCATTCCTGAAGAAAAAGTAAGGCATTTAGCACTAGCTCCCTGAAATGCCCTTTTTCTTTCTCATGACTCTTTCCAAGTCAGGAAGACACTGAAAACTATGCCCGGACCAGTGAGGGTGGATAGCTGTTATCTGAGAGACTATTCTCACATAATACACAGCAAACTAGAAGGAATATTATCATCAGTAATGAGAAACTGTCATCATGCCATAAGCTGTTCATTGTTCTTTGGAATGCTTATCATACAATGGAACAGAACACGCTAATGACATCCGTGGTTATGTGGTTTAACCTGTACCTTAGAGAGAAGTGCTACTCGTCCTGTTGGGCACTAATGAAACTTGTAAGTGCTTTTTGGTAGTTAGCATTTTGCCCACTGCCACCAGAGCTCTTGGGTTCTCCTGCCTGCCCATTGTCATTTTGTACTTGTGGGCCATTTTCTAGTCCATCCCATCACCAAGGGGCCCTCTCATTTTGTAAATCTCAACTTAGTGGGTGTGTTACCCTGCACATAAATATCAGCACTCTGGAAGTCTGAGGCAGAAGGATTATGAGTTTAAGCTGAACCTAGGCAACCTTGTGATATAGCAAGACCCTGTCTCAAAAAATAAAGTTAAATAGTGGCTGGGGGTGTATCTCAATGGGAATGCCCTGAATTCCATTACCAGGTCTGTGAAAACAAAACAAAACAAAACCAAACGACAATGGCAGCAACAACACTAAACTCTTTTTAATTATATCTGTAAGTATAAAAATGCTGACTTCGTATGCCACCTACCTTATTTTTGTCAGTGTCTCCTGAAAATACCCTTACATAGTTTGGCAATAGGCCTAGAATTATCTCAGAAATAAATATGTGTAAATAATACTGAATAATAGTTGATAAACATGTAAAAGTCAATGAATGGAGAAAGAATAGTCATTCCAAAAGACGGTGCTGGAGCAACTGGAAAACTACAGGTAAAAGCAATTATTGATCCAGTACCGTTCATTTCAAAATTTAATAATTCAAAATGGTTTAAAACTCTAAATCCAATCTGTAAATTCATAGAATTTTTAGGAGAAACTATTAGGACTAGAGTTAGCAAGGACTTTTTAGGCATGACACCAAAACTGTAATTCATCCAAGAAAATAACAATATGGACCTCATTAAAATTAAAATAGTTTATCTGTGAAATTCTCCAAGCTAGAGATGAAAAAAAAAAATCACAAATAAAATTTATAAAGTTGTCCTGGTTACTTTTCTCTCATTGCTGAGACAATACTCAATGCCCAAAATTAAGGAGAGAAAAGTTTATTTAGCTCACAGTTTGTGGAGGTTTTTGTCCATAATCAGTTGTTTTCAAGACAAAATGGCTTGGCACAGGGGCAACAGTTCAAGGCAGCAGAAGTTACCAAAAGCAACAAAGCAAAACAGACAGAGACAGTAAACTTCTTTTCCTCCCTTATATTGTAAGCCAGCCACTACCACCACTCCTCTCAAGGCAGGTGTGGTAGTCACCCTATCTCTGTGTCCTGTTCATAAAAGGATGAGCATGCCTGCAAAGTGAGGACCTGGATCCCAGCTGAGTAGCTGCATTAAACTTCTTAAGTTGACACAGTGTATCAGAGTCAACTTAACAAAATATTGTAACTGTAACAAAAATATTCTGAAAACTCAACACGAAAACCCGCTCATAACAAAATGGATTCCAAATGTTAAGCATGTCACTGCAGAAGATATACAGATGGCAGATAAGTGTGAGAATGTATGTTCAATATCGCTGATGTTTAGAGGAATGAAAGTAATCCCCACAGTATGATGTCCAGATTTATTAAGACAGCTAAGATAAGCACAATTGAAAAATCCAAATGTTTTTGAAGAATGAAAGTTCGGAAATTTTATGAGTTGTGATAGAAAAATACACTGTTTCAATTTTAAATTTATAGTAAAAGAAACACTGGCGTGAATTCTCTATTTTCTCTTCTGCTTTGAGCACACCTGCCCCCTTTGCTCTTGCTACTTTCTGAAGCAGTAGTGAAAATTCGTTTTCATGAAGTTTCTTTCTGTGCCATGGCTGCCTCAATGTCCTGAATTGATTCAAAACATGTGCCTGTTCAGTTTGAATAAGAAACACCCAATAAACTGAATCATCATCTTTCTGGGTGTGGCTGCAGATAATTACTGAAGACAGAATACCCATACTGGGTGTGAGTGGCACCAGCCAACAGATTTGTCCCCAAGATTTTGGAATAAGAGGGGAAACCAAGCATAAAGACCCCTCTGTGAAGCTCCAGTCCTCAACCTTCAATTTGGACATCGTTTCTGAGCTTCCCACACAGCTTCTCTGTCCTTCCAGGACAGTCGCTGCACCATGTCTCAAACCTCATGAGAATATAGAAAATTACAACATGAAATACTTTAAATACGTTAATTTCTAAAACCCTAATTGCTCCCATAATTACATAATCCTAGCAGAACAAAAACAGACTGAAACAACTTCAAATTGTTCAGTAAAAATAAAAATCATTTTAACTTTAAAAAAATATCACTTTGGGTCTCTTTTTTTGGTATTTCATACTAGCATTAAATTATAGGAAAACAAAGTTCTGTGTTGTTATTATTAAGCATGGAAAATTGACAACATTGTCAGAAATAATCATAGAACATTAAAAGGATAAAAGTACTGAAAGTTGTGAGTTCACAATTTTAAATATATTTATTTTGACCCTGTACATATTTTATTGATGGCAAGTGACCTCAAATGTGGCCAACAGGAGATCTTTCATGTTGTCTTCTGAGCCCATGTAATAAATCTAAGAGTACGTGACAGTTTTGGCTCTGATTTCTGTATCATTGTCTCGGAAATTAACTATTTCTTTAAGAAAATGATGTTGACATATGCATCTAGAAGCTGTGTTTATTCATTTCTTCTCTGACATCCATGATTTCTGGATTTAAGTAAAAAAGACTTTACTTTTTTCTTTCCAAGATACGAAACATCATGAGATCATGTTTGTAGTTTAGATTAAAACTGTGGAGCCATTACTTAAACACTTTTACCTCCCATTTATAGCTTCTTTCTTCCACTGTGAAAAATCACAGTTCCTGACAAGATACTGATTTATTTTATCTCAAAATACAGACAATAATGTCATAACCATAATGCCAATCTTCCTTAAAAAGTGAAAATTTTGAAAAGTTTGTTATATATTTCCACTTTTTTATTTTAATATATTTTCTTTGTTTATTTGTGCTCCTTTTACAAAACCTTTGAAACCAGGTGATTTATAAAGAATAGAAGTTTTATTTTCACATATCTCTGAAGGCTATGAATTCCCCAGACCAAAAGAACAAGCTAGGTTTATCGCCTGGTGAGGAATATTGCGTCCTTACATCGCAGACATCAGAAGGGAGAGAAACCCTGAGCCAATCTGGTTCTGCAAAAGCTTAGTCCTTCCTGCTCACTAGGGAGAAGGCCAGAAGCTTAATTCCCTTTGCAGGGCTCTGCCTCTTGAGGCCAGCACTTTGGCAGCTCCTAGATTTAGAAAGGGACACATTCAAGCCATGTTGTTTCCTCACTAATGTCTGTTTCTGTCTGTATCAGTGTCTGGTCTTTGTGTGTATGGGGACAGCAAGATAAATATTCTCTAGTTGATGAGACAGTAAAGCAACATTCCATCCTCTGGTGGCTAAAAGTTTTATTTTAAGATAAATTAAAGAGGCAATACATGATATTTGAATTGTAGCATTTAAAAATTTATAGGAGTGGTAAACAACACCAAATAACAAAATCATTCGAGAATTCACACCCAAATAAACCAAAGCCACCACATTCATCAAAGAGAGACACACATTAATTTTCTAACACAAATAATTCTGTCTTAATAGCATTATTACAGTTAAATGAAGGATGATAAAAGAGCCAGTTCCCCTCCTCACTGTACCCAAATTTTCAGTGACAGAGAAATAAGATGAGGCAGAAGCTAAAGCCCTGAGCCTACGCAAAGGGATTGCAAAGCAGTTTTCCTCAAATTTTTCACAGAAGTTACCTGGAAGCCAGAAGAAATTGAATGAATGCACTCTTAATATTTAAGTGTACAACTGATGGAATACATTTCTTTAAAAATCTTGAAGTTGTTTTATAAATGTGATTTTTTTACATATTCTGTTCAGTAGCATGTATATTTCATTTGTCATAAAAAACAACTCCTTTAAATCTTTAGTAAACTTGTTACTTAAAGTCAATGTATCTTATTCATTGTAATTTTTTTTTTTGTATGGCAGCTAATGTATTGATGTGAACCTCATATTCCAGTTTGAGAATTCTAAGAGTCGGTAGACATTATCTATGTGATGTCTTTCCATTATACCCTTTGTACCACATTGATGTAATGCATTTATTTTAATTTTATGTTTGTGGAAAATGAATCTCTATGTGAGTTTCTAGAACAATACTGCATAGAAGTCACAGAATTTATTTTGACTCATGCAGGATTTAATAAGCATGTCTGTTGAGAGTTCTAATTAGCTTGTCTATCTTTCTACTGAGGATTTAAAATAATTTCATATGAGTATATTAGGATTGAAATTATATTTATAAGAAATAGTCATCATATGTGTAAGAATTAGCAAGCTGGTTAACACAAAACACCCACGTAGAACATATTTAAGAGTGACCTGAGCCAATGCTTCAACAAACAGATAAAATACCAGTTAGTTTAATGCATACATGAACGCTGCACATTGTCCTTACAGTCTGACTGTGACAATCTGGATGAGTTCTCTATTATGTATATATATAATCTATATGACCTGACATTTCAGGTTCCTTAAGAAATTTCAATGGGTTTATGCTAAGTAAGAGTTTTGTGTGGTTTTCTTCCGTGTTATATTACTTCTCTTACAGAGTAACTCTATTATTTTCCTATATATAATCTAGCCAGTTTTATTTTTAAGATTGATTTCTTTTTTTCATAGCTCTGCTAGACTCTTCTTAGAATTAAAGATTCATAGGATATGAAGGGATTTTAAAGTGTAAATGTCCATTTGATGAAACATTTCTGCGTCTTCACTCTTCCCCCTGTATAATGGGTTCATCACCTCAAACATCTTCAGGGTCTGAAGTCTCATCAATGTCAGCACAGAGCTCTCTGGGACCACTTGAGGAGCAAAGAGAACACATTTTAAGACACAGCTCAGTGCTTGACCCTCAACTCTTTGAATTTTGTCCTAATATGCCATGGTTTTATGCTCAGAATACAAATTTTGGAGCATTGGGTTGTAGAATGACATTCTGTTAGATTCCATATCCCTTTGAATTTTATATAAAAATCATGAGTAGTATTTAAGGACAGGATCAAGGACATAAAAAACAGGCATTTTCTAAGTTATCCTATCTCTTCATTGACATAATCTTGAGGGACGTGTAGTCTTTCTGTTGGTGAACTGGTATGTTCAGAGTGAGTGAGGAGCCACTTGTGGAGAATTTCTTGTTTGATGCTATTATTCATTTGTAGTCTGTTCTTCACTGTGTCAACAGAGTACTTAAAGTGTCAAGGTGAACCTTAGAAAATATTTCTACTTTGATCCTCTCATTAACCTTATTAGTATTTCATGTCCAGGTAAGGACATTAAAACAAGGTCTGTCTAGTTGCGCATGTCTGTGTGCTTTTTAAAACTTTGCTTCAAGCGTGGTGCTTCTGTTTCCTTCATGATTACTACTGGGATTTTAAGTTTCAGAATGAAATTCAGGTGCTCTGAACCTTAGGAGTCTAATTAGCATAGCAGACAATCTCATGGGCTCCATCTGAGTATCTGAGCATCCCCAGACATGAATATTTACCAACTCTTTGCCAATGCAGGTTCACATAATACCCAGTTAAGCACTAACACACATGGTTCAGAAAAATTTGCAGTCTGAAAAGTGCTTAGATATTGCAGAACTGATGCTGGACCATTATTTTCTATGCATTTACCTATGATAATAATTCAGAGAGAAAGGGCTAGAGACAGACAATTCACAAAGCTAGAATTTATCTTTCTTTTGAAATATTTTATTCTGTAGAATAAAATATAGTTTGGTTAGTGTGAGCAAATGAGGTCTTTCCATTTCTTTTGCAATACCATTCTTTGAACACAGTGTGTTTTTTTGTTTTTTTGTTTGTTTGTTTTAATATGTCTCCTTGGTTAAATCAGAGAATTACCACTCTCAAAGTGTACACAGGTACCCTCAGGCTATGCCTATAGAAAAACAAACATTCTCCTTTCACTGGATTAATCAGGCTCTTCTCCTACATAATCTATAGGGTGAGCCAAGGGGTGTATTAAAATCTTTTTTACATAGATAAAATACAAACCTGACGTGAGAGATATCAAATAGGTCATGATTAATACTGGATAAATATTGTCATTTAAGCTGAAATAGAAATATAACATCCTAATTATTCATCTTCTGAATTTGTGTGCTTAGGGCGGAGGATTACTGTCATAATTCAGTTTGCAGAACCGGTGTTCACTGTGTTACAGTTCTAGATCCTAGAATTCTGAGCTCAAAGTGACAGCATAATTGGTTCTTTCTAAGAACTACAAGGGAAAGGTCTTCTCCAGACTGCTCTGTTTGGCTTCAAGATGCCCATTTTTGAATATATTGCCACATCTTCCTTTTGTGCATATCTATCTCTTTACACAAATTTTCTTTTTATGAAATATATAAAACATTTCAAGCACTCAAAGTTTGTTATCACAGTAAATTTAAAAGAGATTTAAAGACAAGAAGAACAAAATGAAGATGAAGGTAGTTGTAGTCATGTTAGAAGTTTCTTAAATTTGGGTGGCCTTTCCACAATCTAGATAAGTTGTTTTAAAAATTAGAACCTCATTTTACAAATAAAACATGATAAGTTTTGCAAAGTATTCCATTTTATTCTTTTATTAAAATTGGATGCCAGGATTGAATGCTGAATATTAGTCTCAAAGATTATATTCTTAGTAAACACAAAATACTAACAAAGAATATGAAAAGTATCTTTCGAAGATAATGTGCTTTATTTTGAAGAACTTTCCTTCAAATTTTACCTCTTCTGGAAACTCGAGGATTACTAAAGCTACCTCTAAAATTTCATCATCAAAAATTTCCTCTAGAGACTTCAAACTCATAGGTACTTTCTTAAAATTTCATCTACCTCATTCATATGTTTCTTCTCATTGATAACAAGACTAAAACAAACTGCGCAAGAATACAATCGAAAGACAAAGTGAACCCTTCACTTCTGCAGCACCTCAGGTGCTAGGTGACCAAAATTCTCTTTTGTCCCCACTTTTTCCCTCAGATATTTTTGTCATCCTCTATTAATTTTCATGAACGTTACTTCAGGCTGAATCGTAGCCTTCATCTATGTTATTTTATTTGATGTCATGTATTCAATGTAACTTCTGTCCTTTTTAATTGACCTTTTTAGATCTGAGCTCATCATAGAGTAACAGACTATATTTGCTTCCAAAATTAGTCTTTACAAACTCTTAATTTTCTGTCTCATTGAGGTCATTTTAATTATAATGTCAGACTTCCAGAATGAAGCATAAGTATTTCACACATATATCAATGAATATTAATCTTATCATTGAACTGATGTTTTCATCCCCAATACATTTCTTTTTTATATGTTATGTCAAGTTTCTCATGTTTAGAATGAATTCTAAGGATATTACGCATTTCAGCCTTCATTGTCATCATGTTTCTTAGTCTGCTAGTGCAGCTGTAACACATAATAAAAACATGGTGCAGACTGTCTTAAATAATAAAAAAAAAAATACGTAAGAAAACAAGGTATTGGCAGAATTGGTTCCTTCTGTGGTTGTGAGGAAGACTGTCCCACGCCTCTTGGTAGTTTGTGTGGATCTGGTAGCAAAATTTGGCATTCCTTGGATAATAAAAACATCACTCGGACTTCTGCCTTCCTCTTCGCATGGTTTTCTTCCTCCCTGAAAATCTGTGTCTACATTTCTCCATCTCATAAGGACATAAGTCATACTGAGTTAACGTTCACCTTCCTGGTCATACATTGAGTGTGAGGTCAACTAATTATCACTGCAATGACTCTGTTCTCAAAAATGGTCGCATTCTGAATCACTGGGGGTCCGAAGTTCAAGTTATACATTTTGAAAAGTTATACTTCAACACATGGCATCACCTAGCATTGCACAATCTTGAGTGTTCTCCCACTACTGAAAAAAGATAAAGTAAATTCTACGTTCAGAAATGCACTATTAATCACTCTAAGGATTTTAGAAAACTTTTCTCAATAATACAGGAATACCTCAGAAGCTCACAAATGCTTCTGTTTGTAAACAGACTAGCTTGCACACAGAAGTGATTGTCAAAATTTTGCATCCATTCCCTAACTCTGTATTTGGTGAGGGAAATAAGCTGGTGAACTGAGGTATTGCTGTATTAATATCCATTGATTTCCTAAATCTATTCCCTGAATATTAGGCTCAACTACTTGCACTCAATGATTTCTCTGTACATCTCCACTTTGCTTATTATTTCTAAATTATGATATCTTCTTCCTGAATTTCTTGTAGAATTCAGAGGCAAATCTGTGGGGCTTTGAACTTTTCTTAGTTGAGAGATGTTTTGTTTTGTTTGTTTTCTTGTTTTTATTATTGTCTCAATTTTGCTGCTTGTTATTGGATAACTGTTTTTATATCTTTTGGTTCAGTTTTGGAAATTCAGATTTATGTAAGAAAATACCCATTTCTTCTGTATTATCCACTTTATTGTTGTATAGGTGGTTAAAGTAGTCATTAATAATCTAGATTTTGGTAATTTTCATTGTGATATTTCCTTTTCTTCTTTCCAATTGTGCTGATATTGATTTTTCCCTTCTTTGGGAAAGTTAGGGTAAATATTTGTCTATGTTTTATTATTTCAATAAAATGAATCTTTGATTCATCAGTTATTTATATTATTTTTTAGTCTCAATTTCACTTTCTTCTGGTTTAATATTTAAGTGGAACTAGCTTGACATTGGAGTGTATGTATTTTCTAGGATCCAGATATACATCATTCAGTTATTTATTTGATTTTGTTCTGTTTTTTGGATGTAGGTTTCCACAGCTATAAACTCTCCTCTTAAAACTGTCTTACTTATGTCTTGTAGGTACTACTGTGTTATACTATTATTACTGTTAGAGTCTCTGAATTAAATTCTTTCTTGATGTCTTCTGTGACCCATTGATTATTCAGGAGTTTGTCACTGATTAGTGTGTTTGCACAGTTTCTGTGGTTTCCTGTACCATTGATATCTAGTTTTATTAAATTGTGTTATGTTAGTATGCATGGGGAAATTTCATTGTTTTTTTTTTTTGTATTTACTTAAGCATGCAATATAGGCTGGTATGTACTGCTGAGGATATGTACTTTATTGTCAATTGGAACATTGTAGATATCTACAAAATACACTTACTTGAAAGTATAATTTGCATCTGACATTTCTATGTTGAGTTTTTTGTCTAGTTGATGGTTCTATTTGTGATAATGGATTACTAAAGCATAAATTATACTTATTCTGATGAACTTTTATGTCCAGTATTTCTTATTTTTTTGAGATTGGGTGCATGGTGCATGTACATTTATAATTGTTAATGCTTCGTGTTAAATTACTGCTTTTGTAGTAACCTTTGACTCTTCTGATCAGTTTGACTTGACATCTACCTTTCCTAACAATGGAATGGTTACTGCCACTTGATTTAGTGCTCTAGTTGGATGGAAGATTACTTTCCATTTTTGATTTTTAGTGAGTGAATTTCCTTTTGAACTAAACACATTTATGACATGGAGCATACCACTGGTTTTTTTTTTTTTTTTTTCAATACATCAATGCCTTTTGTCTGGAGAGTGCAGAGCATTCACTTTGAGATTGATTCCTGAAATTTATTGGTTAATTCTTCTCAGTGAATTACTTTCCTATTGTTAATTATTTTTTCCTCCTTCCACTTAATTGCTCACCTCACTTAATATCCCTTTGGACACTTTGGTTTCACTGGCTTCATGATCTGTTTCTTAAATATTCTTGAGAATAACTAAAAGTGCTACGTTAGGTGTTCATAAATTTCCTGATGTGCTGTGTCATTGAAAGACCGTATTTTTCTTTCCTCTTAGAACCGCCTTATTTATGTCTTGTAAGTGCTACTCTGTTGTATTGGTATTATTCAGAGTCTCAGAATTATTTTCCAGTTTTAAAAGACAGAGTTGCAGGATATTAGTGTAAGTTGGAAGTCTTTTAGGACTTGAAAAACTTCAAGTTTTCATAGCCTTTAAATTTTTTGTTGAGACCTCTGCTATAATTCCAACAAGCTTATCTTCATAAGTGATTGCTCTGACTTTCACTAACTTCTTTCAAGAGTCTCAGCTTCTGTTTGACTTCTGATAGTTTGACAATGATGTGTTGTGCAGAAGTTCTCTTCTGATTGTGGACATTTGGACCTGTATATATGTCACGTGAAGAGTGTATGTTAAAGTTTTCCCTATACTTCTTTCTGTAAAAATAGTAATTTATGTCATTCTTGCTCTCTTCTGATTTTTAATCTGTTCCATTTGCTCTTCCGTTAGCTTTCTTTGTATCATCTATCAGTTACTGGATCCACTTTTCACAATCTCTTTTTTTTTTTTTTTTTTTTTTTTTTTTTTTTTGTCTTTTTCCTTTTTATCGGTACCAGGGATCGAACTCAAAACTGCCTGCTTGCAAGGCAGGCGTTTATGCCGCTGAGCTAAATCCCCAGCCCCTTGTTTTTAAGGTACATCCAAGTGTGTGGTTCCTTGCATCAGTCCTAACCTCTAGCTTTGGTATTCTGTCTCCACGTTAGCCAAAAATTTTTAATGTGTACATACATAACAGAAATTCATCAAAATATAGGAAAAAAATACCTGACAAAGAATACAAGAATGCTTAAGTAAATCTACTATGACTATCAGAGATTTTAACAGTATTTATCAGCATCAGAGTTATTCAGCAGGCAGGAAATTATTAAAGGAACAGTTAAGTTCAAAAGCACAATCAACTGGATGCAACTGACATTTTAGTAGAGTTCAATCAATACAAATTAGTCACCTACAAATGCTTCTTAAATTTGTGTGGGATGTGCTACAAACTGGTTCATATCCTGGATCTGAAAACAAAATTTGAAACATTTTTAAAAGGATAAGTTATACAGCATATGTTACAGACTGTAAAATATTTCAACCACAAGTCTAGTAACATTTACAGCTGGACAATCTTTGGTATATATTGAAAGGAGATGATACCAACATACAAAAGAGATCTCCACATGTCCATGTTTACTGCAGCATCAATCACAATGGCTAAAATATGGAATCAGCCCAAGTGCCATCAGCAGATGAATGACTAATGAAAATATGTATACAGGACATAAGCATCATGATATACATTCCTTGGAATGAAAGACATGATATTATGTGAAAAAAAAAAAGTCAGACAGAAATGTAAGTACCACATATACTCTCTTCTATGTGGAAACTAAAAGGAAAGTTATCCTGAGAGTAGAATACTGACTTAGGATCCAAGATGGATGCTGGGAGCTTGGGGAAGACATGTGGACGAAGGAAGAGTGATTGGATATGATAAATGTATACAATATGCATGCATGAAAATATACTGAGTTCCATTAATTTACATTGCTAATATGAATTCATAAAAAGCCAGGAAGAATATTTGGAAAATAAAATATTAAGAAATTAAATAATTATTTACATAAAATACAAGTTAAAAGGGAAATCATGAAAACTATTAAAGTCTTTTGAGGTAAATGAACACAAAGTAAAAGATTTGTGAAGATTTTCTGGAGTGAGTCCAAAGCAGTGTTTATGCAGAAAATTGTACCAGTGAACGGATATGTTAAAAATATCTAATCAATAATCTAAGCTATCTCTTTATGACATTTTAAACATGAGAACAAATTAAGTCTAAAAGAAGAATACTATTAAAAATCATAGCTGAAATTAATGGAAATGGAAACGGGAAATCGGCAGAGAAAATCAGAAAAATCTTTTTTGAAACACTAATGAAATTTATAACCTTACACAACCTAAAATAAAATAAGACGTAAATAATACCAACAGTGAAGGATGAGCTGTACTTTTTAATGAAATAATCTCATCAAGTCTGTGCCCTGAATTTGATGACTTAAATGCAAGTTGTCAATTCTTTGAAAGACAAAATCTGCCTAACTTCAGACTAGAAGAAATACATTTTGATACGTATATATTAAATACATATATATTAAAGAAACTAAATCAATAATTAATACCCTTCCAAAACAAAAATCAAGAGTTGCTTACAAATGGATTCTTTCAAACCTCTGAGAAAACATAATTTCTCTGCAATCTCTTTCAGAATATAAAAGATTGAATACTTTCTAGCTCATTCTGTGAGATCGACATCACTGTAATATAAAACCTTGACAAAAGGCATAGTGAGGAAATAAAACTACAAATAATTTTCATGAATATGTATGTAAAATATTCTTAATAAAACATAAGTAAATCAAATTGGACCAATGTAAAAAATGATGATGACTATGATGAAGTAGGATTCGTGATCATATCAAAAGATGCTCAGAAGTCATTTGACCAAATGCAACAGGTATTTATAATAAAGTTTCTAACTTAACTAAGAACAGATAAGAAACTTCTGAGCAGAGAGAAAAATATAAAACCAAATAACTGACATCTCAATGGTCAGAATCTAGACAATTTTCTGCTAGGAATGCAAGAATGTCTACTCCCATTTTCCTTTCAAGACACTGTGCTGGACCTATCAACCAGTATAATAACAAAGAAAAAGGAAATAAATATACACTGATTGATAAGCAAGAAATAAAATTATGTTTATAGATGACACAATTGTCTGCATATGTTAGTTAAAAGAAAAAGACAGATGAAATAATTTAATAGACCAAAGACAGCTTTGAAATAACCAAGAACTTTCTGAACAGAACCCCAAGAGCACAAGATTACTTGTAAATCAGCAAATGGGATAATTTCAAATCAAAAACTTCTACACATAAAAGGAAATAACCAACAGAGTGCAGTGTCAAACTACAAAACATTTTTTCCCATCTACTCTCTGGACAGAGGGCTAATATGTAAAGAAATCAAAAGTCAGAACACCCAAATAAAAATCCCAATCAGAAAAAAAAATTGGCATTGAAATGATTAGACACTTGTCAAAAATGTAAGTGATCAACAAAAACATAAAAAGTTCAACATTACTGACCATTACCAAAATGCAAATTATAATGCTGAGATTTTATTCAACTTCAGAAAGAGTGATAATCAAATAGTAAGAAATCAAATAATAGAAAATGGTGTTGAAATTGCCAAGGAAATGAAACACTTTCTACATTGTTGCAGACAATATAAACTAGGACAACCACTGTGGAAATCACTATGGAGATTTCTTGAAAGATCTAAAACTAGAAATTTCATTTAACCTAGCTATTTCCCTTTTAGTTATCTTCTTGAATTGATTAACTTATTACATACTTACAGTGAAATGTGAAATCCTATATAGTCTTAATGAACTTTCATATGCTACAAAGATGGGGCTTTGAAAGGAAGTGGTTCACAGTAGCATTCTCCTAATAACTGTGTTAATCCATTGATGAGTTCCTAGCTGACTGTGTTTTGGGGAGTGGGTCCTGGTCAGAAGAGTTGTATGATTGGGGGTAAGAAAGACCGGGAAGGACATAAAGGTTCTTGTCATTGGCAAATTCCTTCCCTCTCTAATTCCTGAGTGCCATGAACTCCCATCATTCCATTTCTGTCTTGGAGCCAAGCAATATAGAGTAAACTGAAAGAACTGTGAATCAGATCTCCCTTTATTTAAATTTTGGGTGTCAGGTGTTTCTTCCCATTGATGGCTAGTGACTAATACAGGAAATTAGCACGGAAATGAGGTTTTTACTGTGACTACACTTGACCATTTGTGCAGGGAACATTTGGAACTGGTTTACAGGAAGTTCACAAAGGTTTGGAGATGTGGACTACAAAAGTGCTACAGTGCCTTAGACAGAGCCTAAGAGGTGGTTCTAGTCAGAGCTCAGAACCCCAGAATATTACAAGGAATGTCACAATAAAGGCTAAGTTGCTATGGTTTCGGTTGTGTTGGGAATAAAACTCTTTTGGATATTGAACTAGAAGCCTTGAGTGTTCCATTATCGCAAAGATTTTGTCTAAATCTGCCCATGCCTTAAGTATTTGTGTGCAGCTGAATTCAAGTTGGAAGACTAATTCATCTGGTGGAGGAAATTCTAGACAGTCCAATGTTCAGCCTTTGGTGGTAACTCAATAAAAATGTTTTATAAATATAAAACAGTGGCAGTGATAAATTCAGCATGAGAGAAAAATCTTGAAGAAGTGTATCAAACAGAAAATATGAGATGATAAAAGAAAATGTATTTCTTCCAAATTAAGGTCTGTATATGATGATGTTATAAGAAAAGTATTAAAATCACATTTTACGGTCTTTTTCATGGCTGAAGTTTAGCTCAGTGGTAGATTATTTACCTAACATAAAAGTTCTGGTTCCATTACCCAGTGTCTCAAAAAAAAAAAAAAAAGTTCTTAATTGCCAGATGAAGAAGAATTTTGTATTTGCCTTATATGCTCTTATAAGTTATTAAGTATGTTTTATGGGACCACACAGCTAAAATTGGCAATTCTGTGAAAACGTGCTTATGAAAACTTCTAGTCCTATACCAGTTTTAAAATTTTAAAAGAAAAAAAAAAAAAAAAAAAAAAAAAACAAGAAATATGAAAAGAGAAATCCTGGAAGCATTTTTTAACAACACTTAACCAGTAACTTCTATCATCTTGCGGTTTCTTCAGAAATTATTTTAGTTAAACATCAAATGTCTGCTATAGGAGGGGTGCAAAAAGGTGCCCTGTAATTAGTCTGTCGATGTTCCAAGAGGAACAAAGACTGGTGAGGTCTCTAAAAGAACTGAGTGAATTGATGGTTTCAGGAGTTCTTACATCCCATAAACTCAGCCAGAGAAAACCCTCCAGTGCTGTTCAGGGCTCTATGCTTAGGGCTTCACACGGCACTAAGTACATGGCAGATGGGTTTGTACCTTAGATGAATGCAGAATGCGTATATGCAACAGAATCAGTGGGGTTTAAATATATTTCTGGTGTCAGAAAAACAGAAAACTTAAAATACCAAATCGTTCAGACTCTGGTGTGTGGTGGGGACCAAGTTCCATAAAAGAATCAGGAAAGTCGCAGCTTTTCCTGTGAGTTATGAGCCAATTGTTATTCAGTTGTCTGCAGAGCCTTTGGGTGTAGTTGCAACATAATGAAAGTTATTCTAAATGTTCTCTACATTCCTCTGTTATTGTTACTTAAAAACATTCAGTCAGGGTCAGAGAAATAGATTAACCGAGTTGTTGTTTCTGTGGGAGAACATGAAATACTCAAGTCAACAACCAGTGCTTTGAGTTTGGATGATTAAATGGAATAACAACATCCCTGGCAAACATGATTAAGGGAAAAGATTACAGAAGCATATGAGAAATGCAAAATATTATTAAAATATGTCAGCTCTGGGTATTTCATCCCTAGCCCTTTCTGAAGATCCATTATTATGCCAACAAATACCATAAGAATAATGATAGTGACATTTACTATAGAACTACAAGCAGTAAAACTTTCTATTTTAATGTTCCATATTTTTCATGTTTATCTAGTACTCAGAAAGCTCTTGTGTTTATATTCAAATTCACAGTGATTTTCTTTCTACTTCTTTTTAAAATCGCTAAAGAATATTTATCTTTTGCTATCTGCATACATTCGGAAGTTCTATGATACTTTCAGTTAATGAAGGGCAACATTAACTTAATCACTCTATTTTTTTAGCTTTTTTTTTGCAAGGGATTATGTTATGTTTATGAAGATTTTTTAAGGCAGTTTGTTTTCTGAGAGCCAAATCAGCAGGCTGAGTATTGAAATATGATCCAGTGTTATTTTATCACTATAGTTCTATGGAGTGTTTAGAGTTTTAGCCAAAATATTTGTATGATAACTTTGTTCCTAAAACTCCTGATCTCTGAAAACTCTATACCAGTCTTTGGGGGATCTGCTTGTGTTTACCTAAGGTATCTTGCATGCAGACATAGTACTGTGGTCTGTATGCTTGTATTCTCCAAAATTCATGTTGAAATCTTAACTCTCAAAGGGAAAGTATTAGGGTATGGGAACTTTACAGAGGTTACTATGACAGGATGATGGAACCTTTGGAAATGGAATTTTCCCTTTACAAAAGAGGTCTAAGGGAATTCTTTCACATCTTCCACCAGTGAATCTATAGTTAGAGGAACCATTTTTGAATCAGAAATCAGGCTGTATGAAACCGAATCTGCTGGAACCTTGGCCTTAGATTGAGTCTGTTTTTTCTTTTTTTGTCTTTTTTCTATTTTATCGGTGCCAGGGATCGAAATCACTACTCTCTGCTTGCAAGGTAGGCGCTTATGCCGCTGAGCTAAATCCCCAGCCCCTTAGATTGAGTCTGTAATTGATGGGAACATTGCTGTTGTTTATAAGCCACAAAATCTAAGGAAATTTGTTACAGTAACCCAAGTTGAGTAAGACTCTTGATTGTAAGATCACAATTAAAAACTACTGTGTCTTTTGAAAAATATTCATTTTCCAAGAACCGAAAGGGAAAAGGGAAAGAGAAAATAAATTTTATGAAGGGTTTGGAGATATAGCTCAATAATACAGCATTGTTTTACCACGTGTAAGGAGTTACGTTCGAGCCTCAGCACAAAAGAAAGAGGAGAGAGACAGAGGGACAGAGAAGCAGAGGCAAAGAGAGCAGAAATGAGTGCAGTTTTTGTATATACATATATTTTCAAACTAAATGAACAAAAATTTGGGATCCTAATGGCAAAGTCCTGTGGTAGTAGCTCACTCAGAAATGCCACGTTTTCTTGCATAGTGGCTGTATGCATTATATATGCTCATCAGCTGTGAGTATCTTTTATTTCACAACCTTCCAACATTTTGTATTTATAATGCATGGTCACTCTTTTGACGTTAGTCTTTGTACTACTTGTTTGGTATTACCACATTGCACTTTTAACTTTTATTAACTATCTTTTGATCATCTATCCCATTCCACTAATCTGTATGTCTGTCTTTAATATAAAAGCTTTATAATAAACCTTGACTTCACACAGTCTTGGGGCTTCCACTTGGTTGTTTTTCTTCGGTGTTGTTTTGGCTATTCTGGGTCTTCTGTCTTTTCAGGCACATTTATAGAATCTATGTGGTATTTACCAGCCACATGATTTTTGATCTTTGATTATACAGATCAAGTTGAGTAGAAATTTCATCTTGAGTACTTCAGTTAAAAAATATAGAATATCTCTTCATTTGTTGCAACATTTGATTTTTTTTTTGTTTTCTCTATATAAATTGTACACTGACTTTGTTAGATTTTACCTAATTATATAATTTTTGTTCTTTTGTAAGTGAGATTGCATGGTATTTGTTTTGCTTTTGAATTGTAATTATTTACTACTGGTATGTAGGAGTGCAACTGAATTTTGTATATCAGTTCTGTATCTTATGAACTTTCATACTTACTTATTACATTGAGGCATTTTCTGTCAATTCTTTTAGGATTTTTCCAATAGTCATACTTTTGTGGGAAAAAAAACTTACTTTTCATTCATTTTTCAATTTTTGCATCTTTATTTTCTTATACTTTCCTTGTTGCCTATGATCCAACTTCTGGTACAATCCAATGAACAGCAACAGCAAGAGTGGAGGGTCTTGATTTTTCCCCATTTTAATGAAAAAGTTGCTCATGTCTTACTATTAAGTGTGTTAATTCTAGGTTATTTTTGAGATGTTCTTTACCAAGATAAGGAAATTCCTTTATTTGTTTCTAATTTGGTGACAGCTTTATCATTAGTGTTTATTTTGTCAACTAAATTTTTCATATATTAAAATAATCATAGGGTTTTAACCTTACTGATGTGATGAGTTATGTAACTAATTTTCTAATATTTAATCAAGGCTTCCATATTTGAGATAAGTCTCACTGGTTTTTACTGTGTAATTCTTTTGATTTAGTGTTTTTCTTAGTTTCTTTTCTCTCATAGCTGAGACAAAACACAACACTCAAGTTAAGGAGGAAAGATTCATTTAGTTCACAGTTTGTAGAGATTTCAGACCATAGTTTGCTGGGTTCAAGGCAGGGTGAATCCTGATGGCAGAGAACAGCTCATGCCGCCCACAAGGCAACAAAAGTGACAAGAGGAAACGGACAAGACTTTTTCAGTCTTATACACTGTATGTAGACTACCGGCCCAGGGCAGGTGTAGCACTTACACGCTGGATCCCAGCTAGAACTGTGCAAAACCAATCAGTGGACTGATTTACTAATCACATACCCTTAATTGTGCATTGCTCACAGTAGTTTTAACCACCTCTGAAAAAGCCCCAAGATCACATGAGACTTTGTGGGGACATGCAGACACAAACAATAATAGTACTGGATTTGATTTGCTGAAGTATTTTAAGAATTTTTTCACATACATTCATAAAATATATTACTCTGATCTTTCCACCTTATGATTCTTTATCTTATTTTGGTGTTAGATTATACTGCTCGTGTAGAAGGAACTGGTTTGCTATATTTTGGAAAAGATTATAAAGAACTGCTGAATATTTGAGTTACTAAATATTTGAAATATTTTTCACCTAGTTCTCGTGCTGTTTCTATTTTTTAAGATTTATTGATTTTTGAATCATTGAGTTATACCCAGAATAGCTATTTTCTTTGCATGAGTTTTAGTAGTTTCATCTTTAAGAATTGATTGTTTTCTTTTAGTTTATCAGATTTGGGGGCAAAGAATTGATCAGATCTTACTATCCTTTTAAAATTATGAGACCAGGACTCATGGCCATTTTTTTGTTTGCAGCATTATTATTTTTGTCTTTTTGCTTTTAAAAAAAATTGTCTTCTACTTTTTTTTAAAAAAATCTATTTTATTCTCTACTTACTTTTTTACTGTGGCCACACATTTTGATATTTTATTATTCTTCAAAATCCCTGTTCCTTGTTTCAGTCATTTCCTCTATTGATCTCCCAGTTAAATTTCCATTGATATTTGTCTTCATTATTATTATTTTGCTGTGCGATTATTTTGCTTCTTTCTCTATGGATTCTGAGGACAGAAGTTTAGATTACTGTTTTCATCTTATTTATTCTGGCTTTTTGTGACAGAGTCAGGCTGTGTAGTACAGGCTGACCTTGAACTAACTCTGTAGCCCAAACTGGTCTCAAACTCTCAGGAACCCTTATGTCTCTGCCTCCCAATTGCTTGCAGTATAGGCATATGCCAACACACCTGGCTAGAATATTGATTTTAGGTCTTGTTTTATATGCCGTTCTATTATAACAAATTTCCTTCTGAATATGAATTTTGCTTCATCCAAAAGTTTTGTTATTTGTATTTCTTATTACATTTAGTTCATTTAGTTTTCTTTCATTAGCAAAATACTTTTTCTAATTTTGTTTTTGGCTTGTTCTTTGACCCATGTGTATTACCTAATTGCAATAGTGTAGAATTTGTAAATTTTTTATCTTATTACTAGTGTGTAGTTCCTTATGGGTTAAGGATACACATTGCGTGATTTTTTTGCCCTTGAGTATTTTAAACTGTTTTTATGGCTCTGAATGTGATCTTGTGTGGAGAATGTTTCATGTGAGCTTCTAAAGAATATGTACTCTGCTGATTGATAATATAAAAATATCGATTAGATCCGGGAGATTGATGGTGCTTTTAAGTTCCCCTCATTATTTTCTGCCTTCCAGGTCTATCTGTTTCTCACAAGGGGGTATAGAATTCTACAGCTGTAATAACAGAGGCATCTATATCCACTGCAGATCTGTCACGTTTTGCCTCACCTATTTTAATGCTCACTTGTCTTGCATGCACATTAAAGTTTGGTTTGCCTTAGAAAATTGATGGCTTTTGCTTTTCTTTACATTATCAGTGATGTTCCTACTTTTGAAGCCTACTTTGTCTGAAACATTAGTAGAATTAGTTCACCTATGCTTTTATTAGTGTTTACATAGTATATTTTTATCCATTCTTTTAAATTTAATCTTTAGAGTGGGATTTTGTAAACAATACAATTTTCTATTTGCTATTTATTTTGATCCTATCTTTTCTTTCATGTTTAGTGTACTCATATTGAAAGTTATAATTTATACATTCGAAATAAGATCTGTAATATTGAAATTGTTTTCTATTTGTTTATTCTTGGTCCCCTTCTTTGGTTCCTTGTCTACTTTTAAGTAAATATTTTATATAAGTATATTTTTTCTTATCTCTTATACTCTAAAATACCTTTGTCTTAGAGCAATAAAGACTCACATATAGTCTAAGTTCACTTTCAAATAACTCTGAACACTCTGGAAGGTGTGCAGACACCTGACAGCCCTCACAGAGAGCACTCACCACCAACCAACCTCTTATGCACATCACCAGGGTCACTTATTTCCCCTGTATCTCTGTCATGGTCAACCATAGAGTGCTGCTGCTACTACTTTAAATGAATAGTTATTCCTTAGGTTAATTGTAAGTATATAAAAAAGAGATTTTACTTATCTCTACAGTTCTGTGACCTAAGTGCTGTCTATATTTTCCTTCTTTCCAAAGAAATTGGTATTTTTTGAAAGCCTACTAAAGAAAAATTCCCTCAAAAATGTTTGTTTTAAAAATCTTATGTATTTATTTATTTATTTGTATCTGAGAATTTTGCTATGTATCTTGTGCGGACCTGAAACTTGCCAGTTTCTTGCCTTTGCTTCACCAGTATAGAATCCAGATGTCACCATGCAAAGGCCAACAGAAATATCAAAGCAACAACCAGGGTTTGAAGGCAGATTTATTTACACTGATGAGTCCTGACCAGGTTCATTCCCAAAACATCAGGCCTAACCTCTGGTGGCCTAGAATTTCTATGGGATAAGCAGGCAGGAAGCACAGGGCAGAATGACTTGTCAACTGGGGATTGGTTCTTACAATATGCATCATAGTGGGCATCATAGTGATGCTGGACATCACAGTGACCAATCATTTCTAAGAGAAAGAAGCAACTGAGGCTGGAACAGGCACTGTTACCTGGGCAAATAACAAGCTGAAGTGTACTGACTGTGGAGGAGGAGGAGGGCATCTTCTGTGGTAGCCACAAGGCCCAGTCCTTTCTTCACTTTTGAAAAACTTCTGATAGATTTTGTGGTAGGGATTTTGTTTTTTTTTGTTTGTTTGTTTGTTTGTTTGTGTTTTTTTTGTTTTTTTTTGTTTTGTTTTTTGTCTTTCTCTCAACTGCCTAAAAGCTGCACTCCAAACTTAGTGGGCATCCGCCTGTAATCCCAGAACTCAGGGAAGCTGAGGCAAGAGAATTCCTTTTTAGAGTAATCTTGGGCAAGACCCTATTTTCAAGAACATTTAAAGAAATCGAGGGTGATAGCAGATGGATAACTCCCAATTCAGTCTCTTCATTTACCTTTTGCCTCATAGTGATGTGAAGTCCAAAGTGATTGTCACCCATATTCGTCTTTAGTGAACTGTTTTCTCTTTGTCATCTTTCAAGACATTCTCTTTGTCTCTGATTTTCATGGACTGAATATGCTACATGAGGTGGCCATTCCACTGCGTGTCTTGCTTGGTGTTTTTTGCCGTCTGTGATCTTATATCTATCAATTAAAAATTCTTAACCATTATTCCATCCAAATGCACTTTTCCTGTGTGTGTGGGGGGGTACACATATGTATATCCTTTTTTAATGGTTCCACATACTCAGGAGTGCTGTCCAGGTCTTTATTCCTTTTTGTTTTCATTATGAGAAGCTCTTCGTATTCTATCTGCAAATCCTATATTTGTTTTCCCAAGCCACATTTTGTCTACTGAACCTATTAGAGACATTCTATGCTGCTGTTACAGCGTTTTTCTTTGATTCCTTTTTAGATTTGATTTGACGTGATCTTTTCACCTTCTCATTCATATATTCATTTATTTGTTCCTGTTAATATGATTTTCCAGTAGAGCCTCTAACACATTAATAACATTTATTTTAAATTCTAAAACTCCTGCAATGTGTGTTTAATTCTCATATTTACTGTGTCACTTCAGAATTTATTTTTCTTTTTTCCTGTTTTCTTATATTCAATAAGCTTCATAATTTTTGTTGAGAATCAAACATCTATGGGGAAATTAGAACTCAGGTAAAGGGTTTGTAGTGTGAGGGTTTGTTTTTTTCTATGGTTTAAATATTTCTTTTTTACTGACACTGTATGTCTCACAGACTACAGTTTCCTCTTGTTTTCTTATGTGCATGTTTCCTCCATCTATCTCTCTTGGTTTTTCTAACAAATCTATTTTAAATAGTCAGAGTCTTATACCTCTCTTCATTATCATTTGTGGACATTGTGCTGCGGGCCACTTGGTATGGTAGTCAGGTTTGGGGGACATCACATAGTCATGTGAGGAAGTCTTTTTCATTTGGCCTGAGATCCTCACTTAGATCTTGAACATCAATGTTTCTTAGCTCTGATTTATTTTTTTTCTGAAAAACATGAAGGATATAGGGGTTAACTTGCCTAATTACCTTTCCATAATGTCAGATAAAGTGTGATATTTTCCCTAAAAAGAGAGGTCTTTGGAAAATCATTTGGGCATACTGCAACAGAGTTATTTTTAAATGTATTTTTAAGATAGCGTTTGTCAACTTGTGCCCAAAAGCATGGTGAAATTTTTCTCTATTCTTTATCAAAAGGCCTGGAGTTTGAACTTATGTGGGTGCATCCCCCTCTCCAACTGTGGTCCTAGGTATTGTTAACTCTTAAGTCTCACTACACTCAATCTGCCACATGTGGTCAAACTGGCTATGTAAATGGTGCTAAAAGTTACTGTTTGTGGTTAGTACTATTTCAAATAAGCTGTTCTTGGCTGTGATGCCTTGTACTTAGCTCTCCAGGTTTTGGGGTGGCAGTTTTTTTCTGAGAGAACAATTCTTATGCAACTCAAAGAAAATAAGTTTATGTTTGCTCTGTTGAGGTATTACCTTCATCAGGATGGAGTTACGGCTTCAAAGTCTTAGACTGTCAGTGCTGAAATCCAAAGTATCCAGATCAACACAGACAACACTATTAAAGTTTAGTTTGTCAATAACATTTCTATTGCATTATCATTTATTCACTTTCTGATAAATTTTGTCTCTACATGTTTTTGGGGAGGGGAATTAAGGTAATTTTAAATAACAATTTCTCATAGTGATTTGAAAAAAGATGAGAACATATAACACTTAATAATTTAAGATTTACTTTTGTAAAAGCATGTTGACAAATACCATATGTAATATTTATATTTTCAATACTATAAATGCAAAACACAAAATATTCAATATTAACTCTGATCTTCCATGCCTAATTTGGATGTAGGATTGAGTACTTTATAGTCAATCAGAAGAAATGTTCAAAAGTCCATCAGCTTATTTCTATTATTTTTATGAAGATTTTAAAATTTAAAAATTTTATGGTGTCAAAAACCGTTATTTCTGCACTTGAATATTCTAAAGCATGCTATTTTGGATTAAAGTTCAAAATTTTGGGTCATGAAGGATATACAAATAGTAACCAGTAATATAGTTTAACACAGACTATTTTGCTTCATTATTATGAGCGAAGTATCTTTAACTCTCAGATATGAGAAAACAAAACAAACAACCATGTAAAAATATAAAAGTTAGTTTGGGTAAAGTCGTTTCTTAGTACAAACACAGACCATGTCCATCATCACTTTAGCCAAATTTCTGAAAGCTTTTGTAAGTCATCTAAATTTTCTAATTGTTAAAAATGCATTTGTGTTAATAGAGTTAGAAGAAAACCTACATAAACAAAAGCACTCAAAATATTCCAACTCCAAAAATACCTGCAAATTAAGAAATTACCAATGTTGCATAGAAAATATATCTTACTCATACTTTAGAATTCACTTTAACTGGCTGAAATCAAATTTGATATTTACAAAGACTGTACTTAATCTGTTTAATATGATTTCTGAGTGCTGGATCATGTTTTATAATAGTTCTCAATCAAGAAGGAATTATTTGGTAGTATCAATCACATTTTTACTTGACTAATAAAAATATTACTAATTTTAACAGTTTAAAGTTCAAAGAAAGGAATAATATAATTTTTCACTATAAAATTCTATCCATTTATAACATGGTTAAGGGCTTAAATATTTTATGCAGTCAGATCATGTGTTTTTAGGTGTGCTATTGATCAACAAAAAAAGGCAAATTATATGTTAGTTAAGGTTTTGGAGAGGAACAGAATCAACAGAAAATATATATATGATTATGCAAGTAACTTATTGCTTGAGCTCACTGGCTCAGAGATGGGAAAGAGAGCTGGAGAGCTGCAGATTAGCAGCTGCTCACCCCAGAAGATGGTAACTGTAGAACAAGAGGTGCCAAGAGCTTAGCATCAGTCCAAGGTCAAAGGCATGGAAGCTCGCTCCATGGAGTTGCTGATTTGAATCTTCTCTGAAAGACTGAAGACAATGGAGACTAATATTTAAATCTGATGGTGAAGATAGGAGATGTTTTTAAAAAAATGGCCGTATTTTCTTCTTTCACTTTTTATTCTGTCCATTTGGTGCCTTCCATTCCCAACACGAGTCTTGCCTCATTTTGCTGACCTTGGGTCGGTCTTCCACAAACACATTCAGAACATGCTTTACCAATCTATGTGTGATTCTTAATCTACTCAAGGTGACATATCATGATGAATGGTCTTAGTATATAATGTCAGGCTTTTTCTTGTTTCTAGTTTTTTTTTTTTTTTTTTTTTTTTTTTTTTTTTTTTTTTTTCTTTTAGAGCAGCTTAATGATTTGAGAGGTTGGTTAGTACAATACTAACAACATAAGGGAAAAGTTCAAAAATATTTTAACACCAGTATCAGTAATTATGTCACTAAAGACATTATTTTGTAATATCTGTTTTATTTCAGAACATAAATCAGAGGAATCAGCCTGAACTTGAGGAACATGCACAATACCTACACAATCTTAAACCAAATACTTTTCAAAATGTAATATTACATTTTAAAAACACTGGAAACAATATCTGTGCTGATTTGTATTTTTACTTAATGGAAGAAGAAGAAAAGAAAATTAACTAGGGAGATTTATCTTATAATAAAACTTTTAAAAGTTCAAAATGTCATGTTCTCCTTTTGTACTTCACATGTTGAGATTCATTATGAAAAAATACATCAGTCACAGCTTTAATAACATACTTTGGAAAGAACTATTAAGAAAGTGAATTGGAATGTGGAACTTCATCTTTGTTTTCAAATAAGTGGTCATAATTTTTCTTTTTCACACAAAAAGTTCATATATATATATGACATTTCACAATAAAATGAGCTTTCAGGTAAAGACCAGAGCTGTTTATTCAAAAACTTAAGAGAAGAGGTCAGTAGAGATCATTTGTTGTTAAGTCGGGACATCATCCACTCAAGTCCTTGGCAAATTTGCCACCTGTAAAAGCACCACATGCTTAGATATGTAGCTAGTGATCTTTAATCCTGGGATACATATGATAGAGTCACATATTCTTTAGCAACTGGTTTATTGGCAAAAACCAGTCCCCTGCCATTCTTTACATGCTGAAGCAGTAATATCTTCTAGAGTTCTTTTCTAATTAGGGAAATCCTTTCTGCCTCTACTGTCCCCAATAACTATTATTTATTCCATGTAAGTATACTAAGTGTTTCACAAAGAATCAAGAGATTCTTGACCACCAATATCCTACATTAGGAAAAGCATATTATTAATCTTTAGTTCTTTTCCATTCTTTCCTATGTTTATGGCATGAATATACAACTTCATTCATTCATTCATTTCTGTTCTATGGCATATACACACAGCTTCATTCATAGAAAACTGGTATGGGTTTTTGGTTTCCCCAGTATCCTGCCTAAGGATGATAATTTCATGTACCTGATGCTAAGCATTATCTATTTCTTGGTGAAGAGAATTTCTATCCTTGGGTACGAACTTCCTCTAGCTTACAAGGACATCTGGTCTCAACTGGCTCATGTAAGTGGGAGAGAGGCACTGGAATCTCCACCTCTATTAGCCCCGCTCCTTCCTTGGCTGCAGGCCACTCCCAGGGAGCTAGAGAGAGGTCACAGCCTAAGTCGTTTGCTTTGTCCAAGTCCCAGTCTGGCTGCATTGTCTGTCAGGAGCCTCTCTGGCAGGGTCCTCACCCATCTTCTCTTGATACTTCTCTTTCACTCTATCTCTTTCACTCTCTCTCTCTCTCATGGATTTACACCTACTTAACCTTACCAAAACCCCTGGGAGAATTTAGTTAAAGAGTGTGAAAATCAAGGAGGATGCTGTAATTTGCCAGTATGGAAGCCCAGGTTTATCTTTGCTTTTTTGTCACTTAATAATTCATGGAAGCATCCAGTAGGTCTCTGCCTCACTCCAAACTCAAGAGCTCTTGAGACAACATTTATAAAAATGAGTTTTATTTAAAAAATGTTGTCACTCTGAAATTATCAGACTCAATCTAGGTTTTAGCATATATATTTACAATTTATTATTCTCTTTAATCAAAGATCCCAATTTCTTTAATTTTATGCCTTAAAATTTAATTAATACACGTAACCTAGCCAGAAAGCATAGGTTTTGGCAGTCCAAGAGAAAATTGACATTTGATTTTCACCCTTCATTTTTCATAAATTAAAGGTCCCAAAATAATTGGATAAGATATTAATCTACTATATAACTTTTTTTTTGTCTTTTTCCTTTTTATCTGTATCAGGGATCGAACTCACGACTGCCTGCTTGCAAGGCAGGCACTTATGCTGCTGAGCTAAATCCCCAGCCCCTCTACTATATAACTTTTAATTCTATACTGAATTTTTAAATTATTGTGTTGTGGCATATATGGTATAGCTTTGTATATTTAGCATCTCTTTACAAGAAGTAGTTACTCAACATCAATAACAACATTTTTGTATTTAAAACTCGATATATAAAATATTATGATGTATAAAATATGTCTGATCAAAAGACAGGTCTTTTATAGAATATCTAAAATAGAAACAAATTATATAACATAAGTGCATCCATAAGAGCCTGCCTGGCAAATGCAAGGTTTAAATTCAGTCCCTGGTTCCAAAACAAAGTAAATCCAGCTGTAGCTAGCTAGCTGCCATGGGTCCTTGCAGTAGTGATAATGAAAATGTAAAGAACACAACAGCATGAGTTGAAAAAGCAAAACGTTCATTGGAAAATAGGGGAAGATATGAAAGGACTCTTGCTGATGAAAAGTGGTTCATTTACAAAAGAAGTGAGATTACTTTTGGGGGCTGGTGGAGATCCAGTAGATCATTATCTCAGCCCGGGCTTTAGAGGTGTCTGGAGGAATTCTCATTACTGAAAAGCAGCAATTGGGATTCACTGGGGAAGGTCTCATGTCTTGGGGAAGCCTCTGTCCCATGAGCTCTGCGAAGGTTCAAGTCATAAATTTAAGCCATTTTAAACTTCTGGATGTGGATCCTCTTGTTCTTGAAAGGTGATGAGATAGGCGTGCTGAATTTAGGGCTAATAGGTCTGGTTGTGCCGATTTTTAGGCAGACACTGCTAAATAACTCACCTGCCTCAAAGCAGAAAAGAGGTGTATTTGCCCCAGTTTTTTAAAAAAGGAAATGAAGATCAAATCTTGATCTATTTTAGTTTCCTTTTAAGTATCTGCAGATGCAAGTGAATAGTCATAGCTTTAAGGGGGAAAAAAGGAAAATAACTTTTAAGTTCCTTTTTATCTTAGAAGAAAACACAAACTGTGCTTTTAATGAGCACCAGGTTATGGGGCCAGGAGTTTATTTGCCTATTCCCACATCACAACTGAGTTCTAATCTTTCATACTTGACAAATTGCTACAATTGTTAGATCACAGAAGTATTTTCATATGAAGAATAACTGCATATATTTTTGAAATCTTAAATATTTAAAAAGCAAGGCAGACGCACTTGATTTCAATCTGTTTTGAATGATACTGAAAATGGTATCAGTATCAAGCAGACAGATCTTATAATGTGGAATCCAGAATAGCAGTTAAGAATTATATGATATGCTTTTATATTTGTAAAACAGACCCTTTTTTTTTTTGTTCAGGGATTAGGATTTCCTATAAACTTTTCCCAAGATCCTTTTCTATTGGAAAAATTTTGATATATTGTTATAAATCTTATTAATACTTATGAAAGCTACCCAAGAGAGGTCTTTATAAATTAACTTTTAATTAATTTTTGTTCTATCCATTAATTTATTCATGGTTACATATGACATCTAATCTGAATTTACCTTGAGAAATGTTGTAGTCAGGGGTTGTGCAGAGAAAATTAGAATCAGAACATGGAGTTTATAATATTATTTCTATAATGGTCACCAGGACTTAACACAAAAAATTGCAGGAAATCTATCTGCAACACCAAAAGACATAGAATCTTTAGCCAAGGGCCTGAATTCCACAGCAGTATCCCACATGAGTCCAGATGAAAACCCAGAGCTCATGACAGTGCCTCCCACGAGTCCAACTGGAGGTCTAGAGCCCACAAGAAGGACTCACGCCAGTCTCTTTATGGATCTGTATTAGGAAGGCCCAAAGGTCAGCGGTGGAAGCCAGAAAGTCTAAGCCAGTGGGGTGAAGGAGCTGTGCTGATGGACTGAGGGTTCTACGCTGGAGCCGAGGAGTCACAATCACAATAAGACCAGGGCTGTCCTGCAAAGCATAACAGCCATCCTCAGCAACACGGAGGCACCGAGCTCCTCTGATGATAAGCACAGTGCAGTACATGCCAGGTACAGGCCAAGAAGCCAGTGTGACGAGTTCATCTGGAAACCAAGCGGCACACGTTTTCCCCCTCTGGAGCCAGGAAGCAATGCTCAGTGTGAGAACCAGAGCTTCTCCAGGAGAATCTAATGGCTCAAACAGCAACTTGTAGAAGAGCCCTCAATGCCCACAATGCCTCAATGCCATATAATAACCCCTCAAAACCCTCCTTCTCCTCCTCCACCTGTCTGTCTATGCTGGCAACTGTCCTCAGGTAGAGCATCTTCACTCAGTGCCATGCTGATGTAATCCAGCTGGTGTTAAGTTGACCAGTTCTTAATCCATAACAAGTACTAAAAATTAACCCTACACATGAATCTTTTCCAAGATTTTAAGGAAATAATGTAATTATCTCTCATTGTTGAACAGCTTTCCAAAAGACTGGAATGGCTTAGTCATTTCTACCTCTTCACACCTTGGAATTGTAGAAATTATTTCCTACTGATTTCCACTTTGTCTCTTCCTGTTGGCTTTGACCTTGTGATGTACTTTATGCCGCGCTAAAAGCATGAAAATGACGCCTGCCTAATTGAAACGGAAATCTCCGCATAACACCCTGTGATTGAATTTATTGTAAATCATATACAAGGACTCTTTTAGATATACAGAACTTTGCATATTGATTCACACTTAAATACTTAGGCCCTTTTGGGTTGCTTATTTGTTAAATGAACTGTACCCATTTAGTATTCTTATAGACGTACCAGAGAAAAATTAATGAAATCTAAATTTAAAATCTTAAATATGAAGTAAAAAGACTTATGAGAAAGATAATGATGAAAAATGATGTCGAAAATCATAGAATTATTTTAATCTTTGAATAAATCAAAATGAAGTTATATATCAAGAGAAACAAAAAGTAGTCATCCTGTGCCATAGTCACTCTGTTTGGGATGAGGTAAATATTAGTGCTTTTCAATTAATTTTTATTTCTTTTCTCCAGTTTACTGCCTTATATTTTATTTTTTCAGTTTTTGTTTGTTATTAGCACCTGTGTGAAATGAGTAATTTTTGCATAACTTATGGAGTTAGTACACCTGTATATAGACAGCTTTTCATATAAGAAAAATCACAAGATCTTTAAGCTTGTGTGTCTGATTTATTTCACTTAACCTTGCATTCTCAACATGTATCCATTTTCCTACAAATGTCTCAAGTGTATTTTTATTTATGGTAGAGTAGTACTCTATTGTGTGCAAATACATTTTCTTTACAAACTCATCTGTTGAAGGACATATAGACGACTTCTAATATTTACCTATTAAAAATTTTAGTATTATAAGAAGATATGCTTTGTCATTGTATGTGATGTCTTTAACTCTTTTGGAAAGATACCGTGAAGGGGTATAGCTGGTCTAATGATATTACTAATTTTACCTTTCTGAGGAATCTTCGTAGTGATTTCCATAGTGGTTTTACCAGTTTGTATTGTCACTAAAAATATAAAAGAATTTGTTTCTCCACAGCCTTATTAACATGTGTTATCACTGGAACTGACTTCTTGATTACAGTTATTCTTTCTGGAATAAGATGGAATTTCAGCTTTATTTTCATTAGCATTTCACTGGTCAGTAGAGTTGAACATTTTTAATTTTTTTGTGTGTTTACTCATATTATTCTGCTGAGAAATGTCTATTCATTTCACTTCCTCATTTTTAATTGTTTCATTTATTTGGGAAATTCTCACCTTTTTTTTTAATTCTTTGTATATTCTAGATGTTAGTACTCTACCTGATTAATAGATGACAATATTTTTTCTATTCTTTAGATTGTCTCTTCATTCTATTGTTCATTTCTTTACTATGCAGAAGATTTTAATTTGATACAACGCATTGGCCAACTGTTGATGTTTTTCCTTGTGCCACTAAGATTTTGTTCAGAAAGTCCTTGACTGTGCCTTTGACTTCAAGAGTTTCACTTTATTTACCTTCCAGCATAATATTTTAACATTTAGATCTTTCCACTCTTTTGATTTTAGCTTAGAACACAAAAAGGTATGTGTGTCTAGATTCAATCTTTTGCATGTGAATGGTCATTTTCTATGAAACATGTATTAAAGAGGCCATCATTTAATATTTTAGCCCCTTTATTAAATACTAAGTGGCTAAAAATGTCTAGGGAATTTCCTTATCCTACATCGTGTTTCCTTAATCAACATGTTTTTGTTTGTTTGTTTGTTTGTTTGTTTTGTGCCAGTACTATATTGATTTTATCACTGTAGCTTGGTAATGCAACTTGAAGTTTGAGACTGTGATGCCTTCTACTTTGCTCTTATTGTCCTTTGATGCTGTAGCTCTCTTCCAGTTCCGTATGAATTTTATGATTGTTTTCATTAGACTTGTAAGGGATGGTGTTGGTACAGTAAGTCCCCAACTTATGAATGAGTTCCATTTGAGAAGTCCACCAAAGTGAATATTATTCATCTTTGACACTAATATATAATGTAAAGCTTTGAAACACTTAACATGTTCCATGGTCTTGTTTTTCAGAACTGTGCCAGTGATTAATGATTCCTTTTATAAGAATAGGCAATATCTACCATCTTTTGGCCTTGGTCCACTCTCTCAATTATTCTCATTCTGTTTCCATGGTTATCACTTTTTGCTTTCTAGGAGTGCCCTCCATGTTGCCACTGACTTTCCTCTTGCTTCTGGACACCCTAGGCTCTGACTGACCATTATAGTATTGTCCATGATGTCATTGCACAGTAAGCAAACAGCACAACTGTGACAATGCCCAGCAGACATGAACCATGTCTGTGAATGTTCCTAATGTAAAGTCTGCTTTATCTGTGAAACTTTTCACCTTGAATGTTCTGAAGTTGGGAATTTACTGTATTTTGGTTTGGGTTGCTTTAAATCTATCAGTTTTGGAAGCAGGGCCACATTGACTATTTGTTCTACTAATACAAGAACAGAAAATACCTAGTCTGTCCATTTTATGATGTCCTCTCTCAACTTTTTTTTTCAGAGTTCTATCGGTCTTGCTGTAAACTTTTTTTTTTTCTTTACTTTGGTTGGTACCTATGATTTTAATTTTTTATGTGGTTTTCATTGCTATTCTTTTTCTAATATTTCCTTCTCAGTGAATTCACTATTGCTGTAAAGGAATGCTATTTGCTTTCGTGTGTCTATATTGTATTCCGCTGCATCATTGAATTTGACTTCTCTTGGAGTTTTTTCCATGGAAATTTTTGGATCTTCAATGAAAAGTCAGTCACCTGTAAATAATTATACTCTGACTTCTTTCTTTCCTAATTGTATCACTTTTAATTCTTTCTCTTATGATACTTCACTGCCTAACAGTTTAAGGATTGTGTTGAATAGAAGTAGTGATCAAGGAAATCTTTGCTTCATTTCTGTTATAAGCAACAAAATTCCAGTTTTTCCTCACTTAATATGATTTCGGTCTAGATTAAGTGCCTTCTGTACTTATTTTCTTTAGGGTTTTTGTTGTGAATGAATGTTGGATTTTGTCAAACGCTTTTTCACATCTATTAAGATGGTCATGTGATTTTTGTTGCTACTGGTTTATGGAGGCATTATATTTATTGATTTGCATATGGTAAACCACCCTTGGATTTCCTAGAATGAGGCTTACTTGGTTATTATGTATGATGCTTGTGATACTTGTTGTATTCATCTGACCCGTACCTTTTTTTCTTTTGCTAGCAGGAATCAAACACAAGACCTCATTGTACCGCTGTACCGCTGAACTTTATGCCCAGCTGGCCAAATCTTTTTGAGGATATCTACATGTATGCTTATCAAATAGATTGACCTGTACTTCTCTTATTTGCTTGAATGTCAGTCTGGTTTTAAAATCAGGGTAATGCTCACTTCCAGTACTGACTGTAGATTTATTTCTTTTTTATTTCATTAGTTTGAGGATATTGGTGTTAAGTATTTCCTGAAGTTCTGATAGAACATGGCAGCAAATCCATCAGGAAATAAAACTTTGTTTCTTAGTACAGTTTATATTTTTGTCATCATTGTTCTTTTTTAATTTTTTTTTGTCTTTTTCATTTTTATCGGTGTCAGGGATCGAACTCACGACTGTACACTTGCAAGGCAGGTGCTTATGTCAATGAGCTAAACCCCCAGCCCCTGTCATCATTATTATTATTACTGACTCAATTTCATTGTTTTTTGTCAGACTATGCAGAGATTTTATATCTTCTTGGTTCCGGTTTGGTAACATATAATCTAAGAATGTACTCATTTCTTCTGAAAATTCCCATTAATTGGAATGAAATCTTTTGAGGTAGGTTTCTCGATTTCAACAATGTACACTGTGACTTCAACTTTTTCATATATAATTGCCTGGATTTGGGTCTTATTTTTTTCTTTTATAGTTGGTTAAGGGTTTGTCTATTGTTATTCTTTCAAAGAACTAACTCTTAAGTTGATTGATTCTATATTGTTTTAGTCTCTGTTCTTCTGCTTGCTTTGATCTTTACATTTTTCTTCCTGTGTTACCTTTATATTTGGATAGCTCTTGTTTTTCAGGATCTTCAAGGTATATAATTAGGTTGTTTTTTAGGGCTTACTCTGTCTTTCTGATATGGGCATTCACCGCTATAAAATGCCCTCTAAATATGTGCCTATTTTGCATATAAAAGCAATGCAATCCTGGTAAATTCTATCACAAAAATACAGCAGCATGAATAATATCATTGGTCCATTACATTTTTTTATTTCATAAAATAAAATGCTATAGCAAAATAATTAGAAAAACAATAGTTAATGATTATATATCATTATATTCAAATCAATTATTCAGACTATAAGACATAAAAAGAATATCTCTTACAAAGAAGAAACAGATAACACAAAATTTCTTTTTAATATACCCATCAATTTTGAAAGATAATTTTATAGGTTATAACAGTACAAATTGTGATCTGTTTTCTTTTAGGGCTTGAAACACTTCACTCTGAGATCTCCAAGCCATTAAGATTTATGTTAAGAAGTCGTTTAATGAGTTTTCCTTTATAAGTGACTCAGAGCTTTTCTCTAGCAGATTTTAAGATTTTGTTCTTGCATTGGACTTCTGGGATTCTAGGTACATTTGGTGGAGAAATTCTTTCCTGATTATCATTATTTGGCATTCTATGTACCTCATTCTTCTGTGTATTATATTTTTTCCAATATTTGAAAAGTTTACTGCTATAATTTTTGATACAATTTTATGCCATTTGTTCATTCTTCTGATTTTTCATAAATATGATTAATCTTACATTATTCTTCTTTGTGTCATCTAACATTTGCTGAATCTGTTTTTAATGCCCCTTGTTTTAAGATATCTCCTAATAATTAGCCGTAAACAGCAGCTCTGTCTCCTAGTTCTGACACTCTGTCCTCACACTGCTGGTTTGTGAAGCCCATACTTCCAACTGAATTTTTAATCTCTTGAATTTCTATTTGTTATATTTTCATGGATTTTAGTTCTTTTGTCCACTGAACAATCATGTTCCGGTCATTGTGTTCAGTTCAGCTAGTCTGTCACCATTGTCTGCTACAGCCTTTCTGATCATTTTGTGTATTAGGTCCCTTATTTGTTCAGTTATATCTTCTTTGAACTCACCTTTATACCCTCTTTGGATTCACTAAGTACCTTATTGGTCAGTTAATTTTTTATTTCCCGTATTATTGTCTTTAATAATACATCTATATCGCTTATGATTTATACCCCTTCAGTGTTCCATGGACCAGCATTGGGGAAGTTTGTAGTTTTGGGGTGGCATTTCTTACCTTTCTCATGTTTCTAGTTTGCTTGTGTTTTATGAGTTGATCACCATGGAAGACTTCGTGATTTTTATGGATGTGGCTAATTATAGGTCTCTGCCTCTATTGAAAAATGGAGATGGTCCATTAATTTTGGAGGTAAGAGTACCATGTACTGGGCTCAGTACCCAGTTCTCCAGGAATAGGCTGTTTTATTGTCAATGACACCAAAACAATCCAGATATTTGTATATAGCAAAAACCCATAGATACCAATAACTATATCATTTTGATTATAATATTATAATCAGCAACATAAATAATGTCAAAGACAAACTGGATATTGATATATCCTTCAAACCAACAAATCGCCACCCTTAACCATAGAGAAGAGGTCTACAATTATGGTATAAACCGTAAGACAAATGAAAAATTGACCTGCTATAAATATTTACTAAATGAAAACTTTCACTATCAATAAAATAATGTTCAACATTATTATCCTGGTGTCAGTTAAATATCTCTAAATATTCTTAAAGTTCTTAATAATTATACTGATAAAGATAGATGGGTTGGGGAACCAGAAAATGAAAAAAAGCAAAATTTGAAATATTAATAGAAGTTGTGGAAAAAAGAAAAGTGAAATGGAGAGTCCTGTTGAGGAGTAAAAGGAAAATAATACTGTTAAACAACACTAATAAATAAGAATGAGTAAAAAAAATTAAAAAATGAACAGCAAAATAAAGAAAAATAGAAAAAATGTTAAAAGGGTAAATGAAAAAGAGAAAAATCCCAGCCACTCCCCCCACACCAAAATGAAGAAAAACAGAAAAAAAAAAAAAAAAAGAAATGAAAAAAAATCCTTTTTAAATTTTTTATTTTTCCAAGTGAGTGATTTGTTGCCAGGGATCAAATTCCTGACCTTCCACTTGCCGGGCAGGACTTGTGCCCCTGAGCTAAATCCCCAACCTGTTACACGAGTGATTTCTTTCCAGGTTCTGTGGCCTTGGACTCCAGCCAGTCAGGATCTTCTCTACCCAGCTTTATGACCCCTGAGTTTCTCTAGTGCCCTCCCTGCTTCTCAGATGCTTTGTCTGTAACTCCTGACCTGTGAGGAGCATCCAAGCTCAAGCATGCCCTAGCTAACTGTGGTAGATCTGAAGAGCAGTCAGCCCTCTGATCTCTGCCGGTTGTGGGCTGTGGGCAGCTAGTGGAAGCAGACTGTTGGGCTTATTATTAACATCTTCAGACCTGGTCTTTCCAAGAGACACACTGATTGGCCTAGTTTCCCACTGGAGAGGACAGGGCCTTTGTCCTTCCCAGTCTGGGTTGCAGCTTCCCGTGGGGCCTGCATCTAGGCTTCTCCGTGTGGCGTGGCAGGGTAAGGGCGAAGTAGAATTGTGTTATAGCTGTTGTTTAGATCCATCTGACATAATTAACTGCCCTCGCCTGCGCTGGGTTTGTTCTCCAACTCTGGCTTGCCATGAAGAAGTAAACTTGCAGAGTAACATCCCACACAATTTGTGTAGGTTACAATAGCCACAGGTTTTTTGTTTTTGTTTTTGTTTTTTGTTTTTTTTTGTTTGTTTGTTTGTTTGTTTTGTTTTGTTTTGTTTTACTTCTTGGTACTAAAATTAAAAAAAAAATCTTGTGATGACTCATGATTGTTTATTATAATGTTGACTTCAGTAGTCTTTGTTTTCCATTACATATGATTTTGAATGTCTCTGCATTCCGTTGGAGCAGTTATTAACCTGCTAACATATAATGTAAATATGAAAATATAAAATAAATACAAAAAACTTCCCCATTGATGAAATTGTGTTGCTTCTAACTCCATTTGTCTCACCATTAGCATGTTTATGTTATTCTTTTTTTTGTTGTTGTTTTAATACTTTTTGCCTATTTGCCACATTGTTTAAAACTCTTGCTTAAATCTTCTATTCAATATTTTCCTTTAATCTAACACAGTATGAAAGAGTTTTCAGGTCTTTTCCATCTGTATCTATAGCTATATAATCCTCCTTCCCCCATAAAATGTCCTAAGATTTTTCCTATTCTATTTTTATTAACCTTCGATAAATTACTGCATGAGGACAGTGATGTAGCAAAAAGGGGGTGAACTAAGTGAAGCAGATCCAGAGAAAGCATCTCCATTTGCTAGAAATCTGCTTTGATCACTAGAATTTTTGTGATAATGCAGTTTTCTCTGCTAGTGTTCCTTGTAGGTTTGGTGGGGGCTGTGCCCTTTTGAATGTGATAAAGTCCTTGGATTTTTAATTACTTTTTTCCATGCTCAGTTATGGCGTGTATAACAAGAGCCTCCAGTCCTACAGTCATCTGTGACATTATCTCTGACACATCCATTTTTTTTTTTGCAGTCACTCCTTTTTACCTCATCAAACAAGAAACTATAGTAGCCACTAATTGTGTATTCTTGAAATTTGTGCTATGAGGGGAATTTCCCAAATCCTTACCATGTACTTCTATGATTCCAGCCTTTAGAGGTAGAGTAAGATCTCTCATGAGATAGCCTATTTAGCCCCTAAATTATTTGCTCATTCATTTAAAATAATGTTTACTCAATGTTAAATTATCTCGTTTAGTTGGAAGGTTTTGCATTTCTTTGTAAGTTTTTAATGAAATTCATATTTGGTGAAAACATTCTGTTATTTCAGCAGGGAAGGTTCAGTCAAAGTTTCAAGATGTTGTGGTTTGGGTCCTGTCACGCAGCTGGATCAGTTCTGACTCAGAGCTGAATAACACCTACTTTTATTCATTGTACTCCATCATTTAATATCATTAATTTGCTTTTGGTCTAAAAATCGCTCCCTTTTCTTATCAACTGCCATATTGTCTCTTTATTACACTGTGACCTACTTGACTATTTCTCTGGTGATGTTTACAAGTCTTTCTTTCTCTGACTCCTAATATCATACTAGTTTTTCACTGAGTTTCACACTTTTCCAGGTTCTGTTTTCTTTTGTTAGAAATCATCCCTAATTGAGTGTTTTCAATATCTCTGTCTCTCTGTTTATTTATTTTTTGTTACCTCAAACAGATGTCCAGCTAAGACCCAGCTCTTAAGTCTAACCCTGCTGAGCACTTCTTCATGAAACATGTCATGTTAAAGTTACAGTATTTTTCTCAGGATATTTTTCTCTCAATATTATTCCCCTACTTTCTTACCTTTGTGAATAATAATATTCAAAAAGGCATCATAAAGGTGGAGCACTTTATCATCTGTCCCAGGATGAATTTCTCTGTCAGATATACAAGGCGCACACTCAAAGGGCACAATGTCAGGAGACAGCTGGATTTCACCTGAAACAGAACAGATGAATCCTCTGGGTTGAAAAAGCCCAACTCCACACGCAAAATTGTGCTCATATGTTTTATCACTGACTTTGATTGTAGTGCTGGGTCTCCATCTCCTTTCAGTTTCAGGCTTAGTTAAGAAGCTCTTCCTTTTACATTGGAGTTTTCTTCCAACTTTCAGAAATCCCAGAAAGTGAGTCATGTTTCAGATTTTCTTTGTCTCTTTACGATACATGCCCCTGAGTGTGTAAACTTACCTGGGTCAGTACTTACCTAATCTCTACCACTCGAGCCTAACTGCTCCTAATTCTTATCTGTTCATTTAAACACCCAAATTAGGCTTTCACTCTTCGTTTCCTGGTCTAGTTCCTGGTGTCAATATTTTACACCAAATTAGAAAATTCTCAGAACTTTCCCAAGAGTGAAAGATTTCCAAAATCTGCTGTGTCTTTCTGCCCCTCTTTGCCCGTCTGGCTCCATTTTATGCTTTCCAGTCTCACCACTAACGTCATATCTATGATACCTTTCTCAGTCCGATCATTTCCCATTTTTTTCTTTGCTCCCTTTTAAATGTACAGTTTATACTGTGAACCTTTGAGAACTGTAAATTTCATTTGAAAAATGCAGATGCCCTTATTTATTTAAAGTCTCATTGCTAATATCTAAAAGAGTCACAGTCATACATAAAGAAGAGATAAAATGGTACACGCTAGCTCTAAGTAAACATCCATATTTTAAAAACATATTTAAAAAAACACTCAGTAACCCTGAATATTTTAAACTTTCATATGGAGTTATTAAATATGTCATTTAAGCCACCTGGAAAATAAAAGATAAGGAAATGATTTCTAAGTATACAATTAAATGCCACTGAAATATGAGAATACCGTTGTTGTTTTCAAAGTTAATATACTTTATTCTTTATTTTTAAGGCCAAGTGAATACTGTACTCCTAAATGACATCAAGAATTATGTGTGTTGATAACATTAACTTTCCATGTCACTTTTCCATACATTAAACACAACAAACCCGTCCTTTTCTCTTTGAAGGAACAAGACTATGTTCTACCTTTATTTACTAGGAAAGATATAAAAGAGCTCCAAAGCTCTTATAAAAGAGCTCCAAAGAGCAACCAGTGTTATGGAATATAATCTGCTTCTGCAGTGCTTTTAAATTTTACTTTATGAGGTTTTTGCCTTGTGAGGTAAAATTAAACTTTTAAATATATGCTAATGAGAAGTCTATAGGAATAACTGTAAGATCATTCTGTTATTTGCTATGTGGAAAACAAAACAACATACAACCCTCTCATGTACTACTTGATACATATATGAGAATCCTGATAAAACTGTGCATTTGCTACATAATATATTGTGTGCTGATTCTTACACCATCACTTGCTACATTAACATGAAACACAGTGCACAGACATGGGACAGATCTCATGTGACCACTGCCATACTTATGATTTGTCACAATGCAATAAAATTTAACAACTTTAGAAAGTGTAGGCAGGGATTAAGCAGTAAGTGAATGTTATAGTTAGAATGAGTGATTGTTCTGAGCCATTAAATGATTTCTATACAACGCTGTATTTAACATATAAGTCACGGACACAACTGAAATTCAATAACTGTCAAAGAAAAGAGAAAGCAATTATATTTAGTCTGGTGGTTGCAGGCAAGATTGGCACTGGAGAAGTAGAGTGAGGGTTCTCTGCTCCCCTTGAGAATATTTATGTCTCTTCTTTTTCATAAGAAAATAATACATACCTCCCACAACTAGAATTTTTTCCAAGATCTACTCATTGGATGTGAATGACCACTTTAGATATCCAGAATTACTCTAAAGAAATATCTTTGGGAGCTATTAGATTTTTCTAAGATATTTAATGTAGCATATAGAAAAAAAGTACTTTAATTTTGATTTATGAATGCATTTGGAATGTTATGAAAAAAGAAATCTTTCTTGTTTTAAATCTCAAGCATTATATAAGTAATAGCAACATTCTGGAGTGTTTTGTTTTCTCAATAATATAGGCCATTGAAGAGAAATATCATTATTTGGATTGCGTGTATCCTAGGGACATGTAGTCTGTAACAGCTACCTAAAGTCTATAACACTGCTTTTTCCAAATATGCATAAATATCCTCATGTTCTAATTTCCAAGCTGTATTGTGGGATTCTGGATTCCTAAACAATTCTAGGTTCATAAATATAGCCAGACTGCACTACACATATTGCTTTATCGTTCCTATTTATTTGTATGTTAGATATGATGTTATTCATTATCTTTAAGGAGGAAATCTAGTCAATGACCATACTGATAATTACTATAGTCATCCATAACCTCACGTACGGATTCACTCATTCATGTATGTGTGTCTTTTATTCAAGTCATCTGTCCATTTGCAGAACAGATCCCTTTCTCTGAGGTTTCAGCAGAGAGGAGCAGGACAAGTACTTGCTCAGATATCTTATCTCCTGGAGGGAGACAGACACTCACATGTAGAATAGTGTGCTATAATATGAAGCAGCTATGAAGAAATGAAACAGAGAGATGGAATGTGAAGTGTTACTTTTAAAAGAGTAGCCTAGGAAGATGTGTCCATAGAGTGTTTTTTGCATAGAAAGCTAAAAAAAAATAAAAATGGTGGAACAAATAAGTCAATATTGTCAATATTGAAGACAAAACTCTTCCAAGTAGAAGGAAAAGCTGTGGACGTGTCATGTGACAGAATGCTTTGAGTGTGTTAGAGAAACAGAATTATTACAATGAGGAATAAACGAGTAGAAAGTGACTGGGAAAGGAGGCTGGACAGAGTGTGGAAAGCTTTCTCGGGTGTGCTAGGGTTTGAGGTTTTTATTTCTATAATGGAGTAAGAATGCAATACTTATAAGGCTTGAAGAATCGATTGTCTTAAAAAATTTCTTCTGGTTGCTGAGTGAATAATAGACTATTAAGAAGCTAAGAAAGGAATCGGAGAGATCAGTTAAGGGAAGGACAGAATAATCTGAGTAAGAGTTTTTTGCACACAGAACAAGTATTAGGAATAAGCCAAGTAGAAGGCATAGGATATATTTTGAAGGTAGAGAAGAGAGAATATTTTACTGGTGAATTTGATTTCAGAAGAAAAAGAAAGGGAAGCAATAGGATAACCCTTGGATTTCTTGTCTGGCCACTGGCAGAAAGGTTTACTGAAATGGAGAAGAGTTTATAGTTCACAGTAGAATAGTGGAAATGTGTGTGTGTGTGTGTGTGTGTGTGTGTGTGTGTGTGTGCGCGCGCGCATGTGTGTTTTAAATGTTCAGTTTGAAGTGCCCACAATACATCTATGTGTAGTGAAATAAACAGTACGTTTGAGTGTAGAGCCAATCTTGAAGACACAAATGCAGTAACCTCAGTAGATAGACATTTAAAACAGGTAGATATATTCAGGAATAATGTTGACAGAGAAAGGTCTCAAGTGAAAGGTTACCAGATTAAGGAATCCATAGAATAAAGAAGTTAAAATAATCTATCAGTAGTACATCTAAGATTCCATAACTCCTAAAATGTAAAGACTGGTATTGGATAAACCAGTATATTCTTCTTACTAATTTAATCATAAATGTTTAACTTTAATCCACATTTAGTAGACACTGGAAGAAAAAAGTTCTCAGGAGTCATCTAAGTCATTTACTTCAGCGGAGGAGACTGTAGCAGAGAAGAGGAACCTGTAGGATGCATGCATATTTATGGAGAGATTTATTTAAGGGAATGGGTTCATGCAGTTATGAATGCTGAAAGGTTCAAAATCTACATCTCAGGTCAACCACCATTAGGCCAAAGCCCAGGAATGAGTTGTATTCATTCAATCCCTATGACTCTACTGACAAAATTTCTTTTGCTGAGTGGGTCAGAATTTAGTTCTACTCAGGCCATCAGCTGGTCAGTCAGTTGAGGCCCACTCACCTTACAGAGGCCAATTTGCCTCACTCAAAGTCTGCTGATTAATACCAATCAAAGACATCTTCAAAAAAATACACAAAATCACATTCCACTGAAACTCCAGCATCACAGTCCAGTCAGGTTGATGCATAAAACTAGTCACTTTTTTTTCCTCTTCCTTTCTGCCTTTCTCCATCAAAGATTCTCTTTTCTTTAGAATAGATTCTTCCACATTCACCATATTTGTTGTATATTTTATGTCTTATTTACTTATTCAGATTCTCACACTAGTGAGACTAAAAATTAAATATATATGTATATCAAAACATTTATATACATAGCATATATATAATATATAAATATATATATAACAAATATATACATGTATGATAGTTTAGATAGTTATGTTATTAGTTTCTCTTGGCTCACTGAATAGAACGTTTTATGCTAATATTGTTTGGACAATATTTCATGCCTATATTTTATATTCTGAGAAACTACTCTGAAGATAACAACACAGTGCATCAGTTTTTGTTACTCTCCTATCATCTTGCTTTGATTTTCTTTTTTAAATTAAAAAAAAAAAAGTAGTCATTATGTAATTAACTTTCCATGCACCTTGCTTACCAGCAAGATGACTCAGTTTGGGTAAGCTGAGATGGTTGGAATTCTTCGGAGAACCACTAGAACATACTAGGAACACAAATCAGTATCCCCAGTGACATACCTCTTGTCTCCTCCTTAATTTCAAGATGCATGGTAAAATGGGGAAGCAGGATATTATGAAAAATTGCTTTGTGTATATCATATATCCACAGATGTAGTGAAATCTGAAAGGAAATAATTTTAAGACTCTTCCTTCCTCCACGTGAAATTTTGCAACCTTAGAGGTAAAATACAGGTAGTGAACCAGAACTAGAAGCAACTGTCTTTTATCTTTTTTTTGTTGGTACCAGAGATTGAACTCATGACCTTGCATTTACCAATTAGGTACTTATGCCTAAGCAATTGTATTTTTAAAGACTGGCATTTCACTATGCAGTGGTAAGGAATTTACTATTGGCAGTGGACCACATTATTAGACTCTAATGGTGATAGCATGGTCTGCCGTAAATACACATCCGTTCCACAATTGCCAACAGTGATTAAGGAGCTGAACACAATGAGTGATTTGGTTTGCCCTCAACCTTTCTGAAGCATCCTACGGTCCTACCTATTTCAGAAAAATCCACATATATCATCCATGGTTTTTCAGATTACCTTAAAGACATTTGTTTCTTCTGGTTAAAAAGGTAAATGATTTCTTTGAAGTAGAAATTCTGATCTAAACAAGCCAGAGCATTACTGACCACATCTGTGATTGCTTCAATTGAGAAGTGATTTTCTAGCTGCCCTCAAAGCTGTATTGATGTGAATCATCTACATCTGCATCATCAAGCCATGGTTTATTTTTCCTCTATGAAAAGTTAAAAGGAGAAAAACATCATTGTCAGTGAGATTGATGCAGACAAATAACCTTTCACAAGGTTAATTATTCTCATTGTTGTAGATCTTCTTTAACTGCCACAGCCAACATTTGCTTGGCCATTCAAATGGCAATTCAAGGGAAATTTAGAAACTGCATGAGTCCCTGTACACCTAAATGGGGAAAAAAATCCCACTAAAACCAAGGATATCTTTGAACAAAATGTTCTCTATCTAATTCCATCCTTGCTTGAAGTTTTGATTATTAATTACTAATGAAGAAAGTCAAGGTATAAAATACATATAATTCATTTAGGTCCTATGGTAGCATTTCATATGTTCCTATCTAATTAATATAACTCTACATAGGGAAAGTTTATTCAGATGTCTAAGAAGACTTTAAGATTTGAAGCAATCTAAATAAAACACTAGAAATGGAAAGGATTAGGTTAAAAACCACAATTGGGAAAAAAGTATAATCTTCTTTCCCTAAGATTTGTCTCATATGTCGGAAAACTAGCAATCATTCTTTTTAAGTAATAAATACAAGAGATATTCCCTAAATATGTGTCATATGTTTTGAATAAATTAATGTGATGACTTACTTTTCATCAACCAAAATCCATTATCCCTAATCTCTTATTATCCCTAAATTGTCAGTGCCACGCAGAGCTCAGAACACATGGTGATGCTCGTGTAAGTTTATAATCTTTAATTCCATGGACAGAAAATATAACATTAACCACAAGGACTTTAAGAAGGGCCAACTCTCAATCAATAAGCCATAGTCCACCTGGGAATAATGTGGTAACAAAAGATTGAGGCAGGAGGAAGATGTCGTTGATATATTTGGCTATCTGTTGGCAAGCAATTAAATAAATGGTTGTGTCTGTTATACGAGAAAACACTGCCTGATAACGAGAAAGTAGGTATAAATAACTTCATTTATTTGTCCAAAACAAAATAAAGCAATAGCAAGGGCATGAAGAAAGTTCTTTATGTCACACTTCTGTTCAAACAGTAAAATACCCATAGCAAGGGCTGAACCCAACTTGGGTCAGCCTTTCTTCTTTACTAAGCACACTCATGACTCATTGGTGATTTTTATTTTCCCTTTGAATCTTGAATTTTATCCACATGTCTTTCCTGTCTCAAATATTCTCTACATTGATCCCTCACTCTTCCTTCCTAAGACACCAGGGAGAGCTGCTTTTGCGTGTTTTATTTAGAAAGCATTTGTCGGGGATTTGTTGCATGTGTTTCTTTCTGTGTTACTTCTGCCTTGTGTGTTGTACCTTTGCAGCCACCTGACAGTTTTAATTTTGAATATAAATAAGTGTTCTATAATTAATAAATCATAATATCGGGAAATAATAAGCTAAGCTTAGTTTTGTTCTTCTTACTTTACTTTCATATGATAAATGTGTGAGTGTGTATATGTGTGCAGATATATAACAGAAATATATCACAATAAAGAGGAAAAGTTGGAGACATTTCCAGAAATGCAGAGGAAGGCTATTTTCTTTGGATTAGTAGGTCAGCAAAGTCTTTTCAGGGAGCTAATATTTAAACTGAAACTAAATTAAAATATCTTATTTGATTATATGATAATATAAAGTTATCTCGAGAAATTCATTTGCCTGGATTTGTTAATTTAATATATAGCATTTACATCTAGTATTTCAAAAAAGTTTTTCCATGCCTATAAAATGGAAATAATATTTTTCTGTCCTTGAGCTATTCAAAATCATGCCTTCACTCAAAACAAGCAGTGAACTTATCAGAATTCTGGTAAATTTTAAAGGATGGGTAAGTCAAGATTTACTAGAGAAATCGATGTAACATAAGATATACGAAAGTATAAGAAATTACAAGACTGGTTACAGTGGTCTGCAACAGGCAGGATTCAGTCCAAGATCAGCAGCTCATTTCACTGCAGTGTTCAGTGTAGGTTCATATCAGGTGGCTGATGGGTCTGCGATGGACAGCTGAAGAGTCCATGATGGAAGCCTGGGGTCCCAGGTAGAATACAAACAGTCTGTGCTAGATGCCAGGAGATGACATCCAAACTGAAGGCAAAGACAAAAGCTCCTCTGAAGAGTTTTTAGTCCTTCCTCGTTTCCCTTTTATACCATCCAGGCAATGAGCTGCCCTAGGATATATATCCTCGGCATGCCAGGGCATAGACAGCTGCCCTAGGGCATGTCCTCTACACTTTGAGATGCAGATACTCTGAGTTACTTAGGCTTCTGGACTTCCCAAATTGACATAATGAATCAACCATAACAAAGGATGAACATTGGAATAGGATGGCATTCAGAAAAATTTTAAAAAATGAACAAAGGTGACAATACAATTCAGTAATTTGCATATTATATGACTGTAGACAATGCGATAAATTAAGAATATAAAATACGGAACTGTATAAATGTCTCCCCAACTTTAAGCTTTGTTTTCCATGTGTCTTATATTTAACTCTGCAATAGCATTCAATACTATTTTTTTGGAAGCAGAGTGATCACTATCTTTGAAACTGTAAAAAAAAAAAAAGTTCACATAGCTATAAAGTTATATAGACTATAAAAATAGAGTTGTGAATTTAATGTAAAGAATTTGTTCACTGGACACACTAAGAAAACATGGACTGAAGCCTGATGACTTTTCATTAGTTTTTTAAATTTAATTTATCTTGACTGCATATGTGATGTCCTGTCATCTTTCAATGACAAGGGATAGGTTCTAAGGCTGAATGGCTGAAATCAGATGGTACTCAACCTCTCCCTCTCTCTCTCTCTTTCTCTCTCTCTCGCTGTCTATATGTATATACTGCATGTTCTTCTGAGACAAAAGTAAGACAGACAACAAATAGTAAAACAAAATTATTATAATAATATACTGTCACAAGATAATAAAAATATGTGAATTGTTTATTTCTGGAAATTTCTACTTTATATTTTGGACTATGAGTTAGAGTCCAAAACCATAGAAAGTACAATGGATGAGAGGTGGCTACTGTACTTCAAAGTAAAAATAAACATAAGTAAGTATCCCTTAATTGGTTGGCTTATACCTTTCCAGCTGCAGAAGCTGGGCTCTGCATAGGCAAAGGGTGAGTAAAATGGGTTTTCTCTCCTTGCAAGGTAGAATTAGGCAGTTGTTCCCTCCTTCTAGAAAGTCTCTGTGGAAACATGTTTGGACCTTCATTCTAATATCAACCACTTGGGATATAAATAACATCTCTTGAGGAGTCAGGAAGCCCTAATTTTTCCAGACATTTGCAAATTTCTAGCTTACATTTCTCCTTAAAATGTCAGCACCTGGGTAGGTGGCTTTGGTACTCTTCCTGACGGGGTAGGGAAATAATTAGGACCTAGTTTAATGAACTGTGCATTTGTGGGGGATAAGGAGATGTGTTATTCTCTTGAATCGGAGAAATCAACTGAAGAAATGGCTGCAGATGTAACTCTAATAGTATGTGAAGCATAAATGTGTCTTGGGGAAGCAAAGGAAAGTATTTCCTGCTTTCTATTTCCATAGATTCCTGTGTCTCAGAAGGGTGGGATTTCCTGACCAAGCTATAAGAATACTAAGCAAGCTTCATTTCCCTGAAAAACCTTTATTCCCTGCTTATAATTTTAGGGTCTTTGACAGTTGATCTTATAACAACGTCAACATGATGAACTCACTTCAGCTTCTGATTTCATTTTGGTCTTCCTAGCTTATGAAAATTGACTCTTGTATATTTTGAACATTAAATAGTGACACTAGATGAAGTCTTTGTCCAATAAATCCAATAGCTATAATTTCTCAGGGATACTGCCTTTTCAATAATTTGCTTTCCTTCTCTAGCTTGCATTTTCCTATGTATATGGATGCTTTATTTTATTTCATTTTCTGTTCCTGAAATTGTATTTAGTAAGATAGAATTTGGCTAAGTTGACCAAGCTCTTCCCAAATTCCGAGGCTCAGGAGCACCCAGCACTTCAGTCTTTGGAGAAGCTGAGATTATGTGTAGAAGCCACCATGGACACTTTACATGCTGTTTTTATGGTTAATTGTCACTACTTTTTATTATCAAGTTCCCTAGGCTTTTTTTTTTTATAATTTTCCTTTAAAATTCTTATCTAAGCTGATTTGATAAGAGTCCAAAATCTTGGAACCTATTCAGGGCAGTCTCTGTCTTTTATTTTTATTCTTTTAGCTTGATTCCCTAGGAATTTTCTATGTCTCAGCCTTGCTAAATGGTTTGCCACAGGCTCACTAGAGGCTGTGTTTAATTTTATGTTTAGTGACACTTTGTTAACCAGCCATTATGAGACTTGGAGAGCACTTTCAAATCTTAGGCAGTTGCAGGTCAGTTGAGCTCTGGATTCCTGTGCGTGCAAGACACCCTGCCTTGCCAAGGACTCTGAATTATCTGCAGCTATCTCCAGTCCCTTTCGGGTGTACAGACTTTCAGGCAAGAGGTTAATAAGTGCTAAGCAGAGCCAAGTATGGGTATTCCTACCCCTCAGTTCTCCCTGTGAGCTTTCCAATTGGCCTGTTGCTTGTCCAAATCAAGGTTGTGTTGTTAGATTAGTTTTATGTTTTTCTTTTCTGATTGCCACCAAGATGAGTACAGTGATGATTGTGTTTGTAATCACATTTTTGTCCTTCTAGAATTAAGACTACCACCTCTAACAGTGAATCTGCCCATCTTCTGGTCTTATTTTCCTGGGTGGACCTTCCTATGATGGAGCTGAGTGGGGAGCTGAGGGCAGCTCCAGGGAAATCACCATGGATTCCAGACATTCTTAGTCAATTCATCAAGTTTCACAGAACAAACAACGTTTAATGTACTAGACATACTGAGTCAATTTCCAGTGTTCCAAAATATTTGCATTTGATAACTTGTCTGGTTTAATCCTTGCTCTTTTGTAAAATGTCTGTTGAGATCTTTATTTAACATTTTTCAGAATATTGGTTAAATTTTCAATGAATAAAATATATAATATATAAAATGTATAATCATACTACATTACAGTATAATATTTTTAAATGGGTTATTTTAAAATGTTGAAAATATTTTGTAGGGAATATTTCTACACATATTTATGTTATTTTGAAGTTCTAAATATTTTAGTAATATTCCTATCATCTTCATAATGAGGATTACTGTCTTCACCACAAAAACTTTCAATCACAGTAGTTAGTTAATGAGATATTCATTGTTTTATTCAAGTAGTGTTTAAAATTATAAAAGTTGTATTTCTAAGTACTTAATTTTACATATAAAAATAAATTGTCTTCTGAGGGTCATAGTCTTTTGAAATTAGAACTTTTCCATGCTTTCTGCACAAATAGCAAAAGATTCTATAATATTTCATCTTATTAGGATTTGTTTTAATATTGCATGTCAAATAAATAACATTTATGAGTGGTTAACACCATTTTGTGACATATTCATTAGTGGTCAACACATATGCAATGCTGTGTGTAATGGTTGATGCATCACATCAACTTGACAAGTCAGAAGTTTAACTAAGTGACTTCTCAGTGTGCTAGTGACCTCACTTTATAAATAGTCTCATCCTGTGCAAGAGGAGGGCACAGGGATGACTTGAGGGCTACACCCGCCAGAGGAGGCATAGCCTGCTTAAAATGTAATGGAGGAAGAGAGACTGGCTCTCTCCTTTTATTCTTGTTGCTTTTGCTGTCTTCTACCACCTTGAACTCTTTCCCCTCTGCCATGCCACCCTGTCTTTGAATCAGCTGATTATAGACTAAAACCTCCACAAACGGTGAGCTAAATAAACCCTTGCTGCCTTAATTTTGAGCATTCGGTATTTTGTCTCAGCCACAAGAGAAAAGTAGCTAACACAATATGTTATTAAAAATAGTATGAAATTCAAAATTAGATCTAAATTATTTTATAGTCATCAGAATATAAAATGTCTTCATAAAATGTATAACTCCATAAAACATGATATAACTGAGAATTTAGAAATATATGATTGTAGCATTTGTAAGTAATAGGCGCATTTAGGATGCCTGTATTTTGTTTTTCCAAAAGTGTGTTTTTGTTTGTTTTTATCGTTAAACTTGTAAAACTTTACTTTTAGAGTTTTGGCCTATGTGATTTGGCTTCATTCGATTGTAATTTGCATTAGACATTGCAAATACTGTCAGTTTATCGTTGAGAGTTACAGTTTCAAATGCAAAAGGTTATTTGATATTTTTTTCCTACATTTTTCTTTGAAAATATAATATTTTAAATGCTCAAGCAGCCTTTCTGCACTTGTGTTACATGCAGTAAGGTTTTGAGTCGCTCTACAATTCTGCCAAAACACATATTTTGGCTCTTTGTTTTGAAAGCCTCACATGACCAATCTCCGTATTATGTATTACAACTCCATACTACAGCTCCTTTGGAAATAATTGAATTAATTGGATTAACCATATTGCTAGACATTATATCAATTGATTTTCTCTGCAATGAAATTGATTCATTTTTCCATATTAGAACTCAAAAAGTTTATAATAAAAATAAGGGGAAAATTTGCTAGACAAATGCAAATAAAAAGAAAGGGTCAAAACTCAATACATGACAGCTCTTGCTTTCAAGCCAAAACATACTTAAAAAGAACAAAAAAGTTATTTTATCTTGCTGGGCACCATATTTAATTTAAGGCTTAGCTGTCTGAAAAATGCAGATACTTCACAGCTACTTCCTGTCTTCTCCCTTTGACTATTATTAAATTGTGATCCATCAACAGAAAGTAAAATAGTGCTGACCACCAATCCCTATATTTTCTTCTTCTGTTTTGCTGATATGGAAAATATTCTCTGGTAGATTCCTCAAGAGACACTCATGGAAACATTTTACTCATTTTTTTTATATAGTGATAGCAAATGGTCATGACCTGCATGATGGATGGGGATTCAGCTCAGCTGCATAAGCCCCAGCCTGGCAACCACAGGGTCATGAGTTCAATCTCCAGTACCCCATCCCACCACCAAAAAAAAGTAAGACTCTGTCTCAAAAAACCAAAGCAAAAAAATTATATTCAAAGAAAACTTTCATAGTTTAAAAACAATTTCTCATCATGCATTATTTTCACAAGTATTGAAAATGTTTTATTTCTTTTTTTTTTTTTTTTGGCAACAGGTGTAATGGTTGAAAAAATTGTAAGGACTGTCTTATTTTCTTTCTCTTTTGATTGATCTGCCATTTTTATTTAAGACATGAAAAGGGTTTTAGATCTTATTTCTTTAAAGTATAGCGTTTTTACTAGAGTATATCTTACTGGTCATGTGTATTTGGTTTTGCCAAAGTTGATGATGTTATAAAATGAAACTTTGAGTTTCATTATTTTTTTTAAATTAATAAAAAGTCTCTTGATGTACATTTTGCCTGTTTGTGTTTGGATGCCTTTCTATATGTTTTTGTCCATGAATTCATTCCATTGCATTGATTTTGTTTTAATACATTATGTACAGATCTTTATGCTTGTCTTCAATATTTGTCACTTTCTTTTCAATGTTTTTGTTTTACATTTTCTTTCATTTAAAATATTTAATTTAAGAATTACACATTATAAATTCTTCACTTTGTTGGGTTGAACATTTTCAAGTATCTAGACTGTAAAATAGATTTCCATATCCCCAGTGGTCCCCATATATAAAATTGCCACCATTAATGGCACTGAAGTAACACTTCCTTTTAAATCTTCCTTTTAAATCTCAATTTTTATCATTCTTTATAGCAGAGTACTACTCCATTTTCTAAAAAACTTACACATTCTTTTTCCATTCAGCAGCTGATGGACATTTGAACTGTTTTCAAGATTTGGCTATTAAAAATTCCACTGCTAGGAACACAGGTGTGCATATATCACTGCTTTTATTTCTTTAAGAAGATATCAAAAACAGAAATAGATGAGTTGAATGGAACATCTAGTTTTAGATTTTGAGTAATCTCCACAATGATTTCCACAGTGCTTTCATTAGTCTACAGTTCTACAGACAATGGAGTAGTGTCATTGTTCCTCATAGCTATGCCAGAATTTGTTGTTGGTTGATTTATTGATAATAGCCATTCTTTCTTAGTAAGAAAGAATCAGTGTTGTTTTAATTGGCAACTCTCAAGTGACAATTAGTGTTCAACATTTTTCATATTTTTTTTTTTTTGCCATTTCTAATTCATTTGAGAATCTTCCA